>NC_058524.1:247235666-248485666 GCF_904849725.1 Hordeum vulgare subsp. vulgare
ATGAACTCCCACTCAAATCAACATCTCTCAGGTTTTCTAAGTGTGACATGGTCCAAATCCACCAACCCAAGTCTGATCATCACATGAGATGAGCTGGTTTCAATTGTGAGCATCTCCATGTTGATCATATCTACTATATGACTCATGTTCGATCTTCCGGTCTCCTGTGTTCCGAGGCCATGTCTGTACATGCTAGGCTCGTCAAGTTTAAACCAAGTATTCCACATGTATAAAACTATCTTACACCCATTGTATGTGAACGAAGAGTCCATCACACTCGATCATCACGAGGTGCTTCGAAACGACAAACTTTCGCAATGGTGCATACTTGAGGAGAACACAATTTTATCTTGAAATTTAGTACTTATAGTGATATCATCGTCCTAAGAAAAATAATATGCATAAATGGATAAACATGACATGAAAATCTTATAAGTGATATGATATGGCCATCATCACACTACCGGAATCACAAAATTTTCCATCAACCGATTCTTTGTCGTCTGCTGGCTGATGGCAAAGAGCCTCTTTGTCATGATCTGCCAGAAAACAGATAACAAAGATTTGGCTGATGCAAAAGAAAATATTTTCCATCAGCCAAATCTTTTTCGTTGGCCAGCAGACGACAAAGAAGCTGCAAGCATACGGCAAAGAGCTTAAAGGGCCCCGCCCACTTTGTCGTCTACGAGCAGACGACAAAGAAGCTGCTAGCAGATGGCAAAGTGGATGGCCCATAACGACCGACGCCACCCCCCTCTTTGCCGTCTGCCGCCGCCCCTTTATCGTTGGCTAGTAGATGGCAAATACTCTGTTAGACACCTAACGGAGTAGGTGTGTGTCGGCTACCGTGTAAATAATTTTCCGTATGCTTGCCATGGCAGACATATGGCAAAGCCCTTTGCCGTTCGCCGCCTGCCGGCAGAAGACAAAGAAGGCCCTTTACCGACGCAAGCAGCCGTAGAAATTTTACCGTCCGTGGAGTGGCCTTTTGCCGTCTGCTATGGTAGACGGCAAAGAAGTAGATTCACGTAGTGTCATCTTGTGCTTTTCATCTCCATCTCTAAAGTGTGACGCCCTCGATTTGATCGTACACTAATCATACCTGCAAACGTGTACCATCAAGCTCAAGGACAACTGAGGATGAATGAATCCCCGGTAAGATAATTAGTTGTACCATGTCAAAACAAGAGCAAGTGGAAAAGAAAGTATGAATGGAAATTCTTTGTAGTCGTCCATAGGAGTTGACTGAGGATGGGAATCGCAAAAGCAATGAGCACAAGTTCTCGAGAGAACTTCAAAGAATATGTTCAGAGTCTTCTGATGAATCAAGCCATCGACTAGAATGAGGGGTTCTCCGGGAGGAAGTAATTACGAGAACCTAGAGTTAGAGATAGAAAAATCTTTAACCGGAAATAGGAAGAACATCAGAACCTAGAATATAGAAGACGAGTAAAAGATCCTAATACCACCTGATTGAGATGTGGGTCTGTAAGCCACACAACAATGTTAGTAAAAGTGTTTCAAGTACTAAACTCAACTTCGGCCAAGGATTTTGGAAGAGAGAATTCTACAGGAAGTCGGCTCTGATACCAACTTATGATGCCCTTGATTTGATCGTACACTAATCATACACGCAAACATGTACGATCAAGCTCAAGGACTCACTAATCAATATCACAACACAACTGTAGACACAAATTCAAACATAAAGGTATATATTACAAGCCAGACCACGTGGGCTTCAATACATCAGTCAGAGGAAGAAACAATATCTGAGTACAGCAAGAAGTACTGTCTTAAGAAATCTAGCACAAAAGATATATCGACCGAAAAGGCAAGGCCACCTGCCTGGGTGCTGATACGTCCCAAATGTATCCATAATTTTTTGCTTGTGTCCTGCTTGTTTTGCATCATTGTCTCATGGTTCTATTAGTTTCATATATTTTTAGGCATTTATTTGGACTAACCTATTAATGGTTGCAAAAGCGCACAATGTTCTTGTTTTACACTTTGATGTGTAGGAATTACTTGAAAATTGACAAAAATGCAAAAGGAGTCGTATTGGAAGAGGACTCTGACTTTCCTGAAATCTGCCCCCCTATAAATTTTAGAGATCGTCTGTTCCCGCCTCTAAAATGGCGTCAAATAGAAATATAATAAATGCGAAGGTCGTGAGGAATTTTGAGTGGAACATTCTGGACTACAAATTCGTCCAAAAAGGAGTCCGGACGTGGCCTATAGACCCTTTTTACTGAAGGACAAAATATGATTACGGGAATCCGAAATGTTGTGACGTGATTGACTTCAACTATTCCCAAACTTGGGGGATTCGGACAAGCCACGACTTTGGGGCCTTATTAGGGATGAGAGGACTCTCAACGAAGGTTCTATAGGTCCCAAAGAGCCCTTGTATCAAAGGGGCATTCATCGGAAGGCCAAGGATGATCGTCCCAGCTCATATAAGTAGAGGAAAACCCTGATTTCGAGGGAGCCACCAACAGCCACGAAATTTCCTCCTCCCAGACAGCCGCCTTGGGGTGGAGAACCACCTCCATACCAGCACCATCTCCAAGGAAGAAGGGGGGCCAAGTGCCATGTCCGCCGCCGTGGCCGTCGTCGGCCGCCGTCTCCTGTGCGGGCTGCACCTCTCCAGCAACCTCTTGCTCACCATGGCCATGTGTGAGTAGTCTCCCTCGGGGCTAAGGGCTCTACGTGTAGGTATGTGGTTAGCTCTCTCCCCCATGATGTGACCTTGATTGTGATCATAGGCTTTGTTAATCTAGGGTGATCCCATGATGTTTATCCTTCTTCTATGTATTGGATTGATGTACTCACTTGATCTTATCTAGTATAATCTCCGAGACCATGGTGACAGTGGTCTATTGGACATGGATTAGAAGAATATTTTCATGAGTGATTTCCTCTTCTGTGAATTGATTGAAGATTGATAGTCTTTTGGTGCTTGTCTTTGACTATCCTTGAGATATGTTTTGGTGATTGTGGTACTCTCTTTGGATGGCCGCGGTGACATTGGGAAATCCATAGATGAGAACTACGAACTCTGAGGTGTGCTTTTGTAGCCCTACATAATTCTTGTCCTCTCTTGATCACAAAGGAATGACCTCCGAGTACGTCTCTGTTGCATGTTTTAGTGGAAATATCATGTGATTGGACTATGTTAATGTTGTTGGGAGTAGCCACTAGTGAAAGTATGAAACCTATGCCTTGTTTTCCACCATTGAACACCATTTACTTTTAGTTTTGTTTCATGTTTGCTTGCTGCCATTTTTATTTCAGATTTACAATACCTTGTTTTACCATAAATATCACTTGTCTTTTAACATCTCTTCGCCGAACTAGTGCACCTATACAACTGACAATTGTATTAGGTGTGTTGGGGATACAAGAGACTTCCTGTATCTTAATTGCAGGGTTGCTTGAGAGAGACCATCTTCAACCTCTATTTCCCTGAGTTCGATAAACCTTACGTCATCCACTTGAGGGAAATTTATGTTCTCCTACAAACCTCTGCGCTTGGAGGCCCAACATAGTCTACAAGAATAGAAGCGTGCGTAGACATCAAGCTATTTCTAGCGCCGTTGCCGGGGAGGTGAGTTCTTGAAGGTATATCTTTAGATCTTGCAATTATATATTTTTTTCTTGTTTTTTATTTCACTAGTTAGTCTTAATGAAAAACAACAAAAATATGAGAGAGCTTTATAAACTTTATCTTGAACTAGGACATGAAGTGTTTGAGGAGAAAATTAAAAAACCTATGGAACTTTATTATTTGCATAACAATTATGATGGTGGCAATGTTATTAGTATGCTTTCTTTGAATATCAATATTGCTAAGACATGGAAAGCTCTAAGCTTGGGGATGACGGGTTTGATGAACATGATATTTTTAGTCCCCCAACTTCTGAGGAGAAAATATGCTTTGATGATACTATTCTTCCTAAATATGATGATTACCATGATGATAATGAATGCTTTATTCTCACTATTCCTGATAAGAAAGATTTTGCTTATAAGAAGGGTAATGATACTTTTATGCTTTTGGATCATGGAAATAATACCTTATGTGATAGTTATATTGTTGAGTTTATTCATGACCCCACTGAAAATTACTATGAAAGTGGAACATATGCTTATAGATATTTCAATAATATCAAGTTCCCTCTATTTATGTTGAAGGTTTTGAAGCTGCACTTGTTTTGTGTTCCTATGCTTATTGCTGTGTGCTTCAATGAATTATTCTATTGCAATATTCCTATGCATAGTAAGCATGTTAGACTTAAATGTGTTTGGTATTTGCTTCTTGATGCTCTCTTTTCTTCTACAACTCTTATTCCTACGAGAGCATCATTAAAATCTTAAGCCTATCTTTATGACCATAAAGAAAGGGCTCTAGGGAGACAACCCTTATTATCTTTACTTTGAGTTTTTAGTGGCCTTGATGTGTGTTACTACTGTAGCAACATCATTGTATCTTTATTTTTAAGCTTCGTGCCAAGCTTTAGCCTCCGATTGCAAGAAAGTTCAAAAGTTGTGACATGCTGTCTAGAAAAAGATTCTGTCTGCTTGATGGAAAAATTCACCAAAATCACCGGATCATCTTTTTGATCAGAATTTATTTGACAGTATGATCTATACAATTGGATTTCTGGCATCTGCTCTGAGTTTCTTCATTTGAGCTGTAGAAGGGCCCTCAAAAAATTATTTACTACCTTCTGGTATGTTTTTCACAAATTCTGCCATGTTTTGCGTTTTCATCGTTTTGCAAATCTCAAAATTGCCTTTTCTTTGCATTTTTTTGGCAATCTTGAGAAACAGTAGCTATTCATGAAAATCTTTACTTCTAGTGGAGAAAATTTATTTTATTATGGGTACTAACCACTCTAATCAGCTTATGATGAGTTTCGTATGAAGGGAGTTTTCAAGTATGCGATGGAAGATGATGAAAGAAGATCCAGGAGTGAAAAGCGCTCAAGTCTAGGGATGCCCCCATGCACCCCAAGAAATATTCAAGGAGACTCAAGCATCTAAGCTTGGGGATGCCCCCGTGTATCCCCTTCTCCATCAACAATCATCGGTTCGTCTTTCTCCATGCTATATTTTTATCACTGCATATGTTATGTGCTATGCTTGGAGCGTCTTTTTGTTTTCCTTTCAGTTTTGTTTTGTTTTGTTTTCTGGTCATAAATAAGTTGCATCCTATCATTCTTGTTTGGGATAGAGACACGCTCCGTTTTTTTCATAAAACACTTATGTTCCTCACTTATATCTTTTTGCGTGTTATAATTTGCTCCTAGCTCTTGTTTTTGTTCTATATCATGTTCAGAGCTATTAGTTCTTTTGTAGAAAGTACTCTCTTGCTTCACTTATATCTTTCAGGAGATTTGATTGGTTTAAATTTCTAGATAATATGTTGGTAAGGAAAAATGCCAAGTGTGGCCGTGGTGCAAAGAATAAAAAGCTTGCATAGTCTTGAAGATCATGGAGTAACTTGATCCTTATCAATTGTTTTGAGAAATTAAGTGAATTGATGTATAAACATGTAGATCATTTAATAAAGTCTTAATAGTGAAGAAATACCTTTGAAGTTTGCAATTGTTTAGTTTTTCATAATTGGTAGTTTTGAAGTCTGGTTTTCTCATTAGAAATAAGTTTGGTTGACAAGGAAGACAGTGTAGAAATCTTATAATTATGCTAAAAGTTTGTTATAGTTATCTTGTATCGGTTAACATGTGCTTGCTAAAAACTTGCTAAACCTAAACTCTGTACTGAGCAGGAATGCTGCTCGTGCATCCAAACTCTTGAGCCAAAATTCATGCCATATGTGTTCACCATACCTACCTATGCATGGTATTTAATAGCCATTCCAAGTAAATTTTTCATGTGCTACCTTTAAAACCTTCAAAATTTATTCCTTATTTGTGTCTCTGTATTAGCTCATGAGGATGTGGTAGATAGTTCATTATTTCCCTGTGTTGAACAGAACTCGACCCCTGACTTGCATGCATAATGTGCTTGTCCTTAATTTTGCAAAAGGAGCTGGCAAACGGGTGCCCAACCCACTTTAAATGTCATTAAAAAATAAAATAATCACTCCTTCACACATGGTTCCTAAGAAATTAGGAAAACTTTGGCTAGTTATAAACAAAGGAGAAGAGGAATGTTCTCGTTCCTCTATGGGAGCCGCTCTTAAGAGTTATGTTTGGCATGGGAGGTAGTGAACTGTCTATCACCATTCGTTGACATGAATATGCACCTCTCAAAATTGCTTTTACTTTTTTTGACATAATAAAAAGCTCTAGCACATGATTAATCCCTGCTTCCCTCTGCAAAGGGCCTATCTTTTAATTTTTAATGTTGACTCAGTTTTCCAATATTCTAATGTTCTTCCTCCACCAAAAGCAACCATCGAGTGTTAACCTTGGGTCCAAGTTGATTATGTTCAAAATTTCTGACTAATTATAATCCTTGTGCACTAAACTTATCCATGAGATACATATGTTGAAAGTGGAAAGCATTGCTGAAACTTTATCTTCCTTTGTGTTGACTAGACTACTTTTGATGAGAGAACTACTTTGGGGCTAATAGTTGTGCTTAACTTTATAGTTTCATGTCTTCAAAGTACTATTCATAAAAGGAATTTACTTAGATGATTTAACTTGGTTATTCTCTGTTTAATTACTTTCAACTATAGACAAGTGGTCTGGTTCACTTTATTTCAGTTCATGTGCTTTACTTTATTACTTGATCAAGATTGTGTTGGTAGCATGTCACCTCAAAAATTATCTATGTTATCATTCTCCTATTCGAGGACGAGCAGGAATTAAGCTTGGGGGTGTTGATACGTCCCAAACGTATTCATAATTTTTACTTGTGTCATGCTTGTTTTGCACCATTGTCTCATATTTCTATTAGTTTTATATATTTTTAAACATTTATTTGGACTAACCTATTAATGGTTGCAAAAGTGCATAATGTTCTTGTTTTACACTTTGGTGTGTAGGAATTACTTGGAAATTGAAAAAAAATGCAAAATGAGTCGTATTGGAGTAGGACTCTAACTTTCCTGAAATCTGCCTCGAAGATGACGTCAAATGAAAAAAAACAATAGATTCGAAAGTTGTGGAGAATTTCGAGAGGAAAGTTCTGGACTAAAAATTTGTCCAAAACGGAGTCCGGACGTGGCGTGTAGACCAGTTTTACTGAAGGACAAAATTTGATTACCGGAATCCAGAATATTGTGACGTGATTGACTCCAACTCTTTCCAAACTTGGGGGATTCAGCCAATCCATGACTTTGGGGCCTCATTAGGGTTGAGAGGACTCCCAAGGAAGGTTCTAGAGGTGCCAAAGAGCCCTTGGATCAAAGGGGCATCCATCGGAGGGCCAAGGATGATCGTCCCAGCTCATATAAGGAGAGAAAAACCCTGATTTCCAGGGAGCCACCAAGAGCCACGAAATTTCCTCCGCCCTGGCAATCGCCTTGGGGTGGAGAACCACCTCCATACCAGCACCATCTCCAAGGAAGAAGGGGGGCCAAGGGCCCCCTCCCCAAGGGCCGTGGACGCCGCCTTGGCCGTCGTCGTCCGTCGTCTCCTCTCTGGGCTGCACCTCTCCATCAACCTCTTGCTCACCATGGCCATCTGTGAGTAGTCTCCCTCGGGGCTGAGGGATCTACATGTAGCTATGTGGTTATTTCTCTCTCCCATGATATGATCTTGATTGTGATCATAGGCTATGTTAATCTACGGTGATCCCATGATGTTTCCCATTCTTCTATGTATTGGATTGATGTACTCACTTGATCTTATCTAGTATAATCTTTGAGACCATGGTGACAACGGTCTATTGGACATGGATTAGAAGAATATTTTTTTGAATGATTTCCTCTTTTGTGAATTGACTGAAGATTGAGAGTCTTTTGGTGCTTGTCTTTGACTATCCACCAGATATGTTGTGGTGATTGTGGTACTCTCTTTGGATGGCCGCGGTGACATTGGGAAATACATAGATAAGAACTACGAACTCTGAGGTGTGCTTTTGTAGCCCTACATAATTCTCGTCCTCTCTTGATCACAAAGGAATGACCTTCGAGTACGTCTCCATTGCATGTTTTAGTGGAAATATCATGTGATTAGACTATGTTAATGTTGTTGGGAGTAGCCACTAGTGAAAGTATGAAGCCTAGGCCTTGTTTTCCACCATTGAACACCGTTTACTTTCAGTTTTGTTTCATGTTTGCTTGCTGCCATTTTTATTTCAGATTTACAATACCTTGTTTTACCATCCATATGACTTGTATTTTAACATCTCTTCGCCGAACTAGTGCACCTATACAACTGACAATTGTATTAGGTGTGTTGGGGACACAAGAGACTTCTTGTATCTTAATTGCAGGGTTGCTTGAGAGAGATCATCTTCAACCCCTACTTCCTTGAGTTCGAGAAACCTTAGGTCATACACTTGAGGGAAATTGCAGCTGTCCTACAAACCTATGTGCTTGGAGGCCCAACATTGTCTACAAGAATAGAAGCGTGCATAGACATCAGGTGGCTCCTAACTACTCCGCGTCGTTAGAAGCCTCCATGTAGTAGTAGGCTCCTTCGGGATAGTAGCAGTCGACGGTGGTAGCATCTGTCTCCTGGGATCCTCCATCTTGTCGCGGCAATCGGGTGGAAGAACATAGGGGGGAAGGTAGCAACGCAACCGTGAGTACTCATCCAAAGTACTCGAGGACTTACATCAAGTCTAAACTACATATACATTGGTTTCTAATGAATGGAGTAGTATATGTAGAATAAACTACAAAATCCAGAATAAGGGGTGAAAAGCTAGTCCTGTCGAAGAGTACACTTCTGGCAGCCATCATCTTGCAACATGAGAAGAGATCATATTTTATAGTAACAAGTATTAATGTATAGCAATAATCTTAACCCGGAGATCCTCTCCTCATCTCCCTAAGAGAGAGCTATCGCTGACTGTATATATCACTTATCTAGGTGTATTTTATTAAGTATCCGATTTTAGTTGTAAGATGTCGGTGGACTAGGGACTGGGGTCCCTTGTGCCCCAGACTTGTGCACTCGCATCAGCAACGCCCCCGACAGCAGTGTACCGGGAAGAGCAGAAGAAAGGCAGTCGAGGACCCACCAAGACCACGCCCTCCCCCGTCTCCAGGGAAGTGGAGTACAAAGGCTCCAGACACAAGGCCCCCGCAAGCCCTCATTGTTGGGAAGATTCCCAAGGCCCCGGCAAGCCAGCTTCGCCGGGAAGACTACCCGAAGAATAGCAAGACCCCGACAAGTTTCCCTTGCTAGGAAGGCTCGCACAGACTGACGAGGCCCCAGGCAAGCCCTCCTTGTCGGGAGAGTATTCAAGCCACCCGGCAAGCCTTCCTTGCCGAGAAGGTGACCAAGTCATCCGACAGGGACTCCGTGCCAGCAAGCCCCTGTTCGCTCTCCAGGTGTCCCCCCGGTTTCTACCACAATCCGACCGTTCCAACACGTCCCTCATGTGCCAGCACAAGGCCCAGGTGTCGATTCACTTGGGTACGTGTCACAAGCATCTTGCGGCAGGTCAGGGGTCAGACAAGGCCTTTACTGCCCCTGACACCACCGAAGAAGTAGAGCGGTGAACACTGTTCACTGTACATCCCGTGAGCACACTCTTGGTGGCCCCTTTGCCTATAAAAGGAGGCCCAAAGCTCATTCTTAGGGGTTGGACTTTTTGGGGATCAGAGATTCCCTAATCACCTACTACGTTACTCTAGCAAAACCACCCTACAGTAAGCACACAATACAAACTAAGCAGGAGTAGGGTTTTACGTGCCAAGCGGCGCGAACCTGGGTAAAAAGGACCTTGCCGGTGTTGATCGCTAGCTCCGCTATCGACGCCGTACCTCTCTCTCCCCGCCAAACGATCAAGGGACTCCTCGAGTTTCCGATAGGTGTCGGTTTCCCCGACATCTTTGGTGCGCCAGGTAGGTGGAGCGATGGTTGATAGCTTTTTTTGCGGATTCGAGTAAGTTCCGCGTCAGATCTTGGGAAGTAGAGCGCACCACTTCAGTACCTCAGAGCAGGGCGCAGCGGTGGTTCCTGTACTTCGCCCCAGCCTCCTAACGCCTGCGTGAGCGCCCTGCTGTGCGAATGCGGGCCAGGGAGACGGAGACCTCGAGCTTGAAGACATCAGGCTGACGCACCGCTCCGGGACAGTGTGCTGCTGTCGAGGGTGTACCTAGGGGCTTCGGCAAGGCCTCCGGCGCATACTACGGCGACGCACCTCTGCGGAGTGATGCATAGCCGTCGACAATGTGCCTACAGGCCCCGGAACCTAGACACGCACTCCAGCCAAACGCGTTCCCCCGGAAGCATCACATCTTCGACAATGGTGCGCTCGGGGGCTCCGTCAGCACGGCCTGGTAAAACAGGAAAAGGAGTTATGCTCCGGCAACCCCCCTTCTATACGACAGTCGAGAACTGTCGGCAAGTACCTTGCCGGAGGGGAAGTTGCCGGAAGAGTATAGTCTCCTGCTTGCCAGGGACCTGAGGCCCCGATAAAGGACCCAAGCGCCATGGGGAGAAGTACCGTGGCACGACAGATAAGTGATAAATATTTCAGATGAGATTTCAGAGTAGATAGGTTGTTCCCTTTCTGGAAGATCCCAAACCTTGTTTGAGAAACCTGCGCGTAGATGGAACCTTGTCAGGATCAGTGCGCCTTAGTTCTGTTTTGAACTAGTTCAACGACCTAAACGACCACAGAGCGCCTTCACACTGTTTTGAACCTGTTCAACAGTCTAAGCGGCTATATATCACCTTATTTAACCTCGAGCCACGCTCGATGATCTAATGGTTGCACTGAGTGCGGCAAGGAGCCTTGCCGGTAACGACCCCTCAAGCGAACTACTAAGGATCCGTTCCTCAAAGCACTAGCGGCACGATGAGTCACGCCGGTAAGCTTCCAGAAAATGCAAAAGGCGTATCATACAAGGGGAAGGATCAGACGCAAGGGAAACAACATTTCATTCATTTGTTTGAAACAAACTCAGACATATTACATGAATGATTTTTGGTACTCTTACCTATTGTATTGTCTTTTCGCGAGGAACATGCTTGCCACACAGAAGTTCAAGAAGACAAAAAGGCGGAGCTCGCGGCACAGTCAGGACTGGCTCCCCCAGGACCAGCACCGTGCCGACGAGAACGGGGCCAGCCCCGCCAAGCACCACCTGGCCCCCTCTGGCTTGATACCAGAGGGTAGGGCATATGAAGGGGCAAAGGATCCGGAGCCTACGAGTGCGCCTCCTCCTGGGGCCGGGGGGCCAGCCCTCGCTCCGGTGAGGTGGCCCAAGCAAGGGGGCTAGAGAAGTTAGAGCTTGCTGAGGTGCCTCCCCCTCAAACACGAGGCACCGACGCCAGCTCCAGCAAGATAACCCCGCCGGGTGGGGGAGAGGCGTGAGCGGGCCTCGGCGGCAGGGCCGACAGTCAGTCGGAGGTCAGGGAGTCGTACTCTGACCTGACCCCCCAAGATCCTGACCTGCCAAGAGCGCCATTGCCGCCGTTGTCCTCCTCGTCGCTATCGCTCGTGGAGGGACATTGAATGCCGCTCGAGCTCTCTTCGTAGCAGCCAAGACGCACAGCTGAGCGCCCGTAAAACTTGATGGATAGCATATTATCCTCTGCTAGCTTGAAGCGGAGGATATTCCCATCCTCGAGGTTGTGGGCGCGAGCGAAGGCTTTCCAGCCCCACCCGAGCAACATGGAGCGGCGTTTCGGGTACTCCACGTGCACTTGCATAGCACCATGGGAGAAACCGTACACCCGCAACCACAAGACAGGGGGCTTGGCAGCGTCCATCGCCCTAGCAAAAGGGAGAGGGACACCATGCAGCTCCACAACGAACTCCAGCACCGTCCCGTCCGAGTACCCTTCAAGCGGAGGGGAAGACGGAGGTGCTGGAGTAGCACTCCGCCTCCCCCGGCCACGACCTCCGCGACGACCACGACTCCTCGCCCCTCCGCCACCATGGATGCTCGTACCGCCCTCCGTAGCTGCATCCCCTGAAGCTGTGGCATGATCCGAGTGGGATCCCCTTGCCGCCGTGGTGGCCGATGGTGGCCTCCCTCGTCCCCTAGCCATGGTTAGGGGCGAGCGCCACCTGGAGCTAGAAAAGATTCTATATATGCAAGCTGGGGGGTGGTGAATGTTTTAGGAGTTGATGGATGAGCAAAACCCCCTCGCAAACTTCCTAATTTATAGGGAGAGGCACGGGGGGCTAGCTTCCCTCACTCCAGAAACCGCCGCCCCTCTCGCCCAATCACCCATGATCACGGGCGAACAGCGAACCACCCTGCTACACCAATGCATGCGGGGGTGGGTCCTGCCACGACTACGACCTTTATGGCCACGGACGCCACTTGCATGACCTTTACTGCGCATGCTTCATGCGTGAGTAATGCGTCGGGAGGTGGGGAGGCTATTGTGCACGCATGTCTCCACCTCGCGCCCTTGATGCGCGATGTGGGGATGGGCCGTCCACAACGGCTCCAAAGCTGCAGAGTCCCCTGCCAAGGGAGCCCATGCTCTACTTTGGGCTTGGCCCAGCAACGCCATGCGCGCGTGCGTGGCCCAGGCCCAAGGGCTCCTCTTGGCGCACTAGAGAATGGGGTCCCTTGTGCCCCAGACTTGTGCACGGGCATCAGCAATGCCCCCGACAGCAGTGTATCGGGAAGTGCAGCAGAAAGGCAGTCTAGGACCCACGAAGACCACGCCCTTCCCCCTCTCCAGGGGCGTGGAGTACAAAGGCTCCACACGCAAGGCCCCCGCAAGCCCTCCTCGCTAGGAAGATTCCCAAGGCCCCAACAAGCCAGCTTCGCCGGGAAGACTACCCGAAGAATAGCAAGACCTGGACAAGTTTCCCTTGCCAGGAAGTCTCGCACAGACTAACGAGGCCCCCGGCAAGCCCTCCTTGCCGGGAAAGTATTCAAGCCCCCCGGCAAGCCTTCCTTGCCGAGAAGGTGACCAAGTCATCCGACAGGGACTCCAGGCCAGCAAGCCCCTGTTCGCTCGCCAGGTGTCCCCCGATTTCTACCACAATCTGACCGCTCTAGCACATACCTCGTGTGCCAGCACAAGGCCTAGGTGTCGATTCACCTAGGTACGTGTCGCAACCATATTGCAGTAGGTCAGGGGTCAGACAAGGCATTTACTGCCCCTGACACCACCGAAGAAGTAGAGGGGTGAACACTGTTCACTGTACATCCCGTGAGCACACTGTTGCTGACCCTTTTGCCTATAAAAGGAGCCCCAATGCTCATTCTTAGGGGTTCAACTTTTTGGGGATCACAGACTCCCTAATCACCTACTAACTTACTGTAGCAAAACCACCCTATAGTAAGCACACAATACAAACTAAGCAGGAGTAGGGTTTTATGCGCCAAGCGCCCCGAACCTGGATAAAAAGGACCTTCCCGGTGTTGATCGCTAGCTCCGCTCTCGATGTCGTACCTCTTTCTCCCTGCCAAACAATCAAGGGACTCCTCGAGTTTCCCATAGGTGTCGGTTTCCCCGACATAAAAGGACGGAATACAACTCCAAGTCGTCCTATTATCGTGAAACGGCTATCCGAATAGTTCATTCATCCCTGCAGGGGTGCACCATATTTCCCAACACGCTTGATAACCTCTGGCCAGACACAATTTACTTAGTCATGACTGGCCTCTAGACATCAACATGCCGTAGCCCCACCTAGACACAACAGAGAGGCCAGCTCGTCAGACTAAATCGTACGCGCGTAGGAGTCATGGGCCCATTGCCGTTTGCACTCCTGCACGTTGCATAGGCGGTCGAGATCAGTCCTGGCGAGCTCCTTTACAAGGTAGGTGCTTACGCGGACAACTCAGGCGCGCGCCGCTCCAATGCTGACATCCAAAGAGTTTCGGCTGATACAACAACGTAAAGTAGCCATAACTGTTCACGTGTGAAGGTTAGTGCGTATTGGTCAATCGACCAAATCACATCAAATACCCAAACTCGTTAAGCGTGTTATTATGAAATAACTGCGAACAACGACGAGGGACCTCGCCCATCTCTCTCCTAGCGGTATGAACCTGCCCTGTCGCTCCGCCATGAAGATCCACACAGGGGGTCGTCGGGGTAATGTTCTTTCAGCCCCAGTTCGCGAATCACTCGCAGGTACTCTAGGAGCTAAACCGACTTTAGTCACATCAAGAATCATTTATACTATATATATGTATGTATGTATGTCAGGCCCCTGGGTCCGGGGGTACCCAGTTCCATCGGCCTACGGCCCTAGACGCGATGCGACACAAAAATCATAGTTCGTCCCATCGGTGAGCCCAGCAAGGAGGACCCCCGCGAGGGCCCATGCCTCACGAGGTGAGCACTTGAAGATCGTTGCCAGGGGCCTCAGGAGGGCATCCATCCCGAGGTTTCCCCCTAAGGTCCCCACGGAACAGGTCTGCCGAGGGAAACTTGGTCGGGTTCCACGAACCAGCTCCTTCACGTGGATGAGGCGGGCCGCGCAGGTGGCGCAGGAGTGGTGCCAGCAGGCGTCTACTGGGAGGGTTTCCCCTTCCATGCTAAGTAAGATGGACAGCTGGCATGCTCCCAAAGCGACCCCAAAGGTTTCCCGGTCGGTGCAAGAGGACAAAAGCCGGGAGACCCGGTAGGATGGAGGTCACCCCCGAGCCCACCAACACGTCATGAAGAGAAGCTTTTGCATGCAAAGACCACCTTTGTCAGGGCGGACTGCAGTCCTATCCCCTTTTGAAAATGGCTGTTGTGGCAACCCTTCCCGTGAAGGTTTTCGGGGGAAGAGGACGAAATCCAGTATATAGGAGAGGCCCGGACTCCTAGAAAGGGATCCAACTTTTCATCCCCGAGCTAGAGCAAGAACCCGCCTTTGTACTCGTCTTCCACCTCAAGCAATCCCACCACAAGCAGGAGTAGGGTTTTACAGCGCGAGGTGGCCCGAACCTGGGTAAACTATCGTGTGTTTCAGTTCGTCTTCCTGGCTCGCATTACTGTAGGGCCGCCGTGACATTGAGAGGTTGAACAGGGTTGGAGAGCGAGTGCACCCAAGTATTCAAACCTTTTCTTGGGGTCTGCGGAGCCCTGATTCTGACATTTGGAGCGCCCGGTAGGGGTGCGCATCTGTTCTCCCACTCTGATTTTGCTCCAGCTTCACCGACGCCATGGCTGACGCTCACCGCATGCACCCCGGGATCTCGGCGCGGACGGCCGTTACCGGCCTGTCGGCGTTGTGGCCACCACTGTCTTCCCCCGTCCCGTGCACGGGCAGCAGGACTTCATGTGGCCGCTGGCGCACCAAGGAGGTCACCCTACTGCGTCTCCCGCAGGCTCCGCCTTGGTTTGCGTTCACGTGGGCAGACCTGAACGCACAGGACGCGCTGCTCATGGCAAGCGAACTGCTTTGCCACCACCCGACGGATGGAGGATACGACGCGTGGGCGGACCATGTCGCCGAATTCGTCGTCGTCGCCAGGAGGACCTTGGCGCCTTAGCCCCACTTCGACCCCCACCGTTGGAGGCAGGGGACTTGACCAGCGAGCCGCCCCGAGTGGCGGCTTGCTCAGCCCATAGCCCGAGGGGCCCAAGCAGGCCTCGCCCCATGTCGTGCTCTTGCTCCTCAGGGTCCCGGTGACTGGCCTCGGGCCTCCGGCAGCATAGCTCATATGGCTGGTGGCAAGTTCCGCGCCCTCCACAACATAGAGGATTCCCGAGTGGTCAAGATCCTCAACAGCCAATGCACCGCTCGGCGCCGAGACCGTGTTATCCCCACCGACCGCAGAGGAGACGTCGGTGACCACACCCGCCGACCCCGTGGCAACACTGGAAGCGTCCATCCTTGAGACGATGCATGGCGCGGGTCCGCCCACACGGGCACCACCCAAACGATGTTGCATGCCACCACATCCATGACCCCCACACGAGGGGGCTGTCGCATCGGGCGCTGGCGCCGTGACCTTTGTGCCGCAAGATGGCACCCACTTTTCCCGGCGTAGGGGGTACACCGGGCGCCACTGTCGGGCCGGGCTCGGGGCTCCACCCAAGGGATGTTGGGCATGGCCGGAGCAACGGGAAGGCGGCTGGGGGACCACGAGGGCGTGTCCCGATGCACGGCCCCTGTGGCCACGGGAGTTGCGTTGAGCGCCAACATTGTGGGAGTTCGCCGTTCAGGAGCTTAGTAGGCTGCAAGGAACGTGGGGCATGTGCGCCTCACGAGGTGCTGGGATCCCTCGGGTTTGAGGAGCTTCAGGGGCCAGTCGCCACAGGACCCAGTTATCGCCCCCAGCGGGGTGGACCCCTGCAGTACGCAGCGCCACGCGGACGGGCGCGCCCGTAACAACCTGGCCGTCACGTGATTATTTGGACCAACCGGGTTAAAGTGGTCCCTGGTATTTTGTACTTCCTCAAACGAGTGTTTCCTGAATATGTAACGAACTTGATTGACTTTCACTTGGAATGGTGTTGCTTGCCTTAAATGTGTAATGACTAAGATGCAACCCTTTCCTTATTTGGGGGCGAGGCCTCAAAAGGAGAAAGGGGCGCATCTATGCGTTTCGCAAACGGGATAATCATCACAATACATAATTAAAGAGTAACAAGTAGGGCATACACTTGCCATATGTTAAGAATATATCATATAGCTTACAGACATGCATTATTTAGAGTAGCAGCAGGTCTAGCTACGGACTTAAACAGAAAAATAGATGATCTAACACATCCCGTATGCTAGCCCACGATCACGACCACGGTATGAGTCTTCCGGATAGTTCACATAAAGATGGCCAGAGTCCTCATCGAGCTCCCACTTTAGCTGGTTGTCATCAGGATCTCCCGCGTCGGGCGTACCTGTACCTGTTGGGGTTTGTAGTAATCTGTGAGCCACGGGGACTCAACAATCTAATGACCTTGGTACTGAATCTAGCCAAGTTATTAGGTCAGGAAGGTTTGGTGTATGGCTTTGGAGAAACCTAAGCATATATGGTGGCTACCTTACGTTGATCAGAGTATACATATGGTGGTCTACACGAGCGATCGAAGACTAGATTGATCACTAAGTGATCCTGAACACCTACCTACGTCAAACATAACCCCACCGTGTTCTGGATCGAAGAGTGATCTCCGAAGGAGACAGTCACGGTTACGCACACAGTTGGCAGTTTTATTAGAGTTACTTCAAGTTATCTATAACCGGATGTTAACAAATTATCCATCTTTGCCACATAACCGCGGGAACGGCTTTCCGAAAGATTAAACCCTGCAGGGGTGCTCCAACTAGTCCATCACAAACGGTCATGGGCCGCAAAGTAATCCTCTATCACGAAACTCATGATCTCGTCGAATTCCTTAGAGGAAAACCTCAACTTTGAAGAGACCCAAAGTTTCACCGTCATTCCTATACGCGAGATATATCGCTAAGGTAAGGCAAATCTAGCAGGACCTCCCGTCGTGTTGACGACCCCAATAAGAGCCGCGTATCTCAGTCTCAGGACATGACGGATGAGTCACACTACGGGTTAAACCAAACCTCAAGTTGCCCCGTGGTGGCCCCCTAGTCTGCTCAGTTTGGACCAACACTCATGAGGAGCACTGGCCCGGGTTGTTGACTAAATCCTCGGGGTAGCTATTCCCTATGAAAATTATTATTAGTTGATTAGCAGATTAAAACCAATGTTGGGTCCTGTCGGACAAGCCTTAACACTACGCGATTTATCAAGGGGGTCCCCATAACAACCTTGAACGTGTTAGGAGCGATCAGTTAAGGAATCAAACGCCGGTAACCGAAACTAAGGCGGCAACAACGGAAAAAATCACCCGGCAAAAGGCTAGGTCTTCCGTCATTTACAAAGTATATAGGTGCATTAGTTAACTAGCAGTTTAAACATAATGATATCAAAATACTCATGTTATCAGATGAGACAACTGGCACCTGCAACTAGCAAAGCTACTCATTAGAGGTTGAGCAAGCCTACTTAGCCAAACAGCATTTGCTAGGAGAGGTAGGTGTTTGGGGTTCATGGCAAAGACAGGTGGCATTTATATCAAGTGGTAGGCAGTGAGCATGTACCGAAGGAAACATGATTCTAAGCATAACCAAGCTAGATACGGTATCAAGGTCACTGTCATCTTGCCTGTGATGTATTCATCTTGGAACTGCTCTTGATCTTCCTGCACGTACTCTCCAGAATCGACGTTCTCGCTCTCCGATCCGATGCTACCCAAGATAAGATAAATGCCAATGAACATCCAAACAAGATAATGCAACAAGCAATATGATGCATGTGTGAAGAAGGAAGCATGCATCACTATTCTAGTCACTTTCATATGCATTAGTTGAGTTAATTGAATTATGGACAGAAACTCATTTTAAGTTATCTTGACATGCATGAAGATGGCATGAACATGTGCATCACGAGAAAACGATGGAAAAACATATAAAGAACATAGAGAATGGAGTCACGGATCAACCGGAAACTACAAAACAAGATATGGAGTCCTACGGTTCAAATCAGCCGTAAACACACTCGAATGGCACTCCCCTGGTGTTACCAGGTTTCCACATGATCAAGCAACAAAATATAAATGGGGTGGTGCATGGGAACACACCACACCATCAACAATGCCCACACAAGCTTCAATCAGCACAAACATGCAATCTGTTTTTCAACAGCAACATAGCAGTTTGTCTACAATATTTAAAGTAGCTACAACCATCTAAATGAATCAAGCAAGATATGAGGCAAAATCCATCCAAAAGCTCTACAACCTGAACAAGAAGCTAATGCAAAGGAATCACCCATGAGCAGATCTACAAGCACTAACTTGGACAAAATATCACAAATTCCGGGACTTAGTGAAAATCACAGATTTTCACCAGCTGCTTATGCTCTGAAGTATTTTGGCAGCCTCCAAAATGATATCTACAGGAAGTGCATAAGCCTGAAATTTAACAGGGAGCTAGCCAAACATAAAAGCTCACAAACTTTAGTTTGTTGCATGGGCTGATTCCGAACACAGGAGCTAATTCATCCAAGACAACAAGGGAAGAAAATAACATCAGATTCCCAGACTTAGTGAAAATCACAAGGTTTCACAAATCTGTCACTTTCACCCAAGTGTCAACTTTGACAGGGCACAATAGGTGCATACAAATTCGTAAGAACAAAACGAAGATCACGTGATGTAGAGGGGTTCACCCACTACCACTACATCAAGGATTCATCCTCAAAGGTTCAAGGCACCACCTAATACAAAACACTAAACATGGCATCAAGACAGAAAATAATAGTTTTATGAAGTTGCTCTAAAGTGAAATCTGATTGCACCAACGAATTCCTGGGATGATTCTACCCCAAAATCATATATAATACATGGGTACTTGCATGTAACATCAAGGCACAAAGCTAGCTCGAAAATAACACATAGAATCATATAACTACAAATGACTATCATCACATGTAAAACTAACACATATTGCATCATCTACTCCTACATATGCACACCCACAAGCACTATTCACAACAACACCACTTGCATAGTGGCAAGCATGAGGGGTTAGGCCCTCTTGCTCATGTGCATGCACACTCATGCACACACATACACATACATGAGCACACGCACACACACATGTGCTCACACACACTCAAGTGCATACACTCACACATACACTACATCAATAGGTGCAACATGAGGGGCTAGGCCCTTATGCACAAGTGCATATGCACCCATGTACACACGCTCACATACATGAACACATACACTTACACATGCATATGCACTCATGTGCACACACATACAGTCACATACATTCCTAGGCCTCAAAGAGATAAAACAATACCAACACATACACTGGTTTTAAAAAGAAACACTCCAAAAAGTGAAAAAAAGAAATCCAGCAAAAAAATAAAAAAGGGGGGTGGTTGTGGTTCGAACCCACAACCTCCTGTTGCCACCACATGCACAACACCACTCTGCTACTGCTTCGACACTCGACAGAGAAGGGGAAGGATGCAGGCTAACTTCTCTGCACTGCTCTGCTACTAGCGAATATAGGACAAGAAAAAGGGGGCCTACGGGGGATCGAACCCACGATGTGCTGCGCGTGCCCAGGCTCTGTTGCCACTGCGCTATGGGGCAGAAACTTAATAGAGAGGGGGCGCGTGCTCTTTTGAGCATTCCCTCTGCTACTAGCTGCACCTAACGTGGCGGCCAGAATAGGGGAGGACGACGTCGTTGCTGCAGACTACAATCATCATAGAGGCTACTGGTGTTGGGACGTGGGATCTACTGGGAATCCATTCCGGTGCCAAGCGCAGCAGGAGGAGGCCCGCGACAGCGTTGCATCACCGCACCTAACTACGGCGACAGCATAAGACTACGGCGACAGCCACGCGCACCCGGAGACCCTATGCAACGGGAAGAGGAAGGAGGGGGAAGGAGCTGCTCACACTGGGGGTGCTCGGAGGAGGGCTTGCCACCGAGAAGAGGAAGGAGGGGAGGATGCCTGCGACGACCCGAAGCTCCTCTCCGGCGATGTCGTCGTGGAGGAGGCGCGAGGGAGGGGGAGCAGCCCCGCTAGCGACGGGAATGGAACGGGGGGGGGGGGAACCCCCATCCTCGTGGACGCGTGCGACGCCGCGGGGGAGGCTGTCAGCGATGAAGAGGACGGTGGGATCGAGCGGCGCTCTCTCTGAACTCACTGAATTTCTCTGGAGCTTACCTGCAGAGGGAGAGGGAGAGAGATGGAGAAGGAGGTGGCGGCGGGGAGAGGAACCCTAGACACGCTGCCGAGGGGGAGGCACTAAATAGAGCCGGATGGGACGGCCTCGACGTCCATGAGACGACGGACGCGCGCGGTCTCTCTCTGGCCCTAACGGAAAGCAGGGAGGAGGAAGGGAACTGCGTCAGAGAAGAAGAGAGGGACGCCGAGCGGGCCAAACGCTAGCGAAGAAGGAAAGAAAAGGGACGAGGCCCAGGGGGAGAGGAGGGAGCCAGCTGATGACCCACAAGTATAGGGGATCAATCGTAGTCCTTTCGATAAGTAAGAGTGTCGAACCCAACGAGGAGCAGAAGGATCTGACAAGTGGTTTTCAGCAAGGTAATATCTGCAAGCACTGAAATTATCGGTAACAAGTAGTTGTGTGGTGAGATGATTCGTAGCAAGCAACAAGTAACAAAAGTAGAAACGGTGCAGAAAAGTGGCCCAATCCCTTTTGTAGCAAGGGACAAGCCTGGACAAATTCTTATAGGATGAAAAACGCTCCCGAGGACACATGTGGATTTCTGTCATGCTAGTTTTCATCATGTTCATATGATTCGCCTTCGTTACTTTGATAGTTTGATATGTGGGTGGACCGGCGCTTGGGTACTGCCTTTACTCGGACAAGCAGCCCACTTATGATTAACCCCTCTCGCAAGCATCCACAACTACGAAAGAAGAATTAAGACAAAGTCTAACCATAGCATTAAACTAGTGGATCCAAATCAGCCCCTTACGAAGCAATGCATAAACTAGGGTTTAAGCTTCTGTCACTCTAGCAACCCATCATCTACTTACTACTTCCCAATGCCTTCCTCTAGGCCCAAATAATGGTGAAGTGTTATGTAGTCGACGTTCACATAACACCACTAGAAGAAAAACAACATACAACACGTCAAAATATCGAACGAATATCAAATTCACATGACTATTTATAACATGAATTATCACATGTCCTCAGGAACAAAATTAACTACTCACAAAGCATAATCATATTCATGACCAGAGAGGTAATGAGTAGCATCAATGATCGAAACATAAACTCTTCCACCAAGTAATCCAACTAGCATCAACTACAAAGAGTAATTAACACTGCTAGCAACCTTACAAGTACCAATAGGAGTCGCGAGACGGAGATTGGTTACAAGTGATGAACTAGGGTTTGGAGATGAGATGGTGCTGATGAAGATGTTGATGGTGACGAGTCCCCTCCGATGAGAGGAGTGTTGGTGATGACGATGGCGACGATTTCCCCCTCCGGGAGGGAAGTATCCCCGGCAGGATCGTCCTGCTGGAGCTCTAGATTGGTTGTGCTAAAGTTCCGCCTCGTGGCGGCGGCGAATCCTCCAAAAAGCCTCCTCCTGATTTTTTCCAGACCAAAACCCTTCTTGTAGCAAAAGGGGGGAGCCAGAGGGCCAGCTGGGTGCCCACAAGCCACCTAGGCGTGGCCAGGGGGGTGGCCGCGCCTAGCAGGCTTGTGGCCACCTGCTGGCGCCCCTCTGGCACTTCTACGACCCAATATTTTTTATAAATACCAAAAAAATCATCGTTGATTTTCACGGCTTTTGGAGTTGCGCAGAATAGGCATCTCAAACTTGCTCCTTTTTTCAGGCCAGAATTCCAGCTCTCGGCATTCTCCCTCTTCATGTAAACCTTGCAAAATAAGAGATAAAAGGCATAAGTATTGTACCGTGAAGTGAAATAACAGCCCAAGAAGCGATAAATATCAACATGAAAGCATGATGCAAAATGGATGAATCAACTCCCCCAAGCTTAGACCTCGCTTGTCCTCAAGCGAAAGCCTAGATAAATAAACATGCCCACATGTTTAGGGAGAGAGGTGTCGACAAAACAAGATACAAACATGCAGGCATCATGATCATGATCAGAACTACAATACCAACATATAATCTCTTATGCTAAAGTGACATTCCTTCACAAAGTAAAGCATGGATCAAGAACCTTACCGAGAAGTAACAACCGATAGCCTTTAGTCATTGAAGCAATTGCAATTTATCACAACATCAGAAAGAGTCAACTAAGAGCTTGTAAAGCAAATCCACATACTCAATCATCTTTTCGTTCTCTACAATTGCTACAACTCACGTGGTACTCATGAGATCAAAGTTCAGCTGAACACAGAGAAAGATAGGGGATTATAGTTTTGCCTCCCAACTGCTTACCTCAAGGGTAATGTTAACAATAATAATTCATGAATAATTACTTCCAAGTTGACATATGAATATAGATCTTTCCCAATCATATGACGTTAGCCAAGATAAAGGCAAAATAAGGAATTGGTGAAGATCACCATGACTCTTTCAAGGGCAAAAAGTAAAGGTACAAGATAGGCCCTTCACAGAGGGAAGCAGAGGTTGTCATGCGATTTTGAGGTTTGGATGCGTGTCCTCTTAGTGTGGATGGACGTCACTTTATATTGACTCATGTGATAAAGAACTTTATTATGCAGTCTGTCGCTTTTATGTCTTCCTCATCACAGGTTCGTACAAAGCTTATTTTCCACACATTAATAGATCATACATATTAGAGAGCAATTTTTATTGCTTGCACCGATGACAACTTACTTGAGGGATCTTATTCAATCCATAGGTAGGTATAGTGGACTCTCATGGCAAAACTGAGTTGAAGGTTTGTGGATGCACAAGTAGTATCTCTACTTAGTGCGGGAGGTTTGGATAATATGACGTGGAAGCAATCGTCACATGCCAAGGGATCTCTAATCATATAACATTGTTCGGAACCAAGCAAACACAATTCATTATGTTGTCTTCCTTGTCCAACATCTACTTCTAGGCATGCAATAGTTTAGTCAGTGTTCACAATCATAGATGGTGTTTAAGATGATATATTTATATGTGAACCTCTCCTTATTTATCACTTCCTATTAATTGCAACAATGACCAAGGTCTATGTTTGTCTACCCTCAACAAGTTTCAATCATCATTCTTTTTATATGTGAAGCCATCACTTTCCATAAGATCATTACATGATCTTTCTTGCTTTTGTTGTTTTCTCAATCTATTGATCATGGCATGAGGCAAAGCCCTTCAACTAAGACACTCTTTATTATATGGCTCACGAGCTCGAATACATCGGGGGTAACACAAAGCAAACTCAAGCCTAAAACACTAAGACCTTTATTCTACCAGAGAAAGAGAAAACTAAAAAGGAACACACTAAAACAAAGGTAAAGGCAAAAGATGTGATGGTGATACGATACCGGGGCAACTCCCCCAAGCTTGGCACAAGCCAAGGGGATTGCCCATACCCATGCTTAGTTGTATTCCTTTGGAGTTGATGGTGTAGGAGTTGTTGCAATATGGGTTTGATCCTCCGTCTTCCAAGGCATAGGTGCTCCATCATGGAAAGATGAACGAGTCTCCGAAATCCTCAAATCTGCAGCCAACCGTATTGATTTAAATCTATACTCATACTCATAGTTTTGGTTTTGCAGGTCATAGATCTGGGCCGGAAGGTGATCAATCATGTCATAGAGCCTGGAGAGGTGCTTCCCAATGTCATTGGCATCAATCCTGTGCTTGCTGGTGAACTCCGTGATCATCATGTGGTTGGCGTTGAGTCTATGCTCCACCATCACTTGGCACTTGAAGACTTGTTGCTCCATTGCTTCGAGGCTCGCCTCCACGCTTCCGGTCTTCTTAGGCCCCTCAACATCATGGATGTGCAACATCCCCTCACGCATCTCGATAGATTGAGGGTATTTAAGCACTCCCGTGAGGTAGGGATTGATGACCTTCTCGAAGATCTTGTCCTTCGGAGCTTTTGGGAACGTCATAGCAATCTAGATCTGCAACAGAAACTGCCTCGAAACGAAAACAGAGGAAATCTGCATGATACGAGGGTCAGACCTTACGGAAGAATATATAATGATTTTTTCTAGATCAGAAGGAGTACTCCGCACGAAAACGGAGTCGGGGAGGCACATGAGGTGGCCACAAGCCCCCCAGGCGCGACCAGGGGGTGGGCCCACGCCTGGCAGGCTTGTCGCCTCCTCGCGCGCTTTCCGGACTACTTCCAATTTTTCTATTTTTTCAAATATTCCAAAATGGAGAAAAATTCCTACTAGAAAAGTTTTGGAGTCTGTTTTCTTACCGAATCACATACCTCTTCGTTTTCGGAGTCTGAAACAGGCTGATAAATATCCCTTAGGTATTCTTCCGGAGTTATGGTATTGATAATATTGCGTTCAACATTTATGGGAGTACCTGAGATATAATGCTTCATTCTCTGCCCATTTACAACTCTCGGACAATTACCTTCCGTGTTGTTGATCTTGATAGCACCGGAACGATATACTTCCTCAACAATATAGGGACCTTCCCATTTAGAGAGAAGTTTGCGTGCAAAAAATCTTAAACGAGAATTATATAGCAAGACATAATCACCTACATTGAACTCACGCTTTTGTATCCTCTTATCATGCCACCTATTAACCTTTTCTTTGAACAACTTGGCATTCTCATATGCCTGAGTTCTCCATTCATCAAGCGAGCTAATGTCAAGTAACCTCTTCTCACCAGCAAGTTTGAAATCAAAGTTGAGCTCTTTGATTGCCCAATAAGCTTTATGCTCTAGCTCAAGAGGTAAATGACATGCTTTACCGTACACCATTTTGTACGGAGACATGCCCATGGGATTCTTATAGGTAGTCCTATAGGCCCACAATGCATCATCGAGCTTCTTACACCAATTCTTTCTAGACCTATTGACAGTCTTTTGCAGAATCAGTTTAATCTCTCTATTGCTTAGCTCTACTTGACCACTGGACTGAGGGTGATAGGGAGACGCAATTATATGGTTGACATCGTACTTAGCAAGCGTTTTACTGAAAGCACCATGAATGAAATGTGAACCACCGTCGGTCATTAGATATCTAGGGACTCCAAATCTAGGAAAATAACTTCTTTAAGCATCCTAATAGAGGTGTTGTGATCAGCACTACTAGTGGGGATAGCTTCTACCCACTTAGTGACGTAATCAACAACAACTAGGATATGAGTATACCCGTTGGATTTTGGAAAAGGTCCCATATAATCAAAGCCCCAAACATAAAATGGTTCAATGACAAGTGAATAGTTCATAGGCATTTCCTGACGTTTACTAATATTACCTATTCTTTGACATTCGTCACAAGACAAGACAAACTTATGGGCATCCTTGAAGAGAGTGGGCCAATAGAAACCTGATTGCAATACCTTGTGTGCAGTTCTATCTCCCGCATGGTGTCCTCCGTAGGCCTCGGAGTGACAATTCTGTAGGATCTGTCCCTGTTCATGTTCAGGTACACAACGTCTAATAACACCATCTACTCCTTCCTTATAAAGGTGAGGATCATCCCAAAAGCAATGTCTCAAGTCAAAGAAGAATTTCTTCTTTTGCTGGTATGTGAAACTAGGAGGTATATTTTTGGCAACGATATAGTTTGCATAATCAGCATACCACGGTGTACTACGTGAAGCATTGATGACATTCAATTTCTCATCTGGAAAGCTATCATCAATAGGTTGTGGGTCATCAAGAATATTCTCCAACCTAGACAAGTTATCTGCTACGGGGTTATCAGCACCCTTTCTGTCGACAACGTGCAAATCAAATTCTTGTAGCAAGAGAACCCATCTGATAAGTCTAGGTTTAGCGTCTTTCTTCTCCATGAGATACTTAATAGCAGTGTGATCAGTGTGAATACTGACTTTGGAATCAACTATGTAAGACCTTAACTTTTCACATGCAAACACGACTGCTAAAAATTCCTTTTCCGTAGTAGCATATTTTATTTGGGCACTGTCTAGAGTTTTACTAGCATAGTGAATAACATTCAACTTATTCTCAACTATTTGCCCTAGGACAACACCAATAGCATAATCACTAGCATCACACATGATTTCAAAAGGTAAGTTCCAATCAGGTGGTTGAACAATAGGTGCAGTTATCAAGCCTTCTTATGTATTTCAAAGGCTTCCTCACAATCATCGTCAAAAACAAACGGAATATCCTTTTGCAAGAGATTGGTAAGGAACATAGAAATCTTAGAAAAGTCTTTAATGAACCTCTTCTAGAAACCTGCATGACCAAGGAAACTTCTTATACCTTTGATATCTATGGGGTATGGCATTTTCTTGATTGCATCAACCTTAGCCTTATCTACTTCAATACCTCTTTCAGAAATTTGATGTCCTAAGACGATGCCTTCATTAACCATAAAGTGGCACTTCTCCCAATTCAAGACAAGATTGGTATCTTTACATCTCTGTAAGACTCGATCAAGGTTGCTGAGGCAATCATCAAAAGAAGACCCGTAAACGGAGAAGTCATCTATGAAAACCTCAACAATCTTTTCACAAAAGTCAGAGAATATAGCCATCATACATCTTTGAAAGGTGGCAGGTGCATTACATAAGCCAAAAGGCATACGTCTGTAAGCAAAGGTACCGAAAGAACATGTGAAACTGGTTTTCTCCTGATCAGCTTGTGCAAATGGTATTTGAGAGAAACCAGAATAACCGTCTAGAAAGCAGAAGTGTGTGTGTTTAGACAATCTTTCTAGCATTTGGTCGATAAAAGGCAAAGGGTAATGATCTTTCCTAGTGGCGTTATTCAATTTCCTAAAATCGATCACCATCCTATAGCCAGTAATAATCCTTTGCAAGATCAATTCCTCCTTATCATTAGGGACAACGGTAATACCTCCCTTCATAGGGACGCAATGCACCGGACTCACCCAATCACTATGAGCAACATGACAGATAATACCTGTTTCCAGGAGCTTTAGTATTTCCGTTCTTACTACCTCTTTCATCTTAGGATTTAATCTCATTTGATGATCAGCAACTGGTTTGGAATCAGGATCAGTTTTCATCTTGTGCTGGCATAGAGTGGGACTAATGCCCTTAAGATCATCAAGTGTATATCCAATAGTAGCACGATGCTTCCTGAGAGTTTTCAGTAACTTCTTTTCTTCATGCTCTCAGAGGCTAGCACTAATTATAACATGATATATCTCTTTTTCATCAAGATAAGCATACTTAAGAGTATCAGACAACTGTTTAAGCTCAACACAGGATCACCCTTTGGTGGGGGTGGATCCCCAAGCAGTTCAACATGGAAACAATTCTTAAGGATAGGATATTGTTCTAAGACAGCTCTATCTATCTCATTCATTTCATCCATATGCATATCATTTTCATGCTCAAGCAAGTATTTCTCTAAAGGATCAATAGGAGGCACGACAATAGAAGCTAAGGCAATAGTTTCATCCCTACTAGGCAACTCTTTTTCATGAGGTTGTCTACCAAACTTGGAGAAATTGAACTCATGTGACACACCTTCAAAGCCAATAGTGACAGTTTGCTTCTCACAGTCCATATGAGCATTGACAGTATTGAGGAAGGGTCTGCCAAATATGATGGGACAAAACCTATCTTGTGCGGTAGCAAGAACAAGGAAATCAACAGGATACTTCGTTTTACCACAAAAGACTTCAACATCCCTAACAATTCCCACAGGGCAGATAGTATCTCAATTGGCAAGCTGAATAGTGACATCAATAGGTTCTACCTCAACAGGTGCAATATCGTCTTAAATTTCATCATATAAGGATTGAGGTATTGCACTAAAACTAGCACCGACGTCACATAAACCATGATAGCAATGATCCCCTATCTTAACAGAAACAACAGGCGTGCCAACAACATGCCTATGTTTGTCTCTAGCGTGTGGTTTAGCAATCCTAGCAGCATCTTCACATAAGTGAATATTATGTCCCTCAACATCATTGGACAGGAGATATTTGATAATAGAAATTCTAGGTTCAACTCTAATTTGCTCAGGGGGTGTAGGTGTTCTAATGTAGCCTCTACGTATCACAGTTGAAGCTTTAGAATGATCCTTTATCCTAACAGGGAAAGGTGGTTTCTCAATGTAAGCACTGGGAACAATAGGATCATTATAGGCAATGACTCTCTCTTCAACTGGATTGGGTTTAACTACATTGAATTCTAAGGGAGGATGATATTTAAACCGCTACTCTTTGGGGAGATCAATATGAGCAGAAAATGATTCACACAATGAAGCTACTATCTCAGAGTCAAGTCCATACTTAGCGCTAAAATCAGAGAAGGTATTTGTTTCAACAAAGGATTTAACGCAATCAAACTTGAAATTCATACCTGACTCCTTACCTTCTTCGAGCTCCCAATCTTCAGAGTTGCGTTTAATTTTCTCCAATAAATTCCATTTGGAGTCAATATCTCTCTTCATAAAAGAACCGGTACAAGAAGTGTCAAGCATGGTGCGATCATCATGAGAAAGCCGAGCATAGAAGTTCTGAATGATAATTTCTCTTGAGAGCTCATGATTGGGGCATGAATATAACATTGATTTAAGCCTCCCCCAAGCTTGAGTGATGATTTCTATGTCACGAGGCCAAAAATTATAAATATAATTCCGATCACGATGTACTAAATGCATAGGATAAAACTTTTGATGAAATTCCAGTTTCAACCGATTGTAGTCCCATGATCCAGTATCATCACATAGCCTATACCATGTCAACGCCTTATCCTTCAAACATAAAGGAAAGACCTTATTCTTGACCTCATCCTCGGGCAAACCTGCAAGCTTAAATAAACCACAAACTTCATCTACATAGATTAGAAGCAAGTCTGGATGTGATGTTCCATCTCCTGTAAAAGGATTAGCCGGCAGTTTCTCAAGCATACCCGAAGGAAATTCAAAGAAAATATTTTCAGTAGGTGCAGTAGGTTGAGGAGCAACAATTTGTGCTTCCGTTTGAGGTGAATATACCCCGAACAAGCCCCTCAAAGGATTAGTTTCCATAGTGACAAGTGACAATAAATTTCAGCACACTATATGAATGTTTCCTTACCAATTTCCACTTACCAAAGGCGCTTCACTCCCCGGCAACAGCGTGAGAGAAGAGTATTGATGACCCACAAGTATAGGGGATCAATCATAGTCCTTTCGATAAGTAAGAGTGTCGAACCCAATGAGGAGCAGAAGGACCTGACAAGGGGTTTTCGGCAAGGTAATATGTGCAAAAACTGAAATTATCAGTAACAAGTAGTTGTATGGTGAGATGATTCGTAGCAAGCAACAAGTAACAAAAGTAGAAACGGTGCAGAAAAGTGGCCCAATCCCTTTTGTAGCAAGGGACAAGCCTGGACAAATTCTTATAGGAGGAAAACCGCTCCCGAGGACACACAGGAATTTCTGTCATGCTAGTTTTCATCATGTTCATATGATTCACGTTCCTTACTTTGATAGTTTGATATGTGGGTGGACCGGCGCTTGGGTACTTCCCTTACTTGGACAAGCATCCCACTTATGATTAACCCCTCTCGCAAGCATCCGCAACTACGAAAGAATAATTAAGACAAAGTCTAACCAGAGCATTAAACTAGTGGATCCAAATCAGCCCCTTACGAAGCAACGCATAAACTAGGGTTTAAGCTTCTGTCACTCTAGCAACCCATCATCTACTTACTACTTCCCAATGCCTTCCTCTAGGCCCAAATAATGGTGAAGTGTTATGTAGTCGACATTCACATAACACCACTAGAGGAAAAACAACATACAACACATCAAAATATCGAACGAATACCAAATTCACATGACTACTTATAGCATGACCTATCATATGTCCTCAGGAACAAAAGTAACTACTCACAAAGCATAATCATATTCATGACCAGAGAGGTAATGAGTAGCATCAAGGATCTGAACATAAACTCTTCCACCAAGTAATCCAACTAGCATCAACTACAAAGAGTAACTAACAGTACTAGGAACCTTACAAGTACCAATCGGAGTCGCGAGATGGAGATTGGTTACAAGTGATGAACTAGGGTTTGGAGATGAGATGGTGCGGATGAAGATGTTGATGGTGATGAGTCCCCTCCGATGAGAGGAGTGTTGGTGATGACGACGGCGACGATTTCCCCCTCCGGGAGGGAAGTTTCCCCGGCAGGATCGTCCTTCCGGAGCTCTAGATTGGTTCTTCTCAAGTTCCGCCTCGTGGCGGCGGCGAATCCTCCGAAAATCCTCCTCCTTATTTTTTCAGACTGAAAACCTTCTTGTAGCGAAAGGGGGAATCCAGAGGGCCAGCTGGGTGCCCACAAGCCCCCTAGGTGCGGCTAGGGGGGTGTCCGCGCCTAGCAGGCTTGTGGCCACCTGCTGGCGCCCCTCTGGCACTTCTATGGCCCAGTATTTTTACAAATCCCAAAAAAATCATCGTTGATTTTCACGGCTTTTGGAGTTGCGCAGAATAGGCATCTCAAACTTGCTCCTTTTTCAGGCCAGAATTCCAGCTGCCGGCATTTTGCCTCTTCATGTAAACCTTGCAAAATAAGAGCTAAAAGGCATAAGTACTGTACCGTGAATTGAAATAACAGCCCAAGAAGCGATAAATATCAAGACGAAAGCATGATGCAAAATGGGCGTATCACCAGCCCACCTGGGCGCGTGATAAAAACATAGGAGAAATAAGAAAAAGTTTTCCTATTTTTCAATAAACCAAACAAAAGCAAAATACCCAGAGCATCATAGGGTTTTGAAAATAAAAATAAGAACACCTAGGGCATGAGGGAATTATGCCCTATTGAAATAAAATACAAATCTTATTTTTAGGACAACTAAATTATATTCAAAACAAGATTTATAATGTTTTTTTATTAAAAACTCCAAATGATTTAAAGCCTAAAAACCTCAAGACAATACCCCACTCAATCACAAGTTAATACTCTGAATGATCAACATTTTTAAAACAGGTTCTAGCAAAGTTTGACACACAAGTTAAATAAATAGAAAAGGGGAGAAGGCTTTGACATAGATTGAAAGCAAAGTTGTTTGAAAGCATTGTTTGGTAACCCCCACATCATATCACACCACCACAAGCAATCTAGCAAACCAACAAGAATGAAACAATGCAAAAGAAAAGAATGATGCCATGATGCAAAGATGATGACATGAAATGATGACTTCATAACATTCAAAACATGGTTCCACAGAAGGAAATGATCCCAATATGGAAAGGATTACATCTGTGGTTTTACAAACTCTCCCACACTACAAGAAGATCTCGACCCGAGATCTAGGACTGAAAGAACTCTAGAAATTCGGAACGGAGGTGATCCTCGCGCTCTCAAGTGGCCTCTTCATCGGAATAATGTGACCATTGCACCTTGAGAAACTTGATTGACTTATTGCGGGTCTTGCGCTCAGTCGTCTCAAGAACTGCGATTGGATGCTCACGATAGGATAGGTCAGGTTGAAGGTCGATATCGTGAAGATCAACTGTGCGCTCGGGAGTCTTGAAGCATCTCCGGAGCTGAGAGACATGGAACACGTCATGCACATTTGCGAAGTTTGAAGGGAGCTCTAATGGATATGCAAGGTCACCCCTCTTGCTAACAATTCTGAAGGCCCAACAAAACGAGGAGCAAGCTTTCCTTTGATGCCAAAGCGCTGAGTGCCCTTCATAGGAGACACTTTAAGATAGACGAAGTCATCGAGCTGATAAGCCATGTCACGATGCTTGCTATCGTAGTAGCTCTTCTGATGGGACTGCGCTGCTTTGAAATTATCCCGGAAGACACGACACATCTCTTCAGCTTCTTCAATCATGTCATTCCCATAGAGAATCTCAAACGGAGCTTTGCCTCAACTTGCCTGATAGCTGTGGTTATATGAAAACTCAGCAAAAGGTAGGCAATCTTCCCACTTCATGCCAAAGGAAATGACACTGGCTCTTAGCATATCCTCGAGTACCTGATTGACTCTCTCAACTTGCCCACTAGTCTGAGGATGAAAGGCTGTGCTGGATCGAATCTTAGTACCCATCACAGACTGAAATGAGTCCCAGAACTTGGAAGCAAAGATGCTTCCTCGATCCGAAGAAATCAGCATTGGAACACCATGTAATGACACTACCCTTGATGTATACAACTCTGCAAACTGAGCTGCCGAGATAGACTCCTTGACTGGAAGGAAATGAGCGACTTTTCTCAACTTGTCGATGACGACAAAGTTGGCATCGTTACCCTTCTTGGACTTCGGAAACCCGGTGACGAAATCCATCTCAATATGGTCGAACTTCCACTCGAGAATGGGCAATGTATGCAAAATACCTGCTGGACGTTGATGCTCTACTTTCACCCTTCGACATACATCACATTCATTTAGGAACTGAGCAATCTCACGCTTCATGCGAGTCCACCAGAAGGTCTGTTTCAAATCCTGATACATCTTTGAACTTCCTGGATGTATCGAGAGCAGAGAGTTATGAGCTTCTTCCATGATAACCTTTCTGAGATCCCCTTTCAGAACGAGAAGACGATCCTCAAAGAATAATGTATCTCTGGCATCAACACTGAAGCACTTATATTTGGGAACTCCCTTTGCCAAGCCAATCTTAACTTTCTTCACCATTGCATCAAGAAGTTGAGCTTGTCGTACTTAGTCTTCCAAGGTTGGAGAAATCTGAAGATTAGCAAGAAATCCCTGAGTTACTAACTGAAGATTGAGCTTTCTGAAAGATTCACAAAGGTCAGGCTGGAGAGGCTTCAGAATGAGACTGCTGCAGTAAGCCTTCCTGCTCATGGCATCTGTGACGACATTAGCTTTGCCTGGAGTGTACTCAACGCTCGGATTAAAATCTTGGAGCATTTCCACCCAACGAGTTTGCCGAAGATTGAGGTTAGGCTGGGTGAAGATGTACTTGAGACTCTTGTGATCAGTGAACACTTCAACCTTTCTCTCCAACAAGAGGTGTCTCCAAGTCATCAGAGCATGTACCACTGCCGCCAACTCAAGATCATGAGTGGGGTAATTCTTCTCACTTGGCTTTAACTGCCTCGAGGTATAAGCTACCACTTTCTTGTCTTGAGTCAACACTGCACCAAGACCTTGAAGAGAGGCATGACAGAACACTTGATAAGGTTTGGAGTCATTAGGAGGAACCAAGGCTGGAGTAGATGTGAGCTTCTCTTTGAGTGTGTCGAAAGCCAACTGACACTCTGGAGACCAGACATACTTCACACCCTTCTCAAGAAGACATGAGAGAGGCTTAACAATCTTGGAGTAATTCTCAACGAATCTTCTACAATAGCTTGCATGCCCGAGAAAGCTTCGAAGCTGCTTCACATTTTGCGGAGGTTCCCACTCAACAATGGCCTGCACCTTCGATGGATCAACTTTGATGGCCTCGGCAGAGATGATGTGCCCAAGGTAGACAAATTCTTTCAACCAGAACTCACATTTGGAAAACTTAGCATAGGACTTATGCTCTCTTAGCTTATCAAGCACAAGCCTGAGATGTTCTTCATGCTCTTCCTCAGTTTCCGAAAAGACGAGAATATCATCAAGATACAACAAGACGGATTCATTCTTGAATGGGGAGAAGATATAATTCATCATCCGACACAAGGTCGGTGGAGCATTGGCCAGACCGAAAGACATCACCGTGTACTCATACGAGCCAAAGCTTGTTCTAAATGCAGTCTTTGGAATGTCCTCTTCGCGAATGCGAATCTGATGATAATCCATCCTGAGATCAAGCTTCGAGAAGATCTTAGCCCCTTTGAATTGCTCAAACAACTCATTGATGTTAGGAAGTGGATACTTGTTTTTGTTCGTCTTCTTATTCAATAGACGGTAATCGACACAGAGTCGTTCCGTACCATCCTTCTTCTTGACGAAAAGAACTCCACATCCCCAAGGAGATGAGCTTGGTTTGATTAGACCCAGATGCTCTTGCTCATCAAGTTATTTCTTCAACTCCTTCAGCTCTTCTAGACCCAATTTGTACGGCCGTTTACACACAGGCTCAGTACCCAGTTCAAGCTCAATTACGAACTCAACTGCTCGGTGCGGAGGCATTCCTAGCAGTTCTTCCAGAAAAACATCTTCATACTCGCAGACCACTGGGACTTGTGAAATTGGAGAGATCTCACCCTTCTCATTCAAGGAAAACAGACGGACCGTGTCATCACGCGCTGCGATGATAATCACGTCCTCCGAAGAATGAGTTAGCTTCACTTCTTTAGTTTCACAATCAATAGACGCCTTGTTCATAGCCAACCAATCCATCCCAAGGATCAAATCAATATCAGAGTTGCCAAGGACAATAGGAGAAGCCGGAAAAGCATAATCACCCATCTTGACAGTGACATCCGGAACAACCCAACGAGAACTCATAAGCGTCCCCGGAGAAACAATATCTAAAGACTTAGACAACTCTTCAAGATGCAAATCATGCTTTGCCGCAAACGGATAAGATAAGAAAGAATGCGATGCACTAGAATCAAACAACACTTTTGCAGGAATATCATTAACTGAAAGATTACCCATAATCATGTCTGAGGAGTTATCTGCTTCAGCTGCATTCACCATATTGAGTGTCGCGGTTCTGGGTTGAACTTTACCATAGCATTGCTTGGAGGCTTCCCTGGAGGAGGAGGCGGAAGACGCAGCTGAGAGGTGCACTTGTTGGCATAGTGACCCTTCTGCCCACACTTGTGACAAGTAACATCCGCCGGCTGACGGAACTGCACCTGAGGATTCCCTTGCTTCTGCTGCTGAAACCTCTCCTAGAAAGCTGGGTTGGGTGGGTGGGAAGAACCACGACCACCTGATTGCTTGAACTTCTTAGTCTGCCGAGGAGGAGTAGGAGACACCCAATATTTCTGCTGCTTCGGGACCACCTGAGTTGAGGGCGACGAACTGGACTCTCTGAAACGCTTCCTCGAATTCTCCACCCTGAGCAATGCTACCTCAGCCCTGAGAGCCAAGTTATAGAACTTATCAAACTCATCAAGATCGTGCAAGGCGAGGGCCAGCTGCAAGTCCTCTCTCAGACCACCTCTGAACTGGTAGATCTTGCTCTTCTGATCTGGAATGTCCTGCAAAGCACATCGAGCCAGCTCATGTAACTCGGCGTTGTACTTGTACACAGAGGAACCACCTTGCTTCAAGCGTCTGAAATTCTCATGCATCTCTTCCACAAAGCTAGACGGGATATTGTGAGACATGAAATCTCTGCAGAACTCATCCCAACTGATCAATATGCCACCCCTCGAGTCCTTCAACTGCTGCCACCAAACTGCTGCCTGCCCCTTGAGCTGAAACGTTGCAAACTTGACAAAGTCCTCTGGACGGACATTGCTGCACTCAAAGTGTTTGTTCATGTCCTGAATCCATTCCTCAGCGTCAAACGACTGATCACACGACGTGAAGGTCTTCAGCTGGTTCCCCAGGAATTGATTCAGAGATGCAAACTCATTACCACCATGGTTGAAATTGCCCTGCTGCTGATTGGTCGTCTCTTGCAACAGCTAGATTAACATCTGGGTGTTAGCATTTATTGCAGCCATCACCGCTTGCCAAGCCTCTACAGGAGGAGGCGGCGGCGGAGGAGGAGGCGGAGGGGGTGGTGGCGGAACATCAACACCCCCGCGTCCCGAATTCTCGCGAGTTGGTGGAGCCATCCTGAAGACGGACAACACATTAGCCCAAAGAATAACATTCAGGGTAAAGCTGAATCAAAAGGCTGGAATATCTGAACAAGAATATTTAGCAATTGCACTCGAACAAAATAGCAAGAATGCTTCCTCAAAGTGACTGCCGACCAAATCTGATTAAAGACCACTTGCAAACCAAGTATGAGCTAGAACTTCTCGGAACAAACATATGATAGAGATTCCATCCGATATCTTCGTGGATATGATTGCACAGGCTCGAATTTACAGTAGCCATCCTGTGCAAGGCAGTGCACATGACTTACAAAGCATCCCTGAGTCGTAGCAAGCTACAAGGACTCTTTAAGACACAACGAGAACCGTTGTAAGACGACCGTGAACAAGCGTACCCACTGAATGTAGAATCCCAACCTCACATCATGCATCTGTAGGAAGATTGTCCTATAAGTCACTACTTTATATCCCACCTATGAATTCCCAAAATATCTGGTCGTGCAATCTGGTACACGGATACAAGGAGTAATATGTCACACAACTCCTATACTAACCCGTCCAGTGTATCACATCCGTCAACACATAACCAAAATCTCGGACCTTCATCTACTACAGACCCTCGTAATCACAATGATACAAAGTGTGGCGATACATCTAAAACTCTCTGCACCAGTACAGGGGAAGTCGGACTCCTCTCGTCACAACTAGTATTGAAGCAATTACGAACATCCTCCGTCCTGAGATACTAAGAAATCTGAATCATGGCGATGTGCACAAGAATCCCCTGGAGCTCAATTCCCCGGAAGAAATCAAGTCAGACAGGAGGCACCAAGACAAAACTCCGTCACATCGATATCATATAGATTTCAAAATACCTGCGTGATCCTAAAAAAAATTGAGCGAGAAGACAGGTAGACTTAAGATTTCCTAAGTCGAGAACCTCACCAGAGCATAGAAGAGGAGAAAAAAGAAACCTACCCTCCGATATAACTAAGACTCAAAACATTTTACTAGACTCGACTCGGCCAAGTTCGATCACACAAAGGCTCCTATGGTCATAAGGCTCTGATTACCAACTTGTAACGACTAAGATGCAGCCCTTTCCTTATTTGGGGGCGAGGTCTCAAAAGGGGAAATGGGCGCATCTATGCACTTCGCAAACGAGATAATCATCACAATACATAATTAAAGAGTAAAAAGTAGGGCATACACTTGCCATCTGTTAAGAATATATCATATAGCTTACAGACACACATTATTCAAAGTAGCAACAGGTCTAGCTACAGACTTAAATAGAAAAACAGATGATCTAACACATCCCGTATGCTAGCCCACGATCACGACCACGACCTCGGTCTTCCGGATAGTTCACATACAGACGGCCAGAATCCTCATCGAACTCCCACTTCAGCTGGTTGTCATCAGGATCTCCCGCGCCGAGCGTACCTGTACCTGTTGGGGTTTGTAGTAATCTGTGAGCCACGGGGACTGAGCAATCTAATGACCTTGGTACTGAATCTAGCCAAGTTATTAGGTGAGGATGTTTAGTGCATGGGTTTGTAGCAACCTAAGCATATATGGTGGCTACCTTACGTTGATCAGTGTATACATATGGTGGTCTACGCGAGCGATCAAACACAAGATTGATCACTAAGTGATCCTGAACACCTACCTACGTCAAACATAACCGCACCGTGTTCTCGATCGAAGAGTGATCTCTAAAGGAGACAAATACGGTTACGCACACAGTTGGCAGTTTTATTAGAGTTACTTCAAGTTAGCTATAACCGGATGTTAACAAATTATCCCTGTTTGCCACATAACTGCGGGCACGGCTTTCTGAAAGATTAAACCTTGCAGGGGTGCTCGATAGTCCATCACAAACTGTCACGGGCCGCAAAGTAATCATGTATCATGAAACTCATGATCTCTTCGGAGTCCTTAGAGGAAAACCTCAAGTTTGAGGAGACCCAAAGTTTCACTGGGGTTCCTATATGCGAGATATATCGCTAAGGTAAGGCCAATCTAGCAAAACCTCCCGTCTTGTCGACTACCTCCCGTCGTGTCGTATCTCAGTCTCAGGACACGACGGATGAGTCACACTACGGGTTAAACCGAACCTCGAGTTGCCCCATGGTGGCCCCCTAGTCTGCTCAGTTTGGACCAAACTCATGAGCAGCACTAGACCGGGTTGTTGATTAAATCCTCGGGGTAGCTATTCCCTATGCAAATTATTATTAGGTGATTAGCAGATTAAAACCAATGTTGGGTCCTGTCGGACAAGCCTTAACACTATACGATTTATCAAGGGGGTTCCCATAACAACCCCGAACGTGTTAGGAGCGATCAGTTATGGAATCAAACACCGGTAATGGAAACTAAGGCGGCAACAACGGAACAAATCACCCGGCAAAAGGCTAGGCCTCCCGTCATTTACCAAGTATATAGGTGCATTAGTTAACTAGCAGTTTAAACATAATGATATCAAAATACTCATGTTATCACATGAGACAACTGGCACCTGCAACTAGCAAAACTACTCATTAGAGGTTGAGCAAGCCTACTTAGCCAAACAACATTTGCTAGGAGAGGGAGGCGTTTGGGGTTCATGGCAAAGACAGGTGGTATTTATATCAAGTGGTAGGCAGCGAGCATGTATCGAAGGAAGCGTGATTCTAAGCATAACCAAGCTAGATACGGTATCAAGGTCACGGTCATCTTGCCCGTGATGTCTTCAGCTTGGAACTGTTCTCGATCTTCCTGCACGTACTCTCCAGAATCCACGTACTCGCTCTGCGATCCCGATGCTACCCAAGATAAGATAACAACCAATGAACATCAACACAGCATGATGCATGTGTGAATAAGGAATCATGCATCACTATGCTAGTCACTTTCATATGCATTAGTTGAGTTAATTGAATTCTGGACAGAACCTCATTTTAAGTTATCTTGACATGCATGAAGATGGCATGAACATGTGCATCATGAGAAAACGATGCAAAAACATATAAAGAACGTAGAGAACGGAATCACGGATCAACCGGAAACTACAAAACTATATATGGAATCCTACGGTTCAAATCAGCCCTAAACGCACTCCAATGGCACTCGCCTGGTGTTACCAGGTTGCCACATGATCAAGCAACAAAATATAAATGGGGTGGTGCATGGGAACACACCTCACCATCAACAATGCCCACACAAGTTTCAATCAACACAAACATGCAATCTGTTTTTTCACAGCAACATAGCAGTTTGTCTACAATATTTAAAGTAGCTACAACCATCTAAATGATCCAAGCAAGATATGAGGCAAAAACCATCCAAAAGCTCTACAACCTTAACAAGAAGCTAATGCAAAGGAATCACCCATGAGAAGATCTAGGGCACTAACTTGGACAAAATATCACAAATTCTTGGACTTAGTGAATATCACAGATTTTCACCAGCTGCTTATGCTCTGAAGCATTTTGGCAGCCTCCAAAATGATATCTACAAGAAGTGCATAAGCATGAAATTTAACATGGATCTAGAACAACATAAAAGCTCACAAACTTTAGTTTGTTGCATTGGCTGATTCCCAACACAGGGGCTAATTCATCCAAGACAACAGGGGAAGAAAATAACATCAGATTCCCAGACTTAGTGAAAATCACAAGGTTTCACAAATCTGTCAGTTTCAACCAAGTGTCAAATTTGATAGGGCACAATAGGTGCATACAAATTCCTAAGAAAAAAACAAAGATCCCATTATGTAGAGGGGTTCACCCACTACCACTGCATCAAGGATTCATCCTCAAAGGTTCAAGGCACCACCTAATACAAAGCACTAAACATGGCATCATGACCGAAAATAACAGTTTTATGAAGTTGCTCTAAAGTGAAATCTGATTGCACCAATGGATTCCTGGGATGATTCTACCCCAAAATTATATATAATACATGGGTACTTGCATGTAACATCAAGGCACAAAGCTAGCTCGAAAATAACACATAGAATCCTATAACTACAAATGACTATCATCACATGTAAAACTAACACATATTGCATCATCTACTCCTACACATGCACACCCAAAAGCACTATTCACAACAATACCACTTTCATAGTGGCAAGCATGAGGGATTGGGCCCTCTTGCTCATGTGCATGCACACTCATGCACACACATACACCTACATGAGCACACACACACACACACACACACACACAAGTGCTCACACACACTCAAGTGCATACACTCACACATACACTACATCAACAGGTTCAACATGAGGGGCTAGGCCCTCATGCACAAGTGCATATGTACCCATGCACACAAACTCACATACATGAGCACACACACTTACACATGCATATGCACTCATGTGCACACACATACACTCACATACATTCCTAGGCCTCAGAGAGATAAAACAATACCAACACATACAGTGGTTTTAAAAAGAAACACTCCAAACAATGAAAAAATAAATGCAGGAAAAAAAATAAAAAAAGGGTGGTTGTGGTTCGAACCCACAACCTCCTGTTGCCACCACATGCACAACACCACTCTGCTACTGCTTCGGCACTCGACACAGAAGGGGAAGGATGCACGCTCTGCACTGCTCTGCTACTAGCGAATACAGGAAAAGAAAAAGGGGGCCTGCGGGGGATCGAATCCGCGACGCGCTGCGCGTGCCCAGGCTCTGTTGCCACTATGCTATGGGGAAGAAACTTAACAGAGAGGGGGCGTGTGCTCTTTTGAGCATTCCCTGTGCTACTAGATGCACCTAATGCGGCAGCCGGAACAGGGGAGGACGACGGCGTCGCTATAGACTACAATCATCGCAGAGGCTACTAGCGTTGGGACGTGTGATCTACTGGGAATCCATTCCCGTGCCAAGCGCAGCAGGAGGAGGCCCACGACGGTGTCACATTGGCGCACCTAACTATGGCGACGACAGTGACATCAGAAGACTACGGCGACAGCTACGTGCACCCGGAGACCCTACGCGACGGGAAGAGGAAGGAGGGGGAGGAGCTGCTCACACTGGGGGTGCTCGGAGGAGGGCTTGCTACCGAGAAGAGGAAGGAGGGGAGGACGCATGCGACGACCCGAAGCTCCTCTTCGGCGATTTCGTCGTGGATGAGGCGCCAGGGAGGGAGAGCAGCCCCGCTAGCGATGGGAAAGGAACGGGGGGAGAACCCCCATCCTCGTGGACGCCTGCGATGCTGCAGGGGAGGCTTCCGGCGACGAGGAGGACAGCGGGATCGAGCCACGCTCTCTCTGAACTCACTGAATTTTTCTGGAGCTTACCTGCAGAGGGAGAGGGTGAGAGATGGAGAAGGAGGTGACAGCGGGGAGAGGAACCCTAGACACACTGCCGAGGGGGGAGGCACTAAATAGAGCCATATGGGACGGCCTGGACATCCGTGAGACGAGTGACGCGAGCGGTCTCTCTCTAACCCTCACGGAAAGCAGGGAGGAGGACGGGAACGACGTCAGAGAAGAAGAGAGGGACGCCGAGCGGGCCAAACGCTAGTGAAGAAGGAAAGAAAAGGGACGAGGCCCAGGGGGAGAGGAGGGAGCCAGCCCACCTGGGCGCCTGATAAAAACACAAGAGAAATAAGAAAAGTTTTTCCTATTTTTCAATAAACCAAACAAAAGCAAAATACCCAGAGCATCACAGGGTTTTGAAAATAAAAATAAGAACACCTGGGGCATGAGGGAATTATGCCCTATTAGAATAAAATACAAATCTCATTTTTAGGACAACTAAATTATATTCAAAACATGAGTTATAATGTTGTTTTATTAAAAACTCCGAATGATTTAAAGCCTAAAAACCTCAAGACAAAACCCCACTCCATCACAAGTTAATACTCTGAACGATCAACATTTTTAAAACAAGTTCTAGCAAAGTTTGACACACAAGTTAAATAAATAGAAAGGGGCAGAAGGTTTTGACATAGATTGAAAGCAAAGTTGTTTGAAAGCATTGTTCGGTAACCGCGACATCATCACACACCACCACAAGCAAGCTAGGAAACCAACAAGAATGAAATAATGCAAAAGAACAGAATGATGCCATGATGCAAAGATGATGACATGGAATGATCCACATGAAATGATGACTTCATAATATTTAAAACATGGTTCCACAAAAGGAAAGGATCCCAATATGGCAAGTATTACATCTGTGGTATTACAAAATGCTAAGCTCAGTGTCGAGTTGCCGTATTGCGGTCGGACTCTTCAGCTTGTGTGGAGCATGAAGGTCCTCGCACAAGAGTCAAGGGAGTGATGAGTCGGCGTACACGCTTACTCGTCGAGCAGCGGGAATCGTTGGAGAAGAATCCCCTGGGGAAGGACCCCCAGGGGGCGCCCATGTCTCAAGTCTGGATGCCGCGCGCCTGGAGACAGAGGGTGGGGGCCCTATCATTATCGCCAATAGCCCGAGGCTAGATGCCACGTGCCTCAGGAGTGAGGACGGGGGGCCCAAAATACCGTAGAGTCCCCGGGCCCCGCGCCACTTGCATGGGGACAAGAGGTGGGAGCCTGAAGCTAGGCACCCGGAGGCGAGCTTGTGAGCCTCTCATGTAATAACGAGGGGGTTGTAAACACTGGGAGGACTCTCGTGTGTAACCCCAAGTCAAGCCGCGTCGTGGCGGCGGTAGGGTCCCCCTCCCACGTCTTAGTGGAAGTCCTCATGCTCCGCACTAGGGAGGAAGGCCGTGACCCTCTCACGTAATAATGAGGGTGATGTAAATGTTGGGGAACGTCGCAAGGGAAACAAAAATTTTCCTACGCGCACGAAGACCTATCATGGTGATGTCCATCTACGAGAGGGGATGAGTGATCTACGTACCCTTGTAGATCGTACAGCAGAAGCGATTAGAGATCGCGGTTGATGTAGTGGAACATCCTCACGTCCCTCGATCCGCCCCGCGAACAATCCCGCGATCAGTCCCACGATCTAGTACCGAACGGACGGCACCTCCGCGTTCAGCACACGTACAGCTCGACGATGATCTCGGCCTTCTTGATCCAGCAAGAGAGACGGAGAGGTAGAAGAGTTCTCCGGCAGCGTGACGGCGCTCCAGAGGTTGGTGATGATCTCGTCTCAGCAGGGCTCTGCCCGAGCTCCGCAGAAACGCGATCTAGAGGAAAAACTATGGAGGTATGTGGTCGGGCAGCCGTGAGAAAAGTCGTCTCAAATCAGCCCTAAAACCTCCGTATATATAGGTGGGAGGGAGGGGAGGAGGCAGCCTCAAAACCTAAAGGTTTGGCCGAAATTGGAGGTGGAGGAGTCCTACTCCAATCCTACTTGGAGTAGGATTCCACCTTCCCACTTGGAAACTCTTTCCACCTTGTGTTTTTTCCTTCTCAAACCTTATGGGCCTTAGTGGGAACTTATTCCAGCCCACTAGGGGCTGGTTTATCTCTTCCCATAGCCCATGAGACCCCTTGGGGCGTGACACCCCTCCCGATGGTCCCCGGTACCCCTCCCGGCACTCCCGGTACACTACCGATGAGCCCGAAACTTTTCCGGTAATGCACGAAAACCTTCCGGTAACCAAATGAGGTCATCCTATATATCAATCTTCGTTTCCGGACCATTCCGGAAACCCTCGTGACGTCCGTGATCTCATCTGGGACTCCGAACAACATTCGGTAACCAACCATATAACTCAAATACGCATAAAACAACGTCGAACCTTAAGTGTGCAGACCCTGCGGGTTCGAGAACTATGTAGACATGACCCGAGAGACTCCTCGGTCAATATCCAATAGCGGGACCTGGATGCCCATATTGGATCCTACATATTCTACGAAGATCTTATCGTTTGAACCTCAGTGCCAAGGATTCATATAATCTCGTATGTCATTCCCTTTGTCCTTCGGTATGTTACTTGCCCGAGATTCGATCGTTAGTATCCGCATACCTATTTCAATCTCGTTTACCGGCAAGTCTCTTTACTCGTTCCGTAATACAAGATCCCGCAACTTACATTAAGTTACATTGCTTGCAAGGCTTGTGTGTGATATTGTATTACCGAGTGGGCCCCGAGATACCTCTCCGTCACACGGAGTGACAAAATCCCAGTCTCGATCTATACTAACTCAACAAACACCTTCGGAGATACCTGTAGAGCATCTTTATAGTCACCCAGTTACGTTGCGACGTTTGATACACACAAAGCATCCCTCCGGTGTCCGTGAGTTATATGATCTCATGGTCATAGGAACAAATACTTGACACGCAGAAAACAGTAGCAACAAAATGACACGATCAACATGCTACGTCTATTAGTTTGGGTCTAGTCCATCACATGATTCTCCTAATGATGTGATCCCGTTATCAAGTGACAACACTTGCCTATGGCCAGGAAACCTTGACCATCTTTGATCAACGAGCTAGTCAACTAGAGGCTTACTAGGGACAGTGTTTTGTCTATGTATCCACACAAGTATTGTGTTTCCAATCAATACAATTATAGCATGGATAATAAACGATTATCATGAACTAAGAAATATAATAATAACTAATTTATTATTGCCTCTAGGGCATATTTCCAACAGTCTCCCACTTGCACTAGAGTCAATAATCTAGTTCACATCACCATGTGATTCCAACGAATCCAACACCCATATAGTTATAGGGTCTGATCACGTCTTGCTCGTGAGAGAGGTTTTAGTCAACGGTTCTGAAACTTTCAGATTCGTGCGTTTTTTACAAATCTTTATGTCATCTTATAGATGCTGCTACTACGTGCTATTCGGAAATGCTCCAAATATCTACTCTACTATACGAATCCGTTTCACTACTCATAGTTATCCGGATTAGTGTCAAAGCTTGCATTGACGTAACCCTTTACGACAAACTCTTTAACCACCTCCATAATCGAGAAAAATTCCTTAGTCCATTAGTTACTAAGGATAAATTTCGACCGCTGCTAGTGATTCAATCATGGATCACTCTCTGTACCTCTCAACATACTTTGAGTCAAGGCACACTTCAGGTGCGGTACACAGCATGGCATACTTTAGATTCTACGGCTAAGGCATAGAAGACGACCTTCGTCTATTCTCTTTATTCTGCCGTGGTCGGGTTTTGAGTCTTACTCAAATTCACACCTCACAACGCAACCAAGAACTCCTTCTTTGCTGGTCTATTTTGAACTCTTTCAAAACTTGTCAAGGCATGCATCTTGTTGAAACTTCTATTAAGCGCTTTCGATCTATCTCCATAGATCTTTGATGCTCAACGTTCAAGTAGCATAATCCAGGTACTCCTTTGAAAACTTCTTTCAAACAACCTTGTATGCTTTACAGAAATTCTACATTACTTCTGATCCACAATATGTCAACCACATATACCTATCAGAAATTCTATAGTGCTCCCACTCACTTCTTTGGAAACAGAAGTTTCTCATAAACCTTGTACAAACCCAAAATGTTTGATCATCTCATCAAAGTGTATATTCCAACTCCGAGATGCTTGCACCAGTCCATTGAAGGATCACTGGAGCTTGCATACTTGCTAGTATCTTTAGGATCGACAAAACCTTCTGGTTGTATCACATACAATGTTTGCTCAAGGAAACCGTCGAGAAAACAATGTTTTGACATCCTACGTGCAATATTTCCTAAATAATGCATCAACAACTAACATAATTCTAACAGACTTTTAGCATCGCTACGAGTGAGAAAGTCTCATCATAGTCAACTGTTTGATCTTATCGAAAACATCTTTGCGACAAGTCGAGCTTTTCTTAATAGTGGCTTATCACCATCATCGTCTGTCTTCTTTTAAAGATCCATCTTTACTCAATAGTCCTATGACCATCAAGTAGTTCTTCCAAAGTCTACACTTTGGTTTCATACATGGATCCTCTCTCGGATTTCATAGCTTCCAGCCATTTGTCGGAACCCGGGCCCACCATCGCTTTCTCCATAACTCGTAGGTTCACTGTTGCTCAACAACATGACCTCCAAGACAGGGTTACTGTACTACTCTGCAGCAGTACGCGACCTTGTCGACCTACGAGGTTTTGTAGTAACTTGATTCGAAGCTCAATGATCATCATCATCAGCTTCCACTTCAATTGGTGTAGGCGCCACATGAACAACTTCCTGCGCCCTGCTACACACTGGTTGAAGTGATGGTTCAATAACCTCATCAAGTTCTACTACCCTCCCACTCAATTCTTTCGAGAGAAACCTTTCCTCGAGAAAGGATCCGTTTCTAGAAACAAACACTTTGCTTTCGGATCTGAGATAGGAGATGTACCCAACTGTTTTGGATATCCTATGAAGATGCATTTATCCGCTTTGGGTTCGAGCTTATCAGACTGAAACTTTTTCACATAAGTGTCGAAACCCCAAACTTTCAAGAAACGACAATTTAGATTTCTCTAAACCTCAGTCTATACTGTGTCATCTCAACGGAAATACGCGGTGCCCTATTTAAAGTGAGTGCGGTTGTCTCTAATGCATAACCCATAAACGATAGTGGTAATTCGATAAGAGACATCATAGTATGCACCATACCAAATAGTGCGTGGCTATGACGTTCAGACACATCATCACACTATGATGTTCCAGGTGGCATGAACTGCGAAACAATTTCCACATTGTCTTAACTGTGTACCAAAACTCATAACTCAGATATTCATTTCCATGATCATATCGTAGACAGTTTGTCCTCTTGTTACGACGAACTCCACTCTGAAACGGAATTGAACTTTTCAACATTTTAGACTTGTGATTCATTAAGTAAATACTCCTGTATCTACTCAAATCGTCAGTGAACTAAGAACATAATGATATCCACTGCGTGCCTCAGCACCCATTGGACTGCATACATCAAAATGTATCACTTCCAACAAGTTACTATCTTATTTCATCTCAATGAAAACAAGGCCTTGCTCATGTGGTATGATTCGCATGTCACTAGTGATTCGAAATCAGGTGAGTACAAAGATCCATCAGCATGGAGCCTCTTCATGCAATTTATACTAACATGACTCAAGCGGCAGTGCCACAAGTAAGTGGTACTATCATCATCAACTCGTATCTTTTGGCACCAATATCATGAACATGTGTAACACTACGATCGAGATTCAATAAACCATTGAAGGTGATTATTCAAGAAAATAGAGTAACCATTATTCTCTTTAAATGAATAATCGTATTGCAATAAACACGATCCAATCATGTTCATGCTTAACGCAAGCACCAAATAACAATTATTTAGGTTTAACACCAATCCTGATGGTAGAGGGAGCGTGCGACGTTTGATCATATCAATCTTGGAAACACTTCCAACACGTATCGTCACCTCGCCTTTAGCTAGTCTCCGTTTATGCCGTAGCTTTCATTTCGCGTCACTAATCACTTAGCAACCGAACTGGTATCCAATACCCTCGTGCTACTAGTAGTACTAGTAAAGTACACATCAACATCATGTATATCAAATACACTTCTTTCGACTTTTGCCAGCCTTCTTATCTACCAAGTATCTTGAGTTGCTCCGCCTCAGTGATTGTTCCCCTCATTACAGAAGCACTTAGTCTCGGGTTTGGGTTTAATCTTGGGTCTCTTCATTAGCGCAGCAACTGTTTTGCCGTTTAACGAAGTATCCCTTCTAGCCCTCGCCTTTCTTGAAACTTAGTGGTTTTCCAAACCATCAACTATTGATGCTCCTTCTTGATTTCTACTTTCGCAGTGTCAAACGTCGCGAATCGCTCAAGGATCATTGTATCTATCCTTGATATGACATAGTTCATCACGAAGCTCTCAAAGCTTGGTGGCAGTGACTTTTGGAGAACCATAACTATCTCATCTGGAAGATTAACTCCCACTTGATTCAAGCGATTGTCGTACTCAGACAATCTGAGCACATGCTCAACGATTGAGCCTTTTCTCCTGTGCTTTGTGGACAAAGAATCTTGTTTGGAGGTCTCGTACCTCTTAACAAGGGCACAAGCATGAAATCACAATTTCATCTCTTCGGAACATCACTTATGTTCCGTGACGTTTTACAACGTTTTCGGCGCCTTGCTTCAAAGCCATCAAGTATCTTGCACTGAACTATCGTGTAGTCATCAGTAACGTGTATGTCGGATGTTCATAGCATCCACAGACGACGCTCGAGGTGCAGCACACCGAGTGGTGCATTAAGGACATAAGCCTTCTGCGTAGCAACGAGGACAATCCTCGGTTTTACAGACTCAGTCTGCAAAGGTTGCTACTATCAATTTTCAACTAAATTTTCTCTAGGAACATATAAAAACAGTAGAGCTATAGCGCAAGCTACATCGTAATTCGCAAAGACCATTAGACTATGTTCATGACAATTAGTTCAATTAATCATATTACTTAAGAACTCCCACTCAAAAAGTACATCTCTCTAGTCATTTGAGTGGTACATGATCCAAATCCACTATCTCAAGTCCGATCATCACGTGAGTCGAGAATAGTTTCAGTGGTAAGCATCTCTATGCTAATCATATCAACTATACGATTCATGCTCGACCTTTCGGTCTCATGTGTTCCGAGGCCATGTCTGCACATGCTAGGCTCGTCAAGCTTAACCCGAGTGTTCCGCGTGCGCAACTGTTTTGCACCCGTTGTATGTGAACGTTGAGTCTATCACACCCGATCATCACGTGGTGTCTCGAAACGATGAACTGTAGCAACGGTGCATAGTCGGGGAGAACACAATTTCGTCTTGAAATTTTAGTGAGAGATCACCTCATAATGCTACCGTCATTCTAAGCAAAATAAGGTGCATAAAAGGATTAACATCACATGCAATTTATAAGTGACATGATATGGCCATCATCACGTGCTTCTTGATCTCCATCACCAAAGCACCGGCACGATCTTCGTGTCACCGGCGTCACACCATGATCTCCATCATGATCTCCATCAACGTGTCGCCATCGGGGTTGTCGTGCTACTCATGCTATTACTACTAAAGCTACGTCCTAGCAAAATAGTAAACGCATCTGCAAGCACAAACGTTAGTTATAAAGACAACCCTATGGCTCGTGCCGGTTGCCGTACCATCGACGTGCAAGTCGATATTATCTATTACAACATGATCATCTCATACATCCAATATATCACATCACATCGTTGGCCATATCACATCACAAGCATACCCTGCAAAAACAAGTTAGACATCCTCTAATTTTGTTGTTGCATGTTTTACGTGGTGACCATGGGTATCTAGTAGGATCGCATCTTACTTACGCAAAAACCACAACGGAGATATATGACTTGCTATTTAATCTCATCCAAGGACCTCCTCGGTCAAATCCGATTCAACTAAAGTTGGAGAAACTGACACTTGCCAGTCACCTTTGAGCAACGGGGTTACTCATAGCGATGAAACCAGTCTCTCGTAAGCGTATGAGTAATGTCGGTCCAAGCCGCTTCAATCCAACTATACCGCGGAATCAAGAAAAGACTAAGGAGGGCAGCAAAACGCACATCACCGCCCACAAAACTTTTGTGTTCTACTCGAGAAGACATCTACGCATGAACCTAGCTCATGATGCCACTGTTGGGGAACGTCGCAAGGGAAACAAAATTTTCCTACGCGCACGAAGACCTATCATGGTGATGTCCATCTACGAGAGGGGATGAGTGATCTACGTACCCTTGTAGATCGTACAGCAGAAGCGATTAGAGATCGCGGTTGATGTAGTGGAACGTCCTCACGTCCCTCGATCCGCCCCGCGAACAATCCCGCGATCAGTCCCACGATCTAGTACCGAACGGACGGCACCTCCGCGTTCAGCACACGTACAGCTCGACGATGATCTCGGCCTTCTTGATCCAGCAAGAGAGACGGAGAGGTAGAAGAGTTCTCCGGCAGCGTGACGGCGCTCCAGAGGTTGGTGATGATCTCGTCTCAGCAGGGCTCCGCCCGAGCTCCGCAGAAATGCGATCTAGAGGAAAAACTATGGAGGTATGTGGTCGGGCAGCCGTGAGAAAAGTCGTCTCAAATCAGCCCTAAAACCTCTGTATATATAGGTGGGAGGGAGGGGAGGAGGCAGCCTCAAAACCTAAAGGTTTGGCCGAAATTGGAGGTGGAGGAGTCCTACTCCAATCCTACTTGGAGTAGGATTCCACCTTCCCACTTGGAAACTCTTTCCACCTTGTGTTTTTTCCTTCTCAAACCTTATGGGCCTTAGTGGGAACTTATTCCAGCCCACTAGGGGCTGGTTTATCTCTTCCCATAGCCCATGAGACCCCTTGGGGCGTGACACCCCTCCCGATGGTCCCCGGTACCCCTCCCGGCACTCCCGGTACACTACCGATGAGCCCGAAACTTTTCCGGTAATGCACGAAAACCTTCCGGTAACCAAATGAGGTCATCCTATATATCAATCTTCGTTTCCGGACCATTCCGGAAACCCTCGTGACGTCCGTGATCTCATCTGGGACTCCGAACAACATTCGGTAACCAACCATATAACTCAAATACGCATAAAACAACGTCGAACCTTAAGTGTGCAGACCCTGCGGGTTCGAGAACTATGTAGACATGACCCGAGAGACTCCTCGGTCAATATCCAATAGCGGGACCTGGATGCCCATATTGGATCCTACATATTCTACGAAGATCTTATCGTTTGAACCTCAGTGCCAAGGATTCATATAATCCCGTATGTCATTCCCTTTGTCCTTCGGTATGTTACTTGCCCGAGATTCGATCGTTAGTATCCGCATACCTATTTCAATCTCGTTTACCGGCAAGTCTCTTTACTCGTTCCGTAATACAAGATCCCGCAACTTACATTAAGTTACATTGCTTGCAAGGCTTGTGTGTGATGTTGTATTACCGAGTGGGCCCCGAGATACCTCTCCGTCACACGGAGTGACAAAATCCCAGTCTCGATCTATACTAACTCAACAAACACCTTCGGAGATACCTGTAGAGCATCTTTATAGTCACCCAGTTACGTTGCGACGTTTGATACACACAAAGCATCCCTCCGGTGTCCGTGAGTTATATGATCTCATGGTCATAGGAACAAATACTTGACACGCAGAAAACAGTAGCAACAAAATGACACGATCAACATGCTACGTCTATTAGTTTGGGTCTAGTCCATCACATGATTCTCCTAATGATGTGATCCCGTTATCAAGTGACAACACTTGCCTATGGCCAGGAAACCTTGACCATCTTTGATCAACGAGCTAGTCAACTAGAGGCTTACTAGGGATAGTGTTTTGTCTATGTATCCACACAAGTATTGTGTTTCCAATCAATACAATTATAGCATGGATAATAAACGATTATCATGAACTAAGAAATATAATAATAACTAATTTATTATTGCCTCTAGGGCATATTTCCAACAGTAAACGCCCAAGGGACTCTCGTGCGTAACCGCACAATGAGCCGCGTCATGGCGGCGGTAGGGCCCTCTCCCATGTCTTAGTGGAAGTCATCATGCTCCGCACTCGGGAAGAAGAGGAAGGAAACACCCAGGGGTCCACATTCTTCTAAGGTTTGCATGTGCTAGGCACGAAGGCTCCTTTTTTGTCCCTACTTTTGACTTGCGAGCGAGCTCATCGGGCTAGCCTGCATTGTGCGACAGTCACGCCTATCCTTCTTGGGCTTGCAAACAAGTTAGCTTTGGGTTTTCTAGCAAAAGTCTCGGTTTTTATGGTTTTTTATGGAGCTCCTTTGGTTTTTGTTCTTTTACCACGCCCGTGAGTAAGCAGGGATGCCCAAATGCAAGCGGACATGTACGCACCATCAAGGCTTGGTGTTTTTCTCTCTGTAGGACTTCCCTCGAGGGACCTCATGAGGCGGGTCGCGCGAGCAGCCCCCATGGCACGAGTCCCAGAGAGTCGCGCTTCAAGGGGCCTCGCTCTCGCACTCGAGGGCTGGGCCCTAGCGCCACGACGCATTAAAGCAGTCGCAAAAGGAGATGACGTGAAGGAAGGGGGAACCGGGTTCCTGAAGCGTTCCTGCCCGGCAACCCATATGGGGCCCTCGCGAGGGTACCGACCTCATGGGATTCATGCGAACAACCGTGGTCGAGGGACGCAGTGCTGGATGAAGCCCGGGGGCTGGCGGTTGTCGACGTCAAAATCGGCGGATCTCGAGTAGGCGGTCCCGAACTGTGGACCTTTGATCGATGGGTTGCAGGAGAGAAAGGAGATGATGTTTACCCAGGTTTGGGCCCTCTTGATGGAGGTAAAACCCTACGTCCTACTCTTGTTTATATTGGTTATGAAGTATCGAGTACAGAGTTGATCTACCACGAGATCGTATGTTGTGGTCTAAACACTAATGATGTAGATATTATGTTTAATAAATATGAGATTGTCTATCGACTAGCCTAGCCTCAGTTTAGATAATGTACCGTAGGCATAGGATAACATGTGTCCTAGTCGGATACGTCGGTGTAGAGGAGTCCATGCCTTGATCCCCAAGTCTTGCAGAATCTTCTTCATATATGTCATCGCCTACCCGAAGAAGCCCAGGAGTCCGACCCATAGAGATAGGTCGGCGGCCCGAGGACCCCTTAGTCCATGACTCCCTCAGTAGCCCCCGAACTGGCCGCCAATGCCGTAGTCTTGATCCTCAACAGCTTCACGTGTACAAAGTCTTCGGCTTGCGGGGTGAGTTCTTCTCCCCATTTATGTTCGCCCAACACCAGTTCGGCCGCCGATGACTTCATGTTTTGCAAGCATAGGTCTTGAAGGTGGGGAAGCTCCTCGGTTCTTCTGAACCGTTCTTCATCTTCGGTCGTCTGTCTTGAATATTGGTTCAACAAATCTCCCCATCACTAATCTTGAGGATCGCCGAAGTGTATCTGAAGAGTTCACACATCGGGTATCCAAGGAGCCCCTTTAAATTTTCTGCCTTTATCAATGCCTTGTAATTTTTCACGCCACACCTCGGGTTTGAAATGTTTCCCGTGTGGCGGTATCCTCTAGCCTCCGAACTCCAACTCTGAACTGTTGTCCTCTTGCGTCTGAGCTCCAACGCTGGACTGCATTTGAGGTGTCTTTTTATAGTCGAGCTCCAATGCTGGTCGGCATCCGAGGTGTCATACATTACCACTGTCTGTGAAAAATTTAAAGGGGTTCAGCCGAACTCAAGGCCGTAAATGCCCTCTATGGATCCAGCCACTTGCATTCGAGCTTTATGCGGGACTGCTTCCGAAGTGGTGCACCATCTCAGCCATGGGCTGATCTTTGCGGAATTTATTTCCGGTTGGTATAATTTATTTACAATAAAGATGTATAGCTAGTAGCCCTCAAGTTGTGTGTCGGTTTAAAACCCGAGATGCACCTGAAGGGTAAATATAAAACCGCTGATCCTAGTAGCCCTCGAGACTCATGTTGATTCGCGAAATCATACCGAGGATCAATTCCTTGCTCGGCAGCAAACTTTAGGAATTAAAATGCGGGGTGAAGTAGCCCCCGAGACTCAGGTTGGGTGCGGCTGACCGACCTGAGGATCGAATCTCCTCGGAAATTGTATTGCACGTGTTGTGTATGTTTTAACAACGCTGAGGTGCAGATCGGTGGGAAATATGCCAAACTGCGGGTCGGAAAAGATTTTCCAGTTGGTGTAATTTATTCTCTCACAAGCTGTATAACCAGTAGCCCCCGAGACTAGGGTTGGTAAACATGGGCGACCCTAGGATCATATCTCCTCGGGAACTATGTCATCGATTAAGTGTGTTTTGACAACACGGAGGTGGAGCTCGGCACGGAAGATGCCAAACTGTAGGTCGAAAAATATTATCCGAGAAGAATCACCACGCAAACACTTCAAACAAGAGGATGTCCCACCTCCTTAAAGAAAAACATATAAATTGATTAAAGGTTCCATAAGCTTGGCAATACCAAAAACTTTAGCAAAACATTACGTTCCGAACTAAATCGAGTTTCATTCAGGTGTGCAATAGCCTTCGAGACTCAGGTTGGGTGCGGCCGACCAACCTCAGGATCGAATCTCCTCATAAATCATATTGCACTTTGAATTTGCTGCATTGAATAAGCAATGCAGCAGCCCTCGAGCGTTAATTTGGGAAAGGGTGGTCGAATTAAGGATCGATATTTGTTTGACACAAAAATTGTTACGTTTGACACAATTTAAGTGTCCATGTATCCAAGTACTATACATCATTAATGCTTGTATCTACATTGTACAACACTTTGTTGACCGACCATGTGCTTCAACCTCCTCGGCCAATAGTCAAGGAGTGTTTGTCCTAGTTTATAAAGCCTTTATAAGGGCAAATATTTATAGCAAACAAGGAAATCCGGCCATACGGTTTTATAAACAAAGGTACGCACAGAGATTACTTATTTAACGTAAAAACGTCTTTTGGGAAAATAGTTCATTTATAAGTTTATTTTCCCAGGATATCATGTTTGACCATGATCTTGAAACCTCAACTCTGATCAATGTGGGAGGAAAATATTGAGGATTTAGTTCAAGAAATGTTCCCGAACTCTGTGGTCCTCGATGAACCAAAATTTTCACGTTTGTCGTTGCCGACCAATTATATTCTTAAGATGGCTAGCTTTCGGTTTCACCCAGTTTGAGGTACTAACTCGTATGACCCCGAAGTAACAATCACACAGGTGCTCCCTTTACCCCTTAGCCGGATATAGCGGAAACGTAAGGGGTAAGCACAGGAGCCAAGCAACCCAGCTTGGCCAAAATCTTAAGTCAAATTGATGCACATTTATGGCTTTATATAGATGATTACGGAAGGCAACACTCGCATATTGAATACAAATGCTTTTATGATATATGCTATTTTGACTACATTGCGACTGTTTATAATCTAAAAGTGGCCCATCGTCGGCTTCCACCCCTTTGTAGATACTATGTAGGGTGTTTCCGTACAAATAAGACAACCCTTAGCCCACATCTCGGTGCCCAGAGGCGGTTGTGTTAGCAGAAACAAGGCAATCAGATATTCGGGCTTTATAACTTTCACTTAATCATAGGAGCATATGTTTGGGTGCAACTTAATAGCCCCGGGTATATGTCAACTTCTCGGATTATTCGAGGTCGAACCACCCACCACTTGGCCTTTTCTAGATATAAAGGCCCTTCGTTTTACTCGGATAATCTCGATCTGCTATATTTGGATGAACACCGCGTGCAGTTCGCTGACCAATATACGCTTGTTGTGACTGTCAGCTTTCCACTTTCTCCAACTAAGGCACTTAACCAATTAAACTGTAAGTGACAAGCGCAGTGGTTCTCCCTTTACCCCTTAGCCGAACATAGAGGAAACGTAAGGGTTAAGCACAAGAGCCGGGCAATCCAGCTATAGACCAAAGACACAACTCGAAATCAATGCATATAAATGCGAAATACCGAGGTAATTTTGCCGAGGACTGCATGGAGTACCTCGGTGTTTGGTGGGCTCGGTGCTAACTGCAGACCCCTTTAATATTACCGATGCGTGAAATGCATTTGGACTTGTACTCCAAGAGTTATCTCGGAAAATAAAAAAAACTTATGCAAAAAAACTTTAAATGTGCCAATCCAAAATTGGTCTAAAATTTAATTTGTGGTTCGGTCGTGCTTTAACATGATACATCCGATCTCCGGACTCCAAGCAGGTCAACCTTTGGTTTAAACCTCCATATCCTGAAGGCGGAGTATTTCTTCGAGGACTTTTTACAAAACTAAACTCAAGCGTATTAATAAACAAACCAGGCTATATATCTGTGTGATGACCACACACACCTGTCGGAAAAAGGAGTAGTAGAAAAAGACTTTGTAACGACCAAGAAGAAAAATAATTATTAGAAAACGGCTCATATAAATTTTCAAGAGCCCCACGTAACATGGGTAAAGGAAGTGTTTTTAACAAACAACGTTCTTAACAAGCTAAGTTTTAACAAACAACTTTTATGTTTAACACAAATATAATGCTTGGCTCGAACGCATAGAAATTAAAATTTGAAAAGTTGAGCATGAAAGCGACTTAGCTGGTTAATGTGCTCGATGTGACTTGGTCCGAGCTGGCAGCGGTCCAAGGTCCCAGGCCCCAAGCCTGTCATGAGGTAGCCGATGAAGAGCTTGGCTTGATGAAGTGACAACAACACTTCGGAAGGGTCGAGGCAAAACCCCTGGTCCAACCAAGGAGATAGAGTAGTTCGGTAGTGTGAGGGCAAAGCCCCGACATTAGTTGACCATGTTGATGAGGAAATTGCATTGACAGAGGCGCGATGAGAACGTCGGTGCACCGAGGTGACTGTATAACATGGTCGGAGGCGATCAGTTGTACACATAAAATAGTGCAAGCCAAAAGTAATACCAAATAATAAAAATCCTCTACTTAATTAACTTAAGTGAAGTAAATAATTAGAAAAATATAGCCTGAGCGCGGAGGTGCCCGAGCGAAGAGATCGGCATAATGAAGTCATGATGCGGCACGGTCGATGTGCCGAGGCGAAGCCCCTGGTCCAGTTAACATGACGAAGCTGGTCGGCTGAATTCCCGGAGCAGGTTGATGAAGAGACGGCGAAGCCCTGGTCTAGTCGAGGTGACGTAGTAGTCTGGTAAGGTGGAGCTAGAGCCCCCACACCAGCCCACGTGTCGAAGCAGGTCAGCGTGTTGAACGTTGGCTTGAAGAAGCGTCGGCACGGCAATGCCGACGCATGTCAGAATTTGTGACGCGATCAATGCCGGCTTCATGAAGTAACGGCGCGCCCGACCCGTGCAACCAGTGGGCAACGAGATTCTTCGGAGATTATTCGGCCCTCGTGATGCCGAACTCTTGGTCGGATCGCCGAGGTGTTGATTCGATGAGATTAACCTTCACTCGACGAAGCGATGATCTCTCTAGTGCAGCTCGGCAACCGTGGAGAAACGTTGCCGGGCTAGTGTAACACCATCGTAATGCTGAAGATTTCCTTAAAAAGGCTTAAAATTTATGAGCATGTGTTTTAGAAAAAAACATAATGCTCTTAAAAAATCTTTCAAAAAGGATGTCCAAAAACCCGGTTCATGAAGAAACATGAACTCGGGTCGGATTTGTTTTCGTGAAGAAAACACATCCGAAATTCGTCGTACTCATTGGATGTTTCCCGGAGTTTGGACGGTCGGATCAAGTTGAAACTTTGAGGGGTTATCTCTATAGGAATTCCGCAGCTGATGAACGGTGGGATTTTCCAAGGGATGTCCGAGCTGGATACTCGACCCCTCGCCCTAGACTCATCCAGTTTCCCATCCAGATTCGATAGACCTCCTCCATCGGAACGCGACCAAATTTTGCATAGTTGTTGTAGATACAATTCCACACAATTCCACTAAAACAATCGTAAAAGTGACGCTTGAGAAAATGGGGACAACGAACACAAATTCGTTGTCCAGAAAAAACTGCAATCGATCTGCATAGCAGCCATCAATCCTTGTGTTGATCACACAGCGGAACTCCCAATGAAAGCACCAACCTGAGATGGTCATTTGGTAAGAGCACCCGTTTGGTAAGCGGGAGGTCTTGAGTTCAGCTCTCAATGAAAGCATCAATGTCGTCGTCAAAACCGGCGGATCTTGTGTAGGGGGTCCCGAGTTGTGGACCTTGGATCGATGGGTTGGAGGAGACAAAGTAGACGATGTTTACCCAAGTTCGGGCCCACTTGATGGAGGTAAAACCCTATGTCCTACTCTTATTTATATTGATGATGAAGTACCGAGTACATAGTTGATCTACATTGAGATCATATGTTGTGGTCTAAGCCCTAATGATGTAGATGTTATGTCTGTTGAATATGATATTGTCTATCGACTAGTGTGGCCTCAGTTTATATAATGTGTCATAGTCCTAGGATAACAAGAGTCCTAGTCGTCTACGTCGGTGTAGAGGAGTCCTTTCCTTGAACCCCAAGCGAAAGCACATATGCTCCCTTGGTTATTTTGATAATTCATGACAACATACATTGCCTCTTGGACTAACACTTTTACCTAGATATTTCAGGTTTAGTCCATGAATAGCTATGGCTTAAGATTTATGTGGAGATGCCCCTCGATGCAATAAAGGAATAATATTAGCTCAAGCTTCAAGCTAGAAGGCTCTTCATTTTATATTTGTGATAAATCACTTTTGAGTCCATAGGATAGACAATACTATTAAAAGGGGGTGAGGTAGTAAAATGAACTGATTGCTCAAGTGCACAAAGTTAGCCACCAAAACACTCAGTCATTTTTCCCCACATATCCACTCTGTCAAGTTCCACATTCATAAATTTGGTGTCACCAACATTGCCACATCGGACCCGCCGAGTTTGAACCTAAGACAGAACCCTAGCCATTCCCACCAAATCGGTGCAACCGAAACTGCATCGGTGCTACCGAGTTTGGTTGACCAACATTCTGTTGCCAAGATACACAAAATCGGAATTTCTGAGTTTGACTATTGGTGGCATCGAGTTTGGCCATATGACTGTTAGTCACCTTTACGGTGCCACCGAGTTCTATATATCGGTCTCACCGAGATTCAAAAGTTCACACCTTTAGTACTAATCGGTACCACCGAGTTACCCACTTTGGTGTCATCGAGTTTGCACTTTTGTTTGTAATGGTTGGATTTCGGCTGCTGCCTATATATACCCCTTCACCCACCTCTCATTCGTGGGAGAAGCACTTAGAACATACACTTCATTTCTAGATCCATTTTCTGAGAGAGAACCACCTACTCATGTGTTGAGACCAAGATATTCCAATCCAATCATTTGAATCTTGATCTCTAGCCTCTCCAAACTGCTTTCCATCAAATCAACCTCTCCTACCCATGCATATTCTGTGAGACAGAGATTTGTGTTTAAGAGACTATCTTTAGAAGCACAAGAGCAAGGAGTTCATTGATCTACCCCATCCATTACCTTTTGAAGGTGGTGCCTCCTAGATTGGTTAGGTGTCGCTTGGGAGCCTCCTACTTCGTGTTGTGGAGTTGAACCAAGATGTTTGTAAGGGCAAGGAGATGTTTGTAAGGGCTAGTACTCCGTGGATGGAGGTCGTGGTGGGATAGACAAGACTGCTTCTTTGTGGACCCTCCGTGGGTGGAGCCATCCATGGACTCTCGCAATCGTTACCCTCTGTGGGTTGAAGTCTCCACTAACATGGACGTACGATAGCGCCACCTATCGGAACCATGCCAAAAATTGTTGTGTCAACCCCTTGTGTTTGATCTCCTAAACAACACTCCTTTACATGTGCGAAGTCTTTACTTTTATTGCTGCCATATATGTTGACTAGCATGTGTAGGGTGCTCTATACTTGTTAGAACCGCTAGATTTCTACCCTCCTAGAATTGGGTTAGGCTAGAAATTTTATCTTGACAAGTAGTCTATTCACCCCCCCCTCTAGACACATCTTCTATCGATCCCTCACCAAGTCTTGTGGAATCTTCCTCATCTATGTCATCGGCTGCCCGAAGAATCCCAAGAGTCCGGCCCATAGAGATAGGTCGGCGGCCCGAGGACCCCTTAGTCCTGACTCCCTCACCGGTCCACGCCCCGGAAGCACACCGGGAGTGAGGCCTCAGGAGATGTGCGCGGCGAGCTCTCGTGTGCCGAAATGCATGCGATACACGGAAAAAAGGGGGAGAATATTGCAGAAGGAACAAAGACACCCGGAGCACAGCAGACAACCATTACTCAAAACAAAAGTTAGTTACAAAATGTCTAACACCCTCGGAGGACCAAGGGTACTTTGATGCGGTAGATGAAGGGTGAGGAAGCTCAAGAGGAGGAGGCGCCGTCCTTGTCGTGGTCCTCGGGGTCTGCGATGCCGAGGTCGCTGCCCTCCTCGGGACGCACCGCCTGTGCAAGCAGCCCGATCAAGGACCCCACGTGCCCACGCACCTCATCCCTGAGCGGGACCTGGAGCTCCACGGGCACCTGCTCCATCGCACGAGAGAGTTCAAATGTGGGATTGTGGTGGCGTAGGTTGGAGAAGAAGCACGTCAGCGCGATGCACGGGAGGTCGCGTGCACCGGACTCAATGTCCGCCCCCACCTTGGAAGCGCCTCACTCCAGCTCCTCCACCATCGTGAGGAGAATGTCGGGGTGGCCTCCGTAGCCATAGGCTTGCGACAGCGCGGGAACATCCCTGATGAAGCGGTGAAGTGCAGCGCCCGCACGCAGGGACAGATCCCAGGACCGCTGGGCGCACCGCTCCTCCATGCGGCAAGCGAGTGCCGTCGTGCACCGCATGTGCGTCGCGTCATCCTTGGCTGCATGTGCCTCGTGGATGGCTTCACCAACCTGGGCCAGGAGCGACTTCAGCTCCTTCTTGGCCTCCCCCTCGCTTCTGGAGGCGGCCTCCAAGGCGGCTTTGGCCCCATGCAGGTGGGCCCCTGAGCGCGCTTGCCCCCTCTTGGAGCGCGTCATACTTAAGCTGGAGGAAGTCCTCACGCTTGGCAAGCTCGCTGTGGTACTCCTCCAGGGCAGACGCCCACTCATGAGCCACCCTCGCATTCGCATCGGTGAAAGCCTCCTCGCGCTCCGTCGCAAGGGTGGTCTCGCCGGCAAGGGCGCGCCTCTCTAGGACCTCGAGGTGTTTGCGCTCCACCTCCTGGTTGCGGGCGATCTCGGTGGCCTCCCACTCTGGGAGAGACATGATCGCCTCCCGTTGGATGACGGCGGTCTCCCTGAGGGTCAGGTACGCCCCGCGCCCAAGGCCCTGACACGCGAGCATGGCACCCACGGGAGTGCGCTCCCAAGGTTCCGCCGTAGCCCTGACTGGTATCAAGAGCCCATCGGGCCCTACCAGGGCAAGCGCCGAACAAGAAGCTTCGCCGACCGGAGGTGCACCAAGGGGCGCTCCAGGGCCTGTTAGACGTGGGCACCCTAAAAGGCTCGGCGGTCGGGGTCATCAAATCAGGTAGGATATGCGAGGGCGGGCGATAACGTTGGTGCAGTTACTCTTTGTTGGCGACCCGACGCCCACGCGTTGGGACCGACCTAGGGGCCAAACCTCGGTGCCCCTGGGGGACGATGGCAGTGTGAGAGCCGTGCCTGTGCTCCGGCGCTCGTAGCATCTCCGCTGGATGACATGGAAAGAGCTCAGGCCGAGTTTGCTCGAGGACCGCGGGGGAGCGAGGAGGAAGGCAGCCGAGGAAAGGTGCAGTGGTGGATCCAACCCTGGGGTGTGGTGGTTTTTATAAGCACAAACGGTTCCCAAGGCGGTGCACGGCGAAGGAGGTGGTGAATGTCCCGTTGGGCGCCGTTCGCCGGACCTAGCCCATTGGCAGTGGGGGCTCGCGCCTCCCCATCCCACCAATGAGCTGCACCATGTGTGTCATGGGCGCAGGGGCGGTCCTGCACGAGACGGGTAGCATGACTGGTTAGCGTCGATCAAAGGAGCAATATGCACATGCGGCATAACAACACTATTGGAGTAGTTCCCGAGGCATCGCGAGAATAAAGGATCCCACATCGTGTGAGGTGGCATGCACCGAGCCTGGCCCACAGGCGGTTGGGACCCACGTCGCCTCGCCCCTCCCGTTGGGAGGAGTCATACTCAATGCGGGCTCGGGTGCTACTATCGGCCCCCTGGGACCGGGGGTACCCAGGCCTGTGGGCCTGCGGCCCCGGACACGAGCGGTAGGATAAGCCTGGTTTGGCCCATCAACAAGCCCGACAAGGAGGATCCTTGCGAGGGCCAATGCCTTGCGAGGCGAGCGCTTCAAGATCGTCACGAGGGGCCTCGGGAGGGCATCTATCACGAGGTTTTCCCTTGAGGCCCCCGCGAAGCAGGTCCACCGAGGGCGACTTGGTCGGGTCCCACGACCCAACTCCTTCATGTGGATGAGGCGGGCTGCACAGGTGGCGCGGGAGCGGTCCGACGAATGCGTACCGGGACGGTTTCCCCTTCCATGCTAAGTAAGTTAGGACAACTGGCGTGCTCCCGAATCGACCCCAAAGGTTTCTTGATCGATGCGAGAGGACTAAAGCTGGGAGGCTCGGTAGGACAGAAGTCACCCCCGAGCCCACTAGCACATCATGAAGAGAAGCTTTTGCACACGAAGACCACCTTTGTCACGGCTGACTATAGTTCCGTCCCCTTTAGAAAATGGTCTTTGTGGCAAGCCTTCCCGCCAAGGTTTTTTGGGGAAGAGGACAAAAGATAGTATGTAGGAGAGGTCCGGTCTTCGTAGAAAGGGATCCAACCTTTCATCCCCGAGCTAGGGTAAGAACCCGCCATTGTACTCGTCATCCACCTCAAGAAATCCCACCACAAGCAAGAGTACGGTTTTACACCGTGCGGTGGCCCAAACCTGGGTAAACTATTGTGTGTTTCGGTTCGTCTTCCTAGCTCGCGCTACCATAGGGCCGTCGTGAGGTTGATAGGTCGAACAGGTGTCACACCCTGTTTTTGCTATCACTTGTCTGTGTTGTAAAATTGTGAGCTTGTTAAAACTTTTTCAAAACTAATGTTGTGAGTGCCATGATTGACATTGTATGCTTGTATGCTTGATCATGTGAGGATTTAAAACCCTAAATTCCTTGGTATTATACTGATTTCCAAAAACCTTTGCTTATTGCTAACCAAAGTAAAACCACCTTGAGTTGCACTACATGTCCTTGATAGCAAGAAATGCTTCTACTCATATTTGGTAATCTGATTTTTACCTATCTTTATATTTCAAAACCACAAAAATAATTGTTTTTTTGATTATTTTCCTAATTAAATAACCTATCCATTTCTAAGGCCAGAATTGGTCTTCCAACATGGAAAAATACTTTTCTGCTTTGGAAAAATCTGATTAAATTTAGAGAAGATCAGAAGGACATATATTTTCCATACATAGGATCTTAAACCCCATTTTATATTATATTTATTGATTAAAACTATAAAAGCTATTTGTGTCTATTTTGGCATTTTGAAATATTTCCAAAGGAAATATTCTCAATAAATTCCTAGAAATTCTAGTGATATCCCTAAGCCTTGTTTGGTGTCCACATAAAGTTTCACCTTGATCAAAGGAGCATAAGGACCCCAAATAACCCAAATACCGTGTGTGTCCAGAATCAAGTTAGGACAACTCTACATAGAAAAGTATGTCCAATGATGCTAAAACTTTGCAGGAGTGCCTAATACCTCAAATGAGGGTTCCACACCAAAAATAGGATCTGGGGGACTTAGTTTGCCCACACTCCCTTTGGAAGGAACAGATCTGGTCACATTGTAGTGTTTTCAAGTTTAGAAAGCTAAACTTGTCATTTGGAGCTCAAATTTGGTGAAACTCCATGGTTTACCACCAAACCCAAACCTGTTAAGTTGCAGCACCAGTGGTGGAGTGCAACCCCCCAAACCCACTATCGAACACCTTTTGACAGATAGGAAAAAGCCACCTTAGCCACAGCTAAACCAAACTCCTTTGTTTGAAACTCTTAGATTTAGTGGCCAGCACCTGTATCTAACCCCAGTCAACTCGCCCCTCACTGGTTCAAAGTGGAAAGGCCAAAAACCCAAATTTAGACCTCAGTTCATGACTGGCAGCACCAGTATTTCTTGCCTCCCTTGACCAGCTGAAGCTCCTACAAGAATCAAACGGCTAGCCACACCCCCAACAAGTCCCAGGACATGCTAGACACGTCCAAAGTGCCTCAGAGCACACCAGCATGCCGTGGTATGCCAAAACTATGCTCTGGGCGCACTACGGGGAGTCACCGAGGTGGGGGCGACGCCCTCGGCCAGTTCCAGCCTCCCCCGAGATGTCCAACCTCTTCCCCGACAACCCCTCTGCGTCGGGCCAGCCTCAGGGCCCCTCCTCTCCCGCGCTAGAGCTCGCGTGAGGCGTGCCCGCGCGCACCAGAACCGGCGAAGGTTGCGCGGCCACGAATGCTCGACTTCTCTCTCTCTCTGCTGCAGATGGTTCGGGTGTTCCAATACCACGTCCTGAGACCGTGATTTCAACGCCAACCTCTCTCTGCACCCCCATGCGCGCCACGGTGAGTCACCGGCACTCCCGAATCTGCTCACCGTCGCGTGCCTATAAATAGCCCTCCCCCTCGCTCCAGCACCCCTCAGATAGCTTCGCCACGACCACTAGTACCTCCCTAGCCACCCCAGCAAACCTACAGAGCCCCTGTGCTCGAGATCGACCGAGGCCCCTCCGCCTCGGAGCTCCGGTCGATCTCCGGCTACACGACGGCTCCTGCGCCACTCAACCCACCAAACTGACCCCTTGATCCCAAGAAGCTTTCCCCCATCTCGCCCGAGCTTTTCCGTGTCTCTAGCCACCCCCTCGACCACCTCCTAAAACTCCTCCGCCACGGCCTCCTCGTCATCGACGAACCCCTGCCTCCCCGTCATTGTTTCGACCACCAGCAGGTAGGCGACGGTCAGGCAAACCCATTCCCGTGTTCGTTGGAGCATGAGCGCGTCGGCAACCTCGTCGGCGTCCTCCTCCTCCTCTCTGGTCGGAGGTAGGACACGACCCGGACAGGTGTGCCCCACCTGTCAGTGGCCCAGCCTCCTCCCCCGCGCTGGCCTCGGCCGCTCACCAAAGGGCCCCGCGCGTCAGGTTCAAACCTGACGGCGCGCACGCCTGGGCAGGCTGTCGGCTAGCCATGGGCCAGCCCAGCTCTGGGCCGAGCCAGGCCAGGAGCTAGCCTGTTTTTCTTTTTATTTTAAACCCTGGTTTCTAAGATTTTTATAAAAACATTTAACCAGTGTAAAAATATAATTCTTCCACTGTTATTCTTCTAAAAATGTGTAGTATTTAATGGTATGCTTGGGTGAATTTTTCCAGCAACTATTCTATTTTATATGAATAAAAAGGACTAAAATTGAATAGTTTTGCTTCTCCTTGGTTGTTTTCAAAAATATTCCTTCAAGGAAAACTAAGGCAAATATTTTTAAAATGATATCTTAGAATTATCAGTAATAGAGAACATTTTTAAAATAACTTTGTGGACTGTTTCTGTGTGAGCTATTTCTTATTTATTGTTTTATCAACGATAGAAAATCCGTGTGACGAGGGAATCGGAGCGGAAGACCTCGAAGACCCCAGATACTTAGCTGACCAAGGCAAGCAGCCCTTTGACCATGACTGAGCATATGTTACTTTGCATGTTAAATAGCAAGTATTCCCGTTGCATATGATCATAAGTGTCGGTAATCATTTGATATGATTTTACCGAAGGCTCCCCCGGAGCACATGCATTGAGCTTGACTCTACCCCTTTAGGTTCATGCTAATACCATGTTGACAAGTAAAGATAGCAGTAGTATTATCATGAGCATGATGTTGTCATAAAGCAAGAGTTTATGAAAACCCCGTCGGGTGCCACTAATGCCCGAGGCTGATGATGAGTTAGGTGGTCACTTTTGGTGAAGTGATGCACCCAGTATTTGTGTGAGTAAGGTTTCGGAAATGGGATTAGATTTATGAAGTGTCGACCGTCCCAACCTTACCAGTACGACTACGTTACCCCTCGTGATGGGGTCGTGCCGGGTAGGACGACTATGCCATTTTTATGAGTTCCAGTAACTCCGTTGGTCCCCGCATGGTTGGTACTGTCCAGAGTTGGTGCTCGTAAGATGTACAACATGTGGGCTGGGTACCAATCGAGTGGACCTCTTTGTCTAGTATCGTGAGGGGAAAGACATTGATCGGGTACTTACCTCGGGTATGTGATATACCGCGAGTCGTGGGTGACACGGAAGTTTCCCGGATCTCGTGGGTCCAGTGTACTACCTCTGTAGAGTGTAAACTATTCGAATAGTCGTGTCCACGGTCAAGGACAGTTGGGTAATCCTGCTTAAACTACGTCCTGATATTTCCACATAAACCAAGTGTGCGTGAGTTGTGTTTGTGTGTGTGTGTGTGTATGGTGATGAGAAAGGTGTTGCTATGATAGCAATGATATTACCAAGTTCGATGACTTGGCATATAGGGTGAACCCGGATGGTTCAGCCCTCGGCATATATATTGATATCTGTAACCTATTCTTCAAGAGTAATTCTTTAACTTGATGCATATTCATGATCATTCCACCCAGATGAGTTACACTAGCAATGCATGATATTGTTATCCTTCACTTTCGTTGATTATATCATGGGTTGTTTGCGAGTACATTCAAAGTACTCATTGGCTTGCCACTGGTTATTTTATTGACCCGACATGGAAGAACCGGAGTATGGAGATGAGTACGTCTTCAGAGACACCGCTGCGAACTAGGACACTTCCGAGTCAGAATGACTGTCGGTGTAGGCTTGATGGCAAGGGCACCGCTTAGCCCCTTTGTTTTCCGCTATTAGTGTACTCATGTGATTTGGCCTTGGGCCCAGTGTTGTGAACTTGAACCTTCGGTCACGTGTTGTAATAATCGGTACTTGGATGTAAGACTCTTCATTCAGTATCTGTGTTCGGTGAGCATTGATCACTGGGATCACTGAGCACGGCGATTCTCGACTAGTAAGTCGGGGTCCCCACAGAGCTGGTATTAGATCCATCCTGACTATAGGAAGCCTTAGGTAGCATGGGCGATAGTCGAAACAATTAGTGCACACAGAGTGACCCGAGAACCGCACCCACTAAATGTTTCTAACCCTCTCCTCTACACCTTGTAGATGGCCGCCGTACCCAAGATGCTTCTGGAAACAGGCTGTCCTCTGCTTTTGAGTGATAGCCTTGAGAAGTGTCAAGTGCGTCGCACGCCCATCTTTCTCTACCACAAACACTGGGTCAACGCCGACACCAAGGAGTATCACGTGGACGTGATAGTGAAGGCTAACGACTCCCCAACTAGCTGGTTCTTTGAAGGGCCACAGATGGAGGATCTGATGTTGGCCGTGGAGACCGCAGCACGAGAGGCGCTCGTGCGACTCCGCGACATCCGTCCTGAGATAGCAAACGAGCCAGGTACTCGGCACCTGCCTTTTGTTAAAGATAAGGTAGATGGGAGTTGGACACTCAACCCCTCATTCGAGGATGGGACGCCATTGAGGTTTCAGACTTACATCAGCCTCTCCTCAGACACCTTGACGCATCTTTTGATCAAGGAGTCGACTAGGACCCGGCAAGAGCTGCACCAAGTTAAGGACCTACTTCATATGGAGAAGATGAAGAACCACAAGGTGAAGAAAGAAGGAGCACCCGTAATATCACCTGGCTTTTCTTTCCGAGGAGGAATACCGCCGCTTCAGGCCGTTCCTCTGCAGAGTCGTCGTTAACCACACAAGAGTACACGGAGCTCTTCGCTACCTCACCAACCAAGAGACGTCGAGATGGTCTGCTTCCTTCCCCTACTCCCTCGAGGAAGGGAAGCACTAATGAAGATGAAGACAGAGAGGAAGATGAAGACGAAGATCCCACGGAGCCGGCTTATGAGACCGCGCAGTCGATCGCTTAGCAGCATAGGATGTACCGAACGTAGGAGTTCTTGTGTATGGATTTTATGACCCCGATGTTGTGCGAACCTGCTGGATGCAAGTCGCATTCTACCTTAAGCAGCTTGTGAGCGACTACATCACTTGTTTTAAATTAATGCAGTAGTTCTTTTTTAAAACCTTTGTCATAAAAACCTTGCACACTAGCACAACACCAGACCCCCCTCTTTACTAGAACGTCATCCCTTTCGAGTGCACCCAGTTCGGAAAAAATTGACCTGTCTACTCCCCTGATAGGATGGTGAATGCAACTTGCAACAACACATTCGACAACCCCGACTCTGCCTCTTCAGGACAGCAACAGGGAACCGGAGGGGAAGCTCAAGCTGGAGATCACCATGTGCACCAAGATGATGTTCCACCGCTGCCGCCTCCCCCTGAAAGCTTGACCATGGCTCAGTTCCTTCAAGCTCTTCAGGAGGAGCGTCAAGCCAACAATGCCGCTATCCGGCAGCTGGCTCAAACTTTGGTAAACCACCCGCCGCAGAACGGGAATGGCAACGGTCGCTCAACACTCTCTGAGTTTATGCGGACTACGCCGCCCATCTTCACGGAGACGACTGAGCCCTTGGATGCCGATGACTGGATCCGCACTATTGAATACCTTCTCACACTGGTCAAGTGCACTGACGACAACGAGAAAGTCCTCTATGCAACCCACTTTCTCGGAGGCACAACCAGAGGCTGGTGGGATGGATTTCTGATCATGCGAGCCGGGCAAGTCATCACTTGGGCTGCGTTCAAGGATGGATTTCGCGCCGCTCACATTCCTCTAGGAATGATGACCATTAAGAAGCCAGAATTCCGAGCCTTAAGGCAAGGCAGTGGATCAGTCAAGGAGTATTTGCAGAAGTTCAACCTTCTATCAAGGTATGCACCTCAAGATGTCAGCACTAAGGCTGCCAAAGTGGACGCTTTATGGAAGGACTGCAGCAGTCACTCCAGTATCCGTTGGTTGTTTGTGAATGTCGGACCTTCAGTGACCTGGTTAATAAGGCTCTTATGTTGGAAGACAAGCCTTGTGCAATGGACAACACCCTTAAGCGCAAGCTAATGGGTAGTGGAGGACCGATTAGCTCGAAACCACGACCATGGCAGTCAGCCCCAGCAAGACCCAACTATCAGCAGCAGCAATACAAGCATCCAACATTTTGCCAGAATTACCAACCTCAGCAGCAAGTCAGCGCCAAGCCAGTAAGCACTCCGCCGAACAATGGTGGGAGCAAGACCAACCTTTGAGGGCAAGTTACCTCTTTCGGGTGTGGACAACCAGGGCACTATTCCAGGCAGTGCCCCAACAAGAAACCCGATGCTCCGCGCCCCAATATGCCAAATCCAGGCCAAGGCGCACCAGGCAGGAACCAGGCTCCCCGCAATCAGGAGTATCACGGCAAGGGGTGGATTAATCATATTTTCGCAGAAGAAGCACAGGAAGACCCGGACTGCATTCTGGGTATGTTCCTCATCAACTCTACCCCAACAACAATATTGTTTGATTTGGTGCTTCGCATTCCTTTGTTACACAAAAGTTTGCGGAAAAGTGTGGTCTAGAACCTACCTTGCTTCATGGGCATATGTCAATTCAAACCCCAGGAGCAGTTTTGAGGACCAACCTAGGGTGTAGGAAGGTTGGGATAGTTATCAATGGGACGAGCTTCTCAGCAGATCTCATTGTGCTTAAGTCGCAAGGCCTAGAGGTAATTCTCGGTATGGACTGGTTGGACAAGCATCAGAGTATCTTGGACTGTGCTAATAGGGCCATTACCATGACAAGTGACCAAGGGGTCAAAGTCAAGTATGTCTCTGAGCCAGTACCCACTTGAGTGCCACGAGTTAACAACCTATCAGAGGAAGGACTCGATCGAGTGCCAATAGTCTGTGAATACCCGGACGTCTTTCCTAATGAGCTACCAGGGATGCCTCCTGACCGAGACATCGAGTTCATCATTGAACTCATGCCAGGATCAATGCCTATTTATAAGAAAGCTTACAGGATGGTATCCAAAGAGCTAGCGGAGGTTAAGAAGCAACTGGATGAACAACTCACGAAAGGGTTTATTCGTCCGAGTGCATCACCTTGTGGTCACCTGTTCTCTTCGTGTCCAAGAACGATGGGACAATCCGACTTTGCGTCGATTACCGTTCTCTCAATGAGGTCCAATCAAGAACAAGTATCCACTCCCGAAGATTGAAGACTTTTTCGACCAACTAAATGGAGCAAAGGTATTCTCCAAGATCAACCTCCGATCTGGATATTACCAACTAAAGATTCGACCAGAAGACATTCCGAAGACGGCATTTGTGACCCGGTACGCTCTATACGAATGCACTGTCTTGTCCTTTGGATTGACGAATGCCCCAGCTTACTTCATGTACCTCATGAATAAGGTCTTCATGGAATACTTGGACAAGTTCGTCGTCGTATTCATTGACGACATATTAATCTTTTCCAAGTCTGAAGACGAGCATGAGCAACACTTGAGCTTAGTATTGGAAAAGCTTCGAGAGCACCAACTGTATGCCAAGTTCAGCAAATGCTAGTTTTGGCTGAACGAAGTTGGATTCCTGGGTCATATCGTGACAACAAATGGATTGGTAGTTGATCCCTCTAAGATTACTACGGTAACAAATTGGGAATCACCAATCGATGTGAAGGAAGTCAGGAGCTTCCTCAGACTCGCAGGATATTACCGCAAGTTCGTAGAAGGATTCTCCCGCATTGCACGACCTATGACTCAGCTCTTGAAGAAAGGCAAGAAGTTTGAATGGACGCTGGAATGTGAGGCAAGCTTCCAAGAGTTGAAGAAGAGGTTAACCACCGCCCCGGTATTGGCCACTCCAGATATCAGCAAGGAGTTCGTGATATATTGCGATGCGTCAAGGACCGGGCTAGGTGGGGTTCTAATGCAGGATGGCAGGGTCGTGGCATACTTGTCACGGCAACTGCGCCCGCATGAGGAAAATTATGCCACCCATGATCTCGAGTTGGTAGCAGTAGTGCATGCCCTGAAGACGTGGCGACATTACCTTCTGGGGAAGCGATGTGAAATATACACCAACCACAAGAGTGTGAAGGATATCTTCACCCAAAGGGAATTGAATACGAGGCAATGGAGATGGTTGGAGTTAATCAAAGACTACGAACTCAGCATTCAATATCACCCCGGTAAGGCAAATGTAGTGGCTGATGCCTTGAGTCGGAAGACCAGCACCTTAAACGTCATGCTTAAGGAAAGGCAACCCGCCTTATATGAAGAATTGGAGAACTTCGGATTGGAACTGGTGGAACCAGGATTCCTAGATAACCTCGAAGTCAAACCAGCACTGGAAGACGACATCAAGGGAACCCAGAAGGGTCACAAGAGCATCGAAGGTATCAAGAAGAAGATTCCAGAAGGCAAGGCCCGAGGATTCTTGGAGGATGATCAAGCAGTGGTGTGGTTTGGGAAACGTTTATGCGTACCCAACAAGGCTGAACTCAAGGAACTCATCCTACGGGAAGCTCATGATACACCCTACTCCATTCACCCCGGTGGTACCAAGATGTATCAAGATCTCCGAGAAAGATTCTGGTGGCACGACATGAAGAGGGAAATCGCGTCGTATGTGGCCAAGTGCGTTGTGTGTCAGCAAGTTAAGGTTGAGCAACGGCGGCCCGCAGGACTACTACAACCTCTCCAGGAGTCGGAATGGAAGTGGGACAAGGTAGGGATGGATTTCATTACCGGCCTACCAACGTCTAGCAAGGGCCATAACTCGATATGGGTTGTTGTCGACCATTTGACCAAAGTGGCCCATTTCATCCCTGTCAACACCACTTATCACGGGAACAAGTTGGCTAGTCTCTATATCAAGCGCATAGTAAGCCTTCATGGAGTTCCCAAGGAGATTGTATCTGACCGAGGCACGTAGTTCACCTCAAGGTTTTGGAGGAAACTTCAAGAGGCCCTCGGTACCAAGCTCTCTTTTAGCACCGCCTTCCACCCGCAGACGGGAGGGCAGACGGAAAGGGTGAATCAGATACTCGAAGATATGCTCCACGCATGCGTCCTAGCGCACGGAGCCAAACGGGAAGACTATTTGCCGTTCGCTGAGTTCTCATACAACAACAGCTACCAGTCCAGTCTCTAGATGGCCCCGTTCGAAGTGATGTACGGACGGAAATGCCGCACCCCGCTCAACTGGTCAGAAACCGGTGACGGGCCGATTTTCGGACCAGAAGTTTTGCACAGGGCAGAAGAGAAGGTGCAACTAGTCCAAGAAAATCTGAAAGCAGCCAAGCCGCGATAAGAGAGTTATGCGGACTCTCGCCGCAGGAATGTGGAGTTCGTTCCTGGAGATCTGGTGTACCTCCGTGTCTCACCTCTCAAGGGAGCCAAGCGTTTCCGCGTTAAGGGAAACTCGCTCCAAGGTTCATTGGGCCATTTCAGATCACCGCAAGGCATGCAGAGGTTGCTTATCAGTTGGAGTTACCTCCGGAACTTTCAGGTGTGCACAACATTTTCCACGTGTCACAGCTCCGGAAGTGTCTCCAAACGCCAAGTCGTTCCGATCCTTACAAGGGCATTGACCACCAAGGCATTGACCTTCAGCCTGATCGCACTTACCGCGAGAGGCCAATCCGCATTCTGGATGAAGCAGAGCGATGCACCTGAAGTCGCACCATCAAGTATTTGAAGGTTCAATGGAGCAACCACACCGAAGCCGAAGCTACATGGGAGCGTGAAGACTATCTCCGATCTGAGTTTCCAGACCATTTTAGCACCCAGCTTAGGAATCTCGGGGACGAGATTCTTGTAAGGGGGATAGGTCTGTCACACCCTGTTTTTGCTATCACTTGTGTGTGTTGTAAAATCCTGAGCTTGTTAAAACTTTTTCAAAACTAATGTTGTGAGTGCCATAATTGACATTCTATGCTTGTATGCTTGATCATGTGAGGATTTAAAACCCTAAATTCCTTTGTATTATATTGATTTCCAAAAACCTTTACTTATTGCTAACCAAAGTAAAACCACCTTGAGTTGCACTACATGTCCTTGATAGCATGCAGTGCTTCTACTCATATTTGGTAATCTGATTTTTACCTATATTTATATTTCAAAACCACAAAAATAATTGTTTTTGTGATTATTTTCCTAATTAAATAACCTGTCCATTTCTAAGGCCAAAATTGGTATTCCAACATGGAAAAATACTTTTCTGCTTTGGAAAATTTGATTAAATTTAGAGAAGATGAGAAGGACATATATTTTCCATACACGGGATTTTAAACCCCATTTTATATTATATTTATTGATTAAAACTACAAAAACTATTTCTATCTATTTTGGCATTTTGAAATATTTCCAAAGGAAATATTCTCAATAAATTCCTAGAAATTCCAGTGATATCCCTAACCCTTGTTTGGTGTCCACATAAAGTTTCACCTTGATAGACGGAGGATAACGACCCCAAATAACCCAAAAACCGTGTGTGTCCAGAATCAAGTCAGGACAACTCTACATAGCAAAGTTTGTCCAATGATGCTAAAACTTTGCAGGAGTGACTAATACCTCAAATGAGGGTTCCACACCAAAAATGGGATTTGTGGGACTTAATTTGCCCACACTCCCTTTGGAAGGAACAGATCTGGTCACATTGTAGTGTTTTCAAGTTTACTAAGCTAAACTTGTCCTTTGGAGCTCAAATTTGGTGAAACTCCATGGTTTACCACCAAACCCAAACCTGTTAAGTTGCAGCACCAGTGGTGGAGTGCAACCCCCCAAACCCACTATCGAACACCTTTTGACAGATAGGAAAAAGCCACCTTAGCCACAGCTAAACCAAACTCCTTTGTTTCAAACTCTTAGATTAAGTGTCCAACACTTGTTTCTAACCCCAGTCAAATGGCCCCTCACTGGTTCAAAGTGGAAAGGCCAAAAACCCCAATTTAGACCTCAGTTCATCACTAACAGCACCAGTATTTCTTGCCTCCCTTGACCAGCCGAAGCTCCCACAAGAACCAAATGGCTAGCCACACCCCCAGCAATTGCCATGACATGCTAGACACGTCCAAAGTGCCTCAGAGCGCACCAGCATTCCATGGCATGCCAAAACTGTGCTCTGGGCGCGCTACAGGGAGTCACCAAGGTGGGGGCGATGCCCTCGGCCAGTTCCAACCTCCCCCGAGATGTCCAACCTCTTCCCCGACAACCCCTCTACGTCAGGCAAGCCTTAGGGGCCCTCCTCTCCCGCGCTAGAGCTCGCACGAGGCATGCCCGCGCGCACCAGAACCGGCCAAGGTTGCGCGGCCACGAATGCTCGACTTCTCTCTCTCTCTCTCTCTGCTGCAGATGGTTCGGGCGGTCCAATACCACGTCCTGAGACCGTGGTTTCAACCCCAACCTCTCTTTGTGCCCCCATGTGCGCCACGGTGAATCACCGGCGCTCCTGAATCTGCTCACCGTCGCGGGCCTATAAATAGCCCTCCCCCTCGCTCCAGCACCCCTCAGATAGCTTCGCCACGACCACTAGTCCCTTCCTTGCCACCCCAGCAAACCTGCAGACCCCCGGTGCTTGAGATCGACCGAGGCCCCTCCGCCTCGGAGCTCCGGTCGATCTCCGGCTACACGACGGCTCCTGTGCCACTCGACCCACCAAACTAACCCCCTTGATCCCAGGAAGATTTCCCCTAACTCGCCCGAGCTTTTCCGTGTCTCTAGCCACCCCCTCTACCACCTCCCGAAATTCCTCCGCCACGGCCTCCTCGTCGCCACTGAACCCCTGCCTCCCCGTCATTGTTTCGACCACCAGCAAGTAGGCGATGGTCAGGCAAACCCATTCCTGTGGTCGTTGGAGCATGAGCGCGTCGGCAACCTTGTCGGTGTCCTCCTCCTCCTCTCTGGTCGGAGGTAGGAGACGACCCCGACAGGTGTGCCCCACCATTTGGTGGCCCAGCTTCCTCCCCCGCGCTGGCCTCGGCCGCTGACCGCAGGGCCCCACGCGTCAGGTTCAAACCTGACGGCGCGCACGCCTGGGCTGGCTGTCGGCTGGCCATGGGCCAGCCCAGCTCTGGGCCGAGCCAGGCCAGGAGCTAGCCTATTTTTCTTTTTATTTTAAACCCTGGCTTCTAAGATTTTTATAAAAACATTTAACCAGTGTAAAAATATAATTCTTCCACTTTTATTCTTCTAAAAATGTGTAGTATTTAATGGTATGCTTAGGTGAATTTTTCCAGCAACTATTCTATTTTATATTGATAAAAAGGACTAAAATGGAATTGTTTTGCTTCTGCTTGGTTGTTTTCAAAAATATTCCTTCAAGGAAAACTAAGGCAAATATTTTTTAAATGATATCTTAGAATTATCAGTAATAGAGAACATTTTTAAAATAACTTTGTGGACTGTTTCTGTGTGACCTATTTCTTATTTATTGTTATCGACGATAGGAAATCCGTGTGACGAGGGAATCAGAGCGGAAGACCTCGAAGACCCCGGATACTTAGCTGACCAAGGCAAGCAGCCCTTTGACCATGACTGAGCATATGTTACTTTGCATGTTAAGTAGAAAGTATTCCCGTTGCATATGATCATAAGTGTCGGTAATCATTTGATATGATTTTACCGAAGGCTCCCCCGGAGCACATGCATTGAGCTTGACTCTACCCCTTTAGGGTCATGCTAATGCCATGTTGACAAGTAAAGATAGCAGTAGTATTATCATGAGCCTGATGTTGTCATAAAGCAAGAGTTTATGAAAACCCCGTCGGGTGCCATTAATGCCCGAGGGTGATGATGAGTTAGGTGGTCACTTTTGGTGAAGTGATGCACCCGGTATTTGTGTGAGTAAGTTTTCGAAAATGGGATTAGATTTATGAAGTGTCGACCGTCCCAACCTTACCAGTACGACCACGTTACCCCTTATGGGACGGGGCTATGTTAATTACTTTGGTCGGTGCTAGCAAAGAGCCACATTACTAGTGGCAGGAGTGATGTGTGGTCACTCTCGTGATGGGGTCGTGCCGGGTAGGCCGACTATGCCATTTTTATGAGTTCCAGTCGCACCGTTGGTCCTCGCATGGTTGGTACTGTCCAGAGTTGGTGCTCGTAAGATGTAAAACATGTGGGCTGGGTACCAATCGAGTGGACCTCTTTGTCTAGTATCGTGAAGGGAAAGACATTGATCGGGTACTTACCTCGGGTATGTGATATACCGCGAGTTGTGGATGAGACGGAAGTTTCTCGGATCTCGTGGGTCCAGCGTACTACCTCTGTAGAGTGTAAACTATTCGAATAGCTGTGTCCACGGTCAAGGACAGTTGGGTAATCCTGCTTAAACTACGTCCTGATATTTCCGCATAAACCAAGTGTGCGTGAGTTGTGTGTGTGTGTGTGTGTGAGTATGGTGATGATAAAGGTGTTGCTATGATAGCAATGATATGACCAAGTTCGGTGACTTGGCATATAGGGTGAACCCGGATGGTTCAGCCCTCGGCAGATATATTGATATCTGTAACCTGTTCTTCAAGAGTAATTCTTTAACTTGATGCATATTCATAATCATTCCACCCAGATGAGTTACACTAGCAGTGCATGATATTGTTATCCTTCACTTTCATTGATTATATCATGGGCTGTTTGCGAGTACATTCAAAGTACTCATTGGCTTGCCACTGGTTATGTTATTGACCAGACATGGAGGGACCGGAGTATGGAGATGAGTATGTCTTCGGAGACACCCCTGTGAACTAGGACACTTCTGAGTCAGAATGCCTGTCGGTGTAGGCTTGATGGCATGGGCACCGCTTAGCCCCTTTGTTTTCCGCTATTAGTGTACTCGTGTTATTTGGCCTTGGGCCCAGTCTTGTGAACTTGACCCTTCGGTCAAGTGTTGTAATAATTGGTACTTGGATGTAAGACTATTCATTCAGTATCTGTGTTCGGTGAGCATTGATCTCTGGGATCACTGAGCACGGCGATTCTCGACTAGTAAGTCGGGGTCCCCACAGAGCTGGTATTAGATCCATCCTGACTATTAGATCCATCCTGACTATAGGAAGCCCCGATTCCGACAATATATACTCGTGATCACCTCCCTTAGGGGAGCACGGACCGATAGTATAGCATAGCGGATGGACAAGAATGTAGGGCCACTAATGGAATACTAGCAAATCTATACTAGGCATTTAGGATAATAGGTAAGAATATCAACAATAGTAGCAAGGACAGGCTATGCAGCAGTATAGGATCAAACCGATGAGCACTAACAGCTGCACTACTCTAATGCAAGCAGTACATAGAAAAGAATAGGCAACATTGGAATGATCAAGGGGGAATTCTCGCCTCGAAGCTCGGTCGAGAAGGAGGGGTCGTCAACTACATAGTCGTACTGCACAGCAGTGGCGTCATCCTCGATGTCTACCGGGGAGAAGAGGGGGAAGAAACAATAAATATATAGCAAACAAACGCATTAGGACGCGTGAGATGGTAAGATGCTATGCTAGGGTTGACCTAACGAGGTACTACATGTTGCAGACGGAGGAAGAATTCATTTGGGAAAGTTTTCCTGGTGTCCGACATTTTCCGGATAGATGATCCTAACGCCAAATGTCCATATTCATCATGCTTGGTTCATATGACAAATGAACGAACAACATATTCGGATTCGTAGGATTTTTTTGAGCAACTTCCATGTATAAAATATTTCCATGTGAGCTATGGATTATTTTATATTAATTTGGCAAGTTTAAACAATATTCTACAATTTCCCGGTTTATAATTATTTGAAAAAGTAGAGGCTAAATACTACGTGCACCAAGTGCACTGCATACCCAGATGCACTAGAGGCTGACCAGTGGGACTAGGTCAACTGCCAAGTCAGCAGTTGACTGGTCAAAGGGTCCACGGGGACCCACATGTCATTGTCTGTTCTTTATTTAACTTGTTAGTTAACAGAGGGGATGCCACAAGTCATTGCTATATTCTAATTAACGATAAGATTAACTCTAAACTAATCTATCCCTTAACCCAAAATTAAACAAGGCCGGCCCCACCGGTAGGGAGCCACCCGGCTAGTAGGGTCGGTGTGCTCACGCCCGTGCAGGCATGGCCATTGCCACAGCCCGGCCGGCAACAGTGATGGCCAGCAGTGTGGTTGGGGCAGGGGCGCGGAACAACAAGAAGTTGCGGGCGAAGGGGGGCGTGGCACGGGCATGGCCACGCGAGCAGGAGGGCACGCAGACTGGCTAGCGGGAGCGCGCGCTCGTGCGTGCTCGAGTGGCAGCGATGCATGGCGTCCACGATGAGGGGAGGCAGAGGGAAAGGGTGGGCACGGAGGAGGCTCACCATGAGGAGGTGGATGGCGAGCTCAGGACGGTCGATCTCATAGGAGACGAGCTTGCCGATGCGGATTGGAAAGCCCAAGATGCAATCCTATCCTTATTTTGACGTGACGGCCTCGTCAGGGATAGAAGTGGATCTCGTTGTTTTGCAAGAATGGATATCCTTACAAGTACATGTACTGAAAAGATGAGTATATGGAATTGGCTTACACTCGCCACAAGCTACATCAAGATCACCTCACTACAACACATGTAATCATCATGAAGAAGAGGAGGGTCCGACTACGGACGAAGACAAACGATAAAAGAACGACGTCCATCCTTGCTATCCCAGGCTGTCAGCCTGGAACCCATCCTAGATCGATGAAGAAAAACAAGAAGAAACTCCAAATAGCACAATCATCAAGCTCACGTCTTAATATCACGTTATCTGTACCTGCAACTTGTGTTGTAGTAATGTGTGAGCCACACGGAATCGGCAATCTCATTTCCAAAGGTATCGAGACTAGCAAAGCTTAGTGGGTGAGGTATGGTTAAGTGGTGAAGCTGCAGCAAGCGACTAAGCATTTATTTGAGGTGGCTAACTTACGAGTACAAGAATAAAAGGGGGATGTTCTACGCATAATGGATGTGAACTAATGATGATCAATAAATGATCCTGAACACCTACTTACGTCAGACATAACCCCATCGTGTCCTCAATCGGAGAAGGAACTCACGACAGAGGCAGCCACGGTGACACACACAGTTGGCAAGTTTAATTTAAGTTCACTTCAAGTTCTCTAGAACTGGATGTTAAACAAAGTTTCCAAGTTTCCACATAACCGCGGGCACGACTTTCCAAAAGGTTTAACCCTGCACGGGTGCTCGAACTAGTCCATCACAAATTACCACAAGCCGCATAGAAAGCCTCGATCATGAAACTCGTGATCTCCTCGAATTCCTTAGTGGAAAACCTCAACTCTGAGATAACCCAAAGCATCACCAGAATCCCGATGCACAAGATATTTCACAAAAGGTGAAACAAGTCCAGCAAGGACGCCTGACGTGTCGATGAACCCGATAGGAGCCGTGTATCTCGTTCACATGACACGACGTATGGGTCACACTACGAGTAAAACCAGACCTCAAGTTGCCCCGCGGTGGCCCCGCAGTCTGCCAGTTTCGACCAACACTCATGCAGAGCACTAGCCCGGGGGTTGATTAATTATCCACGGGGTCGACTGGTCCCTATGCAAGTTTATTAGTTATCAGGCAAATGTAGTACCAGAGTTGGGCTTGCCAGACCAGTATTAAACTAAAATGAATTATCAAGGGGGTCCCCATAGTGACCCCGAGCGTGTTTGGAGCACTCAATCATGGAATATAATACTAGTAGCCAAGACTAGGGCAGCAAAGGTGGTACAAAACACCAGGCTAGAAGGCTGAGCCTTCCATCTTTTACCAAGAATATAGGCCCATTAAATTAATTAGCAATAATATGATGATATAACAAGGAACCCGTGATGTCACACGGAAGCAACTACACCTACAACTAGCAACGCTATCATATGGTTAAGCAGGCGATAACATGGCCAAACAGTGGTTTGCTAGGTTGTAGACAGGATAAGGCTTTCATGGCAATGTTGGGAGGCTGATATTTAATAGGTGGTAGGCAGCAAGACATAAAAAAAGAAACAAGAGAACTAGCATGGCATTGATAATAATGGTATCTAGGCAAATGGTCATCTTTCGTGTGATCCCGCTTGGAAGAAGAATGACTCCGTGAAGCAGACGAACCACGTAGTCGAACGGATCCTCACCTCCAAAGCGGTTCGGAACTCTATCGAGAACAAACAATCCGGAACAACAATCAACACAGTAACACCACAACAAAAGCATGATATGATGCACAACACATTTGATGCATGTCCGGTTCAATTATGCAAGGCACAACATGACAATTCACAATAATCAAACACTAGACATTAAGTGAGCTCAATATGCAACGAGTTGCATATTGAAGAAACTCCACAATTGAATTACTTAGTTCACTCCCGTTTTGTTACGCGGCAAGATAAAAGGTTGTTAAACATGGCAGGAGGTGAAGCGTAATTAACCTACCTAGCTAGGCATTTTAAATGAGGTCAGAAACAACATATACCATCTCCGAAATGACCACATATATTGATTTAGATATCTGTCCATATCGGAACTAACATGTTTTACTATTTGTTAAGCAGCAGAATAAAGTGGTTCACGTGATTCTACATGTCGTTCTAGTCAATTTACATATAGAGATCATTGCAAACGGAGCTACGGTTCAAAAGATATGAACATCACAACATATTATGCCATGAATGCAATATGTATGCAAATGACAGCCACAAGCATTCCAAACCATGAAGGAAGCAAGGTATTACGAAACTACACTAGATTCTAAGAAAGTTTCATATATGACACGTTCACAACGGAGCAACGGTTCAACAATTACAAGCAAAACAATAAATAGCTACACAACAACATGGCATTTTCTACACACAAAAAACTTATACCTACATGATTCTAAAATGCTCAGACAAGACATGAGGCAGTAGTGGTCAAGATGCACAACAACACGCTACTAAATACAACTACCATGGAAGCATGGATCACTAGGAAATGAACTCACAAAATGGCAAGTTGCACACAGTTTCAGACTTAGTGAAAATAGCAGTTTCGATGGTGTAGTTTTAACCCGATGGCATATTGGCAGTAGTAAAACAATTTACTACACTGTACCAACTCGCATGAAACTTAACATCATGCTAGAGAATCTTAAGCACTACAGATAACCCCATTGCACCATCCCCAAACGGGCGGTAGATCATTAAAAAAATCTCATGGCAAGACAACAACAAAATATTACAGATTTCACACTTAGAAATATTTCAACATCTCCAAAATGGGACAATTTTCTAGCAAGTTGGCAACAAGAAAACAACACCTAAACATGGATTTCTATAGTATCCAAAAATACCATGGGCTAACATACATGTCGAAGGGCATATCTCATGTTCACAAATAATTCATACCAAGCACGGATTAATTCACACAAAATAAACAAGAGGGCGACATGGAAAAATATCATGCACACTTACTTGCTCAAAAGATAAAACTAAATGCACAAATAAATTCTATGGATTTTTATACCCCAAAACATATATAATATGTGAGGTTTGAAATAAAACTAATGCCACCACATATATGCGAGAAAATGACATAAACCGACTTAGCTAATTATATATACCACCCACATGGAAAACGGCAAGATGAATATTCCTAATATGCATGGCAAGGGGTTGCAAACAACATGAACATTTTACCTACTAGGTCTGATCAATTCAGATGAACGAATAAATAGCTACGGGATAAAACACTTAATATCACAGCATGCAAATCTATACAAATGTCAAGTTAAACAGATTTATATATGCATGCAAGAGAGAAAATATTAATCTACACAAAATTCTACACATTTCTCATATATAAATTATCTCGATCTGACGCATGGTTTAAAAGATATAGGCATTTTAATATATGCATGTGTTGTGAAAATAATTAAATTCACAGGGAATTAAAACAGTAACGAGCCGGAACTGGTGGTGCAATATAGCTAAATCATGCTGGGGCAGAGAATAGATGGGGCTCACCAGAGGTGGCCATGAGCCGGCTCGGGGAGGAGGTGGAGTTGGGCCGATGGGGCGGCTCGGCCGCGGAGGGAGGCTCGGGCGAGCTGGCCGATTGGGCCAACGGTTCGTCGCTGGGCGGGGGAGGGAGCGAGCTGGGCCGGGGTGAGGCTGGCCCACTCGGTCGGGGCAACGCCCACAGCGGCACTAGGGCTCACTGCTCCCAGATCAGGATCAGATCAGCGAGGGAACCGATAGGAGGCGGGGCAACGGCTTTCGGCAGGTTGGGCTCCGGCTCACGGCGGGATCTACGGCGGGAGGTCGGCGATGGGGAATCGGTGCCGGCAGGTGGCACGAGATCCGGCGGGGCACGGCAACCGGCCGGGGGGCACCTCGGGAGCTGCTGCTCAGGGCTCCTCCCCTCGGGTGCGCTCGGGCAGAGCGGGGACAACCAGCGGATGCGGGCCCGAGAGGACCACATGCGGGCTGCACGGGCCTGGTCGGCTGGAGGAAGGAGGAGTTGAGTGGTGGGAGGCCGGCGGCTAGGGTTTGGCGGCTCGGATTTCAAGGTGGAGCTACGGATAGATGAAATAGGTTCTATTTATGGAATTTGGGGCTATGTTAGGGGGGTTTTACACCGTTTTTGGGTCGTGGGAACTCGACCGGACGGTCCGAAACGGAGGGGAAGACTAGGTGGCACGTGTAGAGTGGTTGTGGGCTAATAAGAGAGGGAATTTTGCGGCCCGACACAATATTTTAAACACCAAAAAACGTCTAATGATAAACGATGACGGTGCCGCTACGGTCGACCGTTCGGGTATCAAGCGAACTCCGATTGCAACAAAATTTGGCACAAGGCCTACCTACATAAAAATAAGACCGCACGCCAAGTTTCAACCCAGTCCGAGAATACTTTTTGCACACCTTTAAAAGCAATATTTTAATGATGTTGCGGGCACGTGCGTGTGAGGTTGGTCTCAAAACGGTTAGCGACGAACACGAAGAGAACCGGCAACTACTAACAGATGCAAGTTTTGAAAACTGGTGGCAACAGAGTGCCGATGCAATGCATATGATGCGCATGATGCAATGATGAATGCGACAAACAAAATAATAACACGGCGACAACGAAATAAAAGGGGAATCTTCTGGAGCGTCGGTCTCGGGCTGTTACACGGATACCGGTGACGGGAACGGCATGGGAGCCGACGTGGGCGCTCCCCGTCATCGATCTTGCCTCATAGAGGAAGAAGGGGAACCCACGGAACTGCTGGAAGACCGGGCGCAGGTGGGGCTGGATTCGGTGCGCAATGATGGTGGTGGCTCGGTGACGGTCGAGCTCCAGCGGGATCGTCCAAGAGGGAGAGGTGAGAGGGAGAGCGTGTGGGAAGGGGGGCGAGCTAGGGTTGGCGGGGGAAGGCTCGCCGACGCCTTATAGGCTAGGGCGGCCGCCGAATGACCGGCGCGTGGCCGAGGAGAGCCATGGCGGGCATCCCCTCCCACCTGGCCATTGTAGCCGAAGGTTAGGGATGTGGGAGGGATAGGTGGCCGGCTGGAGTGGGGCTTGGACCCAGTGGGGTGAGATTTTCTTTTATATTTTGATTTTTATTTAAAAGCTCCTGTTTTGGTTTAGTTTTAGTACTAAATGACTTCTGTAAAAATATGGGATAGGGTCCAATATTTTCAATGCAATATTTGGTACTGCCACAAAAAGTTTTGGGCCCTTTTGAAAAGTTTGGAAATTTACATAATTTAAAAGCCATGTATTTAAATGTTCTAGGCTTTGTTATAATATGTTTTACAGCACATAAATACTTTAGAAAATGTTATTTTACAAATACTTAGGTAATATTTGTATCCCAACTATGATTTTAGTTTCCAGGTTTGCCAAAATATTTAAACCACTTCTTAAATGAATTTTTAATTTCACAAGGGATTTGAAATGAGATTTGATTCAATGTGATCATGCACTGTTTAGCAAAAATGGATTAGCATAATCTTGTGGTCATTGTAGCTTGATTACATAGGTTACTGTAGCTCATTACATTCGGGATGTCACAGTTCTCCACCACTAAAAGAAATTCTCGTCCCGAGAATTAAGAGGTTGAAGTAAGGGAAAAAAATATGGGTACGAAATTCTAACGAGTCTTCTTGTACTTGGTTGCTCTTCTCGAGGAAGTTGATCCCTTTCGTTGATCTCTTCAATTCTCTATTTCAGGTCATCCTAATGAAGTCGTCATCCTTCCTTTAGGATCTTCATCGTCCTATGAATGCGATAAGAGGGAAGAACTCTGGAAGATTGCATCTCCACAAAGTTGGGTATCCGACGGCGAACTCAGGGAAGAAGCAATGATTTATTTCTTAAATTGTAACTCAAGGAATTCATTGTGAGTAACAAATGATGGTACAAAAGTTTCAAATGGATGGCCAATCATTTGATGCTCTAGTCATAAGGTGAAAGGGGTTCAGAGCAACGAGAATGAATATTGCATCTGATGCTAGGATAGATCATCCCTTGGATGGTGGCTCTTGTACGAAGCCAAGTACAAAGGATACTTTGGAATCAAAGATGTATAGGAGAGTCAGGTTTCGATTATGTGGAACTGTGGTTATGGGCCCACCATGTGGGTCAAGAGTAGGCAGAGTGGTGACATCTCGTACGGTCTTGGTAACAAGACATGTCAGAGGATAGGTTGTTAGTTATGTTGGAAACAACATTGGTACCAAGGGCGGGGGACGAATAGAACCATTTTCCTTCGCATTGAAACTAGGCGGGCCAATAGGCAAAGTTCTCGTCCATCGGCGGCTATCGGAATGTTATCCACAATAGTAGCAGGGTCTTACTAACAGAGTTGTACACCGAGGGTTTTTTGTATCTAAGCATGGAATTACCACTGCTCAGATAAGTTAGATTAGAAGATAGCTTAAGCAGACCAATGGCAAGGAAAATGTGTTCACACAGAAGTATTAGAGTATACCTTTGCCGAGGAAAACAGAGCATGGTACACATGATAGGTCAGCAAGTACATAACCATTTAGATAAAGGGACAAGGAGAATCGTGATATTTACCCATACAATATTGTTTGGATAACTGATCAAGAACATTTTAGCATTGTGCTTCCAATGTTCCTGATGACATTTGAAAGACCACATTCGAGCTTCGGGGGAACATCGACATGGTCATCGGGTAAAGGTCGGACTTTGGGTGCACAAAGGATCCATCATGAACAACTTAGGAAATAAGTCATACAATTTAGTCACGGGAGAATGGATAACCTTACTAAGGAAGATAACATAACAATAGGTCCTCTAGCCGGGTGTGCTAGACAAGACATCACTGTACCGGGTTACATAAATAACAAAGTTATAATTATTGGAAAAAGTTCCAACCACCATATCTGCCTGAGATTCAGATCTGATTGATGTTAGGATACCTTAGACTCAGGATGTCTGAGATGAGAAGGGGAAATAAAAATTGATGAGGTGATGATGCAAGATTGACGGGATATGATCTAAGGAAGCAAGTCTTGAATCATGAGTTGGATTGTAAGACACATGAACACAGTGTCAAGACATTCATGCCCACATCGAATTCTTACAATGAAAAGCAATCGAGTTCTGATTTGGGAACCATAATCGAGGATATCAAGGTCCTTGTGTAAGTCTGGATTAGCTCCTATGAAGGAACTTCTTTTCCTTGATCAAATCAGTCACTCCTAAGAAAAGTTATATGAAGTGAAGATATACCTTGGGTTTCTTCACTAAAGAGGCAACTTGCTTGAAATTCTTAAAGTTTCCCTTCTTTCGCTTGTCCTTCTTAAAACTAGTGGTCTTATTAACCATCAACACTTGATACTCCTTCTTGATTTCTACCTCTGTGGCCTTAAGCACCGCGAAGAGCTCAGGGATCATCATCTCCATCCCTTGTATTTTATAGTTCATCACAAAGCTCTAATAGCTTAGTGACAATGACTGGAGAACTCTGTCAATCACTATCTTATCTGGAAGACCAACTCCCACTTGATTCAAGCGATTGTAGCACCCAGACATTCTGAGCACATGCTCACTGACTTAGCTATTCTCCTCCATGTTGTAGGCAAAGAACTTGTCATAGGTCTCATGCCTCTCTACACGGGCATGATCCTGAAATACCAATTTCATCTCTTGGAACATCTCATATGCTCCATGGCGTTCCAAACATCTTTGGAGCCCTGATTCTAAGCCGTAAACCATGGCGCACTAAACTATAGAGTAGTCATCAGAACTTGTGTGACACGCGTTCATAACATCCATAGACGATGGTAGAGGGGTTGGCACATCGAGCGGTGCATAGAGGACATAAGCCTTCTATGCAGCACTAAGGACAATCCTCAAATTACGTACCTGGTATGCACAACTGCTTACACTATCTTTTAACTTGGCCTTTCTCTGGGAACGTATAAAAATACAAGGGAGCTACAACACGAACCGTTGATCTACGACATAATTTGCAAAGATATTTTGAATCTATTCATGATAAATATTTCAATTAATAAAATTACCAATGAACTCCCACTCAAATCAACATCTCTCAGGTTTTCTAAGTGTGTCATGATCCAAATCCACCAACCCAAGTCCGATCATCACGTGAGATGAGCTGGTTTCAACGGTGAGCATCTCCATGTTGATCATATCTACTATATGACTCATGTTCGACCTTTCGGTCTCCTGTGTTCCGAGGTCATGTCTGTACATGCTAGGCTTGTCAAGTTTAACTCAAGTATTCCTCATGTGTAAAATTGGGTTACACCCGTTGTATGCGAACGAAGAGTCTATCACACTCGATCATCACGAGTTGCTTCGAAACGACGAACTTTCGCAACGGTGCATACTTGAGGAGATCACAATTTTATCTTGAAAATTAGTGAGGGATCATCGTCCTAAGCAAAATAAAATGCATAAAAGGATAAACATAACATGCAAATCATATAAGTGACATGATAAGGCAATCATCATCTTGTGCTTTTCATCTCCATCTCTAAAGCACTAGTATGTTCTACATTGTCACAGGCATGACACCATGATCTCCATCATAATGATCTCCATGGTCATGTCATCATGTGGGTGTCGCGCCAACTATTTCTTCTACAACTATTGCTAATTCAGAGCGATAAAGTAAAGCAAATGGCAAAAAATAATTTAAAGACAACCCTATGGCTCCTGTTGGTTGCCGTACTCATCTACATGCAAGTCGTGCTAACTATTACAAAACATGATCATCCCATACATCACATATATGAAATATCGTATTGGCCATATCGCATAACAACATGCCGTGCAAAAACAAGTTAGACGTCGTGTACTTTGTTGTTTTAAGTTTTACGTCGCTGCTATGGGAAACTAGCAAGAACTGTTCTTACCTACGCAAAGACACAAAGGTGATATTCAAGTTGACTTTTAACCTTCTACATGGACCACCTCTGTCGAATCCGATTCAACTAAAGTGGGAGAGACAAACACCCGCCAACCACCTTTAGGCAAACTAGTTGCATGTCAGTCGGTGGAACCAGTCTCGTGTGCGAGGACAGTAGGGTTGGTCCGAGCCGCTTCATCCCATAATACTATCGAATTAAAATATGACTAAGGAGGTAAGTAATGTGAACATATGCCCACAAAAACTTTGTGTTCTACTCGTGCATATCGTCTACGCATAGACCTAGCTCTCATACCATGATACCTCTCCAACGTTCTATAATTTTTTATTGTTCCATACTGATATAACACATTATAGAATACTTTTGGGTATTTATTTACAAATTTATGTTATTTTTTCGCACTAACCTATTGACCCAATGCCCAATATCGGTTGTTGTTTTCTGCATGTTTTTCACTTTCCATGTTTTCCATACCAAATGAAGCCCAATTGACCTAAAACTTTTTGTAGATTTTTTTTGGACCAAAAGAAGACCATAAAGCATCGGAGGAAGGCTCGGGGCCACACGAGGGCCCCACAAGCCAACCCAGTGCAGCCTAGGGGGCGTGCCATGTTGGCTTATGGGCCCCTTGAGGCCCTCCCGACTCCGTTCTCTGGCTTATAAATTCTCACTTATCCTAAAACCCCAGAAGCAGCCCCGAAACACTTTTTACGTCACCGCAAGTCTCTATTCTGACTGGAGGCCATCTAGAGCTCCATTCCGGCACCCTACAGGAGGGGGATTGATACGTCTTCGATGTATCGATAATTCATAAAGTATTCATGCCATATTTGCTATGTTTACAATACTTTTATATGATTTTGATGCAGTTTATATGATTTATTTAGAACTAACCTGGACTCACGTTTGTCGGCATTCTGGGACTGGGGGTACCGAGACCTGCCTGCATGTCGCCCAAGGCGGGCCCGCTTCACCGGAGCGACGGGACAAGTCCAGCACGGCTCAAGGGAAGGCCCTCGTGAGGAGCCAAGCCTCACGAGGAGGAGAAGTGTCAAGACCCGCAGGGGGCTTCCTCGGGACCCCTGTGGGATGGCGGATATTCCGAGGCAGGGTCGTCCCTCAGGAGTCAAGGGTGACGCTAGGAATGAACACGCGAGCAGTACAAGGTAGGACGGGACAGTTTCCCCTTTGGTGGAAAGAAGGCGGGGCGCACAGGCTTCCCAAAGGCATCTCCCAAAGGTTTCCCTTCTCGTGCAACAAAGCCGCAGTCTCCCGCCACTAGGGCAAACATCACCCATGGGCCCGTCTCTGCGGGGCGGACAGTTACTTTGCAGGCGAAGACCATCTTTTTCCCATGCCCCAATTCAAAATTGGTCGTGGTGGGATCCCTTCCCGGCGAAGCTATGAGGGAAGAGGACCCGGGCCTCCGCTATAAATAGATAGGGTAGGATACTTGGGCAAGGGGGTTCATTCGGACAGCAAGACATCACACCTCCAGAGGCTCAAGAGCACTGTACAGACTCATCCATCACCTCTTTGAGAGGCAATCCACCAAAAGTAGGAGTAGGGTTTTAAGCTTCGCACAGGCCCAAACCTAGGTAAACTGTTGTGTCCTGTGTTTCCCTCGCCATCGAGTGAGTTCCTCATCGTTTCCATCGAGTAGTGGGTTAGGCGAGGTGAACCAGGGCAGATCTTTGTACACGCCACAGGGTTGGAATCCTTAGGGTTTTGCGGAGCCCGAAATCTAACATTTGGCGCGCCAGGTAGGGGTGTGTCGAGGTTTCCTCCAAGCTCCGTCCTCACCAAACTCCACGGCTCTGATGGCTGACGCTCGCAGGGTATGCACGGAACGCCGCGCCACCAGCATCGCTAGACCGTGCCCGTCGGTGCTGCCGGAGTGCGCCCGTCACCTTCAACCGTGGTGAACGCTGCCACCAGCCCTGAAGCTCAAGAACAACAGGGCTCCTCCCAACCTCCGACCGAGCATGTCGATGGTGATGTTTGCTGTGTATCCCCGGCAACGGCGCCAGAAATACTTCTGCTACTCCAACAAAAGACCTTCCAACGGCGCCAGAAATAGGAGTGTTGCTTGATACTCCTCAGCAATGGCACCAGGAATCCTTCAACTGCGGCTACGCCTTAAGGGACTTCCTAGGCAAGTACGCAAAGGATTTCCCCCGTGGCCTTGGAGCCTTGCGTTGGTGTTCCGTCGAAGCGGAAAGGGTGATGTAGCGTAGCGGTGGTAAGTACTTCCCTCAGTTTGAGAACCAAGGTATCAATCCAGTGGAGGAGTATCTCAAGATCCTGCACAAACACAAAAACTTGCTCCCAACGCTATGAAGGGGTTGTTTGCCAAGTGAGAACTGAAAGCAACAAAGTAACAAAGCAAAGTAAAAGCGGAGGTGTAAACGATGGATGTGAATAGACCCGGGGGCCGTAGTGTTTACTAGTGGCTTCTCTCATGAAAGCAAGTAGACGGAGGGTGAACAAATTACTATCGAGCAATTGACAGAACCGCGCAAAGTCGTGACGATATCTATGCAATGATTGTTTCTATAGGCATCACGTCCGAAACAAGTAGACCGATACTTTCTGCGTCTACTACTATTACTCCACACGTCGACCGCTATCCATCATGCATCTAGTGTATTAAGTCCATAAGAACAGAGTAACGCCTTAAGCGAGATGACATGATGTAGAGGGATAATCTCAAACCAATGGTAAAAACCCCATCTTTTTACCCTTGATGGCAACTACTTGATGTGTGCCTTGCTGCCCCTACTGTCACTGGGAAAGGTCACCACATGGTAGAACCCAAAACCAAGCACTTCTCCCATTGCAAGAATCATAGATCTAGTTGGCCAAACAAAACCCTAGACTCGGAGAGAGATACAAGGATATCAAATCATGCATATAAGAAATCAGCAAAGACTCAAATATATATCACAGATAATCTGATCACAAATCCACAATTCATCGGATCTCGACAAACACACCGCCAAAGAAGATTACATCGGATAGATCTCCATGAAGATCATGGAGAACTTTGTATTGAAGATCCAAGAGAGAGAACAAGCCATCTAGCTACTAACTACGGACCCGTAGGTATGAAGTGAACTACTCACGAGTCATTGGAGGGGCGATGATGATGATGAAGAAGCCCTCCAACTCCAAAGTCCCCTCCGGCAGGGCGCCGGGAAGGGTCTCCAGATGTGATCTCACGGAAACGAAAGCTTGCGGCGGCGGAAAAGTATTTTCGAGGCTCCCCTGATTTTTTGCGGAATATTTGGGAATTTATAGGCCAAAGACCTAGGTCAGGGGGCGGCCAGGGAGGCCACAAGCTTGCCCATCGCCGCCTCCCCCTGGTGGCGAAGTGGGGGCTTGTGGGCTCCCTGGAGCCCACCTGGCTTGGCCCAAAAGCCCCCTGGTCTTCTTCCGTTCGGGAAAAAATTATTTCGGGGTTTTTCTTCCGTTTGGACTCCGTTCCAAAATCAGATCTGAAAAGAGTCGAAAACACGGAAAAAATAGGAACTCGCACTTGGCACTGAATTAATAAGTTAGTCCCAAAAAAGATATAAAAGGTACATAAAACAACCAAAGAAGACAAGATAACAGCGTGAAACCATCAAAAATTATAGATACCTTTGAGACGTATAAAGCATCCCCAAGCTTAACTCCTGCTCGTCCTCGAGTAGGGAAGTGATAAGAATGAATTTTTGATGCTTTCATGCTACCTAGCATAGGTGGCCTTTGTAATTCCTCTTATGTGACGTGAATGTTCAGATCCATTAGATTCAAAACAATAGTTTGCTATTGACGTGGAAACAATAATAATTCAAGCAAACTAGCTAGGTAATCATGAACTTTCAAAATAACAAGGCCAAAAGAAAGTTATCCCTACAAAAGCATATAGCCTGGCTATGCTCTATCATCATTGCACAACGAATTTAAATCATGCACAACCCCGGTATTGGCCAAGTAATTGTTTCACACCTTTACTTTCTCAAACCTTTTCAACTCTCACGCAATACATGAGCGTGAGCCATGGTTATAGCACTATAGATGGTGTGGAATGTAGTGGAGGATGCAAGGCAAAAAAGGAGAAGATAGTCACATTAACTAGGCATATCAATGAGCTGTGGAGATGCTCATCAATAGATATCAATGTGAATGAGTAGGTATTGCCATACAAATGATGCACTAGAGCTAAGAGTATGTGAAAGCTCTTAATGAAAACTAGTGGGTGTGCATCCAACTTGCTTGCTCACGAAGACCTAAGGCAATTTTGAGGAAGCCTATCATTGGAATATACAAGCCAAGTTATATAATGAAAAATTCCCACTAGCTATATGGTGGTGACAAAACGAGAGACTCTCAATCATGAAGATCTTGGTGCTTAATAAGCACATGTGTGGCAAAAGTGGTAGCATTGTCCCTTCTCTCTTTTTCTCTCATTATTTTTATTTTTATTTATTTTGGTGGGATCTTTGGCTTCTTTTTTTATTTTGGTGGGCTTCTTTGGCCTCTTTTATTTCCTCACATGGGACAATGCTCAATTAATGATGATCATCACACTTTCAACTCAAAACTTAGAGTAACGATGACTCTATATGGAATGCCTTCGGTAGTGTACCCTGACAATGATCTAGCATGGCATAGACATCAATGGAAACATCATGCTAGCTATCTTATGATCGTGCAAAGGAAAAGTAGACGTGGTGGCACATGTCATGGTGGTAGTTGCATGGCAATATATCTCGGAATGACTTTGAAAAATCCATAATAGTTAGGTATGGTGGCTGTTTTGAGGGAGGCTAATGGTGGGTTTTGTGTACCGGCGAAAGTTGCACGGCACTAAGAAGATAGTGATGGTGGAAGGTGAAAGTGCATCTAAACCATGGACTCAACATTAGTCATGAAGAACTCATATACTTGTTGTAAAAGTTTTATTAGTAATCGAAACAAAGCATTCAACGCATACTCCTAGGGGAAGGGTTCGTAGGTATAAACCATTGCGCGATCCCGACCGCCACGCAAAGGATGACAATCAATATACTAATCATGCTCAGATTTCATCACATAGCGGTTCACCATACGTGCATGCTACGGGAATCACTAACTTCAACACAAGTGTTTCTAGATTCACAACACCTTACTAGAATGACTTCAATATTACCATAACCACAACTCAAAACTAATTGAGATGAATCAAACTTCTCTAACTATTCAATGCACATGAAGGTGGAAGTTTTCGGATCCCTTTGGATAACTACCCCTTTTGAGACTACTTTCAAAGCATAGATAAACTACCAAGCCACGCATCGCTGTGCTCTAAAAGATATAAGTGAAGCACATAGAGAAAAAGTATCTAGCTCAAAAGATATAAGTGAAGCACATGTGAGCTGAATTGTCTACCAAAAGATATAAGTGAAGCTCGACAAAATCACGGTGAGTGCATGTCTCTCTCTCTCTAGGTGTGCAGCAAGGATGATTGTGACACAACAAAAATAAAAGACTCCTACGATACAAGACGCTCCAAGCAAAAACACATAACATGTGGTGAATAAAAATATAGCCCCAAGTAACGTTACCGATGGATTGAAGACGAGAGAGGGGATGCCTTCCCGGGGCATCCCCAAGCTTAGGCTTTTACGGCATCCTTGAATCTCTTGGGGTGCCTTGGGCATGCCCAAGCTTGAGCTCCTGCCACTCTTTATCTCTTTGTCCATAAGAACTTCACCCAAAACTTGAAAACTTCACAATACGAAACTTAAAACAGAAACTCGTGATAACATTAGTACAAGAAAGCAAACCACCACTTCCTTAGGTACTGTAGCAAACTTAAATTCTACTTGTGCTGATGCTGGGTTACTGTACTTTCAATCTTCCATGGCTAATACCCCCCGATATTATCCATAGTTTCATCAAAATAAGCAACCAACACAACAAAAACAGAATCTGTTAACAGCACACCAGTCTGTAGCAATCTGTACATTTCATATACCTATGGTACTTCAAAAATTCTGAAAACTTATGACAGTCTGAAGAATTTGTGTAGAAATCAGCAGAAAAAAGAATCAACTCAATATTTATTACAGAAATAAATTAAAGTTCTTTTCGTGAGCAGAAAGTTTCTGTCTTTTCCAGCATGACCAAACGATCGTCCCCAAGACTAATCATAACGGTTTTGCTTGGCACAAACGCGAAAAGAAACACAAAAAACACAATCATAACAGAATTATGAAAGTGTGGAAAACACAAAACAGAAATAAAAAGGATAGATTCGTTGGGTTGCCTCCCAACAAGCGCTTTTGTGTAACGCCATTAGCTAGGCATTCAATGATGCTCTCACAAAAGACAAGAATTGAAGCACAACGAGAGCATCCTAAAGCATGTGAAAATCACATCTATGTCTAACATACTTCCTATGCATAGGCATTTTATAGGAAAACAAATTGTCAAGACAACCAATAGCTGCCATATGCAAGGAATAAGAAAGAGACAAGAGCAATCTCAACATCATGAGAGGTGATTTGGTAACATGAAAGTTTCTACCAAAATATTTTCCTCTCCCATAGTGATTACATGTGGGATCATATTCAAATTCAACAATATAGCTATCCCATAGGATATTCTTTTCATGATCCACATGTATGCAAAGTTGACGCTCTTCAAAAATAGTGGGATTATCATCAAATAAAGTCATGACTTCTCCAATCCCACTTTCAGTATTGTTGCAAATATCATATTCATTATGAGGTTTGAACAAATTTTCAACATCATAAGAAAGATCATCACCCCAATCATGATTATTGCAATAAGTAGTGGTCATAGCAAAACTAGCATCCCCAAGCTTAGGGTTTTGCATATTTTTAGCATGATTGTCACTAGTAGGATTTATAGTGAAATCATTGCAATCATGCTTTTCATCCAAGGAGCCCTCGTGAATCACTTCATGAATTTCTTCCTCACAATTTTCAGATTCATGCATCTTAAGCAAAACTCCATAGAAATAGCAATTGTCCTCAACTCACTAGCAATTCGTTCAACAATAGTGGGTGTCTTAAAGAGACTAGCTAGTGGATGAGGATCCATATAACTAGATTTTCAGCAAGTGAAGATGCAAGCATAATGAGGGCACATGGCACGCAAGCGAACAAAAATCAAGCGAGAGAAAAGGGCGAACGAAAAAAAAGCAAAAGAAAACGGCGAAGGAGAAAGGCAAACGAAAACGATAAATGTGAAGTGGGGGAGAGGAAAACGAGAGGCAACTGGCAACAAAAGTAAATGCAAGAGAAGAGTTTGTGAGACCTATTTGGATAGATCTTGATTTCTCCTCCCCCGGCAACGGCGCTAGAAATACTTCTGATGTTTGTTGTGTATCCCCGGCAAAGATGCTAGAAATACTTCTGCTACTGCAACAAAAGACCTTCCAACGGCGCCAGAAATAGGAGTGTTGCTTGATACTCCTCAGCAACGGCACCAGGAATCCTTCAGCTGCGGCTACGTCTTAAGGGACTTCCTAGTTAAGTATGCAAAGGATTTCCCCCGTGGCCTTGGAGCCTTGCGCTGGTGTTCCCTCGAGGCGGAAAGGGTGATGTAGCGTAGCGGTGGTAAGTACTTTCCTTAGTTTGAGAACCAAGGTATCAATCCAGTGGAGGAGTATCTCAAGATCCTGCACAAACACAAAAACTTGCTCCCAACGCTATGAAGGGGTTCTCAATCCCTTATAGATTGTTTGCCAAGTGAGAACTGAAAGAAACAAATTAACAAAGCAAAGTAAAAGTGGAGGTGTAAACGATGGGTGCGAATAGACCCGGGGGCCGTAGTGTTTACTAGTGGCTTCTCTCATGAAAGCAAGTAGACGGAGGGTGAACAAATTACTGTCGAGCAATTGATAGAACCGCGCAAAGTCGTGGCGATATCTATGCAATGATTGTTTCTATAGGCATCACGTCCGAAACAAGTAGACCGATACTTTCTGCGTCTACTACTATTACTCCACACGTCGACCGCTATCCAGCATGCATCTAGTGTATTAAGTCCATAAGAACAGAGTAACGCCTTAAGCAAGATGACATGATGTAGAGGGATAATCTCAAACCAATGATAAAACCCCCATCTTTTTACCCTTGATGGCAACTACTTGATGTGTGCCTTGCTGCCCCTACTGTCACTGGGAAAGTTCACCACATGGTAGAACCCAAAACCAAGCACTTCTCGCATTGCAAGAATCATAGATCTAGTTGGCCAAAAAAAACCCAAGACTCAGACAGACTTACAAGGATATCAAATCATGCATATAAGAAATCAGCAAAGACTCAAATATATATCACAGATAATCCGATCACAAATCTACAATTCATCGGATCTCGACAAACACACCACCAAAGAAGATTACATCGGATTGATCTCCATGAAGATCATGGAGAACTTTCTATTGAAGATCCAACAGAGAGAAGAAGCCATCTAGCTGCTAACTACGGACCCGTAGGTCTGAAGTGAACTACTCACGAGTCATTGGAGGGGCGATGATGATGATGATGAAGCCCTCCAACTCCAAAGTCCCCTCCGGCAGGGCGCCGGGAAGGGTCTCCAGATGAGATCTCGCGGAAACAGAAGCTCGCGGCAGCGGAAAAGTATGTTCGAGGCTCCCCTGATTTTTTGCGGAATATTTGGGAATTTATAGGCCAAAGACCTAGGTCAGGGGGCGGCCAGGGAGGCCACAAGCCTGCCCACCGCCGCCTCCCCCCTAGTGGCGGAGTGGGGGCTTGTGGGCTCCCTGGAGCCCACCTGGCTTGGCCCAAAAGCCCCATGGTCTTCTTCCGTTCGGGAAAAAAATCATTTCGGGGTTTTTCTTCCGTTAATAAGTTAGTCCCAAAAAAGATATAAAAGGTACATAAAACAACCAATAAGACAAGATAACAGCGTGAAACCATCAAAAATTATAGATACGTTTGAGACGTATCAGACGGCTGCACCACCACACCGTCGCTCGTCAGGCCTTCGGGGTCGGTATCCCGCGCTCGGCCCGAGATGCCCCATAGCTGCCGCGCGCTTGCCATGGCAACCGAGCTGCTTCGTTACCGGCTCACTCCAGACCGCCACAACGACTGGCTTCATCGCATCAAGGAACTCATCGCCGCCGCCGGTGACTCAGCGGCACTCTCCTGCTCGCTCCGGCCCGAGACGTCCCTGACGAACAACGAGGAGCAAGACGCCCCAGCCCCACCTCCGTGACGTGTCGCGGACCCCGAGCCCGGGCAGGAAGCACGACCCCCCGCTCGGCCTCGTGAACCCAGGGTGAGGCCCGGGGTTGAAGCAAGCTTCCAGATGATCCCCAGGCCCCGCGCCAACGCGTGTGCACCCCCGGCGTTGCACATCTCGTGCCCGGAGCGGACCCCGCTTGAGGCAGACCCCGTGGAACAACAAGACCCGGCAGCCCCCGCGCGTACTGTGCCCGTTGCACAGGTGGGGTGCTTGGCCATCGCCCCCGAGATCTACCCCGTCGTGTGGCCCTGCAAGTTCAAACCCGACCTGCCCCCACATTACGATGGAACCCAAGACCCAGCGGAGTTCCTGCAACTCTACATGCTAAGCAACAAGGCGCAGGAGGAGGCAACAAGATCATGGCGTGTTGGTTCCTGATGGCGCCCAAGGGCGGTGTGCTCTCATGGCTCCTCAACCTCCCGGAGGCGTCCATCACCTCCTGGGACGGCCTACGCGAGCGCTTAATCGCCAACTTCCAGGAATCCCGCGACCGTGCTCCCACCATGAACGACCTGCGGCGCGTCAAGCAGCTGGAGGGAGAGACCCTGCACAAGTTCATACAACGTTTCACTATCATGTGCCTCAAGATCCCCAAGGCGTCGGACGAGGCTGTCATCTTGTTTTTTTCCGATGGAGTTACCGACCTCAAGATGAAGGAAGAGCTTGCCATGAATGATGAAATGAGCACTGCACTAGAGATGTTCAACTTAGCAAGCAAGTGCGCCAAAGCAGAAGAAGGACGCCTGTCACTCCTTGGGCCCCAGGCGGCGGACCCAGAAGAGAAGAAAGCCAAAGCTAAGGAGGTGAAGCGTAAGGCCCCAGCGATGCTAGCCGTCGAGCCTGAAGTGAAGCATACCCGAGGGGGAAAGCGCCCATCTAGAGGAGGGACGACGTGCATATTCCATGCAACGAGCGGCCATGACACCTCTGAATGTCAAGAACTACGTTTGGTTCGGGCCGAACACTTTAATAGGCGCCACGGACGGTTCGACAGAAGCCCTGTGTGCGGAGGAGGCCACAATAGGGGCCGCTGGGATAATCTTGAGTCACGCCAGGGGTGGCGTGACCAGCCTCAGGAGCACCCCTAGCATGGTCAGCCTCAGGAGGACCGCAGGCGTGATAATCCTCGGGAGGGGCAGCAATGCGACCAACAACGTGAGGCTCGCCCTCGGGAGGCCGGGCTGCCCCCGCTGCCCCTGCAGCCCAGGAGGAGGGACGAAGACAGGTAAGACGATGGGACTGGGGACTTCCAGGAGGCCAGGGCAGAGGCTTCCATGATGGGCGGTGCCCAGACGCCAGCCTCCAAACGCGCCTTCAAGCAGTTCTCCTGGGAGGTGAATTTCGCCCTCCCGAGACCTGAAGCGATGCACCCCCTCAACTGGTCCCAGACCACCACTTCTTTCGACCCAAGCGACTAGCTCAGGTGCTTGTTCATGGCCGGCAATCTCCCAATGATGTGCACCCCAACTATCAGCAACGTCCTCGTCACCAAGACCCTCATTGACAGTGGAGCTGGTCTCAACGTCCTCTCAGTCGAGACCTTCAAGAAGCTCCAGCTGTCGTATGAGCAGCTCATGCCGACCAAGCCCTTCTCAGGGGTCACAGAGGGATCCACCGTACCCATTGGGCAAGTGCATCTGCCCATCACCATTGGCGAGCGCCAGAACTATCACACCGAGGTCATCGTCTACGACGTCGCGCACATCCATCTGCCATCAATGCCATCCTAGGGTACCTAGCGCTTGCCAAGTTCGTGGCAGTGGTCCACCATGGGTACAATGTCTTCAAGATGCCGGGGAGCGGCGGCGTCATCACCATTTCCTGTCACGATAAGGATGACGTCTGCGCACTGGAGCGAGCGTACCGCGCGGCGGTGGCGGAGTGCTCGGACGATGAAGACAACTCTTGGGTCAGGGCTGCGTGCTCGGAGGATGCGTGCTCGGTGCCGCTCTTGGGTCAGGGCTGCGGGCTCCCACCGGGGAGGCCCCTAGCCTGATCAGGGAGACAGAGGCGGTGTCCGAGCACATCCCGAGGGCGCACTCCGGAGCACATCCAACGAGCTCTCACGATTTCGTCATCAGAGCAATTCGAGAACTTCGCGAGGCCCAGACCATGCAACCCGGTGACTGCCCTGCACCACCCATCGCAGCCGTCGTCGTCATCACGGTTGACCGACCCCGCATCTCCATCAACGCATCCGCAACCAACACGGCCGCGGCGCATGATACGTCTTCATCGTATCTACTTTTCCAAACTATTTTGCCCTTGTTTTGGACTCTAATTTGCATGATTTGAATGGAACTAATCCGGACTAATGTTGTTTTCAACAGATTTGCTATGGTATTGTTTTTGCATAGAAATAAAAGTTCACGCAATGACCTGGAAATTTACGAGGAATTTTTGTGGAATGTATAAAAAATACTAGCGCAAGAATCAACCGGAGGAGTGGAGCCAGGAGCCCACAAGCCCACCAGGCGCTCCCCTGGCTGCACCTAGCAGGCTTGTGGGGCACTCAGGGCTCCGCCGCCTCCAACTCCAGCTCTATTTAGTCCCTTTCATCCGAAAAAAATCAAGGAGAAGAGTTCATCGTGTTGTACGATATGGAGGCTCTGCCACCACCTGTACTTCCTCTGGAGGGCAGATCTGGAGACCGTTATGGGCTCCGGAGAGGGGAGATCATCGCCATCATCATCACAAACCTTCCTTCATCGCCAATTCCATGATGCTCTTCACCGTTTGTGAGTAATCTCATCGTAGGCATGCTGGACGGTGATGGGTTGGATGAGATCTATCATACAATCGAGTTAGTTTTGATCCCTAGTATCCACTATGTTCTGAGATTCATGTTGCTACTACTTTGCCATGCTTAATGCTTGTCACTAGGGCCCGAGTGCCATGATTTCAGATCTGGACCGATTATATTCTCGTCAATATATGTGTGTTCTTGATCCTATCTTGCAAGTTGTAGTCACCTACTATGTGTTATGACCCGGCAACCCCGGAGTGACAATAGCCGGAACCACTCCCGGAGATGACCATAGTATGAGGAGTTCATGTATTCACTAAGTGCTAATGCTTTGTTCCGGTTCTCTATTACAAGGAGAACCTTAATATCACGTAGTTTCCATTAGGACCCCGCTGCCACGGGAGGGGTGGACAATAGATGTCATGCAAGTTCTTTTCCCTAAGCACGTATGATTATATATGGAATGCATGCCTACATTACATTGATGAACTGGAGTTAGTTACATATCTCCCCATGTTATAACTGTTGCATGATGAATGTCATCCGTCAAAATTATCCATCACCGATCCAATGCCTACGAGCTTTTCCTACTGGTCCTTGTTACGTTACTCTGCTGCTACTGTTACCGCTACTGCTCTCACTGCTGCTATTGTTACCATTGCTACTGTTGCTATCACACTACTTTGCTACTGATACTTTGCTGCAGACACTAAGTCTTTCAAGTGTGGTTGAATTGACAACTCAACTTCTAATACTCGAGAATATTCTTTGGCTTCCCCTTGTGTCGAGTCAATAAATTTGGGTTGAATACTCTACCCTCGAAAACTGTTGCGATCCCCTATACTTGTGGGTTATCAGCGCACAACCCCTTTTGGCCTGCGCAAATTGGCTACCGGTGGGAGTACCCACGCACCCGCGCCTTCATGCCCTTCAGGCTGAGGAACGCGACCGCCACTTACCAGAGGCTCCAGCTAGCCATGCCCGTACCCCGCCTGTTGGGGCGCCGCGAAGAGGAGGAACAGATGCTCGGGCCAAGCGAAGGCTACGAGCCTCGGGGAGCGATGGACCCGTGAGGGTCAAGACCGCGGAGGCAGGAAATCAAGCGACAACGGAGCCTCCAGCACTTCAGCAGCTCGGTCGCCAGGTGACCTTTTGTTGGCCGCCGCCATACAACCTTTCGGTTCGCCCCGTCCGTAGGTAACCCCAGGCCCATGCGGCCTCCCCCAGCTTCGGACTTTCCCCGGCTACTACTTTCGTTTATGCATCATTTGATTGTTCAATTGCACCTTCTTGGCATCCTAACATTCTCCCTTGGTTATATTGTCGGGCGACCGGCCCCCCGCTTGGGGGCTCTGGTCAAAATTTGTTCGTGCAGGTGTGCAACCTCGCTCCTAAAGAAGAAGAAGTCAGTAGGGTTTACCAATGACCCAAAGCAAGTCAATACAGTCCACAAATGACTTGAGGGTAGGGACACTCTCGAGGCCATAGCGTCCTCGCAACCTCCCATATACACCCCCACCGTGACACTCTCACGTAATAACGAGCCGAGGCTGTATACGCCCAGGCCCCCCCCCCCCCGAGGACGCGGAGGGGTCCATCCCACGCCTAGTGGTAGCCCTACGCTCCGCACTAGGGAGAAGATCAGGCCCTAATGCATTGGGGGTAGGGACACTCGCGAGGCCATAACGTCCTCGCGACCTCCCATATACACCCCACCGTGACACTCTCACGGAATAACGAGCCGAGGTTGTATATGTCCTGGGGCCCCGAGGATGCGGAGGGGTTCACTCTATGCCTAGTAGAAGACCTATGCTCCGTGCTGGGTACAGACATGGGTAACCAATATAGTCCGCCAGTGACTACGCCCCCAGCTGCCACCAATATAGCCCGCCAATGCCTACGCCTGCGGCCATCAAGGGGATTGATGACCACAAGTATAGGGGATCTATTGTAGTCCTTTTGATAAGTAAGAGTGTCGAACCCAACGAGGAGCAGAAGGATTTGACAAATGGTTTTCAGCAAGGTAATATCTGCAAGCACTCAAATTATCGGTAACAAGTGATTGTGTGGTGAGCTAATTCGTAGGAAGCAACAAGTAACAAAAGTAACAATGGTGCAGCAAAGTGGCCCAATCCCTTTTGTATCAAGGGACAAGCCTGGACAAAGTCTTATAGGAGGTAAAACGCTCCTGAGGACACACGGGAATTTCTGTCATGCTAGTTTTCATCATGTTCATATGATTCGCGTTCGTTACTTTGATAGTTTGATATGTGGGTGGACCGGCGCTTGGGTACTGCCCTTACTTGGACAAGCACCCCACTTATGATTAACCCCTCTCGCAAGCATACGCAAATATGAAAGAAGAATTAAGACAAAGTCTAACCATAGCATTAAACTAGTAGATCCAAATCCGCCCCTTACGAAGCAACGCATAAACTAGGGTTTAAGCTTATGTCACTCTAGCAACCCATCATCTACTTACTACTTCACAATGCCTTCCTCTAGGCCCAAATAATGGTGAAGTGTTATGTAGTCGACGTTCACATAACACCACTAGAGGAAAAACAACAAACAACACATAAAAATACCGAACAAATACCAAATTCACATGACTACTTTTAGCATGACTTATCCCATGTCCTCAGGAACAAAAGTAACTACTCACAAAGCATAAACATATCACGACAAGAGAGGTAATGAGTAGCATCAAATATCTGAACATAAACTCTTCCACCAAGTAATCCAACTAGCATCAACTACAAAGAGTAATTAACACTACTAGCAACCTTACAAGTACCAATCGGAGTCGCGAGATGGAGATTGGTTACAAGTGATGAACTAGGGTTTGGAGATGAGATGGTGCTGATGAAGATGTTAATGGTGCAGAGTCCCCTCCGATGAGAGGAGTGTTGGTGATGACGATGGCGACGATTTCCCCCTTCGGGAGGGAAGGTTCCTCGGCAGGATCGTCCTGCCGGAGCTCTAGATTGGTTCTGCTCAAGTTCCGCCTCGTGGCGGCGACAAATCCTCCGAAAAGCCTCCTCCAGATTTTGTTCGGAACAAAACCCTTCATATAAAAGAAGAGGGGAGCCAGTGGGCCAGCAGGGAGCCCACAAGCCCCCTAGGCACGGCCAGGGGGGTGGCCGCGCCTAGCAAACTTGTGGCCACCTGGTGGCGCCCCTCTAGCACTTCTTTGGCCCAGTATTTTTTATAAATCCCGAAAATATCATCGTTGATTTTCACGGTGTTTGGAGTTGCGCAGAATAGGTATCTCAAACTTGCTCCTTTTTCAGGCCAGAATTCCAGCTGCTGGCATTCTCCCTCTCCATGTAAACCTTGCAAAATAAGAGAGAAAAGGCATAAGTATTGTACCTTGAAGTGTAATAACAGCCCAAAAAGCGATAAATATCAACATGAAAGCATGATGCAAAATGGACGTATCAACTCCCCCAAGCTTAGACCTTGGTTGTCCTCAAGCGAAAGCCTAGCTCAATAAATATGTCCACGTGTTTAGGGAGAGAGGTGTCAAAAAAACAAGATACGAACATGCAGGCATCATGATCATGATGAGAACAACAATACCAACATATAATCTCTCATGCTAAAGTGATAATTCCTTCACAAAGTAAAGCATGGATCAAGAACCTTACCGAGAATTAACAACCGATAGCCTGTAGTCATTGAAGCAATTGCAATTTATCACAACATCAGAAAGAGAAAAATAAGAGCTTGTAAAGCAAATCCACATACTCAATCGTCCTTTCGTTCTCTACAATTGCTACAACTCATGTGGTACTCATGAGATCAAAGTTTCAGCTGGACACAGAGAAAGATAGGGGCTTATAGTTTTGCCTCCCAACTGCTTACCTCAAGGGTAATGTCAACGACAATAATTCATGAATACTTACTTCCAAGTTGACATATGAATATAGATCTTTGCCAAGCATATGACGTTAGCCAAGATAAAGGCGAAATAAGAAATTGGTGAAGATCACCATGACTCTTTCAGGGGCAAAAAGTAAAGGTACAAGATAGGCCCTTCGCAGAGGGAAGAAGAGGTTGTCATGTGCTTTTGAGGTTTTGATGCGTGTCCTCTTAGTGCGGAGGAACGTCACTTTATATTGCCTCCTGTGATAAGGAACTTCATTATGCAGTCTGTCACTTTTATGTCTTCCTCATCACAGGTTCGTACAAAGCTTATTTTCCACACACTAATAGATCATACATATTAGGGAGCAATTTTTATTGCTTGCACCGATGACAACTTACTTGAGAGATCTTATTCAATCCATAGTTAGGTATGGTGGACTCTCATGGCAAAACTGGGTTGAAGGTTCATGGATGCACAAGTAGTATCTCTACTTGGTGCGGGAGTTTGGGCTAATAAGAGGTGGAAGCAATCATCACATGCTAAGGGATCTCTAGTTATATAACATTGTTTGGAACCAAGCAAACACAATTCATTATGTTGTCTTCCTTGTCCAACATCTAATTCTAAGCATGCAATAGTTTAGTGAGTGTTCACAATCATAGATGGTGTCAAAGATGATATATTTATATGTGAACCTCTCCTTCTTTATCACTTCCTATTAATTGCAACAATGACCAAGGTCTACATTTGTCTACCCTCAACAAATTTCAATCATCATTATTTTTATATGTGAAGCCATCACTTCCCATAAGATCATTGCATGATCTTTCATGCATTTGTTCTTTTGTCATTTTCTTGATCATGGCATGAGGCAAAGCCCTTAACTAAGACACTCTTTATTATATGGCTCACGAGCTCGAATACATCGGGGTGACACAAAGCAAAACTCAAGCCTCAAACACTAAGACTTTTAATCTACTAGAGAAAAAGAAAACTGAAAAGAAACAAACTAAAACAAAGGTAAAGGCAAAAGATGTGATGGTGGTACGATACCGGGGCAACTCCCCCAAACTTGGCACAAGCCAAGGGGATTGCCTATACCCATGCTTAGTTGTCTTACTTTGGAGGTGATGGTGGTGGAGTTGTTGCATCATGGGTTTGATCCTCCGTCTTCCAAGGCATAGGTGCTCCTTCATGGAAAGATGAACGAGTCTCCGGAATCCTCAAATCTGCAGCCAACCGTATTAATTTAAATCTATACTCATACTCACAGTTTTGGTTCTGCAGGTCATAGATCTGGGCCTGGAGGTGATCAATCCTGTCATAGAGCCTGGAGAGGTGCTTCCCAATGTCATTGGCATCAATCCTGTGCTTGTTGCTCTATTGCTTCGAGCCTCATCTCCATGCTTTCGGTCTTCTTGGGCCCCTCAACATCACGGATGTGCAACATCCCCTCACGCATCTCGATAGATTGAGGGTGTTGCAGCACTCCCGAGAGGTAGGGATTGATGACCTTCTCGAAGATCTTGTCCTTCGAAGCTTTTGGGGACGTCATAGCGATCTAAATCTGCAACAGAAACACGCTCGAAACGAAAACAGAGAAAATCTGCGTGATACAAGGATCAGACCTTTTGGGAGAAGATATAATGATTTTTTTCTGACCAGAAGAAGTACTCCGCACGAAAACGGAGTCCGGGAGGCACAGGTGGTGGCCACAAGCCCCCCAGGCGCGGCCAGGGGGTGGTCCCGTGCCTGGCAGGCTTGTCGCCTCCTCGCTCGCTTTCCGGACTACTTCCAATTTTTCTATTTTTTCAAATATTCCAAAACAGAGAAAAATTCCTACTGGAAAAAGTTTTGGTGTCTGTTTTCTTACCGAATCACATACCTCTTAATTTTCAGAGTCTGAAACAGGGTGATAAATATCCCTTAGGTATTCTTCCGGAGTTATGGTATTGATAATATTGCTTCCAACATTTATGGGAGTACATGAGATATAATGCTTGATTCTGTGCCCATTTACCACTCTCGGACAATTACCTTATGTGTTGTTGATCTTGATAGCACCGGAACGATATACTTCCTCAACAATATAGAGACCTTCCCATTTAGAGAGAAGCTTGCTTGCAAAGAATCTTAAACGAGAATTATATAGCAAAACATAATCACCTACATTGAGCTCACGCTTTTGTATCCTCTTATCATGCCACCTCTTAACCTTTTCTTTGAACAACTTGGCATTCTCATATGCCTGAGTTCTCCATTCATCAAGCGAGCTAATATCAAATAACCTCTTCTCACCAGCAAGTTTGAAATCAAAGTTGAGCTCTTTAATTGCCCAATAAGCTTTATGCTCTAGCTCAAGAGGTAAATGACATGCTTTTCCGTACACCATTTTGTACGGAGACATGCCCATGGGATTCTTATAGGCAGTTCTATAAGGCCACAGTGCATCATCCAGCTTCTTAGACCAATTCTTTCTAGACCTATTGACAGTCTTTTGCAGAATTTGTTTGATCTCTCTATTGCTTAGCTCTACTTGACCACTGGACTGAGGGTGATAGGGAGACGCAATTCTATGGTTGACATCATACTTAGCAAGCGTTTTACGGAAAGCACCATGAATGAAAGGTGAACCACCGTCGGTCATTAGATATCTAGGGACTCCAAATCTAGGGAAAATTAACTTCTTTAAGCATCCTCATAGAGGTGTTGTGATCAGCACTACTAGTGGGGATAGCTTCTACCCACTTAGTGACATAATCAACAACAACTAGGATATGAGTATACCCATTGGATTTTGGAAAAGGTCCCATATAATCAAAGCCCCAAACATCAAATGGTTCAATGACAAGTGAATAGTTCATAGGCATTTCCTGACGTTTACTAGTATTACCTATTCTTTGACATTCGTCACAAGACAGGACAAACTTACGTGCATCCTTGAAGAGAGTGGGCCAATAGAAACCTGATTGCAATACCTTGTGTGCAGTTCTATCTCCCGCATGGTGTCCTCCGTAGGCCTCGGAGTGAGACTTCTGTAGGATCTGTCCCTGTTCATTTTCAGGTACACAACGTCTAATAACACCATCTACTCCTTCCTTATAAAGGTGAGGATCATCCCAAAAGTAATGTCTCAAGTCAAAGAAGAATTTCTTCTTTTGCTGGTATGTGAAACTAGGTGGTATATATTTGGCAACGATATAGTTTGCATAATCAGCATACAACGGTGCACTACGTGAAGCATTGATGACATTCAATTGCTCATCGGGAAAGCTATCATCAATAGGTTGTGGGTCATCAAGAACGTTCTCCAACCTAGACAAGTTATCTCCTACTCGGTTATCAGCACCCTTCCTGTCGACAACGTGCAAATCAAATTCTTGTAGCAAGAGAACCCATCTGATAAGTCTAGGTTTAGCGTCTTTCTTCTCCATGAGGTACTTAATAGCAGCATGATCAGTGTGAATAGTGAATTTGGAATCAACTATGTAAGACCTGAACCTTTCACATGCAAACACGACGGCTAAAAATTCCTTTTCCGTAGTAGCATAGTTTCTTTGGGCACTGTCTAGAGTTTTACTAGTATAGTGAATGACATTCAACTTCTTATCAACTCTTTGCCCTAGAACAGCACCAACAGGATAATCACTAGCATCACACATGATTTCAAAAGGTAAGTTCCAATCAGGTGGTTGAACAATAGGTGCAGTTATCAAAGCCTTCTTAAGTATTTCGAAGGCTTCCTCAAAATAATCGTCATAAACAAAAGGAATATCCTTTTGCAAGAGATTGTTAAGAGGCCTAGAAATTTTAGAGAAGTCTTTAATGAACCTCCTATAGAAACCAGCATGACCAAGGAAACTTCTTATACCTTTGATATCTGTGGGGTATGGCATTTTCTCGATTGCATCAACCTTAGCCTTATCGACTTCAATACCTCTTTTAGAAATTTTATGTCCCAAGACGATGCCTTCATTAACCATAAAGTGGCACTTCTCCCAATTCAAGACAAGATTGTTGTCTTTACATCTCTGCAAGACCTGATCAAGGTTGCTGAGGCAATCATCAAAAGAAGACCCGTAGACAAAGAAGTCGTCCATGAAAACCTCAACAATCTTTTCACAGAAGTCAGAGAATATAGCCATCATACATCTTTGAAAGGTGGCAGGTCCATTACATAAGCCAAAAGGCATACGTCTATAAGCAAAGGTACCGAAAGGGCAGGTGAAAGTAGTTTTCTCCTGATCAGATTGTGCAACCGGTATTTGGGAGAAACCAGAATAACCGTCTAGAAAGCAGAAGTGTGTGTGTTTAGACAGTCTTTCTAGCATTTGGTCGATAAAAGGCAAAGGGTAATGATCTTTCCTTGTGGCTTTATTCAATTTCCTAAAATCGATCACCATCCTATAGCCAGTAATAATCCTCTATGGGATCAATTCATGTTTATCATTGGGGACAACGGTAATACCTCCCTTCGTAGGGACGCAATGAACCGGACTCACCCAATCACTATGAGCAACAGGATAGATAATACCTGCTTCCAGGAGCTTTAGTATTTCTTTTCTTACTACCTCTTTCATCTTAGGATTTAATCTCCGTTGATGATCAGCAACTGGTTTGGAATCAGGATCAGTATTAATCTTGTGCTGGCATAAAGTGGGACTAATGCCCTTAAGATCATCAAGAGTATATCCAATAGCAGCACGGTGCTTCCTCGGAATTTTTAGTAGCTTCTTTTCTTCATGCTCTTAGAGGCTAGCACTTATTATGACAGGATATATCTCTTTTCATCAAGATAAGCATACTTAAGAGTATCAGGCAACTATTTAAGCTCGAACACAGGATCACCCTTTGGTGGGGGTGGATCCCCACGCAGTTAAAGAGGCAGATTATTCTTAAGGATAGGATATTGTTCTAAGACAACTCTATCTATCTCATCCCTTTCATCCATATGCATATCATTTTCATGCTCAAGCAAGTATTGCTCTAAGGGATCAGTAGGAGGCACGGCAATAGAAGCTAAGGCAATAGTTTCATCCTTACTAGGCAACTCTTTCTCATGAGGTTGTCTACCAAACTTGGAGAAATTGAACTCGTGTGACACACCTTCAAAGCCAACAGTGACAGTTTGCTTCTCACAGTCAATATGAGCATTGACGGTATTGAGAAAAGGTCTGCCAAATATGATGGGACAAAAGCTTTCTTTAATGGTAGCAAGAAAGAGGAAATCAGCAGGATACTTCGTTTTACCACACAAGACTTCAACATCCCTAACAATTCCCACAGGGCAGATAGTATATCTATTGGCAAGCTGAATAGTGACATCAATAGGCTCTATCTCAATAGGTGCAATATCGTCTTTGATTTCATCATATAAGGATTGAGGTATTGCACTAACACTAGCACCCACGTCACGTAAACCATGATAACAATGATCTCCTATCTTAACAGAACAACACGCGTGCCAACAACAGGCCTATGTTTGTCTCTAGTGTGAGGTTTAGCAATTCTAGCAGCATCTTCACAGAAGTGAATATTATGTCCCTCAACATCGTCAGACAGAAGATCTTTGATAATAGCAATGCTAGGTTCAACTCTAATTTGCTCAGGGGGTGTAGGTGTTCGAATGTAGCCTCTACGTATCACAGTTGAAGCTTTAGAATGATCCTTTATCCTAATAGGGAAAGGTGGTTTCTCAATGTAAGCACTGGGAACAACAGGATCATTATAGGCAATGACTTTCTCTTCAACTGGATTGGGTTTAACTACATTGACTTCTAAAGGAGGATGGTATTTAAACCACTTCTCTTTAGGGAGATCAATATGAGCAGCAAATGATTCACACAATGAAGCTACTATCTCGGAGTCAAGTCCATACTTAGCGCTAAAGTCACAAAAACTATTTGTTTCAACAAAGGATTTAACGCAATCAAACTTCAAATTCATACCTGACTCCTTACCTTCTTCAAGCTCCCAATCTTCAGAGTTGCCTTTAATTCTCTCCAATAAATTCCATCTAAAGTCAATATCTCTCTTCATAAAAGAACCGGTACAAGAAGTATCAAGCATGGTGCGATCATCATGAGAAAGCCGAGCATAGAAGTTCTAAATGATAATTTCTCTCGAGAGCTTAAGATTGGGGCATGAATATAACATTGATTTAAGCCTCCCCCAAGCTTGAGTGATGATTTATCTGTCATGAGGCCAAAAATTATAAATATAATTCCGATCACGATGTACTAAATGTATAGGATAAAACTTTTGATGAAATTCCAATTTCAACCGATTGTAGTCCCATGATCCAGTATCATCACATAGCCTATACCATGTCAACGCCTTATACTTCAAAGATAAAGGAAAGACCTTCTTCTTGACCTCATCCTCGGGCAAACCTGCAAGCTTTAATAAACCACAAACTTCATCTACATAGATTAGATGCAAGTCTGGATGTGATGTTCCATCTTGTGTAAAAGGATTAGCTAGCAGTTTCTCAAGCATACCCGAAGGAAATTCAAAGCAAATATTTTCAGTAGGTGCAGCAGGTTGAGGAGAAACTCTTTGTGCTTCCGTTCGAGGTGAACGTACCCCGAACAAGCCCCTCAAAGGATTAGTTTCCATAGTGACAAGTGACAATAAATTTCAGCACACTATATGAATGTTTCCTTACCAAGTTCCACTTACCAAAGGCGCTTCACTCCCCGGCAACGGCGCCAAAAAAGAGTCTTGATGACCCACAAGTATAGGGGATCTATCGTAGTCCTTTCGATAAGTAAGAGTGTCGAACCCAATGAGGAGCAGAAGGATCTGACAAGTGGTTTTCAGCAAGGTAATATCTGCAAGCACTGAAATTATCGGTAACAAGTGATTGTGTGGTGAGATGATTCGTAGGAAGCAAGAAGTAACAAAAGTAACAACGGTGCAGCAAAGTGGCCCAATCCCTTTTGTAGAAAGGGACAAGCCTTGACAAAGTCTTATAGGAGGTAAAACGCTTCCGAGGACACACGGGAATTTCTGTCATGCTAGTTTTCATCATGTTCATATGATTCGCGTTCGTTACTTTGATAGTTTGATATGTGGGTGGACTGGCGCTTGGGTACTGCCTTTACTTGGACAAGCATCCCACTTATGATTAACCCCTCTCCTAAGCATCCGCAACTACGAAAGAATAATTAAGACAAAGTCTAACCATAGCATTAAACTAGTGGATCCAAATCAGCCCCTTACGAAGCAACGCATAAACTAGGGTTTAAGCTTCTATCACTCTAGCAACCCATCATCTACTTACTACTTGCCAATGCCTTCCTCTAGGCCCAAATAATGGTGAAGTGTTATCTAGTCGACATTCACATAACACCACTAGAGGAAAAACAACATACAACACATCAAAATACCGAACGAATACCAAATATACATGACTACTTTTAGCACGACTTATCCCATGTCCTGAGGAACAAAAGTAACTACTCACAAAGCATAATCATATTCATGACCAGAGAGGTAATGAGTAGCATCAAAGATCTGAACATAAACTCTTCCACCAAGTAATCCAACTAGCATCAACTACAAAGAGTAATTAACACTACTAGCAACCTTACAAGTACCAATCGGAGTCGCGAGATGGAGATTGGTTACAAGTGATGAACTAGGGTTTGGAGATGAGATGGTGCTGATGAAGATGTTGATGGTCACGAGTACCCTCCGATGAGAGGAGTGTTGGAGATAAGATGGAAGTTTCCCCGGCAGGATCATCCTGCCGGAGCTCTAGATTGGTTCTGCTCAAGTTCCGCCTCGTGGCGGCGACGAATCCTCCGAAAAGCCTCCTCCTGATTTTTTTCGGAACGAAACCCTTCATATAGCAGAAGAGGGGAGCCAGTGGGCCAGTAGGGATCCCACAAGCCCCCTAGGCGCGGCCAAGGGGGTGGCCGCACCTAGCAGGCTTGTGGCCACCTGCTGGCGCCCTTCTGGCACTTCTTTGGCCCAGTATTTTTTATAAATCCTGAAAAAAATCATCGTTGATCTTCACGGTGTTTTGAGTTGCGCAGAATAGGTATCTCAAACTTGCTCCTTTTTCAGGCCAGAGTTCCAGCTGCCGGCATTCTCCCTCTTCATGTACACCTTGCAAAATAAGAGAGAAAAGGCATAAGTATTGTACCTTGAAGTGTAATAACAGCCCAAAAAGCGATAAATATCAACTTGAAAGCATGATGCGAAATGGACGTATCAGGGATCAGCACAATCCATCTGCGACTTCGCCCACACCCAGCATGTGGGCAAACAGCTGAAGGTACAAAGCCGCTCGCACATCAGGGGGAGGGCTGAGCATCGGGACTCAGGGGCCTAACCGCGCTCGTAGCCCCTTCCCCCATTGGGCCTTCCTTGGACGGTTCAATCGCGAGAAGGTACGCGCGGGGCGGGCCCTGCCGACACAGAGCCAAGTGATCTCGACAAATCGCTTTGAATCCCTTAAGAAGAACGCTGGAGTCACTCGTACGTCAAGGGGGACTCCTGAGCATCGCGATTCAGGAGCTTGAACTGTGCCCGTAGCCCCTTTCCCTTTTGAGCCGTCCCTTTCCGGTCGGTTCAACCGCGGGGAGGTACACGTGGGGCGGTCCCTGCAGACGCAGAGTGTTGAAGGAGTTCGAGAGTCTCATACCATCAGTTTCATACAAAGAGCATCGGAGTCGCTCGCACGTCAAGGGCGACCCGTGAGCATCGCAACTCAGGGGCCTAATTGTGCTCGTAGCCCCTCCCCCTTTGGGACATCCTTGGTTTATGGTCGGTTCAATCGCGGGGAGGTACGCGTGGGGCGGGCTATGCCGACGCGGAGTGTTGAAGGTATTCTAAGTTTCGGAATCTTCGCCACATTCTCCTCATGAGAGCAGCTCGCGCGTCAAGGGGGACTCCTGAGCATCGCGACTCGGGAGCCTAACTACGCTCGTAACCCCTTCCCCCTTTTGGCCGTCCTTGGTTTCTGGTCGGCTCAATCACGGGAAGGTACGCGCGGGGCGGGCCCTACCAACATAGAGTAACACGACAAACATGATAGGAACAAGGCGAGGAAAACACTCTAGCATTCAATTATTACAGATCATGACCCAGTTCAAAAAAACGCAAATAAGTTTAACGCCTCCATGAGGAACGATGTGCATTGCAGGGAAATGACAGGAGCAGTAGATTAGGAGGAGCCGCTGACGGTCACCCCCTCCGGAGGGGGCTGGTCGTCGACATCGGAGGCATCATCTTCCCTGTTGTCGCCTCCAATGGCACCTGGAGACGAGGGGGCGCGACGCGGGCAAACTTCCTCACCAGCGCCTCCATGGGACCCTTCACCAACTCTGCGGCGCGGCCGCGGGCCCCGGGAGGGACTGGCACGATCATGGAGCTCAGATCAAACCCTGGGTCGCGAAAATGAAGGTGACTGAAGACACGAGTCGTGGCCGCGAAGAAGAGGTCGCGGCATTTGCTCTCCAAGGTCTTGTCCATGTGCGTGACGGCAGCCTCTAGCGCCGCGACGAACCCGTTCGTGAGCACGGAAAAGCCTTCCTCCGGGGTAGCCAGAGGCTCGTCAAACCCGCCCCAACATAGGTAGCGGATCATCTTGTGAAGCCCAAGCTTGACATCAGCGAAGTGAGCCACCTCGGAGGCCTTATTTTCCTCGACCGCGGCGAGAGCTTTCTCCCGGGCCTCAAGGAGAGCCTCCTTCATGGTGGCATCCTTCTCCCACTCAACCAGGTGCTCTTGTTCTGTGCCCAGGCGATTCGCATCCCGGGACATCTCCCTCTCCCTGGTGGCAAGCTTGGGCTTGCGGGCCTTGAGTTCTTCCTCCTCTGAACGGCGTTGCTCGACCAGCTTGGCATGTTCTCCTTAGAGAGTGCTCAGGCATGATTCCACCTATTTGCAGCGCTCGACGGTCGCCTTGGCCTCTTCCTCGACCTTCCTTATCTCGACGGCGACATCATTCAGGGCGGTGAAGGTTGCGTGTATTACGCCCCGGGGAAGCCCAGAGGCTTTCTGGACCCCCTCCTGAGGAGCCTCCAACACTGGCGCAGACGGCACCACTGAAGGAGCGGCACCACAAAGAACAAGAGACCCCGAAGACTGCTGCACAGTTGTGGGCGTCAGCACCTCCGGAGGCTGGGGATCCTTGGAGGCATGTTCTCCAGGCAGCGGTATCCTCACGCTCGCCCCAGGATGCTTCGGGGGCTCTGGGGCTTGACGACCAAGGTCGGGGACGCCGCCCCACGAGCCCCCTCCTCCTCCTCCTCACTCGTAGACGATGATGTGTCAACAAGGGCAGGGAGCGTCAAGAGACGCCTTCGGCTTGGCAACTGTCTTCTTCTTCTTCTTTGCCCTGGCGAGATGACATCCCTGATGTCAAGCACAGGGGTAAATCTTCCAAGCACAGACCTAGATGCTCAAAGCGCACCCAAGAAGGCGACTTACTCTTCACGTCGCGCCACCTCTTCCTTCTCTCTGCCCCGGCACCAACAGAGGAAATAGGCCCCCCAGCAGGCGGAGGCGAGCTCGGCACCTTGGACCCCAGCCGGCGGAGGGTGGGTGCACCGGGGATGGACCAGCCCCGAGCTTCCGTGAAGCGTGCACTCATGCAGACCGCATAGCGCATGGAGTCGGCGCATGCCCCTGGAGGCCCTGGCCAGGTGCAAGGGGGTCACGGCAGAGGTATCATTAGTGGCGCCATCGTCTTCGAGCTCGCGCAGGAGGATGGACTGCGATGGGAGGAGCACGCTCACCGCGTGGTTGGCGACGGTCTTCTTCGAGCCCCCCTCAGGGAAGACGAGTACGGAAGAATCTCGAGAAGGTCGCCGCCCAACAGAATCGCCAAGACCTTGTTCACGTGCTTTGAGGGAAGGTCCCGGGACCAAAGCAGGAGTTCGTCGTCGCCATCCCGGTACCCCCACAGGGGCCTGGAATGCGCCTGGAGGGGCGCCAGGCGCTGCGCTAGGAACTCCTTCACTATCATTTCCCCGGTCAGCCTCTTGGCGCTAATGTCACAGGAAAAGCGCTCCAACACAGGGGCAGCCCGAGGGTCAGAGAGCTTCACCGAGGTCCATGCAGAGGTCTTCTCCGGCAACCCCTTCGGCTCTTCTAGTCGGGGATTGGCATCCTTGAGACACATGAGGACCCAGCGGTGCATGAAGTTCTCCACCTTCTTCACGGCCTTCACGAAGGAAACACACGCTGACAAGTGAGCACCGTCGTGCAGGCCCAGGCTGAAGAAATGACGGAGGAGGGCAACCGAAGGTTGCACGCCAACGAAAGCCTCAAAGTAGAAGGCAAAGACTGATGGAAGCAAGATGGGGTTGGGTTGGAGATGAAGGGCTTGGATCCCATAATGGTCCAAAACGGCGGAGAAGAATCGAGAGAAAGGCGGAACTAGCCCAACGTAAATACTGTGAAGGAAGAAGGGGTACACCGCCCTAGTCGCAGGCCGCTCCTTGCTAGCAGTCCCCGGCAACGGCACTAGAGAAATGTTGACGTGTTCCTGACTTGATGCCTCCGCGGCAACGGAGCCAGAATTGCTCCCAGTTGCTCAACAATTAGTAATTGTCTTGCAATGGCCCACCAGCGTGTGGGTTCACGACAGTTTTCGAGGGTAGAGTAATCAACCCAAATTTGTTGGTTCGCCAGACAGGAAGTGGAAGAATATTCTCAAGTATTAGTAGTTGAATGCATCAGATTCAACCACACCTGAAAGATTAGTATCTGCAAGCAAAGTATCAGCAGCAAAGTAGTATGATAACAACGGTGCCAGAAACGATCTGTTGACGACAGACTATTCCTAACGGTTGTATCAATGGCGCCAGAAGTTGACCGTGGACGGAAAATATTCTTTCCCGTAAATGGCGCGAGAAAAAGTATTGTAGCAGGTAGCAGCAGTGTAACGAGTAACAACAATGGCAAGGAACAGCAGTAGTGCAAGTAGTAGTAAGTAGCAACAATAGTAACAGCAGCAGAGCAAAGCAAGTAACAGCAGCAGCAACAGTAGTAACAGCAGCAGAGCAAAACAAGTAACAACAGCAGTGGGACAAACTCGTAGGCAATGGGTCGGTGATTTGTTTGGATGATATTCATCATGCAAAAGTTATAACATAGAGAGATATGTGGCTAGCTCCCGTTCGTCAATGTGATGTAGGCATGCATTCCGTGTGTCGTCATACGTGCTTAGGGAAAAGAACTTGCATGACATCTATTGTCCATCCCTCCCATGGCAGCGGGTTCCAAAAGGAAACTATGGGATATTAAGGTTCTCCTTTTAATAAAGAACCGGACCAACGCATTAACACTTGGTGAACACATGAACTCCTCAAACTATGGTCATCACCGGGAGTGGTCCCAGTTATTGTCACTCCGGGGTTGCCGGATCATAACACATAGTAGGTAACTACAACTTGCAAGATCGGATCTAAGCACATATATATTGGTGACAACATAATAATTTCAGATCTGAAATCATGGCACTCGGGCCCTAGCGACAAGCATTAAGCATGGCAAAGTAGTAGCAACATCAATCTCAGAACATAGTGGATACTAGGGATCAATCCCCGTCAAAACTAACTCGATTACATGATAGATCTCATCCTACTCATCACCGCCCAGCGAGCCTACGAATAGATTACTCACGAACGATGAAGAGCTTCATGGAATTGGATAGGGAAGAAGGTTGATGATGACGATGGCGACGATTTTCCCTGTCCGGAGCCCAAAACGGACTCCAGATCTGCCATCCAGATGAAGAACAGGATGTGGCGGCGCCTCCATATCGCAAACGCGACGAGATCTTCTCTCTTGATTTTTTCTGGGATGAAAGTGAATTTATAGAGCTGAGTTTGGGGGCGGCAGAGCCACGTGAGCCCCACAAGCTTGCTAGCCGCCACCAGGGGGTGGCATCTACAAGGCTTGTGGCCCACTGGCCCATCCCCTCCGGTGGATCTTGGCGCAGGTATTTTTCATATTTTCCAGAAATATTCTCCGTAAATTTTCAGGACGTTCCGAGAACTTTCATTTCTGCACAAAAACAACACCAAGGCAATTCTGCTGAAAACAACGTCAGTCGAGGTTAGTTCCATTCAAATCATGCAAATTAGAGTCCAAAACAATGGCAAAAGAGTTTGGAAAAGTAGATACGATGGAGACGTATCAACTCCCCCAAGCTTAAAACCTTGCTTGTCCTCAAGCAACTCAGTTGACAAACTGAAAGAGAAAGAAAAACTTTGACAAACTCTGTTTGATCTTGTTGCTGCAACTATGTCTAACTCATAACCAGAATTTCAGCAAGATCACAAGTTAACCACATAAGCAAGTGACACAAAGGTCTCACGGTAAACTAATATCAATGGCATAATCAGCTAGCGAGAAAATAATAATGAGTCTCAGATACCAACAATTCAATCAAAACAAGAATGAAGCAATATGAATAAGTGGTATCTCGCTAGCTCTTTCTCAGACCGCAAAACATAAATGCAGAGCACTTTCAAAGATCAAGGGCTGACTAAACATTGTAATTCATAGCAATGAAGATCCAGTCATAGTCATACTCAATATCAATTAAAAGAAAAGCTTAAGAATGACAGAGGTGCTCTCTAATTGGTGCTTATACAAGAGGAGGATGACTCATCAGGAAAATAAATAGACAGGCCCTTCACAGAGGGAAGCATTGATTTGCACAGGTGCCAGAGCTCAAGCTTTGAAAACAGAGATAATAATTTTGGGTGGCATGCTTTCATTGTCAACGCAATGACCAACAGTTCTCAATATCTTCCACGCTACTCATGCTATAGGCGGTTCCCAAATAGAAAAGTAAAGTTTTAACTCCCCCACCACCAATCAATCACACTCCACGGCGAGCCGAATCCTCGGGTACCGTCCATACTAACATCAATCCAAGGGGAGTCTTGTTTTACAATTATGTTTTCGAATTAAGCGTGGAACTGGGCATTCCAATTACGGGCCCCTTTCTCATTAATGGCAGTGAATAAACACATGTCGAGGATAACACGCCTTACATGGAAGATATCAATAGCCCCCTGTCACCACATGAGCGGTTCGGGCATGCAAAACAGATTGTTTCTTGAAGGTTTAGAGAACGGCACATGCAAATTTACATGGAACGGCAGGTAGATACCGCAAATAGGTAGGTATGGTGGACTCTCATGGAAAAACTTTTGGGTTTATGGAAGTGGATGCACAAGCAGTATTCCGCTTAGTACAAGTGAAGGCTAGCAAAAGACTGGGAAGCGACCAACTAGAGAGCGACAACATTCATCAAGATGCAATGAGTTTGGCTAACATGGAGTGCAAGCATGAACAGGATATAAATCACCATGAACACGAACATCATAGAGGCTATGTTGATTTTGTTTCAACTACATGCATGAACATGCGCCAAGTCAAGCCACTTGAATCATTTAAAGGAGAATACCATCCTATCATACTACATCATAGTCATCTCAAAATCTATGTTGGCATTCAAGACAAACCATTATAAGCTCTCAGCAAATTAAGCATGGCATCAGAAACTATGATCTCTAAGTTGTCATTCCAAACATGGTTCTCTCACAACAAAGCTAAATCTAGGACGACAAGCTAGTCATATTTACAAAAACAAAATAGATAGAGTTCATAGCAGCTTTTCCAGTCTCAGTCACTTCATCATATATCATCATTATTGCATTTCACTTGCACGATCGAACGATGTGAACAATAATAAGAGTGCTCGTGCATTGGACTAAGCTGAATCTGCAGGCAAACACAAGAGAGAAGACAAAGTAATATGGCTCTTTGAAAGCTAAACAGGTATGCATACAAGAGCCACTAAACATTGTAACCAATATCTTCTACCTTGACTCAAAGAAAAAGAAAAATATTTACACGGGAAAACTCCCATCAAGCAAAAGTAGAAAGGAAAATCTTTTTGGGTTTTCTCAAAAGGACACAAAACAAGAAAACAAGAAAATGAAAACAAACTTAGCATGGATAATACAGTGGCAAAGTGTAAACACCGGCTAACAAAGTGAAAGCATAAGCATGAATGTAAGGTCGGTGAGAACACGTACTCCCCCAAGCTTAGGCTTTTCGCCTAGCTTGGTCTACTCCCATGGATGGTCCTGGCGAAACCCAAAATCATATTGGGTGTTATACGGGAGTGCTGCAACCACTGCCTGAATATCTGCCTCACAAAGACGAGCAGCCGTCGCCTCCCTCTCATACTCCTCTGCCTCTCCTATGGTTATGTAGTATCTCCGTTTTAGCTGAAAGTGAAAGAAAGCAGGAGCAGGAAGGGTAATATGGAAAACACGCTGCCAGTTAAATATCAAATGGTATAGGAGGGATTCCTCATCCCTCTCAAGGAACTGGTAGCGTGTTAGAGCGACACGATCAAGGTAGGCTGTACGGAGAGGGGGATCTCCTGAACGGTTGGATACTCCAAGAAAATTTGCTAAGCGCGTAGCATAAATTCCACCAAAGAAATCCCCATCAATGGCATTATTATTCAGCCTCCTTGCTATTATAGCTCCCATGTTGAAGCTTCTGTCACCTGTTACTGCGCTCTTAAGGATACTAAGGTCGGATGCGCATAGGTGACAATGTGCACCCTTGTCGTTAATGCATCTACCTATGAAGAGGGCAAAGTAGTGCAAGGCAGGGAAATGAACGCTTGCTATGGTAGCTTGCGTGATGTCTCTAGTTTCTCCAACAGTTATACTGGAGACAAAATCTCTAACCGAAGACTTAGCGGGATCATTAAGACTACCCCCATCGGGTATCTTGCAAATCCTATTGAAATCCTCCAAATCCATGGTGTAGGATTTATCATACAGATCAAACAATATGGATGAGTCACGGCTAACTGAAAATTAAAATCTACGCACGAAAGAGGCAGTGAGCAAAGCATACTGTTCACATTTATCTGAGAGGAATTCTTCTAACCCGGCATTGCGGACAAGTGTATCAAACTCATCCTTGAAGCCTGCTTCGATCATGAACACATCGGAAGGCCATTCACATGGTTATACCGGTGCGTCCCTTAGTTGATAAGGTTTGGGCTCCCGAAAAGAAAGACGGGGACCCTTCTTACTTGAGGAACCACCATGAAATTCCTCCTGAACATAACTTCCTTTTGCTGAAATTTTTGAAGTTCAAGGGAAAAGTGAATAAACACCAACCACACCTTGTAGCAACTACTCCTACTAGTGCCTAGAGACCGTATCACGCGCTAAAACTACTTGGGACTAGCTAAAATAAACATGTCTAGCTCAAGAACAGGGTCACCAAGGTAGCAAGAATACACGAAGGATAAAGCACTAGAGCAAAAACTAATTGGACCAATGGAGAAGTCACTTACCAAGGAGTAATTTCCCCAAAATGGTTCGGAGAATGGTGCTTTGAGCAAGGAGATCAAAAATCACAGCCAAATGAGCAAGAACACGGGTTTGAGCTACGAAACAATTTTTTCTGGAGGTAGAAGAAGAGGATGGGAGCTGGAATGAGTGGAGGGTGTCCATGTGGGCCCCACAAGCTTGGTAGCCGCCACCAGGGGGGCGGCCGCTACACGGCTTGTGGCCCACTGGTGTGGCCCCCAAGCCAGCTCTCAGTCCCAGTATTTTTCAAATATTCTAGAAAAAATCATACTAGATATTCAGGACCATCGAAGAACTTTTATTTTTGGGGTATTTTTCTCCGGGACGTTAAAACAGAAAACAGGAAAAAACTAAACTAAATCTATAATTTTTCTTCTAAGCAACAGAAAATGAAAGCTTAAAACAGAGGTATGTGACAATTTGATTCATCCATTTCATGGTCATCGAAAGAAATCCATCAATGGGGTTGATCAAATCCTCATGACAAAACCTTTTCGAATCGCAAGAGGAAACGGAGAATTGTCGAATAGCCACTAAGTCACCTCAATGGGGATATGTATCTCCCCAACAAGCAAATCATACTTCATCTTGACACAAGGAATAGGGCATTCAAAGCTCCCAATAAGAATCGATGAAATTTTTTCGATAGCATTGATGCAATGTACTTGATATCGTTTCTTCGGAAAGTGCACTGTATGCTCATTACCGTTGACATGGAAAGTGACGTTGCCTTTGTTGCAATCTATAACAGCCCCTGAAGTGTTTAAAAAGGGTCTTCCGAGGATGACAGCCATGGCATCGTCCTCGGGAATATCCAAGATAACAAAGTCTGTTAAGATAATGCTGTTAGCAACCACAACAGGCACATCCTCGCAAATGCCGATAGGGAAAGCAGTGATTTGTCGGCCATTTGCAGAGAGATTTTAGTGGGTGTCAACTTATCCAGTTCAAGTCTACGATAAAGAGAGAGCGGTGTAACACTAACACCGGCTCCAATGTCACATAAGGCAGTTCTTACGTAGTTTTCTTTAATGGAGCAAGGTATAGTGGGCACTCCGGGATCACCATGTTTTTTAGGAGTTCCACCTTTGAAAGTGTAATTGGCAAGCATGGTGGAGATCTCAAGATTTGGTACCTTCCGTTTATTAGTCACGATATCTTTCATGTACTTGGCATACGGAGACATTTTGAGCATATCAATTAACCGCATCTGCAGAAAGACGGGTCTTATCATCTCAACAAAGCGCTCAAAATCCTCATCATCCTTTTTCTTGGATGGCTTAGGAGGAAAGGGCATAGGTCTCTGAACCCATGGCTCCCTTTCTTTACCGTGCTTCCTAGGAGCGAAGTCATTCTTATCGTATCTCTTAGGTTGCGGGTTATCATGATTAAACGTAGGTTCAATCTCCACATCCTTATCATTGCTAGGTTGAACCTCATTATGAACATCGCTATCCATATTGTCACCAGGTTCATGTTCATCACCAGATTGTGTTTCTGCATCAGACGCAGAAATATCATTTGGCTCTTCAAGTGTGATAGTATTTGGTGAACTGACATGTAGGCTTCTATCATCCTTCTTCTTCTTAGGATGACTGGGTGCATCAACATTAATTCCTTGAGAATCTTGATCAATTCTCTTAGGATGGCCTTCAGGATACAAAGGTTCCTCAGTCATTTTGCCTCCTCTAGTAATGACTCTGACAGAGTTGTCATTTAATTCATTGAGCAAGTCATTCTGAGCTTTAAGTACTTGTTCTACCTGAGTAGTAATCATAGAGGCATGTTTACTCAGAAGCTTCAGATCATTGACATTTCTGTCTACACAAGCACTTAATTGACTAAGCATACGAGTACTTTGTTCCAAATGTCTGCTAACATAATCGTTGAAACTCTGCTGTTTGGCAACAAAGTTATCAAATTCATCAAAGCATAGGCTAGCAGGTTTGTCAAAAGGAATATCACTCTCATCAAACCTACGCAGAGAATTCACCTCTACTACTTGTATCGGGTTATCGAGACCATGGATCTCTTCGATAGGTGGTAGATTTTTGACATCTTCAAATCTAATGCCTTTCTCTTGCATAGATTTCTTGGCTTCTTGCATATCTTCGGGACTGAGGAATAGAATACCTCTTTTCTTCGGAGTTGGCTTAGGAGGTGGTTCGGGAATAGTCCAAGCATTATCGTTGATCAAGATGTTATTCAGTAGAATCTCAGCTTGTTCTATAGTTTGTTCCCTAAAAACACAACCGACACAACTATCTAGGTGGTCTCTAGAAGCATCGGTAAGTCCGTTATAGAAGATATCAAGTATCTCGTTCTTCTTAAGAGGGTGATCAGGCAAAGCATTCTATAGCTGGATGAGCCTCCCCCAAGCTTGTGGGAGACTCTCTTCTTGGAGTTGAGCAAAGTTGTATATTTCCTGCAAGGCAGCTTGATTCTTATGGGCAGGGAAATATTTCTCACAGAAGTAATAGACCATATCCTGGGGACTACTCACACATCCAGGAGTAAGAGAAGTGAACCAGGCTTTAGCGTCATCCTTTAGAGAGAAAGGAAACAACTTAAGGATATAGTAGTGGCGGATCTTCTCCTCACTAGTGAAAAGGGTGGCTATATCGTTTAGTTTGGTAAGATGGGCTACGACCGTCTCAGACTCATAACCATGGAAAGGATCATATTCGACTAGAGAGATTATCTCAGGGTCAACAGAGAATTCATAATCCTTATCGGTGACAAAAATAGGTGAAGTGGCAAACTTCGGGTAGTATTTCATCCTAGCATTCAGAGATTTTTCCTTCCACTTGAGAAGTAATTGCTCAGCGTCATAGGCATCCTTACACACAAGAAAATCCTCAGCTATCTCTCCCCCCATAACATAACCCTCAAGTATATCAGGCAATTCATATCTAGGAGAGCTAGATCTAGCAGGAGCAAAAGCAGGTTCTATCTCAATAGTATCGGCAGTTTCAGAAGCATCACGAGCTTTGGTAGTAACTCTAGCAATATGAGCATCAAGGAATACCCCTAGTGGGATATCAGGCAAAGCAGTATCTCTAGCAGTATCAAGCATAGCATCATCAGGCAAAATAGCATCTCTAGCATCATCAGGCAAAGCAGTATCAAGCACAGCATCATCAGGCATAGTAGCATCTCTAGCAGTATCAGGCATAGCATCTCTAGCAGTATCAGGCATAGTAGCATCTCTAGCAGTATCAGGCATATCATCTCTAGCAGTATCAGGCATAACATCATAACCATCATCAAGCGCAGGCGACATATCAAGATTTCTAGCAGGAGGTGGTGTCGCAAACTTACTCATAACCGAAGGTGAATCAAGTGCAGAGCTAGATGGCAGTTCCTTACCACCCCTCGTAGTTGAGGGCAAAACTTTGGTTTTTGGATCTTTCAGATTCTTCATAGTGATCAACAGATATAAATCCCAAGTGATTCAGAGAATATAGCAATCCCTTCCCCGACAACGGTGCCAGACAAAGTTGCTGCTAGCAGTCCCCGGCAACGGCACTAGAGAAATGATGTTGAATTGTTCCTGACTTGATGCCTCCACGGCAACGGAGCCAGAACTGCTCCCAGTTGCTCAACAATTAGCAATTGTCTTGCAATGGCCCACCAGCGTGTGGGTTCGCGGCAGTTTTCGAGGGTAGAGTATTCAACCCAAATTTGTTGGTTCGCCAGACAGGAAGTGGAAGAATATGCTCAAGTATTAGCAACTGAATGCGTCAGATTCAACCACACCTAAAAGATTAGTATCTGCAAGCAAAGTATCAGCAGCAAAGTAGTATGATAACAACGGTGCCAAAAATGATCTGTTGACGACAGACTTTTCCTAATGGTTGTATCAATGGCGCCAGAAGTTGACCGTGGACGGAAAATACTCTTTCCCATCAATGGCGCGAGAAAAATTATTGTAGCAGGTAGCAGTAGTGTAACGAGTAACAACAGTGGCAAGGAACAGCGGTAGTGACAGCAGTAGCAAGTAGCAACAGTAGTAACAGCAGCAGAGCAAAGCAAGTAACAATAGCAGCAACAGTAGTAACAGCAGCAGAGCAAAACAAGTAACAGCAGCAATAGGACAAACTCGTAGGAAATGGGTCGGTGATTTGTTTGGATGATATTCATCATGCAACAGTTATAACACGGAGAGATATGTCGCTAGCTCCCGTTCGTCAATGTGATGTAGGCATGCATTCTGTGTGTCGTCATACGTGCTTAGGGAAAAGAACTTGCATGACATCTATTGTCCATCCCTCCCGTGGCAGCAGGGTCCAAAAGGAAACTATGGGATATTAAGGTTCTCCTTTTAATAAAGAATCGGACCAACGCATTAGCACTTGGTGAACACATGAACTCCTCAAACTATGGTCATCACCGGGAGTGGTTCCGGTTATTGTCACTCCAGGTTTGCCGGATCATAACACATAGTAGGTAACGACAACTTGCAAGAACGGATCTAAAACACACATATATTGGTGACAACATAATAATTTCAGATCGGAAATCATGGCACTCGGGCCCAAGTGACAAGCGTTAAGCATGGCAAAGTAGTAGCAACATCAATCTCAGAACATAGTGGATACTAGGGATCAATCCCCGTCAAAACTAACTAGATTACATGATAGATCTCATCCTACTCATCACCGCCCAACGATCCTACGAATAGATTACTCACGAACGATGAAGAGCTTCATAGAATTGGAGAGGGAAGAAGGTTGATGATGACGATCACGATGATTTCCCCTCTCCGGAGCCCAATACGGACTCCAGATCTACCCTCCAGATGAAGAACAGGATGTGGCGGCGCCTCCGTATCGCAAGCGCGATGAAATCTTCTCTCTTGATTTTTCTGGGACGAAAGTGAATTTATAGAGCTGAGTTTGGGGGCGGCAGAGCCACGTGGGCCCCACAAGCTTGCTAGCCGCCACTAGGGGGGTGGAGGCTATAGGGCTTGTGGCCCACTGGCCCATCCCCTCTGGTGGATCTTTGCGCAGGTATTTTTCATATTTTCCAAAAATATTCTTCGTAAATTTTCAACACGTTCCGAGAACTTTCATTTCTGCACAAAAACAACGCCAAGGCAATTCTGCTGAAAACAGCGTCAGTCGAGGTTAGTTCCATTCAAATCATGCAAATTAGAGTCCAAAACATGGGCAAAAGAGTTTGGAAAAGTAGATACGATGGAGACGTATCATTCCTGTACGGCTCGAGGCCAAATCAGGGTTTGCCCATGCTCACTGGACTCAGTCGCGATCCATGGGAGCACTGGGATGAGATCCGCCTCCTTGGAGAGGACGCAGTCCAGGAGCGGAGAAGCCGGGGCCACGCCATGCCCCTCTAGCCTCTACTGCCGGTGGACGCCATCATTGGACTAGCGAGGAACTATGCGGCGCTGGATCTCGGAGGAGCCGGATGGAGTCAAAGGCTTAGGAAGAAAGACGAGTACGGAAGAAGGAAGGCAATAAGCCACCGACGGAACAAGCAGGGCACCTAATAAAGGGGGGCAGAGATAGAGGACAAGGAGGACCAGATGCCATCCGCATTTCGCGTGCCGGCCTAGCCCACATGCGTCTGAGGGCCCATGGCGTCTCATGCCTCCCCTCAAGGCTCCGCCCTGAAGCCAACCCGATCACCCGAAGGCCCGGCGGCTACTGTCAATGTTTTGGGATTGGGGGTACCCAGACCTGCCTGCTTGTGGCCCAGGGCGGGCCCACTTCGCCGGAGCGACGGAACAAGTGCGACATGGCTCAAGGGAAGGCCCTCGTGAGCAGGCAAGCCTCAAGAGGAGGAGGAGCGTCAAGACCTGCAGGGGGCTTCCTCAGGACCCCTCCGGGATGGCGGATATTCCAAGGCAGGGCCGCCTTCAGGAGTCAAGGGTGACGTCAGGAAAGGACAGGTGAGCATCAGAAGGCAGGACAGGACAGTTTCCCCTTTGGTGCAAAGAAGGCAGGGGCGCACAGGCTTCCCAAAGGCATCCCCCAAAGGTTTCCCTTCTGGTCCAACAAAGCCGTAGTCTCCCGCCTGTAGGGCAAACATCACCCACAGGCCCGTCTCTGCGGGGCGGACAGTTATGAAGACCATCTTTGGGCAGGAGAGCATGTTCCCGTGTCCCCCTTCAAAATTGGTTGTTGCGGGATCCCTTCCCGCCGAAGCTATGAGTCAAGAGGACTCGGGCTTCGCTAAAAATAGATAGGGTAGGATACTTGAGCAAGGGGGTTCATTCGGACAGCAAGACATCACACTTGGACACTCAGCCTCCAGAGGCTCAAGAACACTATACTCACTCAGCCATCACCTCCATGAGAGGCAATCCACCAAAAGCAGGAGTAGGGTTTTACGCTTCGCGGCGGCCCGAACCTGGGTAAACTGTTGTGCTTGTGTTTCCCTCGCCATCGAGTGAGTCCCTCATCGCTTCCATCGAGTAGTGGGTTAGATGAGGCGAAGCACGGGATATATTCGTACACGCCCCAGGGTTCGAATCCTTAGGGTTTTGCGGAGCCCGAAATCCGACAACGTTGTTTTCAGCAGAATTACCATCGTGTTGTTTTCTGCAAAAAATGGAAGTTCTCGGAATCGCCCGAAACTTTTTGGTAATTTTTTGGAGGAAATAAGCAATATTGGAGCGAAGAACCACCGGAGGGGAGCCACCTGTGGGCTGATACGTCCATCTTGCGTCATGCTTTCATGTTGATATTTATTGCTTTTTGGGCTGTTATATTACTTGTGGTACCATATTTATGCCTTTTCTCTCTTATTTTGCAAGGTTTCTTTGAAGAGGGAGAATTCAGGCAGCTGGAATTCTGGACTAAAAAGGAGAAAATCCTAGTCCACTATTCTGCACATCTCCAAATGCCCTCAAAATTTACGTGGATTTTTTCTGGAATATATTGAAAATACTGGGCGAAAGAACTACCGGAGGGGGGCCACCAGGGCTCCACAAGCTTGCCCACCGCCACCACCACCCCTCGTGGCGCAGGGCAGGCTTGTGGGCTGCCTGAAAGCCCACTAGCCCCCCTCTTTTTCTATATAAAGTGTCCTGGTCTGGAAAAAATCAAGAGGGGGCTTTTTCGTGGTTTCGCCGCCGCCACGAGGGGGAATTGAGCAGATCCAATCTAGAGCTCCGGCAGGACGATCCTGCCGGGGAAACTTCTCTCCCGGAGGGGGAAATCATCGCCATCGTCATCACCAACACTCCTCTCATCGGAGGGGAGGCATATTCATCAACATCTTCATCAGCACCATCTCCTCTCCAATCCCTAGTTCATCTCTTGTAACCAATCTTTGTCTCGCAACTCCGATTGGTACTTGTAAGGTTGCTAGTAGTGTTGATTACTCTTTGTAGTTGATGCTAGTTGGATTACTTGGTGGAAGAGTTCATGTTCAGATCATTGATGCTATTCATTACACCTCTGGTCATGATTATGATTATGTCTTGTGAGTAGTTACTTTTGTTCCTGTGGACATGGGATAAGCCATGCTGATAATAGTCATGTGAATTTGATATTCGTTCGGTATTTTGATATGTTGTATGATGTTTTTCCTCGAGTGGTGTTATGTGAACGTCGACTACATAACACTTCACCATATTTGGGCCTATAGGAAGGCATTGGGGAGTAGTATGTAGATGATGGGTTGCTGGAGTGACAGAAGCTTAAACCCCAGTCTATGCGTTGCTTCGTGAGGGGCTGATTTGGATCCACTAGTTTAATGCTATGGTTAGACTTTGTCTTAATTCTTCTTTTGTAGTTGCGGATGCTTGCGAGAGAGGTTAACCATAAGTGGGATTCTTGTCCAAGTAAAGGCAGTACCCAAGCGCTAGTCCACCCACATATCAAACTATCAAAGTAACGAATGCGAATCATATGAACATGATGAAACTAGCATGACAGAAATTCCCGTGCGTCCTCGGGAGCGTTTTTCCTCCTATAAGATTTTGTTCAGGCTCGTCCCTTGCTACAAAAGGGATTGGGCCACTTGCTGCACCGTTGCTACTACTTGTTACTTGTTACTCTTTGCTTGCTACGTTTCACCTCGCTACACAATCACTTGTTACCTCTACTTTCAGTGCTTGCACTTATTACCTTGCTGAAATCCATTTATCAGAGCCTTCTGCGCCTCGTTGGGTTCGACACTCTTACTTATCGAAAGGACTATGATTGATCCCCTATACTTGTGGGTCATCAAGACTCTTTTCTGGCGCCGTTGTCGGGGAGTGAAGTGCCTTTGGTAAGTGGAAATTGGTAAGGAAACATTTATATACTGTGCTGACACTTATTGTCACTTGACACTATGGAAACTCTTACTTTGAGGAGTTTATTCGGGATATCTTCACCACGAAAAGAAGCATGAGGAGTTGCTAATCAACCTGAGGTACCTACTGAAAATATCTTTTATGAAATTCCTTTGGGTATGCTTGAGAAACTGTTGGCTAATCCTTTCACACGAGATGGATCTTCACATCCAGACTTGTATCTAATCTATGTAGATGAAGTTTGTGGTTTATTTATGCTTGCAGGTTTGCCGGAGGATGAGGTAAAGAAGAAAGTATTTCCTTTATCTTTGAAGGATAAGGCGTTGACATGGTATAGGCTATGTGATGATGCTGGATCATGGGGCTACAATCGGTTGAAATTGGAATTTCATCAAAAGTTCTATCCTATGCATTTAGTACAACGTGATCGGAACTTTATTTATAACTTTTGACCTCGTGACAGGGAAAGCATAGCTCAAGCTTGGGGAGGCTTAAATCAATGCTATATTCATGCCCCAATCATGAGCTCTCGAGAGAAATCATCACTCAAAACTTTTATGCTCGACTTTCTCATGAAGATCGTACCATGCTTGACACTTCTTGTGCCGGTTCTTTTATGAAGAAGGATATTGATCACAAGTGGAATTTATTGGAGAGAATCAAATGCAACTCTGAAGATTGGGAGCTGGAGGAACGTAAGGAGTCAGGTATGAATTTCCAGTTTGATTGCGTTAAATCTTTTGTTGAGACAAACACTTCTAGAGATTTTAGCGCTAAGCATGGACTTGACTCTCAGATAGTAGCTTCTCTATGTGAATCTTTTGCTGTTCATGTTGATCTTCCCAAAGAGAAGTGGTTTAAATACCATCCTCCTGTAGAAAGCAACATAGCCAAAACCAATCTAGTTGAGGAGAAAATCATAGCTTTTAGTGATCCCGTTGTTCCTTGTGCTTACACTGAGAAACCACCATACCCTGCTAGGATAAAGGATTATTCGAAAGCTCCAACTATGATATGTAGGGGTTACATTAGACCACTTGCACCCCCTGAGGAGATTAGAGTTGAACCTAGTGTTGCTATTATCAAAGATCTCTTAGCTGAAGACATAGATGGGCATGTTATTAAATTATGTGAGGATTCCACTAGAATTGCTAAACCTCACGCGAAAGACAAACACAGACCTGTAGTTGGCCTGTCCGTTGTTTCTGTTAAGATAGGAGATCACTGCTACCATGGTTTATGTGATATGGGAGCTAGTGTTAGTGCAATACCCGTTCTCTATATGATGAAATCAAAGATGAGATTGCACCTGCTGAGTTAGAACCCATTGATGTCACTATTACGCTAGCTAATAGAGACACTATCTGCCCTCTGGGAAATGTGAGAGACATAGAAGTCCTGTGTGGTAAGACGAAGTATCCTACTTGATTTCCTCGTCCTTGGTAGTGCACAAGATAGCTTTTGTCCCATCATTTTGGTAGACCCTTTCTGAACACTGTCAATTCTCACATTGATTGCATTAAACAGACCGTCACAGTTAGTTTCGAGGGTGTGTCTCATGAATTTAACTTCTCCAAGTTTGGAAGACAAACCCATGAAAGAGAGTCGTCTGGTAGAGATGAAATCATTGCTCTTGCCTCTATTGCCGTACCTCCTACGGATCCTTTAGACAAATATCTACTTGAGCATTTGTAAGTGCATCTAGTGCCCCTTAGTGATTTTGGTGGTTGAAGACTTATAGGTTAAGTATCTAATGTGTTTATGAGTATACACAGGATCTATAAGTCATTGAGGAGTTTGAGATATTTGAAGAATATCGACCCCTAAAAATGTATATCTTCAGTTGAAGAAATTGGTCTGAAGCTAAAGAAATGAATCGCGAGGAATCTGCGATGAAATTGATATTCCTCATGAAGATACTGATATTGAGAAGACCGGTGGTTCCTGAAGAAAATCATTTTGAAGAAATTGAAGCGTGAAGATTTACGTTTTGTGTTTTACTTTCTTCGCATTTGATGAATAGGAACGCCGTACTATTAAAGGAGGTCAAAGTAACACTATGGAATGGATTTCCTCATGATGCTCAACCCAAGCCTAATCCTACCAAAAACCTCAAGTGAGGAATATGAGTGACATGAGTACTCTCACAGTTGAGGGTCCCGACCGTTTTGATAACCACGCCAAGTCACTGGTCTTATCCACTCCAACGGTCATATTATTTAAGGGCATTAGTGTCAAATCATGTCGGGATGCTCCTAGGCTATAAATAGCCACCCCCCGCAACACTTAGCTGGTTGGCTGCTCTGTTAGAAACTGACACTTGTCATAAGAGCAACCCAAATTCCTGAGAGCTTTCGAGAATAATTCATCAGTGAGGAAATACCCCATACACCGAAACCACAAACCAAACCTAGTGATTGAGCATCACTGAAGAAGTTGTTCCCGTGTGGGACTGAAGCCTTTTACCTCTAAGGATTGTTCATCCTCCAGACGGTTAGGCGTCATGGTCTAGAGCTTTCCAACAGTCAATTGTGGATCGCCGGTGACCTAGTTTGTGAGGGTTTAGAAGTCTGCCCTGAAGACTTACCACAAGTGTTGGGCGAGGACTGTGTGTCCTTAGCTCAAGGAGAATACGGTAGGGACTGTGTGTCCCAGGACTGGGTGTCCTTTGGTTTCAATACCAAGCCGCTCCAAACCAGATGTACAACTATCACAACAGTTGGAACTGGGTCATCAACAACAGTCTTCACTGAGAAACGGGTTCTAATTCCTCAACTCTTTACTTTTCTTGTATTGTGTGTTGATGACTTTCACTGTGACTGTTTGAAGAATTTGCTGAAGGCTTTCTCTGAATTTCCTCAACCCCAAATTCTTCACGATAGTTAATCATCATCTATATTCTGTGTGCCTGCTTACTGTGCAATCTGTTTTCACATTCTTCACTCTGAAATACTGTTGTTGTGAACGTTTGCACGTCTGATCCTTTACTGTTTCCGCTGTAAGTTAGACATCAGTGAGGAATTTCCTCAAAAGGAATTACCTCAGTGATGAAATTCTAAAAATCTCTTATTCACCCCCCCTCTAGTCGATATAACGCACTTTCAATTGGTATCAGAGCAAGGTACTCCCTTGTTCTGTGTGATTTTGGTTTAACCACCTGGAGTTTTAGTTATGTTTACTGCAGGCATGTTTAAGGTGACTGCAGCATGTCCTACCTACGAAGGAAAGAACTTTCCCTTCTGTAAGAACAAAATGCAAATGCATTTACAAGCTATTGATAATGATCTCTGGTATATTGTGGAAAATGGAGTCCCCATCATCTCTGCCAGTGTCACTACGGCTGATGTGAAGAAATTCAAGCAACTCTATTCTCAAGCGAAGAACATCATCTGTGGTCATCTGAGCCCTGGCCAGTTTGGAAGAGTAAGTGCCTTGGGCTCTGCAACACTGATCTGGGAGAGACTGTGCAAGGTAAATGAAGGATTATCAACCCAACGTGACTCTCGTGTTGATATTCTTCGCAATCTCTTCAATCGCTTCAAGAGACATGACAATGAAAGCTGCCAAGACACCTTTGATCGCCTCACTGACATATCAAATGAACTGCAAGCACTGGGAGCTCGAGACATCACTGATCACGAAGTTGTGAAGAAACTGCTGAGATCTTTGGATTCTTCATTTGATACTTTAGTTCTGATGATTCAAGAAAGACCAGATTACAAGATGCTTGATCCAGCTGATATACTAGAAAGGCTAAATACTCATGAATTCCAGCTAGAAGAAAAGAGAGATCTATTGGACCAAGCCATTCCAGACCACGTGCACTGAAGGCTAGAGCAATTTCCTCATCTGAAGACGAAGACAGAGACGACAGCATTTGTGATCCTGAAGAATTTGGACAGGAGCTTGCAATGCTTGTGAGGAAATTCCAGAGATTTACACGACGAGGCCAATTCGGTAAATCTTCAAGAAGAGACATGAGGAAATCAGAATCTGCATCTGAGGACTACAAGAAACGAACGTGTCACAAGTGCAAGAAATCAGGTCATTACATTGCTGATTGTCCCCGTTGGGGAATGGAATCAAAGAAGAAGAAATACAAGGATGACAGTTCTGATGACTCGAAGAAGAAGAAGAAATCTTCAAAATCCTCATCTTCAAAGCCCTCATCGCACAAGAAGACCAGTTTCAGAAAGGCTCGGGCACTTATTGGCAAGGAAATGGACTCCGAGGCAGAATCAGAGGAATGTGATGAAGAAGAGGGTTCTGATGAAGACTCAGAATCAGGACAGGCTAGTCTTGCACTAGCAACCACTTTCGTCAGCAAGTCAATCTTCAATCTTGAAGAAAATGATTGCACCATCCATACTGATGATTATGCTGATGACATCGCTCCAACCTATTGCTTCATGGAAAAAGGTTCAAAGGTATCAAATAATGCCTCCTCCTCTGATTCAAGTGACTGCGAACCTAATGATTATAAGAAACCCAGTTACAATAAACTTGCTATTATTGCCACTAAACAACAAACTGCTCTGGAAAAGCTTCAGAAACTGCTAGACAAAAGTGATGATCTGTTGAATGATGAAATGAACCTTCCCAAATCCTCACTGATGACATGAAAAGTCTTGAGTCTAGATTTGATAATCTTTAGGATCGTTATGATACACTCCTCACTCATCATGAGAAGCTTTCCTATGAATTTCTTCAAAGGAAGCTTGATCTTGAGAAGCTAAGGATGTCTCATGATGATCTTCGTATGGAAAATGATTCATTACTAGCTCAACAGATCAGCGCTAGTCAAGTTGAATTTATTCCTCCATGTCTTAAATGCATTGTGCGCGAAACTACTGATTCTTCACCAGAATCTTCAAATGCTACCATTGCTACAAATTCTTCAACTGCACCTGTTGTGTCTATTTCCTCACTTGAGGAAAACACAAATGACACTGATGAAAATGCAAGGTTGAAGGAATTGTACGTGACAGGCATGTATAAAAGCCTCAAAGGACATCAAATCCTTTGTGATGTGCTCAAAAAGCAGATCTTGAACAGGAACCCGAGGAAAGAAGGAATTGCCTTTGAGAGGGAACTAAATGCTGATGGATCTTATTAGAAACCTGAGCAGTATCCCAAAACCTCATGGGTTGCTGCTACTGGGCCTCCTTTTGATCCATCTAATCTAACTGGCTTTTCATGTGAACTATCCTATTCTTCACATGAGTCATTTGATTCCAACTATAAACTGTTCAAAAATCAATCTGGTGAAGTATTTGCTCGATATGTTGGAACTAACCGCAAGAATGGCCCTCCTCCGAGGAAAATCTGGGTTCCCAAAAGTTGTCTTGAAAATCTTCAGGTGAATGTCCTCATGACACCACCACTGAAGAGTCTGAACCCCAGATCAAATTCCTCAAAAGGACCAAAGTCTTCAAGAGGATCAAAGTCCTCAACTGGTCAAAAGTATGCTCGTACTCGTGCTTATGCATCTAACATGCAGAGAAACTATAAGGAATACGAATATGAGCGTTACTCCTCAAATCATTATGTTCATAAATCCTCAAACCAGTTCTGTGCATATTCATATGAGCACTTTAATCCCCCTACTGTTAAGGGAAGTGCATCAGCTTCAATGCCACCTTTCTCATATGGTGCTCGCAGGATGATGAACGCTTTGCCACCCCTTCAGATGTGGGTGGTGAAGAAATCAAACTAATCACTTCTGCAAGACAGGTCTCCACATGAAAATTATCATCTGAAGAATTTGCTGGAGACCTGAGGAAATGCTTGATAGGACGCAAGCTAATGATTGATGAAATAGAGATGTTTCACTCGTCCTTACATTTCTGTTATGATGAAATTACTGACCTGATGAAATTAGTATCATATTCTTCAAATCTGAAGCATATGAGATGGTAAGCAGTACTAATTCATCTGCAGGATGACAAACCCAAGAATACTGAGTGGGTTCTTGATAGTGGCTGCACACATCACATGACTGGTGATAAAAGCTTACTGATGAATATGCCACTAACTCCATCACCTCTGAAGCAAGTCACATATGCTGACAAAGGTAAAAGCAAGGTATTGGGACTTGGCAAAGTAGCTATTTCCAAGGATAGGCATATGGACAAAGTGATGCTTGTTGAATCCCTTGGTTTTAACCTCATGTCAGTCTCGATGCTTTGTGATCTTGATATGATTGTTATCTTTGGTAGATATAGATGTGTAGTCATCATGGAATCTGACAGATCCAAAGTCTTCGAAGGTGTAAGAAGAGGGGATTTGTACATTGTTGATTTCTCTACAGGTCCTCAACCAGCCACTTGCTTACTAGCAAAAACCTCAGAAGGATGGTTGTGGCACCGAAGACTAGGTCATGCAGGCATGAGGAATTTGCACACGCTCGCGAAGAAGAAGCATGTCATCGGCATCTAATCAGTCAAATTCCTCAAGGATCATCTCTGCGGTGCTTGTGAATCTGGGAAAATGACCAGATCCAAGCATCCCTCCAAAACCATCATGACCACTACACGACCATTCGAATTGCTTCATATGGATTTGTTTGGACCTACTCACTATGCCACACTAACCAATGCAACATCTCTATATGGCTTTGTCATAGTTAATGATTATTCCAGATACACTTGGGTGCATATTATAGTGTATAAAACTGAAGTGCAGGAAATCTTCAAACGATTTTCTTCAAGGGCCTCGACGAACTTTGGCATCAAGATCAAACATATCAGGAGTGATAATGGAACCGGGTTCAAAAACACTGGTCTTGATGATTATCTTGATGAACTTGGTATTACTCACGAATTGTCTGCTCCTTATACTCCTAAGCAGAATGGTGTCGTCGAAAGGAAGAACAGGACTCTGGTTGAAATGGTGAAAACCATGCTTGAAGAATATCAGACTCCTCGTCGCTTTTGGCTTGAAGCAATCAACACTGCATGCCATATCATCAACAGGGTATATCTTCACAAATTCCTCAAGAAAACCTCATATGACCTCCTCACTGACAAGAAACCCAATGTAAGTTATTTCAAAGTCTTCGGTGCAAAATGCTGGATTAGAGATCCTCACCACAGCTCAAAATTTGCACCTAAGGCACATGAAGGTTTTATGCTTGGTTATGGAAAGGACTCGCACACTTACAGAGTCTTCAACAACTATCACAACAAAGTTGTTGAGACTGTAGATGTGTGGTTCGATGAAACTAATGGCTCGCAAAGAGAGCAATTGCCTTCTGATCCAGATAAGTTGTCTCCTGAGGAAGCAATAAAGCTCAAGCCTACTGAAGACATTGTTCCATCTGAGGAAATTGATAAAGAAACGATCCCCATCGCTGATAAAAACCAAGAAGATGTTCCTGAGGAAATTGCATCAGCACCACTTCCTGAGCCCAGACAAAATCCTCAACCAGCTCATCCGAGGATTGCAAACGAAGTTGAACTTGACAAAATCCTCAACGACATCAACGCGCCAAGTCCTCTCACTCGCTCAAAAGCTTCACACTTAGTTAACTTTTGTGGGCATTTCTCCTTTGTATCCATCACAGAACCCTCAAAAGTTGCTGAGGCTTTTCTGGAACCGGAGTGGATCCAAGCTATTCGAATATTACTTGCTTATGCTAATCATCATAACATCACCTTATATCAAATGGATGTGAAAAGTGCATTCCTCAATGGTAAGCTTGAGGAAGAAGTATATGTTGCTCAGCCCCCAGGTTTTGAGGATCCAAAGAATCCAGACAAAGTCTTCAGACTCAAAAAGGCTCTGTATGGTCTCAAGCAAGCCCCTCGGGCATGGTATGATACATTGAAGGAATTCCTCATGAAGAAAGGCTTCAAACCTGGTTCACTCGATCCAACTCTTTTCACTAAATCCTACGATAATGAGCTATTTGTGTGTCAAATATATGTCGATGATATTATATTTGGCTGTACTGACAAAAGATACAGTGATGAATTTGCCTACATGGTGAGTGAAGAATATCAGATGTCCATGATGGGGGAGCTGAAATTCTTCTTAGGCCTTCAAATTCGTCAACAAAGCAATGGAATCTTAATATCACAGGAGAAATACCTCAAGGATGTTCTCAGGAAATTCGACATGCACGAATGCAAAGGTGCCAAGACTCCGATGCCTACCAACGGCCACCTCGGCACTGATGAAAATGGTAAAGATTTCGATCAGCAGGTATACCGTTCTATGATTGGATCCTTATTGTATCTATGTGCATCTAGGCCAGATATAATGCTTAGTGTTTGCATGTGTGCACGTTTTCAAGCAAAACCGAAGGAATCACACCATAAGGCTGTGAAACATATTCTTCGATACTTAGCTCACACACCAACACTAGGATTATGGTATCCCAAGGGCTCCAATCTTCATCTGGTAGGGTATTCTGATTCTGACTATGTTGGTGACCGTGTGGATCGCAAGTCAACATCTGCCACATGCCATTTCCTCGGAAGATCACTAGTTTGCTGGTCCTCAAACAAGCAGAACTGTGTATCACTCTCCACTGCCGAAGCTGAGTACATTGCTGCTGGTTCTTGCTGTGCTCAATTGCTATGGATGAAGCAAACCCTCAAGGACTACGACATCATCATGAAGAATGTACCTCTCTACTGTGACAATGAGAGTGCTATCAAGATTGCATACAACCCAGTACAGCACTCGAAGACCAAGCACATCCAGATTCGTCATCATTTTCTTCGGGACCATGTCCTCAAGGGCAATATCCTCATCGACCATGTGAAGACTGATGATCAATTGGCAGATATCTTCACTAAGCCCTTGGATGAGAAAAGGTTTTGCAAGTTGCGGTGTGAGCTAAATATCTTAGAGTCTTCAAATGTTTTGTAAAAACATGCACACATCCTAACACTTATGCAAAGTTGATGACTTAGATGTGCAACACATGATGAAACGATTTTCTTCAACTGATGAAGAATGTCACTCTGAATGTGAAGAAATTAACGAAGAATTTGATTCTCAGGGCCCTACGACAATTGTACGCGGCGTCTGTAATCAACATTCTTATATGGTGGGTAACGCCACCGCCCAATGTGAAATTCCTCAAGTTGACTTTCTTCAAATGATCAATTTCCTCACAATGCATTCTTCTTCAAAACAGTTGTTCTTCATTGTGATGATCTATTACAAAACCTTCAAAAACACTTGATGACTTTCATTTGACTAGGTAGACTGAGATTTCTAGTCCTCAACAGCATTCACTTATTGCTATTTCTTCAAGTTGATGTTTCTGCTAAGTGAATGTGATTGGACCCTACTTTCCCTCTATGCTATACTTATCCAATCTATTCAATTCTTCATATGCGTTCTATTTGAAACTTTGTTCAAAATCCTCACTGCATCCTTGTCAGCTGATGATTTTGTAACGAAAATCCTCAAATCTTCAAAAATTGTTTTCTTTAAAGGCATAGTAACTGAACCCCCACTTCCCACGATCGGATAACCACGATCTCCACTATCTCCACCGCATCGTACGGGAGCTACACGTGTCCTGCGGAGACGTAGAGGCACGGGCTATTCGGTCCAAAACTTTCGCGCCAAACAGTAACTTTTGGGCTATAAGTATGTCCTTATCCCCCTCGGTATCCTCTTCTTCGCCTCATCGCTCTCCTGCCATAGCACACTCCACCGAACCCTAGCGCCACCGCTGGTAGTCTTGTCGCCGGTGAGGAAGAGCTTCACTACCTCGACCTTTTCGTCGCCAGAATCACGCCGGAGTCGGACCATCTTCGTCCGCCGCCGCTGTAGACGTCCTCTGCCGCCAAGTTAGGGTGCATTGGACACTCGAACGAAGAGCCTCTCCAACACTACTTTCTGTGTTCTTCGTACGCACCTTCCAGGGTAAATATATCCCATTTTTACAGCAGATTAGATCTGAAATTTTACATCTTCTATGTGAAATCTGTTTTTCCTCAAGATACGATGCGCAAATGATTCCTCAAACACTACCTATCACCACAATCATTGATGAACTAGCTAAGCATCTAAGATTTTCACGAGATCCCTCAATTGTGTGAATTTTCGGATCTGTACAACTCTGGAACCCATGAACATTATGCTTAGGCAACTTCCTCAACCACTGGTTATATTCCTCAAACTGTCAAACTTTTTCATTTTCTTCAAATCTGAGAACGCCTATGACATCTCCAAATTCCTCGCAACCATACTCTGTTCACAGGTACACACATGTCAGCTGACGAATCTCTCGGTTCTCATCACATTAACTCATTTGCAGCGTTTCTGGAAGAAACTCTTCAAGGCTCTTCAGAATCATCAAGAGTTCAAAATCATCAGCAAAGTCCTCAACTGAAGAAAATGGAGGAAGAGAGAAGACAGAAGGGAGGAAAGAAACTGGAGCAGAACACAGCTGCTGATATCCCTGAGGACATATACTTGGATTATTGTACGCTTGATGAAGATGAGACAATGGCCAAGAGAAAGATAAGGTTGCAGAAGATTGAACGCCGATGGGCGAAGGAATGGAAGGAGTACAGGTTTGTGACTCCCAAATATGCGAAGAAATTCGCTTTGAAGCCTCCTGGCAGAAGGGCCCCACTTGAGGATCATCAAGTAGCACATCCCTCAAGTCTCATGACCGTTGATGACTATCCAGATGAGAAAGAAAAGCATCTCGCCAAGCTCAAGAAGCAAGCAGAAGCTGTAGTAAGGAAATTTAATGAATCCTCAGATGCTGCCTCCCGTGCTGCTAATTCCTCAGCGGCAGAAACCTCAGCCTCAGAAATTCCTCACACGCAGTCTGTGCCATCAAAGCAAAGGGCTCCAAAGTCTCAAGAGAAGTCTGTTCAGGCTTATATCACAAAACCCTCAGCTCCAAAACCCTCAGCTCCAAAACCCTCATTACCAAAACCTTCAACACCAAAACCATCAGCGCCAAAACCCTCTGCACCAATATCCTCAGCACCAAAATCCTCAGCTCCACCTCCAAAGCCTCAAGAAAAACCAGTACAGAAGCATGTCGTGAAACCTACGACCGCCAGCTCCAGCTCCTCACTCCCAGCTGCAACTAGCTCGGAGACAAAGTCTCCAACACCACTTATGAAGACTTTGGCAGCTACTGAACGTGCACCTCTCCCAGCCCCAGCAAAATCATCGCGGTCCCGTCTGCATCAGAGGGGAGTGATGAATATGATGATGAAACCCTGCAAGCCATCATCAAAAACGAGCAAGAAAGGGTTGCTCAAGCATCAGGCAGTGCCATTCCTCTGGCCATGGACCCCAAGGTCCTCCTTGACTACATCAATATCTCGTATGAGGATCCAAACACTCCCATTGATGATTTGAAACTTCCTCCTGGCATCAGCCACATGGCGGCCACCTTCGTAAATGAAGCCAAGTGGAAAGAACAGCAGGCCCGACAGGGAAAGGTTGCAAAGGCCAAAAAGGAGAAATTCCTCAGGCAGAATCTCGTCAAGCTGACTCCTGATGCACTGGTGTCAACCCAGGCAGAGCTGCAAGTATTGACTGACAAGTATGACAAGTTGTCAGATCGCAAAAGCATCAAGCGCAATTTCATCAAGCTAGCCGCTAGTGTTGTTGATGACTAGAACAAGAGAAAAGCACCACCAGCACCAACTCCTCAGCCCCTGGTTGAGCAGCCAGCAGATGCATCTCCTGATGAGGAGGAAACTCCTCAAGCTGAGGAAGAACACCAAGAGCGCCGTGTTGATGAACCGACCATTGAAGAAATCATCACAGAAACTGTAACTGATGAAATTGCAACCACTGATGAGACTGCTCCTGATCCAGCTGCTTCATCAAAGCAGGCTGATGACTCTGTTCCAGCTGGTTCCTCACTACCAGCTAAGGAATCTGCAGAAAGAACACCTTCACCAAAAGCATCAAAGGTGAAGAAGATAACTCCGTCTGCATCAGGCGTGCAAAAAACAAGGGCTGCTGAAAAGGAAGCAAAGAAGAGAAAAGCCTCCTCGGCAGTGGAAGAGACAGAGGCAAAGCGCCACAAAGAAACTGAAGAATCTGCCCCTCTGGACCCCGTGCCCCTAAATGTCGCACCTTCATATGAAATGGTCGTCATTGATGACCCAGCTACAAGGGAAGATGAGGAAATGAAGGATGTCGCCTCTGAGGAACACACTGATGAGGAAATCCAGATTGATGACAGTTCTCAACCTCTTATTCCTTAGACCGAGACTGCTCAAGCATCAGCTGCACCAGCTGATGAAACTGCTTCTGCCACAAAGCCAGCTGAAGAAAAACAAGCTGAGGAAAATGTAAATTCTAAGCAGCCTCCTCAAGATGAGGAACAGGCTGACCCAACTCCCCAAAATGAGAAAGAAGCAGAAATTCCTCAGCATTAAGCTCAACCAGAGCAAGCATCATCTCCCCAGCAAGAAGTACCAGCTGATGAAATTCATCAACTTGAGGAAAATGCTGAAGAAAATGTACCCGCCTAAGACAATGAATTCATTGTGCTCAACCCAGAGACTGCCATGGTTGTCTCCTCCCCCATTCTTCAGCAAAATCTCAAACCAGTTCAGCACCAGCCATTCTCCAAACGTCCAAAGTTTCAGAAAGAAGATTTCTTTGAAGAAAGCATGTATTTCATCGGCGAGAACCCTTATGACAAGCCTCAAATGAGGCATCTGAAGTTTTGGACAAGGACTCAGACGAACTACTATGCCTCTGTGCTCTGTGGACAAAACAAGATATTCCAGCACAGGCATATTCGTCATGTTGAGCTTGAAGCAATACCCTGCCTGGAACCAGTCCTCAATGTACTACACGATGCAGGTTTGCTCCCTATGTGCTCGGACATATCAGACTGGAATAGCAAGCTTATTCTTCAGTTCTATGCCGCTCTGCACATATCTGGCAACGCTGATGACATCAACACTTGGGTGTTTGACTGGATGTCCCAAAATACTCACTACAAAGCTCCTGCTTCTGAACTCCTCAGAGAACTGCCCGTACCAATTCCCTTAGATGGGGCAGTGAAGCTTTATGGTGAGCGTGAGCTGCCAAATGGAATGATAGAAGTCCTCATGAAGCCTTTGGCTGCAAGAAAACCCTCAAGAACCACATTCCTCGTCCATGAGCTCAAGTACACACCCCGGTCTGTCTACAGAATCCTCTGCAGTGTGCTCCCGCCAATCAAAGGCCATGACGATGAAGAAGATGTTGTAGGCCTCATGAAGAATATCCTGTTCAACATCATTCATGGTATTCCTATCAATATCCATGATTTCTTCTTGAGGACTTTGGCCGACAATGCAATGTGTCCCTATGATCACAAGATTTATGCCCCGTGGATCATGAGATTCATCAGGACAAGGACAGGCATCAACTTCCACGCTGATTTCCAAAACCACATGAGTTATATGCTCCCTATCCGGGTCAACAAGAAGACTTTCGAGCCCATCGAAGGAAATGGAAAATCTGTGATTGAAGAAGGCGGCAGGCCCCTTGATGGCCAGTTCAAAGAGCCAGAAGCATATTCATCATGGGACGATACTTAGGCTCGTCTAGCAAGCCCTGTTCCTCCTCGCGTGCTGAACACCAGAGAGCTCCTCCTCAGTCTTCACCAGAAGGTGGATCACAACCACAAATGGGTCAAACGCCAGTTTGGTGCCATTGTGAAAACCCTCACTGAAACTCAGAACGATGTGAAGCTTAATCATCACTATCTGCATGAGGTTTTCGATCGCACCTGGGCTACACTTGCACATCTGAAGACCCAGACTGAGCTTGAAGAAATGAACTTTGAGCAGGTCTTTGACTGGTCGTGGCCTCCCAAGAGAAAGTTCAGGCCCATTCCAGTGCCAGACCTTGAAGACAGCTCCTTTTCTTCATTCCACACTGCTGAATCTGATGAGGAACAACTCGACACAGCAACCGGCCCAAGGAAGAAGACTACCCCCAAGAAGCGTCACGGCTCTTCATCAACCGCCAAGAAATGAAGTCTTCACGGGCGTTAGTCCTCAGTTTGTCCCTTTTTGTCACTTGATGACAAAGGGGGAGAAACTCGAGAGTTAGTCTTCAAGCGGGATATTTTTGGGGCTTATGAACTATATTTAAGTTACAAACTCTTGGCTCTTCTGAAGTTTTTATGTAATGAGTTGTAACTTAAGCCCGATGGTACTCTATCGCTTTTGAACATTTTTCTTCGCATGCTTATTCCTCAAGTTTTAATGCACGCATGCTGGAATTCGTCAGATACCATTTGCCATCATGCATCTTCATTTTCTTCATATGATATGTTATATGTATGCATGATTTACAAGACTCAGGGGGAGATCTTCATGATATAAATCATCAATGTGCATCTGCTATAAAAGCAAAATCCTCAAGGTATGCACATCTTCAGGGGGAGTCTCTCTGAATCTTGTTTTCAAATTCCTCAAATGAGTATTTACATATCATATTTTTGATCCCTGTTGAAGACTTAACCTAATTGTCATCAACCACCAAAAAGGGCGAGATTGTCAGTGCATCTAGTGCCCCTTAGTGATTTTGGTGGTTTGAAGACTTATATGTTAAGTATCTAATGTGTTTATGAGTATACACAGGATATATAAGTCATTGAGGAGTTTGAGATATTTGAAGAATATCGACCCCTGAAAATGTATATCTTTAGTTGAAGAAATTGGTTTGAAGCTGAAGAAATGAATCGCGAGGAATCTGCGATGAAATTGATATTCCTCATGAAGATACCGATATTGAGAAGACCGGTGGTTCCTGAAGAAAATCATTCTGAAGAAATTGAAGCGTGAAGATTTACGTTTTCTGTTTTACTTTCTTCGCATGTGATGAATAGGAACACCGTACTGTTAAAGGGGGTCAAAGTAACACTATGGAATGGATTTCCTCATGATGCTCAACCCAAGCCTAATCCTACCAAAAGCCTCAAGTGAGGAATATGAGTGACATGAGGACTCTCACAGTTGAGGGTCCCGACCGTTTCGATAACCACGCCAAGTCACTGGTCTTATCCACTCCAACGGTCATATTATTTAAGGGCATTAGTGTCAAATCATGTCGGGATGCTCCTAGGCTATAAATAGCCACCCCCACAACCACTAGCTGGTTGGCTGCTCCATTAGAAACTAACACTTGTCATAAGAGCAACCCAAATTCCTGAGAGCTTTCGAGAGTAATTAATCAGTGAGGAAATACCCCATACACCGAAACCACAAACCAAACCTAGTGATTGAGCATCACTGAAGAAGTTGTTCCTGTGTGGGACTGAAGCCTTTTACCTTTGAGGATTGTGCATCCTCCAGACGGTTAGGCGTCATGGTCTGGAGCTTTCCAGCACTCAATTGTGGATCGCCGGTGACCTAGTTTTTGAGGGTTTGGAAGTCTGCCCTGAAGACTTACCACGAGTGTTGAGCGAGGACTGTGTGTCCTTAGCTCAAGGAGAATACGGTAGGGACTGTGTGTCCCGGGACTGGGTGTCCTTTGGTTTCAATACCAAGCCACTCCAAATTAGATGTACAACTGTCACAGCAGTTGGAACTGGGTCATCAACAACAGTCTTCACTGAGAAACGGGTTCTAATTCCTCAACTCTTTACTTTTCTTGTATTCTGTGTTGATGACTTTCACTGTGACTGTTTGAAGACTTTGCTGAAGACTTTCTCTGAATTTCCTCAACCCCAAATTATTCACGATAGTTAATCATCATCTGTATTCTGCGTGCCTGCTTACTGTGCATTCTGTTTTCACATTCTACACTCTGAAATACTGCTGTTGTGAACGTTTGCATGTCTGATCCTTTAATGTTTCCGCAGTAAGTTAGTCATCAGTGAGAAATTAACTCAAAAGGAATTTCCTCAGTGATGAAATTCTAAAAATCTCCTATTCACCCCCCATCTAGTCGATATAACGCACTTTCAACATTAAAATGATATGCATATGGAGGAGAGAGATGAGATATATAAAATTGTCTTAGAACAATATCCTATTCTCAAGAATAATCTGCGTGTTGAATTGCTTGGGGATCCTCCCCCACCAAAGGGTGATCATGTGTTCGAGCTTAAACAGTTGCCTGATACTCTTAAGTATGCCTATCTTGATGAGAAGGAGATATATCCTATCATTATTAGTGCTCTCCTCTCAAAGCGCGAAGAGAAGAAGTTACTAAAAACTCCCAGGAAGCACCGCGCTGCTATTGGATATACTCTTGATGATCGTAAGGGTATTAATCCTACTCTATGTCAGCACAAGATTAAAATTGATCCTGACTTTAAACCAGTTGCTGATCATCAAAGGAGATTAAATCCTAAGATGAAAGAGGTCGTTAGAAAAGAAATATTAAAGCTTCTGGAAGCAGGAATCATTTATCCTGTTGCTCATAGTGATTGGGTAAGTCGAGTACATTGTGTACCTAAGAAGGGAGGTATCACCGTCGTTCCTAATGATAAGGATGAACTAATCCCACAAAGGATTATTACCGGCTATAGAATGGTGATAGACTTCTGGAAACTGAACAAGGCAACCAGGAAAGATCATTATCCTTTGTCGTTCATCGACCAAATGATAGAAAGGCTATCAAAGCACCCACACACTTTTGCTTTCTAGACGGTTATTCAGGTTTCTCGCGAATACCTGTTGCACAATCTGATCAAGAGAAAACCACATTCACCTGCCCTTTCGGTACCTTTGCCTATAGGCGTATGCCTTTTGGCTTATGTAATGCACCTGCCACCTTCCAAAGATGTATGATGGCGATATTCTCTGACTTTTGTGAAAAGATTGTCGAGGTTTTCATGGATGACTTCTCCGTTTACGGGTCTTCCTTTGATGATTGCCTCAGCAACCTTGATCGATTCTTACAGAGATGCGAAGAAACCAACCTCGTCTTGAATTGGGAGAAGTGCCACTTTATGGTTAATGAAGGTATCGTCTTAGGACACAAAATCTCTGAAAGAGGCATTTAAGTTGATAAGGCTAAGGTTGATGCAATTGAGAAAATGCCTTGCCCCACCGATATCAGAGGTATACGAAGTTTCCTAGGTCATGATGGTTTCTATAGAAGGTTCATTAAAGACTTCTCTAAGATTTCTAGGCCTCTTACCAACCTCTTGCAGAAGGATGTTACTTTTGTTTTTGATGAGGATTGTGAGGAAGCCTTTGAAATACTTAAGAAGGCTTTGATAACCGCACCTATTGTTCAACCACCTGACTGGAACTTGCCCTTTGAAATCATGTGTGACACTAGTGATTACGTTGTTGGTACTGTTCTAGGACAAAGAGTTGACAAGAAGTTGAATGTCATTCACTACGCTAGTAAAACTCTAGACAGTGCCCAAAGAAACTATGCCACTATGGAGAAGGAATTTTTAGCAGTCGTGTTTGCATGTGAAAAGTTCAGATCTTACATAGTTGACTCCAAAGTCACTATTCACTCTGATCATGCTGTTATTAAGTACCGCATGGAGAAGAAGGACGCCAAGCCTAGGCTGATCAGATGGGTTCTCCTGCTACAGGAATTTGATTTGCACGTCGTTGACCGAGAGGGTGCTGATAACCCTGTAGCAGATAACTTGTCTAGGCTAGAGAATGTCCTTGATGACCCACTACCTATTGATGACAGCTTTCCTGAAGAGCAATTAAATGTCATCCGCACTTCACTTAGTGCACCGTGGTATGCCGATTATGCAAACTATATCGTAGCCAAATACATACCACCCAGTTTCACCTATCAGCAAAAGAAGAAATTCTTCTTTGATTTGAGACACTACTTTTGGGATGATCCTCACCTTTATAAGGAAGGAGTAGATGGTGTTATTTGACGTTGTGTGCCTGAACATGAACAGGGACAGATCCTGCAGAAGTGTCACTCTGAAGCCTACGGAGGACACCATGCTAGAGATAGAACTGCCCATAAGGTATTGCAATCAGGTTTCTATTGGCCCACTCTCTTCAAGGATGCCCGTAAGTTTGTCTTGTCTTGTGATGAATGCCAAAGAATAGGGAACATCAGTAAGCGTCAAGAGATGCCTATGAACTATTCACTTGTCACTGAACCATTTGATGTTTGGGGCTTTGATTATATGGGACCCTTCCCGAGTTCCAATGGGTACACTCACATCTTAGTTGTTGTGGATTACCTTACTAAGTGGATAGAAGCTATCCCCACTAAAAATGCTGATCACTACACCTCTATTAAAATGCTTAAAGAAGTCATATTCCCAAGATTTGGAGTCCCTAGATATTTGATGACCGGTGGCGGTTCACACTTCATTCATGGTGTTTTCCGCAAGATGCTAGCTAAATATGATGTCAACCATAGAGTTGCATCTCCTTATCATCCTCAGTCTAGTGGTCAAGTGGAGTTGAGTAATAGGGAGATCAAGTTGATCCTACAAAAGACCGTCAATAGATCTCGAAAGAACTGGTCTAGCAAACTTGACGGTGCACTATGGGCTTATAGGAGTGCTTATAAGAATCGGATGGGCATGTCACCGTATAAAATGGTTTACGGTAAAGCCCGCCGTTTACCTCTTGAGCTGGAACAGAAAGCTTATTGGGCAATCAAGGAGCTCAACTTTGATTTCAAACTTGCCGGTGAGAAGCGGTTGTTTCATATCAGCTCGTTAGATGAATGGAGAGCCCAAGCATATGAGAATGCCAGGTTGTTCAAGGAAAAGGTTAAGAGATGGCACGACAAACGAATACAGAAACGAGAGTTCAATGTAGGTGATTATGTCTTGCTATACAATTCTCGTTTGAGATTCTTTGTAGGAAAGCTTCTCTCTAAATGGGAAGGTCCCTATGTTATCGAGGAAGTATATCGTTCCGGTGCCATCAAAATCAATAACCCGGAAGGAAATTTTCCTAGAGCGGTAAATGGGCAAAGAATCAAGCATTACATCTCTGGTACTCCCATAAATGTTGAGACCAACATCATCAATTTCATAACTCCAGAGGAGTACATAAGGGATGTTTATCAGCCTATTTCAGACCTTGAAAACGAAGATGTATCTGTTTCGGCAAGAAATTGGACTCCGATACTTTTCCAATAGGAAATTTCTTCCGTTTTGGAATTTTTGGGAAATTAGAAAAATAAAAAGCAGTCCGGAGAGCGAACGAGGCAGCCACAAGCCCCCACTCCACCACCACCCCCTGGTGGCGGTGGACAAGCTTGTGGGAACCTCGTGTGCCTCCTTCTGGCGGAGGACTCCTTCTGGCCCAGAAAAAATCAATATATAGTCGCCCGAAGGTTTTGATCTCCGTATCGTGCAGTTTTCCTTTGTTTTCGTTTCAAGCTTGTTTCTGCCGCAGATCTAGATCATCATGACTTCCCCAAACGCTCCTAAGGACAAGATCTTCGAGAAGGTCATCAATCCCTACCTCACGGAAGTGCTGAAACACCCTCAATCTATCAAGATGAGCGAGGGGATGTTGCACATCCGTGATGTTGAGGGGCCTAAAAAGACCGGAAGCATGGAGACGAGCCTCGAAGCAATGGAGCAACAAGTCTTCAAGTGCCAAGGGATGGTGGAGCATGGACTCAACGCCAACCACACAATGATCACGGAGTTCACTAGAAATCACTAGATGGATGCCATTGATATTGGGAAACACCTCTCCGGGCTCTACGATAGGGTTGACCAACTTCAGGACCAGATCTATGACCTGCAAAATCAAAACTGTGAGTATGAGGACACATTTAAATCAATAAGGTTGGCTGCGGATTTGAGGATTCCAGCGACTCGTTCATCCTGCCATGATGGAGCACCTATGCCTTGGAAGACGGAGGATCAGACTACTCCAACAACACCACCATCACCACATAAGGAAGACAACTAAGCATTGGTATGGGCAATCCCCTTGGATTCTGCCAAGCTTGGGGGAGTTCCCTGGTATCGTATCACCTTTATATCTTTTGCTTTTACCTTTGTTTTAGTTCTTTCCTTTTCAGTTTTTATTTCTTCTCTTAGAGGAATAAGTCTTTATTTTTTAGTTTGAGTCTTTTGCTTTTGTCTCTCCCCCGATGTACTCGAGCTTACGAGCTACTCCCTCCGTTCCTCAATATAGGGTGTATAGTTTTTGGCACGGAAATTAAAGAACGCACGTGGAGTGAAAAATTCACGAGTTTTGGGTGAGATTATACATGACCAATTGACATCATAAAATAAAGGAGCTTCCCTTATATAAGGAAATATAATCAAATCCCTAAAAAAATAGCCAAACGAGTGCTGCAATGCCATACACCTTATAATTTGGATTTTTTCTGAAAAATCTATACACCTTATATCAAGGAACGGAGGGAGTATATAATAAAGAGTATCTTGGTCAAGGGCTTTGCTTTGTGCCATGATCAAAAGTATCAAAAGAACGATAGCATGAAAGATCATGAGATGATCTTATGGAAAGTGATAACTTCACTTCTGACACGTGTGATGATTGAAACTTGTTGAGAATAAATCAACATAGACCTCAGTCATTGTTGCAATTAATAAGAAGTAATAAGGAAAGAGAGGTTCACATATAAATATATCATCTTAGACACTTTTTACAATTGTGAGCACTCACCAAACTATTACATGCCTAGGAGTAGATGTTGGACAAGGAAGACAACATAATGAATTGTGTTTGCTTGGCTCCAAACAATGTTATATGATTAGAGATCCCTTAGCATGTGACGATTGCTTCCACCTCATATTAGCCAAAAGTCCCGCACCAAGTAGAGATACTACTTGTGCATCCATAAACCTCCAACCCAGTTTTGCCATGAGAGTCCACCATACCTACCTATGGATTGAATAAGATCCTTCAAGTAAGTTTTCATCGGTGCAAGAAATAAAAATTTCTCTCTAATATGTATAATCTATTAGTGCGGGGAAAATAAGCTTTGTACGAACCTGTGATGAGGAAGACATAAAAGCGACAGACTGCATAATAAAGTTCTTTATCACACGAGGCAATATAAAGTGACGTTCCTCCGCACTAAGAGGACACGCATCCAAACCTCAAAAGTGCATGACAACCTCTGCTTCCCTCTGCGAAGGGACTATCTTGTACCACTTTTTACCCTTGTAAGAGTCATGGTGATCATCACCAATTCCCTTTTTGCCTTTGTCTTGGCTACCGTCACATGTTTGGGAAAGATCTATATTCATATATCAACTTGGAGTTGAGTACTTATGATTTGTTGTTGTTGACTTTACCCTTGAGGTAAATGGTTGGGAGGCAAACTATAAGCCCCTATCTTCCTATGTGTCCAGCTGAAACTTTGACACCATGAGTACCACGTGAGTTGTAACAATTGTGGAAAACAAAAGAGATGACTGAATATGTGGGTTTGCCTTACAAGCTCTTATTTGACTCTTTCTGATGTTGTGATAAATTGCAATTGCTTCAATGACTATGGATCATTGTTGGTTACATCTCGGTAAGGTTTTTGCTTCATGCTTTTATTTGTGAAGGAATTGTTACTTTCCCATAAGAATCTTTATGATATATTGTTGTTCTATGTGTGATCATGATGCCCTCATGTCCGTATTATGTTTTATCGACACCTTCGTCCCCAAACATGTGGACATGTTTATGGAACTTGGTTTTCGCTTGAGGACAAGCGAGGTCTAAGCTTGGGGGAGTTGATACGTCCATTTTGCATCATGCTTTCATGTTGATATTTATTGCTTTTTGGGCTGTTATATTACTTGTGGTACCATATTTATGCCTTTTTCTTTTATTTTTCAAGGTTTATTTGAAGAGGGAGAATTCAGGCAGCTGGAATTCTGGACAGGAAAAGGAGCAAATCCTAGTCCACTATTCTGCACATCTCCAAATGCCCTGAAAATTTACGTGGATTTTTTTCTGGAATATATTAAAAATACTGGGCGAAAGGACTACCGGAGGGGGGCCACCAGGGCTCCACAAGCATGCCCACCGCCACCACCCCCCTGGTGGTGTAGGGCAGGCTTGTGGGCTGCCTGAAGGCCCACTAGCCCCCTCTATTGCTATATGAAGCGTCCTAGTCTGGAAAAAATCAAGAGGGAGCTTTTTCGTGGTATCTCCGCCACCACGAGGCGGAACTTGAGCAGATCCAATCTAGAGCTCCGGTAGGACGGTCCTGCCGGGGAAACTTCCCTCCCGGAGGGGGAAATCGTCGCCATCGTCATCACCAACACTCCTCTCGTCGGAGGGGAGGCATCTTCATCAACATCTTCATCAGCACCATCTCCTCTCCAATCCCTAGTTCATCTCTTGTAACCAATCTTCGTCTCGCAACTGCGATTGGTACTTGTAAGGTTGCTAGTAGTGTTGATTACTCTTTGTAGTTGATGCTAGTTGGATTACTTGGTGGAAGAGTTTATGTTCAGATCCTTGATGCTATTCATTACACCTCTGGTCATGATTATGATTATGTCTTGTGAGTAGTTACTTTTGTTCCTGAGGACATGGGATAAGTCATGCTGATAATAGTCATGTGAATTTGATATTCGTTTGGTATTTTGATATGTTGTATGTTGTTTTTCCTCTAGTGGTGTTATGTGAACGTCGACTACATAACACTTCACCATATTTGGGCCTAGAGGAAGGCATTGGGGAGTAGTAACTAGATGATGGGTTGCTGGAGTGACAGAAGCTTAAACCAAAGTCTATGTGTTGCTTCGTGAGGGGCTGATTTGGATCCACTAGTTTAATGATATGGTTAGACTTTGTCTTAATTCTTATTTTCTAGTTGCGGATGCTTGCGAGAGAGGTTAATCATAAGTGGGATGCTTGTCCAAGTAAGGGCAGTACCCAAGCGCTGGTCCACCCACATATCAAACTATCAAAGTAACGAACGCGAATCATATGAACATGATGAAACTAGCATGACAGAAATTCCTGTGTGTCCTCGGGAGCGTTTTTCCTCCTATAAGATTTTGTTCAGGCTTGTCCCTTGCTACAAAAGGGATTGGGCCACTTGCTGCACTGTTGCTACTACTTATTACTTGTTACTCTTTGCTTGCTACGTTTCACCTCGCTATACAATCACTTGTTACCGCTACTTTCAGTGCTTGAAGTTATTACCTTGTTGAAATCCGTTTATCAGAGCCTTCTGCTCCTCGTTGGGTTCGACACTCTTACTTATCGAAAGGACTATGATTGATCCCCTATACTTGTGGGTCATCATGGGCTACAAGCTATGAGGGCGCGACCCCCATAGTTCGCGCACTAATAGCTTGTGGGGCCCATATGGCTCCATTTGGTGTGCTTCCAATGTTGAAAATCCCATATATACCAGAAACCCCATAAGTAAAAAGAGAACTTCAGCTCCGCCGCGGCAACTCTCTATATCGATGAAAACCCCATCTGGAGCCTTTATAGTATCCTGCCGGAGAGGGAAATCATCGCTGGTAGCCATGTTCATCATCCCAGTGGATGCCATGATGAGGAGGGAGTAGTTCACTCTCGGGGCTGAGGGTATGTACTAGTAGCTATTTGTTCAATCTCTCTAACTCTCTCTCTCTCATGTTCTTGAGATGGCACGATCTTGATGTATCATGGCCTTTGTTAGTATAGTCGGATCATATGGTGTTCTTCCCTTACCATCTAGTTGTGATGAATTGAATCTTTCTCTTTAAGGTCTCATTATGTTGGATTGAATATTTTGGTTTGAGAACACTTGATGTATGTCTTGCATGCGGATACCCGTAGTGACATTGGGGTATTCAAGTGATTCACCTGATATATGTTATGGAATCAACTTGCGGGTTCCCATGACCTTGGAGATATATGCATAGGGGGTGATTGCACGTTTTCATACTATGTTCTCCTATATAAATCTTGGGGTGCTCCTTGAAATTCTTTGTATTGGCTTGAATATGATAGATCTGAAATTTTTTGATGCATGTCGCATAATTTACCCATGGATACTTGAGGTAACATTGGAGCATCTAGGTGACGCTAGGGTTGATTGATATGTATCATGGGTGTTATTCTAGTACGAACTCTAGGGCTGTTATACATGCGCGCCCCCGCACGCGCCGTGCCATGCTCACCCCCTCTCGGCCCACGCGGAAGACGCAGCCAACTAACGGCACCTCACGACCAGTTCATGAACTACCTACGCGCAGCTGCACCAACGCACGCTGCTACCTCTTGAGCTTGCGTTGGTTTTTCCTTGAAGAGGAAAGGGTGATGCAGCATAGTAGCAGTAAGTATTTCCCTCAGTTTGAGAACCAAGGTATCAATCCAGTAGGAGTATCAAGCCAAGTTCCTAAAGTACGTGTGCAAAAACAGCAAACTTGCATCGAACGCTACAAAGGGGTTGTCAATCCCTTCACGATTGATTGCAAGGTGATATCTGAAGGCGGAAAGTGCAACAAAGTAAAAGTGTAGGGCTGGAAATATGATGTGAAGTAGATCCGGGGGCCATAGTGTTCACTAGAGGCTTCTCTCATGATAGCAAATGTTACGGTGGGTGAACAAATTACTGCCGAGCAATTGATAGAACCGCGCAAAGTCATGACGATATCTAACGCAATGATCATACATATAGGCATCATGTCCGAGACAAGTAGACCGATACTTTCTGCATCTACTACTATTACCCACACATCGACCGCTATCCAACATGCATCGAGTGTATTGAGTTCATGACAAACGGAGTAACGCCTTAAGCAAGATGACATGATGTATAGGGATAAATTCATGCAATAGATATAAACCCCATATTTTTACCCTTGATGGCAACAACTCGATGCGTGCCTCGCTACCCCTTCTGTCACTGGGTGAGGTCACCGCACGGTATGAACCCAAAACCAAGCACTTCTCCCATTGCAAGAATCATAGATCAAGTTGACCAAACAAAACCCACAACTAGAAGAGAATTACAAGGATATGAAATCATGCATATAAGAGATCAGAAGAAACTCAAATAAGATTCATAGATAATTTGGTCATAAATCCACAATTCATCGGATCTCGACAAATACACCGCAAAAGAAGATTACATCAGATAGATCTCCATGAAGATCATGGAGAACTTTGTATTGAAGATCCAACAGAGAGAAGAAGCCATCTAGCTACTAGCTATGGACCCGAAGGTCTTTGGTGAACTACACACGCATCATCGGAGAGGCAATGGTGTTGATGAAGAAGCCCTCCGTGTCCGAATCCCCCCTCCGGCAGGGCACCAGAACGTGCCCCAGATGGGATCTTGCGAAGACAGAAGCTTGCGGCGGCGGAAAAGTATTTTCGTGGCTCCCTCTCGTGGTTTTGGATTTTTTGGGGATTTATAGGCGGAAGAAGTAGGGCATAGGAGCCACAGGGGGCCCACAAGCCTGCTAGGCCCCCCAGGCTACGCCTAGGGGGCTTGTGACCTCCCGTGGAGTCCTTTGCCTTGGTTCTCAAGTTCCCCGCGTATCTTCTGTTCCGGAAAAAATCTTTTCAGAGGTTTTATTCCATTTGGACTCCATTTACTATTCTCCTCTGAAAAGGGTCAAAAACACGGAAAAATGGGAACTGGCACTTGGCACTGAGTTAATAAGTTAGTCCCAAAAAAGATATAAAAGGCATACAAAACATCCAAAGTTTGACAACATAATAGCATGGAACCAAAAAAAATTATAGATACGTTGGAGACGTATCAAGCATCCCCAAGCTTAACTCCTGCTCGTCCTCGAGTAGGGAAGTGATAAAGAATAATTTTTGATGTGGAATGCTTACTAGCATATTTGTCCTTTGTAACTTCTTTCATGTGACATGAATGTTCAGATCGGTAAGATTCAAAAAAATAGTTTGCTATTGACATGAAAACAATAATACTTCATGCAAACTAGCAAGGTAATCATGAACTTTCGAAATAACAAAGCCAAATAAAGTTATCCCTACAAAATCATATAGTCTGGCTATGCTCCATCATCCCCACACAACGATTTTAAATCATGCACAACCCCGGTATTAGCCAAGTAATTGTTTTCGCACTCTTACTTTCTCAAACCTTTTTCAACTCTCACGCAATACATGAGCGTGAGCCATGGATATAGCACTATAGGTGAAAAAGAGTGTGGTGGAGGTTGTGAGCCAAAAAGGAGGAGATGGTCACATTGACTCGGCGTATCAAAGGGCTATGGAGATGCCCATTAATAGATATCAATATGAAAGAGTAGGGGTTACCATGCAATGGATGCACTTAGAGCTATAAGTGTGTGAAAGCTCAAAAGGAGAACTAGTGGGTGTGCATCCAACTTGCTTGCTCACGAAGACCTAGGGCAATTTTGAGGAAGCCCATCATTGGAATATACTCCCTCCGTAAACTAATATAAGAACGTTTAGATCACTATTTTAGTTATCTAAACACTCTTATATTAGTTTACAGAGGGAGTACAAGCCAAGTTACATAATGAAGATTCCCACTAGTATATGGTGGTGACAAAACAAGAGACTCTCAATCATGAAGAACATGGTGCTATTATGAAGCACAAGTGTGGAAAAGATAGTAGTATTGTCCCTTCTCTCTTTTTCTCTCCCTTTTTTTTGTTTGGACTCTTTGGCCTCTTTCCATATTTTTTTGTGTGGGCAACTTTGGCCTCTCTATTTTTATTTCCTCACATGGGATAATTCTCTAATAATGATGATCACCACACTTTGATTTACTCAAAGCTCAATGCTTAGAACGATGATGACTCTATAGGAAATGCCTCGGGCAGTGTACCGGGATGTGCAACGATCTAGCTTGGCGTATGCTACGCCAACAGACAATAGCGCCAAAGATTGGCACGTTGACGGAGACTAGGCTTGCGTTGGTTTTTACTTTGAAGAGGAAAGGGTGATGCAGCACAGGAGCAGTAAGTATTTCCCTCAGTTTGAGAACCAAGGTATCAATACAGTAGGAGAATCTTGTCAAGTCCAGAGTACCTGCGCAAACACAAAAGAGCTTGCACCCAACGCTATAAAGGGGTTGTCAATCCCTTCAAAATTGATTGCAAAGTGAGATCTGAAGGCGAAAAGAGCAACGAAGTAAAAGTGTAAGGCTGAAAATATGGTGTGAAGTAGACCCGGGGGCCATAGTGTTCACTAGAGCCTTCTCTCAAAATAGCAAATAATACGGTGGGTGAACAAATTATTGTCGAGCAATTGATAGAACCACGCAATGTCATGACGATATCTAAGGAAATGATCATACATATAGGCATCACGTCCGAGACAAGTAGACCGATACTTTCTGCATCTACTACTATTACTCCACACATCGACCGCTATCCAGCATGCATCTAGTGTATTGAGTTCATGACGAACAGAGTAACGCCTTAAGCAAGATGACATGATGTAGAGGGATAAACTCAAACCAATGATGAAAACCCCATCTTTTTACCCTTGATGGCAACAACACGATGCGTGCCTCGCTAGCCCTTCTGTCACGGGTGAGGTCACCGCACGGTATGAACCCAAAACCAAGCACTTCTCCCATTGCAAGAATCATAGATCAAGTTGGCCAAACAAAACCCACAACTCGAAGAGAATTACAAGGATATGAAATCATGCATATAAGAGATCAGAAGAAACTCAAATAAGATTCATAGATAATCTGATCATAAATCCACAATTCATGGGATCTCGACAAACACACCGCAAAAGAAGATTACATCGGATAGATCTCCATGAAGACCATGGAGAACTTTGTATTGAAGATCCAAGAGAGAGAAGAAGCCATCTAGCTACTAGCTATGGACCCGTAGGTCTATGGTGAACTACGCACGCATCATCGGAGAGGTCATGGTGTTGATGAAGAAGCCCTCCATATCCAAATCCCCCTCCGGCAGGGCACCAGAACATGCGCCAGATGGGATCTTGCGGAGACAGAAGCTTGCGGCGGCGGAAAAGTACTTTCGATGATCTCCTGATTTTTTACTAAGATTTTAGGGAATATATAGGTGAAATAGCTTGGGCAGAGGAGGTCCAGGGAGCCCACAAGCCTGGGAGGTGCGGGGCCGCCCCGTGGTTGCAGCTAGGGGGCTTGTGGGGTCCCTGGTTGCCCCTGCCTTGGTTCTCAAGTCTCCCAATCGTCTTCTGTTTCGGAAAAAAACTTTTTGGAAGTTTTATTCCGTTTGGACTCCGTTCAAAATCCTCCTCTGAAAAGGGTCAAAAACACGGAAAAAATAGCAACCGGCACTTGGCACTGAGTTAATAAGTTAGTCCCAAAAAATATATAAAAGGCATACAAAACATCCAAAGTTTGACAAGATAATAGCATGAAACCATAAAAAATTATAGATATGTTGGAGACATATCAGCGTATGATGTTGAAACATCCCGCTAGCTATCTTACGATCATGCAATGGCAATATGAAAGTGACGGCACAAGTCATGAGACGGAACGGTGGGAGTTGCATGGCAATATATCTCGGAATGGCTATGAAAATGCCATAGTAGGTAGGTATGGTGGTTGTTTTGAGGAAGGTCTATGGTGGTTTTGTGTACGGCAAAAGTTGCGCGGCACTAGAGAGGCTAGCAATGGTGGAAGGTGAAAGTGCATCTATACCATGGACTCACATAGTCATGAAGAACTCACATACTTATTGCGAAAGTTTTTATTAGTAATCGAACAAAGTGCTAAACGCATACTCCTAGGGGAAGGGTTGGTAGGTGTTAACCATTGCGCGATCCCAACCGCAACACAAAGGATGACAATCAATAAATCAATTATGCTCCGACTTCCTAACACAGCGGTTCACCATATGTGCATGTTACGGGAATCACTAACTTCAACACAAGTATTTCTAGATTCACAACACCCTACTAACATGTATCTTAATATTACCAAATCCATGTCTCAAAACTAATTCAGAGGAATCAGACTTCTCTTTCTAATCAATGCACAAGAATATGGAGGTTTTATTGTATCCTGTTTGCACGCCTATCATCTTTAGGACTACTTTCATAGCACAAGCCAACTACCAAGTTACTTAGAGAGAGCACTCTCAAAAATATATATGTGAAGATTGAGAGTTCTTATTTCTCCATTATATGACAACGCCGTGCTCTAAAAGATCTAAGTGAAGCACAAAGAGCAAAGTTATCTAGCACAAAAGATATAAGTGAAGCACAATGAGCTAAATTGCTTAACTCAAAAGATATAAGCGAAGCTCAATAATTATTCTAGAAAATTCACGATAAGTGCATGTCTCTCTCAAAAGGTGTGCAGCAAGTATGATTGTGACAAAACAAAAAGAAAAGACTCCTATAATACACGATGCTCCAAGCAAAACACATAACATGTGGTGAATAAAAATATAGCTACAAGTAATGTTACCGATGGATTGAAGACGAAAGAGGGGATGCCTTCCCCGGGCATCCCCAAGCTTAGGCTTTTTGGTGTCCTTGAATTTGAATTGGGATGCCTTGGGCATCCCCAAGCTTGAGCTCTTTCCACTCTTTATCCCTTTGTCCATGAGAACCTCACCCAAAACTTGAAAACTTCACAACACAAAACTTAATCAGAAACTCGTGATATCATTAGCACAAGAAAACAAACTACCACATGTTTAGGTACTTTAGCAAACTTAATTTCTATTTATATTGGTGTTAGATTACTGTATTCTCACTTTTCCATGGCTAGTACCCCCCTATACTATCCATAGTTTCATCAAAATAAGCAATCAACACAACAAAAACAGAATCTGTCAAAAACGGACCAATATGTAGCAATCTATATACTTCGTATACTTCTGGTATCTAAAAAATTCTGAAAAAATACGAAAATTTGGGAAATTGGCAAGTAGAAAAACGAATCAACTCAAAATCTATTTCTGGATAAAACTGAAAAATAATTTCGGGAGCGAAAAGTTTCTCTCTTTTTCCAGCATGATCAAACAACCATCACCAAAACTAGTCATAAAGGTTTTACTTGCCTCAAACACGAAAAGAAACACAAAAAACACAATCATAACCGAATTATGATGGTGTGGACGCAACAAAACAGAAAGCAAAAAAGCAAAGATATATTCATTAGGTTGCCTCCCAACAAGCGCTATTGTTTAACGCCCTTAGCTAGGCATAAGGCGATAGAATCACGTATCGTCGTCTTTGGTGCTCAAACCATAAGTAGCCCTTATCATGGATTCATAAGGCAATCTTATTTTATTTCTAGGAAAATGTTCCATGCCCTTCTTTAATGGAAATTGAAATCTAATATTCCCTTCCTTCATATCGATGACAGCACCAATAGTTCTTAGGAAAGGTCTACCAAGAATGATGGGACATGTCGGATTGCAATCAATATCAAGCACAATGAAATCCATGGGTACATAGTTCCTATTAAAATAATAAGAACATCATTGATTCTTCCCATGGGTTTCTTAACAGTAGAATCCGCAAGATGCAAATTAAGAGAGCACTCATCAATCTCATTGAAGCCTAGAACATCACATAAAGACTTTGGAATCACGGAAACGCTAGCACCCAAATCACACAAAGCATTGCATTCATAGTTTTGATATTGATTTTGATAGTAGGTTCCCACGCATCATGAAGTTTTCTCGGAATAGAAACTTCCAATTCAAGTTTCTCATCAAGAGATTTCATCATAGCATCGACGATATGATCGGTAAAGGCCTTGTTTTGGCAATAAGCGTGTGGAGAGTTTAGCATGGATTGCATCAAGGAAATACATTCAATCAAAGAGAAGCTATCATAATTGAATTCCTTGAAATCCAAAGTAGTAGTTTCAGTACTACTCAAAGTTTTGATATCCTCTACTCCACTTTCAATGCTTTTAGCATCAAGATAGATGGACTGCGAATCATTGGGGTGTTTTTCAACCAAAGTGGATTCATATCCAGACCCATCATCATTAGGTTTGACACTAGAAAACAAGGATTTAATGGGAGTCACACCAAGCACTTTAAGATCTTCGTGATTCTCATCACGAGAACACGCCTTTTTAAGCCATTCATGTCTAGCACGAATTTGGGCGGTTCTTTCTTTACTCTCATTCATGGAAACATGCATAGATTTCAAAGTTTCATCCATATTGATCTTGGGAGGAGCACATCTAACTGTCAAAGCATCAATATCAAGAGACATTCTATCAACGCTCCTAGCCAAATCATCAATTTTGAGTAGTTTTTCTTCTATGGACGCATTGAAAATCTTTTGCGAGTTGATAAACTCTTTAATATTACTCTCTAGATCAGAGGGTAATTTATTGTAATTTCCATGAGCATTGTTGTAGGAGTTGCCAAAGTTATTAGAGGGATTACTAGGAAAAGGCCTAGGAATATAGTTTCCTCTAAAAGCATTGTTGTTGCCAAAATTATTCCTACCAAAAAAATTAACATCCAAGCTTTCATTGCTACTATCAATCAAGGAAGACAAGGGCATATCATTTGTATCTAAAGGTGCACCTTTACTAGCAAACAATTTCATTAACTCATCCATCTTAGCACTCAACGAGTTAATTTCTTCTATAGCGTGTACCTTTTTACTAGTAGGTGACCTTTCAGTGTGCCACTGAGAATAGTTTGTCATGATATTGTCTAGGAGTTTTGTGGCTTCTCCTAATGTGATTTCCATGAAAGTTCCACCGGAGGCGGAGTCCAAGATATTTCTAGAAGCAAAATTCAAACCAGCAGAGAAGATTTGTATAATCATCCAAAGACTCAAGCCATGAGTGGGACAATTTCTAATCATCAATTTTATTCTCTCCCAAGATTGTGCAACATGTTCATGATCTAGTTGCTTAAAATTCATGATATCATTACGGAGAGAGATAATCTTAGCTGATGGAAAATACTTGGATATATAAGCATATTTGCACTTGTTCCAAGAATCAATACTCTTTTTGGGCAAAGATGAAAACCAAGTTTTTGCTCGATCTCGCAATGAGAACAGAAATAGCTTCAGTTTAATCACATCATTATCCATATCTTTCTTCTTTTGCATATCGCATAACTCAATGAAGGTATTAAGATGGGATGCGACATCTTCACTAGGAAGGCCGGAGAATTGCTCTTTCATAACAAGATTCAGCAAAGCAGCATTGATTTCATATGATTGCACACTAGTGGCGGGAGAAATCGGAGTACTAATAAAATCATTATTATTAGTATTCGAGAAGTCACAAAGCTTGGTGTTTTCAGTCATGGTGACTTCGGCAAACAGACAAGCACACAAGCGAACAGAGAGCAAGCAAAAGAAAAGGGCAAAATAAAAGGGAAAATATTTTTGTAATTTTTTTTCAGAAGTGGGGGAGAGGAAAACGATAGGCAAAAAAGTAAATGCAAGAGATGAGTTTGTGACGGTTACTTGGATAAGCTTCCCTTGATGCTCCCCGGCAACGGCGCCAGAAATTCTTCTTGCTACCTCTTGAGCTTGCGTTGGTTCTTCCCTTAAAGAGGAAAGGGTGATGCAGCACAGTAGCAGTAATTATTTCCCTCAGTTTGAGAACCAAGGTATCAATCCAGTAGGAGTATCAAGCCAAGTTCCTAAAGTACGTGCGCAAAAACAGCAAACTTGCACCCAGCGCTACAAAGGGGCTGTCAATCCCTTCACGATTGATTGCAAGGTGAGATCTGAAGGCGGAAACTGCAACAAAGTAAAAGTGTAGGGCTGAAAATATGATGTGAAGTAGACCCGGGGGCCATAGTGTTCACTAGAGGCTTCTGTCATGATAGCAAATATTATTGTGGGTGAATGAATTACTGTCGAGCAATTGATAGAACCGCGCAAAGTCATGATGATATCTAAGGCAATGATCATACATATAGATGTCACGTCCGAGACAAGTAGAGCGATACTTTCTGCATCTACTACTATTACTCCACACATCAACCGCTATCCAGCATGCATCTAGTGTATTGAGTTCATGACAAACAGAGTAACGCCTTAAGCAAGATGACATGATGTAGAGGGATAAAATCATGCAATAGATATAAACGCCATCTTTTTACCATTGATGGAAACAACTCGATGCGTGCCTCGCTACCCCTTTTGTCACTGGGTAAGGTCACCGCATGGTATGAACCCAAAACAAAGCACTTCTCCCATTGCAAGAATCATAGATCAAGTTGACCAAACAAAACTCACAACTCGAAGAGAATTACAAGGATATGAAATCATGCATATAAGAGATCATAAGAAACTCAAACAAGATTCATAGATAATCTGATTATCAATCCAAAATTCATCGGAACTCGACAAACACACCGCAAAAGAAGATTACATCGGATAGATCTCCATGAAGATCATGGACAACTTTGTATTGAAGATCCAAGAGAGAGAAGAAGCCATCTAGCTACTAGCTATGGACCCGAAGGTCTATGGTGAACTACTCACGCATCATCGGAGAGGCAATGGTGTTGATGAAGAAGCCCTCCGTGTCTGAATCGCCCCTTCGGCAGGGCACCAGAACGTGCCCCAGATGGGATCTTGCGGAGACAGAAGCTTGCGGTGGCAGAAAAGTATTTTAGTGGCTCCCTCTCGTGGTTTTGGATTTTTCGGGGTTTTATAGACGGAAGAAGTAGGGCAGAGGAGCCACAGGGGGCCCACAAGCCTATTAGGCGCCCCCCCAGGCCGCGCCTAGGGGGCTTGTGACCTCCCCGGGGGTCCTTTGCCTTGGTTCTCAAGTTCCCCGCGTATCTTCTGTTCCGATAAAAATCTTTTTGGAGGTTTTATTCCGTTTGGAATCCATTTAATATTCTCCTCTGAAAAGGGTCAAAAACACGGAAAAAAAGGAACTGGCACTTGGCACTGAGTTAATAAGTTAGTCCCAAAAAAGATATAAAAGGCATACAAAACATCCAAAGTTTGGCAAGATAATAGCATGGAACCAACAAAAATTATATATACGTTGGAGACATATCACACGCATGCACACCTACACCCGATGCACACACATGCGCATGGGTCCTGCCCCAGCTCACAACCGACGCGCCCAGCGTGCACGCACACTCTCACTTCTAAGCCCTGCCGTGGCTTATTTCCTACATTCACCCCCTAAGCCGTGGCTCACAGCAGTGCAGGGCTGCCGAAGTCGTCGCCGGCGTCCGCCAGCATCGCTTGCTCCTCCGTCGGCACCTTCCGGGGCTTCGGACAGTCACGTTGAAGTGATCGTGTTGGCCACAATTGTAGCAGCGGTCATGGCGCTTGTCCCTCCTTCCCGACGCCGTGCTGCTCCCCCCATCATTGTTGTGGAAGACGTCATCGTCCCGCTATCGTCGCCATGCTGCGCACTGCTCCTCTGTGAACATCTACTGCCCGTCAACCCGACCGCTACCGCCCTCCATGCGCTGCCGCATTCACTCCTCGAACGCCTTCAGCCGCCCGAGTGCCTCCTCGAACGCCATTGCCTCCATGTCACAGAATTTCTCAATGCCGGCCACCGCGGTGTACATCCGGCCTAGCACGGTGTCGAGCATGGCGCACGTCGCTTTTGTACCTCCCGACGTCCACCAGTGCTCCAGCCACTAGCGCCACCACACCCCACAGCCCCTGGGCGTCGAATATCGCCTCCACCTTGATCAACCCAGGAGGTGCACCCCATCGGCGTCAGCGGCAGGATCTACATCGCTCCTGATGCACCGCCACCACCGAAAGGAACCAGCGCCATGGCCGCCAGCGATCACCCTCCCTCGAGGCTCTCATGCCAATTGTTGGAACCAAAATGGAACCGCGCCGCTGCGGCGATCACAAGAGACAACACCGGTGAGAGAATAGACAATGGTGGACACAAGTTTGCCGACGCACGAATGCCCCACCGCACGAACGACATTTTTTTCTTCTAAGCTCAAACTCAAATCGGTGCAGGTTACATCGACCGAGACGGATTCTATACACGCACGCGCCACGCCACGCTCACCCCACTCGCCATGCTCGACCCCCATAACCAATAAAGAGTGTTGTCTTCCCCCCCCCCCCCCCGCAACAATGGAACATCCATGGTTTATGGGAGCTCTAACCGTCACTGGAAAACTTCGCAAGGAAATAATGGATCTCAAACAGCGAAATAATAAAATTGAGGAGGAGAATCGCATTCTAAGGGGCATTATTGCCAAGAATAAAAAACCACCACCGCCGAAGAAAGACAACTAAACACATGGGTATGGTCACTCCCCTTGGCTTGTGCCAAGCTTGGGGGAGGTGCCCCGGTATCGTATCACCATCAAACCTTTTACTTTCTTCGTTTTTCTTCGTTCGATCCTATTAGTTATATCTTGATCTAGTAGAATAAAGTTTTAGTGTGATCTAGTTTTGAGTTTTTCTTTATGTTCCCCCTATGTAAGCAAGTCCGAGAGTTATATAATAAAGAGTAGTTTTGATTCGAGGGTTTTTCTTGCTTGCTATGATCTTAAGAAATAGAAATAGAAAGAAGTTTAGAATAAAAGCAAAAGAGCATACATAATAATCTTATGGGGAGTGATGACTTCACATATAAAAAGTATGTCAATTGAAATTTGTTGTGAGTTGACAAACAAAGCTATTGATCATTGTTGCAATTATAAGAAAGTAATAAAGAAAGAGAGGTTCACATATAAATATATTATCTTGGACACCTTTTATGATTGTGAGCACTCATTAAAATATTATATGTTAGGAAGTTGATGTTGGACAAGGAAGACAACATAATGAGTTATTGATACGTCTCAAACGTATCTATAATTTTTGATGGTTTCACGCTGTCATCTTGTCTTATTTGGTTGTTTTATGTACCTTTTATATCTTTCTTGGGACTAACTTATTGATTCAGTGCCAAGTGGCAGTTCCTGTTTTTTCTGTGTTTTTGACTCTTTTCAGATCTGATTTTGGAACGGAGTCCGAACGGAAGAAAAACCCCGAAATGATTTTTTCCCGAACGAAGGAAGAACAGGGAGCTTTTGGGCCAAGCCAGGTGGGCTCCAGGGAGCCCACAAGCCCCCACTCCGCCACCAGGGGAGGCGGTGGTGGGCAGGCTTGTGGCCTACCTGGCCGCCCCCTGACCTAGGTTTTTGGCCTATAAATTCCCAAATATTCCGCAAAAAATCAGAGGAGCCTCGAAAATACTTTTCCGCCGCCGCAAGCTTCCGTTTCCGCAAGATCTCATCTGGAGACCCTTCCCGGCGCCCTGCCAGAGGGTACTTTGGAGTTGGAGGGCTTCTTCATCATCATCATTGCCCCTCCAATGACTCGTGAGTAGTTTACTTCAGACCTACGGGTCCGTAGTTAGTAGCTAGATGGCTTATTCTCTCTCTTGGATCTTCAATACAAAGGTCTCCATGATCTTCATGGAGATCTATCCGATGTAATCTTCTTTGGCGGTGTGTTTGTCGAGATTCGATGAATTGTGGATTTGTGATCAGATTATCTATGATATATATTTGAGTCTTTGCTGATTTCTTATATGCATGATTTGATATCCTTGTAAGTCTCTCCGAGTCTTGGGTCTTGTTTGGCCAACTAGATCTTTGATTCTTGCAATGGGAGAAGTGCTTGGTTTTGGGTTCTACCATCTGGTGACCTTTCCCAGTGACAGTAGGGGCAGCAAGGCACACATCAAGTAGTTGCCATCAAGGGTAAAAAGATGGGGGTTTTATCATTGGTTTGAGATTATCCCTCTACATCATGACATCTTGCTTAAGGCGTTACTCTGTTCTTATGGACTTAATACACTAGATGCATGCTGGATAGCGGTCGACGTGTGGAGTAATAGTAGTAGATGCAGAAAGTATCGGTCTACTTGTTTCGGACGTGATGCCTATAGAAACAATCATTGCATATATATCGTCATGACTTTGCGCGGTTCTATCAATTGCTCGACAGTAATTTGTTCACCCACCGTCTACTTGCTTTCATGAGAGAAGCCACTAGTAAACACTACGGCCCCCGGGTCTATTCACATCCATCGTTTACACCTCCGCTTTTACTTTGCTTTGTTACTTTGTTGCTTTCAGTTCTCACTTGGCAAACAATCTATAAGGGATTGACAACCCCTTCATAGCATTGGGAGCAAGTTTGTGTGTTTGTCCAGGATCTTGAGATACTCCTCCACTGGATTGATACCTTGGTTCTCAAACTGAGGGAAGTACTTACCATGACTACGCTACATCACCCTTTCCGCTTCGAGGGAACACCAACACAAGGCTCCAAGGCCACGGGGGAAATCCTTAGCATACTTGCCTAGGAAATCCCTTAAGGCGTAGCCGCAGCTGAAGGATTCCTGGTGCCGTTGCTGAGGAGTATCAAGCAACACTCCTATTTCTGGCGTCGTTTGAAGGTCTTTTGTTGCAGTAGTAGAAGTATTTCTGGCGCCGTTGCCGGGGAGGAGAAATCAAGATCTATCCAAGTAGGTCAAACTCTTCTCTTGCATTTACTTTTGTTGCCGGTTGCCTCTCGTTTTCCTATCCCCCACTTCACATTTGCCTTTCACCTTTGCCGTTTTCTTTTGCTTTTTGCCTTTCCCTTTCACCCACTTGCTCTTAGGTTTGTTCGTCAAAGACTTTTCCTCATGGCCAAACCAAACTATCTCAGAAAATTGGAGGAGATTGAAATTAATGTCAAAGGTTTCATGTCTTCACAGTTTGACCAAAATAGTTACTTCCGTAGGGAATTAAAAGAGCAAAATTCCTTTTTGGTCTGCTTGAATAAAGAGGTCGACGATATGGCCAATGATTTCCTTGCACTTAGTTCCCAGTTTGCTCATCTTGAAAAAATGGTGGGCCAAATTTCTGACAAGCAGGCTACCTTAGTCAATAAGATGGCAGCTAAACCTGAAATTTGTGATGAAAATCACAAAGATCTTAAAGTGCTTGGTGTGTCTTCTCTTGAATCTTTGTTTTCGCGTGTCAAACCTACTTATGGAGGGGCTGGATATGAATCCACTTTGGTTGATAAACGCCCCAATGATTCGGAGTCCACCTATCTTGATGATAAAGGTGTGCAGAGTGGAGTAGATGAAGTCAAAATTTTGGGTAGTAATGAAACTCCCACTTTGGATTTCAAGGAATTCAATTATGATAATTGCTCCTTGTTTGAATGCATTTCTTTGATGCAATCCATTGCAAACTCTCCACATGATTATAGCCAAAGCAAAGCCTTTACCGCGCATATTGTAGATGCTATGATGAAATCTCTTGAAGAGAAGCTTGAACTAGAAGTCTCTATACCTAGAAAACTTCATGATGAGTGGGAACCTACTATCAAAATCAAGATCAAAAACTATGAGTGCAATGCTTTGTGTGATTTGGGTGCTAGTGTTTCCGCGATTCCAAAGTCTCTATGTGATATTCCTGGTTTTCATGAGATTGAAGAGTGTTCTCTTAATTTGCATCTTGCGGATTCTACTGTCAAGAAACCCATGGGGAGGATCGATGATGTTCTTATTTTTGCAAATAAGAACTATGTACCCGTGGATTTCATTGTACTTGACATAGATTGCAATCCTTCATGTCACATTATTCTTGGTAGACCTTTCCTAAGGACTATTGGTGCTATCATTGATATGAAGGAAGGGAATATTAGATTTCAATTTCCTTTAAAGAAGGGCATGGAGCACTTTCCTAGAAAGAAAATAAGATTTTCTTATGAATCTATGATGAGGGCTACCTATGGGTTGAGCACCAAAGATGACTATACGTGATTCCATCACTTTTGCCTAGCTAAGGGCGTTAAACAAAAGCGCTTGTTGGGTGGCAACCCAACGAATCTATCCTTTTTCTTTCCGTTTTCTGTTTTCCACACTTTCATAATTCTGTTATGATTGTGTATTTTGTGTTTCTTTTTGCGATTGTGCCAAGCAAAACCGTTATGATTAGTCTTGGGGATGATCGTTCGGTCATGCTGGAAAAGACAGAAACTTTCTGCTCACGAAAAGAATTTTCATTTTGTTTCCGTAAGAGATTTTGAGTTGATTCATTTTGCTGCTGATTTATACGCAAATTATTCAGACTGTCGTAATTTGTCAAAATTTGTGATGTACTAGAGGTATAACAAACATACAGATTTCTACAAACTGGTCTGCTGTTAACAGATTCTGTTTTTGTTGTGTTGGTTGCTTATTTTGATGAAACTATGGATAGTATCGGGGGGTATTAGCCATGGAATATTGAAAGTACACTAACCCAACATCAGAACAAGTAGAATTTAAGTTTTCTACAGTACCTAAGGAAGTGGTGGTTTGCTTTCTTGTACTAATGTTATCACGAGTTTCTGTTTAAGTTTCCTGTTGTGAAGTTTTCAAGTTTTGGGTGAAGTTCTGATGGACAAAGAGATAAAGAGTGGCAAGAGCTCAAGCTTGGGGATTCCCAAGTCACCCCAAGATATTCGAGGATGTCGTAAAAGCCTAAGCTTGGGGATGCCCCGGGAAGGCATCCCCTCTCTCGTCTTCAATCCATCGGTAACATTACTTGGGGCGGTCATCATGGGAAATGACATGATTGTCCATCTACGTCATGTCATCTTGCTTAAGGCGTTACTCTGTTCTTTTGGACTTAATACACTAGATGCATGCTGGATAGCGGTCGACGTGTGGAGTAATAGAAGTAGATGCAGAAAGTATCGGTCTACTTGTTTTGGACGTGATGCCTATAGGTATAATCATTGCCATAGATATCGTCACGACTTTGCGCGGTTCTATCAATTGCTCGAAAGTAATTTGTTCACCCTCTATTTACTCGTTTTCATGAGAGAAGCCACTAGTAAACACTACGGCCCCCGGGTCTATTCACATCTATCGTTTCCACTCTCGCTTTTACTTTGCTTTGTTACTTTGTTGCTTTCACTTCTCACTTGGCAAACTATCTATAAGGGATTGACAACCCCTTCATAGCGTTGGGAGCAAGCTTTTGTGTTTGTGCAGGCACTTCTGATACTCCTTCACAGGATCGATACCTTGGTTCTCAAAACTGAGGGAAATACTTACCACCGCTGCGCTACATCACCCTTTCCGCTTCGAGTGAACACCAACGCAAGGCTCCAAGACCACGGGGGAAATCCTTTGCATATTTGCCTAGGAAGTCCCTTAAGGCGTAGCCGTAGCAGAAGGATTCCTGGTGCCGTCGACAGGCTTATTTCTGACGCCATTGGAAGGTCTTTTTTTGTAGTAGCACGGAGCTATTCCATCGGGGAAATTTCCCTCCCGGAGGTGGAAATCGAAGCCATCGTCATCACCAACGATCCTCTCATCGAGAGGGGGTCAATCTCCATCAACATCTTCATCGGCACCATCTCCTCTCCAAACCCTAGTTCATCTCTTGTATCCGATCTTTGTCTCAAAACCTCAGATTGGTACCTGTGGGTTGCTAGTAGTGTTGATTACTCCTTGTAGTTGATGCTAGTTGGTTTATTTGGTGGAAGATTATATGTTCAGATCCTTAATTATTATTAATACTCCTTTGATTATGAAGATGAATATGCTTTGTGAGTAGTTACGTTTGTTCCTGAGGACATGGGATAAGTCTTGTTATAATTAATCATGTGAATTTGGTATTCGTTCGATATTTTGATAAGATGTATGTTGTCTCTCCTCTAGTGGTGTCATGTGAACATCGACTACATGACACTTGACCATTATTTGGGCCTAGGGGAAGGCATTGGGAAGTAATAAGTAGATGATGGGTTGCTAGAGTGACAAAAGCTTAAACCCTAGTTTATACGTTGCTTCGTAAGGGGCTGATTTGGATCCATATGTTTCATGCTATTCTTAGATTTATCTTAATTTGTCTTTCGTAGTTGCAGATGCTTGCGAGAGAGGTTAATCATAAGTGGTAGGTTTGTCCAAGTATGCGCAGCACCCAAGCACCGGTCCACCCACATACCAAATTATCAAAGTAACAAAGGCGAATCATATGAGCATGATGAAAACTAGCTTGACATAAATTCCCATGTTTTGGGCATATTACGAGTGGGTAACCCGCCCTTAGTGGGCCAGGTCACCAAAGGGGCGACTCACCTTTAATTATGCGTCCAATGGCCCAGGAGCTGTAGGGAAGTTCAAAAACACCATGTGGACGATGGAACGTCAAGGAAGCTCCTGATCGTGGGGAACACGGCGACTTAGAGATAAGGAAAGCTACCAAGACTAGGATGGCAGGACTTTGTAAACCCTAGGGCCTCGACCTGTATATAAAGGCGAGTCCCAGGGAAAGGTCAGGAGGGTTAGAGAGAATCGAGAGCTAGGTCAGGCGAGTTACGCCCTCCTTGTAATCGAAACCACCATTAATCCACACAAAGTAGGACGTAGGCTTTTACCTCCACACAAGGGGACGAACCTGGGTAAATCTGAGTCTCGCTTTCGCTCACCCCCTTTGAGTCGCCACCAGGGTGCGATGGCTCCATCTTTAATTCCTTTCACGAGGACATCTGCCGTGATAAAACCACGACAGTTGGCGCCCACCATGGGGCCTGCGCACGGTGGAGTTGAGTTCTCAAAGGGAGCCCTATCAGGGTTAGAAAGCTATGTGGTCGGCATCATGACTAAGAGCCGTCGCTTGAAGTACTACATCGACAACTTGCTATGGGAATCGGAGGCCGATTCCATCGAATCTGGCTACCGAGTCCCCTTCGGCAAGATCAACATCTTCATCGGCATGATCGGGATGCCTCTTCCAGAGCCGGACACCTCCACCGACATCGTCGAGCCGGCCAGGTACGTCCTCCCCGGAACGCGGCAGAACAAGAGTCGCCAGGTTTTCGTCGGCTTTACACAGGGAGGCCACGCGCAAGACGAAGAGGCGGGCCAGGAGATCACCCATGTCAATTCCGATGGCGAGTCATCCACGGGCGGGACGGAGTCGATCCACCCTCTTGAGGAAGGACAGCTCGGGGGGCTGTCGCTGGCAATGGATCCCGAAGTCCTCGAGAGGTCTCGACAGCAAATCGCCATCTACATGGCAGGGTCAGCCCAGCCTCATCAGAATCCGACTGGCAACAACGAGACCGGAGGAACATCCAAGCCCCGAGCGCAAACCATGACGGAACTAGCAGCGGCGATAGCCAGCCTTCTGGCAACCACGATTACATCCGAAAATCAGGAGTCGGTCAAAGCCGAGCTAACCAAACTGCGGGAGGCAATTGCCAAGGCACAGCGCGACATGGAAGCAGAAGCCGCCAGGATCGAGACACAGCGAGCTGCGGTCGCCGCAGAGACCGAGCGGCTGAACACCGAAGGCTAGCGGCTCGAGATAGAGCAGTGCGCGTCTGACGCCGTCCATCAAAGGAGACACAATGGGCGCGTCCCGGCCGACATACACCCAACTCGCCTTTTTGACACTCCGCGCACCCCTGGGGCGGGTCCCGATCGGCCTTTGCAAACCGCCCCGAGGGGAGGAACGATTCCACCACCCAATCCGCCGCCAGCTTAGCCCATGGACGCCCATGTGACTCGGTTCCAGACGTCGCGGGGTCACTCCTCAAACCCCGTCGACAATGTGCTGGCAGCAACCCGCCACCTGGAGTCCCTTCCGATTTATGGAAACACCCCGACCGAGATAGAAGCTAGAAACGCCATCGAGATGCTGAAAACGGTCGTGGTTCAGCACGCGCAGTATTCCCATAGCCTTGATCGGCTCCACTCCACGCCTCAGGCGAGTCACACCAGAAGCCGCCACGAGGATTTCCCCGCAGTGACCAGCGGGCCGCGGCGGCTCCCCCAACACGATCTTCTCGGGATGCCCGACACACGAGCCCAGGATATTGTGGATGTAGCATGGACCGCACGGCACATGGAGCCAACGGACGTGGCGGGTCAGGCCTTCTCGGCCTACATACCATCGTCGCCCGTGCCCCTGGACGGTGGGGGCAAACACATTGGAGTATCATGTCTCACGCCGGCTTTGCGCAACGAACGCATGCCGAAGGACTTCAAAGGGCCCAGGAAGGTTCCCAACTACTCGTTGGATCTCGAGCCCGGGTCATGGATCGAGATCTATGAACTCGCGATGGATATGCTCGACGTAAGCGAGGCGGTTTGCGCTAAATACTTCACCATGATGCTCGAAGGGACGGCACACACCTGGATGAAAAACCTACCGCCCAACTCCATCAACACTTGGGCGGAACTGAAGGAGCGTTTCATCAAGAACTTTAGAGGAACCTGCAAGCGCCCAATGACTATCGTCGACTTACAGCACTACGTTCAGCGGCCGGATGAGTCGGCCCACCACTGGACTCGGTGGGTTGCGGAAGTCATTCATTCGTCGGAAGGTATTTCGGTGGCTCAGGCGGTGTTGATCCTGGAGAAAAATGGTCATTACGAGCCTCTGGTGCTGAAATTAGGGAGACTTAAGCGAAAGGTATAGGACATGGGCGAGCTGATGGACGCCCTTACCACGTACGCTGAGTCGGATGACACCAAGGATCCCGGAGAGGGCGACGATAAGATTGGGGTCGCAGGCAAGGGCGAGTTACAAAAAGGTAAATCCAAGTTTTAGAACCGGGGCAATAACCACCATGGCGGGCATGGCAAGAAGCGGCAACAGGAAGGTCCTATGGAATATGTTGCTAATACTAATACTAGCAACACAAACCTGCATCAGAAGAAGCGGGGCTTTAGTGGGAAGAAACCACGTAACTACCATGAAATGCTTAAAGGCCCATGCCCGCAGCACGCCACGGCTGATGGACCGGTGACTCACTCATGGGAGGATTGCTACGTGATGCAAGAGTTCCGGGCTGAGGCGCTCAAAAGAAGTCAAGGTGGCGAGCAGGGCCAGCGGCAGGAGCAACCAGGCGCATCCGAGTCACGACAGGTCACATTCGGGGGTTTCCCCAACCAAGGACCACAGGGCGGGTCGCAGCACAATGCCGGTCAATACCAAGTTCATAACCAGCAGTACCACTCACCGGGAATATTCCAACAACCCCCCCCCCCCCCCCCCCCCGCGCGCGCGCAAGGAGGCCCCCAGCGGCAGGAGGATCGGGGCGGGTTCCAAAATAACCCCAAACAGTTGAACAACGGGCAGTACCACGTGTTCACCACCAACACCTGTAAACGGGACCACAAGGTAAAGCATAGAACTTTCGTAGCTGAGCCAGCGCTCCCTCAGTACCTTCACTGGTCAGAGCAACCCATAACATGAAGCCGGGAAGACCATCCACCCCGAGTCGACAACCCTGGCGATTTAGCCCTGGTCGTGGCTCCCCAAGTCGGGGGATACACCCTCTCCAAAGTCCTTATGGACGGGTGCACCAGCACCAACATCCTATATTTCGACACTTTCCGACGGATGAATCTCCTCGAGAAGGACCTGATGCCGTCATCCACGGTTTTCCACGGTATTGTGCGTGGTAAGTCGGCGTACCCCATTGGGCGGGTCAAGCTTATTGTGGCTTTTGGCACGGAATCGAACTACGGGAGCGTGTCTCTCTTGTTCGAGGTAGTCAAGATCAAGATCCCCTACCATGCGTTGTTTGGACGGTCAGCTTACGCCAAGTTCATGGCCCGCCCATGCTATGTTTATCTCAAGCTCAAGATGCCTGGACCCAAGGGTCCGATCACTGTCCAGGGTGACAGGAAAATAGCCCAAGAATGCGAAGAAGGAGATGCGGCTTATGCCGAGTCAGCTTGCGCGGCCGAGGAGCTTAAGTTTCACCAATCCCACGTCGACCCGGAAGACATGATGCCGCTCAAAAGGCCAACTATCGATTCTGAGCCGCCCCTCAAGTTCAAACCAGCGGATGACACCAAGCTTATTGATTTTACGCCGGGCGACTCTACCAAGCAGTTCACTATTGGGGTGGGTCTCGACCCCAAATAGGAAAGCGCGCTCACCGAATTCATCCATGAGAATTGGGACATCTTTGCATGGAAACCTTCTGACATGCCGGGTGTGCCGAGAGAATTCATTGAGCACCATCTCAATACCGACCCCAAAGTTAAGCCGGTGCCGCAGTACCTCCGCAGGTTTAACAAAAAGCGTCGTAAGGCGATTGGAGAAGAAGTAGCCCGGCTCCTTGCCGCTGGGTTCATCATCGAGGTTTTTCACCCATAATGGCTAGCTAACCCGGTCTTGGTACTCAAGAAGAATGGCTCTTTCTGCATGTGCATTGATTACACAGACCTTAATAGAGCCTGCCAAAAGGATCCGTTCGCCCTTCCCGGCATTGATCAAATCATAGATTCGACGGCAGGTTGCGAACGTCTGTGTTTCTTGGACGCCTATTCAAGGTACCACCAGATAAAAATGGCGGTGGCGGATCAGGAGAAGACATCCTTCATAACCCGTTCGGAGCTTTCTGTTACGTGCCCATGCCTTTTGGACTCAAGAGCGCAGGGGCGACTTACCAGCGCTACATCCAAAACTGCTTACACAGCCATATAGGCCGTAACGTCCACGCTTACGTGGACGACATCGTGGTCAGATCTCACCGCAAGGAGTCGCTTTTGGAGGATCTCAAAGAAACATTCGACAACCTGCGTGTTTACCAGATGAGGCTTAATCCCACCAAGTGTGTTTTTGGCATCCCCGCGGGGAAGCTATTGGGTTTCTTGGTGTCAGAGCATGGAATCGAGGCGAACCTGGAGAAGATTGAAGCAATCACTTCGCTTGGGAAACCAGCCAACGTTAACCAAGTACAGCGCACGGCGGGTCGAATCGCGGCCTTGAGCCGTTTTATAAGTCGCCTTGGGGAAAAGGCCATCCCTCTCTACCAGCTGCCGAGGAAAACCGATCGTTTTTTATGGACAGATGAGGCCAACGACGCCTTCGAAGCCTTGAAGCGGCAATTAGCTAACCCGCTAGTGCTGGCGGCTCCGGCAGACAAAGAACCTATGCTCTTGTACATTGCGGCCAATTCCAAAGCAGTCAGCGTGGCAGTAGTTGTCGAGCGAAAGGAAGAAGGAAAGGAATACCCTGTCCAAAGACTGGTGTATTTCATCAGTGAGGTCCTCACCCTCTCCAAGCAACGATACCCGCATTGGCAAAAATTAGTGTTCGGGGTATTCATGGCGAGTCGAAAGTTGAAACATTACTTCCAGGAACACCCGATCACGGTCGTCAGCTCCGCCCCCCTCGGCGACATCATACAGAATCGAGAGGCTACTGGACGGATTGCCCAATGGGCCATCAAGCTTGGTCCCCATCAGGTGCGGTATACGCCTCGGACAGCTATCAATTCTCAAGCGCTCGTGGACTTCATCAATGATTGGACCAAGTTACAAATCCCTGAGGAAAGACCGAATCTTACATATTGGACCATCTATTTTGACGGGTCCAGACAGTTGGAAGGCTCGGGGGCTGGCGTGGTGATAACTTCGCCTCACGGTGACAAGCTTTGCTATGTCCTCCGGCTTATGTTCTCGTGTAGTAACAATGCAGCAAAATACGAAGCTTTGCTCCATGGTTTGCGACTCGCCAAGGAGATGAACCTCACGAGAGTGAGATGCTTGGGCGATTCAGATCTGGTGGTGCAACAGGTTTCTGGCACCTGGGATTCACGAGACCCTCTAATGGCGGCTTACAGACGGGCTGTGTCGGATGTGGCGGGTCATTTCAATGGCTATCAAGTGGATCACATCGACCGACGGCTTAACGAAGCAGCGGACGCTCTTTCCCGCCTTGGTTCGCAGCGTAAGCCGGTTCCTCCCAATGTATTTTTAGATATATTATATAACCCTTCAGTAAAACTACCTTCGGAGGAAGGTCTGGCGGTACCATACCCCGAATCTCAACTTGTGGCGGCTCTTCACGCTACTCCGGACTGGGCGATTCCCTACATGGCGTATCTAACTAGAGGTGAGTTACCCTCCGACGAGCTGCTAGCTCGCCAAGTTGTCCGTCGGTGCAAATCTATGGTCATACACAACGGTGAGTTACACAAACGAAGCACCTCAGCAGTATTTCAAAGATGTGTTTCTTCTGAGGAAGGATGTATGATCCTCAATGAGATTCATGCGGGCGACTGTGGTCATCATGCTGGATCCCGATCATTGGTTTCTAAAGCCTTCATACATGGGTTTTATTGGTTGACGGCTCACGCGAACGCAGAGGACATCGTCCGCTGATGTGATGGCTGCCAAAAGTTTGGACGCCAGATGCATGTACCGGCTCAGGAATTGCGGATGATACCAATCACTTGGCCGTTTGCAGTCTGGGGGCTCGATATGGTTGGCCCTTTCAAAATGTCGTCCAATAAAAAGACTCATCTGTTGGTGGCGGTTGACAAATTTACCAAATGGGTGGAAGCAGAACCTGTTAGCAGTTCTGACACTGATATAGCCGTCAAATTTTTTAAGAAGCTAATTTTCTGGTTCGGATATCCACATAGTATCATTACAGACAATGGTACTAACCTATCCAAAGGTGCAACGCAAGAGTTCTGTTCGCGAGAGCATATCCGACTTGATGTTTCCGCGGTTGCACATCCCCAGTCTAATGGACAGGCAAAGAGGGTGAATCAGGAAATATTACGAGGGATTAAGCCTCGGCTCATGGTACCTTTGGAACACACACCAGGATGTTGGGTCGAGGAGTTGCCATCAGTTCTGTGGAGTATCAGGACGACTCCAAATCACTCCACGGGTTTTACTCCTTTCTTTCTCGTCTACGGGGCGGAGGCGGTGTTACCAAGTTACATCAAACATGATTCCCCGCGAGTAGGACAACGAGTCGGCACGACAAGACTCGACGGACGCCTTGGAGGAGGAACGTGACTTGGCCGCGTCACAGTCGGCGATTTACCAACATGACTTGCGCCGTTATCATAGTCGCTGATACGTCCATTTTGCATCATGCTTTCATATTGATATTTATTGCTTTTTGGGCTGTTATATTACTTGTGGTACCATATTTATGCCTTTTCTCTCTTATTTTGCAAGGTTTATTTGAAGAGGGAGAATTCAGGCAGCTGGAATTCTGGACTCAAAAAGGAGCAAATCCTACTCCACTATTCTGCACATCTCCAAATGCCCTGAAAAGTTACGTGGATTTTTTCTGGATTATATAAAAAATACTGGGCGAAAGAACTATCGGAGGGGGGCTGCCAGGGCGGCACAAGCCCTAACACCGCCACCCCCCTGGTGGCGGAGTGGGGGCTTGTGGGCTCCCTGATGGCCCACTATCCCCCCCTCTTTTGCTATATGAAGCGTCCTGGTCCAGAAAAATCAAGCAGGAGCTTTTTCGTGGTTTTGCCGCCGCCAGGAGGCGAAACTTTAGCAGATCCAATCTAGAGCTCCGGCAGGATGATCCTGCGGGGGAAACTTCCCTCCTGGAGGGGGAAATCGTCGCCATCGTCATCACCAACACTCCTCTCGTCGGAGGGGAGGCATCTTCATCAACATCTTCATCAGCACCATCTCCTCTCCAATCCCTAGTTCATCTCTTGTAACCAATCTTCGTCTCGCAACTCCGATTGGTACTTGTAAGGTTGCTAGTAGTGTTGATTACTCTTTGTAGTTGATGCTAGTTGGATTACTTGGTGGAAGAGTTTATGTTCAGATCCTTGATGCTATTCATTACACCTCTGATCATGATTATGATTATGCTTTGTGAGTAGTTACTTTTGTTCCTGAGGACATGGGATAAGTCATGTTAATAATAGTCATGTGAATTTGATATTCGTTCGGTATTTTGATATGATGTATGTTGTCTTTTCCTCTAGTGGTGTTATGTGAACGTCGACTACATAACACTTCACCATATTTGGGCCTAGAGGAAAGCATTGGGAAGTAGTAAGTAGATGATGGGTTGCTGGAGTGACAGAAGCTTAAACCCCAGTCTATGTGTTGCTTCATGAGGGGCTGATTTGGATCCACTAGTTTAATGCTATGGTTAGACTTTGTCTTAATTCTTCTTTTGTAGTTGCGGATGCTTGCGAGAGAGGTTAATCATAAGTGGGATGCTTGTCCAAGTAAGGGCAGTACCCAAGCGCCGGTCCACCCACATATCAAACTATCAAAGTAACGAACGTGAATCATATGAACATGATGAAACTAGCATGACAGAAATTCCCGTGTGTCCTCGGGAGCGTTTTTCCTCCTATAAGACTTTGTTCAGGCTTGTCCCTTGCTACAAAAGGGATTGGGCCACTTGCTGTACCGTTGGTACTACTTGTTACTTGTTACTTTTTGCTCGCTACGTTTCACCTCACTTCACTATCACTTGTTACCGCTACTTTCAGTGCTTGCAGTTATTACCTTGCTGAAATCCGCTTATCAGAGCCTTCTGCTCCTCAGTGGGTTCGACACTCTTACTTATCGAAAGTACTACGATTGATCCCCTATACTTGTGGGTCATCAAGACTCTTTTCTGGCACCGTTGCCGGGGAGTGAAGCGCCTTTGGTAAGTGGAAATTGGTAAGGAAACATTTATATATTGTGCTGAAATTTATTGTCACTTGTCACTATGGAAACTGTTCCTTTGAGGAGTTTGTTCGGGGTATCTTCACCATGAACGGAAGCATGAGGAGTTGCTCCTCAACCTGAGGTACCTACTGAAAATATCTTTTATGAAATTCCTTCAGGTATGCTTGAGAAACTGCTGGCTAATCCTTTCACAGGAGATGGATCTTCACATCCAGACTTGCATCTAATCTATGTAGATGAAGTTTGTGGTTTATTTAAGCTTGCAGGTTTGCCTGAGGATGAGGTAAAGAAGAAATTCTTTCCTTTATCTTTGAAGGATAAGGCGTTGACATGGTATAGGCTATGTGATGATACTGGATCATGGGGCTACAATCGGTTGAAATTGGAATTTCATCAAAAGTTCTATCCTATGCTTTTAGTACATCGTGATCGGAACTTTATTTATAACTTTTGGCCTTGTGACAGGGAAAGCATAGCTCAAGCTTGGGGGAGGCTTAAATCAATGCTATATTCATGCCCCAATCATGAACTCTCGAGAGAAATCATCACTCAAAACTTTTATGCTCGGCTTTCTCATGAAGATCGTACCATCCTTGACACTTCTTGTGCCGGTTCTTTTATGAAGAAGGATATTGGTTACAAATGGAATTTATTGGAGAGAATTAAACACAACTCTGAATATTGGGAGCTGGAGGAAGGTAAGGAGTCAGGTATGAATTTCCAGTTTGATTGCGTTAAATCTTTTGTTGAGACAAACACTTCTAGAGATTTTAGCGCTAAGTATGGACTTGACTCTGAGATAATAGTTTCTCTATGTGAATATTTTGCTGCTCATGTTGATCTTCCCAAAGAGAAGTGGTTTAAATATGATCCTCCTATAGAAAGCAACATAGCCAAAACCAATCTAGTTGAGGAGAAAGTCATTGCTTTTAGTGATCTAGTTGAGGGTCACATTAGATCACTTGCACCCCCTGAGGAAATTAGAGTTGAACCTAGTGTTTCTATTATCAAAGATATCTTAGCCGAAGACATAGATGGGCAAGTTATCTAATTCGGTGAGGACTCCGCTAGAATTGCTAAACCTCACGCGAAAGACAAACACGGACCTGTAGTTGGCCTTCTCGTTGTTTCTGTTAAGATAGGAGATCACTGTTACCATGGTTTATGTGATATGGGAGCTAGTGTTAGTGCAATACCCCGTTCTCTATATGATGAAATCAAAGATGATATTGCACCTGCTGAGTTAGAACCCCTTGATGTCACTATTACGCTAGCTAATAGAGACACTCTCTGCCCTCTGGGAATTGTGAGAGACGTAGAAGTCCTGTGTGGTAAGACGAAGTATCCTACTGATTTCCTCGTCCTTGGTACTGCACAAGATAGCTTTTGTCCCATCATATTTGATAGACCTTTCTCAACACTGTCAATGCTCACATTGATTGCATTAAGTAGACTGTCATAGTAAGTTTCGAGGGTGTGTCTCATGAATTTAACTTCTCCAAGTTTGGAAGACAATCCCATGAAAGAGAGTCGTCTGGTAGGGATGAAATCATTGCTCTTGCCTCTATTGTCGTACCTCCTACGGATCCTTTAGAGAAATATCTGCTTGAGCATAAAATGATATCCATATGGAGAAGAGAGATGAGATAGATAAAATTGTCTTAGAACAATATCCTATTCTCAAGAATAATCTGCATGTTGAACTGCTTGGGGATCCTCCCCCACCAAAGGGTGATCCCGTGTTCGAGCTTAAACAGTTGCCTAATACTCTTAAGTATGCCTATCTTGATGAGAAGGAGATATATCATGTCATTATTAGTGCTCTCCTCTTAGAGCGCGAAGAGAAGAAGTTACTAAAAACTCTGAGGAAGCACTGCGCTGCTATTGGATATACTCTTGATGATCTTAAGGGTATTAGTCCTACTCTATGTCAGCACAAGATTAAAACCGATCCTGACTTTAAACCAGTTGCTGGTCATCAAAGGAGATTAAATCCTAAGATGAAAGAGGTCGTTAGAAAAGAAATATTAAAGCTTCTGGAAGCAGGAATCATTTATCATGTTGCTCATAGTGATTGGGTAAGTCCAGTACATTGCGTACCTAAAAAGGGAGGTATCACCGTCGTTCCTAATGATAAGGATGAACTAATCCCAAAAAGGATTATTACCGGCTATAGAATGGTGATAGACTTCCAGAAACTGAACAAGGCAACCAGGAAAGATCATTATCCTTTGTCGTTGATCGACCAAATGCTAGAAAGGCTATCAAATCACACACACTTCTGCTTTCTAGACAGTTATTCAGGTTCCTTGCAAATACCTGTTGCACAATCTGATCAAGAGAAAACCACTTTCACCTGCCCTTTCAGTACCTTTGCCTATAGACGTATGCCTTTTGGCTTATGTAATGCACCTGCCACCTTCCAAAGATTTATGATGGCTATATTCTCTCACTTTTGTGAAAAGATCGTCGAGGTTTTCATGGATGACTTCTCCGTTTACAGGTCTTCCTTTGATCATTGCCTCAACAACCTTGATCGAGTCTTACAGAGATGCAAAGAAACCAACCACGTCTTGAATTGGGAGAAGTGCCACTTTATGGTTAATGAAGGTATCGTCTTAGGACACAAAATTTCTGAGAGAGGCATTGACGTTGATATGGCTAAGGTTGATGCAATTGAGAAAATGCCTTGCCCCACAGATATCAGAGGTATACGAAGTTTCCTAGGTCATGTTGGTTTCTATAGAAGGTTCATTAAAGACTTCTCTAAGATTTCTAGGCCTCTTACCAACCTCTTGCAGAAGGATGTTCCTTTTGTTTTTGATGAGGATTGTGAGGAAGCCTTCAAAATACTTAAGAAGGCTTTGATAACCGCACCTATTGTTCAACCACCTGACTGGAACTTTCCCTTAGAAATCATGTGCGACGCTAGTGGTTATGTTGTTGGTGCTGTTCTAGGACAAAGAGTTGACAAGAAGTTGAATGTCATTCACTACGCTAGTAAAACTCTAGACAGTGCCCAAAGAAACTATGCCACTACAGAGAAGGAATTTTTAGCAGTCGTGTTTGCATGTGCAAAGTTCAGATCTTACATAGTTGACTCCAAAGTCACTATTCACTCTGATCATGCTGCTATTAAGTACCTCATGGAGAAGAAGGACGCTAAGCCTAGGCTGATCAGATGGGTTCTCCTGCTACAGGAATTTGATTTGCACGTCGTTGACCGAAAGGGTGCTGATAACCCTGTAGCAGATAACTTGTCTAGGCTAGAGAATGTCCTTGATGACCCACTACCTATTGATGATAGCTTTCCTGATGAGTAATTAAATTTCATCCGCACTTCACTTAGTGCACCGTGGTATGCCGATTATGCAAACTATATCGTAGCCAAATACATACCACCCAGTTTCACCTATCAGCAAAAGAATAAATTCTTCTTTGATTTGAGACACTACTTTTGGGATGATCCTCACCTTTATAAGGAACGAGTAGATGGTGTTATTAGACGTTGTGTTCCTGAACGTGAACAGGGACAGATCCTGCAGAAGTGTCATTCCGAAGCTTACGGAGGACACCATGCTAGAGATAGAACTGCCCATAAGGTATTGCAATCAGGTTTCTATTGGCCCACTCTCTTCAAGGATGCTCGTAAGTTTGTCTTGTCTTGTGACGAATGCCAAAGGATAGGGAACATCAGTAAGCGTCAAGAGATGCCTATGAACTATTCACTTGTCATTGAACCATTTGATGTCTAGGGCTTTGATTATATGGGACCCTTCCCGAGTTCCAATGGGTACACTCACATCTTAGTTGTTGTGGATTACGTTACTAAGTGGGTAGAAGCTGTCCCCACTAAAAATGTTGATCACCACACATCTATTAAGATGCTTAAAGAAGTCATGTTCCCAAGATTTGGAGTCCCTAGATACTTGATGACTGATGGCGGTTCCCACTTCATTCATGGTGTTTTCCGCAAGATGCTAGCTAAGTATGATGTCAACCATAGTGTTGCATCTCCTTATCATCCTCGGTTTAGTGGTCAAGTTGAGTTGAGTAATAGGGAGATCAAGTTGATCTTACAAAAGACCGTCAATAGATCTCGAAAGAACTGGTCTAGTAAACTTGACGATGCACTATGGGCTTATAGGACTACTTATAATAATCCCATGGGCATGCCACTGTATAAAATGGTTTACGGAAAGGCCTGTCATTTACCTCTTGAGCTGGAACACAAAGCTTATTGGGCAATCAAAGAGCTCAACTTTGATTTCAAACTTGCCGGTGAGAAGCGGTTGTTTGATATCAGCTCGTTAGATGAATGGAGAGCCCAGGCATATGAGAATGCCAAGTTGTTCAAGGAAAAGGTTAAGAGATGGCACGACAAACGAATATAGAAACGAGAGTTCAATGTAGGTGATTATGTCTTGCTATACAATTCTCGTTTGAGATTCTTTGTAGGCAAGCTTCTCTCTAAATGGGAAGGTCCCTATATTATCGAGTAAGTATATCGTTCCGGTGCCATCAAAATCAATAACACGGAAGGAAATTTTCCTAGAGTGGTAAATGGGCAAAGAATCAAGCATTACATCATTACATCTCTGGTACTCCCATAAATGTTGAGACCAATATCATCAATGTCATAACTCCAGAGGAGTACATAAGGGATGTTTATCAGCCTGTTTCAGACCTTGAAACGGAAGATGTATCTGTTTCTGTAAGAAATTGGACTCCGATACTTTTCCAATAGGAAATTTCTTCCGTTTTGGAATTTTTGGAAAATTAGAAAAATAAAAAGCAGTCCGGAGAGCGAACGAGGCGGCCACAAGCCCTGCCACCGCCCCTACCCCCCTGGTGGCGGAGGGCAAGCTTGTGGGCACCTCGTGTGCCTCCCGGACTCCGTTTTCTTGCGGAGTTCTCCTTCTGGCCCAGAAAAAATCAATATATAGTTGCCCGAAGGTTTTGATCTCCGTATCGTGCAGTTTTCCTTTGTTTTCGTTTCGAGCTTGCTGTGCCGCAGATCTAGGTCAAGATGTCTTCTCAAGATTCAGAGGGAGAGAGCTATGTGGTTGACTACCTTGCTAACCCCAAGGTCTATGGGGACTTGGAACCATATGGCTGGACCACTGATGAGGAAGAGGACTATAAGCCCAAAGGGAAGGAGCAAACGAGTTCCGATGAAGAGGAGGCTCCTCTACCTCAACCGGCAAACACCCATGTGGAGTTCAAGAAGTCAAACCTACCTGACCATAGGAAGAAGCCTAAGACCTTGTTTATCCCTTCTCGTTTCTTGCAGGAGAGTAAGCAGGAACTTTGCCATAGAGTGTTGAAACTTGAGGAAGAAAATGACGATCTAAGGGAGCAGAACTTTTTGCTCAAGTGGAAATTAGACAAGCTCAAGACTGCTTTAACAACAACACCACCATCACCACCAAAGGAAGACGACTAAGCATTGGTATGGGCAATCCCCTTGGCTTCTGCCAAGCTTGGGGGAGTTGCCCTGGTATCGTATCACCTTTATATCTTTTTCTTTTACCTTTGTTTTAGTTCTTTCCTTTTCAGTTTTTATTTCTTCTCTTAGAGGAATAAGACTTTACTTTTTAGTTTGAGTCTTTTGCTTTTGTCTCTCCCCCGATGTATTCGAGCTTACAAGCTATATAATAAAGAGTTTCTTAGTCAAGGGCTTTGCTTTGTGCCATGATCAAAAGTATGAAAAGAATGATAGCATGAAAGATCATGAGACGATCTTATGGAAAGTGATAACTTCACTTCTAACACGTATGATGATTGAAACTTGTTGAGAATAAATCAACATAGATATTAGTCATTGTTGCAATAAATAAGAAGTAATAAGGAAAGAGAGGTTCACATATAAATATATCATCTTAGACACTTTTTACAATTGTGAGCACTCACCAAACTATTACATGCTTAGGAGTAGATGTTGGACAAGGAAGACAACATAATGAATTGTGTTTGCTTGGTTCCAAACAATGTTATATGATTAGAGATCCCTTAGCATGTGACGATTGCTTCCACCTCATATTAGCCAAAACTCCCGCACCAAGTAGAGATACTACTTGTGCATCCATAAACCTCCAACCCAGTTTTGCCATGAGAGTCCACCATACCTACCTATGGATTGAATAAGATCCTTCAAGTAAGTTTTCATCGGTGCAAGCAATAAAAATTGCTCTCTAATATGTATGATCTATTAGTGTGTGGAAAATAAGCTTTGTACGAACCTGTGATGAGGAAGACATAAAAGCGACAGACTGCATAATAAAGTTCTTTATCATGGGAGGCAATATAAAGTGACGTTCCTCCGCACTAAGAGGACACGCATTCAAACCTCAAAAGTGCATGACAACCTCTGCTTCCCTCTGCGAAGGGCCTATCTTGTACCTTTACTATTTACCCTTGAAAGAGTCATGGTGATCTTCACCAATTCCCTTTTTGCCTTTGTCTTGGCTACCGTCACATGCTTGGGAAAGATCTATATTCATATATCAACTTGGAGTTGAGTACTTATGCTTTATTGTTGTTGACTTTACCCTTGAGGTAAATGGTTGGGAGGCAAAACTATAAGCCCCTATCTTCCTCTGTGTCCAGCTGAAACTTTGACACCATGAGTACCACGTGAGTTGTAACAATTGTGGAAAACGAAAGAGATGATTGAGTATCTGGGTTTGCCTTACAAGCTCTTATTTGACTCTTTGTGATGTTGTGATAAATTGCAATTGCTTCAATGACTATGGACTATTGTTGGTTACTTCTCGGTAAGGTTTTTGCTTCATGCTTTGCTTTGTGAAGGAATTGTTACTTTCCCATAAGAATCTTTATGATGTATTGCTGTTCTACATATGATCATGATGCCCTCATGTCCGTATTATGTTTTATCGACACCTTCGTCCCTCAACATGTGGACATGTTTAGGGAACTTGGTTTTCGCTTGAGGACAAGCGAGGTGTAAGCTTGGGGGAGTTGATACGTCCATTTTGCATCATGCTTTCATATTGATATTTATTGCTTTTTGGGCTGTTATATTACTTGTGGTACCATATTTATGCCTTTTCTCTCTTATTTTGCAAGGTTTATTTGAAGAGGGAGAATTCAGGCAGCTGGAATTCTGGACTCGAAAAGGAGCAAATCCTACTCCACTATTCTGCACATCTCCAAATGCCCTGAAAAGTTACGTGGATTTTTTCTGGATTATATAAAAAATACTGGGCGAAAGAACTACCGGAGGGGGGCAGCCAGGGCCCCACAAGCCCTGACACCGCTACCCCCCCCCACATATCAAACTATCAAAGTAACGAACGCGAATCATATGAACATGATGAAACTAGCATGACAGAAATTCTCGTGTGTCCTCGGGAGCGTTTTTCCTCCTATAAGACTTTGTTCAGGCTTGCCCCTTGCTATAAAAGGGATTGGGCCACTTGCTGCACCATTTCTACTACTTGTTACTTGTTACTTTTTGCTCGCTACGTTTCACCTCACTACACTATCACTTGTTACCGCTACTTTCAGTGCTTGCAGTTATTACCTTGCTGAAATCCGCTTATCAGAGCCTTCTGCTCCGCGTTGGGTTCGACACTCTTACTTATCGAAAGTACTACGATTGATCCCCTATACTTGTGGGTCATCAGTCTCCGGGTCAAGAGCCGAGCTTTCTAAGAAGGCGACTTAGTGCTCCGTTTAATTCAAGATCATACCGGTATGCACAAGCTGTCACCTCCATGGGAGGGACCGTTTGTCGTCAGCAAGAATCTTTGGAACGGCTCATATTATTTGATGGATCTTCGCCCAGATCGTCCAACTACGGAGGTTGAGACAACTCGTCCTGGAACATAGCCCATATGTGGCCTTACTATACTTAGAGCCATGAGCTCCCTCTCTTTCTTTTATCAATTTTTAGCAAATTGTAATCCATGAATTATGAAAGCAATAAAGCCGGCACCCACGAATTTCAGGGTCCTTTGCGTTTCAGCTTTTGAAAGCATGAGTCTTTATTGTTCTATAAGTCGCCCAAACATGGACACTATCATGGTCAAAGAGTGTAAGTCGCCACGTTGCACTTGCTTCAAAACTGGGCTTTGATAAACTGCCAAAGAGGACCAACGTTGCCAAGTCGCACGGTTCAAACATAGGCGCCTTATATGGTTTTGAGAAGTAAACCGGCTTACTTGGGGGGTACTAGTCCCCAAGTCGTTTTGCAGTAAGATCGTATACGCTTCTGTAATCCTATGCCTGGTTTCTTCCTAAACCATAGGTCACTTGGGGGCTTCCACTCATTGAGTTCAGCCTGAATACCCTCTTGGCTAGGGAAAAATTACCGCATTACAAATGGTTATACTGGACTTTGTGTTGAACAAGTCGCCACATGGACCTATGTACTCAAGGCGAGTCAATCCGTTATTTGGACCCTGAACTCGTCTTGGTTAAAATATAAAAGGTACCGGCCAGAGTCACACATGGAAAATAGATAAACCATTGGTTCATTGAACCTGCTTCACAGAAGCTTGACTCGCGCCTGATCAGCCGGTCTAAAACAACGAGGCTTTTTTTGCCGAAGTTTCCTAAGGGTAACACTAGAGTTTTGCAAACTCGTCTTATCCTATCGAAACTCATTGAGTCGATAAAACTTTTACTTTGAACTGGTTTTTATTATAACTCGCCCCGGTTCATATTTATCCCCGTAACCCGGGGGCTGATTTATCTCTCGCCATGACCCGGGGGCTGATTTCTCTCTCGCCATATCCCGGGGGATAATTTATCTCTTGCCATGATCCAGGGAACTGGTCTATTCCTAGACATGCACTTGCTGAATTGGCTGTCGTCTTCCTAACATACGAGGACAAGTTTTGAGCCATTTCTTGGTTAATGAAAAAATTGCAGGCGAGTCATGGATAGGATTCAAGGACTACAAATGGTTCTATCCAAAATACAATACGGCATGTTTGGTGTTACACACACACACTAGCAAGATAATTACATGGCTCGCATGGCCACAATGGGTATCATTCCCCAGCAGAGGAAGGATCCATGGGCGAGTGAGGCCGCCGCCGAGTCGCCTTGCCTTGAGCTTTATCCGCCTTCAATTCATAAGTCGCCCAGTTTCTAGTTACACTTGGACAAGGAGATGAACTCGTCTTCCTCATCTAGGAAGAGAGACAGGTCCAAGTCAAGATCAAAAGGATTCTTGGGATGGCTAGGAACCAGGCTAGAAATTTCATATGAAGGAGGCATCACCTTCTTTTTGTTTTCGCCGTAGGCGGCTTGATACTTCTTCAGATCCAAACTGGCTGCCAGTTGAGTCGCCGCATAGCGAGATTCTACGATGGTCCGGTGATAGTCCATCTCGGTGAATTCTGACGCATCATCTTTCAGCTCGGGGTAGCCGGCGACTATTTCCTTGGTTTTGAGCTCCGGGGCCTACGCTATGCACCGACTCAGGGTGTTCAACACTCCCGTTCGGGCGGCTGATCTCTTTAATTCTTCTATTTGAGGAGGCAGCATGGACAAGAAGCCAAGCATTTGCTTGATGGTCATTATTGGTCCCTTACTGCCCATCACTTCCTTGATCATTAACACACCTCCGGTGTACAGCTGCTCATCAAAGGTGTATATGGCTCTCAATTTAAGCAGGCAGTCGTCTGGGAGATTGATAGCTCGGGCGCCTACAAAGGGGACATAAGTATTTGATAACTTTTGATCCCAAATTGGTTAGTCAAAATAGTTCAAAGATCAAGCTTACCAAACATGGCGACTGTCATATTGGATACATGCTTTTTTAGGCCGGTCAGCTCCTTTTGGGCGGCTTCTAGTTTCTCTTCTGCCTACTCAGCATGCTTCAAGATGGCGGCTTGATCGGCCTTGGCTTTTTCTCAAAACAATTGTGGTCGACCTTCATTTTTTCTAAATCGGCGTGCAGCAAGCGGAATTCCACCTCCAACTCGGAGTAAGCATCCTGTTGACCAGACAGGTTTTTCTTTAAGTCGGCTACCGCCGACTCAGTCTAGGCCATAGACTCCTGCACATCATATTTGGGAAGACAAGTCTCAGAATTTTTGCAAGCAATACTCCCGACACTGGGGGGCTAATGTATGATTTTTTATCAAAAGTCATACCACATACAAGACCCGGATCATCTTCTAAAAGGATGAACCGGCCCTTGGGGGCTACAGGTTGAAGTTTTCTAATACAAAACCCGTCTCATCTTCTAAAAAGATGACCCGGCCCTTGCGGGCTACAGGTTGAAGTTTTCTAATACAAGACCCGGCTTATCTTCTAAAAAGATGACCCGGCCCTTGGGGGCTACAGGTTGAAGTTTTCTAATACAAGACCCGGCTCATCTTCTAAAAAGACGACCCGGCCCTTGGGGGCTACAGGTTGAAGTTTTCTAATACAAGACCCGGCTCATCTTCTAAAAAGATGACCCGGCCCTTGGGGGCTACAGGTTGAAGTTTTCTAATACAAGACCCGGCTCATCTTCTAAAAAGATGACCCGGCCCTTGGGGGCTACAGGTTGAAGTTTTTCTAATACAAGATCCGGCTCATCTACCAAAAGGTGAGCCGGTCCTTGGAAGGCTAATGGGTACAGGAAAATACATCAACATACCTCGTGTTTGGTCCTCATAAGGAGGAGCAGGCTTTTGTTCAGCTCAAAATCCCTCTCCAGGTGACTTGTGAAGCCGGAGCAAAGCTGGTCGAATTCCAGCTTCTCGTATTGGGGGAGTTTGAGGGGTTCTGCGTTGCCATCAGGGGAAAGGCGACTCGCCTTTGAAGTATGTTTGGAAAGCACAACACTTGGGGGAGTGGAGTAGCCAACGCCGGTAACCACGGCGTCTGGATCGTCGGTCGCCTTGAGAGGGCTTAGCGGGTTACTCTGTCCAGCGGTCTCTTTCAAAATGACGGGCGAGTCATCCCGGGCGTCGGGAATATCGCCTACAGGAATGTCACAAGCCGCCTTTTGCTCCTCTTCAGCCTCAGGAACAGAGGTGCTCGTGCCTAAGGCATCAGATGTTCGGTGTGCAGAAGGAGAGTTGCCGGTTTTTCTCCTGTTCGCTTGTGCCCTGCGACGAAAGCACCAAGGTTAAAAGCACATGTCATTGTTTAGAAAAATTGAGTTAACAAAGAAGACTTACCCTTGCACACGAATCATCGGCGGGAGAGCAGAGATGGCCGAGTCGCCAGATGTGGGAGGAGAAATCTGACAGGACAAAGAATTGAAATTCACAAAAGTGGCGAGTCATATTTCACACGGCAAAAGATATAACAAAACAAAGATGTACCTCACTGGTGTGTTTTCAACCGGTTGTCTTCTCGGGCAGTCCAGTGATCAAGTCGCCAGAGCGACTACGGGTCTTGTGTGAGGGGGTGAATCTTGCTTTCTTCAAAAGGAAATCAGGGTCCATATAAGCATGAGGGTGAGACATGGGCACTTTTCCGCAGATCCGCCTGGCTGGTCTAGGGGAAGAAGAAGGTGAGTCGGAAGAAATGGAAATTACCTCGACTGCATCATTCTTGCTCTCATCATCGTCGCCCTACATGTAAGGATATAGGGTATAAACTTAAGTCGGAACACATAGATAAGGGACAAGGCAAAAACCCTTACCTTTGAATGTGCCTCGTCTGCGTGAGAGTCGCCAATAAAAGATGAATCTTTTGTGGCGGTCTTCTTTTTGCTCACCGTATTCTTCTTTTTGGTTGGCACCTTGCTGGACTTCGAGGCGACAGTTTTGGGGCCCATCCGCCAAAACACATCAGTTTTCTGATAGATGGAGGCGGGTCTTTAGCCACAAAGGTTGTTAAGTATAAACAAGACAAGCGGCGGCTTAGATTCTTACTGGTGGCACCGGGTTGGCACGGCAGAAGGCTTTAAGATCGATCTTGGCGCATTCTTCCAGAGACTCGTTGTTCAGCTTCTTAATGACCCCGACGATTTCGCTCTCTCAGAGCTGGCGGCGACTGGCGCGCTGTGGATGGTCTAAAGTGCCGTCGTAATCATATATCAGCCCGTCGCGGCGACTCAAGGGAAGGATATTCCATTCTATCCAGCAGCGGAACAGATCGATCCCGATGAGCCTGTTGTTGTTCAGGAATTTTAAATCTGAAAAGAGTGGGATGAATTCTGATTCTTCTTCTTCGGTGAGCTTGTCAGGGAATTTGAAATCCATAGGCACGTAGTCTGCTCTGAAACCCGGGAGAGGGTTCTCGCCTGGTGGAGGCTCCTCTACCTCAACCGGTAAACACCCATGTGCATCTCGACAGTAGAACCATGACTCGGCCCAGCCTTTGCGACGGCTGGGAAAAAGAACTGTCGGGAATCCACGCTCACGGCGTCTCTGGATGTTAACTCCTCCAAGCTCGTGGTTGGGACCATTGGGGAACTCGGTCTGGCGGTTTAGATGGAAGAAGTTCCAGAACAGGGGGGTCATGGGTTCTCTCTGCAAATACACTTCACAGAAGACCTGGAACTGGCATAAATTGCTCATGGAGTTGGGTCCTGGGTCTTAAGGATGGAGGTTGAGGAAATGCAGGACGTCCTGGAAAAACATTGACCCAGGTGGCTTGAACCCACGCTCAAGGTAATCGGTGAAGATCACTACTTCTCCTCGAGCAGGGTTGGGGGTCAGCTCGCCCGGGGCGGTTCTCCAACCAATAGTTTCCTTACTGTCGAGGAGACCCGCCTTAACGAATTCCTCGAGCGTGGCATCGTCGACTTTGGTTGGCAACCAATCACACCTCGTAATGGCCATGACTACAAAAAAATGGAGTACGGGGCGACTCAGTAAAAGACTAGAGTATATTCTAACCCGCTAGTGCGGTTCTATGGTGTTGGCAAAAGGTTTGTTAACCCACCAAAATATTCTAACCCGCTGGTACGGGCCTATGGTGTTCACACAAGATTTGTTAACCCGCCAATAGTTGACGAGCATCGTAGCCCGTTATTTGGGCAATCTACGAGTATATCTTCGGGGTGTTCTAACTCGCCCTCCATACTGGAAGAAAAGGCATACTGGCTACAGTAATGAAATTAAGTCGCTACGAAGGCTGAAGCTAAATGGCGACTCTCCGAAGTGTGCTTTTCCTTAGAGATATTCTCAACAGGCGAATGAACATGTTTCTACAGACAGGCGGTAAATTATGGATCTACGGACGGATTAAAATAGGAAGATATCGCCTGAAGTAATGGTGATGAACTACGCATATAGTGCAACTACAATGTTGGTCAGCAGTGCATAGGTTTAAACTAGCAGGAGGACATGATTAAAATGGTCGACGCCTGTTGCTACCTAAAACCAACTGCTGGAGCGGGGAGCAGATCTGAAACAGTTTGAGGTGTTCATCACGTTGTGGAGCTAGCTCGCAAGGAAGCTACGGTCATGGAGTTCTTGGTCTAAACCTAAGTGGGGGAAGGTGTGTACCTGTCGATAGGAGATTTCCGCCGGGAAAGAATGCCCGGAGCTTCGTGTTCCTTGGCGCCCGGAGAGTCGCGGTCGACGGAGAAAAACTCCAGGGGCCGGGGACGACGTCGGGGCACTGGAGCTTGGAGATGATGTCGGGGTGCCGGTGCACGGAGACGAAGAGCACAGGGAAGACGAAGACGAAGATGAGATGGAGGTTGGCGACGGGGCTTCTCTTCCCCCATTTCTCTTATTATTTAAAGGGCAGGAACGGAAAACGAGGCTGTCAAGGCGGAGATCGAGGCGACAAGTCAGAGGACACGATGATGGAGCCTAGATTTTTGGGATAAGCAATTATGGGCAAAAGATTCGTTGACGGTTACAGTGTTTGGGGTCTGGAACCAAGGGGATGAGGCGACACCCTTTAATACTGTATGGCGACTCAGGTTAAGTACCACGGATGGCGGCTCAACGTTCGCCGAAGGCCAGAAATGAGGAGAGTCGCCCCGAGATTGATGGGAGTTTATTGACAAGAATGAATTCACGACAATCTGGGGCCTAATGTTGGGGATATTACCTGTGGTTAACCCGCCCTTAGTGGGTCGGGTCACCAAAGGGGCGACTCACCTTTAATTATGCGTCCAGTAGCCCAGGAGCTGTAGGGCGGTTCGAAAAGACCATATGGATGATGGAACGTCAAGGAAGCTCCTGATCGTGGGGAACACGGTGACTTAGAGATAAGGAAAGCTACCAAGAGTAGGATGGCAGGACTTTGTAAACCCTAGGGCCTCGACCTGTATATAAAGGCGAGTCCCAGGGAAAGGTCAGGCGGGTTAGAGAGAATCGAGAGCTAGGTCAGGCGAGTTATGCCCTCCTTGTAATTGAAACCACCATTAATCCTCACAAAGCCGGACATAGGCTTTTACCTCCACACGAGCGGCCGAACCTGGGTAAATCTGAGTCTCGCTTTCGCTCACCCCCTTTGAGTCGCCACCAGGGTGCGATGGCTCCATCTTTAAGTCCTTTCATGAGGACATCTTCCATGATAAAACCATGACACCATGTGTCCTCGGGAGCGCTTTTCTTTATATAAGAGTTCGTCCAGGCTTGTCGTTGCTACAAAAAGAATTGGGCCACCTTGCTGCACCTTTGTTACATTTGTTACTTGCTACCCGTTACGAATTACCTTGTGACAAAACTATGTGTTACCGATAATTTCAGTGCTTACAGAGAATACCTTACTGAAAACCCTTGGCATTTCCTTCTGCTCCTCATTGGGTTCGACACTCTTACTTATCGAAAGGACTACGATAGATCCCCTACACTTGTGGGTCATCAAGGGGTGATTAGGTTTTTGGGGAGCGATCCCGTGACTGCTCGCCTTCGTTTGTCTGCTTCGTCTACGTCCGCGTCGTCTTTGTCATCGCCATGTCTTCACCAACTGAAGCCGACCGTCTCGCCCACGAGAAGGCCGAAGATGAGATGAAGATGGTAGAGGATGTTGTCGCCGCCACGAATATGCTGTCCTACAGAGCGATCTTTGGACAAACACACCTATATGAGCCTGACTATTGGTCACGGTCTATGAGATTGAGGTGATCTCTAGTAAACTCATGAATAGGCGAGGAGTGTGACTAATATGCTCCACCCGAGGGGTTAGTCTTCGGCGGCCTACTACTAGTAAGACTTGTGGTGAAGCTTTTAAACTGACAATTCAAGGCATAGTCCATTGTTCAGTTGTAAAGGAGTGTGGTTGCTTGCTCTAGGTGAAGCTCAACCTTAACAGGTCTTCACTCAAATGTTGGTATATCGAAACAGTGATTGGAACAAAAGAACATAATGTGCCCTTGAGATTTGGTGGGGGTTGTTGAAATCTGAGATGGGCCTATTGCCCATGAGACAATTTCAGAAATCTCTAAGGGCCCATGTAGGTGGTGGCATGACAAGGTGGTGGTGGGAAGTTTAGTCCCACACGGCTAGTGGAGAAGGAGTTGGACCCCTATATAAGGGTCACTCTTCTACATGATATTGGAACATGAGAAGAGAAGAGGCCCTCGCGCACTCCTCCTCTGTCACCCGCCTCGCCACGCCATGCCTATATAAGCACGGGTAACGCCAACCCTAGACGCCACGAGATCAGATCGCCTCTGCCTCATGTGTTTGTTCCTTTTGCTGTTGCTGTCGTGTCGGGATGGGAGAGTAGGCCTCCGAAACCCCGCCTCTCCAGATCCTGTACGGGAGAGGGGCGATTACGGTTTTGGGGAGCAATCGCGCGACTTCTCGCCTTCGTCCGTCTGCTTCGTCTACGTCTGCGTCGTCTTCCTCATCTCCATGACTTCACCAACTGAAGCCGATGTTTCGCCCGCAAGAAGGCCGAAGACAAGCAGAAGGCGGAAGAGGATGTTGCCGCCGCCACCACTACTACTACGGCCAACTGGCCGATCGAAGGGTATAACTCATTTATCCTGTCATGTTTATCTTAGTCCTAGTAGTACTAGCTATATGCATAGATGTTTCTTCTATATGTGTAGTACTTCCTAGTCTGCTCCATAATCAGTACCGCATCAATCTAGTCGATGCCATGTTACTAATTATTTCGTGGATTAATCTATTCAGAAAATTGCCTATTTACTCAACAATCCAAAAACCTAATATGTGTAGGAATTTTGTGAGTAGTGATTTTGTTGCTGCACTCAAGCCGGATAAGTTTACCGGTACTTATTTCAAGCGTTGGCAGACAAGAACCACCTTATGGCTCATGGCTATGAACGTTTTCTAGGTAGCCGGTGTGACTCCTAAGAGAACACTCAATACTGAACAGGAGAAGACGTTCAAGAAGGTCGTCGTCTTCTTTCTTGGAGCAGTTTTAAGCGTGATCAGAGATAAGCTGGTTGATGCATATTTACATGTGCATGTTGCCAAAGAGTTGTGGGAGGCGCTCAAATCTAAATTCAGGGCCACCGATGTTGGGAGCGAGATGTATGTTATGGAGATTTTCCATGATTACAAAATGGTTGAGAACCGTTCTATATAGGAACAAGCTCATGAGATAATATGCATTGCTAAAGAACTTGAGGTCCTGAAGTGCGATTTACCGGGCAAATTTGTGGCGAGGTATATAATCTCTAAGCTCCCTAATTCCTGGAGGAACTTTGCTAACACTCTGAAACATCATATGTGTGAATTCTCAATAGAGGATATCATCGGCCATCTGAGTGTTGAGCAGAACTCGAGAGCAAAGGACTCACAGGGAAAGATGGTCGAAGATCCTTCTGTTGCCAATATGGTACATCAGAGGAACTTCAATTACCACAAGCCCAAGGGGAAGAATTCTGTCCAACAGAATACCGACTTTAAGAAGAAGGGTAAGAAGACCTTCAAGAAGAACAAGAAGGGAGATGGTTGCTTCAATTGTGGTTCTGAGGAACATTGGGCCAGTAAGTTCCCAAACAAGTACAAGAAGCCAGGACAGGACTCCAAGTCTACCAATATGATTGTGCGCAACATTGAAAGTGGTGCATCTGGGTACGGTAATTTGTTTACTGTATTTTTGGTTTGTCAATCTACTGATTGGTGGGTAGACACACGTGCAAATATTCATGTGTGTGCTGACATCTCATTGTTCTCTTCTTACTAGGTCATAAGCCGAGGGTTTGTATTGATGGGGAATGGTGTGAGTGCTCTATTCTTGGTGTTGGCACGGTCGATCTGAAGTTTACTTCGGGAAGGATCGTGCAGCTTAAGAACGTGCGGCATGTCCCCGCCATCAAGAAGAACCTCGTTAGTGGCTCCCTTCTGTGTAGAGAAGGGTTTAAGTTGGTCTTCGAGTCTAATAAAGTAGTTGTTACGAAATATGGACTTTTTTGGTAAAGGTTATGAATGCGGAGGTCTGTTCCGCCTTTCCCTTGCAGATTTTTGTAATAAAGTCATGAATAATATTCATTCGAGGGTTAATGAATCTGAAGTTTGGCACTCACGTCTTTGTCACATAAGTTTTGGTGTTATGTTGCAGCTAGCAAAACTGAATTTAATCCCGAATTTCACTTTAGCCAAAGGTTCTAAGTGACATTCGTGTGTGCAAGCAAAGCAACCTCGCAAGCCTCACAAGGCTGCAGAGGAGAGACACTTGGCGCCATTAGAACTCATACATTCTGATCTTTGTGAGATGGATGGTGTGTTGACGAAAGGTGGAAAGAAATATTTCATGACATTGATAGACGATTCCACTAGATATTGTTATGTATATCTGTTAAATACTAAAGATGAGGCTCTACACTACTTTAAAATCTGTAAGGCATAACTTGAGAATCAACTTGAAAAGAAAATTAAACGAGTCCGGTCTGATCGTCGTGGAGAGTAATTCTCAAATGAATTTGATTCTTTTTGTGCGGAACATGGCATTATTCATGAGAGGATTCCTCCCTATTCACCCGAGTCAAACGGGGTTGCCGAATGGAAAAACCATACTCTAACTAATTTTGTTAACGACATCTTAGATACATCGGGTTTACCCAAGGCATGGTGGGGGGAGGCTATATTGACTGTGTGTCATGTCCTGAATAAGGTTCCTACAAAAGATATTGAGATCACACCCTATGAGGAGTGGTCGAAGAGAAGGACGATGCTTTCATACTTACGTACTTGGAACGAAAGAACATAATGTGCCCTTGAGATCTGGTGGGGGATTGTTAAATCTGAGATGGGCCTAAGGCCCATGAGACAATTTTAGAAATCTCTAAGGGACCATGTAGGTGGTGGCATGACAAGGTGGTGGTGGGAAGTTTAGTCCCACCCCGCTAGCGAAGAAGGAGTTAGACCCCTTTGTAAGGGTCTCTCTTCTACATGCTATTGGAGCATGAGAAGAGAAGAGGCCCACGCGCACTCCTCCTTCGCCGCCCGGCTCGCTAGGCCACGCCACGCCATGCCTATATAAGCAGGGGTAACGCCAACCCTGGACGTCACGAGATCAGATCGCCTCTGTCTCACGCGCTCATTCCTTTTGTTGTTGCTGTCGTGTCAGGACAGAAGAGCAGGCCTCCGAAACCCTGCCTCTCCAGATCCTGTACAGGCGAGGGCGATTAGGTTTTTGGGGAGCAATCACGTGACTGCTCGCCTCCGTCCGTCTGCTTCGTCTACGTCCGCGTCGTCTTCGTCATCGCCATGTCTTCACCAAATGAAGTCGACCGTCTCGCCCGCGAGAAGGCCCAAGCCAAGAAGATGGCGCAGAGGATGTTACCGCCGCCACCACTTCTACTACGGTCAACTGGCCGATCGGAGGGTATAACTCGTTTATCCCACTCATGTTTATCTTAGTCCTAGTAGTACCACTAGCAGAAAAACGGCCTATAGCCCCGGTTTGGTTGGGCCATTATTCCCGGTTCATGAATCGGGACTAAACAACTGGGACTAATGCTAGCCCCGGTTCGGCCCCGAACCGGGGCTAATAGAACTCCACGTGGCGGGGCTTGGAGCGAGGGGGGGGTATTAGTCCCGGTTCGTATTACGAACCGGGGCTATTTCGTCGCTCCTTTTTTTAGCACTTTTTAGGGTTTAGGGTTTTGCACTAAGTTGGATAGGGCTATTTTGTTGCCCCCTATTTTCCCATTTATTTGATTTGGGCACTTTTTAATTCTTGTTTTGCGCTAAATTGGATGGTACATACATAGCAATAAAGGAACAACTATATTGCACATCATCGTCACGAGTATATTACACCATCTCATCCGTCGTGCTTTGTCGAACATATTACAAAATGGAGACACGAGTTACACATGCACATATCCATCTCTTTTACACTTTAACATTTCATCTGAATTGCATCGACGGGCAATAAAATTCTCCCTTCACATCTAGGACCCCTGCATCTAAGAATCCGACAATTTCCTCTTGAATTGCTCGTACACGTTACTGTGGTAGAAGACCGCCCCGCAACCGTTCGATCTAATTTAAAGAAGGGGTCAATATATATCAATGAAACCGAACACAATTGATGGTAATAAAATAAAGTTGTGAGTATTGTTTATCGTACTTCAATTTTTTTATGTCTCCGTTTTTTCCCGTCTCATGGGTCGTGTGGCGAATGGACTCCCAAACATAGTATCCACATAAATTGTTCCCATGTTCCTGCCTCAAGAACTTTATGAGAACAGAGTTCAATCATAAACATAATCAATAATGATAATGGTATTGAAACTAGAATAAAGAGATGCGTGGATCTAGCTAGTAGTCACTTACATCCAATTGTCTAAATGTAAGTTCTGACTTCCAAACACCCCGAGCCTTGGCGGTGAACCGTTTGCAAGCCCTGCCAAGAAAAGGAAATTAATAAAGGAGTTCTATATTAATTCCTACCTATCATGAAATGAACGAAAAGTTGCCGATATAGTGCCATAATGATTGAAATTACCTCTGGAGGCATTCCTGCATGTTCGCCCATTCAGCGAGGGGTGTGTCGGCGGGGTGAAATGAAGCATGAGCTTTCTCCAAAGGTTTTCTTTGGCTGTTGTGCTGGCATATAAGACTCCTTCCTCCCTTGGCTTAATCCATTCTCGAGTGATGATAGGGATGTGGTCCCTAACAACAACTCTGCATGCCTTCACAAACTTCTGCTTTACATCTATGGGAGCAATTGGTTGCCGGCATTTAAGACTGTTTCGATCTTGTACCTCTCACCGTCATCCAACTTCTTGGTTGGGCCTCGTTTCATCCGTACTGAAGTTTTGCTCGATCCGTAGGGCTAAAAGAAAGAGCGTTAATATATGTATATAGCAGAGGATTACTTTATTAATATATATATATATATATGCACCTCGACGGAGCGGTCAGCTTCTCCCTCGTCGGCTTCTTCCTCATTGGAGCCGCCGATTCCTCCTTCGCCCAAGGCGTGGGCGTCTACCTCACCGGAGATTCTACCTCTATGTTGAGAGACTCATCTCCCTCACCGGACTCGTTCAGAAACTGATTGGTGACATCGATATCGCCAACTAAAATATCATCCCCGCGGATGACACCATGCATCACATCTTTGTGATATTCTTCTCTGCCTTGTATTGGATCCATAGTATCTACAAATTAATTAAACACAAAAAACTAAATTAACTAACAACTAAAACTCCCGCTTATATACATCGAATAATCCACTTAATTAATGCATCATTGAATAATCCACTTAATATTATCGAATATATAATCTGGAATACATAAATAATACATCTCCCGAATACAGTAATACATCGAATAATATATAACTGATCAACCAACAAAGAGCCATCGTTGTAGTGAGGTGCGGGCGGTGGACACCCAAAGAGCAGGGACCATCACCGGACCATAACTCGGGTGAGATCCCTGAAGAACATGCCAGGTACTGCAGAACGTCGCATCCAACGCCTCCATGTAGCGACGGATGTGCTCGTCCTCCTCCCTGACACGGCGACGTACCTCCTCCTTGGGGGCCGGCACCCTAGGCACTGAAAGTGGCCCCGCGACCGTCACCAAAGAAGCTCTGGGTCCACGACGGGAGCCCGGTTCCTCACCAAGTTGCGCGCCCCGGAAGGTAACTCCTCCCAATGCCAGTCCGGCGGAGCCCAGTCCCGCACATGCTGGCGCCTATCAAGTAGGTGGTCGCCACCGAGTCGACGACGAGGATGCGGGTCAGGCATCGTATGTCCTACTATTTAAATTCCTACTATTTAATAAACTTTTCTAAACTTGTACTCCCTCCGTTCCAAAATGTAAGACATTTTAAAGATTTCAACAAAAAACTACAAACGGAGCAAAATGAGTGAATCTATACTCTAAAATATGTCTAACGGATTCTCTTAACCTTTAAGAGATTTAGCAAAATGGCGACATTCTGGATGTGCAGAAAATAATCCATATTTTTCCTGATCTCATCTACCCTTCTATATGTCCCATTGTCTACTGTCACAGGATTCAAGAAAACCATGACTTCATCACTAGTAGTAATAGGCGATGATGCTATGAAGCTTTACAAAGTTGTTTTGTAACGGAATCCCGAATAGGATAATTAGTTTTTTGGTACGCAGTTCAAAAAGGCTCATCCGAATATTGCTATTTGGAAGGACTTTGTTGAACTTCGTACCCAAAAACAAATATTTCTATCAGGAACTCCGTTCGAAAACAACTGTCGAAAGCTTCATAGCGCCATGTGTCTATTACTACCATGTAATGATGAAGCCATTGATTTCTTCAATACTTTGGCAAACATACGTGACATATAGAATCTAGCTAGCTAGTTAGGTTACATAGATGAGACCCCAAAAAAATAAATCAACTTGTGCACTAACAATGTTGTTTCCTCTAACTTAACCTACACCTAAAAATAAATTCACCAAATATTCTAAAAATAACACTTAAGCATATACAAAAGCGCTTTTCATGAAAAAAAATTATCACCAGATTGGACAACCTAGCAGGTATCAAGGAAGTGTTTTTTTGAGCCTCTAAAACCTTTTTTTATATGTTTGAGTTTACTCCATCGGTTTTCATTGGTTTTTTGGCTTATATTTTTCTATATTTTTGTGCCTTTTTCAGTTTCCTTTTTTCCTTTTTTTTCCTTTTCAAATACATGTCTATTTAGGTTATATACATGGTAACTTTTTTGGCAAAATAAGGAACATTTTTTGGTTCATGCTGAAAACAAATTAAATATGTAAAAAAATTGAAATACACGTTTTTTTGGAAATTTTTAAATACACGTTCATTTTTTTGAATGGTATTAAATAGATGTATAAATGTACGTAGACATGTTATTGACATTGTATGAAGATTTTTGAGAAATCACATGAATGTAACTAAACTTGACTTTTAATTATGCACTTTTTTAACATTTTATTATATTTTTTTAAATATACAACTTTTTTATTCGTTAGGTTTTGTTTTCCAAATTTCGTGAACATTTTATTACATTGTTTTATCTTTTTAAAATTTCATGAAATTTTTTAATCATCTGCATATTTGTAAATATCACTTAAGCATATACACTACAAATATTCTACAATCTACAAGAAAATTCATCAATCTACAATCTATAATATACAAATATTCTACAATCTACAAATATCACTTAAACATATTTGACGATCGATTGAGAGGAGAGGAGAGAGGCTCACCGACTGCAGGAAGGAGGAAGCCGGAGGCGGGGAGGAGCGCGGCACCGGCGATCGACGGGAGGGCGCGCGAGACAGAGGAGCGTGCGGCACCGGTGACGGGGAGGATGGCGCGTCCGGGGAGGAGCGCAGCACCGGCGAGGGGGAGGCGGGCGCCAACGAGGAGGAGCGTGGCGACGGCGGCGGGGAGGAGCGCGGCGACGGCGTCGGGGCATTCGTCCATTGTGCAGCGAGAGGAGGAAGAAGAGATCGAACTGCGGCGATTTGGGTTGGAAATTTCCAACTCCCGCTTATATAAGTGGAGCTTTAGTCCCGGGTCGGGGCTCGACCCGGGACTAAAGAGCCGCTTTAGTCCCGGCTCGAGCCCCGACCCGGAACTAAAGACCCTTTTTCGGCAGCCCAAAAGGCGGGAAGCACGGGCATTTAGTCCCGGGTCGTGGCTCCAATCGGGACTAAAGGGGGTCTTCAGTCCTGGTTCGAGCCCCGACCCGGGACTAAAGACCTAGGGCTAGCGTCAGGGCAAAGTTTAGTCCAACCTCGCTTGTCGAGAGGAGTTGGGACTGGTTTATAAGCCCCGCTGCCCCCCAACAGTCTCGAGCTCCTCTCAAACGCAGGCTTACGGGCCTAAACGCACTCTCTCTACCTAAATTTGAAAATAGATGTGAATTTAAAGACAAGATTCAACCTAAATTCAAAGTGCTAACTGCACTTTGAATTTAGGTTGAATTTTCTCTATAAATTCGCATCTATTTTCAATTTTTTCCATTATTTTTGTTTTGTTTTTTCCTTTATTTATTTTGTTTTTCCTACTTACAGCTAAATATTTAGTTTTCAAATTTGAATAGTTTAAATTTGAATTCTTTGAAATTTGTGAATACCATTACTTTCGTAGTTTTCTATTTAGTTTAAATTTGAATTCTTTGAAATTCTTTCTAGTTGATATTTTTTTTAGTTAATGTTTTGCTTGATTCTTTTTAACAAGTAAACACTTTGATAATTTTAGTTGATTATTTTTAATTCATTCTTTTTAGTTAATGTTTTAGTTGATTCTTTTTAGTTGACTATTTTTTTTGTTCTCTATTAAAGATTTTAACAAAAAAACTTTATGAAAATTCTGACTTCATTTGGTATTTTTCGTGCATATCTTAATTTTTTTGAGCTAATTGACCATGAAATTCAAGAGCACTACAAATGAACTCTGAAAATGTTGAAGGTGGCATGGTATCATAATTTCACCCACATAGCATGTGCTAAAAAGTTGAGAGGGTTACGATAAAAACTGGATGCACTTCGTGTACAAAACGGACAATCTCTTTCGAAGTATCAGGGTTTCGAATGAGAACTCGTCTGTTACAAAGGAATTTCATTTTTTGAACTTATTGGAACTCCATACTTTTTGTGTGTTCAAAATGCACCATTCAAAGGCACATCATAAATTTTCAACAATTTCTGACTTCTTTTGTTATTTTTCGTGCATTTACTTTTTTTTGAGCTAATTGACCCTGAAATTGAAAAGCACTACAAATGAACTCTGAAAATGTTGAAAGTTGGCATGGTATCATCATTTCACCCACATAGCATGTGCTAGAAAGTTGAGAGGGTTACGACAAAAACTAGATGCACTTCGTGCACAAAACTGATAATCTCTTTCGAAGTTTAATACATCATTACACATCACATAAAGTTTAATACATTACATATATTTATATTTCGATCCCTTGCCTATGATCGCTTTGGTCGTAACCATGGAGCATCTTCATTATTTAACGGGATGCTTGGGTCAATTCTCACTATGAAGGGCGGAATTTCATCAAACTTATTATAATCTGCTGACATGTCTGTCTTTTCCTCGATCCCCATGATGTTTCTTTTCCCTGAAAGAACTATTGACGCTTTGGCTCATCGTCCGATGTATTCATTTGCTTTTTTTTTCTTTTTTTTTGTCTGGAGGACATGTCTTTCACGTAGGAAGCGTGAGCCACATCATTGGCTAGGACGAATGGCTCGTCTGTGTAACCAAGATTCTTGAGATCAACTGTTGTCATTTCGTACAACTGGTCTACCTTTACCCCTTCTCCATTCATGTTCACCCAACTACACTGAAACAAAGGGACCTTAAAAGTAGGCCCATAGTCAAGTTCCCGTATCTCCTCTATGTAACCATAGTATGTGTCCTTTTTTCCATTCTCGTATGTCTCATCATAGCGGACACCACTATTTTGGTTGGTGCTCTTTTTATCTTGGGCGGTTGTGTAAAATGCATTCCTGTTTATCTCGTACCCTTGTACATGTAATGCAGCCGAAGAAGGTGACGCATCCAACCAGTAGAGTTGATCTTCAACAGTGTTGTCATTCATGAGACGTGCTCGCAACCAACTGCTGAAAGTATCCATGTGTTTTTCTTCAATGCAAGAGATAGCCTTCACTGGGAACTCGGAGCATACAAAATTTTTGTGTTCCTCGATATACGAAGCCACGAAGGTGGAACTTTTTAGAACTGTGTAGTGTGCTTGAGTGAAAGAATGTCCGTCCCTACATATCACTGCTTTCTTCCTACTGTGCCTTTGCCACTCAGTCTCCCCTCATGTCGCGATTCAGGAACACCAATTGGCTTAAGGTCATGAAGAAAGTCTACACATAACCCAATGACCTCCTCTGTTCCATAGCCCTTGGAGATGCTTCCTTCTGGCCTAGCATGGTTATGAACATATTTCTTAAATACTCCCATGAACCTCTCGAAGGGGAACATATTGTGTAGATACAGGACCGAGAATGGAAACCTCGTCGACTATGTGAACCAAGAGATGCGTCATAATATTGAAGAAGGACGGGGGGAACACCAACTCAAAACTGACAAGACATTGGACCACATCCTTCTGTAGCCTTTCCAGACATTCTCGATAGTTTACCTTCTGAGATATAGCATTGAGGAATGCACAAAGCTCCACAATGGGTAATCGAACATTTTCTGGTAGAAGCCCCCTCAATGCAACCGGAAGCAACTGCGTCATAATCACGTGTCAATCATGAGACTTCAGGTTCTGGAATTTTTTTCTCTGCCATATTTATTATTCCCTTTATATTAGACGAGAAGCCAATGGGGACCTTCATACTGCTCAGGCATTCAAAAAATAATTCCTTCTATGCTTTGGTAAGAGCATAGCTGCTTAAGTATTGACGCTCTTTATCAGTCTTCTTGTCGTATGGGTATTTCATACGTTGCTGCTCCTCCCGTGCTTCTGTTGTATCTTTTGTCTTCCCATACACGCCCATGAAGCCTAGCAGGTTCACGCAAAGATTCTTCGCCACGTGCATCACGTCGATTGAAGACCGGACCTCTAGGTGTTTCCAATAGGGTAGCTCCCAAAATAAAGATTTATTTTTCCACTTGGGCACGTGTCCGGTAATGTCGTCTTTCGGAACAGATTGACCGCCGGGACCCTTTCCAAAGATTACTATTTGATCCAAATCCTTGACCATAGCCAATAACTCATCACCAGTATGGAGGTTAGGCTTCTTTCGGTGATCTGCCTCATCGTTGAAATGCTTGCCTTTCTTTCTTACGGGATGATTGGTCGGAAGAAATTGACGACACCCCAGGTAGACAACCTTCTTAGATTTTTCCAAATATTTACCTTTAGTCTTATCTAAACAGTACGTGCATGCATTGTATCCCTTGTTTGACTGTCCTGAAATGTTACTAAGAGCAGGCCAATTATTGATGGTTATGAACAGCAATGCTCGTAGGTCAAATTCCCGTTGTTTGTGCTCATCCCACACACGTACACCTGGTTTGGCCCACAACTGCAAAAGATCATCAACTAATGGCCTTAGGTACACATCAATGTCATTTCCGGGTTGCTTCGGTCGTTGGATGAGCACTGGCATCATAATGAACTTTCGCTTCATGCACAACCAAGGAGGAAGGTTGTGGATACATAGAGTCATGGGCCAGGTGTTGTGACTGCAACTCTGCTCCCCAAAAGGATTCATGCCATCTGTACTTAGACCAAGCCATAAGTTCCTTGGGTCATCTGCAAAGTCCGGCTACTCCCTCTCGATTTCCCTCCACTGCGACCCATGTGCGAGGTGTCTCAACTTTCGGTCTTTCGTACGCTCGTCTTTGTGCCATCGCATCAACTTGGCATGCTCGTTGTTTCTGAACAGACGTTTCAACCGTGGTATTATAGGAGCATACCACATAACCTTAGCACGAACCTTCTTCCTCGGGGGCTCATCATTGCCCTCAACATCACCAGGGTCATCATGTCTGATCTTGTACCGACATTAAGTGCATACCAGGCATTTGTCCATATTCTCGTACTTCTCACCCTCGTACAGGATGCAGTAATTAATGCATGCATGTATCTTTTGCACATATAATCCAAGAGGTCAGATATCCTTCTTTTCTTCGTATGTAGTCTCGGGCAATTCGTTATCCTTTGGAAGCTTCGGCTTCAATGTTTTCAGTAGCTTCTCAAATCCCTTGTCAGATAAACCAGTTTCTGCCTTCCATTTCAACAGTTCCAGTGTGGTACCGAGCTTTGTGCTGCCATCTTTGCAATTTGGGTACAGTAACTTTTTATGATCCTTTAGCATGGCCTCCAACTTCAGCTTCTCCTTGTCTGTATCGCATTGTCTCATTGCATCAAAAATGACCCGACCAGGACCATCAGCAAGCTCATCTGATGCCGGTTGTTCTTCACCTCCTTCTTCTTCATTGTCTTCCATTGCAGTATCATTGTATTCTTCAGTGAACATAGGATAGTTGTCATCATCATCTTCTTCTTCATTGTCTTCCATCATAACACCTCTTTCTCCGTGCATGGTCCAACAAATATATGTGGGCATGAAACCTCTCCGAAGCATGTGGCCTTGAATGGTTTTCGAGCTAGAGTACTCCTTCACGTTTCGACAGTCAACACATGGACAAGGCATAAAATTATCCACTTTGTTTGCCTCAGCCACATCGATAACTTTTTGTAGGACCGCAATAAATATGGAACCGCGTCGTTCCCCATACATCCATTGCTTCCGTGCATCAATCTGCATCATACATGAATAGTGAAATGACCACCATACATGGACACATGCCATATTTTTGTATCAATTACAGATGAAAAGGATAAGGTTGCTAACCTCGGTCGAGGATACCATTTTGTGTGAACCTAAGTGTGACTCGGGCATTAGTCCCGGTTCGTAATGTACTCTAAAGTGCGCCGGTCACCGTACATCCATTGGCGATTCATCTGTATTATGAAATTAAGTATATCAAAAAAACATTGCAGAACATCATGAATAGAGAAATTGTCGGTGTTTACTTATGACATAAGCCATGGGTAGGCCAAAGATGTGAGCTGGGAACCGAAAGGACACCGGCGGGCTCCGGGAACGGGGTTGGTACAATCAAGGGACGCACGAAGTACCCAGGTTCGGGGCTCTTCGTAGAGATAACACACCTAGTCCTGCCGGAATGTATAATGCACCAGAGAGGTTACAATGCCCTCCTTGAGCTGTTTGACGGAGTAGGAAGAAGGAGCTGCCGGCTCGCATCTACCTCTCTTGTATGAGTGTGTGTGTGTGAGCAATTGACCGACCCTCTACATGGAGGGGGATCGGGGGGTTTATAGACGAACCCACCGACCAACAATAAGGATAAACGTACAAAGGAGGGACCCGCCTGGCAGCCTCGCCAGCCGGCCAGGGGGTCCACAGTGGTCTTGCCTTGTCGCTGGAGGGGCCCGCCGAATGCAAGGTCCCATCTGGCTATGGGACCCGTCGGCCAGCCAATGAAGCTCTTGCGTAATGCCGACGCGGGACACGTGTAGTACGTCCAGCATCGTCTTGCGAGATTCGTCATGGGTTGCCAGTACGGCCGTCTCCACTGTTGCCATGCCAAGCTTGCTAATGGAGTGGGTGCTGACGGGCTGGTATTGTGTGGGGTTGACGGATCGGAGCCAAAGTAGGTCAATGGCATGGCCGCTGACACTATACCTGTCATGCGCTCCAATCTTGTACCCTTATTGACGCGTATTCACCTTTAATCGTAGAGTCTCGTCATGGCCTACGATCTGATGTGACTTGAGCTCCCTGACCGGCTAGCGGCCTCGCTAACCGGTCTAGCAACGGCCGTCCCGCCTCTGGCCGGCAGATGCTTCCTAGACGGCCCGAAGGAGGTAGTCGTCTCGCTCCTAGCCGGTAGGTGATTCCTAGCCGGCCAAGTAGAGTTGGTCGTCTCGCCCCTAGCCGTGATGGGGAACGTTGCATGGGAAACAAAAAAATTCCTATGCACACGAAGACCTATCATGGTGATGTTCATCTACAAGAGGGAGATCGGATCCACATAACCTTGTAGATCGCTAAGCGGGAAGCTTTAAGAAACACGGTTGATGTAGTGGAACAGCTTTGTGATTCAAATCACGTTGTCCCACGGTTCTGATCTAGTGTCGAACGGACGGCACCTCCATGTTCTGCACACGTACAGCTCGATGACGATCTCCGCCTTCTTGATCCAGCAAGAGAGATGGGGAAGTAGATGAGTTCTCCGGCAGCGTGAGGGTGCGCCGGTGATGGTGATGATCTATTCCTGCAGGGCTCCGCCCGAGCTCCGTAGAAAACCGATCTAGAGGAAGAACTACGAAGTAGAGGTTTGAGTTGCACGTGGCAAAGTTGTGTCTCAAAAACCCTAACACCTCTAGTATATATAGGAGTAGGGGAGGGGCTAGCCTTGGGGCTCAAGGGAGCCCCAAGGGCGCCGGCCGAGAGAGGAGGAGGAGGACTCCAACTCCAATTCGGTTTGGAGGAGGAGGAGTCCCCTCCTTCCTTCCCACCTCCCTCTTTTTTTCTTCTCTTTGATTTTTTCTTGTTAGTCGACATAGCCCACTTGGGCTGGCCTCACCAGCCCACTAAGGTCTGGTGCACCACCCTTGGGCTATTAGGCTCTCTCCCGGGTGGGTGGGCCCCTCCTGGTGAAACCCAGAACCCATTTGTCACTCCCGGTACACTGCCGGTAATGCCCGAAATCTTTCCGCATACCAAATGAAACCATCAGATATATTAATCTTCGTTTTCGGACCATTTCGGAAACCCTCATGACGTCCGTGATCTCACCCAGGACTCCGAACAACCTTCAGTCACCAACACCTATAACTCGACTATACCGAAACGTCACCAAACCTTAAGTGTACAGACCCTGCGGGTTCGAGAACTATGCAGACATGACTTGAGACACTCCCCAGTCAATATCCAAGAGCGGGACCTAGATGTCCATATTGGATCCTACATATTCTACGAAGATCTTATCGGTTGAACCCATGTGCCAAGGATTCATATAATCCCGTATAACATTCCCTTTGTCCTTCGGTATTTTACTTGCCCGAGATTTGATCGTCAGTATCCCTATACCTATTTCAATCTCGTTACTAGCAAGTCTCTTTTACTCGTTCCGTAATACAAGATCCCGTGACTAACACTTGAGTCACATTGCTTGCAAGGCTTATATGTGATGTTGTATTACCGAGTGGGCCCCAAGGTACCTCTCTGTCACACGGAGTGACAAATCCCAGTCTTGATACATTCTAACTCAATGGACACCTTCGGAGATACATGTAGAGCACCTTTATAGTCACCCGGTAACGTTGTGACGTTTGATACACACAAGGTATTCCTTCAGTGTCAGTGAGTTACATGATCGCATGGTCATAGGAATGAATACTTGACACGCAGAAAACAATAGCAACAAAATGACACGATCACATGCTACGTTCATAGTTTGGGTCTTGTCCATCACATCATTCTCCTATTGATGTGATCCAGTTATCAAGTGACAACACTTGCATATGGTTAGAAAACCTTAACCATCCTTGATCAACTGGCTAGTAAACTAGAGGCTTACTAGGGACAATGTTTTGTCTATATATCCACACATGTATCTATGCTTCCATTCAATACAATTATAGCATGGATAATCAACGACTATCTTGAAACAGGAAATATAATAATAACTATTTTATCATTGCCTCTAGGGCATATTTGCAAGAGTCTCCCACTTGCACTAGAGTCAATAATCTAGTCTCACATTGCTATGCGATTTACATTGGAATGAATCTAACACCCATACAGTTCTGGTGTTGATCATGCTTCGCTCGTGGAAGAGGTTTAGTCATCGGATCTGCAACATTCAGATCCGTGTGCACTTTGCAAATATTTACGTCATCTCCTTCAACGTAGTCGCGGATGAGGTTGAAGCATCGTTTGATGTGTCTGGTCTTCTTATGAAACCTTGGTTCCTTTGCTAGAGCAATGGCACCAGTGTTGTCACAGAACAGAGTTATTGGATTTAGTGCGCTCGGCACAACTCCAAGATCTGTCATGAACTGCTTCATCTAGACACCCTCCTTAGTTGCCCCGAGGCAGCCATGTACTCCGCTTCACATGTAGAATTTGCTACGACGCTTTGCTTGGAACTGCACCGGCTTACCGCACCCCCATTAAGAATAAATATGTATCCGGTTTGAGACTTAGAGTCATCAGGATTAGTGTCAAAGCTTGCATAGACGTAACCCTTTACGACGAGCTCTACGTCACCTCCATAAACGAGAAACATTTCCTTAGTCCTTTTCAGGTACTTCAGAATATTCTTGACGACCGTCCAGTGATCCACTCCTTGATTACTTTGAAACCTGCCTGCCATACTTATGGCCAGGCTGACATCCGGTCTTGTACACAACATTGCATACATGATAGACCCTATGGATGAAGCATAGGGGAAGGTACTCATCTTTTCTCTATCTTCCGCGGTTACTGGACACTGAGTCTTACTCAACTTTATACCTTGTAATACTGGCAAGAACCCCTTCTTGGACTGCTCCATTTTGAACTTCTTCAAAACTTTATCAAGGTATGTGCTTTGTTAAAGTCCTATTAGGCGCCTCGATCTATCCCTATAGATCTTAATGCCTAATATGTAAGCAGCTTCTCCTTGGTCTTTCATTGAAAAACATTTGTTCAAGTAATCTTTTACGCTCTCTAAGAAATCCACATTGTTTCCAATCAGCAATATGTCATCAACATATAATATTAGAAACGCTACAGAGCTCCCACTCACTTTCTTGTAAATACAAGATTCTCCAACAACTTGTATGAACCCAAATGCTTTGATCACCTCATCATAGCACTTATTCCAACTCCGAGATGCTTGCACCAGTCCATAAATGGATCGCTGGAGCTTGCATACTTTGTGAGCATTCTTAGGATCGACAAAACCTTCAGGTTGCATCATATACAATTCTTCCTTAAGAAAACCATTAAGGAACGCCGTTTTGACATCCATCTGCCAGATTTCATAATCGAAAAATGCAGCTATTGCTAACATGATTCGGACGGACTTAAGCATCGCTACCGGTGAGAAAGCCTCATCGTAGTCAACTCCTTGAACTTCTGAAAAATTCTTTGCCACAAGTAGAGCTTTATAAACGGTCACATTACCGTCCGTGTTCGTCTTCTTCTTAAAGATCCATTTGTTCTGAATAGCCTTAAGGTAATACTTCCAAGGTCCACACTTTGTTTTCATACATAGATAACATCTCGGACTCCGTAGCCTCTAACCATTTGTTGGAATCCGGGCCCACCATTGCTTCTTCATAATTCGTAGGTTCATTGTTGTCTAGCAACATTATAGATAAGACAGGATTCCTGTACCACTTAGGAGCAATACGTGATCTTGTCGACCTGCGAGGTCCGATAGTAACTTGATGTGAAGCTTCATGATCATCATCATCAGCTTCCTCCTCAACAGGTGTTGCCTCGACACAGGTTTCCCTGTGCCCTGTGCCACCATCTAGAGGGGGCAGAGGTTCTATAACCTCATCAAGTTCTATCTTCCTCCCACTCAATTCTTTCGAGAGAAACTCCTTCTCAACAAAAGGTCCGTTCTTGGCAACCAACACTTTGCCCTCGGATCTGAGATAGCAGGTGTACCCAATTGTCTATTTTGGGTAACCTATGAAGTCGCACTTTTCCGCTTTGGGTTCCAGCTTTTCAGGCTGAAGCTTTTTGACATAAGCATCGCATCCCCAAAATTTAAGAAACGACAACTTTGGCCTCTTGCCATGACATAGCTCATATGGTGTCGTCTCAACGGATTTTGATGGTGCCCTATTTAAAGTGAATGCAGGTGTCTCTAATGCATAACCCCAAAATGAGAATGGCAAATCGGTAAGAGACATCATAGATCGCACCATATCTAACAAAGTACGATTAGGACGTTCGGGCACACCATTACGCTGTGGTGTTCTAGGTGGTGTCAACTATGAAATGATTCCACATTGTCTTAAGTGAGCACCAAACTCGAAACTCAGATATGCACCCCCTCGATCAGATCATAGGAACTTGATCTTCTTGTTACGTTGATTTTCAACTTCACTCTGAAACTGTTTGAACTTTTCAAACGTTTCAGACTTGTGCTTCATCAAGTAGATATATCCATACCTACTCAAATCATCAGTGAAGGTGAGAAAATAACGATATCCACCGCGTGCCTCCACACTCATTGGACCGCACACATCAGTATGTATGATCTCCAACAAGTCACTTGCACGCTCCATTGTTCCGGAGAATGGAGTCTTAGTCATCTTGCCAATGAGGCATGGTTCGCACGTGTCAAGTGATTCGAAATCAAGTGACTCCAAAAGCCCATCAGCATGGAGTTTCTTCATGCGCTTTTTACACCAATATGACCTAAGCGGCAGTGCCACAAAAAGGTGGCGCTATCATTGTTAACACTACATCTTTTGGTCTCAATGTTATGTATATGTGTGTCATCACAATCAAGATTCAATATGAACAAACCCCTCACATTGGGTGCATGACCATAAAAGATATTACTCATAAAAATAGAAAAACCATTATTTTCTGACTTAAATGAGTAACCGTATCGCAATAAACAAGATCCAGATATAATTTTCATGCTTAACGCAGGCACTAAATAACAATTATTTAAGTTCATAACTAATCATGATGGTAACTGAAGTGAGACTGTGCCGACGGCGATTGCATCAACCTTGGAACCATTTCCCACGCGCATCGTCACTTCATCCTTTGCTAGCCTTCGTTTATTCCGCAGTCCCTGCTTCGAGTTGCAAATATGAGCAACAGAACCGGTATCAAATACCCAGGCACTACTACGAGAGTTAGTTAGGTACACATCAATGACATGTATATCACATATACCTGGTTTGGCGTTGGCCGCCTTCTTATCAACCAAATACTTGGGGCAGTTGCGCTTCTAGTGACCCATCCCCTTGCAATAATAGCACTCTGTTTCCGGCTTAGGTCCAGCCTTGGTTTTCTTCGTCGGATTGGCAATAGGTTTGCCGCTCTTCTTGGAGTTACCCTTCTTGCCTTTGCCGTTTCTCTTGAAAACAGTGGTCTTATTGACCATCAACACTTGATGCTCTTTCCGCAGTTCTGACTCTACGACTTTCAGCATCGCGAATAACTCGCCGGGTGATTGAAGAATTCTGTCAGTGATAGCCTCTTGCGGGAGTTCAATCCCCAGCTCGGCTAGACGGTTTGAGTACCCAAACATTTTGAGCACATGTTCACTAACAGACGAATTCTCCTCCATTTTGCAAGCATAGAATTTATCGGAGGTCTCATACCTCTCGATCTGGGTGTTTTTCTGAAAGATGAACTTCAACTCTTGGAACATCTCATATTCTCCATGACGTTCAAAGCGTCATTGAAGTCCCGATTCCAAGCCATACAAGAATGCACATTGAACTACTGAGTAGTCCTCCTTACGTGATTGCCAAGCGTTCAAAACATCTTGGTCAGACGTAGCGGGTGGTTCATCTCCCAGTGCAGCATCAAGGACATAATTCTTTTTCCCAGCTTGTAGGATGAGCCTAAGATTACGAGCCCAGTCTACAAAGTTGCTACCATCATCTTTCAGCTTAGCTTTCTCTAGGAACATATTTAAATTCAGGGTTGCTACTGCGTGAGCCATTGATCTACAGCATAAAATATTGCAAAGTGGACTTAGACTATGTTCAAGACAATTAGAGTTTAACTAATCAAATTACTAATAAACTCCCACTCAAATAAACATCCCTCTAGTTACTTGATTGTGGCATGATCCAAATTCACTAACTCAAATCCGATCATCACGTGAGTTGAGTGTAGTTTCAGTGGTAAACATCTCTATGCTAATCATATCAACTATACGATTCATGCTCGACCTTTCGGTCTCTTGTGTTCCGAGGCCATGTCTGCACATGCTAGGCTCGTCAAGTTTAACCTGAGTGTTCTGCGTGTGCAACTGTTTTGCACCCGTTGTATGTGAACGTTGAGTCTATCACACCCGATCATCACATGGTGTCTCGAAACGATGAACTGTTGCAACGGTGCACGGTCGGGGAGAACACAATTTTATCTTGAAATTTAGTGAGGGGTCACCTTATAATGCTACCGTCGTTCTAAGCAAGATAAGGTGCATAAAAAGGATTAACATCACATGTAATTCATAAGTGACATGATATGGCCATGATCTTGTGCTTCTTGATCTCCATCACTAAAGCACCGGCATGATCTTCATTGTCACCAGTGCCACACCATGATCTCCATCATCGTGCCGCCATCGAGGTTTTCGTGCTCTCTATGCTATTACTACTAAAGCTACAACCTAGCAATATAGTAAACGGATCTGCAAACACAAACGTTAGTTTAAAGACAACCCTATGGCTCCTGCCGGTTGCCGTAGCATCGAAGTTCAAGTCGATATTTAACTATTACAACATGATCCTTTCATACATCCAATATATCACATCATGTCTTTGGCCATATCACATCACAAGCATACCCTGCAAAAACAAGTTAGACGTCCTCTAATTTGTTGTTGCATTTTTTACGTGGCTGATATGGGTATCTAGTATGATCGCATCTTACTTACGCAAAAACCACAACGGAGATGTGCAAATTGCTATTTAACCTCTCTCCAAGAACCGCCTCGGCCAAATCCAATTCAACTAAAGTTGACGAAACAGGCACCCGCCAGTCATCTTTATGCAACGAGTTGCATGTTAGTCGATGAAACCGGTCTCTCGTAAGCGTACGAGTAATGTTGGTCTGGGCCGCTTCAATCCAACAATACCATCGAATCGAGAAAATACTAAGGAGGGCAGCAAATCGAACATCAACACTCACAAAAAAAAATTGTGTTCCACTCGAGATTACATCTACACATGAACCTAGCTCATGATGCCACTGTTGGGGAACGTTGCATGGGAAACGAAAAATTTCCTACGCACGCGAAGACCTGTCATGGTGATGCTCGTCTACGAGAGGGAGATCGGATCCACATACCCTTGTAGATCGCTAAGCTGGAAGCGTTAAGAAACGCGGTTGATGTAGTGGAACAGCTTTGTGATTCAAATCACCGTCGTCCCACGATTCGTTCCGATCTAGTGCCGAACGGACGGCACCTCCGCGTTCTGCACAGTTACAGCTCGATGACGATCTCCGCCTTCTTGATCCAGCAAGAGAGACGAGGAAGTAGATGAGTTCTCCAGAAGTGTGACGGCGCACCCATGATGGTGATGATCTATTCTTGTAGGGCTCCGCCTGGGCTCCGCAGAAAACCGATCTAGAGGAAGAACTACGAAGTAGAGGTTTGAGTTGCACGTGGCAAAGTTGTGTCTCAAAAACCCTAAAACCTCTAGTGTATATAGGAGGAGAGGAGGGGCTAGCCTTGGAGCTCAAGGGATCCCCAAGGGCGCCGGCTGAGAGAGGAGGAGGAGGACTCCAACTCCAATTCGGTTTGGGGGAGGAGGAGTCCCCTCCTTCCTTCCCACCTCCCTCTTTTTTTCTCTTTGGTTTTTTATTCTTAGCCGACATAGCCCACTTGGGCTGGCCTCACAAGCCCACCAAGGGCTGGTGCGCCACCCTTGGGCTATTAGGCTCTCTCCCGGGGTGGGTGGGCCCCTCCCGATGAAAACCTGAAACCCATTCGTCACTCCCGATACACTGCCGGTAATGCCCGAAATCTTTCTGGAGACCAAATGAAACCATCCTTTATATCAATCTTCGTTTTCGGACCATTCCAGAAACCCTCGTGACGTCCGTGATCTCATCCGGGACTCCGAACAACCTTCGGTCACCAACACCTATAACTCAACTATGTCGAAACATCACTGATCCTTAAGTGTGCACACCATGCGGGTTCGAGAACTATGCAGACATGACCCGAGACACTTCCCGGTCAATATACAACAGCAGGACCTGAATGTCCATATTGGATCCTAGATATTCTATGAAGATCTTATCGGTTGAACCCCTGTGCCAAGGATTCATATAATCCCGTATAACATTCCCTTTGTCCTCCGGTATTTTACTTGCCCGAGATTTGATCGTCGGTATCCCTATACCTATTTCAATCTCGTTACCAGCAAGTCTCTTTTACTCGTTCTGTAATACAAGATCCCATGACTAACACTTGAGTCAATTGCTTACAAGGCTTATATGTGATTTTGAAATACCGAGTGGGCACCGAGATACCTCTCCGTCACACGGAGTGACAAATCCAAGTCTTGATCCATGCTAACTCAACGGACACCTTCGGAGATACCTGTAGAGCACCTTTATAGTCACCCAGTAACGTTGTGACGTTTGATACACACAAGGTATTCCTCCGGTGTCAGTGAGTTACATGATCTCATGGTCATAGGAATGAATACTTGACACGCCGAAAACAATAGCAACAAAATGACACGATCACATGCTACGTTCGTAGTTTGGGTCTTGTCCATCACATCATTCTCCTAATGATGTGATCCAGTTATCAAGTGACAACACTTGCATATGGTCAGAAAACCTTAACCGTCCTTGATCAACTGGCTAGTCAACTAGAGGCTTACTAGGGACATTGTTTTGTCTATATATCCACACATGTATCTATGCTTTCATTCAATACAATCATAGCATGGATAATAAACGATTATCTTGAAACAAGAAATATAATAATAAATATTTTATCATTGCCTCTAGGGCATATTTCCAACAAGCTGGCCAGGGGTTTTGACCGTATGGAGAAAGTTGTGGTTTCCCTTTAATCTTGAATGCAAAGGAGTAGGCTCGATGAGCCTACCCCGGGGTTATCCCCCCGTTAGTAGTCACCGAAGCAGGGGAGGTCCGTCGCCTCAGAGCAGAAGGCCTCGTCGGCTTGAGTTTTTTGTTGACGGTCTTCTTAAGCCGCTTACAGCAGGAGGTGTCGGGTCGGAAGTCGGCTGGCTTCCGAGGAACTCCTCGGCTTTGCCATAAGTCGTGATGTCGTGCCACGTGCCAGGCCCTGGCATGACGTGATGATTACTTGAACAGGTGACGGTACTGGACCTGCGCCCTGGGTCCTGCCACGACGCACCCTCGGCCCTCGCACGAGCGGATCCTGTGTGGATTGCTCCGTGATGATTAGGCTCCATGAGCTGTAAATGCGCCCGTAATAATCGGAGGAGGTGGGCGTTATGCACACCGGATCCCCAACCCATGATCCATCGTGGGTGTTTAAATAGGGTGCGGGGGCATCGAGGAGGCCATTCACCCCCTTCTCACCCCGCACCAATGACCCTTCCTTCCCTGAGCTAGAGAAAGAAGAGCGCAACCTCGCCTTCGTAGTTGCACGAGCCATCGCCGCCGGTCGCCACCAGGATCATCTTAGCCTCCGCCCCGCCCACCATGTCTAGCAGTGCCCCCAAGAAGGGGCAGTACCGAGGCGCTTGGGTGGGTAGTGACATCTGCGATGGCAACACTGAAGCACTCCGCTACCGTCGCATGCTGCCTCCCGCAACCCTCGTGGCGGCGCGGGTGCCCGGAGCCGAAGCAGCCCCGACCCCGGAGAAGGGCGAGGTAGTTGTGTTCGAAAAAGACTTCTACCGTGGCTTTGGCCTCCCGGCGAGCGACTTCTTCGCCCGCTTCCTCACCTTCTTTGGCTTGCAGCCGCATCACCTGGCGCCCAACGCCATCTTCCAGTTATCCTCCTTCGTCGTCATGTGCAAAGGATTTCTGGGGATTGAACCCCGCGTGGACATCTAGCGGAAGTTGTTCTTCTTCAAACTACAGTCTGTGACGATGGAAAAGGCCGAGGCGGCGAAGCTTACGGGCCCCAAGCTGATGACCCCATGTGGCGCGGCGTTGGTGCATCACCGGACGTCGTTCGGCTTCCCTCAGATGCCGCTGCAAGACTCCATCAAGATATGGTAGAAGCGGTTCTTCTATGTGAAGCACGTCGACCCCTTCCACGACTTCATCAATTTGCCCCGCTTCGCCATCGCTCCTTCGACGGCGAAGACGAACTGGAAGGCGACGCTTCCGAAGCTGATCGTCGAGGTGGAGCAAATATGGGCTCACCTTGACAACATGAAGATTCAGGGTCTTCTAGGCCATGACCGGCTCAACACCATGGTGTCATGCTGGATCCTGCCTCTACAGCGACGACCGCATTTGATCTGCCAGATGGGCGACCGACACGACCCTTGCTGGCTCTCCAACAAGAATTTTTGACCCGGCGCGGTGGCCCGGAACGTGAACATGATCTCCTCCGCCAACATGGATGAAGGCGGAGACAGGGAACAGGGAATGGCCCCCTTTGACCGATACCATCCGGCTCCGATGGTAAGTGCCTCCCCAAATCCCCTTTACTTATTTTGAATGTGTTGTTCGCTTTTTGAGTCGGATGCCGACTCCTCCATCCAGATATTCGAGCACCTGCAAAAGCTTCAGCCGCGAGCCAGCGACGTGGAGGCGTTGGACCCCTCGGAGATAGAGGACGAAGGGGTAATAGAGCCACGGGCCGCCGCCTCCGTAGACTTTGAGGATGCAATGGAGTCCGAGGGCTCCGAACCGCCTGGTGAGCACCTTAAGCCCTCCCTTCTTGAATGGACGGAAGATGACGAGACGCCGCCTTCTCTGCATGGTGCAGCCTTTGGGGAGGACCCAGAGGACCTGGAGGAAGTCTCTCGCCCTCCCCTCGCGCGAGCTCGCTGAAATGCTGGCGAGACAGTGGCGCATGGCGAGGCGGCCCGACAGAAAGGCAAGGGGGTCACCACTGCCAAGTCGGCTCCGAAGCGTGCCGCAACGGGACCTCCAGCCGGAGGCAGAGGCAGCGGCACTAAGAAGCAACGAGCCGTCACCAGCAGGAGGCGGGTGTCCGTCGTGGCTGGGTAAGAGATCTTCATTACCCTCTTTTGGATTCTTGTGCGAAGATAGATTCCTTACTGGTTTGTACTTGGTTGGATGCCGAAGAGGTCGAGGAGTAAACTGCCTCCAGCATCGAGCAAGCCGCCTGGGCAGCTGCTGACGCTACCAAGAAGGCGCTGGATGATGAGTCCACCCTCCGCTGGGAGAAAGCGGCTCAAAAGGCGGTCGAAGTCCAACCTCAACCCAGCCGAACCAAGATGCCCTCCAAGGATAAGCAGTCGAAGGACAGGCACGACCCTACCATGCGGGCGCGGGTGGAGAACCCAGCTAGCGACCCGGCCCCGAACCGCGCCCAGGGGGCCGAGCCAGCCAAGTTCGCCGAGCCGGCAGCCTCCACGCCGGTGGATCTAGACGTGGTCCCCGACGCGCCTGAAGCTGGTGTAGACGGCGCGCCGGAGATGACCATGGAGGCACCGGAGACGATGATGGAGGCGGTTGAGAAAGCAACTCCACCTCCGGCTGCAGAGACGGAGCCGGCAGGAACATCGAGGGAGTCGGCCGCGAGCCAGGAGCCGGCCCAATCTTCGGGAGCCAGCCCATGAAGACCTGGCGCGCGGCCAATACCGAACGTGCATCACTGCCCCGAGGCACCAAACTCAGCGGCATCCCGGAGCTGGTGGCATTATTCTCTCGCAGCCGCGAGAAGGTGTCGCATGCAGCCTTGGTGGCTGCTAAGGCAACAAAAGACATTCCCCGGCAACGGCGCCAGAAATCCTTCTGTTGCTGGCTACGCCTATGGGGATTTCCTTGGCAAATATGCAAAGGATTCTCCCGCGGCCTTGGAGCCTTGTGTTGGTGTTCCCTTGAAGAGGAAAGGGTGATGTAGCAGTGCGGCGGTAAGTATTTCCCTCAGTTTGAGAACCAAGGTATCAATCCAGTAGGAGGATCGCGTCAAGTCACAAGTACATGCACAAACACAAAGAGCTTGCACCCAACGCTATGAACGGGTTGTCAATCCCTTATAGATTGTTTGCAAAGTGAGAACTGAAAGCAAAAAGTAAACAAAGCAAAGTAAAAGTGAAACTTGAGATAATAATTGTGAATAGACCCGAGGGCCGTAGTGTTCCCTAGTGGCTTCTCTCACGAAAGCAAGTAGACGGTGGGTGAACGAATTACTGTCGAGCAATTGATAGAACCACGCAAAGTCATGACATTATCTATGGAATGATCATACATATAGGCATCACGTCCAAAACAAGTAGACCGATACTTTCTGCATCTACTACTATTACTCCACACGTCGACCGCTATCCAGTATGCATCTAGTGTATTGAGTTCAAAAGAACAGAGTAACGCCTTAAGCAAGATGACATGATGTAGATGGACAATCTCAAATCTATGATGAAAGCCCATCTTGTTACCCTTGATGGCAACAACACGATGCGTGCCTTGCTGCCCCTTCTGTCACTGGGAAAGGTCACCGCACGGTATGAACCCAAAACCAACCACTTCTCCCATTGCAAGAATCATAGATCTAGTTGGCCAAACAAAACCCAAGACTCGGAGAGACTTACAAGGATATCAAATCATGCATATAAGAAATCAGCAAAGACTCAAATATAATTCATAGATAATCTGAACACAAATCCACAATTCATCGGATCTCGACAAACACACCGCCAAAGAGGATTACATCGGATAGATCTCCATGAAGATCATGGAGAACTTTGTATTGAAGATCCAAGAGAGATAAACAACCATCTAGCTACTAACTAAGGACTCGTAGGTCTGAAGTAGACTACTCACGAGTCATTGGAGAGGCGATGATGTTGATGTAGAAACCCTCCAGCTCCAAAGTCCCCTCTGGCAGGGCACCGGGAAGGGTCTCCAGATGAGATCTCACGGAAACGGAAGCTTACGGCGGCAGAAAAGTGGTTTCGTGGACGCCCTGATTTTTTATGGGATTTTAGGGAATATATAGGCCAAAGAGCTAGGGCAGGGGAGCTCCAGGGAGGCCACAAGCCTGGTGGCCGCGGGCCCCCCTGGCCGCGGCCAAAGGGCTTGTGGGCTCCCTATGGGCCTCCTGCCTTGGCCATCAAGTCCCCCGATCTTCTTCTGTTCTGGAAAAATTTATTTTGGGGATTTTATTCCGTTTGGACTCCGTTCCAAAATTAGATCTGAAAAGAGTCAAAAACATAGAAAAAACAGGAACTCGCACTTAGCACTGAATTAATAAGTTAGTCCCAAAAAAGATAAAAAAAAGGTATGTAAAACATCCAAAGTTGACAAGATAACAGCATGAAACCATCAAAATTATAGATACGTTTGAGACGTATCAAGCATCCCCAAGCTTAACTCCTGCTCGTCCTCGAGTAGGGAAGTGATAAAGAAAGAATTTTTGATGCTTTCATGCTACCTAGCATAGATGTCCTTTGTAACTCCTCTTATGTGACATGAATGTTCAGATCCGTTAGATTCAAAACAATAGTTTCCTATTGACGTGGAGACAATAATACTTCAAGCAAACTAGCAAGGTAATCATGAACTTTCAAAATAACATGGCCAAAAGAAAGTTATCCCTACAAAATTATATAGTCTCGCTATGCTCTATCATCCTTGCACAACGAATTTAAATCATGCACAACCTCGGTATTGGCCAAGTAATTGTTTTCACACCTTTACTTTTTCAACTCTCACGCAATACATGAGCGTGAGCCATGGTTTTAGCACTATAAGTGGAATGGAGTGTGGTGGAGGTTGCAAGGCAAACAAGGAGAAGATGGTCACATTGACTAGGCATATCAATGAGCTATGGAGATGCTCATCAATAGATATCAATGTGAATGAGTAGGGATTGCCATACAAATGATGCACTAGAGCTAAGAGTATGTGAAAGCTCTTAAAGAAAACTAGTGGGTGTGCATCCAACTTGCTTGCTCACGAAGACCTAAGGCAATTTTGAGGAAGCCCATCATTGGAATATACAAGCCAAGTTATATAATGAAAATTTCCCACTAGCTATATGGTGGTGACAAGACGAGAGACTCTCAATCATGAAGATCATGGTGCTTAATAAGCACAAGTGTGGAAATATAGTAGCATTGTCCCTTCTCTCTTTTTCTCTCATTTTTTTGGTGGGCTCTTTGGCCTCTTTTTTTTGGTGGGCATCTTTGGCCTCTTTTGTAAATGGGCTTCGCTGGCCTCTTTTATTTCCTCACCTGGGACAATGCTCCATCAATGATGATCATCACACTTACAACTCAAAACTTAGAGCAATGATGACTCTATATGGAATGCCTTCGGTAGTGTACCATGACAATGATCTAGCATGGCATAGACATCAATGGAAACATCATGCTAGCTATCTTATGATCATGCAATGGCAATGTAGAAGCGGTGGCACATGTCATGGTCGTAGTTGCATGGCAATATATCTCGGAATGGCTTTGAAAAAGCCATAGTAGGTAGGTATGGTCGCTGTTCTGAGGGAGGCTAATGGTGGTTTTATGCACCGGCGAAAGTTGCACGACACTAAAGAAGATAGTGATGGTGGATGGTGAAAGTGCATCTAAACCATGGACTCAACATTAGTCATGAAGAACTCATATACTTGTTGCAAAAGTTTTAGTAGTAATCGAAACAAAGCATTCAACGCATACTCCTAGGGGAAGGGTTGGTAGGTATAAACCATCGCGCGATCCCGACCGCTACACAAAGGATGACAATCAATAAACTAGTCATGCTCAGACTTCATCACATAGCGGTTCACCATACGTGCATGCTACGGGAATCACTAACTTCAACACAACTATTTCTAGATCCACAACACCTTACTAGTATATCTTCAATATTACCACAACCACAACTCAAAACTAAATGAGATGAATCAAACTTCTCGAACTACTCAATGCACATGAAGGTGGAAGTTTTCATATCCCTTTGAATAACTACGCCTTTTGAGACTACTTTCATAGCGTAGATAAACTACCATGCCATGCACTGCCGTGCTCCAAAAGATAGAAGTGAAGCACATAGAGCAAAATCAACTAGCTCAAATATATAAGTGAAACACATGTGAGCTGAATTGCCTAACCAAAGGATATAAGTGAAGCTCGACAAAATCACGGTGAGTGCATGTCTCTCTCTCTAGCTGTGCATCAAGGAAGATTGTGACACAACAAAAATAAAAGACTCCTACGATACAAGACGCTCCAAGCAAAACACATAACATGTGGTGAATAAAAATATAGCCCCAAGTAACGTTACCGATGGATTGAAGATGAAAGAGGGGATGCCTTCCCAGGGCATCCCGAAGCTTAGGCTTTTTTGGCATCCATGAATCAACTTGGGGTGCCTCGGGCATCCCCAAGCTTGAGCTCTTGCCACTCTTTATCTCTTTGTCCATAAGAACTTCACCCAAAACTTGAAAACTTCACAACACGAAACGTAAACAGAAACTCGTGATAACATTAGTATAAGAAAGCAAACCACCACTTCCTTAGATACTGTAGCAAACTTAAATTCTACTTATGTTGATGTTGGGTTACTGTATTTTCAATCTTCCATGGCTAATACCCCCCGATAATATCCATAGTTTGATCAAAATAAGCAACCAACTCAACAAAAACAGAATCTGTTAATAGCAGACCAGTCTGTAGCAATCTGTATACTTCGTATACTTATCGTACTTCAAAAATTCTGAACAATAACGATAGTCTGAAGAATTGGCGTAGGAATCAGCAGCAAAAAGAATCAACTCAAAAGATCTCACAGAAAAAAAATGAAAATTCTTTTCGTGAGCAGAAAGTTTCTGTCTTTTCCAGCATGATCAAACGATCATCCCCAAGACTAATCATAACGGTTTTACTTGGCACAAACGCAAAAGAAACACGAAAAACACAATCATAACAGAATTATGAAAGTGTGGAAAACACAAAACAGAAAGAAAAAGGATAGGTTCATTGGGTTGCCTCCCAACAAGCGCTATTGTTTAACGCCCTTAGCTAGGCATAAAGTGATGGAATCACGTATAGTCATCTTTGGTGCTCAAACCATAAGTAGCCCTCATCATAGATTCATAAGGCAATCTTATTTTCTTTATAGGAAAATGCTCCATGCCCTTCTTTAGAGGAAATTGAAATCTAATATTCCCTTCCTTCATATCGATGATAGCACCAATAGTCCTTAGCAAAGGTCTACCAAGAATAATGGGACATGAAGGATTGCAATCTATGTCAAGTACAATGAAATCCACGGGTACATAGTTCTTATTTGCAACAATAAGAACATCATTGATCCTTCCCATTGGTTTCTTGACAGTAGAATCCGCAAGATGCAAATTAAGAGAACACTCTTCAATCTCATGAAAACCAAGAATATCACATAAAGACTTTGGAATCGCGGAAACACTAGCACCCAAATCACACAAAGCATTGCATTCATAGTTTTTGATTTTGATTTTGATAGTAGGTTCCCACTCATAATGAAGTTTTCTAGGTATAGAGACTTCTAATTCGAGTTTCTCTTCAAGAGATTTCATTATAGCATCTACGATATGTGCGGTAAAGGCTTTTCTTTGGCTATAAGCATGTGGAGGGTTTGCAATGGATTGCATCAAGGAAATGCATTCAAACAAGGAGCAACTATCATAATTGAATTCCTTGAAATCCAAAGTGGGAGTTTCATTACTACCCAATATTTTGATTTCTTCTACTCCACTCTCCACACCTTTATTATTAAGATAGGTGGACTCCGAATCATTGGGTCGTTTTTCAACCAAAGTGTATTCATATCCAGCCCCTTCATCAATAGGTTTGACACGCGAATACAAAGATTCAAGAGGAGTCACACCAAGCACTTTAAGATCTTCGTGATTTGCATCACTAGAACGCACCCTTTTAAACCATTCATGCTTAGCGCGAATTTGGGTGGTTCTTTCTTTGCTCTCATTCATGGAGACACGCATAGCTTTTAAAGTTTCATCCAAGTTAACCTTGGGAGGAGCACATCTAACTTTCAAAGCATCAATATCCAAGACATCCTATCAACGCTCTCAGCCAAATCGTCTATTTTGAGTAGTTTTTCCTCTATGGACGCATTGAAAATCTTTTGAGAGTTGATGAACTCTTTGATATTACTCTCTAAATTAGAGGGTAATTTGTTATGATTTCCATAAGTGTTGTTGTAGGAATTGCCATAGTTGTTAGAGGAGTTACTAGGAAAAGGCCTAGGAACATAGTTTCCTCTAAAACCAACAAAATTAATGTCCAAACTAGCGTTGCTACTCTCAATCAAGGAATATAGTGGCATGTCATTAGGATCTAAAGGAGCATTTATACTAGCAACCAAATTCATCAACTCGTCCATCTTAGCACTAAGCGAGCTAATTTCTTCTATAGCGTGTACCTTTTTGCTAGCAGGTGACCTTTCAGTGTGCCACTGAGAGTAGTTGGTCATGATATTGTCTAGGAGTTTTGTAGATTCTCCTAACGTGATTTCCATGAACGTTCCACCTGAGCCGGGGTCCAAGATATTGCGAGAAGCAAAATTCAAACCAGCGTAAAAGATTTGTATAATCATCCACAAACTCAAGCCATGAGCGGGACAATTTCTAATCATTAACTTCATCCTCTCCCAAGATTGTGCAACATGTTCATGATCAAGTTGCTTGAAATTCATGATATCGTTACGGAGAGAGATAATCTTAGCCGGCGGAACATACTTGGATATGTAAGCATCTTTACACTTATTCCAAGAATCGATACTATTTTTAGGCAAAGAAGAAAACCAAGTGTTTGCACGATCTCGCAAAGAGAAAGGAAAAGGCTTCAATTTAACAACATCATTATCCACATCTTTCTTCTTTTGCATATCGCAAAGTTCAATGAAAGTATTGAGATGGGATGCGGCATCTTCACTAGAAGGCCAGACAATTGCTCTTTCATAACAAGATTCAGCAAGGCAGCGTTGATTTCATATGATTCCGCACTAGTGGCGGGAACAATCGGAGTACTAAAAAATCATTATTATTATTATTCAAGAAGTCGCAAAGTTTGGTGTTTTCAGCCATGAAGACTTCAACAAACAAACAAGAACACAAGCAAGCAACAAAACTGGCAAAGGAAAACGGCAAAAGGCAAAAGAAAACGGCAAATGAGAAAGGCAAATGAAAACGGCAAATGTGAAGTGGGGGAGTGGAAAATGAGAGGCAATTGGCAAACAAGGTAAATGCAAGAGATGAGTTTGTGACACTTACTTGGATAGATCTTGACTTGATCTCTCCCCGGCAACGGCGCCAAAAATCCTTCTGCTACGGCAACAAAAGACCTTCCCCGGCAACGGCGCCAGAAATCCTTCTGTTGCTGGCTACGCCTATAGGGATTTCCTTGGCAAATATGCAATGGATTCCCCCGCGGCCTTGGAGCCTTGCATTGGTGTTCCCTTGAAGAGGAAAGGGTGATGTAGCACTGCGGCGGTAAGTATTTCCCTCAGTTTGAGAACCAAGGTATCAATCCAGTAGGAGGATCGCGTCAAGTCACAAGTACCTGCACAAACACAAAGAGCTTGCACCCAACGCTATGAAGCGGTTGTCAATCCCTTATAGATTGTTTGCAAAGTGAGAACTGAAAGAAAAAAGTAAACAAAGCAAAGTAAAAGTGAAAGCTGAGACGATAATTGTGAATAGACCCGGGGGCCGTAGTGTTCGCTAGTGGCTTCTCTCATGAAAGCAAGTAGACGGTGGGTGAACGAATTACTGTCGAGCAATTGATAGAACCACGCAAAGTCATGACGTTATCTATGGCAATGATCATACATATAGGCATCACGTCCAAAACAAGTAGACCGATACTTTCTGCATCTACTACTATTACTCCACACGTCGACCGCTATCCAGCATGCATCTAGTGTATTGAGTTCAAAAGAACAGAGTAACGCCTTAAGCAAGATGACATGATGTAGATGGACAATCTCAAATCTATGATGAAAGCCCATCTTGTTACCCTTGATGGCAACAACACGATGCGTGCCTTGCTGCCCCTTCTCTCACTGGGAAAGGTCACCGCATCGTATGAACCCAAAACCAAGCACTTCTCCCATTGCAAGAATCATAGATCTAGTTGGCCAAACAAAACCCAAGACTCGGAGAGACTTACAAGGATATCAAATCATGCATATAAGAAATCAGCAAAGACTCAAATATAATTCATAGATAATCTAATCACAAACCCACAATTCATAGGATCTCGACAAACACACCGCCAAAGAGGATTACATCAGATAGATCTCCATGAAGATCATGGAGAACTTTGTATTGAAGATCCAAGAGAGAGAAGAAGCCATCTAGCTACTAACTAAGGACTCGTAGGTCTGAAGTAGACTACTCACGAGTCATTGGAGAGGCGATGATGTTGATGTAGAAACCCTCCAGCTCCAAAGTCCCCTCTGGCAGGGCACCGGGAAGGGTCTCCAGATGAGATCTCACGGAAACGGAAGCTTACGGCGGCAGAAAAGTGGTTTCGTGGACGCCCTGATTTTTTATGGGATTTTAGGGAATATATAGGCCAAAGAGCTAGGGCAGGGGAGCTCCAGGGAGGCCACAAGCCTGGTGGCCGCCCCCCCCCCCCCCCCCCCGGCCGCGGCCACAGGGCTTGTGGGCTCCCTGTGGGCCTCCTGCCTTGGCCCTCAAGTCCCCCGATCTTCTTCTATTCTGGAAAAATTTATTTCGGGGATTTTATTCCGTTTGGACTCCGTTCCAAAATCAGATCTGAAAAGAGTCAAAAACACAGAAAAAACAGGAACTCGCACTTGGCCCTGAATTAATAAGTTAGTCCCAAAAAATATTAAAAGGTATATAAAACATCCAAAGTTGACAAGATAACAACATGAAACCATCAAAAATTATAGATACGTTTGAGACGTATCAGTGGCGAAATGTGACTGGATCGCCTTAAAGGCCGAACCTCCGTAAGTCTTCCAACCTTTGATTTTTCTTTGCTTCGATTTGGTTTTTCTTCCTTGTTCTTGTGCCAGTGGGGGCGCGCCAGCGCACCCACTGGGTGTAGCCCCCGAGAATCAGGTCGGCCAAGCATTGGTCGGGCCGAATCTCATTGTGATATGCTTGCAGTTGCTTTTTAGTGGGGGCGCGCTAGCGCACCCACTCGGTGTAGCCCCCGAGAATGGGGTCGGCTGAGAGTTAGCCAGGCCGAATCTTACTATTTGTTTTGTTTGTATTGCTCATAGGAAATTCACGATGCCCAAGTGCAGGCGTATAACGCACTGTTGGCCCAGATCCAGGTGGCCGAAGGTCGAACCGGCGATCTTTAGAGCCGGCTGGACGCTGCCGTCTCGGAGCGAGATGCCTTGAGCGAGGCGGACAAGCAGCTCCACCTGCAGCTGGATCTTCTCCAGACGGAGAAGAAGGACCAGGAGGTGGCCCACCAGGCAGAGCTGGAACAGCTGCGCGCCGCCCTTCAGGAAAAGGACACCTCCCACACTGTCGATATGGAGCGCCTGAAGACGGTCCATCTCGAAGAGACGGAGCATAAGGACGCCACCCTGAAGGAGAAGGAGGCCGCCTTGACCCAAGTGCAGGTGCAGCTGGTGAAGGAGACGGAGGCGGCCCAGGCCCTCTGAGGCGAGCTCACCCGTGTGGCTCAAGATAGCATGACACGGGAGCGCGAGGCCCTGGAGGAGGCCAGCAAGACCAATATCCACTTCAACTGTAAGTCTCCATTGTCTTGATTTGATCTTTCTTCTTTGTTGGCACCTTCCCTCATTCCTCTTCATACCACCACCCCCCCCCCACTCCCCAGGGTTCTTCCCTGGGACACGGGAAGCAGCAGACGCGGCTGCGGAGACCAGCCACGAAGAGCGTCGCACCGTTGGTGAAGAGGTGGACGCCGATGCCGGCTGGTCCATGGAGGAAATCGCTACTCACGCCAAGGCCTGCGTGACAGCCCGATGCCGACGTTCTATAAAATTCCCCCTTTATTCCGTTTTCGTCGTGTGTCTATTTTTAGTTGTCGCATCATCATCGCATCATGCGCATCATCAGCATTGCATCGGCATCCCATTGTCACTAGTTTTCAAAACTTGCATCCATTGTTAGTTGTCGGTTCTCGTCGTTGTCCGTTCTGAACCCGACCACACACGCACGCGCCCGCGGCATCGTCTAAATCTTGTTTTCAAAAGTGTGTGTAAAACTTTCTCTGATTGGGTTGAAATTTGACATGCGGTCTTATTTTAATATAGGTAGGCCGCCAGTCGAATTTCGTCGCAATCGGAGTTCGTCTCGTACCCGAACGGTCGACCGTAGCGGCACCGTAGTCGGTCTATCGTCGGACGTCTTTTGGTATTTTAAATCTCATTGCCGGGTCGCCTGTTTTCCCTCTCGTCTCCGGCTAACCACTCTACACAGCCACTTAACCGTCCCTGCATGCGGAATTGTTCGATTCCGACCATGCCGTTGGATCCGGAACGAAATTCCGGTGAACCTAGCCCCCCTTTTGTCTATAAATAGACCCCCCCGGTGCATTTTTAACACCAAACCTAACTCCCCTCGGGATCTGCACCCCTAACCCTAGCCTCCCACCTCTCTCTCTCCTCTCCTCAGCCTCCAGCCGCCGTGGGCCCGCCCAGGCCCATCTGGAGCCTGCCCGGGCCCGAACCGAGCCACCGCGAGCGCCCTGCATCGCCTTGGCCAAGGTGCTCCTCCCGAGGCTGCAGCACCTCCGGATCCGCGCCACCGCCTGTTCGCCCTGCCCCGAGCCGCGCTGTCGCCAGTTCCCCGCGCCGCCGCCCGTGCCTCACGTGCCGCCTCCCGTCGACCTCCGGCTGGACCCTGCCTCCTCGCCTCCTACCGCCTCCTCCCGCGGCGGAGCTCTCATGTTGCCGGCGTTTTGCTCTGTGGCTGTACCGCGAGGCCCCCCCTCAGATCCCGCGCTAGAGCGGCCAACCGCCATCGTCGTCGTCCTGTGGTGCCTCACGGAGTCGCCGCCGTTCGCCGCCGGAGAGCCTCCCCCGAGATCCATCCTGCTGCCCCGGTTCCCAATCGGGATCCCTAGATCCCACGGCGCCCATTGACCGCCTCGCGTGGGGCGCCACCTCCACGTGGGCCGCGTCAGGCCAGGGAACCGAGCCGCCCGACCAGCCCCGCGTGGCCCAGCCGCTTCGGCCCAGGCCTCGGCCTCCTCGCTCCAGGCCATCCCGAAGGTAAGATTCCCCTGGCCCCCCGTATGTTGTGCCCGAGCAAGGTTTAATTATCCTGCGCCCCCCTGTGTAGCCCAATAGTGCCTTTTTTAGGTTTTAGAATTTAATTAATTCCAAGGAATAGACGTATATTCAAACGCACGTAACTTTTAATCCGTATGTCAGATCGCGATGATTTAGATATGGATCTTGTGTAGATTTTTGTGTAGATCACAAATTTGCAACTTGCATAAAAGTTTGAAGTAGTTTGAACCTCCGAATGCCTAGTTTTGCGTGTTGTCTCAATAGGATAAGTGCCCCGCAATTATTTTCGCACGTGTTCGGATTGCTAGAACCCCGTAGGTAAAATGTTCATGTTTTAGGAACCCTTTTGCCATGTATTTTAGAGCATTGTTGGTATTTTTGCGTGTAGGATTCCGTAGCTAGTTTGCTATACCGTGTTTAGGATATTATATCTCGCATATACGTGTGGCGATATTCTTTTGTTGCAACCCCTCTTGTTATATGTGTTTTCAGGGTAGAAAAATCCATCGAATTTAACCGTGTATTCAGTTTTAGCTTTAGAGCAAGTTAGTTCGCGTGATATTTTGCCGTGTGGCCCTTTTGTTTATTTTGTGGGATTTAATCTGTGTGCGTTATGAAGGAGTTGTCAACTAGAGAGTTGCTCATGGATGTTTAGACTAGCCTCTAGTAATTTTGGTTGCAATAGAAATCCATGTTTAGGTGTGGTTTGATTGTTCTTTACTTGCTAGGAAATAGTGTTGTTTTAGAGATGCTGAAATATTTCTAAGTCTGAATCTGTTATATTTTGTTGATGTCTTTGCATGAGTTTATCTGATGATCTGTAGTTCTTTTGAGGTTGGTACAATGGAGTTAGTTGTAGACTTTGGGATTCTCTAGCATGCTGTGAATTTTCATGCCATTTGGAGTCCTGTAGCTTATGGTTTTGCTGCTATCAATATGCCTTCAGATCCAAAACTGCAGTTTCATAAACTGTTGTTTTCACTAAGTCTGAAACTGTGTGTGAGAAGCCAATTTGTGACTTCTTTTCCTAGTGATCCATGCTTCCATGCTAGGTGTTATTAGTTGTATGTGGTAGTGCTTCTTGCCCTCTTCCGTCTCATGCCTTGGTTGAGCATATTAGTTTTGTGTAGCTCGTAGTTGTGGGGTGTAGAAAATGCTATGTGGCTGATTTTGGCAGTTTGTACTGTTTTCTTGTTTAGCTCGTAGTTGTTGAACCGTAGCTCCGTTTCGATCGTGTCCTATATGAAACTTGCTTAGAATCTAGTATAGTTTCATATTATCTTGTTGGTTGTATGTTTTGAAATAATCGTGACTGTCGTTGCACACATATTGCATTCATGCCATCATATCTTGCAGTGTTCGTATCTTTTGTTTCGTAGCTCCGTTGGAGATATTCTCTATGTGTAAATTGCTTGTAATGACACGTAGAATCACGTAAACCTATTTGTTTTGCTGTTTAACAAACATTTAAACGTGTTAGTTCAGATCTGGACAGAATTGTAAATTAACATGTGAGGTCGTCTCGCAGGTGCTATATGTCATTTCCGACCTCATTTAAAATGCCTAGATAAGTAGAGTAATTACGCTTCACCTTTTCCCATGTTTAACCACATTTAATATTGCCGTGTATATGATCGGGATAGAACTAAATAATTAAACGTGGAGTTTCGTCAATATGCAACTCGTTGCATATTGAACTTCACTTAATGTGTAGTGTTTGATTGTCGTGAATTGTCATGCCATGTCTTGCATCTATTCAGCCGCTCATGCATCATATGTGGATGCATCTTGTCGTGCATGTGCGTGGTGAATATCTGTGTTGATGATTGTTTCTGGTTTCCTTCGTCTCGATAGAGTTCCGCAAGCGTGTCGGATTGTGAGGACCCATTCGACTACATTGATTCGTCTGCTTCACGGAGTCATTCTTCTTCCAAGCGGGATCTCAGGCAAGATGACCATTTCCCCAGATACCATTACTATCATTGCCATGCTAGTTTTTATCGCTTTTATCGATTCTGTCTCGTTGCCTACCACATGTTAAATATCAGCCTCTCAACAATGCCATGAAAACCTTCAACCTATTCACCACCTAGCAAACCACTGATTGGCTATGTTACCGCTTGCTTAACCATGTGTTAGCGTTGCTAGTTGCAGGTGCAGTTGCTTCCATGTGATAACATGGGTTCCTTGTTATTTCACCCTATTAAATGCTATTTAAATTAATGCACCTATATACTTCGTAAAAGGTGGAAGGCTCGGCCTTTCTAGCCTGGTGTTTTGTTCCACCTTTGCCCCCTTTCGTGATCGTCCACACATCGGGTGGACTTGCGGGATTAGTTTTACCTTTTACGAGATATCTTGTGCATCGGGATTCCAGTGATGCTTTGGGTAAACTGAGAGTTGAGGTTTTCCACTAAGAAATCCGACGAGATCGCGAGTTTCGTGATCGAGGATTTCTATGCGGCTTGTGGTAATTTGTGATGGATTAGTTGGACCACCCGTGCAGCGTTAAATCTTTCGGAAGGCCATGCCCGCGGTTATTTGGCACCGTGAAAACTTTGTTTAACACTGGTTCTAGATAACTTGAAGTTAACTTAATTAAAACATGCCAACTGAGTGCGTAACCGCGATTGTCTCTTTCGTGAGTACCTTCTCCGATCGAGGACATGGTGGGGTTATGTCTGACGTAGGTAGGTGTTCAGGATCATTCATTTGATCAACAGTAGTCATGTCATCTATGTGTAGATCTTTCCCCTCTTATTTCCTGTACTCGTAAGTTTAGCCACCAAATATAAGCTTAGCCGCTGCTGCAACCTCACACTTAACCTTACCTCACCCATTAAACTTTGCTAGTCTTGATACCTTTGGAAATGAGATTGCTGAGTCCCCTGTGGCTCACAGATTACTACAACACCAGTTGCAGGTACAGGTAAAGGTTACTTAACGCGAGCATGTTGATTGTTCATTTGGACTTGCTTCTTCTTCTTCTTTTTCATCGATCTAGGATGGGTTCCAGGCCGGCAGCCTGGGATAGCAAGGATGGACGTCGTTCTTATTTTCTCGTTTGTTTTCGTCCGTAGTCGGACCCTGCTCTTCTTCATGATGATTATGTATTGTACTGATATGACTTTGATGTAGCTTGTGGCGAGTGTAAGCCAATTCTATATATATATATATATATATATATATATATATATATATATATCTTCTTTTCAGTACATGTACTTGTAACGATATCCATTCTTGCGAAACGACGAGATGCGCTTCTGTCCCTGACGAGTCCCTCGTGCCAAATTGAGGATAGGGTCGCATCTTGGGCGTTACAAGTTGGTATCAGAGCAGTACCGACCTAGGAGCCCCCCTGATTGATCGAACTTGGCCGAGTCGAGTCTAGTGAAAAACTGCTTTGAGTCTAGTTATATATCGGAGAGTATGGTTCTTTTTTCTCCCCTTCTATGCTCTGGTGAGGAATCTTGACGTAATAATTTAATTCTACTCCTGTTCTCACTCAAAAACAAATTAGGATCACGCGGATATTTTTGGAATCTATGTGATGTCGATGTGCCGGAGTTCTGTCTTGGTGCCTCCTGTCTGACTCGATTTCTTCCGGGGAGTTGAGCTCCACGGGATTCTCGAGCACATCGCTATCATTCAGATTTCTTAGTATCTCAGAACGAAGGATGTTCGTACTTGCTTCAATACTAGTAGTGGCGAGATAACCCTGATGTCTCCAGTACTGGTGCAGATTGTTTGGGAGTACTGCCATACTTTCTATCATTGTGATCACGAGGGTCTGTAATAGATGAAGTTCTGAGATTCTGGTTATGTGTTGACGGATGTGATACACTGGACGGGTTAGTATAGGAGTTGTGTGATATATTACTCCTTGTATCCGTGGACCAGATTGCATGACCAGAAATTTCAGGAGTTCTTAGGTGGGAATTTAAGTAGTTACTTATAGGACAATCTTCCAACAAATGCATGATGTTAGGTTGGGGTTCGACATCTAGTGGATTCGTTTGTTCACGGTCGTCTTACAGCGGTTCTCATTGTGTCTTAAAGAGTCCTTGTAGCTTGCTATGACTCGGGGATGCTTCGTATGTCTTGTGCACTACCTTGCACTGGATGGCTACTGTAAGGATCGAGCCCGTGCGATCCTGTCCACGAACATATCGAACGGAAATCTCTCTCATGGGTTTGTTCTGGCTAATTTGCAAGCCTCATCCCTTGTTTTGTTACAATATGGTAATTCGAGTTGCTTCGATGTCAAGTGGTGAATTCACCTCCTTCCAAGAGGCGTTCTCATATTTTTATGTGAGAATGCAAATTCTTTGGTTCATTCAAATTGTCATATCAATTCATGTCAACCGGAGTTGTTGTGTCGATTCTTTCAACCGATGTGTTTCTCTCCAAGTGAATTCAATCATCTCCAATATTTGAAGATCATTCTCTCAATTCTTACCGGAGTTTGTCTCATCTGTCCCAAGTTGTCTTTATTTTTCCCCGCCCTCCCACCCTTTTCTTCAGTGTTTCAGTCATCATCCAAGTGCCTTTATATTCAGTGATGCTTCCGCTATCTTCTTCCGTTTTGTATCCGGCGATTCATTGTGAAGATTCTCAAGAGATTCGTGTCATATTTGTTCATTCTATCGTCTTTACCGGTGAATTCAATTCACTTATCCGTGTCATCATATATTTTTCATCTTTCAATTCTTTTCCATGTTGAAAATTCTTATCAAGTCTTGTGGTCATGTCTTTCTATTATATCCGGAGTGTTGAAGTTTTCTCATAAGTTCTTGTGTTTAATTCTTTTATTTATTTTGAGGTGCTAATCTCATCAAGTTTTCTTTGTACCGGTGCAATCTCTCTTTCTCTCTGAGCAATCTTTTCAACGGTGTTTCTTTTGAGTGGGTCCATAACCCACAGGTTTTCCCAGGATCATATTTCTCTCTTCTAATCTTTCCGAAGATCTCTAATTCTTTTCAACTTTGACGTAAGTATGATTTCCATCAGTCATATTACTACTTCAAGATCTATTCGAATTAATTCTCATATTTGGCTCAACCTTTCATTCTTCATTGTTTCGGAGTGTCTCAGTTATTCTTGGTGGTGTTCTCCTCATCATTCCAGCTTTGAAGACAGAAGGGGTGTTTCTCTCAAATCTTAGTTCATTCTCTTGCAGGTTCGTCATTTCAACTTTGTGCCATCATCTTAATTGTTGTCAATCATGAGTATCCCTTTCTTGCTATCTGGGGCATTTCTGAGTTGTTTCATTCTCGATCCTCCGAAGGCCATCATCCAGAAGATTTTGTTCGTTCTCAGCTTGCAGCTTTCATTCTCAAATTCTTCTCAGTTGTTGCCTCTTCTTCGTCTCTCAATTATTCCGGTGCCTCATTCAAGTTTTTTTCTAAGGTGGCTCATGGTCTCTTCATTCTCATGTATCTCCATTAATTCTTGGTATTCCCATTCAATTGTGAATTCTTACCGGTGCTTCCTTCAATTATGCTTCAAGTGGTGCTTACCTATCTCTCTCTTCAAGTTTCTTTCAAGTATAATAAGTTGTATGCTAAATCTGTTGCTTGTCATCAGTTTAATTTGATGAAGGATGAGCATAACATAATTCTTATTCTTGTTCATAGTGATCTAAATTCTTCATCCGGACTGGCTCATCATATCAATTCTTATCCCATGTGCTTATCTTTATTTTCCGAAGTTCCAAGTTCTATTAAGTATCTCTATGTGAGGCTTCATCTAAATCTTGGCAAGGTCATAATCTTATTCTTTTCTACCTTCATAGCTTTGCATCATTCAGTTGTATACGGAGGTCCTTCATGGTGGTTCATCAAGGTTTCAATCCATTCTCACGAGTTCTTCAAGATTCTTGTGACACTAGTTGTCATTCTCTTATTCTTTCTTTGTTCCCAATGATCTAGTTTTATTCTCTTGTTCCGGAGGCATTGTGAAGTTGCTCTTTTGGGTAAATCTCGTTGTTCGATCAAGATCATGGTGTTCCCTGATACGTCTCAAACGTATCTATAATTTTTGATGGTTTCATGTTGTTATCTTGTCAACTTTGGATGTTTTATGTACCTTTTATATCTTTTTTGGGACTAACTTATTAATTCAGTGCCAAGTGCCAGTTCCTGTTTTTTGTGTGTTTTTGACTCTTTTCAGATCTGATTTTGGAACGGAGTCCAGACGGAATAAAATCCCCGAAATAATTTTTTCCAGAACAGAAGAAGATCGGGGGACTTGAGGGCCAAGGCAGGGGAGCCACAGGGGGCCCACAAGCCCTGTAGCCGCCACCAGGGGGGCGACTACCAGGCTTGTGGCCTCCCTGGCGCCCCCGTGCCCTAGCTCTTTGGCCTATATATTCCCTAAAATCCAGAAAAAAATCAGGGCATCCACGAAAACACTTTTCCGCCGTCGCAAGCTTCCGTTTCCGCAAGATCTCATCTGGAGACCCTTCTCGGTGCCCTGCCGGAGGGGACTTTGGAGTTGGAGGGCTTCTACATCAACATCATCGCCTCTCCAATGACTCGTGAGTAGTCCACTTCAGACCTACGGGTCCATAGTTAGTAGCTAGATGGCTTCTTCTCTCTCTTGGATCTTCAATACAAAGATCTCCATGATCTTCATGGAGATCTATCCGATGTAATCCTCTTTGGCGGTGTGTTTGTCGAGATCCGATGAATTGTGAATTTGTGATCAGATTATCTATGATATATATTTGAGTCCTTGTTGATTTCTTATATGCATGATTTGATATCCTTGTAAGTCTCTTCGAGTCTTGGGTTTTGTTTGGCCAACTAGATCTATGATTCTTGCAATGGGAGAAGTGCTTGGTTTTGGGTTCATACCGTGTGGTGACCTTTCCCAGTGACAGAAGGGGCAGCAAGGCACGCATCGAGTTGTTGCCATCAAGGGTAACAAGATGGGCTTTTATCGTAGATATGAGATTGTCCATCTACATCGTGTCATCTTGCTTAAGGCATTACTCTGTTCTTATGAATTTAATACACTAGATGCATGCTGGATAGCGGTCGACTGTGGAGTAATAGTAGTAGATGCAGAAAGTATCGGTCTACTTGTTTTGTACGTGATGCCTATAGATATAATCATTGCCATAGATGACGTCACGACTTCGCACGGTTCTATCAATTGCTCGACGGTAATTCGTTCACCCACCGTCTACTTGCTTTCATGAGAGAAGCCACTAGTGAACACTACGGCCCCCGGGTCTATTCACAACTATCGTCTCCACTTTCGCTTTATTTTGCTTTGTTTTCTTTTTGCTTTCAGTTCTCACTTTGCAAACAATCTATAAGGGATTGACAACCCCTTCATAGCGTTGGGTGCAAGCTCTTTGTGTTCGTGCACGTACTTGTGACTCGACGTGCACCTCCCACTGGATCGATACCTTGGTTCTCAAACTGAGGGAAATACTTACCGCCGCTGTGCTACATCACCCTTTCCTCTTCAAGGGAACACCAACGCAAGGCTCTAAGGCCGCGGGGAAATCCTTTGCATATTTGCCAAGGAAGTCCCTAAAGGCGTAGCCCGTGACAGAAGGATTCCTCGCGCCATTGCTAAGGAAGGTCTATTGTCGCAGTAGCATTCCCTTGTTCTATTTAGTTGTTTTTTATTGTATATTTCTCCCATCTTATCGAATTTTTGTCCCATTTTCCTACCGAAGTGCTGCCAAAATTTTCCATGAATTCTTGCTTATTTCTCATATCATTCCTCGTCTCTTTGCAACCTTCAAGGATCGTTGGTTTCACTCGTTGGTCTAAGAAGCAATTAAGTTATACCTATTTCGTTCTCATCATGTCCCCCCTTTCATTCTTCGATCTCGGGTCGAGATCCTCTTGTAATGTAGGAGAGTTGTGACAGCCCGATGCCTACGTTCCAGAAGATTCCCCCCTTTATTTCGTTTTCGTCGTGTGTCTATTTTTAGTTGTCGCCTCATCATCGCATCATGCGCATCAGCAGCATTGCATCGGCATCCCGTTGCCGCAAGTTTTCAAAACTTGCATCCGTTGTTAGCTGCCGGTTCTCGTCGTTGTCCGTTCTCAGCCCGACCACACATGCACGCGCCCGCGGCATCGTCTAAATCTCGTTTTCAAAAGTGTGTGTAAAACTTTCTGTGATTGGATTGAAATTTGACGTGCGGTCTTATTTTAATATAGGTAGGCCGCCTGTCGAACTTCGTCGCAATCGGAGCCCGTCTGGTACCCGAACGGTCGACCGTAGTGGCACGGTAGTCGGTCTATCGTCGGACGTCTTTCGGTATTTTAAATCTCGTTGCCGGGTCGCCCGTTTTCCCTCTCGTCTTCCACTAACCACTCTACACAGCCACTTAACTGTCCCCGCGTGTGGAATTGTTCGATTCCGACCACGAGGTTGGATCTGGAACAAAATTCCGGTAAACCTAGCCCCCCTTTTGTCTATATATAGACCCCCCGTGCATTTTTAACAGCAAACCTAACTCCCCTCGGGATCCGCGCCCCTAACCCTAGCCTCCCACCTCTCTCTCTCCTCTCCTCAGCCTCCAGCCGCCGTGGGCCCGCCCAGGTCCATCTGGAGCCCGCCCGGGCCCGAACCGAGCAGCCGCCGGTGCCCTGCATCGCCTGGCCAAGGTGCTCCTCACGAGGCTCCAGCACCTCCGGATCCACGCCGCCGCCTGCTCGCCCTGCCCCGAGCCGCGCCGCCTCCCGTCGACCTCCGGCTGGACCCTGCCTCCTCGCCTCCCGCCGCGTGCTCCCGTGCCGGAGCTCTCCTGACGCCGGAGTTTCGCTCTGTGGCTGTACTGCGAGGCCCCCCTCAGATCCCGCGCTAGAGAGGCCAACCGCCATCGCCGCCGTCGTGTGGTGCCTCGCCGGAGTCGCCACCGTTCGCCGCCGGAGAGCCTCCCCCGAGATCCATCCTGCTGCCCCGGTTCCCGATCTGGATCGCTAGATCCCGCGGAGCCCGTTGACCGCCTCGCGTGGGCCGCCACCTCCACGTGGGCTGCGTCAGGCGAGGGAACCGAGCCGCCCGACCAGCCCCGCGTGGCCGAGCCGCTTCAGCCCAGGCCTCGGCCTCCTCCCTCCAGGCCGGCCCAAAGGTAAGATTCCCCTGGCCCCCCCTATGTTGTGCCCGAGCAAGGTTTAATTATCATGCGCCCCTGTGTAGCCCAATAGTACTTTTTTTAGGTTTTAGAATTTAATTAATTCCAGGGAATAGACGTATATTCAAACGCCCATAACTTTTAATCCGTATGTCGGATCGCGATGATTTACATATGGATCTTGTGTAGATTTTTGCGTAGATCAAGAATTTGCAACTTGCATAAAAGTTTGAAGTAGTTTGAACCTCCGAATGCCTAATTTTGTGTGCTATCTCAATAGGATAAGTGCCCTGCAATTATTTTCGCGCGTGTCCGGATTGCTAGAACCCCGTAGGTAAAATGTTCATTTTTTAGGAACCCTTTTTCCATGTATTTTAGAGCAGTCGTTGGTATTTTTGCGTGTAGGATTCCGTAGCTAGTTTGCTATAACGTATTTAGGATATTATCTCGCATATACATGTGGCGATATTCTTTTGTTGCAACCCCTCTTGTTATATGTGTTTTCGGGGTAGAAAAATCCATAGAATTTAACCGTGTATTTAGTTTCAGCTTTAGAGCAAGTTAGTTTGCGTGATATTTTGTCGTGTGGCCCTTTTGTTTATTTTGTGGGATTTAATCCGTGCGCGTTATGAAGGAGTTGTCAACTACAGAGTTGCTCTTGGATGTTTAGACTAGCCTCTAGTAATTCTGGTTGCAATAGAAATCCATGTTTAGGTGTGGTTTGATTGTTCTTTACTTGCTAGGAAATAGTGTTGTTTTAGAGATGCTGAAATATTTCTAAGTCTGAATCTGTTATATTTTGTTGTTGTCTTTGCATGAGTTTATCTGGTGATCTGTAGCTCTTTTGAGGTTGGTGCAATGGAGATAGTTGTAGACTTTGGGATTCTCTAGCATGCTGTGAATTTTCATGCCATTTGGAGTCCTGTAGCTTATGGTTTTGCTGCTGTCAATATGCCTTCAAATCAAAAACTGCAGTTTCATAAACTGTTATTTTCACTAAGTCTGAAACTGTGTGTGAGAAGCCATTTTGTGACTTCTTTTCCTAGTGATCCATGCTTCCATGCTAGGTGTTATTAGTTGTATGTGGTAGTGCTTCTTGCCCTCTTCCGTATCATGCCTTGGTTGAGCATATTGGTTTTGTGTAGCTCGTAGTTGTGGGGTGTAGAAAATGCTATGTGGTTGATTTTGACAGTTTGTACTGTTTTCTTGTTTAGCTCGTAGTTGTTGAACCGTAGCTCCGTTTTGATCGTGTCCTATATGAAACTTGCTTAGAATCTCGTGTAGTTTCATATTATATTGCTGGTTGTATGTTTTGAAATGATTGTGACTGTCGTTGCACAGATATTGCATTCATGCCATCATATCTTGCGGTGTTCGTATATTTTGTTCCGTAGCTCCGTTGGGGATGTTCTCTATGTGTAAATTGCTTGTAATGACGCGTAGAATCACGTGAACCAATTTGTGCTGTTTAACAAACATTTAAATGTGTTAGTTCAGATCTGTACAGAATTGTAAATTAACATGTGAGGTCGTCTCGGAGGTGCTATATGTCATTTCCGACCTCATTTAAAATGCCTAGATAAGTAGAGTAATTACGCTTCACCTCTTGCCATGTTTAACCACATTTCATATTGCCATGTATCTAATCGGGATAGAACTAAATAATTAAACGTGGAGTTTCGTCAATATGCAACTCGTTGCATATTGAACTTCACTTAATGTGTAGTGTTTGATTACCGTGAATTGTCATGCCATGTCTTGCATCTATTCAGCCACTCATGCATCATCTGTGGATGCATCTTGACGTGCATGTGCGTGGTGAATATCTGTGTTGATGATTGTTTCCGGTTTCCTTCGTCTCAATAGAGTTCTGCAAGCGTGTCGGATTGTGAGGACCCGTTCGACTACATCGGTTCATCTGCTTCGCGGAGTCATTCTTCTTCCAAGCGGGATCTCAGGCAAGATGACCATTTCCCCAGATACCATTACTATCATTGCCATGCTAGTTTTTACCGCTTCTATCGATTATGTCTCATTGCCTACCACATGTTAAATATCAGCCTCTCAACAATGCCATGAAAACCTTCAACCTGTTCACCACCTAGAAAACCACTGATTGGCTATGTTACCGCTTCCTTAACCATGTGTTAGCGTTGCTAGTTGCAGGTGCAGTTGCTTCCATGTGATAACATGGGTTCCTTGTTATTTCACCCTATTAAATGCTATTTAAATTAATGCACCTATATACTTGGTAAAAGGTGGAAGGCTCGGCCTTTCTAGCCTGGTGTTTTGTTCCACCTTTGCCCCCTTAGTTTCGGCTACCAGTGTTATGTTTCATAATTGAGCGCTCCTAACACGCTCGGGGTTGTTATGGGGACCCCCTTGATAATTCGTTTTAGATTAAAGCTGGTCTGGCAAGGCCCAACATTGGTACTACATTTGCCCAACATAATAATTTTGTTAATACTGAAAGCATAGGGCGTCATGAACACGAGGAGTAATTTTACATAATACAGGGAGGGCCAGTGCTGATGGTGCTGGTCCAAAATAGAGCATCGTGCGGGGCCAACCCGGGGCAACTCGGGAGATGTCTATCATGCCACCGTACGCTTTGCTTATCCGTCGTGTCCTGAGAACGAGATGCGCGGCTCCTATCGGGATCGTCGACACATCGGGTGGCCTTGCTGGATTAGTTTTACCTTTTACGAGATATCTTGTGCATCGGGATTCCGGTGATGCTTTGGGTAAATTCAGAGTTGAGGTTTTCCACTAAGAAATCCGACGAGATCGCGAGTTTCGTGATCGAGGATTTCTGTGCGGCTTGTGGTAATTTGTGATGGATTAGTTTGAGCACCCCTGCAGGGTTAAATCTTTTAGAAAGCCGTGCACGCGGTTATGTGGCAACGTGGAAACTTTGTTTAACACTGGTTCTAGATAACTTGAAGTTAACTTAATTAAAACATGCCAACTGAGTGTGTAACCGTGACTGTCTCTTTCGTGAGTTCCTTCTCCGATCGAGGACACGGTGGGATTATGTCTGACGTAGGTAGGTGTTCAGGATCATTCATTTGATCATCAGTAGTCACGTCCGCTATGCGTAGATCTTTCCCCTCTTATTTCCTGTACTAGTAAATTTAGCTACCAAATATAAGCTTAGCCGCTGCTGCAACCTCACCACTTAACCTTACCTCACCCATTAAGCTTTGCTAGTCTTGATACCTTTGGAAATGAGATTGTTGAGTCCCCTGTGGCTCACAGATTACTACAACACCAGTTGCAGGTACAGGTAAAGGTTACTTGACGCGAGCGCGTTGATTGTTCATTTGGAGTTGCTTCTTCTTCTCCTTCTTCATCGATCTAGGATGGGTTCCAGGCCGGCAGCCTGCGATAGCAAGGATGGATGTCGTTCTTATTTTCTCATTTGTTTTTGTCCGTAGTCGTACCCTGCTCTTCTTCATGATGATTATGTATTGTACTGATATGACTCTAATGTAGCTTGTGGCGAGTGTAAGCCAATTCTATATATATATATATATATATATATATATATATATATCTTCTTTTCAGTACATGTACTTGTAACGATATCCATTCTTGTGAAATGACGAGATGCGCTTCTATCCCAGACGAGGCCCTCGTGCCAAATTGAGCATAGGGTCGCATCTTGGGCGTTACAGCCTGCCTGCACGAACTGGTCCGCTCCCTGGAGCGGCTCCAGAACGCTCGACTGGAGATGGTGAGGGCACTATAGCCTGATGCCGTGGAGCCAATGTCCATGGGTCGGCTGTCCCGCTGGCTTGAAGCCGGCAGCTCCCACCTCGACGCCTCGCGCGCATCAGCTGCGCGCGCTGGTGCATACCTGGCGCTCCACCTGGCCAAGTCCTGGTACCAAAACCTGGACTTGGGCAAGCTCGCAGCATAGCACGCCGGCTCAGAAGAGGAGCTGGTGGCCCTGGAGGACCAGCTACAAGTAAAAGCCAGTGGCATTGCCTCATTCGCCGCATGGGACAAATTCAGCTTGGAGCATGATGCAAATGGCAACGTGGTCCCTGCGAACCTGTTCCATCTGCAGCCTTATGATGCCGAAGGCAATTCTGTCGAGGCGGCCTTTGAGGAGGAAGCCGCTGAATCCAGCAGCGAGGCCTACGTGGACTCGACCGCTCGAGGCGGCGAAGGTGCATCCACCTCACGCGTAGCCGGCGATGGTGAAGCCACCACTTCAGGAGCTGTTGTCGGGGCCACAGACGGAGCTGCCGCCCCTTAGCTTGCCCTTTGCGTTTTTTATCTGCATTTTGTTGTCAGTCCAACAGTTCCACCCACTGGGGGGAGGGTTCATTGTAATGAACTTCGGTCGTGGGCCTCTGAATGCTTTTGAATGTGATGTATGCTATCTTATTCTGCATTGTATTCGTAAGCACTGTGCTTGCTGACTTGCATTTTTATCTTTCGATTCCTTTTTGAATCCTTTTCATCCAACTCCTTTGTTCTCTCTAGCATCTGCCTTGCCAGCCCGACAGTCGGGAGCCGGTCTGTCACTGGGACGAGGCTTCTGCCTTTGAAAGCATTGGACTTAGATTTTTCAAAGCCATCAAGACTCTTAGACTCAAAAGCGAGCCAGCAGAGGCCAGCTAGAAAATAAGATCAAAAGCGATCAAACCGAACCAAGCCGGCAACCTTCTTTGTAGTTGAGCTTTTCATGCAGCCTGCCTTACCTCCCACCGTCTCGTTAGCTGGACAGCCAGGAGCCGGACTGTAGCTTGTGCGAGACGGCAAGGGTTCGACCCGGCACACACTATACGCTCACGTACAACTAAGGAAACCGTTCGGGCCGGCTAGCGAGCCCCCGAGCCCGTAGAGCCGGACCAGGGGACTCACAAATGAGCGAAAAACTCTTGCCATGAATCTAAAAGAGGTGTACCTCAAGCACCGGCTTGAAACACCCATTGCATTCATTAAAAGTCCCGAAGGGGAAGAAGATACATACGTAGAGCTTTTTTTCTTTCTCTTGCACTCTAGCAATAGAACGGGCGAAGCAATGCCGCGTTCCATGGACGCTCCGTTTCCTGGCCGGAGTCATCTCTCTTGCGCTTCCTTGGCTTCTGGGCGTCTATCAGATAGTATGCATTGTTATGCAACGCCCTGCTGACGATGAAAGGTCCCTCCCATGGGGAAGAGAGCCTGTGCTGGCCGGCTATTTGTTGGATTCTTCTGAGCATCAAGTATCCCTCTCTGAAAGAGAGGGGCTTGATCTTCTTCATGTGGAAGTATCTCAGCTTCTGTTGATATATGGCCGTCCGGCTCAAGGCCAGATCTCGTGCCTCTTCGAGCAGATCGACACCGTCTTCTCTTGCCTCCTTCGCTTCCGTCTCTGTGTACAGGGTGACCCGAGGAGAGTCGAACTCAACATCCGTGGGGATGATTGCCTCGGACCCGTATACCAGAAAGAATGGTGTGAAGCCGGTTGACCAGTTCGGCGTGGTGCGGAGGCTCCACAGCACAGCCGGCAGCTCTTCAATCCAGCAGCCGGCTGACCTGACAAGTGGCGCCACCAGCCTTGGCTTGATGCTGGCCAGGATCGGGCCATTTTCCCTTTCCTCCTGGCCAATGGATTGTGGGTGCGCCACCGATGCCAAGTCGAGCCGGATTCCCTCATTGGAGCAGTAGAGTGCCAAAGCACCCTTGGCGAAATTGGTGCCATTGTCAGTGATGATGTTGTGGGGGACGTCGTAGCGGACAGCGATGTCCTTGATGAACCTGACGGACATGGGGCCATCAAGTTTCTTGATGGGCCTGGCCTCAATCCACTTGGTAAATTTATCAACAGAAACCAGGAGATGCGTCATGCCGCCTCGAGCGGTCTTGAATGGCCCCACCATATCCATCCCCATACGGCAAACGGCCATGACAGGGGGTGATTTTGAGGGTTGAAGCCGGCATGTGGCTCTGCGTGCTGAAGCGTTCGCAGCCTTCACACTTGTTGACCATGTCCACAGCCTCCTCGGGGGCCGTGGGCCATTAAGATCCATGGCGGAATGCCTTGGCCACCAAGGTTCTAGAGGCAGCATGATGCCCACACTCACCCTAATGTATATCTCTAAGGATTTCCTGCCCCTTTTCTGACTAGACGCAGCGTTGGAACACGCCAGTCACGCTAGGCCGAACCAGCTCGCGGTTGATGACGGGGTACGCTGTTGATCGACGTTGGATCTGCCTTGCCTCTGCCTCATCTTGGGGAAGCTTGCCGCGAAGAAGGAAGGCCAAGATGGGTTGAGCCCACGAAGGAGCCGACACAAGAGCCGGCTCCGCCTCGACTTGAGTATCAAGAGCTTCTACAGCCCCCGCGCTTGTTGTTGTAGTCGCGGGCTCGAGACCTTCTGTCTCTGGTGCCGTTGTGGCAGCCGGCTCGCCATCTACCTCCATGACGGCCACCCACTGGGTGTCGAGCCGACAGGATTCGAGGCTTGGCGTGACCGAAGTTGTTGTTGTAGCCGGCAAAGCAGTTGTAGCCGGCGCAGCAGTTGGAGTCGGCAGAGGCAGTGCAGCCGGCCAGTAGCTGTAGCCGACGGAACTGGCGTAGCCGACATCGTTGGTACTCATGGATCTGCCGGCACAAAGGTCGACACCGACTCCGGAGACGGCTCGATGGATGGCTTGTGTAGTTGCTCGAGGGAGACGCTGGTTGGGATTGCCTGCCTTGTGGAGCCGATTTTGGCTAAGGTGTCGGCCGCCTCGTTGTCCGCCTTGGGGACATGATGGAACTCGCAGCCCTCAAAAGAACCACTGAGTTGCTGAATGAGGAAGTGGTAGCTCGCCATGTTGGCATCCCTGGCGTCCCATTCGCCAGAGACTTGCTGCACCACGAGGTCCGAGTCACCGAAGCAAAGGATCCGCCGAATGCCAATTTCTCTGGAAAGCCGGAGGCCGTGAGCGAGCGCTTCGTACTCGGCGACGTTCTTGGAGGCGGCGAAGTGTATCTGGAGAGCATACTTGAGTTGGTCTCCTTTCGAAGACATCAAGACGATGCCGGCTCCTAGACCAGTTCGCATCTTCGAGTTGTCGAAGTGCATCTACCAATGAGTGGAGTCTGGAGGTGGTGGCATAAATTGGGTTTCTGCCCAGTCGACGAGGAAGTCAGACACCACCTGGGATTTGATGGCAGTGCGCGGCACGTAGCGGAATGTCGTGGTCAGCCATGGAGATGGACCACTTGGCAATCCGGCCCGTGGCATCACGGTTGCCCATGATTTCTGAAAGCGGAGCAGTGCTCACCACAGTGATGCCATGCTCCGGGAAGTATTGCTTCAACTTCTTTGTGGCAAGGTAAACATCATAACACATCTTTTGATAGTAGGGGTAGTTTTGCTTGGAGGCGGACAAGACCTCGTTGAGGTAATAGATAGGGCATTGCACTAATAGTACATTTCCCTCCTCCTTGCGCTCCACTACCAGAACCACACTGACCACGCGAGTGGTTGCCGCGATGTAGATGAGGATGGGCTCCCTTTCAGCCGGCGCAGCCAAGATTTGCAGGCTCGAGATGACACGCTTGAGGTCGCAGAAGGCTTCGTCCGCCTGGTCGTTCCACTCGAACTTATTCATCTTCTTCATCAGTTGATAGAGTGGAAGTGCCTTCTCGCCCAGTCGGCTGAGGAACCGGCTAAGGGACGCCAGGCAGACGGAGAACTTCTGCATGTCAAGGATTCGAGCCGGCTTCACCATCCGCTCGATGGTTCCGATCTTCTCAGGGTTCGCTTCAATGCCACGAGCGGACACGAAGAAACCCGAGAGCTTGCCGCCTGGAACTCCAAAGATGCACTTCTCCGGGTTGAGACGGATCTTGTATTCGCGCAGATTGGCGAATGTCTCCCGCAAGTCTTCAAGGAGACTAAAATGTTGCTTGGTCTTGACGATGATATCATCCACATAGACGTGGATGTTCCTGCCGATCTGTGGCAGGAGGCATTGTTGCATGCAGCGCTGAAATGTAGCACCAGCGTTCTTCAGACCAAACGTCATGGTGGTGTAGCAGTAGGCCCCGAAGGGTGTGATGAAGGAGGTCTTCAGCTGGCCAACCGGATCTAACTTGATTTGATGGTAGCCTGAATAGGCGTCCAGAAAGGACAGCAGTTTGCAACCGGCTCTGGAGTCGATCACTTGATCTATCCGGGGCAAGGCAAAAGGGTCTTTCTGGCACGCCTTATTCAGGCTCGTGTAGTCTATACACATTCGCCACGTGTTGTTCTTCTTCAGCACCAGGACTAGGTTGGCCAACCAGTCCGGGTGGAAAACCTCCATTATGAAGCCGGCTGGGAGCAGCCAGGCGATTTCTTCTCCAATTGTGCGCCGCTTCCCCTCGTCGAAGCGGCGCAAGGGTTGTTTCACCGGCTTGGCATCCGGCCGCACATGAAGCTTGTGCTCGGCGTACTTCCTCGGAACTCCTGACATGTCTTTTGGAGACCATGCAAAGATGTCCCGATTCTCATGGAGGAAGTCGACAAGCTCGCCTTTCTATTTGGTGCTGAGATTAGCACCGATGGTGACGCACTGCTTGGGGTTCGCAGGGTCGAGTGGCACCTGCTTGGTTTCCTTGGCCGGCTTGAATGATCCTTCGCCGGCCGACTGGGATGCTGGATTAGGGATCACCGGATACACGTTAGCCTGAGCCACGAGCCGATCGATCTGCCTCTTTTCCTCAGCAATCACCAGGGCGTCAGCCAGATGGCTGTTGTCGTGTGCACACTCGAGCGATTTCTTGTAGTCGCCAGCCATGAACTTGGCCAAAGCCGGACTGCCCAGCAACGCGTGGTACAGGCTGTTCAGATCCACCACCTCGAACCAAATTGATTCTCGGCGGAAGTGCGCCTTGTCGCCAAAGAGGACGTCCAGCTCGATTTTGCCAATCGGCGAGCAGGACTGTCCCAGCACGATGCCGTGGAAGACAGTGTTGGTCGGCTGGAGGTCCTTCTCCTTGAGCCCAAGCTTGAGCAAGGTGTCGCGGTAGAGGATATTTATGCTGTTGCCGAGGTCGACCAACACCCAGGAGAACCGGCAAGTGAGCCTCTTGGAGGCGAAGGTGGGGTCGAGGACGAGCGCGTATGAGCCAGGGTTTGGCATCACCGCAGGATGGTCAACCCGGCTCCATGTAATTGGCTTTTCAGACCAATGCATGAATCGGGGAACCGGGGGGGCTGTGGCGTTCACCTCATGCCTGCGTTGTCGCTGGTTGTGCTTGTCGTCACCCTTGCTGGTGAAGATGATGTAAGCCCCGTCTTGGTGGGGGTACTCATCGTGGAGACGGTTGTCGTTGTGAGCCGGCAGTGGTGGAGCCGGAGCCGGCCCTAGATCCGGAGCACGAGGCGCTGCAGCTGCTGCCGAGGGACCCCGCAAACCCTCTCCTCACGATAGTCGCTGTGCAAAGCTACATTGACAGAGGGTATGAGTGGCCGGCTTTGCCCCATTGTGCATATTGCATGGTGCGTCGAGCATTTGCTCGAATGTGAGCTTGGGCTGCCAGTTGTTCTTGCCGGTCCGCTCCCGTTGAGAGCCGGCTTGGGTAGCCAGCACATCTTCCTCCAGGCTAGCCACATGCTTGCTTGCAGAGCGCTAATCCAGTTGATCCGCCTTACGCTTGCTGTTTTGGCCGCCTCAGTTGTCGCCAGCTGGCTTGGGAGTAGACGGCATGGGGACAATTTTGTCCGAGGCGGTGACCTTGACCCACATAGTGGAGTCAGCCGTGGTGTACTTGTCCGCCTTGGCCATGAGCACCGCCAGAGAGGTGGGCTCGGAGCACATGAGCTTGTGCGTGAGTAGGGTGTCGTCTCGGCAGCCGTCAATGAAATATTGAATGGCTTGTACCTCATGCACTCCTTCGCATGAGTTGCACAGCTGCGTCCAACGCGTGACGTAGTCGCGAAGGGGTTCGTCGGGCCTATGGACACACATGGCCAGCTCGCGAGGCCGACCAGGGCGTTTATATGTGCCAGTGAAGTTGCGGACAATGCCTCCTCGAAGTCAACCCAAGAGTTGACGCTGTCGGCTGGAAGGTTGTTGAGCCATGTCCTGGCCGAGCCGGCCAGCATGAGAGGCACGTAGCGGACTGCTACGCGCTTGTTTCCCCGAGCAATGCCGACTGTGGTGGTGTAGTCGATCAGCCAATCTTCTAGCTTGGCGGTGCCGTTGTACTTGGGGGTGTCCCGAGGGAGAGTGAAGCCTCTAGGGAATGGCTCCCCTCGGATCCGGGGGCCAAAGCACGCCGGACCAATGGGACCATCCTCCTCAAGGAGGGCCAACTGCGCTAGAAGGTTGAGGCGTCTGCGAGCATCGTTGTCGTTGTGAGGACGCGAGGGCCGATCCGGGCTGAGATCGGAAGGGTGTCCTGGGAGCTCGTGGCGTTGGCCCCCTCCCATCGCCTCGGAGGAGGAACCTCACGCACCGAATCCCCCTCGTAGCCAGCATCCCTACGATGTCGGCCTGAAGCTGGCTTGCTCTGGCGCAGGGAATGCCTGTCTTGACTGCCCTCGCCCTTCCGGCCAGAAGTGCGATGCGAGGAGGAACCCTCGGCATGATGACGACCATTGGGGTTGCGGTGTGCTCCGAGGTCGGCTCCTAGAGACACCGACTGAGCATGACCAGGGTCAAGAAGAGACTGCTGCTCATTACCGGCGTCAAGGAGATACTTGACCCGCTTCTCTTGAAGGACGCGCTCCTCGCTCTCCAAACTTGGCATTTCTGCCATAGCCGCTTGAGCGGCCCGCAAGTTAGCCGCGGGGGTATCGTAAATGGGATGCTTGCCACCTAGGATATTAGTGATGACCCGGCCGTGGCCGCGGACCTCGCTGAGTCGGCTAGGACCATCAACAGCCGGAGTGAGGCCATAAGCGGAGTTATACTCGCGTTGCGTGGCCTCCATCCGGCGCTTGGCAGCGGCAATGATAATGCCCTCCTCCAAGATCTGCCTGCGGGCCTCCTCGAGCGAGGCCCGAGCATCAGCTGGGTTTGCAGAGGTGGCGATAGGCGTCTTCAAGCCGGCAAGGGCAGCATGAAGTGTGTCTCCAGAACCCGCAGCGGGGTCAGCTACCTCTGATGATGCCTTGCCGTGAGGCTTGCTCGTGCCGCCACCAATGACCATCACCTCCATGAGGTTGGAGACGACAGCGACGTGGTGCGGGGCAAGACACCCCACATATGATCGTGGACCATCGAAGACGAGTACCTTGCTAGGGTACTCATCATGCGCAAGCACCGAAGCTGGCGCATAGAGCATCGATGTTTATGCCCTCGCCGAGGTAGCGAGGCTCATCGTCGAGGCGCAAGTCGCTGAAGACGACGCCGAGGTTCCCAACAGCAGCGACGATGACGCTGGGGAGCGACTCGTCGTCAGACTCCTCATCAGAGTCCATGAGACGGACTGGAACATCGACCAGCATCGCAGAAACCTCCGCAAGGGCAGGCTCCACGGGCATGCTGATCGATCCGGACGCGAGGCATCCGGCGGTGTTGGCGAAGGGCCCCGCAAAGAGCGTAACTCCGGTCGATGTCGCGGACGGCCCCATGGTGGGCGCAAAATGTCGGTGTTTACTCACGACATAAGCCATGGGTAGGCTAAAGATGTGAGGTGGGAACCGAAAGGACACCGGCGGGCTCCGGGAACGGGGTTGGTACAGTCGAGGGACGCACGAAGTACCCAGGTTCGGGGCTCTCCGTAGATATAACACCCCCAGTCCTGTCGGAATGTATAATTGACCAGAGAGGTTACAGTGTGCTCCTTGAGCTGTTCGACGGAGGAGGAAGAAGGAGGCGTCGGCTCGCGTCTACCTCTCCTGTATGGGTGTCTGTGTGAGCAATTGACCGATCCTCTACGTGGAGGGGGGTCGGGAGGTTTTATAGACGAACCCACCGATCTACAATAAGGATAAAGGTACAAAGGAGGGACCCACCTGGCAGCCTCGCCACCCGGCCAGGGGGTCCACAGTGGTCTTGTCTTGTCACTGGAAGGGCCCGCCGACTGCAAGGTCCCACATGGCTATGGGACCCGCCGGCCAGCCAACGAAGCTCTCGCGTAAGGCCGACGCAGGACACGTGTAGTACGTCCAGCGTCGTCTTGCGAGATTCGTCATGGGTTGCCAGTACGGTCGTCTCCACTGTTGCCATGCCAAGCTTGGTAATGGAGTGGGTGTTGACGGGCTGGTACTGTGCGGGGTTGACAGATCGGAGCCGGAGTAGGTCAGTGGCATGGCCGCTGACACCGTACGTGCAGTGCGCTCCAATCTTGTACCCTTACTAACGCGTATTCACCTTTAATACTAGAGTCTCGTCATGGCCTATGATCTGATGTGACTTGGGCTCCCTGGCCGGCTAGCGGCCTCGCTAGCCGGCCTAGGAACGGCCGTCTCGCCTCTGGCCAGCAGATGCTTCCCAAACGGACAGGAGGAGGTAGCCGTCTCGCTCCTAGCCGACAGGTGATTCCTAGCCGGCCAAGTAGAGTTGGTCGTCTCGCCCCTAGCCGGCAGAGGCTTCCTAGCCGGCCAGGGGTTTTGACCGTATGAAGAAAGTTGTGGTTTTCCTTTAATCTTGAATGCAAAGGAGTAGGCTTGATGAGCCTACCCGGGGTTATCCCCCCGTCAGAAATGACCAAATTAATACAAGTTCATCATCACATTAAAACCAAAGCACAGTAGTGATCAAATGTTATTACTGCAAAAATAATTACATAAAGTTCTCTCATAAAACAACATACAACTATGTAAAACATTTAAATGCAACAACAAATGCGATCAAAATCGCAACTAAGGTAACAATTGACCCAACAGCATAATGATACCAAGCCTCTTTATCAATGGCATATTTTCTAATATTCCTAATCTTCAAGCGCATTTCATCCATCTTCAAGCGCATTGCATCCATCTTCAACCGCATTGTATCCATCTTCATCTTGCGATCATCGACGACATCGACAACATGCAACTCCAGTTCCATATTCTTTTCCTCAATTATTTTCAATTTTTTCTTTAAGTAATTGTTTTCTTTTTCAACCAAATTTAACTTCTCGACAAGAATTTCTATGTGGGTTGGAATTTCCGGTTCACATACCTCCTAGATTAAAAAATATATGTCACATTGGTCATCATAATTGTCATAAACACTAAATAAAATAAATAGTTATAAAAGATAATATATACCACATGTGAATCATAGACAAGACGAGGGCCGACGGAGGCGGATACCAAAACCATCGCACTATATAATAACAAAAAATAATGAAAATAAGTAATTTATACAAGTATCTATCTAAATCATACAAGTAAGAAAAAAATCTTTTAAAAAGAAGATAAGAACAAGAGGCTCACCACGGTGGTGCTCGCGACGAGATCAGCAAGGGCGATCGACAACGGTGAGGACGGCCATGGGACGGCACCCTACGTATGTGCAGACTCTAAGAAGTTAATTTGAGCTCAAATTTTGCATCTAAATCAAAATAACTCCCACATACACTCGTACACTAAAACGCACAAACCACTCTATTTCTAGAGCATTTGAAATGAGCTAAACTAGCAGTGAGAGATGAAAAGATTAAGTAGCTAACCTTTTAGAACACTTGTGTAGTTGGTGCACGGCCAAACCTAGACAAATATTGAGGAAAATGGAGCTTGGAGGTCGAGCTTGAAGAGGAGAAAACTTAAGTAGTGTGGCTCGGACATTTCATCGAATACGTCATGTACATGCATAGAAGGATGGCAAAGAGCATGGCAAGCACACCTTAACAGCCAAAAAACAAAGAAGAGGGTGGGCAGGGCGAGGGTATATGTAGGCAAAACTTTAATCCCGGTTTTTGTCTAAAAACGGGACTAACAGCCTAGCATTTAGTGTCGGTTCTGGCCACAAACCGGGACTAATGCTCCGCGGCACGCCACGTGGCAGTTACTGGATCTTTAGTCCCGCTTTTTGCCCCGAACCGGGACTAATAAAACGAAACGAACCGGGACTATTGCCCTGGCAAATCGAACCGGGACCAATGTGTGGCATTGGACCCGGTTTTACTTCGATCCGGGGCTAATGTGCTTTTTGCTCCGGCCGAAAGCCTCTTTTTCTACTAGTGTACTAGCTATATGCGTAGATGTTTTTATTATATGCGTAGTACTTTCTAGTCTGCTCCGTAATCAGTACATCCAATCTAGTCAATGTCATGTTATTGGCCCTGTTTGGATCCCAGTGCTAGAGCTAGTTGGGGCTAGTTGAAGCTGAACTAACCCTCAAAGTATCCAAACATCTGTGCTAGTTTGGGTTAGATGGAAACTAACCCACCAAAAAAACTATCCCTGAGAAGAGGTGCTAATTGGAGTTAGTTGGGGAATACCAGTAAAAAAATCCCCATCCTCCCGCATCTAATCTTATCCTTTCCCATCCTCCCGCATCCACTGCTCTGGCCCCAGCCGGCCGCTGCTCGTCCGCTCGCCCCAGCCGGCCGTTGCTCGCCGCGCTCGCCTCAGCCGGCCGCTGCTCGCCCGCTCGCCCGTTCGGCCCCGCCGGCCGCGCTCGCCACCGCCTGCCGACGCCGCCCCCGCCACCGCCTGCCGCCGCGCTCGCCACCGCCTGCCGACGCCGCCCCCGCCACCGCCTGCCGACGCCCCCACCAGCCCGCGACAGCCACCGTCGGCCACGCTCGCCCCGCCTGTCACTGCCGGTCCCGTCGCGTGCCACCGCCGGCCCCGGTCCCCGGTCCCGCCTCCCACCGCTGGCCCTGTCCCGCCCCCCACTCTGCGATGGACGGAGGCAGCTTCGACGCTTGTCGTGCCATGGCGACCGCACCGGTGGGCAGGGACGGAGATGGGAACCGGAAGAGGAGGAAGCAGCAGGGTGGCTTCAAGACCATGTCGTTCATACTAGGTGAGCAGAGCACGTACCAGCGGTTTTACTTGCATCAGCATTTGGCATCTGCAGATTCACTCGGGATAATCCGAGGAAACAAGCGAGCATTGTAGCCTCGTTCAGTTCGATTTGGGCCGCATCCAGGCGAAGATTACGAGCTACATGTGACCTTTGTATGATTTATTTTGTCTGTATGCAAAGACCTACGCTTCTCTCTCTCTTTATGTGTCTTTGGAAATCTGGATCGATTTTGTTAAGCCTGATTGATGACTTGTATGTCTAAGTGAAATGTAATTTTGTTTTGTTAAGCCTGATTGATGACTTGTATATTTAAGTGGGACGCCTTATTTGTATGGATAAAATAAAATTAATCATATTTTGAATACTCCCTCCGTCACAGTTTATAAGGCATGCACGTATACCTATGTCGTCAATTTGACCAACTTAATAAGAGACATATATTACAAAAAATATATCATTAGAAACTTTAGATGTTCTATTTTCTAATGATATAATTTTTATGTTAAACAATATATTTTATATAAGTTAAAGTAACGACCTAGATACACGTACATGCCTTATAAACTGTGACGGAGGGAGTACTTGATTTGCAAAGATGATTTTAATATCATTTATGAGAGGAAGGAGGCCACACAAGAGCCGGCCACAACAAATCCTGGTTAAAAGAGTCAAATGATTAAAAAAGTATATATGTTGTCAAACTAACTCTATCATCCAAACACCACCAAAAGTTAGGGCTAGTTCAAAGTTAATCCAGAGTTAGAAACTAACTCTAACCTCTAGCCAGGCTGGTGTATCCAAACAGTACCATTAATTATTTCGTCGATTAATCTATTGAAAAAAAAGCAAATTTACTTAACAACACCGAGAGTCTGGTGTCAGCATGGGGGCATGGTTCTCCGATAGGCTAGCCGGCCGCTGGTCTTCTCCACGCTCCTGTGCTCAACTCAGGCACAACGTGCATGTGCACGTGCATGATCCTGGTAGTGGAGCCATACATCCAGCCCAGCAAAGGCACATGCGTTGGTTGCTTGGCATGCACGAGGCGTGGACTTGAAAGATCTTGCCAAACGCATCTTGCTCGACTCGGCCGATCCGCGGAGACGACTGCAGATCCAAAGGCCGGCGGCCTGCCAGATCGGGAGCCTACAGGCGGCCAGATTGCGGTGTCGCCGATGTAGGACGGCCGCAGCCAGATCGGGGATGCAGAAGGGTGAGGGCCAGATTGAAAGAGATCTTGGTTAGGTTGGGTTGAAGACCACCAGATTAGAGAAAGAAAACAAGACGAGTGGACATATTCCGCCGCCGCCCGCGGGACGGCCTCCTCCGACGGCGGCATGGTGAACGGGGAGCTGGGGAAGGGCCTTCTAAGGTCTCGGCGGCGGGGCCTTCGGAGTCGCCCTAAAGGACTGTAGGTTGGTTGTTTTGGATCTGAATACACTTGTAAAATATACCCATGCAAGAAAAATACGGATCGGCTGCTTAGTTGGTCGTTTTTGGCCGTAAATTTTACACTCGTTTTCGATTTTACACCTGTAATAGGCCCGTATCTGATACACACCACGTCTCGTCGTTTTTCCCCCACGGCCCATTGTTTCTCCCCTCCTCTCGCTGGAAACCAGATCGGATCGAGGGATGCGTCGTCGGGGGCTCCACCGATCGAGGGCTGCGCCGCTGGGGGCTCCACCGGATCGAGGGCGCCACCAGATCGGATCGAGGGCGCCACCGGACGAAGCAATGACGGAGGCTCCTGACCTCGACGGCTCCCTCCTCCACGGCTCGCTGCTGACCTCGCCGAAGGCTCCCTCCTCCAACCGCGATGGCGACTCCCTCATCCTCCTCCACAGCCTCCTCTGCTCTATCGCGACCCCATTTTCGCCGACGATCTGGTGTGCTTCTCCCCCCCCTCCTCCTTCTCCACCTCCTCCTCGTTGATGTTGCCAGTATGTAGCGAGTTCACCTCGTTGATTTATTACCTGTTCCTGCATGCTTTCCCTTCACTGTTCTGCTAGCCAGGCTGTTTTTCTAGAAAGCATGTTCTTCCTCATCTTATAGAGACCAGGAAAACTAAAAAATATTTATACATTGATGAAATTACATGTAAAAAACCGACGTGGGACTATTTAATAGACCGACCGATCCTCTTTTTCCAGCACAATGGGTGCTAGCTCAGTCTCTATAAGTAGTTCAGTAGTAATACCACATTCAGTAGTAGTTCTTCCTCATCTTATAGTTCAGTAGTAGTTCTGCTAGCTCAGTCTCTATCAGGAACGACTTGAGAGATACTAGTGCTCTGATGTGTCTAATCTTGTGATCGTGGGTGAGGGTGATAGAACTGAAATCAGAAGTTACTAGCTACAGGAGCGGACCTAGCTCAACTCTACATGGTCGATTTTGTGATGCATTGACAGTTAACGAACTGGCACTATGCAGTTCATTAGTAATACCACATTGATAATTTACAAATTCATAACTAGATAAACACTAGAGGGAGAAGAAAGTGCTAGATGGTTCAGAAAGCTGTGTAGTAGTAAAAGCTCATTTGTCTAGGATAGTTACAAATTCATGAATTGATGAATGGATGAATGGATGCTAGTTTTTATTCAAGAAATATAATGAATCTGAAAACTTGTTAGGCCAATTGTTAGCATTCTGTTATGTGGCACCTTGGTTCACTTTTGGCGAATTGTTAGCATTCTGTTATGTGGCACCTTGGTTCAGTTTGAGCCAGTTGTTAGTATTCAGGTTCGATCATTTGGCAAGAAACTAATGTGCTAGTGATCCTTTTTATTTCCATTGTCATAACATAGATTATATACACTGTTGTATTTACTTTGAAGGAGAGTTGAGGTATTTATTTTGTTATCTCTTCTCGCTAGATAATGGATACGAGTAACCATGATGATGGATATGAGTCATGTACTGACTCTGAAGAGGAGGAGGAGGAGATGATGTTTCTTGTCTTCCCAACATTATATTGTATATCTTCTAGGAGAGAGAAAATTCCAATGAACACATCCATTCTTACGGGAGCTAAGTATATCCGAGAAATATTGGATGGCCACCCTCAACGGTGCCTTGATATTCTTAGGATGGAATCCCACATCTTCCAAGCTCTATGCGACCATCTTAGATCCAGAAAACTTCTACAAATTCAAAAGGAGTCAGCGTTGAAGAGCAACTAAGGATGTTTATGTACATGCTTTCCAGGAATGCGAGTTATCGTACACTGACTGATAGATTTCAGCACGGTCCGGAAACGGTGCATAGACATATCAATGGATGCTTCAACGCTATGAGTTCATTGGCGTTTGACTTTATCAAGCATGGTTCGCTAGATACTCATTGGAAAATATCAACAAATCCCCAGTTTTGGCCTTTCTTTGAGGTACACGCCATCCCTTGTATGTACTTTAGGAATTTATATCATCCCTTAGTATCACATATAGTAACCATAACTTGTTTAATGCAGAACTGCCTAGGGGCAATAGATGGGACTCATGTTCCCATGACCATAGCATCCAATGAGGCTGCTCCATACAGGAATAGAAAGGGGACCCTCTCCCAAAATGTGATGGTCGCGTGTGACTTCGATCTCAACTCTGTTTATGTGTCGGCTGGTTGGGAGGGGTCTGCCCACATGCTGGAGTACTGAAATCTGCCATTCAATCTGGTTTTCATGTACCTCCGGGCAAGTACTATTTGGTTGACGGAGGCTGCGCAAATACACCACAGTTTCTAGCTCCGTACCGTGGAGTCCGTTATCATCTACAAGATTTTGATAGAGGTGGTCCTCGTCCAAAGAATTCGAAAGAATTTTTCAATCTAAGGCATGCCCGCCTACGGAACCATATAGAGCGCACGATTGGTATCTGGAAAATGCGATTTCCTATTTTAAAAGTTGGCACGCATTACCCAATTGACACTCAAGTCAAAATTCCTATGGCGGCAGCAGTATTTCACAACATAATCGAGAGTCACAGAGATGATGAACAATGGCTAGATACACAACAAATGCAAATTGATCATCTTTTATTTGTCACTCTTCCTGATGGAGATGACAGACCTCGACATGTGACTACATCCTCAAGCAATCAAAGGGACCTTGGTAATTCGTGCACTGTGTAGATACGAGCATTGTATTGGCATGTTTTTTTTTGTCATTTTGGGCACAGGTGTGTTCATGTATGGTTGGTTTCTTGTGTGTTTTGGTTGTTTGTGATAGTATATCTTGCTGTAGGTATAGTGTGGGTAGGTGAGTTGTCTGTGCGGTGTTGAAAGGATCGATATGGTTGGCTAGAGGGGGGTGAATAGACAACGACCACTTTTTAATTAATCTTAGCAAGTTAAGGTAAACAACATACGGGTTCACAAATAATACGACAATGAGATGAACCCTCAAGAGGCTAACAACGAGAGCTACTAAGACAGGTAAGATATAGTCACGAGCATAAGCAAATACAAAGTAAAGGATAGAGATAACCACAAGTGGAACCGATGGAGACAAGGATGTGTTACAGAAGTTCCTTCCCTTTGACAGGAAGTACGTCTCCGTTGGAGCGGTGTGGAGGCACAATGCTCCCCAAAAAGCCACTAAGGCCACCGTATTCTCCTCACGCCCTCGCACGATGCAAGGTACCGTGATTCCACTATAGGTGCCCTTGAAGGTGGCGACCGAACCTTTACAAACAAGGTTGGGGCAAACTCCACACAAAGCTTGGAGGCTCCCAACTAGACCACGAAGCTTCACCACAATGGAATATGGCTTCGAGGTGACCTCAACCGTCTAGGATGCTCAAACACCCAAGAGTAACAAGATCCGCAAGGGATTGGTGGGGGAATCAATTTTTCTCTTGGTGGAAGTGTGGATCTAGGCCTTCTCAACCAATCCCTAAAGAATCAACAAGTTTGATTGGCTAGGGAGAGAGATCGGGCACTTTTGAGCTTAGGGAGCAACAATGGAGCTTGAGAGAGTAAAAGGTAAAGTTCCACACCTAGAAGAACCCTTTATATAGTGGGGGGAAAATCCAACCGTTTTCCCACTCTCTGTCCTAGCTGCAGTGGTACTACCGCTCGCACTCCAGCGGTACTACCGCTTACTAGCGGTACTACCGCTGGTTGCAGCGGTACTACCGCTGGCATTCCAGCGGTACTACCGCTGGGCCCCTGGTAGTGCAAAAGCACTACCACCGCCAAGAAAGTCTTGGCAAAAAGGTCCGTCCACAAACAACCGCTAGGCAGGCGGTACTAAGCTCCTAGAGCGGTACTACCGCTGACCAAGGGCGGTACTACCGCCAGCCGGCGATACTACCGCTGGCTGCAGCGGTACTACCGCTAGCACTCCAGCGGTACTACCGCTGGGGACCATTTTGCAAGGAGGAAAGAAACACAGTGGCGGGGGCCGCTCCAAAGATGAAGGCAAGGGAGAATATGTGAAGTGTGCGCGTGCAAAGATAGATTCCATCCAAACCTTTCCACTACGGATCCCCTCTTTATAGTACGACTTTCCTATGACTCAAATAAAGAGAATCGTAGAGAGCGCCGTGCTTTCGTTCCATGAATGAGGAGGCGAGTCGTCTTGTGCCGTTGACGTGTTATCTGAAACCTTAACACACACAGTTAGTCCTTTACGGTATTGTCATCAATCACCAAAATCACTTAGGCATAAACTATGCCCCAACAATCTTCCCCTTTTTGGTGGATTGATGATAATACCGGATTTGCACAGAGAATAATATGAGAACAAAAAGATAGAGATATATGACAATACGGGGCATATGACTCATAGCATATGATGGAAATAAATCTCACATAAGTTCATGTCTTACAAAAGATAGCAAACTAGAAGCAAACCAAGTTCGAAGCAAACCACGAAAGAAAGCAAAGCAAAACAAGTTCGACTATGAAAGCAAATCCAGCTCCTAGACTCTCTCCCCCTTTGGCACAAGACACCAAAAAGGGGTACACCTAACGCCACAGGTGGTTACTCCTCATCCTCAGCATCGCCAGACTCGTCGGTACCCTCCTGATCGTCCTGCTCCTCCTCTGCCTCCTCATCGCCAGACCACTGGTAACCTTGAGCCTGCATCCAAGCAGCCTCTGGAGTGATGTCGTCCTCTGATCCGCTGGAGATGTCCACATCAAGAGTCCTGAGAACACGCGTGTGCCTCTGGCGGTTCTCCTTTTGAGCCATGTGCGTCTGGTGGTGACCCTTAGCCTGCATACAGAATAGAGTCTTCATCTTATCCTGCAGTTTAATGGCCCAAGATGGCATGGCAGAAGAGCGGGACTGAGAGGCGGTTCCTCTGTCAGCAGCAGTCTCTGTGTCAGTATCCATGTGCTGAGAGGAAGTTGACGGGTTGGCCCATTTATCCTTGACGCGAAGCTTGATCGGGTCGTGCACAATGTAGTCAGACTGAGCGTAGAGCACCTCCTCCGGAAAAGTATCTTGCCACTTCTGACAAATATAAGCGAACGGATAGGGGCCGTAGATGGGAACCTTACGCATGATGATGCAGTTCGAGAGCTCCGTGAACATCACATCAGAGATATCAAGAGGGGCAGATTCCTTAGTCATAGCCTCCTCACAAAGAAGCAGCATCTCAGCCAAGGAGCCATGAACCTCGTCGAAGTTACCAATGCGAGGGAAGAGGGTGTTGCGAAGGATCTGATGCATGATGTCCAGATGCTTGGGGAGCACACCCTTCCTCACATAGAGTTGCTGCAATCTGTCCTTTGCGGGGGGGCTATCGGTGGGGGCTGCAGCATGAGGACGCGACCCAAGTGGAGTGTCAGCTCCCTGGAAGTCAACCTTGAGGAATGTCATGAATTCACGCGAGGAACCGGTCATCTTCTGAGTCCCAGTCATCCATATCATAGAGCGCTCTTCATCAGGAGAGAAGTGGACCGTGACATAGAACTGAGCAACAGCAGTGGGGTCAAAATCTGTCTTGAAAGTGATGATGTCCTTGATGCCCAGTTTGTCAATCAGAGAGAGGGCATCACCAAAATAGTCCAGGTTCCGCTGAAGATGAGCTAGGTCAATCCACTGAACGGGGACATAGTTCTTCTTGAATTGCATGACAATATCACGGTAGATCCTGCACTGATCCTTAGCCCAAACATGGTCAACATTCTTGATCACAGCCTTCTCCTTGAGATAATGGTTCTGAGTGCGAAACTGCAGAAAGTCCTTGGGGGGCATTGTTCGGACATTGATCCCCTTATCCTTGTGTGCGGTCTTCTTGAAGGACTGCTTTTTGGGTTGCAGACCTGAAGTGGCAGACCCCTCTGGAGCTTCTGGGTTGCGATAGTGCTTTGACTGCGTGTCCCATGGGGGGTTCGAACGGCGAGAACCACCTGTGACACAAAACACACAGCAAAAAGAAGCGACAAAAAGAGTCAAGGCAATGAACTAGAAAAATCAGAAAAATAAACACTCATTGCCAAGCACATAAAAAATGCACAGTGAATCCTCCCAGCGGTAGTACCGCTACCCCTGGCTGTAGTACCGCTGGGGTCCTAGCGGTAGTACCGCTACCCCTGGCGGTAGTACCGCTCGGGGTCCTAGCGGTAGTACCGCTACCCATGGCGGTAGTACCGCTGGGGTTTGACTTTTAGATCTAACAGATAAAAATAGACCTCATGCATAGGGCTACATGATTTTTACGAGGGGCATAGGCTGTATATGAACACTAAGAACTTCACCACAGCCCTACTCACATGAGGATCACAGGAATCACCGAAATAAGAATATGCCTAGTCAAGAGAGAGCAAGTTGTAGATCTAATCCAAACATAGTTCAAGTGCTAGATCTAAAACAAGTAAGTCCTAGGGCATGGCAAAATAATCAACAAGGATCCATAGGACCTATACTCCCCTCAAATATCTCCTTCATGCCATCCAAGAACAGGGCACAAGATTAAAGACATGGACCCAATCCCCCAATGCTCCTAACCCTAGAACAAGAACATCAACCAATAGAAGAAGGGGAGGAGCTTTACCAGGATTCATGGCCCTTGGAGGAGGAAGGAGAAGTGGAGCAACCCCTCCAATCCAACGGAGAGAAGAAGCTCCACGAAACAAGATCAAATCAGGGGGATTTCGGGCTAGGGGAGGGAGGAGCCGCGAGGAAGAAGAAAGAGCCTGAGAAAAACGGGCTCCCCCTCCTTTATATAGCCCAAGGGGTACGGGCCAGCGGTAGTACCGCTGAGGACCTAGCGGTAGTACCGCTGCCTGGCGGTAGTACCGCTGGATGCAGCGGTAGTACCGCTAGGGTCCTGGTGGTAGTACCGCTCCCCCTAGCGGTAGTACCGCTCCCCCTTGAGACAGCCCTGAAAATTTTCTAGCAGGTCGTGTTAGATGGGAATCCTGGCGGTAGTACCGCCATACCTAGCGGTAGTACCGCTGGGGTCCTGGCGGTAGTACCGCTACCCCTGACGGTAGTACCGTTGGGGTCCTGGCGGTAGTACCGCTACCCCTGGTAGTAGTACCGCTGCAAATGTCACAACGTGGCCTAGGATAAGAGAAGAACTTGGGCAAATGACAAGTAAGTTAAAGGAGATAGCACCTAGAAAAAATGTACTGACTTGTCATTGTATATCCTTTCTTCTATACAAAAGAAAGGTGGGAGGGGCGGTGGCCGAGGCCACCAATGTTTGAGACAATGGTATGACACAGCGAAGAATTATCCTTGGGTTCATGACCAATGCTCGTCTTTGAAGCACAAGTGCCATTTGACAATGGCTAAAGTGAAAGACTAGATTGATTTATGCATAATGGGGGGAGGGAAAGTTCATTGAGAGAACAACACTCCCCCTATGTCCATGCCTACATCTAGACCAAGATGGAATGCAAAGTGAGTTGCAACATGCCTAGTTTCAATCCACATTACTTGAATCAATGATATTTAGCTCATGCCTTAACTCCCGGAACCTTGCTTCATCTAGAGGCTTAGTGAAAATATCTGCAGGTTGCTCTTCAGTGTGGATGAAGTGAACCTCAATATCACCTAGCTTGATATGTTCACGAATGAAGTGATGGCGAATATCAATATGTTTGGTTTTGCTATGTTGCACTGGGTTGAGGGAAATCTTGATAGCACTTTGATTGTCACATAGAAGAGGCACTTTGTCACAAGTGACACCATAATCCTTTAAAGTTTGCCTCATCCATAGCAATTGTGCACAACAACTTGCAGCTGCCACATACTCAGCTTCGGTGGATGATAAAGAGACGCAATTCTGCTTCTTTGACGACCAACTTACCAATGAGCGACCAAGGAATTGACATCCTCCAGACGTTGACTTCCTCTCCACACAATCTCCTGCCCAATCTGAGTCAGAATAGCTAACTAGATATAATGGCCATGTAATGGCTTTCTTTTGGTGCGGATTGAAACCGTGCACATATCCCTACACTCAACATAATATCCGGTCTAGATGCACAAAGGTAAAGGAGGGATCCAATCATGGAGCGATATACCTTTTGATCCACTGCTTTACCATTGGGATCACTGTCAAGCTTGCATCTTGTTGGCATGGGGAACTTGACTGGTTTGACATCTTCGAGCTCGAACCGTTTGAGCATGTCTTGAGTGTACTTGGCTTGTTTGATGAATGTCCCTTCTAGACCTTGTTTAATCTCGAACCCAAGGAAGAACTTCAACTCTCCCATCATGGACATCTCAAACTTCTCAGTCATTAGTGCAGCAAATTCTTCATTGAAGGAAATGTTAGGAGAGCCAAAGATAATATCATCAACATATAGTTGGCATATGAACAAATCCCCTTTAACCCTCTTAGTAAAAAGAGTGGGATCTATCTTCCCAATTTCAAACCCACGATCTTGTAACAACTCAGTAAGATACTCATACCACGCGCGTGGGGCTTGTTTAAGGCCATAGAGTGCCTTATTAAGTTTGTACACATGATTGGGGAGCTTGGGATGTTCGAATCCCGGGGGTTGTTTGACATAGACCAACTCATTCAAAGGACCATTAAGAAAGTCACTTTTCACATCCATTTGTTGTAATTTGAAGTTATGATGAGAAGCAAATGCAAGCAACATGCGAATAGATTCTAGACGAGCAACAGGGGCAAAGGTTTCACCGTAGTCGATACCCTCGACTTGGGAGTAACCTTGAGCCACCAATCTTGCCTTGTTTCGAATCACAATCCCATTGGCATCTTGCTTGTTCTTGAATATCAATTTGGTTCCGATGACATTATGTTCCTCCGTTGGCCTAGGCACTAAATCCCAGACTTGGTTGCGCTCGAAGTTGTTAAGTTCTTCGTGCATGGCCATAAGCCAATCCTCATCATTGAGCGCTTCCTGTACCTGTTGAGGTTCACAATACGAGACAAACGCGTGATGCTCACAATAATTGCAAATCTGTTGATGGGTGGATACTCCCCTTTTTAAACTGTCAAGTACATTCTTCATAAGATGTGACTTGACTCTCAGCTTGTTCGCAATTTTGGCTGCTCGACGCTCCAAGAGTTCTTCATTAGATAAAGGGGGAGAATTGACTTGTTTACTTTGCTTGCCCTTGCATCTTGAGCCGGCTGTTGGTGCTCCATAAGGGAATTGTGAGACAGTCTCCTCACCATCTTGTCCTTCGACTTGAGCAGGCTCACTAGTTTGTTCTTGTATTTGTGGTTGCTCTTGATCTCGATCTTGTGCTTCTACTTGGTCTGGATATCGGGTTACACTTGATCTTGATCATGAGCAGGTTCGGAGTCTTGGGGTAGTGCTTGAATATCCTGAGACACATCATCATTGTTGGGCAATTTATTTTGACCTTGAGCTTGTTTATTTTGTTGAGAGCCTTCTCGTTGTTTATCGGAAGCGTGTGGGGCTTGTGGAGGTGATGGCTCCACTTGAGTAGAGCATTGTCCTTCTCCTTCGGCCATAAGGGGTTCCTCAATGGGGAGTATTTGACCTATCCCCGTTCTTCTTATAGCTTTGGGAGGAATTTCATCACCTACATCACAAAGACCACTTTGCTCCACTTGGGAGCCATTATTTTCATCAAACTCTACGTTACACGTCTCCTCAATTAGTTCGGTGGACTTGTTGAGGACACGGTAAGCATGAGAGTTTGTAGCATAACCAACAAATATACCCTCATGTGCTCTAGAATCAAATTTAGCTAACCGTGCACCTTTCTTGAGAATGAAACACTTACAACCGAATACCCGGAAGTACTTGAGATTGGGTTTGTTTCCAGTTAGAATCTCATACGGAGTCTTGTTCAAGCCTTTGCGCATGTAGAGCCGATTGGATGCATGACATGCTGTGTTGATGGCCTCTGCCCAGAAGTTATATGGAGATTTGAATTCTGCCATCATTGTCCTTGTAGCGTCTATCAAGGTCCGGTTCTTCCTTTCTGCCACGCCGTTTTGTTGAGGGGTATATGGTGCAGAATATTGTTGTTTTATTCCCTCATCACCAAGAAACTCATCTAAGGTGTAGTTCTTGAACTCGGTGCCGTTGTCACTTCTAATCATCAAGATCTTTGCTTCATGTTGACGTTGTGCTTCATTAGCAAAGTTGATGACCGTTTGTTGAGTTTCACTCTTATTTTTAAATAAATATACCCAGGTATATCTTGAGAAGTTGTCAACAATCACTAAGCAATACTTTCTGCCTCCAAGACTATCAAATGATGGAGGACCAAACAGATCCATATGGAGAAGTTCCAATGGCCTCTTAGTGTAGATAAGAGTCGTTGGACGATGAGCAGTTTCATGAATCTTTCCTTCAATGCAGGCACTGCAAACACGATCTTTAGCAAAGCTCACATTTGTTAGTCCACGAATATGGTCCCCTGTCAGAAGACTTTGCAAAGATCTCATATTGACATAAGCTAAACGGCGATGCCAAAGCCAGCCCACGTCAGCTTTAGCCATTAAACATGTCGCAGTCTTAGTGGGTCGCTTTGATAAGTTCACCACATAAAGACCATTTTCGACATGTCCAACATAGGCTACTTTAAGAGTCTTGCTCCTCAGGAGGACCACAGTATCAAGATTAAAGAAAGTGGAAAAACCCATAATTGCGAGTTGCCGAACCGAAAGTAAATTGTAGGCAAGTGACTCAACAAGCATGACCTTCTCAATAGATAAATCTTGAGAGATGACCACCTTACCAAATCCCAATATCTTTGAAGAGGATGCATCGGCGAATTGGACATGGGTGGGCATAGATGGAGAAGGATGCACATCCACCACTAAGTTCTTGCTTCCGGTCATATGATTTGTTGCTCCACTATCGAGCAACCATGACACCCCACCGGAAGCAAACTCCTGCAATAGATCAAGGCTTGGTTTTAGGTACCCATTTTTTAATGGGTCCTTTCATGTTAGATACAAGGGTCTTAGGAACCCAGATAGCCCATTCAATATCCTCATCGTAGGAACCAACAAATCTGGCATAAACATGCCCATCACTAGCACAACATAAGACATAAGAAGAATTTAATTTGTCGGATGTGTTAGTAGGAATAGTTTTGCCCTTCTTGAGGTTTCCATAGTCCACCTTGTTCTTGTTCACCTTCTGAGTCCCCTCACCCTCTTTGACAAAGATGTCCATGAGGGTGGGAGATCGTTTGTTCCTGTTCCTTCTTTTACCTTTTGACTTGGAGGTAAGTCCAAGTCCCTCCTTTCCTACAACACCCTTTTGAGTGCTCAAGAGGTCGTTCAGACTCTTCTCACCTTGTATACATGTCACAAGGCCCTTCTCAAGTTTCTTCTTTAACTTGGCATTTTCCTTCACAAGATGTACATGCTCACAACAGGGGTTAGTTGCACAAGCATTATCAATTAACACAAAGGGAGGGCACGTAGAGATCTCCTTGGTAAGCTTTGCTTGGAGTTGATCATGAGACTTTTTCAGAGAGAAATGGGCACCTTTCAAGACCTTGTGGGCCTTGTCAAGTGTGTCAAACTCCTCTTTGAGTCTTCATGGCCAACCCCAAGAGCATACTGTTCAGACTTAAGCATACGAGTAAGAACAACATCATGATCTAGTTTCTTTTGCATTTTAGCGCAGTCATCGTTATATGACTCCTCAAGAGCCAAACGAAGAGTGCGCTCCTCTTCTAGAGCATTAGATAATTCGGCAATTTCATCGGCATAGTCACGACTGTGTCCCTGAAGCTCGGAGATGGTCTCCTCATGAGACTCAATGAGGTCAGTGGCCTCACCCAGTTGTTCGAAGAGAGCAACAAAGTGCTTCTTGGATTCTCCCTTAATAGTACACAGAAACTTGTCAAGATCATGCTCATTAAGTTCCCCAACATTACTATCTTCAACACAATTTAACAATGAAGGAGCAGAAGCAATGTTGATCTTAATGATGGGAGTTACCTCATTGATACCTTTTGCCATGAGGCACTTGGTGATGTGGTTCTCGTTGGGGGCGTTGAAGAGAGACACCTTCTGGGGAGAGATAGTGGCAATAGCAACAGTTGCCGTTGCCACTGTATCATCATCATCACCATCATCATCGGAAGGATACTCTTCAAGGGCCACCATCCCTTTTGGTTGAGGTTTCTTCACAAAGTTGTTCTTGATTGGAAATGATTTGGTTTTGTCTTTGCGAATGAGCTTGCCTTCGTTGTCTTCCCTTTTCTCATAGGGACATTCGGCCACGAAGTGACTCACGTTACCACAGTTATAACATGTCCTTACTCGTTGTTTGGATTTGAATCCACTCAAGTTGTTCTTGGTGAAGGTGGGTCTTGAGTTCCTCTTATTGCCCCAGAATTGCCTTGATGCAAGAGACATGTGCTCATGATAGGCACACCTGTTGATGACAGTATCCTTAAGAAATTTTTTCATAGGAACTATTTGTACTATATTTTGATGAAAAAAATTCATTCACTCAAACCTTTTTCTATTCTCACGAAAAAAACTTTTTCTAAAATTTTGTTGTTTTTTCTGTGCTATCAAACATTCTTTCCAATTCTGTAGGATACTATAGGACATACCATCCTATTTCTGCATATTCCCTATTCCTTTGTTTTAAAATTCTTGCGAATCAAAAGGCCCTAAATTTATTGGAATCCTGCCACAGTGGTCACAGCAACACCATCAAACTCCAAAAGGAAAAAAAGAAATCGAATCACGTTTCTGAGCTAGGAACTAGGAAGCATCGGCAGGGGAGGGACAAACACAAGATTTACACGCGTAGATAGATAATAGAGGAATCTTCAGATCTTTGTGGCGAAATCAAGGCCTTCCTTGGCGAGCGCCTCCACGTCGGCCACCGGCGGCTGGGCCCTGGCGACCTTGGCGATGGCCTGATTCTCGTCGGCGGAGCCGCCCTCTAGGAACACGCCGATGACCTTGCCGTCCTTGACCCAGTAGGTGCCGAACTTGGGCTTGGCCGCAGCTGGGTCGTTGTCCCCGAACAGCACCGTCTCGCCAACGTTGTCGCCGTAGAACTGCCACGCGACGTCGAACGACCTAGAGTAGAAGTAGGGCAGGTAGTCGTACTCCGCCACGGACTCACCGGACTCCTTGGCCTTGATAGCCTAGGATTACAAATTGAAAAAACACTTGTAATACTGTACATGTCAAGCGTCTGACAGATTATGGATGTGTGAATTTCACTGGAAACAAACAATTGAATCCTACCGGGTTGCGAATGGGGCCTAACAAGGATTGCTCACCTTTACTGCCTGCTCGGCCGATTTCCGAGCATGGTCGACGTGCTCCACTCTCCTCGGCTCGTCGTACAGCTTCATGGGGAAAGTCGCCACATCACCGATGGCATATACACCAGCGACGCTTGTTTCGAAGAATGCGTCAGTCTGGGTGAAAACATAAGACAAAAGAGAATGTCAAACCTTAAGGCAGCAGCAGCAACAACAAGCTGAAGGAGCCCAACGATGATGCACAAGGTGATGTGTACAGTTGCTAATTCGGTAGAGCCGATCAGTTGGATAATATTTTGTCCAAGTGTCAGTTGGATGCATTCATCAGCACAACAATGAAGCTAACCTTGAGTCCACCTTTCTCCTCATCAACTTGGCCTTTGAAGAGGCCTGTCAGTGGCCTGCCACCGACTCCAACGATGACCATGTCGGCATCGAGTACTCTTCCATCCTTCAGCTTCACGACACTAACCTGGCAAGCAAAGAGAAAAACAGATTCAAGTAGGTGAGTCCATCACTTCAAACACCACTATCAAACTGAGATTGCAGAGGATATACTCAGAACTCACATCTCCATTGGCATCGGCATCAAAACCACTAGCCACAGTACCCTTCACGATATTGATCCCTTTGCTAGCGTAGTAACCCTCATAGAAATGAGCAATGCCGGCAGTGAAGAGACGGGGCACTACAACATTATTGTTCATGTATATAAGTATCGAGATATTGGTGTTTCTTTGCTGCTAACTATTCAAAAATGAGCTTAACAGACAAGAATAGTCAGACTTACTGCACCACGGCTCTGGGTACACCATGGTGACATCAAAATTGTTGATCTTCAGTGCTGCGCTGAGCTCAAGTCCTATGTAGCCACCTCCAACAACGACGGCCTTTCCATCCTTCTTTGCCTGCATAGCTGCGACCAACTTGTCGGCGTCATCAATTTCCCGTAGATACAATATGTTGTTTGATTCTGCTCCTTGGACGCCAAAGTCAGTGAGCTTTATGGTCTGAGCAAGAAGAGAAATACAAATAATACAATGAGTGGACGTATTTATGAAGAGAAGACTGACTCGGCAAAAGTAAGATTAGCAAGTTTTCAGCACCAATAGCGCATGCTGCAGGTTATTTATTTTTGCGGTGGGAAATTAACAGTTGGGAACTCACCGAGGAGCCAGTAGCAATGAGCAAGGTCTCATAGGTGAAGGTTGCTCCAGCTGCACTGGTCAATGTCTTAGAGGCAAGATCAGCCTTGACAATTTCCGTGCTGAGGATCAGCTCAATGCCTGCAGACAGCCAAAATTATGGCATTCTCACTTTCTCAGAGGTTCAAAAAAATTACAGCTAAGCTGTGAGATAGCAACATAAGAGAAGTCGAGACATGCTGTTAAAGTAGCATAAACTCGAGGAGAAGTAATCGTCACGCAATTTGCTCAGGTTAATCTTAAAGAATGAGTAACCAACCAGTCACTGTCCGCAATGGGGACAGGACATTTTGCTCACCTTTTTGTGTGTACCATTCGGGCAAGAGCTTCTCCCCGCCGCTCCCGACGCAGGTGTGGAATCCTGGAAGCCTCGCGGCATCTGGTTGCACGGAAGGAAAACACGTTTAGAGTTGAGCGACAAGCGCTGCGGCGTTGTGTCTGCAGTTGTTTCTTACTCTGGGGAAAGAGGTAGCCCTTGCTGAGTGCAGGACGCTCATAGGGAGCCACCTGAAAACGCAAACACAACAAATTTCCTTTTGTGTTTTCCGGTAGAAATGATTGGATTTGGGGCATGCGGCGGGAAGGAGAAGGTTAGGGTGACGTACGGACTCCTTGGAGATGATGGCGAGCTCCCCGGGCTGGACGCCCTGCTTTCCGAACTCCCTCGCGGCGTATCCCTGTCAAACAAAAACAAGGACAGGCGTGAGAAGAGAATCCAACCAAAACATACATACATTCCACGGAGAGGCACAAGAAGCAGAGACGAGGAGGATGGAGGAGAGCACGGACCGCCGCGACGCCGCCGCCGAGGATGACGTACTTGAAGTGCTTCTCGGACGCCATCTCCTCCCTCAATGGATGGACCGACGGATGAGGACGAAATTGCGAGCAAGGGCGCGGAGGAGGAAGGAGGAAACAAGGATGGTGGGAGGAAAACGCGGCTGTTCGCTCGCTTTTTATTCCCTCACCTCCGCGTACGTTTCCGCTGCTTTTGGCGCGGGCCCTGTCCACGTAGACGACCCACGGTTGGTTGACCAATTGGCTTTGGCTCTACAATTTCCTCCCACCATTTATCAACCAAAAGAAAAGCAAACCTAAGAGCTGACGTAAGATTCGCTATCATATCATATGGGCCTCCTACACCAGTCCAGGTTCACGGCCGGCATTATATTTTTTATATTTATACCAATAGAATAGATAGAAAAGGAACACACCGACGGCTAACCGAAGGAAAGATTCCACCTTCCTTGTCCGTCTACACTTGGTCAGACACCATCAATTCAGCCGTCAACGTCGGTCCACCTGGTGCCGGTGACGAATGCACACGTTACGCAATTACAGTAGATATAATAAAGGGAAGGGAATTTATTACTCCCTCCAATCGATATACAAAGTTGTACCAACTCAACGACAGTTAATATGGATCACAAGGAGTTGTATCAAACATTTTGCACTAACCATTCTCATCAAGTTGCAAGCTTAACCCGTGAACAAATTGTAAACATCTGTTAGCTTTCCCCTACTAACTTTGAGAAATAATTCTGTCCACAGCCAAAGATGTGTTTTCCCTTCTATTGCTTTCCTACTACACACATTACCCCAGAAACAACACCTCTTCTTGGAGAATTGAGGAGGCCGCATTTATCTTAAAACAGCTCAGCAAATCATCATACAGCCCGTAATGTAGCAACCCTGCACAAGGTACGTGACATGAGAATGATGGCAATGAATGACGAAGGAGACAAACATTGATGAAATGAAATCCTACAAAAGGAAGAAGAAACTAATTATGACAAATCAAACGCACCCCTGCATCTATGACATGGTATACTACTATCAGTTGCAAAAAAAAAAAAAAAAAAAGCGGAATCTAGCCCATCATAACAGATTGAATTTCTAATCACTTTCAATCATGCAGCTGAGATTCAGAAACTGTGCGTCCTGTTCCTCAAGACAGAACAGTGCATCAAGCTTACTCCCTCCGTCCCAAAATAAGTGACCTGGTTTTAGTTTGAACTGAAACTGCAACCGAGGGAGTACTAGCTAAACAGACTGTTAAGACAAGAACATATTTTCAAACGTGGACAAGTTTGACTCCAGATGTACAACAAGGCAACTTGGAAATTAAATCCAGAACATACGAATCATGAAGTGGGTGGTGTTGTTAAAAGGAAAAAAAAAGCGAAAGAACTACTGACCAATTGATTAAACGGGAGCTTATGTCCTGGGAACTGTAACATTCAAGATCTTCACATCCTGATACGGCTTGTCATTTTTGTCGGTCTTGACCTTCTCAATTTGCTTTAAACACAAATAGAATGTTAAGAAGACAAAATAAAGGAAATGAAAAGAAAATGTTCAGGCACTAAAGGGAATATGCAAAAGATTGATACCTGAACAACATCCATGCCTTTCACAACTCTACCAAACACTGTATGTTTGTTATCTAGCCATGGAGTTGCCACAGTGGTGATAAAGAATTGAGAGCCATTAGTATTTGGTCCCGCATTAGCCATTGAAAGTGTAAACGGCCTGTCATGTCTCAAGCTGCAATATGACAAATAAAATTGTCACTGTAAGGCAGTTCTCTCTTCAACAACAAGGCAGTGCATACGTAAAAACTGTATTTAGTCGATCATAAATATATTGTTTTCCCTGAGTAACAAATTAACCATAATCGACAAATGTACATTGAGATGGAAAAAAAGGACTCATTTTGTGCAAACAGGAAAAAGGTGTCATGTCCGACATGACTGGATTTTCAACATAGTTACTCCTAATCCCTATGCATGCCGAAGAAAGTTCAAGTCAGAGCTCAAGTGGCTAGTCCACAGGGCCACAAGGAAGAGTTACTCCAACTTCGAGAATTGGGTTAACACCTTTGTATAGTTGGGGGCATGCTCCCCCTTGTGTTGTTGTAATGCTTTTCTTTTCTCCTTTTGTATAGCTTTTTTTATTCTTTGGAACTCGTATTTTTTGTTCTTTTATTTGATCAATAAAAATACGCAGAGTCCTGCTGTTTCCCTCAAAAAAAAAAAGGTGTCATATAGCTAAAATACCTTTTGTGAAATTCATCTTCAAACTCCCTACCCCAGATTGATTGCCCACCAGTACCATCACCCAAAGGGTCCCCAGTCTGGACCATGAATCCTTTAATTACGCGATGAAATATGAGATTATCATAATAACCATTTCGGCAGTGAGTAGTGAAATTTTCCACAGTTTTTGGACACTCTTCTGGATATAGTCTCAAGTGAATATCACCCATTGAAGTATGAAACACCTGAAATAGCAAAAGAATTTAACAGATTCAGGCAATGCAGAGAATGACAGATTAAGATACTGATTTCACATAGAATCCGGATATTAATGTCATTCGCCAAAGGAGTAACAGCCACATCTAAATGTTAGGAAAACATACCAAATTGTCAGGTAGTGATGTCGTAGCAGTCTTCCCTAATTCTGATAGGGACAAAAGTTCTTCTGGTGGGGGTTTTTCATTGAAAACATCCCTACCCTTAGTGGCATCTTCAGGCTCTTCGGGTTCTCTACGACTGTACAGTAGTAAGGACGAAAAAGGATGTTAAACTTCCAAGAAATAACATATATGAACAAAGTTCAGAAGAGCTTTCCAAGAAACAAAGTTTAAAACCAGCCAATTAAATATTCTCCTGAAATGCTTGAACTGGCATACCTAAAGGTATATATCCGGTGTTTCTTGAAGGCACAACATAACAGAGTAGGGTCTGATAAAGGCTCCTTCGTGTCATTGACATTAGCAGCTATTGAAGGAATTTTCCTAACCTTCTTGTTGCCTTTGTCGCCTTGGTATAGAGCAATTCTCAGAAACCTCTCATTGTTCTCTACCTTCCCCAGGATACGGGGAACCTTATTTGTGTGCAAATTTACAACCTGCATATATATGATGTTTAGAAGTCTTACAGAAAGATGTTTCACTTAGTAGCTGGTGTAAGATGCCAGACAGAAGTACATATTGTCATTATTAATATATGAGATCAGCGACTAGGAGCACAACATGATAATTATGTGTGATAAAAGATCAATGGCTCACCATGAGCAAATATATGTATAAATGTCTTGTCAGAAGAATTCTTTAACATCAATGATAAATTCCCTTGAGAATCGTAACCAGAATGTAAAAATAATTACACAACAAAAATGGACTGGTAATACTGAAGTAGATAAAGAACCCAATATAAATAAAACAATGGAAAAGGAAGGAACGAAGGCATACCTTTATGCCCAAAAGGGTGGCATAAATAAGGAAGTTGCAGCTCTCATCGAATACAGCATTTGGTTGAGGAACATTTTCTGTCTTTTCTATTTCCTTCTCGACAGCCATCCTTCTCCCAAAATCAATAGCATCAAGATGATACAATGGAACGTCACTTTTCTGAAGATCTTGTGCCACCTACAAGCAACAATATTCAGTCCAAAATTACAAACCGAACATATATACCTGTGATGTGCCAGCATTGAACAGAGGAAGTATCTTACCTCAAGGGACTCGTCATACACGCGTCTTAATTTACCAGTTTTGAACCAAAATACCCTTATCCTGCGGTCAGGGGATGTGACCACAAATTGAGTGCCATCGTTGCTCACCTGGGAAAGACCAGCTCATTAAGTAGAGCTATTCAGGTAATAATTACAATAATAACAGCCACTGTCGTTTCTAAAAAGTAACAGATTTGATAATGCACTAGACCTATGCAGTTTTTTTTTAACGATTGACAACATTTTTGGCCCATTATTATATTAAGGTATCAATGAAGTGATCTAGCCAATAACCAGTGTGATAAGGTGGATATATCTTACAAATTCAGGTGTCTCTATGATTGAAGTGGTATGCTCGTAAAAAGAAAGAATGCACAATGTGTAGCAGTCTGTGTTATTGTTGGGAGTATATTTATTCTGCTGCAAAGCATTCAAAGTCCTTGTTGTGCAATTGTATGCCTAGCTCAAGTAATGAAGAAGCAGTATACGCTATCACACAAATAAAAAGGTACCTCAATAGCAGACACACTAGTCTTGCATTTTGCAAGTTCAAATAGATTTGTATCTGTTTTTAAACGAAAATTCACCCTGCAAAAAGCAGATAGCAATGTCAAGCATTGATAAGTCAATGGGTTAATGCATCTATCAATGTGGAAAAGAACATTTCATAGCATATACAATAAAAACATCGTGAAAGTAGACCTCATAGCACTATAGCAGTTGAAGATATGGATATTAAAATACTATAATCCAACCAGAAACACCTAGGCATGCAGAACAAGATTCGAAGTTGGAAAATTATAAATATGTTATCCCTTCAACTCAAGAATCTTTACTTGGAGTACATATATTTAATTAGAACTTAGAGGTTCAACCACATACTACTGTTACGCTGTTCAGTTGCCAGTTTTCAGCAAAAGTTGGTATCTTATGCCTTCAACTCATGCATCTCTACTTAGCATACCAATACATAATTAGAACTTGCAGGGTTCAACCATATACTATTTGTTACATTGTTTCAGTTGCCAAGTTTTCAACAAACGTACTAGAAAGTGGAAGTATGTACTCTGATCCAAGTTTGCAATTGTTCAGCAAAAGATAAAAATCAGAAGAAACATGGTGCTGAAAATAGCTCCAAGAAGCCAGAACATACGCATCCTCTGGAAACTTAAGGGTAGATGGAGACCAATACTCCAAGAGTCCCTTGGCATCAGCAGATATCACAACATCCTGGGCATGGTTATATTTCATAACTTTTACAGGGCCAGCATGAATCTGCAGCGAGAGAAGCTCAGTAAGTACAAATCCTTTAGTTACTTGAATTCACAAAGAAACATAGAAAGCAACAACAAAAAATACCTCTTTGGAGATGATGGGATCGTTTGAACCAGAATGAGTGTCATATATGTGAACAGAAGATGTATTGCGGTCACTAACAGCAAGTTTAGGTTTAACATCACCCTGCCGATAAACCCACTCAATCGCCCCAGGGACAAATGGGAGCCGCATCATGAACATCATGTCATAGTTTACAACATCATATATCTTGACAGACTGGTCGTTAGAGATCGTGCAGCAAAGTAAGCCATCAACGCTAACCTGCATTACTCAATCAGGTTATAATTGCAATTGTTTGTACTATGGCAAGTGCAACGAATAGTAGCAACTAACAAGCTAAATGTACTATGCGGCATCGTAATATCTTAACTGAACAAGTGAACATAAGAATGTGCACTCACAGCTAAGCCTTCGATGGGACTGAGATGAGACCGAAAATGTTTAGCAAATTCGATTCCACTGGGTTTCTTCTTCCAGAATTTCAGATGTCCTTCGGAGAATAAAAAAACATGAAACGGAATCAGCCAACTTTCCCATAAGCCGAAGGAAACAGCCAAATTTCAGATCTAGCGTATCGATTCATCCACTACCTGAAAACACTACTGCGCAAAAAACAGGTCACGGTGTGCAATAAATTACCATCGGCGCTCCCGGTAATGAAGAAGTCAGCGGGAGAAGAAACGGCGACGTGCGTGACGACGTCCCTATGCATATAACTCTTCTCGTACCTGCAGCAGGCAACCACCGCCACAGTTAGCCACAGTTAGCCACAAGAAGCAGACACAAGCGTCTCACAAATCCTATAGCACTAAACGGCAAGGAGGAGAAGACGCACATGGCTGCGGAGGGGAGGGCGTCGAGGAAAGCCTGCTCGAACTGGAGAGGGCGCTTCTGCCGCTGCCGCGCCGGCGCGGGGCCAGGACCGATCAGTTCTTCCCCCTCCTCCTCCTGCTGCACCACGGCAGGGGCGGCAGTCGCACCATTGCCGTGCTCTTGCTCACGCTCTGTATCTCCGTCGGCTGTCGCGCTCGTTACGGTGGAGTTGGCTGTGGACTCGCTCGTCGTCGCCATGTCGAACTCGAGCCTTCTCTTCACTAGGGTTCCGGGGATTTGGGGAAGAAGGTATGGCGAAATACTACGGGGTTTATTTGGTCCAGTTGGGAACGACTACAATAAAAGAACAGCTTGTGATGCAAAAATAGAAAAACGAATCTGGGCCATCGGATGGGATATTCATGGCCCAGATTCGGAGGAAGTGATCTGCACCAAATCTAGCTAAACGGGCCATGCCTGGCGGGCCGGCCCAGCTGCCCGCGTGCCACGCACGACTCAGGCCCGGCCCGGCACGGGCTAATCGTGCCCGTGCCCGGGCCGCCACCCCCAGCCCGCGTGCTGGCACGGCACGTCACGTTTAAGGTGGGCCGGCCCGCGGCACGGCACGGCACGGCCCGGTGGCACGGTAACATCGGGCGACGGGGGAGCGTCGAGCGCAGCGGGGGAGCGTATGGCGGCTCTGGCGCGCGGGGGCCCCAGGGCGGCCGACCGTTGCGGCTGCGGGGCAGGGCCGAGGCGCCAGCTCGGCAGCTGGCTCGGGCAGTGGGTGCCGTTGGGAGGGATTAGGGGTGGGTTAGGAGGGATTAGGGATGGGTTAGGAGTGTTTTTTTTTATACATAACTCATATTTTCGAATATATGACCGTTGGAGGGTCAAATTAGACCAAAAATTGAAAAAAAATTCCCCTATAAATAGGGCTGCCAAGCTCACATATTTCACACACTCAAACTGTCAAACATGAACAGCCAAGACAATTTGCAAGACAATACCAACTTCACAATAGCCGATTTTGGTCTTGATGACTTTGATATTGACATGCCTCCACCGCACATGCCTCCACCACCCATGCAACCACCCTATACCGATCATCCCTGTCTCGAGGCCCTTCCCGATTACCAAGCCGATGGTCAAGGCAATTCTAGTAGTGGGACGGGTTCCTCCACCAGCATGGGTGTGAGAAGAACTCGTCGTAGAACCTCCGAGGTGTGGGAATTTTTCGATGAAGAAATATCCATGGTGGACGGTGTGCGGAAGGTGGCGGCACGGTGCAAAAGGTACCAGAAGGAGCTAACCGGAGATGCCAAGGGAGGAACCGGACACCTGAGGAGCCATTTGGCTTCCCACAAGAAGGCGGATGCATCGAGCGCGTCGAGCTCGGCCGTGCAAAGTCATCTCAAGTTCAACACCGACAGTACGGTAAGCAATTTCGTTTACAATCCTCAACGAGCGCGAGAAGGTCTATGTCGTTTTATTGCTTCTAATGATTTACCACTTGGCATTGGTGAATCTGATGGTTTCGTAGAATTTATTCAATCTTGTCATAATCCTAATTATAGACCAGTTTCTAGACAAACTACAAGTAGGGATATTAAAAAGCTTTACCAGACTGGTAAAGATAAAATAAAAGAAGAATTTTCTACGTGCACTTTTTCAGTGTTGTTAACATCTGATATATGGACTGGTCGTGCAAAGCAAGACTATATTAGTATCGTAACGCATTATGTTAACGAACATTTTTTTTGAAGGAAAACTGTAAGGGAAACCCCCACAGCGAGTTTTTTAAAATAACAAGAACCCAAATTCACGTCCGTGGGGACTTGAACCTGGGTGGCTGGGTTGTACATCCACTCCACTGTGTTAACGAACATTGGCAGCTATAAAAAAGAATCATAGGATTTGAACTAATAGATGTATCACATAGTGGTCCAAACATTGCTGAAGCTATACTAAAAGTTGTGAATGATTTTGGTCTTGCCGACAAAATTTTCGCAATAACTTTGGATAATGCTTCAGCAAACACGACTGCAATGAACACTCTGACTCCTATATTCTCCACATATGTTGCATCTTTTTAATGCATCAACGTTGTGCTTGCCATATCATTAATCTTATTGCTAAAGGTGCTTTAGATATATGTGAACCATATGTTGACCGCGTATGCACTGCAATATCTTATCTTTCGTATTCAACACAACAAATTGCAAACTATAAGAGATATTGCATTGCCATAGGTGCAACTCATCATAAGTATAATTCAGACATGCTTTTAGATGGAACTCTACATATTTGATGCTTAAGGCAGTTATTCAAGATAGAGTTTTGTTTAATGGTTTTATTAATGCAAACTATAATCCGGTTGTACCTCTACTCAACGGTGAAACTTGGCATGTTATTACAGCATTGACTGCATTTCTTGAGTTGTTCTATGATGCAACAGTTACTTTGTCTGGGGTTTATTACCCCACATCTCCTTTGATGGTGCATACCTTATTAGACATTGCTAGTCATTTGAAAGCATATGAAGCTGATGGATTATTACTTAATGTTGTTGCTGACATGAAAATAAAGTACTTAAAATATTGGAAAAAAGTTCCACTTTTGTATGCATTGGCATTTATCTTGGATCCCAGAGCTAAACTTGAAGGGTATCGTAGTGCACTCAATGTACTATCTGCATCCCTAAGTTTAGATTATACTGATGACTTCAACACGGCTCGTGATTCGCTATATGACATTTATGCTAAGTATGAGCAAAAATATTCCGGAGTTCGAATGCAGCGACCTCCACCAGCACCTACTGCGGGTAAAAAGAGAGGAGCATGGAGCAAGATCTTTGCTTCTTCTTCTTCGTCCTCCTCTACCGCCGGAAGCTCTTCTACTTCCGCATCTTCGATACCATCCTATTGGTGGAAATATGCTAATGCTAATGTGTGGATTTTTAGCACCAACGAGAGCTCGTTCAAATGTGTATCTGAGCTCTAGGGGATTTAGTTAACATGTTCGTTCTTATGTACGTAGTTTTTTGTTCGTTTTTTGAAATAATCAGTCTCTCATTTTGTAGTTACTTATTATGTTTAAGGTGGGTGAAAATTTGAGAGTGGAGTGGGTTTATCTACAGCAAAACTTTATTCTGCTCAAGATCACATCAGTTGTGAAGTTCACCAGTTAGTATTTGATAACAAGATTTTTGTAAAATTATAAGATAGATATTTCATGTCGTAGTCGTAGAGCAGATATACTAGTAGACCACAAGCTGGGAATCTCGTCCATCGACGCATTGCTTGGTCTAGGATTGATCACTCGGTCGTCCAGACGACCTCGTGGCAGCTGGCCATGGAGGCGCCAGGCGCACACAATGCCACCGACGAGAGGCCTTACATTTTATCACTAAAGCAAGTACGCATGTTCGTGATTTAGGATTAATTCTTCCTCCGTGACACATGCCTCTCTCTCATCTTGTTCACTTATATTTCCCATGTTATTGAAGTTTCCTTGTTAAAACAAGTTATAATATAGTGCATGACATCACTAATTTGCATCAACGGGATAGTCATAAAACTCCCTTTCTTGTTTGTCATTGCTACTTAGGCTTTTAGGTAGTCATTGAAACCTGTAATTTGCTAATCCTAGGTATATACATGGTTGTTCAAACATACATCTGGTGTGGAACCGTAAGCTATGTTAAATTTTTGTGAAGGTATCCAATAAATTTTTTGCAAGCCTAGTGGGGTACCCAAACAAAAACTGATGAGCTCTTTTCAGTAAAAAGCACTATAGTTATGATGTTATGGTAGGTGTAGAAATGACTATTTGTAGCGTAGAGATTTGGTCATGCTTCACAATGTCATGAATAGACATTGTTGTGTGCCTATTATTATACATGGTACATGGTTCATTGGTTGTATTTGGGAGTGGCTCTGCTAATATTAATCTTCTCTGACTCATGGCCAATTTTGAGTAATTAAATGTCTAGCAGCTAAGATGGTTCAACGCATCATTTTATCATGCAATATGCTCTTTTCTTATTTATACATATGATAATCTATTTGAAAATGGCAAGGTTCATAAAGGATGTATTTCTATTAGGACAATTATGTAAATAATTGTATTGTCTAATTCCGGTAGAGGACAATTATGTAAATAATTGTATTGCCTAATTCTGTCGGTTGTTGCAAATCTCTAGAATGCACTAGAGTTATTTTCCTACACAAGATAAATAATATTTATATAATTTGTTCGTTAGTGGTAAGTTAGGTTTATCTACAAAATAGTTGGCTTGTTAGTTCCAACATAGAAACATACTTTAGGTCGTCTTTTGTGATTAATGCGATTTCTTCTCTATTTTTCTTTCATGTGGTATGTGCACCACAGAGTCAGCTGGTATTGTTGATGCATATTTATTTGACCAGCTTATGATTATTATTTTTAAGTATGAATGTATGACACATACATGGACTTGCACTAACTAAATCGTATTTGCTATGATTGATCTCTCTCAGGACAAGAAGGTCGGTGAACAAGTGAGAACCCATAAGTGTAGGGGGTCGTTTTTAGCCTTTTCAATAAGTAAGAGTGTCGAAACCAATGAGGATCTAAAGGTAGAATTAATATTCTCTCAAGTTATATCGACCACCGATACAACTCTACGCATACTAACGCTTACTTTACCTAAAACAAATATGAAACTATTTTGTGGGAATAAAACCAGAAGAACTTTGCAAGAATAAAACTATGGGTACTTTGCAAGATAATAAAATTTAGTTGTTTAGTAGAAAGCCTTTTGTGACACAAGAGAAAGATTGTTCACGGGCAATTGAATATAACACGATATATAGTTATCATATGCAACGAGGGAGAGAGATACGCTAATATAATTTCTGTACATGGAACACATGCACTTATGTTTGTAACTCTAGCAAGCATCCTCAAGTACTAAAGATCATTAAGCTAAAACCCAATTGTAGCATTAACACATCAAGTCCTCGTTACTCCCATACGCAACAACCCCCTTACTCGAGTGTAAGCTTTTGTCACTCTAGGTAGACACTATAAGCGAATCATGAACGTATTGCAACACCCTCCATCGGGAATCCCTCATGCGTGCGCCACATGGAAGGCACCTAAGGACAACATCATGTTAACATACAACTCATATCAATCACACCATACCACAATTAACCCGTAGGAGAAAACAAATCTATTCAAACATCATAGGATAGCCACACTGTTGGAAATATGCCCTAGAGGCAATAATAAATTAGTTATTATTATATTTCCTTGTTCATAATAATCGTTTATTATCCATGCTAAAATTGTATTGATTGGAAACTCAAATACATGTGTGGATACATAGACAAAACACTGTCCCTAGTGAGCCTCTAGTTGACTAGTTCGTTGATCAAAGATGGTCAAGGTTTCCTGGCCATAGGCAAGTGTTGTCACTTGATAACGGGATCACATCATTAGAAGAATCATGTGATGGACAAGACCCAAACTATGAACGTAGCATATTGATCGTGTCGTTTTACTGTTATTTTTTTCTGCGTGTCAAGTATTTGTTCCTATGACCATGAGATCATATAACTCACTAGCACCGGAGGAATACCTTGTGTGCATCAAACGTCGCAACGTAACTGGGTGACTATAAAGGTGCTCTACAGGTATCTCCGAAGGTGTCCGTTGAGTTAGTATGGATCAAGACTGGGATTTGTCACTCTGTGTGACGGAGAGGTATCTCGGGGCCTACTCGGTAATACAACATCACACACAAGCCTTGCAAGCAATGTGACTAAGTGTAAGTCACGGGATCTTGTATTACAGAATGAGTAAAGAGACTTGCCGGTAACAAGATTGAAATAGGTATGCGGATACCGACGATCAAATATCGGGCAAGTAACATACCGAAGGACAAAGGGAATGACATACGAGATTATATGAATCCCTGACACTAGGTTCAACCGATAAGATCTTCGGAGAATATGTAGGATCCAATATGGGCATCCAGGTCCCGCTATTGGATATTGACCGAGGATTGTCTCGGGTCATGTCTACATAGTTCTCGAACCCGCATGGTCTGCACACTTAAGGTTCAGTGACGTTTCGGTATAGTTGAGTTATAGGTGTTGCTAACCGAAAGTTGTTCGGAGTCCCAGATGAGATCTAGGACGTCACGAGGAGCTCTGGAATGGTTCGGAGGTAAAGATTGATATATAGGAAGTCCTGTTTTGGTCACCGAAAAAGTTTCGGGCTCATTGGTAGTGTACTGGGGGTGCCGGAGGGGTGCCGGGGACCATCGGGAGGGGTGTCACGCCCCAAGGGGTCTCATGGGCTATGGGAAGAGATAAACCAGCCCCTAGTGGGCTGGAATAAGTTCCCACTAAGGCCCATAAGGTTTGAGGAGGAAAAAACACAAGGTGGAAAGAGTTTCCAAGTGGGAAGGTGGAATCCTACTCCAAATAGGATTGGAGTAGGACTCCTCCACCTCCAATTTCGGCCAAACCTTGGGGTTTGAGGCTGCCTCCTCCCCTCCCTCCCTCCTATATATACTAGAGGTATTGAGGGTTTTTGAGACACAACTTTGCCACGTGCTGCTCGACCCTATACCACACAGTTTTTCCTCTAGATCGTATTTCTGCGGAGCTTAGGCGAAGCCCTGCCGGAGTAGATCATCACCACCACCGGCGCGCCGTCACGCTGCCGGAGAACTCTTCTACCTCTCCGCCCCCTCTTGCTGGATCAAGAAGGTGGAGATCGTCATCGAGTTGTACGTGTGCTGAACGCGGAGGTGACGTCCGTTCGACACCAGATCGGAACGGATCATGAGACGGATCGCGAGACGGTTCGTGAAACGGATCGCGAGACGGTTTGTGGAACGGATCGCGGGACGGATCGTGGGACGGATCGCGGGACGGTTCGTGGGACGGTTCGTGGGGCGGTTCGGGGGACGTGAAGATGTTCCACTACATCAACCGTGTTTCTTAACGCTTCCTGCTGTGCGATCTACAAGGGTACGTAGATCCAAATCTCCTCTCGTAGATGGACATCACCATGATAGGTCTTCGTGCGCGTAGGAAATTTTTTGTTTCCCATGGGACGTTCCTCAACAGTGGCATCATGACTAGGTTCATGCGTAGATGTTATCTCGAGTAGAACACAAAGGGTTTTGTGGACGGTGATGTTCGATTTTTCCCTCCTTAGTCTTTTCTCGAATCGGCGGTATTGTTGGATTGAAGCGGCCCGGACCGACATTATTCGTACGCTTACGAAAGTCTGGTTTCATCGATTGACATGCAAACTCGTTGCATAAAGATGACTGGCGGGTGTCGATTTCTTCAACTTTAGTTGAATTGGTTTTGACCGAGGCGGTCCTTGGAGAGGTTAAATAGCAATTTGCACATCTCTGTTGTGGTTTTTGCGTAAGTAAGATGCGATCTACTCCCTCTGTAAACTAATATAAGAGCGTTTAGATTACTAAAATAGTGTTCTAAATGCTCTTATATTAGTTTATGGAGGGAGTACTAGATACCCATAGCAGCCACGTAAAACATGCAACAACAATTAGAGGACGTCTAACTTGTTTTTGCAGGGTATGCTTGTGATATGATATGGCAAATGACACGATGTGATATATTGGATGTATGAGATGATCATGTTGTAATAGTTAATATCGACTTGCACGTCGATGGTACGGCAACCGGCAGGAGCCATAGGGTTGTCCTTAAACTAAAGTTTGTGTTTGCAGATGCGTTTACTATATTGCTAGGACGTAGCTTTAGTAGTAATAGCATAAGTAGCACGACAACCCCGATGGCGACACGTTGATGGAGATCATGTGTGGCGCCGGTGACAAGAAGATCGTGTCGGTGCTTTGGTGATGGAGATCAAGAAGCACATGATGATGGCCATATCATGTCACTTATGAATTGCATGTGATGTTAATCCTTTTATGCACCTTATTTTGCTTAGAACGGCGGTAGCATTATGAGGTGATCTTTCACTAAAATTTCAAGACGAAATTGTGTTCTCCCCGACTGTGCACCGTTGCTACAGTTCGTCATTTCGAGACACCACGTGATGATCGGGTGTGTTAGACTCAACGTTCACATACAACGGGTGCAAAACAGTTACACACGCGGAACACTCGGGTTAAATTTGACGAGCCTAGCATGTGCAGACATGGACTCGGAACACAAGAGACCGAAAGGTCGAGCATGAATCGTATAGTTGATATGATTAGCATAGAGATGCTTACCACTGAAACTATTCTCGACTCACGTGATGATCGGACTTGAGATAGTGGATTTGGATCATGTACCACTCAAATGACTAGAGAGATGTACTTTTTGAGTTGGAGTTCTTAAGTAATATGATTAATTGAACTAATTATCATGAACATAGTCTAATGGTCTTTGCGAATTACGATGTAGCTTGCGCTATAGCTATACTGTTTTGATATGTTCCTAGAGAAAATTTAGTTGAAAGTTGATAGTAGCAACTTTGCGGACTGAGTCCGTAAAACTGAGGATTGTCCTCATTGCTGCGCAGAAGGCTTATGTCCTTAATGCACCACTCGATGTGCTGCACCTCGGGCGTCGTTTGTGGATGTTGCGAACATCTGACATACACGTCTTTGATGACTACATGATAGTTCAGTGCGCAATACTTAATGGCTTAGAAGCAAGGCGCCGAAGACGTTTTGAAAACGTCGCAGAACATAAGAGATGTTCAAAGAGACCTCCGACAAGATTCTTTGCCTACAAAGTAAAGGAGAAAAGCTCAAATCATTGAGCATGTTCTCAGATTGTCTGAGTACAACAATCGCTTGAATCAAGTGGGAGTTAATCTTCCAGATAAGATAGTGATGGTTCTCCAAAGTCACTGCCACTAAGCTGCTAGAGCTTCGTGATGAACTATAACATATCAAGGATAGATATGATGATCCTTGAGTGATTCACAATGTTTGACACTTCGAAAGTAGAAATCAAGAAGGATCATCAATTGTTGATGGTTAGTAAAACCACTAGTTTCAAGAAGGGCAAGGGCTAGAAGGGATACTTCATGGAATGGCAAACCAGTTGCTGCTCTAATGAAGAAACCCAAAATTGAACCCAAACCTAAGACTAAGTGCTGCTGTTATGAGGGGAACAGTCACCAAGGCGGAGCTACCCTAGATACTTGGTAGATAAGAAGGCTGGCAAAGTCGACAGAAGTATATTTGATATACATAATATTGATGTGTACTTTACTAGTACTCCTAGTAGCACGAGGGTATTGGATACCTGTTCACTTGCTAAGTGATTAGTAACTCAAAATGAAAGCTACGGTATAAATGGAGACTAGCTAAAGGCGAGGTGACGATACGTGTTGGAAGTGTTTCCAAGGTTGATGTGATCAAACATCGCACGCTCCCTCTATCATCGGGATTGGTAGTAAAACCTAAATAATTGTTATTTGGTGTTTGTGTTGAGCATGAACATGATTGGATCGTGTTTATTGCAATACGATTATTCATTTAAAGAGAATAATAGTTATTCTATTTGCTTGAATAATTACCCTCAATGGTTTATTGAATCTCGATCGTAGTGTTACACATGTTCATAATATTGGTGCCAAAAGATACAAAGTAATAATGATAGTACCACTTAGTTGTGGCACTGCCACTTGAGTCATGTTGGTATAAAATGCATGAAGAAGTTCCATGCTGATGGATCTTTGTACTCACTCATTTTTGAAACGTTTGAGACATGCAAACCATACCTGTTGGTATAAATGCATGAAGAAACTCCATAGAGATGGATCGTTTGGACTCACTTGATTTTGAATCACTTGAGACATGCAAAACATGCCACATGAAACAAGAGAGTAACTTGTTGGGAGTAATGCATTTTTTATGTGTGCAGTCCAATGAGTGCTAAGGCACGTAGTGGATATCGTTATGTTCTTACTTCACCGACGATTTGAATAGATACAGGAGTATTTACTTGATGAATCACAAGTCTGAAATATTGAAAAGTTCAAAGCAATTTTAGAGTGAAGATCGTCGTGACAAGAGGATAAACTGTCTACGATATGATCATAGAGATGAATATCTGAGTTACGAGTTTTTGGTACGCAGTTAAGACAAAGTGAAAATTGTTTCGCAGTTCATGCCACCTGGAACACCATAGTGTGATGATGTGTCTGAACGTCATCGCCACGCCCTATTTGATATGGTGCATACTATGATGTTTCTTATCGAATTACCACTATTGTTTATGGGTAATACATTAGAGACAACCGCATTCACTTTAAATAGGGCACCGCGTATTTACGTTGAGATGACACAGTATAGACTATGGTTTGGAGAAACCTAAGATGTCGTTTCTTAAAAGTTTGGGGCTGCGATGCTTATGTGAAAAAGTTTCAGTCTAATAAGTTCGAACCCAAAACGGATAAATGCATCTTCATAGGATATCCAAAACAGTTGGGTGCATCTGCTATCTCAGATCCAGAAGCGAAGTGTTTGTTTCAGGAAACGGATCCTTTCTCAAGGAAAGGTTTCTCTCGAAAGAATTGAGTGGGAGGGTAGTGGAACTTGATGAGGTTAGTGAACCGTCACTTCAACCAGTGTGTAGCAGGGCGCAGGAAGATGTTCCTGTGGCGCCTACACCAATTGAAGTGGAAGCTGATGATGGTGATCATTAGAGCTTCGGATCAAGTTACTACAAACCTCGTAGGTCTACAAAGGTCGCTTACTACTACAGAGTGGTACGGTAACCCTGTCTTGGAGGTCATGTTGTTGAACAACAATGAACCTACGAGTTATGGAGAAGCAATGGTGGGCCCGGATTCCGACAAATGGCTGGAGGCCATGAAATCCGAGAGAGGATCCATGTATGAAAACAAAGTGTACAATTTGGAAGAACTACTTGATGGTAGTAAGACTATTAAGTAAAGATGGATCTTTAAAAGGAAGACAAACGATGATGGTGATAAGTCACTATTAAGAAAGGCTCGACTTGTTGCAAAGATGGTTCCGACAAGATCAAACAGTTGACTATGATGAGACTTTCTCACTCGTAGCGATGCTAAAAGTCTGTAGAATTATGTTAGTAGTTGTTGCATTATTTATGAAATATTGCACATAGGATGTCAAAACATTGTTTCCTCGACAGTTTCCTTGAGGAAAGATTGTATGTGATACAACCAGAAGGTTTTGTCGATCCTAAAGATACTAACAAGTATGCAAGCTCGAGCGATCCTTCAATGGACTGGTGCAAGCATCTCGGAGTTGGATTATACACTTTGATGAGATGATCAAAGATTTTGGGTTTGTAAAAGGTTTATGAGAAACTTGTATTTCCAAAGAAGTGAGTGGGAGCACTATAGAATTTCTAATAAGTATATGTGGCTGACATATTGGTGATCAGAAGTAATGTAGAATTTCTGTAAAGCATAAAGGTTGGTTGAAAGGGTTTTTTTCAAAGGAAGACCTGGATAGAGCTGCTTGAACATTGAGCATCCAGATCTATAGAGATAGATCAAAAATGCTAAACAGAACTTTCAAATGAAATGCATGCCTTGACAAGTTTTTGAAGGAGTTCAAAATAGATCAGCAAAGAAGGAGTTCTTGGCTGTGTTGTAAGGTGTGAAATGAGTAAGACTCAAAAAGCCTGACCACAGCAGAAGAAAGAGAAAGGACGAAGGTCGTCCCCTATGCATTAGCCATAAACTCTACAGTATGCCATGTTGTGTACCGCACCTGATGTGTGCCTTGCCACAAGTCTGCTAAGAGGTACACAGAGTGATCCTGAACAACGGTCAAAGTTATCCTTAGTAACTAATAGACTAAGGAATTTTTCTCGATTATGGAGGTGGTTGAAGAGTTCGTCGTAAAGGGTTACGTTGATGCAAGCTTTGACACTAATCCAAATAACTATGAGTAGTAAAACAGATTCGTATAGTAGAGTAGATATTTGGAGTATTTCCGAATAGCACGTAGTAGCAGCATCTATAAGATGACATAAAGATTTGTAAAGCACACACGGATCTAAAAGATTCAGAACCGTTGACTAAAACCTCTCTCACGAGCAAGAAGTGATCAGACCCCAGAACTATATGTGTGGTGGTTTTGTCACGGCAGATGTCCTAGTGAAAGGACTTAGTGTTGGAGCCATCGCACCTTGGTGGAAACTCAAAGGGGTTGAATAGGAGCGGGACTCAGATTTACCCAGGTTCGGCCCCTCGTGAGGAGGTAAAAGCCCACGTCCTGCTTTGTGTTGTATTGATGATGTTTCGATTACAAGGAGGGCGTAACTCGCCTAACCTAGCTCTCGATGATTTCTAACCTCCCCTCTCCTTCCCAGGGACTCGCCTTTATATACAGGTCGAGCCCTTAGGGTTACAAGAGTCCTTGCCATCACGCAAGTCATGATTCTTTCTATCTCTAAGTCGTCGTGCTTTCCAAGACGGGAGAACTCCCCGATAATTGGTTCTCCACTAGGATCTTGAACCGCCATCCAGCTTCTGGGCCTACTGGGCCAAATCTTGAATCGTCGAAGGATGAGTCGCCCACTAGGTGACCCGGCCCAACTAGGGCGGGTCACACCGCAAATAATATCCCCAACAATATGGGTGTTGGATTCATTAAAATCACATGGTGATGTGAACTAGATTATTGACTCTAGTGCAAGTGGGAGACTGTTGGAAATATGCCCTAGAGGCAATAATAAATTAGTTATTATTATATTTCCTTGTTCGTAATAATCGTTTATTATCCATGCTAGAATTGTATTGATTGGAACTCAAATACATGTGTGCATACATAGACAAAACATTGTCCCTAGTGAGCCTCTAGTTGACTAGTTCGTTGATCAAAGATGGTCAAGGTTTCGTGGCCATAGGCAAGTGTTGTCACTTGATAACGGGATCACATCATTAGGAGAATCATGTGATGGACAAGACCCAAACTATGAACGTAGCATATTGACCGTGTCGTTTTATTGCTATTGTTTTCTGCATGTCAACTATTTGTTCCTATGACCATGATATCATATAACTCACTAGCACCGGAGGAATACCTTGTGTGCATCAAACGTCGCAACGTAACTGGGTGACTATAAAGGTGCTCTACAGGTTTCTCCGAAGGTGTCCGTTGAGTTAGTATGGATCAAGACTGGGATTTGTCACTCTGTGTGACGGAGAGGTATCTCGGGGCCCACTCGGTAATACAACATCACACACAAGCCTTGCAAGCAATGTGACTAAGTGTAAGTCACGGGATCTTGTATTATAGAATGAGTAAAGAGACTTGCCGGTAACGAGATTGAAATAGGTATGCGGATACCGATGATCAAATCTCGGGCAAGTAACATACCGAAGGACAAAGGGAATGACATACGATATTATATGAATCCTTGACAATGAGGTTCAACCAATAAAATCTTCGGAGAATATGTAGGATCCAATATGGGCATCCAGGTCCCGCTATTGAATATTGACCGAGGAGTGTCTCGGGTCATGTCTACATAGTTCTCGAACCCGCATGGTCTGCACACTTAATGTTCGGTGACGTTTCGGTATAGTTGAGTTATAGGTGTTGGTAACCTAAAGTTGCTCGGAGTCCTAGATGAGATCCAGGACGTCACGAGGAGCGTCCGGAGGTAAAGATTGATATATAGGAAGTCGTGTTTTGGTCACCGGAAAAGTTTCGGGCTCATCGGTAGTGTACCGGGAGTGCCGGGGACCATCGGGTGGGGTGTCACGCCCCAAGGGGTCTCATGGGCTATGGGAAGAGATAAACCAGCCCCTAGTGGGCTGGAATAAGTTCCCACTAAGGCCCATAAGGTTTGAGAAGGAAAAAACACAAGGTGGAAAGAGTTTCCAAGTGGGAAGGTGGAATCCTACTCCAAGTAGGATTGGAGTAGGACTCCTCCACCTCCAATTTCGGCCAAACCTTGAGGGTTTGAGGCTGCCTCCTCCCCTCCCTCTCTCCTATATATACTAGAGGTATTGAGGGTTTTTGAGATACAACTTTGCCATGTGCTGCTCGACCCTATACCACACAGTTTTTCCTCTAGATCGTATTTCTACGGAGCTTAGGCGAAGCCTTGCCGGAGTAGATCATCACCACCACCGGCGCGCCGTCACGCTGCCGGAGAACTCTTCTACCTCTCCGCCCCTCTTGCTGGATCAAGAAGGTGGAGATCGTCATCGAGCTGTACGTGTGCTGAACGCGGAGGTGCCGTCCGTTCGGCACTAGATCGGAACGGATCATGAGACGGATCGCAAGACGGTTCGTGCAACGGATCGCGAGACGGTTCGTGGGACGGTTTGTGGGACGGTTCGTGGGGCGGTTCGAGGGACGTGAAGACGTTCCACTACATCAACCGCGTTTCTTAACGCTTCCTGTTGTGCGATCTACAAGGGTACGTAGATCCAAATCTCCTCTCGTAGATGGACATCACCATGATAGGTCTTCGTGCGCGTAGGAAATTTTTTGTTTCCCATGAGACATTCCTCAACAATCATTGACTAATAATATGTAGCATTAAGCACCATTTTTAAGTAGATATTACAGCGGGGGAAAGAGGTTTTACATTGTTGCATAGCGGGGGGGGGGGAGTTGGCGGTGACGGCGGTGAAGCTGTTGGTGTAGATCGTTGTCACGGTTGTTACCCCGGCGGCACTCCGGCGCCACCGAGAGAGATAGAGAGAGGGAGAGAGCCCCCCTCCTTATTATTCTTCCTTGGTCTCCCCTTAGATGGAAGGAGAGTTTCCCCTCTGGTCCATGGCCGACATGGCTCCCGGAGGGCAAGAGCCCCTCCGAGATTGGATCTCTCTCTTTGTTTCTCTCATATTTTTGCTACTGTTTTCTGACCCCTTCACTATTTCTTAAATATCTGGAGATCCGTAAATTCGATTAGGGCCAAAAGTTGAGGAGATTTTCATTGGAAATTGTCTTTCTTGCAGCAAAAGAAGGGCCTCAACCGACTTACGTGGTGGCCCCAAGCCATGAGGGTGCAGCCACCCCCTGGTTGCGCCCTGTTGGTTTGGGAGCACCTCGGGCACCATGTTGCGTTGATTCTTCTTCCCAAAATCCACATATATTCCAAAAAACTCTTCATAAATTCTTATCGCGTTTGGACTCCGTTGAAATTTTTGTAAAACATGCAAAAATAATAGGAACGTGCACTCGACACTCAATCGGTAAGTTAGTCCCATAAATTTATATAATGTTCCCAAAAAGTATATGAAAGTTGTAGAGTATTGTCATGAAACAATAAAAAAATATAGATACAATGGAGACATATCATCATCCCCAAGATTAGTTCCTGCTTGTCCTCGAGTAGGTAAATGATAAAAATATAATTTGTTGATGTGGAATGCTACCTGACATAATCTTGAACAAATGTCTAATCATGGCATGAATATTAAGATACAAGTGATTCAAGGCAATATCTATCATTTACAAAAAGACACCCATACTAAGGTTTACTAGCAAACAATCATGTTCTTTCAAAATAGCAATGCTAAAGAAAATTATCCATACAATATCATATAACATGTCATGCTTAGTCTTCCTAGCATAAAGTATAAATCATGAGCACCCCGGTGTCAAACCAAGCAATTGGGTCATACTTTTAACATGTTTAAGCATTTTTATACCTCACTCAATACATGAGCATGAACCATGGATATATCATATAGGTGGAATATAGTATGGTGGTAGGTTTCAAAGGTGTAAAAGTGGAGAAGAAAGTCTTGCATCAACTAGGTGGACCAATGGGCTATGGAGATGCCCATCAATCAATATTGATGCACGGAGTAGGGATTGCCATGCAACACATGCACTAGAGCTATAAGTGTATGAAAGCTCAAGGGAAGCTAAATGTGTATCCAATTTGCTTACTCATGAAGACCTTGGGCATTTGAGAAAGCCCATCATCCGAATATACAAGCCAAGTTCCATAGTGGAAAATTCCCACTAGCATATGAAAAGGACAAAACATGAGACTCTCTATATGAAAAGCATGGTGCTAATTTAGAGCACAAGTGTGAAAAAGAAGTAGTAGCAAGTCCTTTCTCTCATTTTCTCTCGTTCATTTTTTATTTTTATTTTATCTTTTTTCTTTCTATATTTTTCTTTCTCTTTTCTCTTTTCTCTTTTTTATTTTTTCCTTGCTGGGCTCATTTGGCCTCCCCCATTTTTTAATTTTTCGTCCGTAGTGTCATCTCGACTTGTGGGGGGATCATATTCTCCATCATCCTTTCATCAGTGAGACGATGCTCTAATAATGATGATCATAACACTTTTATTTACTTACAACTCAATATTAAAAGCTAAACAAGATGGCTTTATATGAATGCCTCTGGCAGTGTAACATGACGTGCAATGATCTAGCATAACATGTAAACAATTATGAACCGTGGCTTTTCCACAAATACTATGTCACCTACATGATCATGCAAAGCAATATGACAATGAACACACAATTCATATGATGTAACATGGAAGTTGCATGGGAATATATCTCGGAATGGCTATGGAAATGCCATGGTAGGTAGGTATGGTGGATGTTTTGAGGAAGATATAAGGTAGCTTATGTGCAATAGAGCTTATCATGTCACGGGATTTGGATGCACTGGCTAAGTTTGCACTGATCCTCGAGGTGAGAATGCGCAATGCACGGTACCGAAGAGGCTAGCAAATATGTGGAAAGGTGAGTGTGCATACGTCCATGGATTCACATTAGTCATAAAGAACTCATATACTTATTGCAAAGCTTTATTAGATCTCTCGAAGCAAAGTACTACTCGCATGCCCCTAGGGAGGGGCTTGGTAGGAGTTACCCCCCCTCATTATAACAACACAAAGGATTTCAATCAAGGATAAATTATGTTCCAACTTCATTGTATAACTAGAGACTATATGTGCATGCTTCGGGAATCACAAACCTTAACACCGATATTCCTATTAATACACAATCATCCACTAGTGCCCCCACATAACTATCTTAATGTCGTAAATCTATTGCAAGGAATCAAACATATCATATTCAGTTATCTACAAATTTTATGTTGGATTTTGTAACTAACCATGTGAATGACCAATTTGTGTTAACTCTCTAAATAGGTATAAGTGCAGAATGGGAGTTTAATTTCTTTCTACAAAATACCATGCTCTAATAAATATAAGTGAAGCGAAAGAGCATTTTACAAATAATGGTTTTCGATATGTAGAGAAACATGCATCAAATTCAAATGATATAAGTGAAGCATATGAAGCATTCTATAAAGGCATACTCAAAAGATATAAGTGAAGTGCAAAGAGCATTGTATAAATCAATCATGGACTTTCTCATAGTATCATGGTGCATTGCTAAAATAAAAAATATAAGGCGCACGACACTCCAAGAATTTATGCATATCATGTGAACAAAACAAAAATTGAGACATACCGATAATTGTTGAAGAAGAAAGATGGGATGCCTTCCGGGGCATCCCCAAGCTTAGGCGCTTGAGTCTACTTATTTACCGGGGTGCCTTTGGAATCCCCAATCTTGAACTCTTGTCTCTACTTATTCTTCTCATATCGATACCTCCTCGATCTTCGAACACTTCATCCACACAAAACTTGACATAACTTTTATTAGAAAGGTTATTACATATAACAACAAATCTCATCATGTCCTTCCATAACATTATTGTATAATTATAATCCAACATTAGCTACGTTATTCTATCAAAATTTTGTGCCTCCCAAGTTAACGGGGCTCAACAAGAACTCAAACATAAGCAGATAAAGCAACTATAACAACAATTTGTGAAAAACGGGACAACTGTAAAGATGCAGATGAAATGTATACTTATGCAACTCAGAAAATTATGAAATATTAGGAGGCTGTTAAATTTTTTGCACAAAAATATTATATAAAAATTTCAGATTTTTTTTACGTTCGAGTAAAATAGGAAAAATCAAACACTTCAACCAAAGTTTTTGTTTTTGCACAACACATATCAAACAAGCAATTTAAACATCCTCAAGGAAAATCTTGGCATATTGTTTTTATAATACAATGGATTTTTACAAGGTGATTATTATTTTTGTTGAAAAGTTTCTATAATCAAGATTCACAAAGTTTCCATGGGCATGAACTAAGTTCAAGGCTAGCCCCCACTTCAATGGTGCTCGTCCTTCTCACTTTCACTTTTATTTTTGATTTTTTTAGGTTACCCACTTTATATTTTTATTTTTTATTATTTTAAAAACACATAACAGAATAAAATTAGTCTATAAAACTTCCGATTATCTCCGTGGTAGCTCTTTCTTTAAAGCCATTAAGCTAGACATATAGTGCTCAAGTAATTGATCCACCCGGATCCCAAGGTATATCAAAGCCAATTTTAATTAATAATGATTTGTAATTAAGTAGTGAGCACAGAGTGATATATATCATGCGACAAAAAAGTCTAACTCTCTTTCTATGCATTAGCATGTCATAAAAGAACAATTCAGGCACATCAAGTAAATGCGAATACATATCATAAGTAATTTCTTGCAATTTTTTCATATTGGAAACATAGAGAGGTGAAGATTTGGTTCCTCTCTCATAATAATTGCAAGTAGGAGCAGCAAGCACATGCACATTATATTCATCAACATCATGTGTAATAGTAAAATGCAATCCATCAATATAATGCCTAATAAGTGCAAACCTCTCTGATATAGTGTAGTTGGGAGAATTCAAAAAGATAATAGGACTATCATGTGTGGGTGTAACAACAACCATTTAAAGCTTAACATAAGGAACTATATCAAATTCATCTACATAAGCGTAATTCATATTGACATCATGGCCACAAGCATTAATTTCATAGTAAAGGGACATTTCAAATGAATCCAAGGGATCATAGCAATTATCATAGCAAGCATCCTTTGATATGTACAAAGGAAAATTAAACACTGTATTCCTCCATTTGTTCTTGGCTTTCCTACTCATCTTTTTCATCTAATGAGCTCAAAGTTTCAACATTTATTCTTCCATGTATTCCTGCAAAATATTAGTATCTTCCAAGGAAGCAGACATTCTCTCAATAAATTCATCAATATAGGCATTGTATTCATAATTCTCATAGCAATATTTAAGTATGGCAAAAAATCAACTTTTTAAAGAATAGTATCATACTTCCGAGTCAAAGAAGCAATTTCATAATGACCCTTAAAAGCAACAAATTCTTCTATTTGTTCCACATAATAGTAATCATATATACCATTAGCATAAGAAGCCAAGGGTTCATTATCATTAAATTCACACTGAAAGGGAAGGCGTGGAGCCTTCATCTTAGAGCAACAAGTATAATCACATCTCAAGCATAAATTCCAAGCAAACCAACACACCATTTTAATTTGATACCGTAAGTGTTTCCCTTTTTGAGTCAAGAGATAATCCCTAAAGTACTCACATTGATCCAACGTGTCTCCCATTATCAAGTTGAATGGGGATTTCTCAGGATTATCAAATTAGTATTTAATGTTTTGCACATAACCAACATCGAGGGTTTTAGGAGGTTCCACATCTCCATGAGTAGCGAGTACACCTATTTTTTTGGTATTTCGTGTTCCATGTCCATAAGTAAAGATATATCACAACTTATAATAGAAAAAAAACTTAGTGATAAAGCAAACAAGCACAGACAAGAATATCACCCGCTACATTATTGCTCCCTGACAACGGCGCGAGAAATAGTTCTTGATAACCCACAAGTTCAGGGAATCGTTTGTAGCCTTTGTCGATAAGTAAGAGTGTCTAACCCAACGAGGAGATACAACTCTAAGCACGCTAATACTTACTTTACCTAGAACAAGTATGCAACTATTTTGCGGGAATAGAACTAGAAGTACTTTACGAGAAGAAAACTATGGATACTTTGCAAGATAACAAAATCTAGTTGTTTAGTAGAAAGGTTTTTGTAACACAAGAGAAAGATTGTCCATATGCAATTGAATATAACACCATAGATACTTATCATATGCAACGAGGGACAGGACTACGCTAACATACTTTGCGTACTTGGATCACATGCACTTATGATTGGAACTCTAGCAAGCATCCGCAAGTACCAAAGATCATTAAGGTAAAACCCAACGTAGCATTAACACATCAAGTCCTCTTTACTCCCATACGCAAAAAACCTCTTACTCGGGTGTAAGCTTTCATCACTCTAGCCACCCACTATAAGTGAATCATGAATGTATTGCAACACCCTCCAGCGGGAATCCCTCACATGTGCGCGACACGGAAGGCACCTTAGGACAACATCATGTTAACATACAACTCATATCAATCACACTATACCACAATTAACCCGTAGGACAAAATAAATCTACTCAAACATCATAGGATAAACACACATCATTGGATAATAATATATAGCATTAAAACCATGTCTAAGTAGAGATTACAACATGGAAAAGAGGTTTTAGACCGCTGCATATAGGGGGAGAGAGTTGGTGGTGACGGCGGTGAAGTTGTTTGTCTAGATCGCCATCACGATGGTTGCCCCGACGGCACTCTGGCGCCACCGGGAGAGAGGGGGAGAGTAATATGTCTCCATCATATTTATAATTTTTATTATTCCACACTAATATTATACAATTTTCACATATTTTTGGCAACATTTTATATGATTTATTGGACTATCATATTGATCCAGTGCCAAGTGCCAGTTCCTGTTTGTTGCATGTTTTCTGTTTCATAGAATATCCATATCAAACGAAGTCCAAACGCGATAAACATTTACACATAATTATTTTAGAATATATGTGATTTTTGGGAGGTGAAATCAACATAAACGGAGGCCCGTGGCCTCCACTACCCACCAGGGCATGGCCCATACAACATGGCGCACCCTGCCCTCTAGTGGCCACACCGTGAGTCGGTCGGGGCTCTTCTTCGGGCGCAAGAAATATAATTTATGGAAAAAAAATTTGTAAAAATTTCAGCCCGATCGGAGTTACAGATCTCTGGGAATTTAAGAAACAATGAAGGGCTAGAAATCGGGAACGCGAAACAGAAGAGAACATACAGGGAGATCCAATCTTGGAGGGGATTCTGCCCCTTGATACATCTTGAATGTATCTACAATTTATGAAGTATTCATGCCATGTTTACAACAATTTTACATGGTTTTGGTATGATTTGAATGGAACTAACCCGGACTGAAGCTGTTTTCAGTAGAACTACTGCGGTGTTGTTTTTTGTGCAGAAATAAAACTTCTCCAAATAAAATGAAACTTTTTGATGATTTTTTTGGAATAAAAGAGTCACTATAAGCTTCGTGGGAGGACGAGAAGGTGAAGGAGGTGTCCACTACCCACTAGGGCACGCTAGAGGCCTTCTCGTGGGCTGGTGGGTAGTGGGCACCTCGTGGGCCATCTCGACATGAAATTGATGCCAAAAAATCCTATAAATATAGGAACCCCCAGAAATAACCCTAGGTTAGAAGCTACACCACCACAACTCTGTGTATAGATGAAAAAGCAATCTGGAGATGTTCCAGTACCCTGTCGGAGAGGGGAAATCATCTCCAGTGGCCATCTTCAGCATCCCGACAGAGGCCATAACTAGGAGGGAGCAATCCACCCTCAGGGTTGAGGGTTTGTACCAGTAGCTATGTGTTTAATCTCTCTCTCTCTCGTGTTCTTGAGATGGCACGATCTTGATGTATCGCAGACTTAATTAATATAGTTGGATAGTATGGTGTTTCTCCCTCTCTATCTTGTTGTGACGAATTGAGTTTTCCCTTTGAGATTTCTTTTTATCAGATTGAATACTTTTATGGATTTGATAGCACTTGATTCATGTCTTGCTATGAATACCCGTGGTGACAATGGGGTATCATATTGATTCACTTGATATATGTTTTGGCACTTAACTCGTGGATTCTCGAGTTGACATTGGGGTAATCTATGCATAGGGGTTGATGCACGTTCTCGTCTTTGTTTCTCCGGTAGAAATCTTGGGACACTCTTTGAGGTTCTTTGTGTTGGATTGAGTATTATGAGTCTGAATTTGTTTTGGTGTTATTTTAGTACGAACACTTAGATAGATTGATCGGAAAGTATAACTTGTGTTATTTTAGTACGAACTCTTGGATGGATCGATCGGAAAGAATAACTTTGAGGTGGCTTCGTGCCCTACAAACATTTTCTTCTTATGTTATGCTAGATAGGAACTTTAGAGTGATTCTTTATCGAACGTTGAAGGATTGTTATGTGATCCAATTATATTAGCATTGTTGAGAGATTTCACTAGCGAAAGTACGGAACCTAAGCCTCATTTTCAAGCATTGCAATACCGTTTGCGCTCACTTTTGTTACTCGTTACCTTGCTGTTTTTTTATTGTTACTATTAAAAAATCGATATCGACTATCATTAATACACTCGCATCACCATCTCTTTGCCGAACTAGTGCACCTATACAAATTACCATTGTATTTGGTGTGTTGGGGACATAAGCTAATTCTATTATTTGGTTGCAGGGTTGTTTGAGAGAGACCATATTCATCCTATGCCTCCCACGGATTGATAAACCTTAGGTCATCCACTTGAGGGAAAGTTACTATTGTCCTACAAAACTCCGTGCTTGGAGTCCCAACACGAGTCTACAAGAATATAGTTGTGTAGTAGACATCAAGCTCTTTTCTGGCGCCGTTGCCGGGGAGGTGAGTGCTTGAAGGTATATATTTATATATTGCAATTGAATCTTTTAGTTTCTTGTTTTATCACTATTTTGGTTTATAAAAAGAAAATTACAAAAAATGGAATTCAAGTGGTCTCATATTGTTCATCTTTATAATGTCATTCGTGAAAATGATGGTTCGGAAAATTATGCTCAATTGCTAGAGGAAGAACTTATGAAAATGCTTAATGTGGAATCCTTGAATGATGAGCATGATAGCAATATTTCTGGTATGAATTCTCTGAATATCCATGATGCTAATGATATGGAAAGCCACAAGCTTGAGGATGCTATGTTTGATGAAGATGATATTTCTAGTCCCCCAAGTTTTGATGAGCAAATTTATTATGATGAAAGCATGCCTCCTATTTATGATGATTATATTGATGAAAGTGGGTCTAGAAGAGTGTGAACTATAGGTACTAATGATCCCACTAATTTGGAGGGTGTTGTATCTTTTCATAATGATAGAAGTGGATTTGGAGAGGTCGTGACTTTATTTAGTGACGAGTCCACTATTTTGGAAGAGGATTCAATTGACTATGCCAACAAAGTTGCTATATATGATTATTATTGTGATGACATGTATGCTATAAAGAATAAGGATGAACATGAAACTTTTCAACATAATTTTATTTTTTACATGGATCATATCAATCAAGTATCACTTGATAGTTATTTTGTTGAGTTTGCTCCCACTTTTATGAATGGGAAGAAATTTGCTTATGTGGAGAGCAATAAAAATTCTATGCTTGTGCATCATGAAAATAGTGCTTTATGTGATAGTTATATTTTTGAATTCCTTCATGATTCTACTAAAAATTATTATGAGGGGAACATATGCGTGTAGGAATTGCAATAATATCAAGTTTCCTCCCTATGTGTTCAAGGTTTTGAAGTTATGCTTGTTTTGCCTTCCTATGCAAGTTGATGTTTGCTACAATAAATTGTTTGCTTGCAAAATCCCTATGCATAGGAAGTGGGTTAGAATTAAATGTGCTTTCCATGTGATTCATGATGCTCTCTTGCATGTTTCAACTATTATTCATATACGACCATCATTGAAATCATCATGTCTAGCTAAAAGGCATTAAAGAAAAGCGCTTGTTGGGAGATAACCCAACACTTTTACTTTCTTTTTTGAGTGTTCAAATGATTAATATACTGTGTTAATCATGTTTTATTGCTTTTATTTCAATAAAATGCCAAGTAAAGCCTTTGGGATAGTGTGGATACTTGCTTGTCTGATTCTGTGCAAAACAAAAACTTTTACGTCCAGTGCAGAATTTCTATGATTTTACTTGAGCATCAAAAAATCCTGAAATTTTTCCACAGTTTTCGTATGCAAATTCTCTATAATTTCCTAAATTTTCAGATTTTTAGAGTCAGGTAAGTATGGTTTTAATTCATATATTCACAGACTGTTCTGTTTTTGATAGATTCTGTTTTGCATGCATAGTTTGCTTGTTTTTGTGTTTGCGTAGCTTATATTTAGTGATATCAATTATGGGAATGACATATATAGTATTTATCATGTGAGAACAATTATGAATCTTGTCTTGGTAGCACCTAAGTGAATGATCTATCTTTGTTACACTAACCCATCTCACGAAGTTTCGTTAAGTTTTGTGTGATTGAATTTTTCAAGTTTTGGGTGAGATGCTAATATGACGAGAATAAGGAGCTGCAAGAACCTAAGTTTGGGGATGCCCACGGCACCCCCAAGGTAATATCCAAGGAAGTCTCAAGCGTCTAAGCTTGGTGATGCCCCGGAAGGCATCCCCTCTTTCGTCTCCAACATTATCGGTATATCTTACTTGGAGCTACATTTTTATTCGTCACATGATAGCTGTTTTGCTTGGAGCGTCATTTTATTTTGTTGTTCTCTGTTAGATGTTATTCATAATATTATTTTTCAATAAAAATTTCCAAGAATGGCCTGTTGAATTCTTGAATTGCATCTGTGAGGTGTGCTGCACAAAATCAGAAACTTTTGCTGTAGTATTTGAATTACAATATTTTATTGGAAATTGTAAAGTTTTTCCATTTTTTGCAAAGTAATGTCATACAAATTGTTTGTCACGTCCTAAATTTTCAGAATTTTTGGAGATACATAAGTACACTTTTTATATAGGTTGCTCTAGACTGTTCTGTTTGGACAGTTTGTTGTCATAGTTTTGATATCTACTTATCCTATAGTATACATAGCTTATATTGGTAGATAACAATTGTGGAAATAATAGTATACAGTACCTAATGTTTGAAAATTATTATTCAACTTGTATTGGCAGTACATGAAGTGTTGATTTACTTTTATGTGTACTAACCTATCTCACGAGTTCTTTTCATGTTTTGTGTGGATGAAGTTTTTGAGACTTAGGTGAAACCGAGATATGAGAGGATTGAATGAGATACAAAAGCTGAAACTTGGGGATTCCCAAGTCACCCCAATTAAATATTTCAAGAATTCTCAAGCATCTAAGCTTGGGGATGCTACGCATCCCACATTTCTTTATCAACAACTATGAGTTAACCTATGTTGAGCCTAAATTTTTATTTGTCCACATGATATGTGTTATTCTTGGGGTGTATTTGTTGGGGAACGTCGCATGGGAAACAAAAATTTCCTACGCGCACGAAGACCTATCATGGTGATGTCCATCTACGAGAGGGGATGAGTGATCTACGTACCCTTGTAGATCGTACAGCAGAAGCGTTAGTGAACGCGGTTGATGTAGTGGAACGTCCTCACGTCCCTCGATCCGCCCCGCGAACAATCCCGCGATCAGTCCCACGATCTAGTACCGAACGGACGGCACCTCCGCGTTCAGCACACGTACAGTTCGACGATGATCTCGGCCTTCTTGATCCAGCAAGAGAGATGGAGAGGTAGAAGAGTTCTCCGGCAGCGTGACGGCGCTCCGGAGGTTGGTGATGACCTTGTCTCAGCAGGGCTCCGCCCGAGCTCCGCAGAAACGCGATCTAGAGGAAAAACCGTGGAGGTATGTGGTCGGGCTGCCGTGGAAAAGTCGTCTCAAATCAGCCCTAAAACCTCCGTATATATAGGTGGGAGGGAGGGGAGGAGGCAGCCCCAAAACCTAAAGGTTTGGCCGAAATTGGAGGTGGAGGAGTCCTACTCCAATCCTACTTGGAGTAGGATTCCACCTTCCCACTTGGAAACTCTTTCCACCTTGTGTTTTTTCCTTCTCAAACCTTATGGGCCTTAGTGGGAACTTATTCCAGCCCACTAGGGGCTGGTTTATCTCTTCCCATAGCCCATGAGACCCCTTGGGGCGTGACACCCCTTCCGATGGTCCCCGGCACCCCTCCCGGCACTCCCGGTACACTACCGATGAGCCCGAAACTTTTCCGGTAATGCACGAAAACCTTCCAGTAACCAAATGAGGTCATCCTATATATCAATCTTCGTTTCCGGACTACTCCGGAAACCCTCGTGACGTCCGTGATCTCATCCGGGACTCCGAACAACATTCGGTAACCAACCATATAACTCAAATACGCATAAAACAACGTCGAACCTTAAGTGTGCAGACCCTGCGGGTTCGAGAACTATGTAGACATGACCCGAGAGACTCCTCGGTCAATATCCAATAGCGGGACCTGGATGCCCATATTGGATCCTACATATTCTATGAAGATCTTATCGTTTGAACCTCAGTGCCAAGGATTCATATAATCCCGTATGTCATTCCCTTTGTCCTTCGGTATGTTACTTGCCCGAGATTCGATCGTCAGTATCCGCATACCTATTTCAATCTCGTTTACCGGCAAGTCTCTTTACTCGTTCCGTAATACAAGATCCCGCAACTTACATTAAGTTACATTGCTTGCAAGGCTTGTGTGTGATGTTGTATTACCGAGTGGGCCCCGAGATACCTCTCCGTCACACGGAGTGACAAATCCCAGTCTCGATCTATACTAACTCAACGAACACCTTCGGAGATACCTGTAGAGCATCTTTATAGTCACCTAGTTACGTTGCGACGTTTGATACACACAAAGCATTCCTCCGGTGTCCGTGAGTTATATGATCTCATGGTCATAGGAACAAATACTTGACACGCAGAAAACAGTAGCAACAAAATGACACGATCAACATGCTACGTCTTATTAGTTTGGGTCTAGTCCATCACATGATTCTCCTAATGATGTGATCCCGTTATCAAGTGACAACACTTGCCTATGGCCAGGAAACCTTGACCATCTTTGATCAACGAGCTAGTCAACTAGAGGCTTACTAGGGATAGTGTTTTGTCTATGTATCCACACAAGTATTGTGTTTCCAATCAATACAATTATAGCATGGATAATAAACAATTATCATGAACTAAGAAATATAATAATAACTAATTTATTATTGCCTCTAGGGCATATTTCCAACAGTCTCCCACTTGCACTAGAGTCAATAATCTAGTTCACATCACCATGTGATTCCAATGAATCCAACACCCATATAGTTATGGGGTCTGATCACGTCTTGCTCGTGAGAGAGGTTTTAGTCAACGGTTCTGAAACTTTCAGATCCGTGCGTTCTTTACAAATCTTTATGTCATCTTATAGATGCTGCTACTACGTGCTATTCGGAAATGCTCCAAATATCTACTCTACTATACGAATCCGTTTCACTACTCATAGTTATTCGGATTAGTGTCAAAGCTTGCATCGACGTAACCCTTTACGATGAACTCTTCAACCACCTCCATAATCGAGAAAAATTCCTTAGTCCATTAGTTACTAAGGATAAATTTCGACCGCTGCTAGTGATTCAATCATGGATCACTCTCTGTACCTCTCAACATACTTTGAGTCAAGGCACACTTCAGGTGCGGTACACAGCATGGCATACTTTAGATTCTACGGCTAAGGCATAGAAGACGACCTTCGTCTATTCTCTTTATTCTGCCGTGGTCGGGTTTTGAGTCTTACTCAAATTCACACCTCACAACGCAACCAAGAACTCCTTCTTTGCTGGTCTATTTTGAACTCTTTCAAAAATTGTCAAGGCATGCATCTTGTTGAAACTTCTATTAATCGCTTTCGATCTATCTCCATAGATCTTTGATGCTCAACGTTCAAGTAGCGTAATCCAGGTACTCCTTTGAAAACTTCTTTCGAACAACCTTGTATGCTTTACAGAAATTCTACATTACTTCTGATCCACAATATGTCAACCACATATACCTATCAGAAATTCTATTGTGCTCCTACTCACTTCTTTGGAAATACAAGTTTCTCATAAACCTTGTACAAACCCAAAATCTTTGATCATCTCATCAAAGTGTATATTCCAACTCCGAGATGCTTGCACCAGTCCATTGAAGGATCACTGGAGCTTGCATACTTGCTAGTATCTTTAGGATCGACAAAACCTTCTGGTTGTATCACATACAATGTTTGCTCAAGGAAACCGTCGAGAAAACAATGTTTTGACATCCTACGTGCAATATTTCATAAATAATGCATCAACAACTAACATAATTCTAACAGACTTTTAGCATCGCTACGAGTGAGAAAGTCTCATCATAGTCAACTGTTTGATCTTATCGAAAACATCTTTGCGACAAGTCGAGCTTTTCTTAATAGTGACTTATCACCATCATCGTCTGTCTTCTTTTAAAGATCCATTTTTACTCAATAGTCCTATGACCATCAAGTAGTTCTACCAAAGTCTATACTTTGTTTTCACACATGGATCCTCTCTCGGATTTCATGGCTTCCAGCCATTTGTCGGAATCTGGGCCCACCATCGCTTTCTCCATAACTCGTAGGTTCACTGTTGCTCAACAACATGACCTCCAAGACAGGGTTACCGTACTACTCTGCAGCAGTACGCGACCTTGTCGACCTACGAGGTTTGTAGTAACTTTATTCGAAGCTCAATGATCACCATCATCAGCTTCCACTTCAATTGGTGTAGGCGCCACAGGAACAACTTCCTGCGCCCTGCTACACACTGGTTGAAGTGATGGTTCAATAACCTCATCAAGTTCTACTACCCTCCCACTCAATTCTTTCGAGAGAAACCTTTCCTCGAGAAAGGATCCGTTTCTAGAAACAAACACTTTGCTTTCGGATCTGAGATAGGAGATGTACCCAACTGTTTTGGATATCCTATGAAGATGCATTTATCCGCTTTGGGTTCGAGCTTATCAGACTGAAACTTTGTCACATAAGTGTCGAAACCCCAAACTTTGAAGAAACGACAGTTTAGATTTCTCTAAACCTCAGTCTATACTGTGTCATCTCAACGGAAATATGCGGTGCCCTATTTAAAGTGAGTGCGGTTGTCTCTAATGCATAACCCCTAAATGATAGTGGTAATTCGATAAGAGACATCATAGTATGCACCATACCAAATAGTGCGTGGCTATGACGTTCAGACACATCATCACACTATGATGTTCCAGGTGGCATGAACTGCGAAACAATTTCCACATTGTCTTAACTCCGTACCAAAACCCGTAACTCAGATTTTCATTTCCATGATCATATCGTAGACAATTTATCCTCTTGTTACGATGAACTTCACTCTGAAACGGAATTGAACTTTTCAACATTTCAGACTTGTGATTCATTAAGTAAATACTCCTGTATCTACTCAAATCGTCAGTGAAGTAAGAACATAATGATATCCACTGCGTGCCTCAGCACCCATTGGACTGCATACATCAAAATGTATCACTTCCAACAAGTTACTATCTTATTTCATCTCAATGAAAACAAGGCCTTGCTCATGTGGTATGATTTGCATGTCACTAGTGATTCGAAATCAGGTGAGTACAAAGATCCATCAGCATGGAGCCTCTTCATGCAATTTATACTAACCTGACTCAAGCGGCAGTGCCACAAGTAAGTGGTACTATCATCATTAACTCGTATCTTTTGGCACCAATATCATGAACATGTGTAACACTACGATCGAGATTCAATAAACCATTGAAGGTGAATATTCAAGAAAATAGAGTAACCATTATTCTCCTTAAATGAATAATCGTATTGCAATAAACACGATACAATCATGTTCATGCTTAACGCAAGCACCAAATAACAATTATTTAGGTTTAACACCAATCCCGATGGTAGAGGGAGCGTGCGACGTTTGATCATATCAACCTTGGAAACACTTCCAACACGTATCGTCACCTCGCCTTTAGCTAGTCTCCGTTTATGCCGTAGCTTTCATTTCGTGTTACTAATGACTTAGCAACCGAACCGGTATCCAATACCCTCATGCTACTAGGAGTACTAGTAAAGTACACATCAACATCATGTATATCAAATACACTTCTTTCGACTTTTGCCAGCCTTCTTATCTACCAAGTATCTAGAGTTGCTCCGCCTCAGTGACTGTTCCCCTCATTACAGAAGCACTTAGTCTCGGGTTTGGGTTTAATCTTGGGTCTCTTCATTAGTGCAGCAACTGTTTTGCCGTTTCACGAAGTATCCCTTCTAGCCCTTGCCTTTCTTGAAACTTAGTGGTTTTACAAACCATCAACTATTGACGCTCCTTCTTGATTTCTACTTTCGCAGTGTCAAACATCACGAATCGCTCAAGGATCATTGTATCTATCCTTGATATGTTATAGTTCATCACGAAGCTCTCACAGCTTGGTGGCAGTGACTTTTGGAGAACCATCACTATCTCATCTGGAAGATTAACTCCCACTTGATTCAAGTGTTTGTCGTACTCAGACAATCTGAGCACACGCTCAACGATTCAGCTTTTCTCATTTACTTTGTGGACAAAGAATCTTGTTGGAGGTCTCGTACCTCTTAACAAGGGCACAAGCATGAAATCACAATTTCATCTCTTTAGAACATCACTTATGTTCCGTGACGTTTCAAAACGTCTTCGGCGCCTTGCTTCTAAGCCATTAAGTATTTTGCACTGAACTATCATGTAGTCATCAGAAACGTGTATGTCGGATGTTCACAGCATCCACAGACGACGCTCGAGGTGCAGCACACCAAGTGGTGCATTAAGGACATAAGCCTTCTGCGCAGCAACGAGGACAATCCTCTGCAAAGTTTGCTACTATCAACTTTCAACTAAATTTTCTCTAGGAACATATAAAAACAGTAGAGCTATAGCGCAAGCTACATCGTAATTCGCAAAGACCATTAGACTATGTTCATGACAATTAGTTCAATTAATCATATTACTTAAGAACTCCCACTCAAAAAGTACATCTCTCTAGTCATTTGAGTGGTACATGATCCAAATCCACTATCTCAAGTCCGATCATCACGTGAGTCGAGAATAGTTTCAGTGGTAAGCATCTCTATGCTAATCATATCAACCATACGATTCATGCTCGACCTTTCGGTCTCATGTGTTCCGAGGCCATGTCTGCACATGCTAGGCTCGTCAAGCTTAACCCGAGTGTTCTGCGTGTGCAACTGTTTTGCACCCGTTATATGTGAACGTTGAGTCTATCACACCCGATCATCACGTGGTGTCTCGAAACGAAGAACTGTCGCAACGGTGCACAGTCGGGGAGAACACAATTTCGTCTTGAAATTTTAGTGAGAGATCACCTCATAATGCTACCGTCGTTCTAAGCAAAATAAGGTGCATAAAGGGATTAACATCACATGCAATTCATAAGTGACATGATATGGCCATCATCACGTGCTTCTTGATCTCCATCACCAAAGCACCGGCACGATCTTCTTGTCACCGGCGCCACAACATGATCATCCATCAACGTGTTGCCATCGGGGTTGTCGTGCTACTTATGCTATTACTACTAAAGCTACATCCTAGCAAAATAGTAAACGCATCTGCAAGCACAAACGTTAGTTATAAAGACAACCCTATGGCTCCTGCCGGTTGCCGTACCATCGACGTGCAAGTCGATATTTCTATTACAACATGATCATATCATACATCCAATATATCACATCACATCGTTGGCCATATCACATCACAATCATACCCTGCAAAAACAAGTTAGACGTCCTCTAATTTTGTTGTTTGCATGTTTTACGTGGTGACCATGGGTATCTAGTAGGATCGCATCTTACTTACGCAAACACCACAACGGAGATATATGAGTTGCTATTTAACCTCATCCAAGGACCTCCTCGGTCAAATCCGATTCAACTAAAGTTGGAGAAACCGACACTTGCCAGTCATCTTTGAGCAAAGGGGGTTACTCGTAACGATGAAACCAGTCTCTCGTAAGCGTACGAGTAATGTCGGTCCAAGCTGCTTCAATCCAACAATACCGCGGAATCAAGAAAAGACTAAGGAGGGCAGCAAAACGCACATCACCGCCCACAAAAACTTTTGTGTTCTACTCGAGAAGACATCTACGCATGAACCTAGCTCATGATGCCACTGTTGGGGAACGTCGCATGGGAAACAAAAATTTCCTACGCGCACGAAGACCTATCATGGTGATGTCCATCTACGAGAGGGGATGAGTGATCTACGTACCCTTGTAGATCGTACAGCAGAAGCGTTAGTGAACGCGGTTGATGTAGTGGAACGTCCTCACGTCCCTCGATCCGCCCCGCGAACAATCCCGCGATCAGTCCCACGATCTAGTACCGAACGGACGGCACCTCCGCTTTCAGCACACGTACAGTTCGACGATGATCTCGGCCTTCTTGATCCAGCAAGAGAGATGGAGAGGTAGAAGAGTTCTCCGGCAGCGTGACGGCGCTCCGGAGGTTGGTGATGACCTTGTCTCAGCAGGGCTCCGCCCGAGCTCCGCAGAAACGCGATCTAGAGGAAAAACCGTGGAGGTATGTGGTCGGGCTGCCGTGGAAAAGTCGTCTCAAATCAGCCCTAAAACCTCCGTATATATAGGTGGGAGGGAGGGGAGGAGGCAGCCTCAAAACCTAAAGGTTTGGCCGAAATTGGAGGTGGAGGAGTCCTACTCCAATCCTACTTGGAGTGGGATTCCACCTTCCCACTTGGAAACTCTTTCCACCTTGTGTTTTTCCTTCTCAAACCTTATGGGCCTTAGTGGGAACTTATTCCAGCCCACTAGGGGCTGGTTTATCTCTTCCCATAGCCCATGAGACCCCTTGGGGCGTGACACCCCTCCCGATGGTCCCCGGCACCCCTCCCGGCACTCCCGGTACACTACCGATGAGCCCGAAACTTTTCCGGTAATGCACGAAAACCTTCCGGTAACCAAATGAGGTCATCCTATATATCAATCTTCATTTCCGGACTATTCCGGAAACCCTCGTGACGTCCGTGATCTCATCCGGGACTCCGAACAACATTCGGTAACCAACCATATAACTCAAATACGCATAAAACAACGTCGAACCTTAAGTGTGCAGACCCTGCGGGTTCGAGAACTATGTAGACATGACCCGAGAGACTCCTCGGTCAATATCCAATAGCGGGACCTGGATGCCCATATTGGATCCTACATATTCTACGAAGATCTTATCGTTTGAACCTCAGTGCCAAGGATTCATATAATCCCGTATGTCATTCCCTTTGTCCTTCGGTATGTTACTTGCCCGAGATTCGATCGTCAGTATCCGCATACCTATTTCAATCTCGTTTACCGGCAAGTCTATTTACTCGTTCCGTAATACAAGATCCCGCAACTTACATTAAGTTACATTGCTTGCAAGGCTTGTGTGTGATGTTGTATTACCGAGTGGGCCCCGAGATACCTCTCCGTCACACGGAGTGACAAATCCCAGTCTCGATCTATACTAACTCAACGAACACCTTCGGAGATACCTGTAGAGCATCTTTATAGTCACCGAGTTACGTTGCGACGTTTGATACACACAAAGCATTCCTCCGGTGTCCGTGAGTTATATGATCTCATGGTCATAGGAACAAATACTTGACACGCAGAAAACAGTAGCAACAAAATGACACGATCAACATGCTACGTCTTATTAGTTTGGGTCTAGTCCATCACATGATTCTCCTAATGATGTGATCCCGTTATCAAGTGACAACACTTTCCTATGGCCAGGAAACCTTGACCATCTTTGATCAACGAGCTAGTCAACTAGAGGCTTACTAGGGATAGTGTTTTGTCTATGTATCCACACAAGTATTGTGTTTCCAATCAATACAATTATAGCATGGATAATAAACAATTATCATGAACTAAGAAATATAATAATAACTAATTTATTATTGCCTCTAGGGCATATTTCCAACAGTATTTTGTTTTATTTGATGTTTGAAATAAAATATCAGATCTGAAAATCTTTATTGATAGAGAGCCATAATTATGCCATGATTTGTTAGAATTGATCTAGTGCTTCACTTATATCTTTTTGAGCACGATGGTGCTAAAATTTTGAAGAAATATGCTCTCATGATTCACTTAGATTATTTTGAGAGATAGTAGAAACTTTGAAGAAATCCTCTCTTGGTTCACTTATATTATTTTGAGATTTGGAAATTTTAAAGGAACTTGTGCTCTCGTACTCCACTTAAATTTGTTTGAGAGCTTGTTATTAGCAATGGGAATATGCTTTAAAAGAATTTGGCACCAAAGTGATATATATCCACGAGAGATATAATAAAAACTTTCATGAAGATCATTGGATGTTAAACTTGATTCTTTGCAATAGTTTTGCGAGAAGATAGTGATATGTGAGTTGTGTTGATGAGTAATTATGCTTTAGAAAGAATATTGGTGTTTAAGGTTTGTGATTCCCTACGCATGAACATGAAGTCAGTAATTATGCTATGAAATTACATCCTACTTGTGTTGCATTATTCGGTTTTATTTATGTTTAATGTTCGCTTATGATGGTTTTCATTTCTTGGTTGGGTGCTTCTCAATCTATTTGCTAGCCTTCACTTGTACTAAGCGGGAATACTGCTTGTGCATCCAAATCCTAAGCCCAAAGTTGTGCCAAATGAGTCCACTATACCTACCTATATGCGATATTTTAGTGCCATTCTAAGTAAATTTGTATGTGGAAACTCTAATGTTCAAAATAAACTTTTGTTTTGTGTGCCTGTACCGATCATGAAGCGGCGAGGGGTGGCCAGTATCTTCCATGTTAAATAGGTTATTCTCAGGATAAGTGTTTATTCACTTGTCATTGCACGAGAGTATGGCGGTAATAGGGATGCCTAGTCCTGAAATGCAAAGAAATTTATTTTATGTTGTCAATTAATAAATTCCTTGGAAAGTGTTGGTATGGACGGTACCCGTGGATGCGGCTAGCCATGGATTGTGATAGAATGGTGGAAAAAGGAATAAACTTTATTTTCAGTTTGGGAACCGCCTATGATTTGTTTAGCATGAAGATATTGGGAACTCTTAGTCGATTTCGTTGACAGGAAAAGCATGCCGTCCAAAATATTTTATCTCTCATTTTTTTTTTGCTTTGAGCTCTGGCACCACTACAAATCTCTGCTTCCCTTCACGAAGGGCCTATATATTTACTTTTATGCATTTTTTATTTTTATTTGGGTCTCCATCTTCTCTTATAAAGCACCAACTATGGAACACTGCTATCATACTTTAGCAATGAATGTAGCTAATATTTGGTTGTGTTGCATGAAGGGATCAAATATTGAGCATGATGGGCTAGGGATATCATTCTTTAGCATTGATATTTTGAAAGACTTTGTTGCTTGTTGATATGCTTGAGTATTAAAGTTTTCATGTCAAAGTATAGACTATTGCTTTGAATCATCTACAAGTCCATATGTCCATGCTATAAAGAAAAGAATATGATGAATATGATAGGTATAATTCCACATAAAAATTCAGTTTTCAATTGGTACTTTGTCATGATGAGTTTTATAAGAAAGAGTTGCTGTTATTATGCTAGGAAAAGTGATTGAAATTATCATTGATCAAACTTATGCACTATGCTAGCATTCGCACTTCATAAGTTATTTCTTTTATCATTAACTTACTCGAGGACGAGTAGGAATTAAGCTTGGGGATGTTGATATGTCCCCAACGTATCTATAATTTATGAAGTATTTATGCCATGTTTACAAAAAATTTATATGGTTTTGGTATGATTTGAATGGAACTAACCCGGATTGACGTTGTTTTCAGTAGAACAACCGTGGTGTTATTTTTTGTGCACAAATAAAAGTTCTACAAATGCAACAAAACTTTTTGATGATTTTTTGTGAACAAAAGAGGCGCTAGAAGATTCGTGGGAGGACGAGAAGGTGAAGGAGGTGGCCACTACCCACCAGGGCGAGCCAGAGGCCTTGCCTGTGGGCTGGTGGGTAGTGGGCACCTCATGGCCCGTATGGACGTGAAATCGATGCCAAAAATCCTATAAATACAGAAACCCCCAGAAATAACCATAAATCAGAAGCTCCTCCGCCACAACTCTCTATATCAATGAAAAACCAAACTGGATACGTTCCAGTACCTACTGGAGAGGGGAACTCATCTCCGGTGCCCATCTTCATCATCGCGGCGGAGGCCATGACGAGGAGGGAGTAGTCCACCCTCAGGGCTGAGGGTTTGTAACAGTAGCTATGTGTTTAATCTCTCTCTCTCATGATCTTGAGATGGCACGATCTTGATGTATTGCGTGCTTTGTTAATATTGTTGGATCATATGGTGTTTCTCCCTCTCTATCTTGTTGTGATGAATTGAGTTTTCCTTTTGACATTTTGTTTTATTGGATTGAATACTTTTGTAGATTTGAGAGCACCTGATTTATGTATTGCTATGAGCACCTATGGTGGCAATGGAGTATCATATTGATTCACTTGATATATGTTTTGGCACTCAACTCGCGGATCCCCGAGGTGACATTGGGGTAACCTATGCATAGGGGTTGATCCACGTTCTCGTCTTTGTTTCTTCGATAGAAATCTTTTTCCACTCTTTGAGGTTCTTTGTGTTGGATTGAGTATTATGAATATAAATTTGCTTTGGTGTCATTTTAGTACGAACTCTTAGATAGATCGATCGGAAAGGATAACTTGTGTTGTTTTAGTACAAACTCTTGGATAGATCGATCGGAAAGAATAACTTTGAGGTGGTTTCGTAAACCACAAATATTTTCTTCTTATGTTCTACAATAGATAGGAACTTTGGAGTGATTCTTTATCACATGTTGAGGGATTTTTATGTGATCAAATTATATTATCATTCTTGAGAGATTGCACTAGCGAAAGTACGGACCCTAGGCCTCATTTTCAAGCATTGCAATACCATTGGCGCTCACTTTTTATGCTCATTACCATGCTGTTTTTTATTGTTACCATTAAAAAAATCAATATTTACTATCATTACTACATTTGTATCACCATCTCTTCACCGAACTAGTGCACCTATACAAATTACCATTGTATTTGGTGTGTTGGGGACACAAGAGACTTTTTATTATTTGGTTGCAAGGTTGTTTGAGAGAGACCATCTTCATCCTACGCCTCCCATAGATTGATAAACCTTAGGTCATCAACTTGAGGGAAATTGCTATTGTCCTACAAAACTCTGGGCTTGGAGGCCCAACACGAATCTACAAGAATAAAGTTGCGTAGTAGACATTGCCCCTCCGCCGCCATGGAGGCCATGGACCAGAGGGGGAACTCTCCTCCCATCTAGGGGGATGCCAAGGAAGAAGAAGATGGAGGGGGTTGGGTGGGTTCTCTCTCCTTCTCTTCCGATTGTGCCACAGTGCCGTCGGGGCAAGGAGCGTGACGTCGATCTACATCAACAATATTGTCGCTGTTGACACCAACTCTCTCCCCCTCTATGCAGTGGTGTAACACCTCTTTTCCCGTTGTAACTCTCTGCTTAAACATGGTGCTCCACACTGCATACTATTCCCCAATTATATGTGGCTATCCTATGATGTTTGAGTAGATCTGTTTTGTCCTACGGATTAATTGTGATATGATGTTATTTATATGAGTTGTGTGTTGATATGGTGCTGTCCTAAGGTGCCTTCCGTGATGTTATTTACACGCTGGAGGGTTTGCAATATGTTCATGATTCTCTTATAATGGGTGGCGAGAGTGACAAAAACTTACACCTGAGTAATGGAGTTGTGCACGTATGGGTGTAAAGAGGACTTGATTTTTAATGCTATGATTGGGTTTACCTTAATGATTTCTAGTAGTTGTGTATGCTTGCTAGAGGTCCAATCGTAAGTGCATATGATCCAAGTACGGGAAGTGTGTGAGCGTATGCCTCTCCCTCATTGCACATGATAAGTATCTATCATGTTATATTCAATTGCCTATGGACAATCTTTTTCTTGTGTTACACAAAAAGCTTTCTACTAAACATCACCTAACTTTTATTTGCTTGTTCTTTTTTATCTTGCAAACCTATCTATTACATCTACTAAGTACTTCTAGTTTTATTCTTGTTTTAGGTAAAGAAAACGTTAAGTGTGCGTAGAGTTGTATCGGTGGTCGATAGAACTTGAGGGAATCTTTTTTCTATCTTTAGCTCCTCATTGGGTTCGACACTCTTACTTATCGAAAAAGGCTACACACGACCCCCTACACTTTTCGATTATCAAGACCTTTTTCTCGCGCCGTTGCCGGGGAGAAATAGCATGGGGTGAATATTCTCGTGTGTGCTTATTTGCTTTTATCACTAAGTAATTTTTATTTCCTGTTATTAGTTGTTTTATATTTTTAATGATGGATATGGAACACGAAACACCAAAAAATTTAGTTGTACTTGCTACTCATGGAGATGGGGACCTCCTAAAATCCACGATGACGGTTATGTGGAAAACATTAAATACTACTTTGCTAATCCTGAGAATTGCCCATTGAACTTGATAATTGGATACACATTGGATCAAGGTGAGTATTTGAGGGATTATCGCTTGACTCAAAAAGGGAAACACTTATGGGATCAAATTAAAATGTTGCATTGGTATGCTAGGAATTTATGCTTGAGGTGTGATTATACTTGTTGCTCTAAGATGGAGACTTCACATAAAAGTTTTTTGAATATTATTTAAATAAATCTTAAAATAAACTAGATGAAATTTGAGAGAGGTAGGAAAAAGAATCAGTCCATTTGGAGTTGTGGTTAAAAAGTTATGAGCAGTCAAACTTTTTTTCAAACTCTGTTTTTTAAGAAAATAAAAAGAAAACGTTTTGCAAAACGGGCGCTAATAGAAAAGGGGAGACATACTTACGTGAATGCGCTTCCTCAGCGGAAAGACGCAGTGGAGGGGTTGCGCCATTGGGGCAACGGTTGGCTCACTGACAGGTGGGGCCACCTTGTCGGATTCGTCTCCCTCTTTAGTTGCGCGACGACAGAGAGCTGGGGCAGATTCCAGCGTCGATTGTCGGCGACTAAGGGCACTCCACGACGCGCTACGGCTATGCACACGCTTAGGGGAGAGCGCCGCATCCATTTTGGAGGCTAGGGTCGCGGCGAATCTCGAGGGTGAGTACCCCTTCCTCCATGGCGGAGGAAAGCTCGGGCAAAATTGAAGTTGCACGCACCGCGGCTTCCGGCACCGTTGGGAGGGGGGAAAGGGTTCTAGGGTCACTACGGAGCTAGTGGCGAAGGAAAGGTGCATCGATCGTTGCTGGCTTGCTCGAATTTCACCGGAGGGTGATGGTGGTTGAAGCCGTCAGCGGTAGGGAAGGAGGCAGCCCCGGTTGAAACTGGGGCAAGGGGAGGCTTCCTATGGTTGTGCAGGGAAAGCTATGGATGCTAGAAGTGCTCGGGGTTCCCTTTTATAGCCGATTTAGGTCGGTTCCACGCCGGCTGTGGATAGGGACACCGACTACAGGTTCTAGCGATGGCTCAGGCGCAGAGGGGCGACAACAGGGTGCATCAGCAGCCTCAACAGCAGGAGGGTGATGCAGGGGGGAGGACCAATGGGGCAGCTGGCGCTCGGGGGGCGTTTGGGCAGTCGTGGTCATGGTACAGCCGAAGCGAGGCACCGGCCACATTGGCTTTGCCGGCGGCGGCAGTGTGATGTCTACTACGCAACCTTCTCCTTGTAGACGTTGTTGGGCCTCCAAGTGCAGAGGTTTGTAGGACAGTAGCAATTTTCCCTCAAGTGGGTGACTTAAGGTTTATCAATCCGTGGGAGGCGTAGGATGAAGATGGTCTCTCTCAAGCAACCCTGCAACCAAATAACAAAGAGTCTCTTGTGTCCCCAACACACCCAATACAATGGTAAATTGTATAGGTGCACTAGTTCGGCGAAGAGATGGTGATACAAGTGCAATATGGATGGTAGATATAGGTTTTTGTAATCTGAAATTACAAAAACAGCAAGGTAACAAATGGTAAAAGTGAGCACGAACGGTATTGCAATGTGTGGAAACAAGGCCTAGGGTTCATACTTTCACTAGTGGAAGTTCTCTCAACAATGATAACATAATTGGATCATATAACTAGCCCTCAACATGCAACAAAGAGTCAGTCCAAAGTCACTAATAGCGGAGAACAAACGAAGAGATTATTGTCGGGTACGAAACCACCACAAAGTTATTCTTTCTGCTCGATCTATTCAAGAGTCCGTAGTAAAATAACACGAAGCTATTCTTTCCGTTCGATCCATCATAGAGTTCGTACTAGAATAACACCTTAAGATACATATCAACCAAGACCCTAATGTCACCTAGATACTCCATTGTCACCTCAAGTATCCGTGGGCATGATTATACGATATGCATCACACAATCTCAGAATCATCTATTCAACCAACGCATAGAACTTCAAAGAGTGCCCCGAAGTTTCTACCGGAGAGTCAAAACGTGCGCCAACCCATATGCATAGGTTCCCAATGTCACGAAACCCCCAAGTTGATCACCAAAACATACATCGAGTACTCACATGAATATCCAAACGTGTACCAACCCATATGCATAGGTTCCCAATGTCACAAACCCGCAAGTTGATCACCACAGATAGACACGTGCAAGACATACATCAATTGTTCTCAAAGACTCAATCCGATAAGATAACTTCAAAGGGGAAACTCAATTCATTACAAGAAGGTAGAGGGGGAAGAACATCATAAGATCCAACTATAGTAGCAAAGCACGCGGTACATCGAGATCAAGACATCTCAAGAACACAAGAGAGAGAGATCAAACACATAGCTACTGGTACATACCCTCAGCCCCAAGGGTGAAATACTCCCTCCTTGTCATGGAGATCGCCGGATGATGAAGATGGCCACCGGAGATGGATTCCCCCTCCGACAGGGTGACAGAACGGGCTCCAGATTGGTTTTTGGTGGCTACAGAGGCTTGCGGTGGCGGAACTCCCGATCTAGGTTTCTTTTGGGGGGTTTCTGAATTTATAGGAATTTATGGCGGTGGAATTACGTCGGTTGGGCCCACGAGGAGGTCACAGGCCTGGTAGGCACGGCCCAGGGGGGTGGGGCGCCTCCTGGGCTTGTGACTCCCTCGTGGCTCTTCTGGCCTTCTTCCAAAGCTTCGGGGGTCTCTTTTGGTCCAAAAAAAATCATCGCAAAGTTTTATTCCATTTGGACTCCGTCTGAAAAAGGGTCAAAAACACGGAAAAAAACAGAAACTGGCACTAGGCACTGAGTTAATAGGTTAGTCCCAAAAATGATATAAAATGGCATAATCATGCATATAAAACATCCAAAGTTGACAAGATAATAGCATGGGACCATAAAAAATTATAGATACGTTGGAGACGTATCACAGTGTTTCAGGAGCGGCGGGGTTGCAATAGAGCGTAGGAGAGAGGGGGAAAACCTGTCGGGGTTGACGCGACTCTACGGCTGTCCAGGAGTACGAGCAGGTGGACACGGCAGCTTGGGCGCGCGCGTGCAAAATGTCCGCTTCGGGTGCGCTCTGGGCACGCACCCAGGGTGCTTGACAGAAATCCTGGCATGGCTATAGTGTTCAGGTGCTCACCAAAATCACCATAGTGGGTTTGATGGTGAAGACAAATATCCTAGACATCCTGGTTGGGCTAGTTGAGCAACACTACAATGCAGACAAAAATCCATGTCAAAAGAGTACATGAACTCAAGGTGTTCGACCAACTGTCAGGGGCACCTATGGAGCTCATTTGGCCACCAAAATTACCAGATCAGGGTCTCCTTAGGTGTTAGTTATGATGGTAACGTTAGTTTGGCAAAATGCAAAACTTGCTGATGCAATTGTTTGAGAAAATCATTTCTGGTCAGGAAGTTGAGGCTAATATTACATGCATTTGAAACCCTTCAATGTGGCTCAACTCATGGACTTAAGGTTTTGGTAGGGTGTTATACAAGCATGAAAAATCTCAAGGCAAATAGAGCAAGGAAAAACATGGTTGTAGTACAAAGTACCAAACTAGACCAGAATAGAAAAGTGGTTGTTTTGCTAAATTTTTCCAAAACACATAGTTGGGTTTTTGCGTAAAAGTGAATCTCATGTATCACTTGACATCCCCAAATTTTTATAGAATTTTTGAAAGATTATATCTAGGGGTTGTATTACAAACACCAATTTGGGCCAGAATAGAAAAGAAGTTAATGTGCTCAAATTTTTCAAAACAATTCCTTAGGTTTTTACAAAAAATTGATCTAGGAACATCACATGTCACCTAATTTTTTTTGTAGAATTTTAGAAAAAATTATCAAAAGGTTGTAGTGCAAAATAGGTCCTTAAAGGAATTAAAAGTCAATTTTGAATAAGAGAAACTTTGTCAAGGTTATTTATGAAAAGGGGTCTCCAATGAATTTTTCAGAAGAAAAGAAATATTTTGATGCAAGCACCCAAGTTCCAACATAATTTTCAAAAACATTTACTTGGGGAAGAACTTTAAAATTAGGGAAAAGGAGTGGTTCAAAATCAATTGAAAACCTAGAAATTCAGATTTTAAACAAACATGACCAAATTACAAAGAATATCCCCATTTTATTAAATAGATAATTTAAAATGGTCTCAAGTAAGGGCTCAAGCACTAAATGATCTTTGAAAATGCCACTTGAAAAGGAAAGTTTTTTTAAAGAGGCTTTGAAAAGAGTCACGAAGCAAATTATTTCTCAAAAATTTTATTCTAAGCAATATTTTAATTTATAAAAATATGATTAAATTTTTGTGGTGTGACACCCCCCCTTCTAGACATAATTTCGATCCTACTACAAGTGTGTGCAAGTTCCTTATGCGAGCATGTCCCAATATTCTATGCCATATCCAGCACTCTGAAGCCTTTGCTAGAAGACATGTGGAAACCTGTGGTCCTGCAGAGTAGTCTACCATGTATTGATCACCTATTCGAAAACCTTCAAAGACTTTGGTTTTGTCACAAGACATTAGTACAACGCATTAGAATTTGCCAAATATGACAAGCATGTCTAGATCACAAAGCATTGAGACACACATTAAGTTGTATCTAGGGGATTCGACAAGCATCACATTGTCCATGTGCCAATCCCTTGTGATATCAACTCTACTGTCGGGGAAAACCAACACCTATGGGAAACTCAGGAGTCCGTTAATCGTTTGGCGGGGAGAGGGAGGTATGGCATCGAGAGCGAAACTAACGATCAACACTGGCAAGGTTCTTTTTACCTAGGTTCGGGCCGCTTGGCGCGTAAAACCCTACTCATGCTTAGTTTGTAATGTGGGCTTACTGTAGGTTGATTTAGCTACAATAACTTAGATGGTGATTAGGGAGTCTATGATCCTCCAAAAGGTCCAACCCCTAAGAATGAGCTTTGGGCCTCCTTTTATAGGCAAAGGGGTCACCAACATTGCGCTCACAGGATGTAGAGTGAACAATGTTCACTGCTTTACTTCTTCGATGGTGTCAGGGGTAGTAAATGCCTTGTCTGGCCCCTGACCTGCCGCAAGGGGGAAGTGACACGTACTCGGGTGAATTGTCACCTGAGCCTTGTGCTGGCACACGAGGGGTGTGCTGGAGTGGTCGGATTGCGGTAGAAACTTGTGGGGACATCTGGCGAGCCCACAGGGACTTGTTGGCTTGGAGCCTCCTTCGGGTGACTTGGTTACCATCCCGGCAAGGAAAGCTTGCCAGGGGCCTTGGATACTTTCCCGGCAAGGAGGTCTCACCGGGGGCCTCGAGTCTTCCCGGCAAGGGAAGCTTGTCGGGGTCTTGCTGATCTTAGGATAGTCTTCCCAGTGGAGCGTGCCTGCCGGGGCCTTGGGAGTCGGCCCGACAAGGAGGACTTGTCGGGGCCTTGCATCTGGAGCCCTTGTATCCCACGCCCCTGGAGAGGGAAGGGCGTGGCCTTGGCGAGTCATGGATAGCTTCCCTGCTGTCTTCGAGGCACACTGTTTGCCACGGGCGTTGCCGATGCCCGTGCACAAGTCCGGGGCACGAGGGACCCCAGTCTCTAGTGCACCGACATCTACGTAGTCCGAGAGCTTTGCTGCTACTTTTATCAGCATGGACAAAGTGGTTGGAGGTCGAAGAGTTGACTCCATTAACAGGCTTCAATCACTAGTCATGTGACAAGTGCATCCACTATCCATGATCCATTCAGTGGTGTTGGATTTGTCTTCATGCATTGAGAATTAGTATTGTTCACCAAAGCATGCAAGTGTAACATGCATTGATGAAGACATTGTAGTACACAGTGATAAGTAAACTGTACGATTTAAATGGTAAAAGCCATTTTTATTGTTTATCTTGCGTCCATGCCAGAGAGTTTTCGGGGCTCCGGAGATAATCTTCGAGTTAAGCTCCATCCTTTTTGGAGACCCGATGCTGCATGAAGCGGTTGGTTCTTCTTAAGCACCCACATTTGAAGGGGTAGCTTAGAAGAAATGATACTCTAAGCAACATTAGAGAATTTGGGCAGTGTTGCCCTAATAGCATGTTTCATACGAGGGTTTAATATATTCAAATGAATATGTAGAAAAGTTCTTAGTTGTATGAACATAACGGTTAATGCCATGGTGCTCATATTCATGAGTCTTTTGAGCCCTTCCATGTGAACCATAGTTGTTAGTTTGATCATGTGAAGATCTTTTTCTTCTCGGAGACATCGATCTGGGATATGTCTTATTCCTAAGAGATGTTGTCATGACAGTCACAGAAAGCTCAAGAAGACATTTGGGAACCCAGATCCTCTTCATAGGAGAACCATTCGTGCAGTTAGTTCCAATAAATCTAGCAAATACTTCAGCATTTTGACATTTGAACAATTTATAGGTGGAGTTGAAAGATTCATCAATACAATTAGCACAGTTAAAGCGAGATAGTGTGGATGGATCAAGTGAAGGGTCCTTTGCAGCAACCCATGTGGTTTTGGGGTAGTGCTTCACGCTTCCAGTAAGATCCATCGACATTGATGTTCCTTTCAAATCCAACACCCTCTTTTCTATGGTTTTTGTTCAACGTTGTCTTCTTGAGGACATCACACAAAATATGATGTCCCTTCATACTTTTGTACATGCTTGTTTCAAGCAATGTCTTCAACTTGTCATTGTCATCGGTGATTTCCTCGGTGGAGGGGTTAGTACCACATATACAGTTGAAGATGGTGCATTTTTAGAATCATTTGAACATTCAGCAGTTGAATCATTAGCTTTACAAGCAAGGCATTTTAAGCATGCAAGATTAAATTCATCATGAGCGGTACCGATATTTTCTGCTAGGAGTGAGTTGTTTTCCTTTCGTAGGTCTTCGCGAGCTTCTCATGATCAGCTGTGAGAATATCATGATGACTTTGGAGATCCTCAAACCTTGAATGAAGACTTTGCATGTCCTCTGCCATAGTTTCATTCAGACCCATCGCGTCGCATAACATGTCATCACTTTTCTCTAAGATATTTGCATTTTCTCCATGGCATTTAGTTGCTTAGTGATAATCTTCACATGTTTAGAAAAGCTAGGTTTCAAGTCATCATCAGATTACTCTTTGCTATTAGAGTATGTCATGAAGATTTTGAGGATACCTTGGAGCCTTTTGCCATGAAGCACTAGGCTGGAGCATAGTCGTCGTCACTGCCTTCAGTGTTGACGAGGGGGCATTCTCTTTGGGGTTGAACACAGATGATGCGATAAATGCTGACATCATAGCTAAACCCACAACTTCAGAGTCAGACTCCTCCACAAATTCCTCTTTAGCTTCAGACTCAGATTCAGCGTCAGATTCCATCTCCTTGCCAATGAAAGCACATGCTTTGTGAGATGAGCTCTTCTTATGCGATGATGACTTGGATGAAGACTTATGATGCTTCTTCTTCTTCTTCTTGTCATCAGAATCATAGTCCTTGCTCTTATTCTTGGATTCCTTCTCCCATCAAGGACAATCAGAAATGAAATGACCTACTTTCTTGCACTTGTGACAAGTTTTCTTCTTGTTGTCGTGCCAAGACATTTCTCCAGACTTCTTGGAGTCGCGTCTTGAAGATTTTCCAAAACGCTTGGACTTGGTGCAATTCGGGAACTTCCTTATGAGCATAGCGAGTTCTTTGCCAATGTCTTTAGAACCATCAAATCTACATTCAGATTCTCCTATTTCACATGAAGACACAACCTTTTGCTTTAGGGCACGAGAGCGACCATAGCTGGAACCATAGATTTCTCTTTTCTTAGCTTGTGGAACTCATGAGTGTTCAACCTCTCAAGTATATCAGCAAGATCCAATTCCTTGATATGTGGGCATTCTTGGATCATGAGGGCAAGAGTGTGAAAGGAAATGTCAAGAGATCTGAATAGATATTCACAACTTCATGTTTGGTGATATCGGTGGTGCAGAGAGCATTAAGCTCATTCGCAATATCAGTAAGTCGATCAAACGTGAGTTGGATATTTTATTATCAAGCCTCTTGAAGCGGTAGAACGGGTTACACAGCACATCAACACACGAGTCTCTTTGAGATGAAACACCCTCATTGACTTTGGATAGCCATTCCTAGATTTGCTTCGTCGTTTGAAGAGTATTCACATGGCCATACTAACCTTTGGTCAGATGACCGTAGATGACGTTCTTAGCGGTCGAGTCGAGTTGAGAAAATCTCTTCACATCAGCACAAGTGACACATCCGCCAATCTTGGGAATGTCAGCCATGACGACATACCATAGGTCGTTGTAAATGGCTTCAAGATGCACGCACATCTTGTTCTTCTAGTATGGGTAATCAGTGTCATCAAAGACATGGCATGTGGTGGAGACCTTGATTATCCCTACAGTCGACATAGCTAAAACTCGAGGTGGTTAAATCGAAACAAAGAATAAGGGAGTACCTTGCTCTAATACAATTGGAAGTGCTAGTTATTGACTAGAAAAGGGGTGAATAGGCGATTTTTATGAAAAGATTCAAAATAGTAACTGTATTCAAAGTATGTGAAAGTGAAACGAGATCAAGTAGGGATGTTAATCAAGGATCTAAGCAAAGAATGGAATACTACGAAGACATACAAGTAGGTATAGCATAGTCATCATGCACACTAAGGTGTACCGAATATAAACTTAGACAGAATGAAGACAAATTGTAATTAAGGAATGTCTTCGATGTATGTCTTTTAAATGGTATGATCAGGCAATGACTTCACAATACAATATAGAAAGCAAGAGAGTAAATAATACAACCATTAGCTTGATGAAGATACGGGATTTGTTGACCAGTTTGAGTTGTTGTGACAATTGTACATCTGGTTGAGGAGGCTGAGATTGAACTCTGAAGAGCTTTTCTTCACCTTTGTTCTCCTTGAGTCGAGGTCACTTAGACCACGCCCAATCACTCAGGTAAGTATTTAGGGGAGACTTCCAAAACCCGTACAAACTCGTTCACTTGGCAATACACACTGGCTCTTGGATGCTCTAGGCCATGATGCCTAACCATTTGGAAGATGAAAGTCTTCAAGTGTAACAAGTCCTCGGTTCACTCAAACACACTGTCTCAAGGTGATTGGGTTTATCCTTGCAGGATAGTTTTCTCTCTCAACGTCTTCGAGGTGGGTTGCTCCAAAACGACAACATACGTATCTAACTCTGACCACCCATCAAGTTATGGTGGAGGGTGTCACGCCCAAGATGCGGTCCTATCCTTATTTTGGTGCGAGGCCTCGACAGGGATAGAAACACATCTCGTCGTTTCGCAAGAATGGATATCGTTACAAGTACATGTACTGAAAAGATGAGTATAAAGAGTTGGCTTACACTCGCCACAAGCTACATAGCAGTCACATCAGTACAATAGATACAATCATCATGAAGAAGAGCAGGGTCCGACTACGGACGAAAACAAATGATAAAAGAACGACGTCCATCCTTGCTATCCCAGGCTACCGGCCTGGAACCCATCCTAGATCGATGATGAAGAAGAAGAAACTCCAAATAGCACCATCAACGCGCTCAAGTCAAGGTAACTCTTTACCTGTACCTGCAACTGGGGTTGTAGTAATTTGTGAGCCACAGGGACTCAACAATCTCATTTCCAAAGGTATCAAGACTAGCAAAGCTTAATGGGTGAGGTATGGTTAAGTGGTGTGGCTGCAGCAAGCGACTAAGCATTTATTTCACGTGGCTAGCTTACAAGTACCAGAATGAAAGAGGGGGATGATCTACGCATAGCGGACGTGAGCTACTGATGATCAAATGAACGATCCTCAATACCTACTTACGTCAGACATAACCCCACCGTTTCCTCGATCGGAGAGGAGCTCATGAAAGAGACAGTCACTGTTACGCACACAGTTGGCATATTTTAATTAAGCTTACTTCAAGTTATCTAGAACCGGATGTTAAACAAACTTTCCACGTTGCCACATAACCGCAGGCACGACTTTCCGAAAGATCTAACCCTGCAGGGGTGCTCCAACTAGTCCATCACAAACTACCACACGCTGCGATGGAATGACCTCGATCAGGGAAACCCGTGATCACCTCGGGTTCCTATTGGAAAACCTCAACCTCGAGATAGCCCAAAGTGTCACACCCTATTTTTACCTTACTTCAACTGTAGTCTCTTCAAAACCCGAGTTTATTAAAACCTTTTAAGCAAGTGCTATAAGTGCTATGATTGCCATTGTTTGTGTGTATGCTTGAATGAGTGGATCCAAAAATAGTATTTTTATAACATGATATTTCCAAAAAGACCCTTTTCTCATTTTTGACTATTTGAAAACCTTGCTTTGGGTTTGCACTGCAAGTCCCTGATTCCAAGGGAGTGCCTTCACCCAATGCTTGTATTTTGATTTTAGCACCATTTTAACTCTCCAATGTCATAAAATAATTATTTTATAAAATAGTTTTCCATTTTATTTGGATGTCCTTTTCTGAGGCCAGAAATGATATTTCTCGATGGAAAATTATTGTTCCGCCTTAGAAAAATATGAGAATTTGGAGATACTTAGAGGACATATATTTTCCATACATAAGAGTTTCAACCCCTATTTATGTTCAGAATATTTGAGAAAATCCTCGAAAACCTATATAGTCTATTTTGCCCTTTTGAAATATTTACAAAGGCAATATTTTCAATAAATTCTCAGAAAATTCTAGCATGCTTCCCAAGCTATATCTGCTAGTCATGCCAAGTTTCACCTCATTCCAAGATGATTTGGTTCACCACATAATCCTAAAACCTTCCTTGTCCAGAATCCAGTTGTAGCAACTCTACATTGCAAAGTTTCTCCATTTGGCCTGAAACTTTGCAAGAGTGATCAACACCCCAAATGAGGAGACCCTGCCAAAAATTGGACTTGTGGGGATTAATTTACCCACATTCTCTTTTATGGACAATACTGCCCATTTGGGGGTGATTCCAAGTTTGGACTCTCAAACTTGTCCAATGGAGCTCAAATTTGGTGGAGCATCCTACTTTTGCATATAACCCAATCCTGTTAACTTTTAGCATCACTGGTGAAGGTTAATGCTACTTCTCAAACAACAGCGCCAGAAATTGACACGTTGACGGAGACTTGCTTGCGTTGGTTTTTCCCTTGAAGAGGAAAGGGTGTGATATGTCCATTTTGCATCATGCTTTCATGTTGATATTTATCGCTTTATGGACTGTTATTATACTTTGTGGAACCATACTTATGCCTTTTCTCTCTGATTTTGCAAGGTTTATTTGAAGAGGGAGAATACCGGCAGCTGGAATTCTGGACTGGAAAAGGATCAAGTCTGAGTCCTCTATTCTGCGCAACTCCAAATGCCCTGAAAATCAACGTGGATTTTTTTGGGAATATATAAAAAATACTAGGCGAAAGAAGTGTCAGAGGGGAGCAGCCAGGGGCCCACAAGCCTGGTTGCCGCGGCATACCCCCTGGCCACGGCAACAGGGCTTGTGGGCACCCTGGTGGCCCACTGGCCCCCCTCTTTTGCTATATGAAGGGTTTCGTCCGGGAAAAAATCAGGGTGGAGCTTTTTCGTGGATTCGCCGCCGCCACGAGGTGGAACTTGAGCAGATCCAATCTAGGGCTCCGACAGGACGATCCTGCCGGGGAAACTTCCCTCCCGGAGGGGGAAATCGTCGCCATCGTCATCACCAACACTCCTCTCGTCAGAGGGGAGTCATCTCCATCAACATCTTCATCAGCACCATCTCCTCTCCAATCCCTAGTTCATCTCTTGTAACCAATCCCGTCTCGCGACTCCGCTTGACACTTGTAAGGTTGCTAGTAGTGTTGATTACTCTTTGTAGTTGATGCTAGTTTGATTACTTGGTGTAAGAGTTTATGTTCAGATCCTTGATGCTACTCATTACACCTCTGATCATGATTATGATTATGCTTTGTGAGTAGTTACTTTTGTTCCTGAGGACATGGGATAAGTCATGCTAATAATAGTCATGTGAATTTGGTATTCGTTCGATATTTTGATATGTTGTATGTTGTCTTTTCCTCTAGTGGTGTTATGTGAACGTCGACTACATAACTCTTCACCATATTTGGGCCTAGAGGAAGGCATTGGGGAGTAGTAAGTAGATGATGGGTTGCTAGAGTGACAGAAGCTTAAACCCCAGTCTATGCGTTGTTTCGTAAGGGGCTGATTTGGATTCACTAGTTTAATGCTATGGTTAGACGTTGTCTTAATTCTTCTTTCGTAGTTGCGGATGCTTGCGAGAGGGGTTAATCATAAGTGGGATGCTTGTCCAAGTTAGGGCAGTACCGAAGCGCCGGTCCACCCACATATCAAACTATCAAAGTAACGAACACGAATCATATGAACATGATGAAACTAGCATGACAGAAATTCCCGTGTGTCCTCAGGAGCGTTTTCCTCTTAAAAGACTTTGTTCAGGCTTGTCCCTTGCTACAAAAGGGATTGGGCCACTTGCTGCACCGTTGCTCCTACTTGTTACTTGTTACTTTTCGCTTGCTACGTTTCACCTCACTACACCATCACTTGTTACCGCTACTTTCAGTGCTTGCTGTTATTACCTTGCTAAAACCGTTTATCAAAGCCTTCTCCTCCTCGTTGGTTTCGACACTCTTACTTACCGAAAGGACTACGATTGATCCCCTATACTTGTGGGTCATAAAGACTCTTTTCTGGCGCCGTTGCCGGGGAGGGAAGCGCCTTTGGCAAGTGGAATTTGGTAAGGAAACATTTATATACTATGCTGAAATTTATTGTCACTTGTCACTATGGAAACTGTTCCTTTGAGGAGTTTGTTCGGGGTATCTTCACCACGAACGGAAGCACGAGGAGTTGTTCCTCAACCTGAGGTACCTAGTGAAAATATCTTTTATGAAATTCCTTCGGGTATGCTTGAGAAACTACTGGCTAATCCTTTTACAGGAGACGGATCTTCACATCCAGACTTGCATCTAATCTATGTAGATGAAGTTTGTGGTTTATTTAAGCTTGCAGGTTTGCCCGGGGATGAGGTAAAGAAGAAAGTATTTCCTTTATCTTTGAAGGATAAGGCGTTGACATGGTATAGGCTATGTGATGATACTGGATCATGGGACTACAATCGGTTGAAATTGGAATTTCATCAAAAGTTCTATCCTATGCATTTAGTACATCGTGATCGGAATTATATTTATAACTTTTGGCCTCGTGACAGGGAAAGCTTAGCTCAAGCTTGGGGAGGCTTAAATCAATGCTATATTCATGCCCCAATCATGAGCTCTCGAGAGAAATTATCACTCAAAACTTTTATGCTCGGCTTTCCCATGAAGATCGTACCATGCATGACACTTCTTGTACCGGTTCTTTTATGAAGAAGGATATTGATCACAAGTGGAATTTATTGGAAAGAATCAAACGTAACTCTGAAGATTCGGAGCTTGAAGAAGGTAAGGAGTCAGGTATGAATTTCCAGTTTGATTGCATTAAATCTTTTGTTGAAACAAACACTTCTAGAGATTTTAGCGCTAAGTATGGACTTGACTCTGAGATAGTAGCTTCTCTATGTGAATCTTTTGCTGCTCATGTTGATCTTCCCAAAGAGAAGTGGTTTAAGTATCACCCCCCTGTAGAAATCAACATAGTTAAATCCAACCTAGTTGAGGAGAAAGTCATTGCTTTTAGTGATCCTATTGTTCCTTGTGCCTACGCTGAGAAACCACCTTACCCTGCTAGGAAAAATGATTATTCTAAAGATCCAACTGTGATACGTAGGGGTTACATTAGACCACTTGCACCCCCTGAGGAAATTAGAGTTGAACCTAGTGTTTCTATTATCAAAGATCTCTTAGCCGAAGACATAGATGGGCATGTTATCAAATTCTGTGAGGACTCCGCTAGAATAGCTAAACCTCACGCGAAAGACAAATACGGACCTGTAGTTGGCCTGCCCGTTGTTTCTGTCAAGATAGGAGATCACTGTTATCATGGTTTATGTGATATGGGTGCTAGTGTTAGTGCAATACCCCGGTCCCTATATGATGAAATCAAAGATGAGATTGCACCTGCTGAGTTAGAACCCACTGATGTCACTATTACGCTAGCTAATAGAGACAATATCTGCCCCTAGGAATTGTGAGAGACGTAGAAGTCCTGTGTGGTAAGACGAAGTATCCTACTGATTTCCTCGTCCTTGCTACTGCACAAGATAGTTTTTGTCCCATCATATTTGGTAGACCCTTTCTCAGCACTGTCAATGCTCACATTGATTGCATTAAGCAGATTGTCACTGTTAGTTTCGAGGGTGTGTCTCATGAATTTAACTTCTCCAAGTTTGGAAGACAACCCCATGAAAAAGAGTCGTCTCGTAGGGATGGAATCATTGCTCTTGCCTCTATTGCCGTACCTCCTACGGATCCTTTAGAGCAATATCTGCTTGAGCATGAAAATGATATGCATATGGATGAAAGAGATGAGATAGATAAAATTGTTTTAGAACAATATCCTATTCTCAAGAATAATCTGCGTGTTGAACTGCTTGGGGATCCTCCCCCACCAAAGGGTGATCCTGTGTTCGAGCTAAAACAGTTACCAGATACTCTTAGGTATGCCTATCTTGATGAGAAGGAGATATATCCTGTTATTATTAGTGCTCACCTCTCGAATCACGAAGAGAAGAAGTTATTAAAAACTTTGAGGAAGCACCATGCTGCTATTGGATATACTCTTGATGATCTTAAGGGTATTAGTCCCACTCTATGTGAGCACAAGATTAAAACCGATCCTGATTCTAAGCCAGTTGCTCATCATCAACGGAGATTAAATCCAAGGATGAAAGAGGTCGTGAGAAAAGAAATATTAAATCTTCTGGAAGCAGGAATCATTTATCCTGTTGCTCATAGTGATTGGGTAAGTCCAGTACATTGCGTACCTAACAAGGGAGGTATCACCGTCGTTCCTAATGATAAGAATGAACTAATCCCACACAGGATTATTACTGGCTATCGGATGGTGATAGACTTCCGGAAACTGAACAAGGCAACTAGGAAAGACCATTATCCTTTGCCGTTTATCGACCAAATGCTAGAAAGGCTATCTAAACACACACACTTCTGCTTTCTAGATGGTTATTCAGGTTTCTCGCAAATACCTGTTGCACAATCTGATCAGGAGAAAACCACTTTCACCTGCCCCTTCGGTACCTTTGCTTATAGACATATGCCTTTTGGCTTGTGCAATGCACCTGCCACCTTTCAAAGATGTATGATGGCTATATTCTCTGACTTTTGTGAAAAGATTGTTGAGGTTTTCATGGATGATTTCTCCATTTACGGTTCTTCCTTTGACGATTGCCTCAACAACCTTGATCGAGTCTTACAGAGATGCAAATATAACAACCTTGTCTGGAACTAGGAGAAGTGCCACTTCATGGTTAATGAAGGCATCGTCTTAGGACACAAAATCTCTGACAAAGGCATTGAAGTTGATAAGGCTAAGGTTGATGCAATTGAGAAAATGTCTTGCCCCACAGATATTAGAGGTATACGAAGTTTCCTAGGTCATGTTGGTTTCTATAGAAGGTTCATTAAAGACTTCTCTAAGATTTCTAGGCCTCTTACCAACCTCTTGCAGAAGGATGTTCCTTTTGTTTTTGATGAGGATTGTGAGGAAGCTTTCGAAATACTTAAGAAGGTCTTGTAACCGCACCTATTGTTCAACCACCTGATTGGAACTTGCCCTTTGAAATCATGTGCGATGCTAGTGATTATGCTGTTGGTGCTGTTCTAGGACAAAGAGTTGACAAGAAGTGGAATGTCATTCACTACGCTAGTAAAACTCTAGACAGTGCCCAAAGAAACTATGCCACTACGGAGAAGGAGTTTTTAGCAATCGTGTTTGCATGTGAAAAGTTCAGATCTTATATAGTTGACTCCAAAGTCACTATTCACTCTAATCATGCTGCTATTAAGTACCTTATGGAGAAGAAGGATGCTAAGCCTAGGCTAATTAGATGGGTTCTCCTGCTACAGGAATTTGATTTGCATGTTGTTGACCGAAAGGGTGCCGATAACCCTGTAGCAAATAACTTGTCTAGGCTAGAGAATGTCCTTGATGACCCACGACCGATTGATGACAGCTTTCCTGATGAGCAATTGAATGTCATCCGCACTTCACATAGTGCACCGTGGTATGCTGATTACACAAACTATATCGTAGCCAAATACATACCACCCAGTTTCACCTACCAGCAAAAGAAGAAATTCTTCTTTGATTTGAGACACTACTTTTGGGATGATTCTCACCTTTATAAGGAAGGAGTAGACGGTGTTATTGGACGTTGTGTGCCTGAACATGAACAGGGACATATCCTACACAAGTGTCATTCCGAAGCCTACGGAGGACACCATGCTTGAGATAGAACTGCTCATAAGGTATTGCAATCAGGTTTCTATTGGCCCACTCTCTTCAAGGATGCCCGTAAGTTTGTCTTGTCTTGTGACGAATGTCAAAGAATAGGGAACATTAGCAAACGTCAGGAAATGCCTATGAACTATTCACTTGTCATTGAACCATTTGATGTCTGGGGCTTTGATTATATGGGACCCTTCCCGAGTTCCAATGGGTATACTCACATCTTAGTTGCTGTGGATTATGTCACTAAGTGGGTAGAAGCTATCCCCACTAGAAATGCTGATCACCACACCTCTATTAAGATGCTTAAAGAAGTCATTTTCCCAAGATTTGGAGTCCCTAGATATCTGATTACTGATGGCGGTCCACACTTCATTCGTGGTGTTTTCCGCAAGATGCTCGGTAAGTATGATGTCAACCATAGAGTTGCATCTCCTTATCATCCTCAGTCTAGTGGTCAAGTGGAGTTGAGTAATAGGGAGATCAAATTGATCTTGCAAAAGACCGTCAATAGATCTCGAAAGAATTGGTCTAGCAAACTTGACGATGCACTATGGGCTTATCGGACTGCTTATAAGAATCCCATGGGCATGTCGCCGTATAAAATGGTTTACGGTAAAGCCTGTCATTTACCTCTTGAGCTGGAACACAAAGCTTATTGGGCAATCAAAGAGCTCAACTTCGATTTCAAACTTGCCGGTGAGAAGCGGTTGTTTGATATCAGCTCATTAGATGAATGGAGGGCCCATGCATATGAGAATGCCAAGTTGGTCAAGGAAAAGGTTAAGAGATGGCACGATAAAAGAATACAAAAATGAGAGTTCAATGTAGGTGATTATGTCCTGCTATACAATTCTCGCTTAAGATTCTTCACAGGCAAGCTTCTCTCTAAATGGGAAGGTCCCTACGTTGTCGAGGAAGTATATCGTTCCGGTGCCATCAAAATCAATAACACGGAAGGTAATTTTCCTAGAGTGGTAAATGGGCAAAGAATCAAGCATTACACCTCTGGTACTCCCATAAATGTTGAGACCAATATCATCAATATCATAACTCCAGAGGAGTACATAAGGGATGTTTATCAGCCTGTTTCAGACCGTGAAAACGAAGAGGTATCTGTTTCGGTAAGTAATTGGACTCCAGAACTTTTCCAATAGGAAATTTTCTCCGTTTTGGAATTTATGGAAAATTAGAAAAATAAAAAGCAGTCCGGAGAGCGCACGAGGCGGCCACAAGCTTGGTTGCCGCGGCCTCCCCCCTGGCCGCGGCAACAGGGCTTGTGGGCACCTCGTGTGCCTCCCGGACTCCGTTTTCTTGTGGAGCACTCCTTCTGGTCCAGAAAAAATCATTATATATACGCCCGAGGGTTTTGATCTCCGTATCACGCAATTTTCCTTTGTTTTCGTTTCGAGCCTGTTTCTGTTGCAGATCTAGATCGTCATGACTTCCCCAAAAGCTCCCAAGGACAAGATTTTCGAGAGGGTCATCAATCCCTACCTCACGGAGGTATTGCAACACCCTCAATCTATCAAGATGAGCGAGGGGATGTTGCACATCCGTGATGTTGAGGGGCCTAAGAAGACCGGAAGCGTGGATACGAGGCTCGAGGCAATGGAGCAACAAGTCTTCAAGTGCCAAGGGATGGTGGAGCGTGGACTCAACGCCAACCACATGATGATCACGGAGTTCACCAACAATCACAAGATGGATGCCATTGACATTGGGAAGCACCTCTCTAGGCTCTATGATAGGGTTGATCAACTCTAGGGCCAGATCTATGACCTGCAGAACCAAAACTGTAAGTATGAGTATAGATTTAAATCAATACGGTTGGCTGCAGATTTGAGGATTCCGACGACTCGTTCATCCTGCCATGATGGAGCACCTATGCCTTGGAAGACGGAGGATCAAACTCATGTTGCAACTTCACCACCATCACCACCAAAGGAAGACAACTAAGCATTGTCATGGGCAACTCCCTTGGCTTATGCCAAGCTTGGGGGAGTTGCCCTGGTATCGTATCACCTTTATATCTCTTGCTTTTACCTTTGCTTTAGTTCTTTCTTTTTCAGTTTTTACTTTCTTCTCTTAGTGGAATACGTCTTTAGTTTTTTTAGTTTGAGTCTTTTGCCTTGTGTCTCCCCCGATGTATTCGAACTACTGCGACTTCTGGATTGAGAACATAGTAGTTAATAGGCCGAGAGGGGTGGAGTTACCGGAACCCAATGTGCGGTAGTAGCTAGTATTGGAACACCAACACAAGATCTCGGGTCCTAAATGCGGCGGTAATGAGACAACCCACCATGTACTCCTACATGGCCTCTCATCGCTACCTTTACCAGAACAGTTTCACATCTTTAACTCTCATCAATAGGACATGATCATTCCATTACATCATTCCGATGCTCGGACCAAACTCAACCTAAGCATAGCAAGCGTAACAGGGTAAAGCACATATGGCTCAAGCATCTACCAGGTATGCTAGGTTGCATTGGTTTAGCTATTTACTGTGATCAAAATCAGGTCATGCAAAGGAATAGGTGCATCTATCGTAATACAACTATCAATTGAATCATTTTGTCCTAATGCATAGAAATGAGAGCAGGAGCGAGAGAATAGGATTTTGTCGGAATGTTCAAAGGGGTTTTGCTTGCCTGTTGATCGGAAGAACTCAGCTATTCTTCGATGCCGGTGATAACTACATCTCGCAAGGTCTATTGACAGATCAAACGAAAGAAATTAATCACGGCAAATGCTTCACAATGATGCATGAGCATGGCAAGTTATCATGATGCTGATTTCATTTAATGCAAGTGATCATAGGTTGAAAGAAGTTTATTTGATCTATATAAGTCATTTTCAAAATCCAATTATATCATTTATAAGCCTATTGTGAATTTGTCATATTCAGCAAGGTTAAGATGTACAAACATGTGTATAAATGCCACCAATGGATTCCTTGCATTTTTCTGATACTTTTTCATATATACATTATTTCCATCAGAGTTATATTTTAATTTCTATGATTTTTACAAGTTTCAGCAATTTTATGGAATTAAATTAAATCAGAAACTATTACTTCGTCAGGCTGATGTCATCCCTGCGTCAGCAGGTCAACCAGCCGGGTCCAGGTCAACCTGACCAGTGGGGTCCACTGGTCAGTGAGTTGAGGTTTGACCAGGTGTGGGGCCCTCTGTCAACGACTGGGGAAGGATTAGTTAGCGCTAAGGGTTGGCCACGTCGACGGCTACCAGAGAGAGGTCGCCGGCGACTGAGCCGCGGTGGAGGGCTCGCCGGAGTTGTGCTATCTTGCGCTACCGAGGTCCAAAACGAGCGTGGTTGACGGCTGCGGATGCTGGCGATGCGCCCGATCTAACGGGAGCATCGACTGGGGCTAGGGTGGCCGGGAGAGGTGCCGGCGATGAGCGGGGCGGTCGCCGGAGTTTGGCCACGGTGGGGAAATGACCTACGGGGCACGATAGAGCATGGGAGGAGAGGGGAAAGAATCAGCGGCTCACGGGGGCTCCATTTCTGGCGTCGGCGAGGTTGGAGGGGCTCTCTGGCCGGCGATTCGACGGCGGCGAGATCCACTGGCCGGAGGAAGAACGACGACGATGGCGACGCTACGGGGGCTCGGGTGCTCGGAGGAGATGATGGAGGGATGCAGCTCGTCGAGGCGGAGGAGTGGAGCTCTTCAAGGAGGCGAGGGGTGGTCGGGGTGGAGCTAGCGACGAGCTCGGGCGGCCGGCAATGGCGGCGAGAAGAACTCGAGACAGAAAAGAGAGGAGAGACACAGAGCAGGGGGGTGGAGAGGATAAGGGAAGGAGCGGGCTCGTGCGCTGGCGCGGTGGAGGCAGGAGGGAACTCCACGCGAGCAGGAGGTGGCGAGGGCGCCGTGCCTTCCTTCTCCTCTTCCTTCTGGCACGAGGAGGAAGACGACAGGGAGACCCCCCTCTGGTGGGCTGGGCCAGGAGGGTGGCGACAGGTAAGTTTTTCTGTTTTTTTTTCATTTCTCTTTTATTTCTTTCTGGCATTTACTTTTAGGATTTAAAATATATAGTTTGACCAAATATAAAACCCAAAAATGTTATTAGGTGACAGAGACAATAATGTCCAATGCCACATAAAAGTTTCAACATGTTTGAAACTTTAAAATAGAAGGAATCAAAATAATTCCATTCCAAATAGCTATTTAGTCAACTCAAAAATCCTTTTAAAAAAAAGTTCCTGTGACCTAGAATTTTGGTTTGACAATTTTACCTTATGTCACAATTTTGCCAAGTTTTTGGAACATTTTTCTGGTTCCATTTAAGGTATTAAATTTTATTGCCTTCTTGTCAATTGATCAAAACATTTGTGGCTTTGATCACTTCCTATTTAAACATCAAAGTTTTTATAATGCATGCATGAATGCTTGGCAAACAAATGAAAGCTAGGGCTGTGACAACTCACCCCCACTAAACAAGAATCTCGTTCCGAGATTTAGGCGTTGTCGGAAAGAGTTCGGGGTATTCAAGCCAAAGGCGATCTTCGCGCTCCCAGGTTGCTTCATTCTTGGAATGATGAGACCACTGAACCTTGAGAAACTGGATGTTGCGATGTCGGGTGCTGCGCTCGGTTTCGTCAAGAATACGAACAGGATATTCTCGATATGATAGGTCATCTTGGAGATCAAGCATTTCGTGGTCTACTTCACGGACAGGGTCCTTGAAGCAACGCCTGAGTTGAGAAACGTGGAACACATCATGAACTTTGGAAAGCTGAGGAGGCAGCTCTAACTGGTAGGCGACCTCTCCTCGTTTAGCGAGAATACGGAAAGGACCAATGTAACGAGGAGCCAATTTGCCTTTGATACCGAAACGATGGGTACCTTTGAGAGGTGAAACCCGAAGGTAAGCCTTCTCGTCAACTTCATAACTTACTTCCTTATGACAGCGGTCATATTGACTCTTTTGACGAGATTGGGCAGTTTTTAAATTCTCATGAATAATGCGAACTTGCTCTTCTGCATCCTGGATCATATCCGGTCCAAAGAACTGTCTTTCACCGGTTTCTGACCAGTTTAATGGTGTTCGACATCTTCGTCCATACAGAACTTCGAAAGGAGCTTTGCCCAGACTAGACTGGAAACTGTTGTTATAAGTGAATTCGGCGAATGGAAGACACTTCTCCCAATTCATTCCGAATGAGATAACACAGGCTCTGAGCATATCTTTAAGAATTTGGTTGACTCTTTCTACTTGACCACTTGACTGAGGGTGATAAGCAGTGCTAAACGAAAGATGAGTTCCCATAGCTTTTTGGAAACTTTCCCAAAATCGAGAAGTAAAAAGACTTCCACTATCTGAATTGATTTCTAGAGGAACACCATGAAGAGAAACTATTCGAGAAATATATAGGTTTGCTAGCTGGCTAGCAGTTATACTTTCTCGGACTGGAAGGAAGTGAGCAACTTTCCAAAGGCGATCAATGATGACAAAGATGGCATCATTCCCTTTCTTGGTCTTTGGAAAACCAGTGATAAAATCCATAGTAACCTTGTCCCACTTCCACTCGAGAATAGCCAGGGGTTGAAGGGTGCCAACAGGCCTTTGATGCTCTGTCTTAACGCGACGACAAACGTCATAGTTAGCAATGAATTGAGCGATTTCTCTCTTTATCCGGGTCCACCAGAACCTCTGGCGTAGGTCCTGATACATTTTAGTGCTACAGGGATGAATTGTGAGAGGCGATTCATGAGCTTCCTTAAGAATCAAATCACGAAGTTGTTGCTTCTTAGGAACCACCAAACGATTATCAAAGAATACAACACCTTTATCATTTACCAAGAAACGACCAACAACTCCTTTGGCGATGTTGCTCTTGATCCGGAAATTTCCGTATCATGTTTTTGGGCTGCTATGATCTGATCCTCAAGAGTCGGTTTCGACACCAAGGTAGAAAGGAATCCTTGAGGAACAAGGTGAAGATTAATCTTACGAAATTCCTCATGGAGAAGCGGTTGATTTTGTAGCAACATGAGGTTGTTACAATAGGATTTACGACTTAGTGCATCAGCCATGACATTGGCTTTGCCTGGGGCGTAAGATATTCCTAAATCGTAATCCTTAATCAACTCAACCCACCGTCTTTGCCTGAGATTCAAATCCGGTTGGGTGAATAAATACTTGAGACTCTAGTGATCAGTGTATATTTCGCAACGATTACCCAGGAGGTAATGTCACCAGGTTAACAGTGCATAGACTACAACGGCAAGTTCCAGATCATGTGTTGGATAATTCTCCTCATGTGGACGCAACTGTCGAGATGCGTATGCAATCACATGACGATCTTGCATAAGAATGCATCCAAGTCCTTGTCGCGAGGCATCACAGTAGATAATAAAGTCCTTTGAGAAATCTGGGGGCACAAGTACCGGGGCAGTAGTCAGTCGTCTTTTCAACTCCTGAAAACTTTCCTGGCACCGTGGGGTCCATTCGAACTTCTTATCTTTCTTGAGAAGTTCAGTTAGAGGTTTGGCAATTTTGGAGAAATTCTCGACGAAGCGGCGGCAATAGCTTGCTAAGCCAAGAAAACTCCTAACCTGCTTCACCGATTCAGGTGGAGTCCAATCAAGAACGGCCTGAACTCTCTCAGGATTGATAGCAATACCTTTTGCCGAGATTACATGACCTAGATAGGTCACTTCTGGTAACCAGAATTCACACTTGGAGAATTTGGCGTAAAGGAGGTGCTCTCGAAGTTTCATCAATACCAGCCTAAGATGCTCAGCATGTTCTTCTTCGTTCTTCGAGTAAATCAGAATATCATCGAGGTAAACCACGACGAATTTATCCAAGTACTCCATGAAGATCGAATTCATTAACCGGGAGAAAGTGGCTGGGGCATTGGTTAGACCGAAGGACATGACGGTGTACTCGTATTGGCCATAACGAGTAACAAAGGCCGTCTTAGGAATGTCCCCGTTCCTAATTTTGATTTGATGATAACCTAATCTCAAATCCATCTTTGAAAAGACTGCAGATCCAGCGAGCTGATCATACAGATCGTTGATCCTGGGGAGCGGATATTTGTTCTTTATCGTGACCAGATTAACTGGTCGGTAATCTAGAACCATCCGTTCCGTACCATCCTTCTTCTTGACGAAGAGGACAGGGCAAGCCCAAGGGGAAGAGCTAGGACGGATGAAACCTTTCTTCAAGGATTCATCAAGTTGGGTTTTAATCTCAGCTAATTCTTGAGGAGACATCTTATAGGGTCTTCTAGCAATTGGAGCAGTTCCTGGGACAAGTTCTATGACAAACTCTACTTCTCTGTCAGGTGGAACACCTGGCAGTTCCTCTGGAAAGACATCCGGAAATTCACGGACTACAGGGATGTTTTCAAGGTCTGGAAGAGGATTGGCATTGAGGGCATATATCTGGCGTTTTGTAACCCCAGATGAGACATTTACTAACTGGCCAGAGGTATGGGTGAGCTGAACAGATCTAGAGAAACAATCAATTTTGGCATGATGAGCTATCAACCAGTCCATCCCCAAAATGATATTGATGTCTGAAGTCTTGAGAGGTATCAAGGAAGCAAGGAATACAAGACCATCAATAAGGATTTGGTTCCCACGACTTACTGCATTAGTTTGCCATTTGGAACCTGGAGCCTGAATTACTAATGGGGTCGACATATCTACGAAAGCAATGTTATGCAAGGAGGCATAACGTTCGGAGATGAAGCAATGAGATGCTCCAGAGTCAAAAAGAACCGAAGCTGGATGAGAATTAACAAAGAGCGTCTTAAGCACGACATCATCATCATCTTGAGCTTCTTCTGCAGATACATGGTGCACACATACACGAGTCAGAGCAACTGACCTTTCCTTGAACTTCCTGGTTGGTGGCTTGCAACGAACAACACCCATTCCTGAAGGAGGTGGAACAAAACCACGCAGAGGACAATCCCTTGAATAGTGTCCTGGCTTGCTACACTTGAAGCACGATCCAAAAATAGGACGGGGGTCTAGGTTGAACGCTTGATTGATGAGATTATCCTAGGGAACACTTGGCATTGGCAGACGAGGCGCCACATAGGTTGGCCTTGGTACATATCTCGGAGTGATAACAGCATTCGGGATCCATATCCTATGCTTCTGGGATATAGAAGTTGAAGATGATCCAACATCACGGTTGTGCTTGCGAGATTCCTCGTAGGTCATTCTGCTTGTTTCTGCTTGGATGGCTTTGTTCACAAGGACCTCAAAACTGATGAACTCATGCAAACTGAGATCATGATGAAGCTTTGGGTTAAGACCTTTCCTGAACCTAGCTTGCTTCTTGGCATCCGTGGATACCTTTTCTGGTGCATAATGTGCAAGGCGTCCAAACTCACGACTATAAGAATTTACATCCAACTTGTCTTGAGTCAAACTGCAAAACTCTTCTTGCTTACGATCTATCAGGGCCTGCGGAATATGATGTTCACGAAAAGCTTCACAGAACTCCTGCCATGAAGTAACTTGGCCCGAAGGACGCATAGCCTCGAAATTCTCCCACCATAGACTAGCAGATCCTTCGAGGTGATTTGTGGCATAGGTAACCTTGTCTCCTTCAGCCATGTTTGCATAACACAGCTTGTTATTGATACTTCGGAGCCAATCATCTGCATCTAGTGGCTCAATGGAATGATGGAAGGTGGGTGGGTTCAATTTGATGAAGTCTCTGATGGATACTAGCTCATTGCACGGATAGGCTATATTCCGCTCTATGTGCTCCAACAAACGGTTAGTGGCATGCTTATTCCTCTCAATTTCTAGCATAACCTCTGTCAACAAAGGCGGATTAAGAGAATCTTCTCCATCTGTACCATCTCCATGGTTGTGATCATAGCCAGCAGAACTCCGTGTTACTCGTGACATCCTGTTGAAACAATCCAGGGTTCAGAGACAAATAACACTAAACACCACAATCCTAGAGAAAATCGGACAGCATAACGGCTGAATAGGCATGAAATATGAGGCATCCTTCAAGAGATCTGGGCAACATAACTACTCAACATTATGGATTCGAGGTGCAGCAAGAACAAAGGCATCTCTTCTCACAAATCTGTTGAAAGCAGGAATGACACACAGAAACCATCCTATAAGTCCATGGTTTAGTAACTCGTCCTCCTAGTAGACAGATAAGAAAACCTAGTCCTTAATCCCCGTAGAAAAGAAAAGGTGACTCAGAATAGAGTGACTTGAGGAAAGAGTAAAAAGAGCCTTACATTCCCTTCCACAATCAATTCCCTTATATAACTATAGATTTTCTAGACTCAACATCGACCATTCTGGCTTGGTAATCCTACAGGCAGTCAGGTTCTGATACCAACGCTGTCGGGACCCCGATCCTATGACATACAACTCCAGCATGTACACATCATATCACTTTGTGGCCGCACGCACGGTAATCACCCCGGTTGCCACCTTACCTTGGCTGGGACCGTTTGCGTCTTTTGGCTCACATATATGACTATGTTGCCAGCAATCATATGTCAAAGAACCTGGGTCGACATGGCTAGTTATGAACCCAAGTCACACATGCTTCCGCCACTTATCGCCAAGTGCACATAAAAACCAGCACCTCGGCAACCTTCAAGCGGAAGCCCAGCGAGGGAGTTGGCCACGGAGGATCAAACTCATGTTGCAACTTCACCACCATCACCTCCAAAGGAAGACAACTAAGGATTGTCATGGGCAACTCCCTTGGCTTATGCCAAGCTTGGGGGAGTTGCCCTGGTATCGTATCACCTTTATATCTCTTGCTTTTACCTTTGCTTTAGTTCTTTCTTTTTCAGTTTTTACTTTCTTCTCTTAGTGGAATAAGTATTTAGTTTTTTTTAGTTTGAGTCTTTTGCCTTGTGTCTCCCCCGATGTATTCGAGCTTGCGAGCTATATAATAAATAGTATCTTAGTCAAGGGCTTTGCTTTGTGCTGTGATCAAAAGTATGAAAAGAACGATAGCATGAAAGATCATGAGATGATCTTATGGAAAGTGATAGTGTCGGGACCCCGATCCTAAGCCATACAACTCCAGCATGTACACATCATATCACTTTGTGGCCTCACGCACGGTAATCACCCCGGTTGCCACCTTACCTTGGCCGGGTCCGTTTGCGTCTTTTGGCTCACGTATATGACTATGTTGCCAGCAATCATATGTCAAAGAACCTGGGTCGGCATGGTTAGTTATGAACCCAAGTGGCACATCCATACAGGGACATGCATACATAACCCAACAAGGCAGGTGTCGGTCATCAGCGAGTGTAGACGAGTCGTAGCAAGCTACAGGGACTCCATTACACCGCGTGACATTTCCCCGTGGGGACAGACACAGCAACCAAGAAGGATACATGCCGGTCAATCAATGTGTCCGGAGCAGTAGCAAGCTACCAAGGCTCTGTGGAAGCACAAAGAGGCATTTCCCGATATGGAGTACTACTCAAGGCACACAACTAGGTGTCGAATCCCACACATACCAATGCATTGCAAACATACACACAATATGCACGATATGTGTAGATACAACATGGCATCACAACATAACTCTACAACACAACATTTATTTAATAGACTCCAAAGAGCCAACATAGTTTAATGTTACAAATTAAAGGGGTCACATGACCCAACATTCAGAGCATACAAGCATCAAGCGGAAGTTACATGTCTGGGTACAGACATCTACTAAAAGCGGCTGGAAGAGCCTAAAAGCTACAACGACCCTACCATAGGAGCCAGATCACTGTCTGGGTTCCCAAACTAAACCATCGATGTTAACGTCAAGAGATAACATAGAGAGAGCAGCGTCTATTCTGCAAAAAATGTAAATAAGCAACAGTGAGTACGAAGGTACTCAACAAGTCTTACATCAGTGCTAACTACATATGCATCAAGTATCAATGAACGGAATTTGTGGGGTTTATTGCAGAGAAGCCAGCTTTGACCTTTGGCTAACCTATTCTACAACAAAGTTTTATTATCTCTCTCGTCTCCTTACGAGAGAGCGCACACGAGTCCACATAACCACCACATCAATACACCACCATGAATCCTCTCTCGTCATCCTACGAGAAAGCCATCCATAGCACTCACACTTATCTGGACCATTTTAGAGTAACCATTAAAGTTATCTATGAACCATGTAAGTATCCAAGCAGTCCATAACCGAGGACGCGGCTATTCGAATAGATAGATACCCTGCAGGGGTGTACTTCGTCACACATGCTTCCGCCACTTATCGCCAAGTGCACATAAAAACCAGCACCTCGGCAACCTTCAAGCGGAAGCCCACCGAGGGAGTTGGCCACAGACGTTAACCTACTAAGACTCACGCCCAAGACAGTCGCCTATCTGAGTTGGAACCCATAATGGAAGTCCGGTCGAGGTTTCCAACATGGCCTCAAACGATGTGAGCAGGGCCCCAAGCCGGTCCCGACTGGGCCGTTCATCCACTTAGCAGGCCGTGCCACAACCTATGAACGTTTCGAACTACTGCGACTTCTGGATTGAGAACAGAGTAGTTAATAGGCCGAGAGGGGTGGAGTTACCGGAACCCAATGTGCGGTAGTAGCTAGTATTGGAACACCAACACAAGATCTCGGGTCCTAAATGCGGCGGTAATGAGACAACCCACCATGTACTCCTACATGGCCTCTCATCGCTACCTTTACCAGAACAGTTTCACATCTTTAACTCTCATCAATAGGACATGATCATTCCATTACATCATTCCGATGCTCGGACCAAACTCAACCTAAGCATAGCAAGCGTAACAGGGTAAAGCACATATGGCTCAAGCATCTACCAGGTATGCTAGGTTGCATTGGTTTAGCTATTTACTGTGATCAAAATCAGGTCATGCAAAGGAATAGGTGCAGCTATCGTAATACAACTATCAATTGAATCATTTTGTCCTAATGCATAGAAATGAGAGCAGGAGCGAGAGAATAGGATTTTGTCGGAAATTATCAAAGGGGTTTTGCTTGCCTGTTGATCGGAAGAACTCAGCTATTCTTCGATGCCGGTGATAACTACATCTCGCAAGGTCTATTGACAGATCAAATGAAAGAAATTAATGACGGCAAATGCTTCACAATGATGCATGAGCATGGCAAGTTATCATGATGCTGATTTCATTTAATGCAAGTGATCATAGGTTGAAAGAAGTTTATTTGATCTATATAATTCATTTTCAAAATCCAATTATATCATTTATAAGCCTATTGTGAATTTGTCATATTCAGCAAGGTTAAGATGTACAAACATGTGTATAAATGCCACCAATGGATTCCTTGCATTTTTCTGATACTTTTTCATATATACATTATTTCCATCAGAGTTATATTTTAATTTCTATGATTTTTACAAGTTTCAGCAATTTTCTGGAATTAAATTAAATCAGAAACTATTACTGCGTCACGCTGATGTCATCCCTGCGTCAGCAGGTCAACCAGCCGGGTCCAGGTCAACCTGACCAGTGGGGTCCACTAGTTAGTGACCCAGAGGCTAACCCCGCGCTGACCAGCCCCTAGTTGAGGTTTGACCAGGTGTGGGGCCCTCTGTCAGCGACTGGGGAAGGATTAGTTAGCGCTAAGGGTTGGCCACGTCGACGGCTACCGGAGAGAGGTCACCGGCGACTGAGCCGCGGTGGAGGGCTCGCCGGAGTTGTGCTATCTTGCGCTACCGAGGTCCAAAACGAGCGTGGTTGACGGCTGCGGGATGCTGGCGATGCGCCCGATCTAACGGGAGCATCGGCTGGGGCTAGGGTGGCCGGTAGAGGTGCCGACAACGAGCGGGGCGGTCGCCGGAGTTCGACCATGGTGGGGAAATGACCTACGGGGCACGGCAGAGCATGGGAGGAGAGGGGAAAGAATCAACGGCTCACGGGGGCTCCATTTCTGGCGTCGGCGAGGTTGGAGGGGCTCTCTGGCCGGCGATTCGACGGCGGCGAGATCCACTGGCCGGAGGAAGAACGACGACGATGGCGACGCTACGGGGGCTCGGGTGCTCGGAGGAGATGATGGAGGGATGCAGCTCGTCGAGGCGGAGGAGTGGAGCTCTTCAAGGAGGGGAGGGGTGGTCGGGGTGGAGCTAGCGACGAGCTCGGGCGGCCGGCAATGGCGGCGAGAAGAACTCGAGACAGAAAAGAGAGGAGAGACACAGAGCAGGGGGGTGGAGAGGATAAGGGAAGGAGCGGGCTCGTGCGCTGGCGCGGTGGAGGCAGGAGGGAACTCCACGCGAGCAGGAGGTGGCGAGGGCGCCGTGCCTTCCTTCTCCTGTGCCTTCTGGCACGAGGAGGAAGACGACAGGGAGACCCCCCTCTGGTGGGCTGGGCCAGAAGGGTGGCGACAGGTAAGTTTTTCTGTTTTTTTTCATTTCTCTTTTATTTCTTTCTGGCATTTACTTTTAGGATTTAAAATATATAGTTTGACCAAATATAAAACCCAAAAATGTTATTAGGTGACAGAGACAATAATGTCCAATGCCACATAAAAGTTTCAACATGTTTGAAACTTTAAAATAGAAGGAATCAAAATAATTCCATTCCAAATAGCTATTTAGTCAACTCAAAAATCCTTTTAAAAAAAAGTTCCTGTGACCTAGAATTTTGGTTTGACAATTTTACCTTATGTCACAATTTTGCCAAGTTTTTGGAACATTTTTCTGGTTCCATTTAAGGTATTAAATTTTATTGCCTTCTTGTCAATTGATCAAAACATTTGTGGCTTTGATCACTTCCTATTTAAACATCAAAGTTTTTATAATGCATGCATGAATGCTTGGCAAACAAATGAAAGCTAGGGCTGTGACAGATAGCTTCACATATAACAAGTATGATGATTGAAACTTGTTGAGAATAGACTAACATAGACCTCAATCATTGTTGCAATTAATAAGAAGTAATAAGGAAAGAGAGGTTCACATATAAATATATCATCTTAGACACTTTCTATAATTGTGAGCACTCAACAAACTATTACATGCTTAGAAGTAGACGTTGGACAAGGAAGACAACATAATGAATTGTGTTTGCTTGGTTCCAAACAATGTTATATGATTAGAGATCCCTTAGCATGTGACGATTGCTTCCACCTCATATTAGCCGAAACTCCCGCACCAAGTAGAGATACTACTTGTGCATGCATAAATCTTCAAACCAGTTTTGCCATGAGTGTCCACCATACCTACCTATGGATTGAATAAGATCCCTCAAGTAAGTTGTCATCGGTGCAAGCAATAAAAATTGCTCTTTAATATGTATGATCTATTAGTGTGTGGAAAATAAGATTTGTACGAACCTATGATGAGGAAGACATAAAAGCGACAGACTGCATAATAAAGTTCTTTATCACAGGAGGCAATATAAAGTGACGTTCCTCCGCACTAAGAGGACATGCATCCAAACCTCAAAAGCTCATGACAACCTCTGCTTCCCTCTGCGAAGGGCCTATCTTGTACCTTTACTTTTTTACTTGTGAAAGTCATGGTGATCAACACAATTCCCTATTCTGTCTTCATCTTGGTGAACGTCATATGGTAGGGAAAGATCTATATTCATATATCAGTTTGGAGATGAGTACTTATGCTTTATTATTGTTGACTTTACCCTTGAGGTAAATGGTTGGGAGGCAAAATTATAAGCCCCTATCTTTCTCTGTGTCCAACTGAAACTTTGATACCATGAGTACCACGTGAGTTGTAACAATTGTGGAAAACAAAAGAGATGATTGAGTATGTGGATTTGCTTTACAAGCTCTTATTTGACTCTTTCTGATGTTATGATAAATTGCAATTGCTTCAATGACTATGGACTGTTGTTGGCTACTTCTCGGTAAGGTTTTTGATTCATACTTTGCTTTGTGAAGGAATTGTTACTTTCCCATAAGAATCTTTATGATGTATTGCTGTTCTATGTGTGAACATGATGCCCTCATGTCCGTATTATGTTTTATCGACACCTTCATCCCTAAACATGTGGACATGTTTTGGGTCTTGGTTTTCGCTTGAGGACAAGCGAGGTCTAAGCTTGGGGGAGTTGATACGTCCATTTTGCATCATGCTTTCATGTTGATATTTATCGCTTTATGGAGTGTTATTATACTTTGCGGAACCATACTTATGCCTTTTCTCTCTGATTTTGCAAGGTTTATTTGAAGAGGGAGAATACCGGCAGTTGGAATTCTGGACTGGAAAAGGAGCAAGTCTGAGTCCTCTATTCTGCGCAACTCCAAATGCCCTGAAAATCAACGTGGATTTTTTGGGAATATATAAAAAATACTGGGCGAAAGAAGTGTCAAAGGGGAGCTGCCAGGGGCCCACAAGCCTGGTTGCCGCGGCCTACCCCCCTGGCCATGGCAAGAGGGCTTGTGGGCACCCTGGTGGCCCATTGGCCCCCTCTTTTGCTATATGAAGGGTTTCGTCCAAGAAAAAATCAGGGTGTAGCTTTTTCGTGGATTCGCCGCCGCCACGAGGCGGAACTTGAGCAGATCCAATCTAGGGCTCCGACAGGACGATCCTGCCGGGGAAACTTCCCTCCCGGAGGGGGAAATCGTCGCCATCGTCATCACCAACACTCCTCTCGTCGGAGGGGAGTCATCTCCATCAACATCTTCATCAGCACCATCTCCTCTCCAATCCCTATTTCATCTCTTGTAACCAATCTCTGTCTCGCGACTCCGATTGGCACTTGTAAGGTTGCTAGTAGTGTTGATTACTCTTTGTAGTTGATGCTAGTTGGATTACTTGGTGGAAGAGTTTATGTTCAGATCCTTGATGCTACTCATTACACCTCTGATCATGATTATGATTATGCTTTGTGAGTAGTTACTTTTGTTCCCGAGGACATGGGATAAGTCATGCTAATAATAGTCATGTGAATTTGGTATTCGTTCGGTATTTTGATATGTTGTATGTTGTCTTTTCCTCTAGTGGTGTTATGTGAACGTCGACTACATAACACTTCACCATATTTGGGCCTAGAGGAAGGCATTGGGGAGTAGTAAGTAGATGATGGGTTGCTAGAGTGACAGAAGCTTAAACCCCAGTCTATGCGTTGCTTCGTAAGGGGCTGATTTGGATCCACTAGTTTAATGCTATGGTTAGATGTTGTCTTAATTCTTCTTTCGTAGTTGCGGATGCTTGCGAGAGGGGTTAATCATAAGTGGGATGCTTGTCCAAGTAAGGGCAGTACCCAAGCACCGGTCCACCCACATATCAAACTATCAAAGTAACGAACGCGAATCATATGAACATGATGAAACTAGCATGACAGAAATTCCCGTGTGTCCTCGGGAGCGTTTTTCCTCTTATAAGACTTTGTTCAGGCTTGTCCCTTGCTACAAAAGGGATTGGGCCACTTGCAGCACCATCGCTACTACTTGTTACTTGTTACTTTTCGCTTGCTACGTTTCACCTCACTACACCATCACTTGTTACCGCTACTTTCGGTGCTTGCAGTTATTACCTTGCTGAAAACCGTTTATCAGAGCCTTCGCCTCCTCGTTGGGTTCGACACTCTTACTTATCGAAAGGACTACGATTGATCCCCTATACTTGTGGGTCATCAGGGTGATGCAGCACAGGAGGAGTAAGTATTTCCCTCAGTTTGAGAAGCAAGGTATCAATCCAGTAGGAGAATCTCGTCAAGTCTAGAGTATCTGCGCAAACACAAAAGAGCTTGCACCCAACGCTGTAAAGGGGTTGTCAATCCCTTCAAGATTGTTTGCAAAGTGAGATCTGAAGGCGGAAATTGCAACGAAGTAAAAAGTGTAAGGCTGCAAATATGGTGTGGAGTAGACCCTCGGGGCCATAGTGTTCACTAGAGGCTTCTCTCAAAATAGCAAGTGATGGGGTTATAGTCCTAGGGTAGGGTCATAGGCCTGCCCTGTGGGTCCTACCCAAAGACTACCCTTCATAAGGGATAAGGCTCTTAGTCAGTTCCGACTGAATTAAGGACTTCCCATCATCCAGTCGGTGATGATTCCTCCATCATCCAGTTGGAGATGAGCATTCGGATTGTATCAAACTTACCGACTGGATTCCACTCTGTACATCGTAACCCCCCTGAAGGGTAACGGTCATACGTTTCCACGTATCTTTATTAGCATTTAAGACATACATTACCTGTAACGTAGGCATTTATTCGCCACTACTCCACCCCTGTGCACTGAACCGTTGTGAAGGGCAACACACTCTATATAAGCCGTCCTTCCCCACTGGTGTAGGGGTTAGCAATTCACTGTAATCTATATTCCACTCGACAACAAGCTCCCAAGAGCACTGAGACGTAGGGCTTTTACCTCCACCGTAGAGGGGCCTGAACTCATACAACCTCGCTGTAGCTAAGGCTCTGCCCATCCTTTCGTATCCTACACATCTACTGTCAGACTTATACCCACGACAGTTGGCGCCCACCGTGGGGCAGGCGTCTAAGCGACTTCCGGCGAGTTTGCGACTACATCTTTTCATCATGTCATCCGATGGAGATTTGAGCATGGGTCACGAGATCCTCTTCGGCGCTCTATCCTTCATCGTCGACGATTCGGCACGGCTCCGGGATGCCCCTCTCGACGTCGAGGCGCTCCCTAGTCGCGGGGCTACGCACTTCCGTGTCGGCGCCCGCAGTATCCTTCTTCTCCAGCAGTCGGCTCCGGTGTCGACCTACGCCGCCCTCGCGCGCCGCAACAAGCAGTCCCGCCGTCCGCGGCTCCAGCGTTGGGTGCAACACGCCCAGGCGCGCCAGAACGCGTCCTCACAAGTGGCGGTCCTAGAGTCGGTTGTGGTTGCGCCACCGTCCGAGCGCTCGGACTCAGTTCCGACTGAGTTTCCTTCCGAGTACTTGGGTCGCGGGCCTGCAGCTGAAGTGCACATGGCCAACTCCCATGAAAGTCCCCGCCAAACTGGCCGGAACGAGCATGAGGTCAGCAAAACATCCGGCGCTCGCCGCCAGCCCCGCCGTTCTGCCAGTCGGCACACTCGGCGGAGCAACGTGGAGGTGTTCCGCACACCCGTCCTCAACCTGGATGCCGCCGCCAAGATAGCTGATTCCCTCCAGCTGACTGATTCAGAGGCTGGCAGAGGGATCGAGCAAATCCGTGCGTGCGAAGCAGCAAAATTATGCGGTGTCCCAGTCGCACAACAGGATCCACAATAGTTCTGTTCATGCAAACACGCATCGGTCAGTTCACAGCCCCGGTTCTCATCAGCGACACATGGGAGGCAGCCGTTCCATGAATCCCGAAGATCGTCGCCGCTCACGCACCCCTCCGCGGGGTGGGCCCTACGGGCCCCGACATCATGATGATCGGTGTTCAGTCGGTGACACTTATGATCCAAGACCCGACGCGAGAGGGCATATCGCCCAGAGGAGGGTCGACAGGGGCCGGGCCCACCGCGATGGTCACGATATGGACCGTCCGAGTGGAAGCAGGACCATTGTCTCTGGTCTCGAGTGTTTCAGTCGAGCCATCCGTTCGGCTGACATCCCTCCCAACTTCCGATTGGCGACGGGGATCAACAAGTTTACGGGAGAATCCAAGCCAGAAACGTGGCTGGACGACTACCGAGTGCCAGTCCAGATCAGAGGAGGGGACGACCACGTCGCCATGAAACACCTCCCTCTGATGCTCGACGGCTCGGCACTTGCGTGGCTGAACCAGTTGGCTCCCTGAAGCATCTACAGCTGGGCAGATCTAGCCCGAGTCTTCGTCAGGACCTTCGAAGGGACGTGCAAACGCCCTGCTGGCCTCGTGGAGCTCCAGCACTGTGTCCAGAAGCAGAATGAGCCCCTGCGCGATTCACACGGTGGAGAACGTCACAGAGCACGAAGCAGTCTGCGCCTTCAAGGCAGGCGTGCGGTACAGAGATCTGTACCTGAAGTTCGGTCGAACATGCGACATCTCCATGAGTAAGATGATGGAGATAGCGGCACGCTATGCAATTGGCGAAGAAGAGGACCGCATTCGTAGCGGCAAGCACAAAGCAGTCGCCGATGGAGATGGGAATAGCACCCGGAAGCAGAAGCAGAAAGCTCCGTCCACTCCGCAGGCAGAGGCCGCAGCTGTTACCAATGCCAAGTTCAAGGGCAAGGGGAAGGCTCAGTTCACCCCCAAGAAGAAGCAGTTCGGAAACCCCATCCTAGACCAGCCATGTCCAATTCACACGAAGATGGATGAAGAGGGCAACGCCATATATCCGAAGCATACCACTCGACAATGTCGCCTCCTGATCCAGGGGTTCGACGAAGGGCAACCGAGTGAAAAGGGCAATGAACAGGATGAGGAGGACAAGGAGGATCCGTTCCCCAAGTCCATGCAACACTGATGATTTTTGCTGACGTTGAGAGCAAGAGTCGACTGAAGCTGGTGAACAGGGAGGTGAACATGGCCACGCCGACCAACCCTACGTTCCTCAAATGGTCTCAGACTGCGATCACCTTTGACCAGTCGGATCATCCAGCACACATACCCACCCCAGGGAGGCAGGCTCTGGTCGTCGACCCGGTGGTGGAAGGAGTCCGACTGCGCAAAGTCCTCATGGACGGCGGCAGTGGCTTGAATATCATGTACGCTGACACTCTCAAGGGGATGGGCATTCCGATGTCCAAACTTAGCGAGAGCAGCATGCAGTTCCATGGAGTCGTCCCTGGACGAAAGGCCAAGTCACTCGGCCAGATCGCGTTGGACGTCGTCTTCGGCTCCGACAAGAACTTCCGCAAGGAGAAGCTGACGTTCGAGGTGGTGGACTTCCAGAGTGCGTACCACGCAATTTTGGGCCGCCCGGCGTATGCGCGTTTCATGGCCCGTCCATGTTACGTGTACCTGAAGCTGAAGATGCCAGGTCCAAAAGGTGTGATCACTATCATCGGCAATCGGCAGTGGGCCGAGGAGTGTCTGCAGCAGGGATCGAGGATCGCCGATCAACAGATGGCTGTCCTCGAGCTTGACGAGTACAAGAAAAAAGTCGACCCCGCTGACTTGATGCGTTCGAAGAAGCCAACTTCGGAGTCCGCATTCCAGTCGGTGGGAGAGACGAAGAAGGTCAGCATCCACCCGACGGACGACACCGCCGCCCCGACGAACATCTCCACCACCCTCGATCCTAAATAGGAAGCCGAGCTCATCCAATTCCTCCGTGAGAACTGGGACATCTTCGCATGGAAGCCCGCTGACATGCCAGGTGTACCCAGGGAGTTGGCTGAGCACCGACTGCATGTGGATCCCGCCGCTCAGCCTGTCCGAGAACGCCTGCGTCGGTCCGCGGCGCACAAGAGGAAGGCAATCGGAGAAGAGGTGGCTAAGCTTTTGGCAGCCAACTTCATTCGCGAGGTACACCACTCCGAGTGGCTCGCCAATGTTGTCATGGTGCCCAAGAAAGACAAGTTGCTCCGAATGTGCATCGACTTCAAGCATCTCAATAAGGTCTGCCCGAAAGACCATTTTCCGCTCCCCCGCATCGATCAAATTGTCGATTCGACTGCGGGTTGCGAGCGTTTGTCATTCCTTGATGCCTACTCGGGCTATCATCAGATCCGTCTGTATGGCCCGATGAATTAAAAACAGCCTTCATCACCCCATTCGGGTGCTTGTGCTACATCACTATGCCATTTGGTTTGAAGAATGCAGGAGCAACCTTTATGCGCATGATCCAAAAATGCCTCCTCGACCAGATCGGTTGGAATGTGGAGGCGTATATGGACGATATTGTAGTCAAGTCACGCAAAGGTTCCGACCTGCTGACTGACTTGGCAGAAACATTCGCCAACCTTCGTAGGTACGATATCAAGCTCAACCCAGCCAAGTGTTCATTCGGCGTTCCCAGTAGAAAGTTACTCGGTTTCTTCGTTTCCGAACGAGGGATCGATGTCAACCCCGAAAAGATCGGGACCATCGTCCGAATGGAGCGGCCGGTCAGAATACACGATGTTCAAAGACTCACAGGTTACCTAGCGGCTTTGAGCAGGTTTATCAGTCGACTCGGCGAGAAGGCACTTCCTCTGTACCGACTCATGAAGAAATCAGATACTTTCGAGTGGACAGACGAGGCCCAAATCGCATCCGACGACCTCAAAGTCCTAATTTCCACCCAGCCGGTTCTTATTGCTCCGCTCAGTAAAGAACCCATTCTTCTGTACATCGCAGCTACAAATCAAGTCGTCAGCACTATTCTCACAGTCGAACAGGAAGAAGAAGGCAAAGCATACAAGGTTCAGCGGCCAGTGTATTATGTCTCCGAAGTCCTGACTCCTTCCAAGCAGAGGTATCCCCACTATCAAAAACTTATCTACGGGATTTACATGACTGCGAAGAAGGTGGCTCATTATTTTCAAGACCACTCGGTGTCCGTCGTTTATGATGCTCCGTTGTCGGAAGTCCTACACAATCGGGACGCATCGGGCCGAGTGGCGAAGTGGGCAATGGAGTTGTTATACTGCGACATCAAGTTCGAGGCCAAGAAAGCTATAAAGTCTCAAGCTCTGGCTGACTTCATAACAGAATGGGTAGAACAACAGCAACCGACCCACATCTACTCGGCTCAATGGACAATGTTCTTCGATGGGTCCAAGATGTTGAATGGCTCCGGCGCTGGCGTTGTGATCATATCGCCAAAAGGTGACAAACTCAAGTATGTGTTGCAGATACACTTTGATTCCTCCAACAACGAGGCAGAGTATGAAGCTCTCCTTTATGGACCGCGCATGGCCATCGCACTCGGCGTGCGTCGCCTGATGGTCTATGGTGATTCGGATTTTGTGGTTAATCAAGTGATGAAAGAGTGGAACGTCAGGAACCCCACCAAGACCACATACTGCAATGCGGTGAGGAAGCTCGAGAAAAAGTTTGAAGGTCTGGAACTCCACCACGTTCCGCGACTGAAAAACCAAGCAGCTGATGAATTGTCGAAACTTGGATCCACTCGGAGACCAGTCCCGAGTGACGTCTGCCTCAAGCATCTTCACCTTCCCTCAGTTAAAGAAGATCCTTTCACAGAGGAACCAGTACAACCAAAGAGCTCGACAGATCCGACTGAAGTCGAAGTCCCTGCTGTGGTTGATTTGATCATGGAGATTCTTGCTATCATCCCCGATTGGACTGTGCCGTTTATTGCATACATCCCGAGGCAAGAATTACCAGAAGACGAAGTCCAAGCCAGACAGATCGTCCGCAGGTCAAAGTCGTTCACTGTCATTGATGGCCAGTCGTACAAGGAAAGCGTTTCAAGCGTCCTTCAACGATGCATCTCCCCTGAGGAGGGACAGTTAATCCTGGAAGAAATTCACTCGGGAACCTGCGGTCATCACGCCTCCTCAAGAGCAATCGTCGCCAAAGCATTTAGAGCTGGTTTCTTCTGGCTGCAGGCGAATGAAATGGCGAAGGATATGGTCAACCGATGCGAAGGATGTCATTTCTACTCTAACAAGTCCCACAAGCCAACATCTACGTTGAAGACAAGCCCTCTTGTTTGGCCGTTTGCAGTATGGGGATTAGACACAGTCGATCCATTCAGGACAGGCCAAGGGGGATTCACACATCTGTTGGTGGCAGTCGACAAGTTCACAAAGTGGATTGAAGCCAAGCCCATCAAGAAGCTCGACGCCCTTACGGCCATCAAGTTTGTCAGGGACATCATCTCCAGATTCGGGGTACCTCACAACATAATCACTGACAATGGAACAAACTTTGACTCAGACAGATTCGAAAGTTTCTGTACAAGCCAAGGTATCCGAGTGGATTTTGCATCTGTGGCGCATCCCCAAACAAACGGGCAAGCGGAGCGGGCGAATGGACTTATTCTGCAAGGTTTGAAGCCTCGACTCCTGCGAGAAGTGGGACATGCCGCTGGCGCATAGGTCACCGAGCTGCCTTCGGTGCTTTGGGGTCTCCACACAACCCCAAATAGATCTACAGGGCGATCCCCGTTCTTCCTCGTTTACGGAGCAGAGGAAGTCCTTCCGAGTGACTTGCTTCACAATGCTCCACGAGTTGAACTCTTCTCCGAAGCTAAAGCAGAGCAAGCAAGGCAAGACGGAGTGGATCTTCTAGAGGAGGAGCGCGAGATGGGAGTGACTCGCTCAACCATTTATCAACAAAATCTGCGGCGTTTTCACGCGCGACACGTCAGGAGTCGTACATTCCAAGCAGGCGACCTGGTGCTCCGAGTGGATCAGCAGAGACCTCACAAGTTGGCTCCCGCCTGGGAAGGACCCTTCATCATCTCCAAGGTGCTGAACAACGGAGCATATCGACTCTACAACCTCGACAGGAAAACGGACGAGCCGTGAGCATGGAACGGAGATCTCCTGAAGCGCTTCTACACGTGATCGTCGACTGAAGCAATGTAAAGAACAAGTATCGTTGAAGTAATACAAAAAAGATTGAGTTTTTGCAGATTCAAAATTCTTCCGCGGTCGCACACTCCGGTCTCAAAAAAAAAACTTAGCTGCGATCCAGAGTCGTCTAAGTACTAACTTTCTCTGAGTGTGCACTAAACGTCGCACTCGAAGACTTAGCTGCGATCAAGAATCGCCTAAGTACAAACTTTCTCCGAGTGTGCACTAAACGTCGCACTCGGGGACTTAGCTGCGATCAAGAATCGCCTAAGTTCAAATTTTCTCTGAGTGTGCACTAAACGTTGCACTCGGGGACTTAGCTGCAATCAAGAATCGCCTAAGTACAAACTTTCTCCGAGGGTGCACTAAACGTCGCACTCGGGGACTTAGCTGCGATCAAGAATCGCCTAAGTACAAATTTTCTCCGAGTGTGCACTAAACGTCGCACTTGGGGACTTAGCTGCGATCAAGAATCGCCTAAGTACAAACTTTTTCCGAGTGTGCACTAAACGTCACACTCGGGGACTTAACTGCGATCCAGAATTGCCTAAGTACTAACTTTCTCCGAGTGTGCACTAAACGTCGCACTCGGGGACTTAGCTGCGATCAAGAATCGCCTAAGTTCAAACTTTCTCCGAGTGTGCACTAAACGTCGCACTCGGGGACTTAGACGCGATCCAGAATCGCCTAAGTACTAACTTTCTCCGAATGTGCACTAAACGTCGCACTCGGGGACTTGTCTGCGATCAAGAATCACCTAAGTAGAAAGCTTCCTTCGAGTGTATCTTACAGATCCACTCGGAGGCTTAGCAGACCCTCATTGAGGCTCATGTAGATGTCAAGACAACTGACAATTACATGAGTAACAACTCGCTCCGAGTACGACCTTACAGTCGCACTCGAAAACTTAGCCGCAATCACGAATCGCCTAAGTACACAATTGCCTTCGAGTGTATCCTACAGATCCACTCGGAGACTCAGCAGACCCTCAGCGAGGCTCATTTAGATGTCAAGACAACTGACAATTATATGAGTAGCAGAACCTCATTGAGGCTCATGTAGATGTCAAGACAACTGACAATTACATGAGTAACAACTCGCTCCGAGTACGACCTTACAGTCGCACTCGAAGACTTAGCCGCGATCACGAATCGCCTAAGTACACAGTTGCCTTCGAGTGTATCCTACAGATCCACTCGGAGACTCAGCAGACCCTCAGTGAGGCTCATGCAGATGTCAAGACAACTGACAATTACATGCTCCGCATGTTTTCCTTTGGCTTCACCAAGAAACGCCAAACAAAAACCACGAGCCAAAATCGTGTCAACAACTCTTTGGCAAAGGAAGAGCAAAAGATTCGATTCAAATTCAAAGGTCGTCTAAAGATAGTTGGTTCGGTGTAGATCAAGCTTATCCACACCGAACCACGAATGTGACGGCCAACAGAAGTGGCCAAAGTTTCATACAACCAACACTCGGCATACCGAGGTAAAAGTTTTCTCAAGCGTCGTCAGGACTGGCACTGGCACTGGCAGGCTCCAAGAAAGTGTCAAGGTCGATCCCGTCTGCGATGCGAGTGGTGCTCTCAAGGAAGTTCTCCATGAAATCTTTGAATTGAAGCTTTTTGGTGTTGGCGACTTGCAACGCTTCAGCTTCTCTTCGCGAGCCTCCTTGCAGTGCACTCGGACCAGCGACAGCGCCACGTCCGCACCACGCCCGCACCACAGCGAGCCGCAGACTTCTTCCACGCCTGCACTCGGTTCGGGACCTCCTCCACCCGAGTCATCAACCCTTCCATCTCTTGCCGAGACTCGTCTTTGGGCCACATCTCCTTGTCGATTCAGCCGACGACCTCTCTCAGTCGACCGATGAAAGGTCCCACTTTGCCCAGGCGAACGTGCGCTCGGAGCATGTCTTGATTGGCGTCCTCGCCGAGTGGAACGTTCGGAAGAACCGACCGCTCAACGTCAACTGCTTCAACCTCAGCGTCCATGCAAAAATCTGCAAAGACAAGACGAGCAAAAAGTAAGCGCAGAATGAAATACACAGTCAAGAAGCACTCGGAAAAACAGAACTTACCACCGAGAAGCGCAATCATCTTCCTTGCCCACTCACTGACGTACTTCTCCTGTGCTATGCACCGCCTGTTCATCACCTGCATCTGTCCCATCAACTCGGTTCTTTGTTTCCCCATTTTCTCCATTTCGGACACCAATGCCTTGTTTGACTCACGGGACTCCTCCAAGGACTTCTTTCGTTCAGCCAGAACACCCTTCATACCAGCCAAGGCAAGCATTGCTGCATCCAGTTCCGCAGCAAACTGAATCTTTTCATCCTTCAGAGTATCGTACGCTGATCCCATCTCGCAAGTCTTCTGCAAGTCAGCGCCAAGAGACGGTCAGACACATTCAACAAGGACAACAATAAAAACTCGAAGTTCTTCAGACCCCTGCCGACGCAAGCAGTCGACAGCGGTCTCAGGGACTACACCCAGTGGGTTCACTGAGAGTGACCCCACTGGCATGAACCTCAAACAGGTCCGCCCTATTGAGATACATAACAAAAAACAAGCCTATGAGGTTACTACTACCTGACCTGAGTAAAATTACTCTCGGGGACTCATCCAGTAGGTGCACTCGGAGTGCCCTCACCGGTAACATTCGAACAGATTAGCTTTGATCTGATCAAGTTAAAGAAAATGTATATAAAGACAACTGCGGGTGCAAGCACTCGACAGAAGTCTCGGGGACTACACCCACTGGGTTCACTAAGAGTGAACCCACTGCAAAATAATCATACTGTATCCGAGTACATTGCTTAAACACCCAGTGGGTTACAAGAGGAAAGTAAATACTTACTAGCCCACTTACTCGGATATCGTCCCGGAGTTCCAAGCTTCGCTTGTACACAGACGTGATGGAGTCATACGCTCTCTTGGCATCACCCGCCATCAACTCCGCCTGCACCATGGCCTCCTTGGCAGCTCCCACCTGATCTTCCGGGAGGTGCCGGGCATCGTACTGGACAGTCGACGGATCTGGCACCACAAGAGACTCCTTGGGCATCCCAAGTCCTGCTCCAGTCGGTTCAACAGCGATAAGCGCCGTTTCAGTCAACGACATCGTCTCAGTCGGTGGCGCGTCCATGGCGGGAGTAGTAACCGGTGGAACAACCTCAAGGACAGGCACCGCAGCTTGCTCGGACCTCTTCTGGTCGCCCTCCTCCACATAAATCACCTCTGAGGGAAACCCAACCGAATGGCGTGAGACCACAGGAAAAAGGCAAGACCAAAGACAGAATTCGTGATGCAATAATGTAAGCTCTCGGAATCGCCACGACGCACCTGGCTGGGATGTGACAACATTGTCCGTATCCATGGGATCGTCTCCCTGGCATGGCGGAGAGGTGGCGGAGGTGGCAGCTTTGTCGAGTAAAATTCACTCGACCAATAAGCATGAGTTCAATCAAATACTGGAAGAAGATAGAAGAACAATGCACTTACGCTGAGGTGACGGGAACGTTGACCCTCATCCGCGGCAAAGCCTTCCGAGGCTTAGATCCACTTGGTTTGGCCACCTTAGAGGGATGGCCCGCGGGCTCAACAGCAGAGTCCCTGGTCCTCTTTGTGCTCCGAGCACTCGGAACCACGGGAGTAGCTGGCAAGGCACTCGGAACCACAGGAGCAGCTGGCGGGGCACTCGAGGCCGCTGGAGGAGCCGACGGAGCCACAGGTTCGTGACGACGTTTAGTTCGAGGCTCTGGTGGTGGAGGTGGCGAGTTCTGTTCCTCATCTTCCTCCTCTTCTTCTTTGGACTCCTCCCCGTCTCCCCATTGTCGGAGACGTACTCGACGCTCTCCACGCTGCCCTCGTGGCTACCTTCCTCTTCCTCGGCCGGATTCCCGTTCGAGACAGGAGAAAACCAGTTGGTCCACGCCTGCACAAGATACAGTCAACAACACCAAACGTCAGACAGTAATACAAGAAAAAGCGATAAATCTAAGACAATTGTGTGCACTCGACAAGTTATACTCACCTCATTCGGAGGAGGGTTGTCCGCGCGGAAGGGCTTCACTCGCCGGGCTCCTCTGGGGTTATCGCAGGCGCCTGTGATGTTGAGGACCCACGACGCCACCAGCTCCCCGGTCACGCACTCGGGGTTAGTCCGAGTGGAGTCCTCAGGCCCCGTGTAGTGCCACATGGCGTGGTGTCGAGCTTGCAAAGGCTGGATACGCCGACCCAGAAAAACCTCCAACAAATCTATGCCAGTGACTCCCTTTCGGACGACCTCTACAAGTGCATCGACCAGAGGCTGGATTTGGATCTTCTCCATCTTCATGAGCGCAAGCTGCCTAGGCGGAGCCGGTCGGTCTAAGCTAAAAGGTGGTAGTCCAGTGGCGGCATTCGGGCAAGCAACGTCCTGTCAGTAAAACCAAGTCGACTGCCAGTTCCTAACGGATTCAGACAACTGAAGAGCGGGATAGCTACTTTTACTTTTCTTTTGGAAGCCTAAGCCTCCGCAGAGCTGGAGGAGGTGAGTTTTGTCATCCGACTGGCTAAGCCTTTTGATGGTTTGAGATCTAGCATAGAAGATGTGCTTAAAGAGCCCCCAATGGGGAGGACAGCCGATAAAACACTCGCACAGCACGACGAAGGCAGAGAGATGAGCTATTGCGTTGCGAGGAAAATGGTGGAGCTGCGCCCCGAAGTGGTTCATTATACCTCTGAAGAAGGGATGAGGAGGCAGAGAGAAGCCTCGATGCACGTGACTAAGCAGCAAGACGCGCTCCCCCTCCTGGGGCGCCGGCTCGGTCTCGCCCTCCACTGGCAACCTCCACGTCTTGTGCTCGATCATGCTATGCTCCACCAGCTCCAGCATGTCCTCCTCCGTCATCGTGGAGGGGAGGAAATCCCCCTGGATCCAACCCGCCGGCAGTGCTCGCTGTCGTCGCTGAGCAGGAGCCGCCACCTTCTGCTTCTTCCGCGCCTCGAGCTTGCTCGTCTGCCCCTTCGTCATGGTGGAGGCTGCAGAACCGCGGAGGAGGAGGGGAAGGAAGGAGCTCGAGATGCACAGGAGGCCGCGAGAGAAGTGGGGCAAGTGCGAGCTATCAGGCGAGTGCAACGAAAAACCCTCGCTGTAGAGGTTTAAATAAGGTTCCGACTGGGTCACTAGCAGGTGGCCTCAAAATCTTATCCCCCGACCGGTTACTGCGATATTAGTGGAGGAGATAAAGGCGTGGAAATCGAGGCGGCAGATACTACTCGATTACGATGTCGTCATCCCCGCTGGGCGCGCGACAACCGAAATTTGAGGATCCCGGAAAATCCGCCGCTGTCAGTTGGCTGGTCATGTCAAAAGATACCACGGAAGCACTCGGTCCCTGACGGTTCGTTTCACAAATACATCCACTCGGATCACTTGTCAAGAGGATAAAATGGATCGAGGCAAACAACGCCAAAGTCGCATCCGGACCAGTCGGATCCATACTCCAAGCATCGCTTCGTCGTTTCAACCCCAATCCATTCGGGGACTAATGATGGGGTTATAGTCCTAGGGTAGGGTCATAGGCCTGCCCTGTGGGTCCTACCCAAAGACTACCCTTCATAAGGGATAAGGCTCTTAGTCAGTTCCGACTGAATTAAGGACTTCCCATCATCCAGTCGGTGACGATTCCTCCATCATCCAGTCGGAGATGAGCATTCGGAGCGTATCAAACTTACCGACTGGATTCCACTCTGTACATCATAACCCCCTGGAGGGTAACGGTCATACATTTCCACGTATCTTTATTAGCATTTAAGACATACGTTACCTGTAACGTAGGCATTTATTCGCCACTACTCCACCCCTGTGCACCGAACCGTTGTGAAGGGCAGCGCACTCTATATAAGCCGCCCTTCCCCACTGGTGCAGGGGTTAGCAATTCACTGTAATCCATATTCCACTCGACAACAAGCTCCCAAGAGCACTGAGACGTAGGGCTTTTACCTCCACCGTAGAGGGGCCTGAACTCATACAACCTCGCTGTAGCTAAGGCTCTGCCCATCCTTTCGTACCCTACACATCTACTGTCAGACTTATACCCACGACAGCAAGTATTACGGTGGGTGAACAAATTACCGTCGAGCAATTGATAGAACCGCACAAAGTCATGACGATATCTAAGGCATTGATCATACATATAGGCATCACGTCCGAGACAAGTAGACCCATACTTTCTGCATCTACTACTATTACTCCACACATCGACCGCTATCCAGCATGCATCTAGTGTATTGAGTTCATGATGAAGAGAGTAACGCCTTAAGCAAGATGACATGATGTAGAGGGATAATCTCAAACCAATGATGAAAACCCCGTCTTTTTACCCTTGATGTCAACAACACGATAAGTGCCTCGCTACCCCTTCTGTCACTGGGTGAGGTCACCGCACGGTATGAACCCAAAACCAAGCACTTCTTCCATTGCAAGAATCATAGATCTAGTTGGCTAGACAAAACCCACAACTCGAAGAGAATTACAATGATATGAAATCATGCATAAGAGAGATCAGAAGAAACTCAAATAAGATTCATAGATAATCTGTTCATAAATCCACAATTCATCAGATCTCGACAAACACACTGCAAAAGAAGATTACATCGGATAGATGTCCATGAAGATCATGGAGAACTTTGTATTGAAGATCCAAGAGAGAGAAGAAGCCATCTAGTTACTAGCTATGCACCCGTAGGTCTATGGTGAACTACTCACGCATCATCGGAGAGGTCAGGGTGTTTATGAAGAAGCCCTCCGTATCCGAATCCCCCTCCGGCAGGGCACTAGAACATGCCCCAGATGGGATCTTGCGAAGACAGAAGCTTGCGGCGGCGGAAAAGTACTTTCGATGATCTCCTGATTTTTTGTGGAATTTTTGGGGATATATAGGCGCAAACCCTAGGGCAAAGGAGGTCTAGGGGGCCCACAAGCCTGTGGGCCGTGGCCTCCCCCCTGGCCGCAGGGTGAGGGCTTGTGGGGCCCCTGGGGCCCCCTGCCTTGGCTCTCAAGTCTCCTGATCTTCTTCCGTTATGGAAAAAATCTTTCAGGGATTTTATTCCGTTTGGACTCCGTTTAAAAATCTCCTTTGAAAGGGGTCAAAAACATGGAAAAAACAAGAACTCGCACTTGGCACTGAGTTAATAAGTTAGTTCCAAAAAATATATAAAAGGCATGCAAAACATCCAAAGTTTGACAATATAATAGCATGAAACCATAAAAAATATAGATACGTTGGATACGTATGAGTTAACTACCCCAAATGCCTCTCGAACACCTTCTTCCAGTATGGTCAAACAACACTTAACACCCTCTACACCCACTCCATTCCCACTAAACTCTTAGTGCAAGCTGCGAGCACCATTCCTCAACTACAGACGAGTGGCCCCTCCCTGGTTCCAAGCAGCTGAGCCCAAATTCCCATTTTAGTTTCTAGATCATGGTTGACAACTCCTCTCCGGGCTCTTCCTTATACCAGAAGTGAGACTGTCAGCTCCCAAATGTCTAAGGGGCATCTAAGCCAACCCCCGAACATGCCAGATAGGGCCAAAGCATCCCAGAGCGCGCCAGCATGCCGTGGCATGCCAAATCTGCGCTCTGGGTGCGCTACAGGGCGCACCCGAGGCAAAGGAGGCCATCCCCGGCCGATTCTCACCTCTCCTCGGTGCCCCTCCTTGTCTCCAACAAACCTCCTAACGCGCGCGCCAGATTCGGCCAGAAGAGCGTGGCCCTCCAGCACACGCGCACTGAGTCTCCTCTCTCTCTCGTTGAGCCTCTCGGGTATCAAACCACGTCCGCGAAACCGTGGTATCGACCTCGAGCTCTCTCCCCCTCTCCAGCAGCCGCGGTGAAACCACCAGCGCTTCCCCGCTCGATGCACCATTACTGGCCTATAAATTGGACCTCCCTCTTCGCTCCAGCACCTCACACCACTCCTCCAGAACCTCAATCGAGGCCCTAGCCACCCCACCCGAGCAGAGAGAGCTCCGGTGCTTGAGATAGACTGAGGCCCCACCGCTTCGGAGCTCCGTCGATCTCGCGCTACAGGCTAGCTCTCGTGCTCCTCTCACCACCTTCGTGACCGTAGTGAGCTCAGGAAGCTTCTCCACTTCCCGCCCGAGCATTTCCCTGCCCGTAGCACCCAACTCCACCACCACCCATAGCACCTCCGCCGCGGCCACCTCATCGCTGATGACCCACGGCCTCCCCGCCTTTCATTCGACCACCAGTAGGTAGGCAATGAAGCCATGGTGCCGTTCCTGCCGTCAGCTAGGCTCGACGGCATTGGCATCGCTGCCGGCGTGCCTCCCCTTCCTGTGTCTAGAGGAGGACGACGGCCCCGACAGGCATGCCCCACCTGTCGGTGGCCCATCTCTTCCCCTCTCTCCTCTCTCTGCCACTGACCGTAGGGGCCCGCATGTCAGGTTTAAACCTGACAGCGCGCGCACCTGGGCTGCTAGCTGGCTAACTGGCCGGTTGGCCAGTTGGGCCGGCCCAACCACTGGCCGAGCCAAGCCAGGGTTAAGCCCCTTTTCCCTTTTCTTTTATGTTGATTCTAAATGATTTTTGTAGAGTTAAATATCCAATCAAATTTAAATATTTTTTCATCAGAAATCTTCTAAAAATGTGTAGAATTTGTTAGTGCTGTTGCACTAATTTTTGTAAATACTTTTACACATAGCTTTGATTAAAATGTCTAGTTTAAATATTTTAGCTAGTGTTATTTAGGTTTTAAAAATACCCTTCTGCATCAAAACCAGAGACAAACATTTTAAAACTATAATAAAGATTTATCATAATAGGATAACATTTTTAAAGTGAGCTTGTGCTCTGTTTTTGAATGAGCTTCTTATTTTGTTACTATTATTACGATGATAGATTCCGCGTTCGATGAAGGAGTTGTATTCAAAGACCCTGAAGACCCCGGATACCTAGCTGATCAAGGCAAGCAGCCCTTTGACCATGTCTGAGAAAATATTTTGATGCATGCCAAGTTGAATACTTTATTCTGATGCATATAGTTAAGGTTATTCGGTGCACCCCAGCATAGTGTTACCGATTGCTCCTCCGAAGCACTTGCATTGAGCATGACCTTACCATATATATGGGTCACGTTGATAAATGTTGACAAGTAGACAGTAGTGCTACGCATAGGAAGAGCATGTTCATGCTGATGGTAAGACAGAGTTGATATCAAAGGTTTTACGAAAACCCCGTCGGGTGCCACTAATGCCCGAGGGTGATGATGTTGAGTTAGGTGACCACTTATGAAGAAGTGGTGCACCGAGAATATTTTGTGTGAGTGGTTTCGGAAAGGGGATTAGATTTATGATGAGTCGACCGTCCCAACCTTACGACCACGATACCCCTTTATGGGACCGGGCTTTGTTGACTACTTTGGTCAATGCTAGCAAAGAGGCCACATTACTAGTGGCGGGAGTGATATGTGGTCACTCTCGTGACGGGTCATACCAGGTAGGTCGACTATGCCGTTTTTACGTGTTCCGAGCACACCTTTGGTCTCCGCATGGATGATACGGTCTAGAGTCGGTGCTCGTAAGACATACATCATGTGGGATGGGTACCAAGCGAGTGGACTCTTTGTCTAGTATCGTCAGGGGAAAGGCAATGATCGGGTACTTACCTCGGGTATGTTATATACCGCCAGTCGTGGATGACATGGAAGTTTCCCGGATCTCGTGGGTACAACGTACAACCTTTGCAGAGTGTAAAACTATTCGAATAGCCGTGTCCACGATCAAAGAAAGTTGGGTAATCCTGCTTAAACTACGTCCAATCGTTTCCGCATAAACCAAGTGTGTGTGTGTGTGTGTGTGTGTGTGTGTTTAAAGGTGTTATCTGAGAAAAATGATATGACAAGTTCGGTGACTTGGCATATAGGGTGAACCCGTGCTGTTCAATCCCTCAGTAGATATGTTGATATGTGTAATCTGTTCTTAAGTTTACCATCTAGCTTATGATGCATATCCTTACAAGCACTTGACCATGTTCATTTTGATTAAACCTTGCTTTCCGCAAAGTCTGCATATTACTTCATTATCGTACCAACTGCATTATCCATATCATGGGCTGTTTGCGAGTACATTCAAAGTACTCACTGGCTTGCAACTGGTTATGTTATTGACCAGATATGGAGGAACCAGAGTTTGGAGAAGAATTCTTCATCAGAGATGGACACGCGAACTAGGACGCTTCCCAGTCAGAATGCCTGTTGGTGAAGGCTGATGGCATGGTCTCCCATTTACTACCAAGATTTCCGCTATTAGTTGTATGATTGGGCTTATAGGCCCTATCTATGTGATACTTGACCATGGTGGTCATTTGTTGTATCAAAACGACATGTTTGGATGTAAGACTCTTAATAATCAGTATGTGTGTGTTCGGTGAGCATTGATATCTGGGATCACTGAGCATGTTCATTCGGCGATCTTGACTCGTAACTCGGGGTCCCCTGAGAACTGGTATCAGAGCCATCCTGGTTGTAGGAAGCCTTAGGTAGCATGGACGATAGCCGAGACGATTAGAACACTCACCCTTTACACTTGAGATAGCTACACCCTACTACCATTTCATACCACCCACAAATTTCTAACGCTCTCCTAAAAACCTTGTAGACGGCCGTCGTACCTGAGATGCTTCTGGAAACTAGCTTTCCCCTACTTTTGGGAGACATCGTGGAGAACTGTCAAGTACGTCGCACGCCCATTTTCCTCTACCACGAGCACTAGGTCAATGCCGACACAAAGGAATATCACGTGGACGTGATAGTGAAGGCAAATGACTCCCCAACTAGTTGGTTCTTTGAAGGACCACATATGGAGAATCTAATGTTGGAAGTGGAGACAGCATGAGAGGCACTCGTGCATCTCCGTGATATCCTTCCCGAGATGGCCAACGAGTCGGCTACTTGTCACTTGCCTTTTGTTAAGGACGTATTTGACGAGAGCTGGACACTCAACCCATCCCCGGAGGACGGGATGCCACTCAGGTTTCAGACCTACTACATCCTATCCGTCGACACCCTAACACACCTTCTGATCAAGGAATCCATGACGCTTCGCCAAGAACTACACCAAGTCATGGACCTACTTCCCCTAGAAAAGATGAAGACACACAAGGTCAAAAAGGAAGGAGCACCCAGAGGGCAACCTACTATTGCCTTCCGAGGAGGAATACCACCGCTCCACGCCACTCCTATACAGAGTCGCCGTCTGACCACGGAAGAATACACAGAACTCCTCACGGCTTCGCCAACAAAGCAACATCGTGATGGACCTCTTCCTTCCCCTAAACCTTTGAAGGAAGAAGACACCAACGAGGATGAAGACGAAGACCCTATAGAACCTACATACGCGACCGAGCAGTCCGCCGCTTAGAGTAACGTCTTAGGCAACCTAGGAGTCTCCCCTGCGAAGTCGGGTCCGTGTATCGGTTCATGAGAACCACGATTGTTGTGTGCTTCCTGTTTCGATGCAAGCCGCATTTCTGCCTTAGGCAACATGTAAGCGACTACATCACCTGTTTTAATTGAGTATTTGCATAAGGTTCCTCAAACCTTGTGTTTTTCTCACACACTTGTACTATACCAAACTCCCTTATCTAGGCGCGTCATCCCTTTATGATTCCCCGACCACTTCGAAATATTGACATATATGCTCCCAAACAGGATGGTGATTCCTACTCGCACCAGCACCTTTGGCAACCCGAGCACTGACACTTCTAGCCAGCAGCCAGGAACCGGTGGGTCTGCCCAAGCTGGAGATCACCCCGAGCAGCAGCAAGGCGACATTCCCCCGCCACCGCCTCCACCGGAGATGATGACCGTGGCTCAGTTCCTCCAAGCTCTCCGAGAGGAACGTCAAGCCAACAATGCCGCCATCCAGCAGTTGGCTCAAGTCTTAGTGAACAATCCGCCGCAAAATGGAAATGGCAACAGTCGCTCCACTCTGTCTGAGTTTATGAGGACTGCACCTCCCATATTCACGGAGACAACTGAACCCCTGGATGATGATGACTGGACCCGCACCATTGAAGACCTCCTCGCGCTGGTTAAATGCATCGATGACCGCGAGAAAGTCCTTTATGCTTCTCACTGTCTCGGTGGCTCGGCCAGGCTTGGTGGGACGGGTTCCAAATTATGTGGGAAGGGCAGGCTATCTCTTGGGCTATCTTCAAGGAAGGATTCCGCGCTTCTCACATTCCCCTGGAATGATGACCATTAAGAAGCGGGAATTCTGAGCTCCGAGGCAATGCAGTGGGAAAGTCAAGGAGTACCTGCAGAAGTTTAACCTTTTGTTGAGGTATGCACTAGAAGACGTTAACGCCGAAGCCGCGAAGCTGGAACACTTCATGGAGGGACTTCAATAGTCGCTTCAGTATCAGCTTGTCATCTGTGAATGCCGGACCTTGTGCGATCTGGTAAACAAGGCCCTAAACCTGGAGGATAAGCGTCGTGCGACGGATGATACCCGCAAGCTTAAGCTGATGGGCAATGGAGGTTCTAGTAACCAGAAGGCACGACCGTGGCAATCTTCCCCGGCAAAACCTAGCTATCAGCAGTAGCAGTATAAGGCACCAGCGTTCCGCTAGAACTACCAGCCCCAGCAACAGGCCAACCCTGATACGTCTCCGTCATATCTACTTTTTCGAACTCTTTTGCCCTTGTTTTGGACTCAAATTTGCATGATTTGAATGGAACTAACCCGGACTCACGCTGTTTTTAGAAGAATTGCCATGGTGTTGTTTTTGTGCAGAAATAGAAGTTCTCGGAATGTCCTAAAAATTTACGGAGATTTTTTCTGGAATAAAAGAAAAATACCCGCACAAAGATCCACCAGAGGGGGCGTGCTAGTGGGCCACAAGCCCACAGGCCGCGGCCACCCCCTATGGCCACGCCGTGCAGGCTTGTGGGGCCCACGTGGGACCACCGCCCCCAAACTCAGCTATATATCTTCCGCCTCGCCCAGAAAAAAATCAAAGAGAAGGTTTCATCGCGTTTTGCGATACGGAGGCGCCGCCACATCTTGTTCTTCATCTCGAGGGCAGATCTGGTGTCCGTTTCGGGATCCGGAGAGGGGAAATCATCACCATCGTCATCATCAACCTTTCTCCATCGACAATTCCATGATGCTCTTCATCATTAGTGAGTAATCTCATCGTAGGCTTGTTGGACGGTGATGAGTTGGATGAGATCTATCATGTAATCGAGTTAGTTCTTGACGGGGATTGATCCCTAGTATCCACTATGTTCTAGATTGATGTTGCTACTGCTTGGCTATGCTTAATGCCTGTCATTAGGGCCCGAGTGCCATGATTTCAGATCTGAACCTATTATGTTGTCGCCAATATATGTGTGTTTTAGATCCTATCTTGCATGTTCTAGTCACCTACTATGTGTTATGACCCGGCAACCCCGGAGTGACAATAGCCGGAACCACTCCCGGAGATGACCATAGTATGAGGAGTTCATGTATTCACTGTGTGTTAATGCGTTGGTCCGGTTCTTTATTAAAAGGAGAACCTTAATATCCCGTAGTTTCCATTAGGACCCCACTGCCACGGGAGGGATGGACAATAGATGTCATGCAAGTTCTTTTCCCTAAGCACGTATGACTACATACGGAGTACATGCCTACATTAGATTGACGAACGGGAGCTAGTTACGTATCTCTTCGTGTTATAGCTGTTACATGATGAATCACATCCATCATACTCATCCATCACCGATCCACTGCCTACGAGTCTTTTACTACTGGTTCTCGCTACGTTACTTTGTCTAGGCTTGTCCCTTGCTACAAAAGGGATTGGGCCACTTTGCTGCTACTGTTGCTACTGCTGTTCCTTGCTACTTCACTGTTACTTGTTGCAAGACCTTTTTTGGAGCCGTAGCCGGGGAAGCATTCTTCTCAAGAATAATCCCCCATCAACATGCTGGCGCCATTCATACAACAGTTATCGTTTCTGGCACCGTTGCTATCATACTACCTTGCTACCGATACTTTGCTTGTAGACACTAATCTTTCAGGTGTGGTTGAATCTGACACATCCAACTGCTAATACTTGAGAATATTCTTTTGCTTCCTGTCATGCGAACCAACAAATTTGGGTTGAATACTCTACCCTCGAAAACTGCTGCGATCCCATACGCTTGTGGGACATGAAAGGCTTTTTCTAGTGCAGTTGCCGGGGAGGCACAACTATATTCTCTGAGTCACTTGGGATTGACGTCTGCTGATCACTATGAGGAATCCGAAAGATCCAAGAACTAAAATCCTACCTTCCGCTACGAGGAGAGGTAAGGAACTGCCATCTAGCTCCGCACTTGATTCACCTTCAGTTTTGAGTAAGTTTGCGACTTCGCCTCCTGCTAGAAATCTTGATATGTCGCATGTGCTTGATGATGCTACTTCTGCTGCCCATGATGCTTATGATGCTATGCTAGATACTATGCCTGATACTGCTTTGCCACTTGGTGCATTCCTTGATGCACAAATTGCTAGAGTTGCTGCTAGACGTGATGATACTTCTGAAACTGCTGATACTATTAAAGTAGAACCTGCTACTATGCCTGAATTACCTGTTATGCCTGATACGCGCTATGTTATGGAGGGAGAGATAGCTGAGGATTTTCTTGCATGTAAGGATAGCTATGATGTTGAGAAACTTCTGTGCAAGTGGAAAGAAAAGTCTCTGAACGCTAGGATGAAATACGACCCGAAGTTTGCCCCTTCGCCTATCTTTGTGACCGATAAGGATTACGAATTATCTGTCGACCCTGAGTTAATCACTCTGGTTGAATCTGATCTTTTTCACGGTTATGAGTCCGAAATCATTGTAGCCCATCTTACCAAACTGCACGATATAGCCACCCTATTCACTAGTGAGGAAAAGATCCGCCACTACTACATGCTCAAGTTGTTTCCTTTCTCGCTAAAGGATGATGCTAAGACCTGGTTCACTTCTCTTGCTCCTGGATGTGTGCGTAGCCCCCAGGATATGGTCTACTACTTCTCTGAAAAATATTTCCCTGCCCATAAGAAGCAAGCTGCCTTGCAGGAAATATACAACTTTGTTCAAGCTGAAGAAGAGAGTCTCCCACAAGCTTGGGGGAGGCTTATCCAGCTACTGAATGCTTTGCCTGATCACCCTCTTGAGAAGAATGAAATACTTGATATCTTCTATAATGGACTTACCGATGCTTCCAAAGACCACCTAGATAGTTGTGCTGGTAGTGTTTTTAGGGAACGAACCGTAGAACAAGCTGAGATTCTATTGAATAACATCTTGTGCAATGAGAATGCTTGGACTATTCCCGAACCACCTCCTAAGCCAACTCCGAAGAAAAGAGGTATTCTATTCCTCAGTCCTGAAGATATGTAATAAGCCAAGAAATCTATGCGAGAGAAAGGCATTAAATCTGAAGATGTCAAAAATCTACCACCTATCAAAGAGATCCACGGTCTCGATAACCCGATACAGGTAGTAGAAGTAAATTCTCTCCATAGGTTTGATGAGAGTGATATTCCTTTTGATAAACCTGCTAGCTTATGCCTGGATGAATTTGATAACTTTGTTGCCAAACAACAGAGTTTCAATGATTATGTTAGCAGACAATTGGAACAGAATGCTCGTATGATTAGTCATTTAAGTGCTTGTGTGGACAGAAACGTCAATGATCTTAAGCTTCTGAGTAAACATGCCTCTATGGTTACTACTCAGGTAGAACAAGTACTTAAAGCTCAGAATGACTTTCTCAATGAGTTGAATGAAAATTCCGTCAGAGTCGTTACTAGAGGCAGTAGAATGACCCAGGAACCTCTGTATCCTGAGGGTCATCTGAAGAGAATTGAACAAGATTCTCAAGCAGTTAGCACTGATGCACCTAGTCATCCTAGAAAGAAGAAGAAATATGATAGGAACCTGCACGCTAGCAACCCTGTTGCTGCTACACCTGAGAGTCGAAACGATGCCTCTGTCTCTGATGCTGAAACATAATCTGGTGATGAACATGAACCTAATGATAATATCAACAGTGATGTTCATGAAGATGCTCAACCTAGCAATGAAAAGGATGTGGAGATTGAACCTAGTGTTGATCTTGATAACCCACAACCTAAGAATAGAAGATACGATAAGAATGACTTCACTGCTAGGAAGCATGGTAAAGAAAGGGAGCCATGGGTTCAGAAACCTATGCCCTTTCCTCCCAAACCATCCAAGAAAAAGGATGATGAGGATTTTGAGCGCTTCGTTGAGATGATCAGACCTGTCTTTCTACAGATGTGTTTGACAGATATGTTCAAGATGTCTCCGTATGCTAAGTACATGAAGGATATTGTGACTAATAAGAGGAAGATACATGATCTTGAGATCTCCCCATGCTTGCTAACTATACCTTCAAGGGTGGAACTCCTAAGAAACTAGGTGATCCCAGTGTGCCCACTATACCTTGCTCCATTAAAGGCAACTACGTTAGAACTGCGTTATGCGATCTTGGAGCCGGTGTTAGTGTTATGCCTCTTTCTCTTTATCATAGACTTGAACTGGATAAGTTGACACCCACTAAAATCTCTCTGCAAATGGCCGACAAATCAACTGCTTTTCCTACCGACATTTGCGAGGATGTGCCTGTTGTGGTTGCTAACACCACTATCTTAACAGACTTTGTTATCTTGGATGTTCCCGAGGACGATGCCATGGCGGTCATCCTCGGAAGACCCTTTTTAAACACTGTAGGGGCTGTTATAGATTGCAACAAAGGCAATGTGACTTTCCATGTCAACGGTAATGAGCATACGATGCACTTTCCGAAGAAACAATATCGAGTACATTGCATCAATGCTATCAAAAGGACTTCATCTATTCTTATTGGGAGCTTTGAATGCCCTATTCTTCGTGTCAAGATGAAGTATGATTTTCTTGTTGGGGAGATACACATCCCCATTGAGGTGACCTAGTGACTATTCAAAAATTCTCTGTTCTCTTTTTGCGATTCGAGAACGTTTTGTCAAGGGGATTTGATCAACCCCATTGACAGATTTCTTTCGATGACCATGAGATGGATGAATCGAGGAGCCACAAACCTTTGTTCCAAGCTTTCACTTTTGGTTGCTTAGAAGAAAAATGATAGATTTAGTTTAGCTTTCCCTGTTTCTTGTCTTAGCGTCCGGTGAAAAAATACCGCGAAAATAAAAGATCTCCGAACACTGTGAAAATCAAGTATGATTTTTTCTGTTTTTTTTGAAAAATAGTGGGACAAAGAGTCTGTCTGGGGGCCACACCAGTGGGCCACAAGCCCTAGGGATGCGGGCACCCCCTGGCCGCGCCACCTAGGCTTTTGTGGCCCACAGGAACCCCCTCCACTCATTCTTACTCTCATCTGGTTCTCCTACCTCCAGAAAAAATCGTTTCGCAGCTCAAACCCGTGTTCTTGCTCCTCTTGCTGGGATTTTTGATCTCTTTGCTCAAATCACCGTTCTCCAAACTGTTTTGGGGAAATTACTCCTTGGTAATTGACTCCTCCATTGGTCCACTTAGTTTTTGCTCTAGTGCCTTATACTCCGCGTATTTTTGTTACCTTGGTGACCATGTTCTTGAGCTTTGCATGCTGATTTTAGCTGGTCCCAAGTAGTTTTGATTGTAATATGGTCTCTAGGCACTTGTGGGAGTAGTTGCTACTAGTTTAGTTGAACCTTGTTCACCTTTCCTTTGGGTCACTGAAAATTTCAGAAAAGGAAGATGTTCAAGAGAAACTTTCATGGTGGTTCCTCAAGCAAGAGAGGTCCCCGTCTTGCGATTCGGGAGCCTGATCCTTACCAACCTAGAGACGCGCAGGCACAACCATGTGAATGGCCTTCTGATGAATTTATGATTGAGGCAGGTTTCAAAGATGAGTTTGATGCACTTGTTCACAACATGGGACTCGAAGAATTCATCTCCGATAAATGTGAACAGTATGTTGCTCTCACTGCCTCTTTTGTTCATAGATTCAAATTCTCAGCTGGCCGTGAGCCATCGGTACTGTTTGATCTCCATGATAAATCTTATACCATAGATTTAGAGGATTTCAGTAGAATTTGCAAAATACCTATTTGGGGTAACCTCAATGATCCTCCTAAATCTTCGGTTAGAGATTTTTGTGCTGGTATTACGGTTGGAGAAACTAGAGACATTACGCAAGCTACCATGGGGAGTATTCATTTTCCTGCCTTGCATTACTTTGCCCTCTTCATAGGCAGGTGCATTAATGGCAAGATTGAGCATTGTCACCTCTGCGCACCCGACCTTAGTATCCTTAAGAGAGCAGTGACGGGTGACAAAAGCTTCCACACGGGAGCTATTATAGCAAGGAGGCTGAATAAGATTGCTATTGAAGGGGATTTCTTTGGTGGGATCTATGCCACTCGCATAGCAAATTTTCTTGGAGTACCCATCCGTGAAGGAGATCCCCCGCTCCATACAACTTTCCTTGACCACGTCGCTTTGACACGCTACCAGTTCCTTGAGAGGGATGATGAATCCCTCCTATACCGATTGATATTTAACCGGCAGCGTGTTTTCCATATTACCCTTCCTGCTCCTGCTCTCTTTAACTTTCAGGTAAAACAGAGATATTACATAACCCGAGGAGAGGCAGAGGAGTATGAGAGGGAGGCGAAGGCTGCTCGTCTCCGTGAGGCAGCTATTCAGGCAGTGGCTACAACGCTCCCGTATAACCCCGATTATGATTTTGGGTTTCGCAAGGACCATCCTTGGGAGTAGACCAAGTTAGGCCAAAAGCCTAAGCTTGGGGGAGTACGTGTCCTTACCGACTTTACATTCTTGCTTATGCTTTCACTTTGTTAGCCGGTGTTCACACTTTGCCACTGTATCATTCATGCTAGTTTATTTCCTTTTTCTTGTTTTCTTTTCGTGTGTCTGTCTAGTTTGAGGAAAAACCAAAAATATTTTCTTTTTCTTCTTTTGTTTGTTGGGAGCTTTCCCGAGTAGATAGTTTTCTTTTTCTTTGGGTCAAGGAAGAAGATATTGGTTACAATGTTTAGTGGCTCTTGGATGCATACCTGTTTAGCGTTCATAGAGCCATATTACTTTGTCTTCTCCTTTGTGTTTGCCTGCAGATTCCAGCTTTAGTCCAATGCATGAGCACTCTTATTATTGTTCACATCGTTCGGTCGTGCAAGTGAAAGGCAACAATGATGATATATGATGAAGTGACTGAGCCTGGAAAAGCTGGTATGAACTTGATCTATTTTGTTTTTGTAAATATGACTAGTTCATCATGCCTGATTCAGCTTTGTTGTGAGAGAAACATGTTTGCAATGACAACTTAGAGATCATAGTTGCTTATTCCATGCTTATTTAGCTAGAAGCTTATAATGGTCTGTCTTGGTTGCCAACATGAATGTTGAGATGACTATGATGTAGTATGATAGGATGGTATCCCCCTTTGAATGTTTCAAGTGGCTTGACTTGGCGCATGTTCATGCATGTAGTTGAAACAAAATCAACATAGCCTCTATGATGTTCATGTTCATGGTGATTTATGTCCTACTCATGCTTGCACTCAATGCTAGTTAATCTCAATGCATTTTGATGACTGTTGTCGCTCTCTAGTTGGTCGCTTCCCAGTCTTTTGCTAGCCTTCACTTGTACTAAGCGGGAATACTGCTTGTGCATCGACCTCCATAAACCAAAAGTTGTGCCATATGAGTCCACCATACCTACCTATGTGCGGTATCTACCTGCCGTTCCAAGTAAATTTGCATGTGCCACTCTCTAAATCTTCAAGAAATAATCTGTTTTGCATGCCCGAACCGCTCATGTGGTGACAGAGGGCTATTGGTATCTTCCATGCTAGGCGTGTTATCCTTGATATGTGTTTATTCACTATCATTCACGAGAAAGGGACCGGTAATTGGAATTCCCAGTTCCATGCTCAAATCGAAAAGATAATTGCAAACAAAACTCCCCCAGGATTGATGTTGGTATGGACGGTACCCGAGGATTCGGCTAGCCGTGGAGTGTGATTGATTGGTGGTGGGGGAGTCAAAACTTTACTTTTCCGTTTGCGAACTGCCTATAGCATGTGTAGAGTGGAAGATGTTGATAACTCTTAGTCATTGCATTGACAATGAAAGCATGCCACCCAAAATTATTATCTCTGTTTTCAAAGCTTGAGCTCTGGTACCTCTGCAAATCAATGCTTCCCTCTGCGAAGGGCCTGTATATTCATGTTCCTGTTGAGTCATCCTCCTCTTACAAAAGAACCAATTAGAGAGCACCTCTGTCATTTTTATGCTTTGATTTTAACTGTGTTGAGTATGACTATGACTGGATCTTCATTGCCTTGAATTACAATGTTTAGTCAGCCCTTGGTCTTTGAAGGTGCTCTGCATTTATGTTTTGTGGTCTCAGAAAGAGCTAGCGAGATACCATCTATTTGTACTGCTTCATGTTGTTTAGATTGAAGTGTTGACACTTGAGGCTTATCATTATTTGCTCGCTAGTTGATTATGCCGTCGATATGAGTTTACCATGAGACCTAGATGTCATTTGCTTTTGTGGTTTGATTGTGATCTTGCTGAAATTCTGGTTATGAGTTAGACATAGTTGCAACAACAAGATCAAACAGAGTTCGTCAAAGTTTTTCTTTTGTCTCTTTCAGTTTGTCAACTGAATTGCTTGAGGATAAGCAAGGCTTTAAGCTTGGGGGAGTTGATACGTCTCCGTCGTATCTACTTCTTCGAACTCTTTTGCCCTTGTTTTGGACTCTAATTTGCATGATTTGAATGGAACTAACCCAGATTAACGTTTTTTTCAGCGGAATTGCGATGGTGTTGTTTTTGTGCAGAAATAAAAGTTCTCGGAATGTCCTGAAAATTTACGGAGATTTTTTCTGGAATAAAAGAAAAATACATGCACAAAGATCCACCGGAGGGGGCGTGCCAGTGGGCCACAAGCCCACAGGCCGCGACCACCCCCTATGGCCGCGTCGTGCATGCTTGTGGGGCCCACACGGCACCACTGCCCCCAAACTCAGCTCTATATCTTCCATCTCGCCCGGAAAAAATCAGAGAGAAGGTTTCATCGCGTTTTGCGATACGGAGGCGCCGCCACATCCTGTTCTTCATCTGGAGGGCAGATCTGGAGTCCGTTTCGGGCTCCGGAGAGGGGAAATCGTCGCCATCGTCATCATCAACCTTTCTCCATCGACAATTCCATGACGCTCTTCATCGTTCATGAGTAATCTCATTGTAGGCTTGCTGGACGGTGATGAGTTGGATGAGATCTATCATGTAACCGAGTTAGTTCTTGACGGGGATTGATCCCTAGTATCCACTATGTTCTAGATTGATGTTGCTACTACTTGGCTATGCTTAATGCCTGTCACTAGGGCCCGAGTGCCATGATTTCAGATCTGAACCTATTATGTTGTCGCCAATATATGTGTGTTTTAGATCCTATCTTGCAAGTTGTAGTCACCTAGTATGTGTTATGACCCGGCAACCTCGGAGTGACAATAGCCGGAACCACTCCCGGAGATGACCATAGTATGAGGAGTTCATGTATTCATCGCATGTTAATGCGTTGGTCCGGTTCTTTATTAAAAGGAGAACCTTAATATCCCCTAGTTTCCATTAGGACCCCGCTGCCACGGGAGGGATGGACAATAGATGTCATGCAAGTTCTTTTCCCTAAGCACGTATGACTACATACGGAGTACATGCCTACATTAGATTGCCGAACGGGAGCTAGTTACATATCTCTCCGTGTTATAGCTGTTACATGATGAATCACATCCGTCGTACTCATCCATCACCAATCCACTGTCTACGAGTCTTTTACTACTGGTTCTCGCTACGTTACTTTGTCTAGGCTTGTCCCTTGCTACAAAAGGGATTGGGCCACTTTGCTGCTACTGTTAATACTGCTGTTCCTTGCTACTTCGCTTTTACTTGTTGCAAGACCTTTTTTGGAGCCGTAGCCGGGGAAGCATTCTTCTCAAGAATAATCCCCCGTCAACATGCTGGCGCCATTGATACAACAGTTAGGAATAGTCTGCCGTCAACAGATCGTTTCTCGCACCGTTGCTATCATACTACCTTGCTACTGATACTTTGCTTGCAGACACTAATCTTTAAAGTGTGGTTGAATCTGACACATTCAGCTGCTAATACTTGAGAATATTCTTTCGCTTCCCGTCGTGCGAACCAACAAATTTGGGTTGAATACTCTACCCTCAAAAACTGTTGCGATCCCATATGCTTGTGGGACATCAAACCCCAAGCCAACGATCAATCCGCCCAACAACAGTGGGGCCAAGCCCAACATTCCAGGGCAGGTTACCTGCTTTGGATGTGGTCAGAGTGGGCACTACTCCAGGCAGTGCCCCAACAAGAAGCCCGATGCACCGCGCCCCAATGCGCCTAATCCAGGACAAGGTCATGGAGCACCGAGCAGGAACAAGGGTCCCCGCAACCAGCAGTATCACAACATGGGACACGTGAATCACGTCTCCGTAGAAGAAGCCCAGGAGGACCCAGACTGCATTCTGGGTACGTTTCTCGTCAACTTCACCCTAGCAAAAGTATTGTTTGATGGTGGTGCTTTGCATTCTTTTGTCACCCAAAAGTTTGCTGCAAAGTGTGGTTTGAAGCCTACCCTCCTTAATGGGAAAATGGAAGTACATACCTCGGGAGCAGTGCCAAGGACCAACCTAGGATGTAGAGGAGTTGGGATCAACATCAACGGGATAAACTTCATAGCAAATCTCATCGTCCATAAGTCGCAAGGCTTGGACGTGATCCTTGGTATGGATTGGTTGGCGAGGCACCAAAGTATACTGGACTACGCCAAGAGGGCTATTACCATGACAAGTGACCAAAGGGGTCAAAGTCAAGTATGTTCGTGAACCTACCTCCACTCAAGTTCCTCAGGTTATGTGCCTTTCAAAAGAAGAGTTGGACCGAGTACCAATAGTCTTCGAATACCCGAACGTCTTTCGTGATGAGCTGCCTGGGATGCCTCCTGACCGAGACATCGAGTTCATCATTGAGCTCATGCCCGGATCAAGGCCTATCTATAAGAAGCCTTATAGGATGGGATCCAAAGAGCTAGTAGAGTTGAAGAAGCAGTTGGATGAACAACTCAGGAAGGGATTCATCCGTCCGAGTGCATCACCTTGGGGATCACCTGTTCTATTCGTGTCTAAGAAGGATGGGACTATCAGGCTCTGCGTCGATTATGGTTTCCTCAATGAAGTCACGATAAAGAACAAGTACCCACTCCCCAAGATTGAAGACCTATTTGACCAGTTAAATGGCGCCAAGGTATTTTCCAAGATCGACCTTAGATCTGGATATTACCAAATGAAGATCCGACCCGAGGACATACCTAAGACGACATTCGTGACCCAATACAGTCTATACGAGTGCACAATCATGTCATTTGGGTTGACCAATGCCCCAGCATACTTCATGTACCTCATGAACAAAGTCTTTGTGGAATACCTGGATAAGTTTGTCGTCGTCTTCATCGATGACATATTAATCTTCTCCAAGTCCGAAGAAGAACATGAGCAACACTTGAGGCTAGTATTGGAAAAACTTCGAGAGCACCAACTTTATGCAAAGTTTAGCAAATACAAATTCTGGTTGCACGAAGTTGGATTCCTGGGTCATACTATGACGGCAAACGGATTGGCAGTCGATCCTTCCAAGATTACCACGGTAACCAACTAGGAGTTGCCAATCGATATGAAGGAAGTCAAAAGCTTCCTCAGACTCGCAAGATACTACCGCAAGTTCATGGAAGGATTCTCCCTCATTGCCCGAACAATGACTCAACTCTTGAAGAAGGGCAAGAAGTTCGAATGGACGGCGGAGTGCGAAGAAAGCTTCCAACAGCTGAAGAAGAGGTTGACCACCTCCTCGATACTGGCTACTCCAGATATCAACAAGGAGTTCATGATATAGTATGATGCCTCGAGAATTGGGCTCGGTGGCATCCTAATGCAAGACGGCAGGGTCGTGGCTTACCTGGCACGACAAGTGCGCCCGCATGAGAACTACGCCACTCATGACCTCGAGTTGGCAGCAGTAGTGCATGCCCTGAAGACATGGCGACATTACCTTCTGGGGAAGCGATGAGAAATATATACTGGCCACAAGAGTCTGAAGTATATTTTTACTCAAAGGGAGTTGAATATGAGGCATCGAAGGTGGTTGGAACTGATCAAAGACTATGACCTCAGCATTCAATACCACCCCGGTAAGGCCAATGTGGTGGCCAATGCCTTGACCCGGAAGGCCTGCACCTTGAATGCTATAATCAAGGAAAGGCTACCCGCCTTATATGATGAGCTGGAGAGCTTCGGGTTAGAGCTCGTTGGACCAGGATTCCTAGCTAACCTCGAAGTCAAACCCACTCTGGCAGACATCATCAAAGAGGCCTAGAAGGGGCACAAGAGCATCGAAGGCATCAAGAAGTAGATCCAGGAAGGCAAGGCCCCATAATTCTCAGTGAATGAACAAGGAGTCGTGTGTTTTGGGAAGCGTTTATGCGTACCCAACAAGGTTGAACTCAAGAATTTATTCTTGCAATAAGCCCACGGCACACCCTACTCAATTCACCCGAGTGGGACCAATATGTACCAAGACCTCCGGGAAAGATTCTGGTGGTATGGCATGAAGTGGGAAATAGCTTCCTATATCGCCAAGTGCGATGTGTGCCAGCGGGTCAAGGCTGAGCACCAGCGACCGGTTGGGCTGCTATAACCTCTCTAGGTACCCGAATGGAAGTGGGACCGAGTCGGCATGGACTTCGTCACCGGTCTACCTAGGTCCAGCAGAGGCCATGACTCCATATGGGTCATTGTCGTCCATCTGACGAAGGTCTCTCACTTCATTCCAGTCAGCATCACTTATGGTGGTGACAAGCTGGCTAGTCTCTACATTGAGCATATTGTGAGCCTCCATGGAGTTCCCAAGGAAATTGTATCTGCCGAGGCACATACTTCACCTCAAGATTCTGGAAGAAGTTCCAAGAAGCTCTGGGAACCAAGCTCTCTTTCAGCACCGCCTTCCACCCGTAGACGGACGGACAGACAAAGCGAGTGAATAAGATACTTGAGGATATGCTCCGTGCTTGTGTCTTAACACATGGGACCAAATGGGAAGATTGTCTGCCATTCGCCGAGTTCTCATACAACGATAGCTATCAGTCCAGTCTCCAAATGGCCCCATTTGAAGTGCTATATGGACGGAAGTGCCGCACCCCTCTCAACTGGTCCGAAAGTGGTGAAGGATTAATTTTCAGCCTGGATGTTCTTCGTGAAGCGAAGACAAGGTACACCTTGTCAGGGAACACCTGAAAGTAGCCAAGTCACGACAGAAGAGCTATGCAGATTCTCAACGCACAGAAGTGGAGTTCAACCTCGGAGACCAAGTGTACCTTCGCGTCACACCTCTCAAGGGAACTAAGCGTTTCCATGTCAAGGGGAAACTTGCTCCAAGGTTCATTGGACCTTTTAGGATCACGACAAGGCGTGGAGAAGTTGCTTACTAGTTGGAGCTACCTCCGGAACTTTCGGGTGTGCACAACGTCTTCCACGTGTCGCAACTTCGGAAGTGCCTCCAAGCGCCAAACCGTCCAGATCTTTATAAGGATATTGACCATCAAGCCATTGACCTTCAACCTGACCTCACTTATCGCGAGAGGCAGATTTGCATGCTGGACGAAGCCGAGCATTGTACCAGGAGCCACACCATCAAGTACTTCAAGGTTCAGTGGAGCAACCACACCGAAGCAGAAGCAACATGGGAGCATGAAGACTATCTCTGATCTGAATTTCCATACCTTTTTAGAAACTAGCTTAGGAATCTTGGGGACGAGATTCTTGTAAGGGGGATAGGTCTGTCACACCCTGTTTTTACCTTACTTCAACTATAGTCTCTTCAAAACCTGAGTTTATTAAAACTTTTTAAGCAAGTTCTATGAGTGCTATGATTGCCATTGTTTGTGTGTATGCTTGAATGAGTGGATCCAAAAACAGTATTTTTATAACACGATATTTCCAAAAAGACATTTTTCTCATTTTTGACTATTTCAAAACCTTGCTTTGGGTTTGCACTGCAAGTCCCTGATTCCAAGGGACTGCCTTCACCCAAAGATTGTATTCTGATTTTAGCACCATTTTAACTCTCCAAAGTCATAGAATAATTATTTTATAAAATATTTTTCTATTTTATTTGCATGTCCTTTTCTAAGGCCACAAATGATATTTCTGGAAGGAAAATTATTTTTCTGCCTTAGAAAAATCTGAGAAAATTTGGAGATACTCAGAGGACATATATTTTCCATACATAAGATTTTCAACCCCTGTTTATGTTCAAAATATTTGAGCAAATCCTTGAAAACCTATTTGTCTGTTTTGACCTTTTGAAATATTTTCAATAAATTCTCAGAAAATTCTAGCATGCTTCCGAAGCTATATCTGGTAGTCATGCCAAGTTTCCCTCATTCCAAGATGATTTGGTTCAGCAAATAATCCTAAAACCCTGCCTGTCCAGAATCGAGTTGTAGCAACTCTCCATTGCAAAGTTTGTCCATTTGGCTTGTAACTTTGCAAGAGTTCTCAACACCCCAAATGAGGAGACCCTGCCGAAAATTGGATTTGTGGGGATTAATTTACCAACCTTCTCTTTTGAATGGACAATACTGCCCATTTGGGGGTGATTTCAAGTTTGCACTGTCAAACTTGTCCAATGGAGCTCAAATTTGGTGGAGCATCCTACGTTTGCATATAACCCAATCCATCCTACTTTTGCATATAACCCAATCCTGTTAACTTTCAGCATCAGTGGTGAAGGTTAACTACCCCAAACACGTGTCAAACACCTTGTGCCAGTATGGTCAAACAACACTTAACACCCTATACACCCACTCCCTTCCCACTAAACTCTTAGTGCAAGTTGCTAGCACCACTCCTCAACTACACCCGAGTGCCCCCTCTCTGGTTCCAAGCACATGGGCCCAAAATCCCCATTTTAGTTTCTGGATCATGGTTGACAGCTCCTCCCCAAGCTCTTCCTTTAACCAGTAGTGAGACCCTCGGCTCCCAAACGGCTAAGGGGCATCTAAGCCAACCGCCGGACATGCCAGACATGGCCAAAGCACCCCAGAGCGTGCCAGCATGTCGTGGCATGCCAAATATGCACTCTGGGCATGCTACAGGGCACACCCGAGGCAAAGGAGGCCAGACTCGGCCGGTTCTCACCTCCCCTTGGTGCCCCTCAGTGTCTCCAACAAACCTCCTAACTCAGGGCAGCCTCAGGGCCCCTTCTCCCCCTCTCTGCTGACCAGGGCAACGCGTGCCCGCGCGCGCTAGATTCGGCCAGAAGAGCATGGCCCCGTAGCACGCGCACAATGAGTCTCCTCTCTCTCGTTGAGTCTCTGGGGTCTCAAACCACGTCTACGAAACCGTGGTATCGACCCCGATCCCTCTCTCCCTCTCCAGCAGCCGTCGTGAAACCACCAGCGCTTCCCCGCTCGTTGCACCATTGCTGGCCTATAAATAGGCCCTCCCCCTTCGCTCCAACACCTCACACCACTCCTCGAGAACCTGAATCGAGGTGCTAGCCACCCCACCCAATCAGAGAGAGCTCCGGTGCTCGATATCGACCGAGGCCCCGCCGTTTCTGAGCTCCGTCGATCTTGGGCTATAGGCCAGCTCTCGCGCTCCTCTCACCACCTCCGTGATCGTAGTGACCTCAGGAAGCTTCTCCACCTCTTCCCCGAGTATTTCCCTTCCCGTAGCACCCAACTCCACCACCACCCATAGCACATCCATCGCGACCACTGCTATGGCAACAGACAAAAGCGCCAGAAATTGACACCTTGACGGAGACTGGGCTTGCGTTGGTTTTTCCCTTAAAGAGGAAAGGGTGATGCAGCCCAGGAGCAGTAAGTATTTCCCTCAGTTTGAGAACGAAGGTATCGATCCAGAAGGAGGGTCTCGTCAAGTCTAGAGTATCTGCGCAAACACAAACAAGCTTGCACCCAATGCTTCAAAGGGGTTGTCAATACCTTCAAGATTGTTTGCAAACTGAGATCTAAAGGCGGAAAGTGCAACAAAGTAAAAAGTGTAAGGCTGAAAATATGGTGTGGAGTAGACCCTGGGGGCCATAGTGTTCACTAGAGGTTTCTCTCAAAATAGCAAATATCACGGTGGGTGAACAAATTACTGTCGAGCAATTGATAGAACCGCGCAAAGTCATGACGATATCTAAGGCAATGATCATACATATAGGCATCACGTCTGAGACAAGTAGACCGATACTTTCTGGATCTACTACTATTACTCCACACATCGACTGCTATCCAGCATGCATCTAGTGTATTGAGTTCATGATGAACAGAGTAACGCCTTAAGCAAGATGACATGATGTAGAGGGATAATCTCAAACCAGTGATGAAAACCCCATATTTTTACCCTTGATGGCAACAACACGATGCGTGCCTCGCTACCCCTTATGTCACTGGGTGAGGTCATCGCACGGTATGAACCCAAAACCAAGCAATTCTCCCATTGCAAGAATCACAGATCTAGTTGGCCAAACAAAACCCACAACTCGAAGAGAATTACAAGGATATGAAATCATGCATAAGAGAGATCAGAAGAAACTCAAATAAGATTCATAGATAATCTGATCATAAATCCACAATTCATCAGATCTCGACAAACACACCGCAAAAGAAGATTACATCGGATAGATCTCCATGAATATAATGGAGAACTTTGTATTGAAGATCCAAGAGAGAGAAGAAGCCATCTAGTTACTAGCTATGGACCCGTAGGTCTATGGTGAACTACTCACGCATCATCGGAGAGGTCATGGTGTTGATGAAGAAGCCCTCCGTGTCCGAATCCTCCCTCCGGCAGGGCACCAGAACGTGCCCCAGATGGGATCTTGCGGAGACAGAAGCTTGCGGCGGCGGAAAAGTACTTTCGATGATCTCATGATTTTTTGGGATTTTTAGGGAATATATAGGCGCAACCGTTAGGGAAAAGGGTGTCTAGGGGGCCCACAAGCATGTGGGCCGCGGCCTCCCCCCTGGCCACGGGTTGAGGGCTTGTGGGGCCCCTGCCCCCCTGCCTTGGCTCTCTAGTCTCCTGATCTTCTTCCGTTGCGGAAATATTCTTTTCGAGGATTTTATTCCGTTTGGACTCCGTTTCAAAATCTCCTCTGAAAGGGGTCAAAAACATGGAAAAAATAGGAACTGGCACTTGGCACTGAGTTAATAAGTTAGTCCCAAAAAATATATAATAGGCATGCAAAACATCCAAAGTCTGACAAGATAATAGCATGAAACCATCAAAAATTATAGATACGTTGGAGACGTATCAAGCATCCCCAAGCTTAACTCCTGCTCGTCCTCGAGTAGGGAAGTGATAAAGAATGAATTTTTGATGTGGAATGCTACCTAGCATAGTTGTCCTTTGCTACTTCTTTCACCTGACATGAATGTTAAGATCCGTAAGATTCAAAAACAATAGTTTGCTGTTGACATGAAAACAATAATACTTCAAGCAAACTAGCAAAGTAATCATGAACTTTCAAAATAACAAGGCCAAGGAAAGTTAACCCTACAAAATCATATAGTCTGCCTATGCTCCATCATCCTCACGCAACTAATGTAAATCAAGCACAACCCCGATATTGGCCAAGTAATTGTTTTCGCACTCTTACTTTCTCAAACTGTTTATAACTATCACGCAATACATGAGCTTGAGCCATGGATATAGCACTATAAGTGGAATAGAGGGTGGTGGTGGTTCTGAGACAAAAAGTAGGAGATGGTCACATTGACTCGGTGTATCAAAAGGCTATGGAGATTCCCATTAATAGATATCAATGTGAATGAGTAGGGATTTCCATACAAGAGATGCACTAGAGCTATAAGTACGTGAAAGCTCAAAAGGAAAACTAGTGGGTGTGCATCCAACTTGCTTGCTCACGAAGACCTAGGGCAATTTTGAGGAAGCCGATCATTGGAATATACAAGCCAAGTCTTATAATGAAGATTCCCACTAGCATATGGTAGTGACAAAGCAATAAGCTCTCAATCATGAAGAACATGGTGCTATTATGGAGCACAAGTGTGGAAAAAGATAGTAGCATTGTCCCTTCTCTCTTTTTCTCTCTTTTTTTCAATTGGGCTCTTTGGCCTCTTTTTCAATTGGGCATTGTCCCTAATAATGATGATCATCACACTTTTATTTACTCACAACTCAAAATGATGATGACTCTATAGGAAATGCCTCCGGCAGTGTACCAGGATGTGCAACGATCTAGCATGGCGTATGACGTTGAAACATCTCGCTAGCTATCTTACGATCATGCAATGGCAATATGAGAGTGACGACACAAGTCATGAGACGGAAAGGTGGGAGTTGCATGGAAATATATCTCAGAATGGCTATGAAAATGCCATAGTAGGTAGGTATGGTGGCTGTTTTGAGGAAGGCATATGGTGGGTTTGTGCACCGGCGAGAATTGCGCGACACTAGAGAGGTTAGCAATGGTGGAAGGTGAAAGTGCATCTATACCATGGACTCACATTAGTCATGAAGAACTCACATACTTGTTGCGAAAGTTTTTATTAGTAATCAAAACAAAGTGCTAAACGCATAGTCCTAGGGGAAGGGTTGGTAGGTGTTAACCATCGCGCGATCCCGACCTCAACACAAAGGATGACAATCAGTAGATCAATTATGCTCCGACTTCCTAACATAGCGGTTCACCATACGTGCATGCTACAGGAATCACTAACTTCAACACAAGTATTTCTAGATTCACAACACCCTACTAACATAGCTCTTAATATTACCAAATCCACGTCTCAAAACTAATTGAGAGGAATCAAAACTTCTCTTTCTACTCAATGCACATGAAGATGGAGATTTTTGCATCCTTTTTGGGTACCTATCACATTTGGGACTACTTTCATAGCATAAGGCAACTACCAAATCACGCACCGCCGTGCTCTAAAATATATAAGTGAAGCACAAAGAGCAAAAGTATCTAGCTCAAAAGATATAAGTGAAGCACTATGAGCAAAAGTATCTAGCTCAAAAGATATAAGTGAAGCACTATGAGCATTCTAGCAAAATCACGATGAGTGCATGTCTCTCTCTTTCAAAAGGTGTGCAGCAAGGATGATTGTGACACAACAAAAATAAAAGACTCCTAAGATACAAGACGCTCCAAGCAAAACACATATCATGTGGTGATTAAAATATAGCTCCAAGTAATGTTACCGATGGATTGAAGACGAAAGAGGGGATGCCTTCCTGGGGCATCCCCAAGCTTAGCCTTTTTGGTGTCCTTGAATTTGGCTTGGGATGCCTTGGGGATCCCCAAGCTTGAGCTCTTTCCACTCCTTATCTCTTTGTCCATGAGAACATCACCCAAAACTTGAAAACTTCACAACACAAAACTTAAACAGAAACTCGTGATAACATTAGCACAAGAAAACAAACTACCACTTATTTTGGTACTGTAGAAACCTTGGATTCTATCTATATTGGTGTTGGGCTACTGTATTCTCACTTTTCCATGGCTAGTACCCCCCGATACTAATCATAGTTTCATCAAAACAAGAAACCAACTCAACAAAAATAGAATCTGTCAAAAACAGACCAGTCTGTAGAAATCAGTATACTTCGTATACTTCTGGTACCTCAAAAAATCTGAAAAATTACGACGGCCTGCTAAAAAGGCATATAAACCAGCAGAAAAAAATAATCAACTCATAATCTATTTCTGAATAAAAATGAAAAATCATCTCGTGAGTGAAAAGTTCCTGTCTTTTTCCAGCAGGATCAAACAACCATTAGCAAGACTAGTCATAAAGGTTTTGCTTGGCTCAAACACAAAAAGAAACACAAAAAACACAATCACAACAGAATTGTGATGGTGTAGACGCAACAAAAAAGAAAAAAAGATAAATTCATTGGGTTGCCTCCCAACAAGCGCTATTGTTTAACGCCCCTAGCTAGGTATAAAAGCGATAGAATCACGTATCGTCGTCTTTGGTGCTCAACCCATAAGTGGCCCTCATCATGGATTCATAAGGCAATCTTATTTTCTTTCTAGGAAAGTGTTCCATGCCCTTCCTTAAAGGAAATTGAAATCTAATATTCCCATCCTTCATATCGATGATAGCACCTATAGTCCTTAGGAAAGGTCTACCAAGAATAATAGGGCATGTAGGATTGCAATCAATGTCAAGCACAATGAAATCCATGAGTACATAGTTCCTATTTGCAATAATAAGAACATCATTGATCCTTCCCATGGGTTTCTTGACAGTAGAATCAGCAAGATGCAAATTAAGAGAACACTCTTCAATCTCATTAAAACCCAGAACATCACATAAAGACTTTGGAATCGCAGAAACACTAGCACCCAAATCACAGAAAGCATTGCACTCATAGTTTTTGATTTTGATATTGATGGTAGGTTCCCACTCATCATGAAGCTTTCTAGGGATAGAGACTTCCAATTCAAGTTTCTCTTCAAGAGATTTTATCATAGCTTCGACGATATGATCGGTAAAGGCCTTGTTTTGGCTATAAGCGTGTGGAGAGTTTAACATAGATTGCATCAAAGAAATGCATTCAATCAAGGAGCAACTATCATAATTGAATTCCTTGAAATCCATGGTAGTAATTTCATTACTAGTCAAAGTTTTAACATCTTCTACTCCACTTTCAATGCTTTTAGCATCAAGATAGATGGACTCCGAATCATTGAGGCACTTTTCAACCAAAGTGGATTCATATCCAGCCCCATAATCATTAGGTTTGACACAGGAAAACAAAGATTCAATGGGAGTCACACCAAGCACTTTAAGATCTTCGTGATTCTCATCACGGGAACACGCCTTTTTAAGCCATTCATGTCTAGCACGAATTTGGGTGGTTCTTTCTTGGCTCTCAATCATGGAAACACGCATAGCTTTCAAAGTTTCATCCATGTTGATTTTGGGAGGAGCACATCTAACTTTCAAAGCATCAACATCACTAGACATTCTATCAACGCTCGTAGCCAAATCGTCAATTTTGAGTAGCTTTTCCTCTATGGACGCATTGAAAATCTTTTGAGAGTTGATGAACTCTTTGATATTACTCTCCAGATCAGAGGGTAATCTATTGTAATTTCCATGAGTATTGTTGTAGGAGTTGCCAAAATTATTAGAGGAGTTACTAGGAAAAGGCCTAGGAACATAGTTTCCTCTAAAAGCATTGTTGTTGCCAAAGTTATTCCTACCAACAAAATTAACGTCCAAGCTAGCATTGCTACTCTCAATCAAAGATGACAAGGGCATATCATTAGGATCCAAAGGAGCACTTATAATAGCAACCAAATTCATTAACTCGTCCATCTTAGCACTCAACGAGTTAATTTTCTCTATAGCGTGTACCTTCTTACTAGTAGGTGACCTTTCAGTGTGCCACTGAGAGTAGTTTGTCATGATGTTGTCTAGGATATTTGTGGCTTCCCCTAACGTGATTTCCATGAACGTTCCACCTAAGGCGGAGTCCAAGATATTTCTAGAAGCAAAATTCAAGCCAGCGTAAAAGATTTGAATAATCATCCAAAGACTCAAGCCATGAGCGGGACAATTTCTAATCATTAATTTCATTCTCTCCCAAGATTGTGCAACATTTTCATTATCAAGTTGCTTGAAATTCATGATATCATTACGGAGAGAGATAATCTTAATCGGTGGAAAATACTTGGATATATAAGCATCTTTGCACTTATCCCAAGAATCGATACTATTTTTGGGCAAAGAAGAAAACCAAGTTTTTGCGCGATCTCGCAACGAGAAAGGAAAAAGCTTCAATTTAATCACGTCATTATCCACATCTCTCTTCTTTTGCATATCGCAAAGCTCAAAGAAGGTATTGAGATGGGATGCGACATCTTCACTAGGAAGGCCGGAGAATTGCTCTTTCATAACAAGATTCAGCAAAGCAGCATTGATTTCGTATGACTCCGCACTAGTGGCGGGAGCAATCGGAGTACTTATAAAATCATTATTATTAGTATTCAAGAAGTCACAAAGTTTGGTGTTTTCATTCATGGTGACTTCGGCAAGCAAGCAAGCACACAAGCAAACAAAGAGCAAGCGAGGAAAAAGGGCGAATGAAAAGGCGAACAAAAAAGGCAAACGAAAAAGGCAAATTATGAAGTGGGGGAGAGGAAAACGAGACGCAACTGGCAAACAAAGTAAATGCTCGAGATGAGTTTGCGACACCTACTTGGATGAGTTCTTGACTTGATCTTCCTCCCCGGCAATGGCGCCAGAAATTCTTCTGCTACGGCAACAAACAATAGCGCCAGAAATTGACACGTTGACGGAGACTGGGCTTGCGTTGGTTTTTCCCTTGAAGAGGAAAGGGTGATGCAGCATAGGAGCAGTAATTATTTCCCTCAGTTTGAGAACCAAGGTAGCGATCCAGAAGGAGGGTCTCGTCAAGTCCAGAGTACCTGCGCAAACAAAAACAAGCTTGCACCCAACGCTTCAAAGGGGTTGTCAATCCCTTCAAGATTGTTTGCAAAGTGAGATCTGAAGGCGGAAAGTGCAACGAAATAAAAAGTGTAAGGCTGAAAATATGGTGTGCAGTAGACCCTAGGGGGCATGGTGTTCACTAGAGGCTTCTCTCAAAATAGCAAATATCACGGTGGGTGAACAAATTACTCTCGAGCAATTGATAGAACCGCGCAAAGTCATGATGATATCTAAGGCAATGATCATACATATAGGCATCACGTCCGAGACAAGTAGACCGATACTTTCCGCATCTACTACTATTACTCCACACATCGACCGCTATCCAGCATGCATCTAGTGTATTGAGTTCATGACGAACAGAGTAACGCCTTAAGCAAGATGACAAGATGTAGAGGGATAATCTCAAACCAATGATGAAAACCCCATCTTTTTACCCTTGATGGCAACAACATGATGCGTGCCTCACTACCCCTTCTGTCACTGGGTGAGGTCACCGCACGGTATGAACCCAAAACCAAGCACTTCTCCCATTGCAAGAATCATAGATCTAGTTGGCCAAACATGTCACGCCCAAGATGCGACCCTATCCTCAATTTGGCACGAGGGCCTCGTGAGGGATAGAAGCGCATCTCATCGTGTCGCAAGAATGGATATCGTTACAAGTACATGTACTGAAAAGAAGAGATATATGGAATTGGCTTACACTCGCCACAAGCTACATCAGAGTCACATCAGTACATTACATAATCATCAAGAGTAAGAGCAGGTTCCGACTACGGACGAAAATAAACGACAACATAAGAACGACATCCATCCTTGCTATCCCAGGCTGCCGTCCTGGAACCCATCCTAGATCGATGAAGAAGAAGAAGAAGAAGCAACTCCAAATGAACAATCAACGCGCTCGCGTCAAGTAACCTTTACCTGTACCTGCAACTGGTGTCGTAGTAATCTGTGAGCCACATGGGACTCAGCAATCTCATTTCCAAAGGTATCAAGACTAGCAAAGCTTAATGGGTGAGGCATGGTTAAGTGGTGAGGTTGCAGCAGCGGCTAAGCATATATTTGGTGGCTAAACTTACGAGTACAAGAAATAAGAGGGGGAAGATCTACGCATAACGGACGTGTCTACTGATGATCAAATGAATGATCCTGAGCACCTACCTACGTCAGACATAACCCCACCGTGTCCTCGATTGGAGAAAGAACTCACGGAAGAGACAGTCATGGTTACGCACACAGTTGGCAAGTTTTAATTAAGTTAACTTCAAGTTATCTAGAACCAGTGTTAAACAAAGTTTCCACGTTGCCACATAACCGCGGGCACGGCTTTCCGAAAGATTTAACCCTGCAGGGGTGCTCCAACTAGTCCATCACAAATTACCACAAGCTGCATAGAAATCCTCAATCACGAAGCTCGCGATCTCGTCGGATTCCCTAGTGGAAAACCTCAACTCTGAGATTACCCAAAGCATCACCGGAATCCCGATGCACAAGAATCTCGTCAAAGGTAAAACTAATCTAGCAAGGCCGCCCGGCGTGTCGACGATCCCGATAGGAGCCGCGTATCTCGTTCTCAGGACACGACGGATAAGCGACGCATACGAGTGCCAAACCTCGAGTTTCCTCGTGGTGGCCCCGCACAGTGCTCTGTTTTGGACCAGCACCATCAGCACTGGCCCTACCTGTATTATGTGGAATTACTCCTCGGGTAGCGCTAACTCCCTATGCATTTCAGTATTATCAATTTATTATGTTGGGCAAATAGTACCAATGTTGGGCCTTGCCAGACCAGCTTTAATCTAAAACGAATTATCAAGGGGGTCCCCATAACAACCCTGATCGTGTTAGGAGCGCTCGTTTATGGAACATAACACCGGTAGCCAAAACTAAGGGGGGCAAAGGTGGAACAAAACACCAGGCTAGAAAGGCCGAGCCTTCCACCTTTTACCAAGTATATAGGTGCATTAAATTAAATAGCATTAATATGGTGATATGACAAGGAACCCATGTTTTCACATGGAAGCAACTGCACCTACAACTAGCAACGCTATCAACAGGGTTAAGCAAGCAGTAACATAGCCAATCAGTGGTTTGCTAGGTCGAACAGGTTGAAGGTTATCATGGCATTGTTGAGAGGATGATATTTAACAGGTGGTAGGCTACGAGACATAATCGATAGAAGCGGTAAAACTAGCATGGCAATGATAGTAATGGTATCTGGGGAAATGGTCATCTTGCCTGAGATCCCGCTTGGAAGGAGAATGCCTCCGTGAAGCAGACGAACCGACGTAGTCGAATGGGTCCTCACAATCCGTTGCGGAACTCTATCGAGACGAAGCAAACCGGAAACACAAATCAATACACGGAATTCACCACACGATGCAACAACACAAATGATGCATGAGCAGCTGAATACATGCAAGTCACGGCATGGCAAATCACACAAACAAACACTACACATTAAGTGAAATTCAATATGCAACGAGTTGCATATTGACGAAACTCCACATATGAATTATTTAGTTCACTCCCGGTTATTTACACGGCAATATTAATGTTGTCAAACATGCAAGAGGTGAAGCGGAAATTAAAATACCTATCTAGACATTTTAAATGAGGTCGGAAATGACTTATAGCATCTCCGAGACGACCTCACATGTTAATTTACAATTCTGTCCAGATCTGAACTAATGCATTTAATTAGTTGTTAAAATGCAAAAAAATAGGTTCACGTGATTCTACGCGTTGAGACAAGCAATTTACACATAGAGATCATCCCCAACGGAGCTACGGATCAAAAGATACAAGCACCGCAAGATATGATGGCATGAATGCAATATGTGTGCAACGGCGGTCACGAGCACTTCAAAACACACAACCAGCAAGAGAAAATGAAACTAAACAAGATTCTAAGCAAGTTTCATGTAGGACACGATCAAATCGGAGCTACGGTTCAAAAACTACGAGCAAAACAAGAAATGACTACGATATGGCAAAATCAGCCACATAGCATTTTCTACGCCCCACAACTATGAGCTACACAACTCCGATAAACTCAAGCAAGGCATGGCACGAAAGAGGGCAAGAAGCTCTACTACAAACAACTAACAACAACTAGCATGGCATCATGGATCACTAGGGAAAAAAGACACAAAATGGCATCCCACACACTATTTCAGACTTAGTGAAAATAACACCACATGAAAGTGCAGTTTTCGATCTGAAGCAATATTTACAGCAGCAAAACCTATAGCTACAGGAATCCAAATGGCATGAAAATTTAGAGCATTCTTGAGAAACACAAGGTCTACAACTAACTCCATTGCACCAACCTCAAAAGAGCTACAGATCAAAAGATAGAAGCTAAACAAAACAGCAACAAAATATAACAGATTACAGACTTAGAAATATTTCAGCACCTCCAAATCAGCACTATTTCTAGCAACTTGAGAGCAATCAAACCACACCTAAACATGCATTTCTATTGCAACAAAAAATACCAGGGGAAAGTCTAAACACCCAAGGACAACTCCCTAGTTGACAACTCCGTCAAACGAAGCACGGAATAAATCCTACGGAATAAACAAAAGGACATCGCGGCAAAATATCGCGCGAACTAACTTACTCGAAAGCTAAAACTAATTGCACAGAAAAATCCATGGGATTTTGCTACCCTGGAAACATATAAAATATGTGGGGTTTGCAACACAAAATAATGCCGCACATAAATGCGAGAAACATAACCTATACGCGGGAAAATAAATTACCGGCAAACCCTACACGTAAAAATACCAATGACCGCTCTAAAATACATGGCATAATGGTCCCTAAAACATAGGCATTTTATCTAAGGTATACGTTTAATCCGGGCACTCGCGAAAAATAATACAGGACGCAAACATTATAAGACAGCACATTAAACTAGGCGTTTGACACGTAAAACTACGTCAAATAATTATGCATGTTGCGAAAATGGATTCTACGCGCAAAGCTACCCAAAATCCATATACAATATGTCGCGATTCGACTTACGGATTTAAAACTACGGGCGTTAGAAATTAACTAATATTCCTGAAATTAACTAAATCGCAGGGGAAAAAATAGCTAAAATACTACGGGCCGAATCAAGGCATAATGGGCCTAACAGAGGCGCGCAACTTAATTTAACATCGCATTGCGCAAAAAAAAAGAGACTCGGGTGGTGGCTCACTTTGGGTCGGCCCGTTTGGTGGAGAGGAAGGCCGGCTCGGGATCCAGCTGGGCCGGTCCACAGCGGCTGGCGAGGGGACTGGCCGAAGGTCGTCGTCCTCCTCGTGCTCCACCTGGGCAGGGGCTTGGGGTGGAAGCGGCCACATGCTCTAGGCGCGGCGGCCGGCGAAGGGAGCAAGGGGAGGCGAGATCCCGACGGCCTCGGGCGGATCCGGGCACCGGGGATCCGTTCCCGGCGGTGCACAAGGCGGCTGGCGACTCGAGGAGCGACGCAACGGGCAGAGGGCGGAGCAAAACGGGACAGGGAGGCGGCGAGGAGCTGCGGGCTCGGCTCTCCGCGAGATACATTCGGCGGCGGGCAGAGGGAATCCCCGGAGCTGCGCGGCTCGGGGCAGCTCGGGGTGAGGCTGCTGCCTCGGGCGAGCGGGCGGCGGCGGCTCGGGGACGAACCGGGCTCGGGCAGGCCCCAGATGGGCTTCGCGGGTCCGGCGGCTAGAGAGGGAGAGAGGAGGCTAGAGAGAGAGCTAGGGTTAGGGGAGGCACGAATTTCAAGGTAGGCCTAGGGTTTGCTGTCTAAATAAGTGGGGAGGTTTATTTATAACAAATGAGGGGGCTAGGTTAGCCAGAATTTCGTTCCGGATCCAACCGTGCGATCGGATTCAGACGATTCCGAACGCGGGAAAGGTTACGAGGCCGTGTAGAATGGGTATCCGGCGATGAGAGAGGAAACGGGCGGCGCGGCAACGTGTTTTTAAAACACCGACAAACGTCCGACGAGTAACCGAAGACGGTGCCGCTACGGTCGACCGTTCGGGTACCAGACGGACTCCGATCGCGACGAAATTCGACAGGCAGCCTGGCTATAACTAATTACGACCGCATGACAAGTTTCACCCCGATCAGAGAAATTTTTCAACACACTTTGAAAACAAGGTTTCGAACGATGCCACGGGCGCGTGCGAGTGCGGTTGGACTCAGAACGGACAACGACGAGAACCGACAACTACTAACGAATGCAAGTTTTGAAAACTGGCGGCAACGAAGATGCTGATGGAATGCAGATGATGTGAATGATGCGATGATGATGCGACAAATAAAATAAATCACACGACGAAAACGGAATAGAAGGGGAATCTTCTGGAACGTCGGCATCGGGCTGTCACAAAAGAAAACCCACAACTCGAAGAGAATTACAAGGATATGAAATCGTGCATAAGAGAGATCAGAAGAAACTCAAATAAGATTCATAGATAATCTGATCATAAATCCACAATTCATCGGATCTCGACAAACACACCTCAAAAGAAGATTACATCGGATAGATCTCCATGAAGATCATGGAGAACTTTGTATTGAAGATCCAAGAGAGAGAAAAAGCCATCTAGTTACTAGCTATGGACCCGTAGGTCTATGGTGAACTACTCACGCATTATGGGAGAGGTCATGGTGTTGATGAAGAAGCCCTCCGTGTCCGAATCCCCCCTCCGGCAGGGCACCAGAACGTGCCCCGGATGGGATCTTGCGGAGAAACAAGCTTGCGGCGGCGGAAAAGTACTTTCGTTGATCTCCTAATTTTTTGGGATTTTTAGGGAATATATAGGCGCAACCCCTAGGGCAAAGGGTGTCCAGGGGGCCCACAAGCCTGTGGGCCGCGACCTCCCCCTGGCCGCGGGGTGGGGGCTTGTGGGGCCCCTGGGCCCCCCTGCCTTGCCTTTCAAGTCTCCTGATCTTCTTCCATTACGGAAAAATTCTTTTCGGGGATTTTATTCCGTTTGGACTCCATTTCAAAATCTCCTCTCAAAGGGGTCAAAAACATGGAAAAAACAGGAACTGGCACTTGGCACTGAGTTAATAAGTTAGTCCGAAAAAATATATAAAAGGCATGCAAAACATCCAAAGTTTGACAAGATAATAGCATGAAACCATCAAAAATTATAGATAAGTTGGAGACGTATCAGCCACCTCGTCGTCGGTGACCAAGGGCCTCCCCATCATTCATTCGACCAGCAGCAGGTAGGCAATGATGCCACGGTGTCGTTCTTGCCATCACCTGGGCTCGAGGGCGTCGGTATCGCCGCCGGCACGCTTCCCCTTCCTCTATCCAGAGGAGGAAGACGACCCCGACATGCATGCCCCACCTATCGGTGGCCCATCTCTTCCCCTCTCGCCTCTCTCTGCCGCTGACCGTAGGGGCCCGCACATCAGGTTTAAACCTGACGGCGCGCGCGCACCTGGGCTGCTGGCTGGCTAACTCGTCGGCTAGCCAGTTGGGACGGCCCAGCCACTGGCCGAGCCAGGCCAGGGTTAAGCCTCTTTTCCCTTTCCTTTTTATGTAGATTCTAAATTATTTTTGTAGAGTTAAATATTTAAACAAATTTAAATATTTTTCCACCACAAATCTTCTAAAAATGTGTAGAATTTATTAGTGTTGTTGCACTAATTTTTGTAAAAACTTTTACACATAGCTTTGATTAAAATGTCTAGTTTAAATATTTTAGCCACCGTTATTTTGGTTTAAAAATACCTTTTTGCATCAAAACGAGAGACAAACATTTTTAAAACTATAATAAAGATTTATCAGAATATGCCAACATTTTTAAATAGTCTGTGCTCTGTTTTTGAATGAGCTTCTTATTTTATTACTATTATTACGACAATAGATTCCGCTTTCGACGAAGGAGTTGGAATCGAAGACCCTGAAGGCCCCGAATACCTAGCTGATCAAGGCAAGCAACCCTTTGACCATGTCTGAGAAAACATTTTCATGCACGCCAAGTTGAATACTTTATTCTGATGTATATAGTTATGGTTATTCGGTGCAGCCGAGCATGGTGTTACCGATTGCTCCTCCGGAGCACTAGCATTGAGCATGACCTTACCATCTATGAGGGTCACGCTGATGAATGTTGACAAGTAGACAGTAGTGCTACACATAGCAACATCATGTGCATGATGATGGTAAGACAGAGTTGATATCAAAGGTTTTACGAAAACCCCGTCGGGTGCCACTAATGCCCGAGGGGGATGATGTTGAGTTAGGTGACCACTTGTGAAGAAGTGGTGCACCGGGAATATTTTGTGTGAGTGGTTTCGGAAATGGGATTAGATTTATGATGTGTCGACGGTCCCAATCTTACATGTACGACCACGATACCTCTTTATGGGATGTGGCTTGGTTGACTACTTTGGTCGATGCTAGCAAAGAGGCCACATTACTAGTGGCGGGAGTGATATGTGGTCACTCTCGTGACGGGGTCGTACCAGGTAGGTCAACTATGCTGTTTTTACGTGCTCCTGGCACACCGTTGGTCCCCGCATGCATGACACGGTCTAGAGTTGGTGCTCGTAAGACGTACATCATGTCGGCTGGGTACCAATCGAGTGGACTCTTTGTCTAGTATCGTCAGGGGAAAGGAAATGATTGGGTACTTACCTCGGGTATGTTATATACCGCAAGTTGGGGATGACAACGAAGTTTCCTGGATCTCGTGGGTACTGATACGTCCCAAATGTATCTATAATTTCTGCTTGTTCCATGATCTTTTGGGTGACATTGTTATACATTTTGCTACACTTTTATATCATTTTACACATATTTGGACTAACCTACTAACTCAGTGCACCCAGTGCCAATTCCTGTCTACTGATGTCCTTTTTGCAGGGGCTTTTACCCTATTTTACGAAGCTCGGAAAATTCAAAAAAAAATCAGCGTAACGGAAGTTTCCAGATCACCGAAGATGGGCTAGAGGGGGCCAGGGGCCTCCCAGGCGACATGTGGGCGCGGCCTGGCCCTAGGCCGCGCCACGAGGCCGCCTGGGTCGGCCCCACCTCCTCCGGTGCCCTCCTTCGGCCTATATTTACTCCTCCGAGAGAAAAACCTCCGATCACATCTGGAATCTCGAATTTCTCCATCGTTCCGCCGCCGCAATGCTTCCGAGATTGGGAGCGTCAGGAGACCTCTTCCCGGCACCCTACCGGAGGGAGGATTGACCTCTGGGAGCTTCTCCACCTCCATGGACGCTTCCCAAACGTGTCGTGAGTAGTCCTCCTTGGACCATGGGTCCATGACCAGTAGCTATGTGATGTCTTCTCTCCAATCTTGTGCTTCAATGGTTAATCCTTGTGAGCTGCCCTACATGATCAAGGCGTCTATGTAATTCTCTTGCTATTGCTATGCTCGGTTTGTTGGGATCCGATGGATTGTGAGATTATGTTCAGATTGTTATGAGTTATATATTTGATTATCCTTTTATATTATGTTCCTTAGTGATTCATCCATTGCTATTTATTGCTTTGGCCGAGTAGTAGGTTGTAACTCCAAGAGGGAGCGTTATGCATGATTGTGGGTTCATGCCCCTCGATGTCTAGCTTGAGTGACAAAAACATGAGACTAGGGGATGTGTTGTTGACACCAGGGAGAAAACAACGGTGCTTGTGACCACGGTTGCAAGGATTGTTTACCTTACACATAGTTCGTTAATGCAGTTGTCCGTTGCTTTGAGTTTACACTTTGGGTGGGGCTCGTAACTTAATACCGGCGAGATGTTCTGGATAGATATCTCAAGGTGGACGATTAGGCCAGTAGATGTTGATGAATAAACGGTCGACTTGTCTTGGCGTACTACCCATTACTATTGAACCTGTAACTATCAAGTAGCATAATTAGCATTGCGGTGCATCCATAATTCTGTCAATTGCCCATGTGTAATTTGTTTACCTAAGCATAGTTGTTTATCGTCTTTTGGGAGAGAGACATCACTAGTGAACATCATGTGACTCCGGTCCATATCGCCATCATCGTTTACACCATCATTTACCGCTTTATTGACTTTTCCGTTGCAAACACTATTACTTTTCCTGCTTATGTTTTGATGCTTTGCAAACTACCAGGCTAGAGAGATTGACAACCTCTCTGTACTCGTTGGGAGAAAAGTTATTTGTTGTGTGGCAGGTCCACGTCTTCTGCTAGCGCCAGGGTGGGAGACACCTACTTGTTGATCCTAGGAGTCCTAGTGGTTCGATAAACCTTACAGTCCTAGTGTGAGGGAAAATTTGCTGCTGACTACATCTCAACCTTCCACTTGGGGTAACCAACGAGGTGCAAGAAGTATATACATCATCTCTTCATCAAGCAAAGTTTTCTGGCGCCGTTGCGAGGGACTCCAGTCTTCAAGATAGGGGAGTTGCACGATATCTTTTACCTTTGCTTTTTAGTCTTGTTAGTTTGCTTTTTAGTTTTTGCTTTAGAGTCTTATACCAAAAACCACAAAAAAATTCATTGCTTTGTTCTTGCTTGTTGCCGCTGCCATGGGTTCCACTGAGAACACCAAGTTGTGTGACTTCACTAGTCACAACAACAATGACTTTATCTACACTCCTATTGATGCTCTCGCCGCTGAGGCTACCTCCTATGAGGTTAAACCTGCTTTACTGAACCTTGTTATGAAAGATCAATTCTCCGGTCCTGGAGATGCTTCTGCTTTGCACTTGAACAATTTTGTTGAGCTTTGTGACATGCAAAAATCTAAAGAAGTAGATGGTGATATTGTTAAACTTAAGCTTTTTTCCTTTCTCCTTGAGAGGAGGAGCTAAAGGACGGCTTCAATCTTTGCCTAGGAATATCATAGATTCTTGGGATAAGTGCAAATATGCTTTTTTGGGAAGTATTACCCGCCTGCTAAGATTACCCAGTTAAGAAGTGTTGGGGAACGTTGCATGGGAAACAAAAAATTTCCTACGCACACGAAGACCTATCATGGTGATGTTCATCTACGAGTGGAGATTAGATCTACGTACCCTTGTAGACCGCACAACGGGAAGCGTTAAGAAACGCGGTTGATGTAGTGGAATGTCTTCACGTCCCTCGAACCGTCCCGTGATCCGTCCCACGATCCGTTCCGATCTAGTGCCGAATGGACGACACCTCCGCGTTCAACACACGTACAACTCGACGATGATCTCGGCCTTCTTGATCCAGCAAGAAAGATGGAGAAGTAGATGAGTTCTCCAGCAGCGTGATGGCGCTCCGGTGGTAGTGATGATCTACTCCTGCAGGGCTCTGCCCGAGCTCCGCACAAATCCGATCTAGAGGTGAAACTTTGTGGTGTAGGCTAAAGTTGCACGTGGAAAAGTTGTGTCTCAAAAAGACCTAAACCACCACTATATATAGGAGGGAGGGGGAGGGGCTATCCTTGATGGACAAGTCCCTCAAGGTGCGCCGGCCGCCAGGAGGAGGAGGACTCCTCCTCCAATTCGGTTTGGGAAGGAGGAGTCCTCCTCTTCCTTTCCACCTCCCTCTTTCCTTTTTCTTTTTCTTTTATTTTGGTATTTTCTCTTGTGGCGCCATAGCCCTCTTGGGATGACTCCACCAGCCCACTAAGGGCTTGTGGCTCCACCCTAGGGCATGGGCTCACTCCCGGGTGGGTGGGCCCCTCCCGGTGAACACCCAGAACCCATTCGTCGCTCATGGTACACTACCGGAATTGCCCGAAACTCTCCGGTGACAAAATGAAACCATCCTATATATCAATCTTCGTTTCCGGACCATTCCAGAAACCCTCGTGACATCTGTGATCTCATCCGGGACCCCAAACAACATTCGGTAACCACACATATAACTCAACTATACTAAAACATCGCCGAACCTTAAGTGTGCAGACCCTGGGGGTTCGAGAACTATGTAGACAAGACCCGAGGCCTTCCTCGGTCAATATCCAATAGTGGGACCTGGATGCTCATATTGGATCCTACATATTCTCCGAAGATCTTATTGGTTGAACCTCAGTGTCAAGGATTCATATAATCCCGTATGTCATTCCCTTTGTCCTTCGGTATGTTACTTGCCCGAGATTCGATCATCGGTATCCGCATACCTATTTCAATCTCGTTACCGGCAAGTCTCTTTACTCCTTTCGTAATACGAGATCACGTGACTTACACTTAGTCACATTGCTTGCAAGGCTTGTGTGTGATGTTGTATTACCGAGTGGCCCCCGAGATACCTCTCCGTCACATGGAGTGACAAATCCCAGTCTTGATCCATACTAACTCAACGGACACCTTCGGAGATACCTGTAGAACACCTTTATAGTCACCCAGTTATGTTGTGACATTTGATGCACACAAGGTATTCCTTCGATGCCTGTGATTTATATGATCTCATGGTCATAGGAATAAATACTTGACATGCAGAAAACAATAGCAATAAAATGACACGATCAATATGCTACGTTCATAGTTTGGGTCTAGTCCATCACATGATTCTCCTAATGATGTGATCCAGTTATCAAGTGACAACACTTGCATATAGCCAGAAAACCTTGACTATCACTGATCAGCTGGCTAGCCAACTAGAGACTTGCTAGCGACATTGTTTTGTCTATGTATCCACACATGCATCTATGATTTCATTCAATATAATTATAGCATGGATAATAAACGATTATCCTTAAACATGAAATATAATAGTAACTATTTATCATTGCCTCTAGGGAATATTTCCGACAGTCTCCCACTTGCACTAGAGTCAATAATCTAGTCCTCACATGCCATGCGATTTACATTGTAATAAATCTAACACCCATACAGTTCTGGTGTTGATCATGTTTTGCCTGTGGAAGAGGTTTAGTCAGCGGGTCAGCTACATTCAGATCCGTGTGCACTTTGCAAATATTCACGTCCTCTCCTTCGACATAGTCGCGGATGAGGTTGAAGGGTCGTTTGATGTGTCTGGTCTTCTTGTGAAACCTTGGTTCCTTTGCTAGAGCAATGGCACCAGTGTTGTCACAGAACAGAGTTATTGGATTTAGTGCGCTCGGCAGAACTCCAAGATCTGTCATGAACTGCTTCATCCATACACCCTCCTTTGCTGCCTCCGAGGCAGCCATGTACTCCGCTTCACATGTAGAATCTGCTACGACGCTTTGCTTGGAACTGCACCAGCTTACCGCACCCCCATTAAGAATAAATACGTATCTGGTTTGAGACTTAGAGTCATCCGGATCGGTGTCAAAGCTTGCGTCGACGTAACCCTTTACGACGGGCTCTTTGTCACCTCTATAAAAGAGAAACATTTCCTTAGTACTTTTCAGGTACTTCAGAATATTCTTGACCGACGTCCAGTGATCCACTCCTAGATTACTCTGAAACCTGCCTGCCATAATTATGGCCAAGCTGACGTCTGTCCTAGTGCACAACATTGCATACATGATAGATCCTATGGCTGAAGCATAGGGGACGGAACTCAGCTGTTCTATATCTTCCGCAGTTGCTGGGCACTGAGTCTTACTCAATTTTATACCTTGTAATACAGGCAAGAACCCTTTCTTGGACTGATCCACTTTGAACTTCTTCAAAACTTTATCAAGGTATGTGCTTTGTGAAAGTCCTAGCACGCGTCTCGATCTATCCCTATAGATCTTAATGCCTAGAATGTAAGTAGCTTCTCCTAGGTCCTTCATAGAGAAAATTTTATTCAAGTAATCCTTTATGCTCTCCAAAAACTCCACGTTGTTTCCAATCAGCAATATGTCATCCACATATAATATTAGAAACGCCACAGAGCTCCCACTCACTTTCTTGTAAATACAAGATTCTCCAACCACTTGTATAAACCCAAATGCTTTGATCACCTCATCAAAGCGCTTATTCCAACTCCGAGATGCTTGCACCGGTCCATAGCTTGCACACTTTGTTAGCATTCTTTGGATCGACAAAACCTCCGGGTTGCATCATATACAACTCTTCCTTAAGAAAACCGTTAAGGAACGCCGTTTTGACATCCATCTGCCAGGTTTCATAATCGAAAAATGCAGCTATTGCTAATATGATTCGGACGGACTTAAGCATCGTAACAGGTGAGAACATCTCATCATAGTCAACTCCTTGAACTTGTGAAAAACATTTGCCACAAGTTGAGCTTTATAAACGGTCACATTACCATCTGCGTTCGTCTTCTTCTTAAAGATCCATTTGTTTTGAATAGCCTTGCGGCCTTCAGGTAGTACTTCCAAAGTCCACACTTTGTTCTCGTACATGGATCCTATCTCGGACTTCATGGCCTCCAGCCATTTGTTGGAATCCGGGCCCACCATTGCTTCTTCATAATTCGCAGGTTCATTGTTGTCTAACAACATAATTGATAAGACAGGATTACCGTACCACTCAGGAGTAGTACGTGATCTTGTCGACCTGCGAGGCTCGATAGGAATTTGATCCGAAGTTTCATGATCATCATCAACAACTTCCTCCTCAACCGGTGTCGCAACGATAGGGGTTTCCCCTTGCCCTACGCCACCATCTAGAGGGGTTAGAGGTTCGACAACCTCATCAAGTTCTATCTTCCTCCCACTCAATTCTTTCGAGAGAAACTCCTTCTAAAGAAAAGCTCCGTTCTTAGCAACAAACACTTTGCCCTCGGATTTGAGATAGAAGGTGTACCCAACGGTCTCCTTTGGGTAACCTATGAAGACACACTTTTCCGCTTTGGGTTCCAGCTTTTCAGGCTGAAGCTTTTTTGACATAAGCATCACATCCCCAAACTTTAAGAAACGACAACTTTGGTCTTTTGCCATACCACAGTTTGTATGGTGTTGTCTCAACGGATTTTTATGGTGCCTTATTTAAAGTGAATGGAGCTGTCTCTAATGCGTAACCCCAAAACGATAACGGGAAATCGGTAGGAGACATCATAGATCACACCATTTCTAACAAAGTACGATTACGACATTCGGACACACCATTACGGTGTGGTGTTCCAGACGGTGTCGACTGTGAAACAATTCCACATTGTCTTAAGCGAGCACCAAACTCGAAACTCAGATATTCACCCCCACAATCAGACTGTAGGAACTTGATCTTCTTATTATGATGATTTTCGACTTGACTCTGAAATTGCTTGAACTTCTCAAACGTTTTAGACTTGTGCTTCATCAAGTAGACATAACCATATCTACTCAAATCGTCAGTGAAGGTGAGAAAATAACGATACCCGCTTGTATGATTTCCAACAAGTCACTTGCACGCTCCATTGTTCCGGAGAACGAAGTCTTAGTCATCTTACCCATGAGGCATGGTTCGCACGTGTCAAGTGAATGAAAGTCAAGTGACTCCAAAAGTCCATCATCTTTCAACTTAGCTTTCTCTAGGAACGTATTAAAATTTAGGGTGATTGTCGCGTGAGCCATTGATCTACAACACAAATATTTCAAAGTGGACTTAGACTATGTTCAAGATAATTAGAGTTTAACTAATCAAATTACTTGCTAAACTCCCACTCAAAAAGTACATCTCTCTAGTCATTTGAGTGGTACATGATCCAAATTCACTAACTCAACATCGATCATCACGTGAGTTGAAAATTGTTTCAGTGGTAAGCATCTCTATGCTAATCATATCAACTATACGATTCATGCTCGACCTTTCGGTATCATGTGTTCCGAGGCCATGACTGCACATGGTAGGCTCGTCAAGCTTAACCCGAGTGTTCCGCGTGTGAAACTGTTTTGCACCCGTTGTATGTGAACGTTGAGTCTATCACACCCGATCATCACGTGGTGTCCCGAAACGACGAACTGTCGCAATGGTGCACAGTCGGGGAGAACACAATTTCGTCTTGAAATTTTAGTGAGAGATTGCTACTCCAACAAAAGACCTTCCAATGGCGCCAGAAACAACCGTGTTGACGGGAGACTGTTCTTGTCTTGATACTCCTCAGCAACGGCGCCAGGAATCCTTCTGCTACGGCTACGCTTTTAGGGACTTCCTTGCCAAATATGCAAAGGATTCCCCCGTGGTCTTGGAGCCTTGCGTTGGTGTTCCCTCGAAGCAGAAAGGGTGATGTAGCAGAACGGCGGCAAGTATTTCCCTCAGTTTTGAGAACCAAGGTATCAATCCAGAGAAAGGATTGCGTCAAGCCACAAGTACCTGCACAAACACAAAGAGCTTGCACCCAATGCTATGAAGGGGTTGTCAATCCCTTATAGGTTGTTTGCAAAGTGAGAACTGAAAGCAACAAAGGAAACAAAGCAAAGTAAAAGTGAAAGTGGAAACGATAGTTGTGAGTAGACCCGGGGGCTGTAGTGTTCACTAGTGGCTTCTCTCATGAAAGCAAGTAGACGGTGGGTGAACAAATTACTGTCGAGCAATTGATAGAACCGCGCAAAGTCGTGACGTTAGCTAAGGCAATGATTATATCTCTAGGCATCACGTCCAAAACAAGTAGACCGATACTTTCTGCATCTACTACTATACTCCACACGTCGACCGGTATCCAGCATGCATCTAGTGTATTAAGTCCAAAAGGACAGAGTAACGCCTTAAGCAAGATGACATGATGTAGATGGACAATCTCATATCTACGATAAAAGCCCATCTTGTTATCCTTAATGGCAACAACACGATGTGTGCCTTGCTGCCCCTTCTGTCACTGGGAAAGGTCACCACACGGTATGAACCCAAAACCAAGCACTTCTCCCATTGCAAGAATCATAGATCTAGTTGGCCAAACAAAACCCAAGACTCGGAGAGACTTACAAGGATATCAAATCATGCATATAATAAATCAGCAAAGACTCAAATATAATTCATAGATAATCTGATCAGAAATCCACAATTCATCGGATCTCGACAAACACATCGCCCAAGAGGATTACATCGGATAGATCTCCATGAAGATCATGGAGAACTTTGTATTGAAGATCCAAGAGAGAGAAGAAGCCATCTAGCTACTAACTACGGACCCATAGGTCTGAAGTGGACTACTCACGAGTCATTGGAGAGGCGATGATGTTGATGTAGAAGCCCTCCAACTCCAAAGTCCCCTCCGGCAGGGAACCGGTAAGGGTCTCCAGATGAGATCTCGCGGAAACGGAAGCTTGCGGCGGCGGAAAAGTGTTTTCGTGGATGCGCTGATTTTTTCTGGATTTTTAGGGAATTTATAGGCCAAAGAGCAAGGAAGGGGAGCGCCAGGGAGGCCACAAGCCTGGTTGCCGCGGGCCGCCCCCGGCCTCGGCAACAGGGCTTGTGGGCTCCCAGGGAGCCCCCTGCCTTGGCCCTCAAGCCTCCGGATCTTCTTCCGTTCTGAAAAAATTTATTTCGGGAATTTTATTCCGTTTGGACTCCGTTCCAAAATCAGATCTGAAAAGAGTAAAAAACACATAAAAAAACAGGAACTCGCACTTGGCACTGAATTAATAAGTTAGTCCCAAAAAAGATATAAAAGGTAAACAAAACATCCAAAGTTGACAAAATAACAGCGTGAAACCATCAAAAATTATAGATACGTTTGAGACGTATCAAGCATCCCCAAGCTTAACTCCTGCTCGTCCTCGAGTAGGGAAGTGATAAAGAATGAATTTTTGATGCTTTCATGCTACCTAAGATAGATTTCCTTTGTAACTCCTCTTATGCGACGTGAATGTTCAGATCCATTAGATTCAAAACAATAGTTTGCTATTGACGTGCAGACAATAATAATTCAAGCAAACTAGCAAGGTAATCATGAACTTTCGAAACAACAAGGCCAAAAGAAAGTTATCCCTACAAAATCTAGTCTGGCTATTCTCTATCATCCTTGCACAATTAATTTAAATCATGCACAACCCCGGTATTGGCCAAGTAATTGTTTTCACACCTTTATTTCTCAAACTTTTTCAACTCTCACGCAATACATGAGAGCGAGCGATGGTTTTAGCATTATAAATTGTGTGGAGTGTGGTGGAGGTTGCAAGACAAACAAGGAGAAGATAGTCACATTGACTAGGCATATCAATGAGCTATGGAGATGCTCATCAATAGATATCAACGTGAATTAGTAGGGATTGCCGTACAAATGATGCACTAGAGCTAAGAGTATGTGAAAACTCTTATAGAAAACTAGTGGGTGTGCATCCAACTTGCTTGCTCATGAAGACCTAACGCAATTTTGAGGAAGCCTATTATTGGAATATACAAGCCAAGTTATATAATGAAAATTTCCCAGTAGCTATATGGTGGTGACAAAACGAGAGACTCTCAATCATGAAGATCATGGTGCTTAATATGCACAAGTGTGGAAGGATAGTAGCATTGTCCCTTCTCTCTTTTTCTCTCATTTTTTGGTGGGCTCTGTGGCCTCTTTTTTTTGGTGGGCTCTTTGGCCTCTTTTTTTTGGTGGGCATCTTTGGCCTCTTTTGTAAATGGGCTTCGCTGGCCTCTTTTATTTCCTCACCTGGGACAATGCTCCATCAATGATGATCATCACACTTACAACTCAAAACTTAGAGCAATAATGACTCTATATGGAATGCCTTCGGTAGTGTACCGTGACGATGATCTAGCATGGCATAGACATTAATGGAAACATCATGCTTGCTATCTTACGATCATGCAATGGCAATGTAGGAGTGGTGGTACATGTCATGGTGGTAGCTGCATGGCAATATATCTCGGAATAGCTTTGAAAAAGCCATAGTAGGTAGGTATGGTGGCTGTTTTGAGGGAGGCTATTGGTGGGTTTTGTGCACTGGCGAAAGTTGCACGGTACTAAAGAAGATAGTGATGGTGGAAGGTGAAAGTGAATCTAAACCATGGACTCAACTTTAGTCATGAAGAACTCATATACTTGTTGCAAAAGTTTTAGTAGTAATCGAAACAAAGCATTCAACGCATACTCCTAGGGGAAGGGTTGGTAGGTATAAACCATCGCGCGATCCCAACCGCAACACAAAGGATGACAATCAATAGACTAATCATGCTCAGACTTCATCACATAGCGGTTCACCATACGTGCATGCTACGGGAATCACTAACTTCAACACAAGTATTTCTAGATCCACAACACCTTACTAGTGTAACTTCAATATTACCATAACCACAACTCAAAACTAATTGAGATGAATCAAAATTCTCTAACTATTCAATGCACATGAAGGTGGAAGTTTGCATATACCTTTGGATAACTACCCTTTTTAAGACTACTTTCATAGCCTAAGCCAACTACCACGCCACGCGCCTCCGCGCTCTAAAAGATATAAGTGAAGCACAAAGAGCAAAATCAACTAGCTCAAAAGATATAAGGGAAGCACATGTGAGCTGAATTGTCTACCAAAGGATATAAGTGAAGCTCGGCAAAATCACGGTGAGTGCATGTCTCTCTCTAGGTGTGCAGCAAGGAAGATTGTGACACAACAAAAATAAAAGACTCCTACGATACAATACTTTAAGTGCATCTAGTGCCCCTTAGTGATTTTGGTGGTTTGAAGACTTATAGGTTAAGTATCTAATGTGTTTGTGAGTGTACACAGGATCTATAAGTCATTGAGGAGTTTGAGATATTTGAAGAATATCGACCCCTAAAAATGTATGTCTTCAGTTGAAGAAATTGGTCTGAAGCTGAAGAAATGAATCGCGAGGAATCTGCGATGAAATTGATATTCCTCATGAAGATACTGATATTGAGAAGTCCGGTGTGTCTTGAAGAAAATCAGTCTGAAGAATTTGAAGCATGAAGATTAACACTTTCTGTTTTATTTTCTTCGCATTTGAGTAATAGGAACACCGTACTGTTAAAGGGGGTCGAAGTTACACTATGGAATGAATTTCCTCATGATGCTCAACCCAAGCCTAATCCTATCAAAAGCCTCAAGTGAGGAATACGAGTGACATGAGGACTCTCACAGTTGAGGGTTCTGACCGTTTCGATAGCCACGCCAAGTCATTGGTCTTATCCACTCCAACGGTCATATTATTTAAGGGCATTGGTGTCAAATCATGTCGGGATGCTCCCAGGCTATAAATAGCCACCCCCCACAACCATTAGCTGGTTGGCTGCTCCGCTAGAAACTGACACTTGTCATAAGAGCAACCCAATTCCTCAGAGCCTTCGAGAGTAATTCATCAGTGAGGAAATACACCATACACCGAAACCACAAACCAAACCTAGTTATTGAGCATCACTGAAGAAGTTGTTCCTGTGTGGGACTGAAGCCTTTTACCTTTAAGGACTGTGCATCTTCCAGACGATTAGGCGTCATGGTATAGAGCTTTCCAGCAGTCAATTGTGGATCGTCGGGTGACCAAGTTTGTGAGGGTTTGGAAGTCTGCCCTGAAGACTTACCATGAGTGTTGGGCGAGGACTGTGTGTCCTTAGCTCAAGGAGAATACGGTAGGGACTGTGTGTCCCGGGACTGTGTGTCCTTTGGTTTCAATACCAAGCCGCTCCAAACGAGATGTACGACTGTCACAGTAGTTGGAACTGGGTCATCAACAACTGTCTTCACTGAGAAACGGGTTCTAATTCCTCAACTCCTTACTTTCCTCGTATTATGTGTTGATGAATTTCACTGCGACTGTTTGAAGAATTTGCTGAAGACTTTCTCTGAATTTCCTCAACCCCAAATTCTTCGCGTCAGTTAATCCTCATCTGTATTCTGCGTGACTGCTCACAGTGCAATCTGTTTTCACATTCTTCACTCTGAAAAACTGCTGTTGTGAAACTTTGCACTTCTGATCCTTTACTGTTTCCGCTGTAAGTTAGTCATCAGTGAGGAATTTCCTCAGTGATGAAATTCTAAAAATCTCCTATTCACCCCCCTCTAGTCGATATAACGCACTTTCAATTGGTATCAGAGCAAGGTACTCCCTTGTTCTGTGTGGTTTTGGTTTAACCACCTGGAGTTTTAGTTATGTCGACTGCAGGCATGTTTAAGGTGACCGCAGCATGTCCTACCTACGAAGGAAAGAACTTTCCCTTCTGGAAGAACAAAATGCAAATGCATCTACAAGCTATTGATAATGATCTCTGGTATATTGTGGAACATGGCATCCCCATCATCTCTGCCAGTGTATGTGCTGCTGATGTGAAGAAATTCAAGCAACTCGATTCTCAAGCGAAGAACATCATCTGTGGACATCTGAGCCCAGGCCAGTTTGGAAGAGTAAGTGCTTTGGGCTCTGCAACACTGATCTGGGAGAGACTGTGCAAGGTAAATGAAGGAGTATCAACCCAGCGTGACTCTCGTGTTGATATTCTTCGCAATCTCTTCAATCGCTTCAAGAGACATGATAATGAAAGCTGCCAAAACACCTTTGATCGCCTTACTGACATATCAAATGAACTGCAAGCACTGGGAGCTCGAGACATCACTGATCACGAAGTTGTGAAGAAACAGCTGAGATCTTTGGATTCTTCATTTGATACTTTAGTTCTGATGATTCAAGAAAGACCAGACTACAAGATGCTTGATCTAGCTGATATACTAGAAAGGCTAAATACTCATGAATTCCAGCTAGAAGAAAAGAGAGATCTATCTGGACCAAGCTATTCCAGACCACGTGCACTGAAGGCTAGAGCAATTTCCTCAACTGAAGACGAAGACACAGATGACAGCATTTGTGACCCTGAAGAATTTGGACAGGAGCTTGCAATGCTCGTGAGGAAATTCCAGAGATTTACACGACGTGGCCAGTTCGGTAAATCTTCAAGAAGAGACATGAGGAAATCAGAATCTTCATCAGAGGACTACAAGAAACGAACCTGTCACAAGTGCAAGAAATCAGGTCATTACATTGCCGATTGTCCCCGTTGGGGAAAGGAATCAAAGAAGAAGAAATACAAGGATGACAGTTCTGATGACTCGAAGAAGAAGAAGAAATCTTCAAAATCCTCATCTTCAAAGCCCTCATCGCACAAGAAGACCAGTTTCAGAAAGGCTCGGGCACTTATTGGCAAGGAAATGGACTCCGAGGCACAATCAGAGGAATGTGATGAACAAGAGGGTTCTGATGAAGACTCAGAATCCGGACAGGCTAGTCTTGCACTGGCAACCACTTTCGTCAGCAAGTCAATCTTCAACCTTGAAGAAAATGATGGCACCATCGGCACTCATGACTATGCTGATGATTTCGCTCCAACCTATTGCTTCATGGCAAAAGGTTCAAAGGTACCAAATAATCCCTCCTCCTCTGATTCAAGTGACTGTGAACCTGATAATTATAAGAAACCCAGTTACAGTAAACTTGCTATCATTGCCACTAAACAACAAACTTCCCTGGAAAAGCTTCAGAAACTTCTAGATAAAAGTGATGATCTGTTGAATGATGAAATGAACCTTACCCAAATCCTCACTGAAGATGTGAAAAGTCTTCAGTCTAGATTTGATAATCTTCAGGATCGTTATGATACACTCCTCACTGATCATGAGAAGCTTTCCTATGAATTTCTTCAAAGGAAGCTTGATCTTGAGAAGCTGAGGATGTCTCATGATGATCTTCGTATGGAAAATGATTCATTACTAGCTCAACAGATCAGCGCTGGTCAAGTTGAATTCATTCCTCCATGTCTTAAATGCATTGACTCCTAATTCCTCACCAGAATCATCCAATGCTGTTATTATTACAAATTCTTCAACTGCACCTGTTGTGTCTATTTCCTCACTTGAGGAAAACACAAATGTTACTGATGAAAATGCAGGGTTGAAGGAATTGTACGTGACAGGCATATACAAAAGCCTCAAAGGACATCAAACCCTTTGTGATGTGCTCAAAAAGCAGATCTTGAACAGGAACCCGAGGAAAGAAGGAATTGCCTTTGAGAGGAAATTAAATGCTGATGGATCTTATTGGAAACCTGAGCAGTATCCCAAAACCTCTTGGGTTGCTGCTACTGGGCCTCCTTTTGATCCATCTAATCTAACTGGCTTTTCATGTGAATTATCCTATTCCTCGGATGAGTCATTTGACTCCAACTATAAACTGTTCAAAAATCAATCTGGTGAAGTATTTGGTCGATATGTTGGAACTAACTGTAGGAATGGCCCTCCCGTGAGGAAAATCTGGGTTCCCAAAAGCTGTCTTGAAAATCTTCAGGTGAATGTCCTCATGACACCACCACTGAAGAATCTGAACCCCAGATCAAGTCCCTGAGGAGGACCAAAGTCTTCAAGAGGATCGAAATCCTCAACTGGTCAAAACTATGCTCGTACCCGTGCAAATGCATCTAACATGCAGGGAAACTACAAGGAATATGAATATGAGCGTTACTCCTCAAATCATTATGTTCATAAATCCTCTAACCAGTTCTCTGCATATTCATATGAGTACTTTAACCCTGCTACTGTTAAGAGAAGTGCATTGGCTTCAATGCTACCGTTCTCATATGGTGCTCGCAGGATGATGAATGCTTTGCCACCCCTTCAGATGTGGGTGGTGAAGAAATCGAACTAATTACTTCTGCAGGTCAGGTCTCCAGATGAAAATCATCATCTGAAGAATTTGCTTGAGACCCGAGGAATTGCTTGATAGGACGCAAGCTAATGATTGATGAGATAGAAATATTTCACACGTCCTTACATTTCCGTTATGATGAAATTACTGATCTGATGAAATTAGTGTCATATTCTTCAAATCTGAAGCATATGAGATGGTAAGCTGTACTAATTCATCTGCAGGATGACAAACCCAAGAATACTGAGTGGGTTCTTGATAGTGGCTGCACACATCACATGACTGGTGACAAAAGCGTACTGATGAATATGCCACTAACTCCATCACCTCTGAAGCAAATCACATACGCTGACAAAGGTAAAAGCAAGGTATTGGGGTATTTCCAAGGATAGGCATATGGACAAAGTGATGCTTGTTGAATCCCTTGGTTTTAACCTTATGTCAGTCTCGATGCTTTGTGATCTTGATATGATTGTTATCTTTGGTAGATATAGATGTCTAGTCATCATGGAATCTGACAGATCCAAAGTCTTCGAAGGTGTAAGAAGAGGGGATTTGTACATTGTTGATTTCTCTACAGGTCCTCAACCAGCCACTTGCTTACTAGCGAAAACCTCAGAAGGATGGTTGTGGCACCGAAAACTAGGTCATGCAGGCATGAGGAAGTTTCACACGCTCGCGAATAAGAAGCATGTCATCGGCATCGAATGAGTCAAATTCCTCAAGGATCATCTCTACGGTGCTTGTGAATCTGGGAAAATGACCAGATCCAAGCATCCCTCGAAGAATATCATGACCACTACACGTCCATTCGAATTGCTTCACATGGATCTATTTGGACCTACTCACTATGCCACACTAACCAATGCAACATCTTTACATGGCTTCGTCATAGTTGATGATTATTCCAGATATACTTGGGTGCATATCATAGTGTATAAAACTGAAGTGGAGGAAATCTTCAAACGATTTTCCTCAAGGGCCTCGACGAACTTTGGCATCAAGATCAAACATATCAGGAGTGATAATGGAACCGAGTTAAAAACACTGGTCTTGATGATTATCTTGATGAACTTGGTATTACTCACGAATTATCTGCTCCTTATACTCCTCAGCAGAATGGTGTCGTCGAAAGGAAGAACATGACTCTGGTTGAAATTGCAAGAACTATGCTTGAAGAATATCAGACTCCTCGTCGCTTTTGGCCTGAAGCAATCAAAACTACATGCCATATCATCAACAGGGTATATCTTCACAAATTCCTCAAGAAAACCTCATATGAACTCCTCACTGACAAGAAACCCAATGTAAGTTACTTCAAAGTCTTTGGTGCAAAATGCTGGATTAGAGATCCTCACCATAGCTCAAAATTTGCACCTAAGGCACATGAAGGTTTTACGCTCGGTTATGGAAATGACTTGCACACTTACAGAGTCTTCAACAACTATCACAACAAAGTTGTTGAGAATGTAGATGTGCGGTTCGATGAAACTAATGGCTCACAAAGAGAGCAATTGCCTTCTGATCCAGATAAGCTGTCTCCTGAGGAAGTAATAAAGCTCAAGCCTACTGAAGACATTGTCCCCACTGAGGACATTGGTGAAGAAACGATCCCCATCACTGATGAAAATCAAGAAGATGCTCCTGAGGAAATTGCACCAGAACCACTTCCTCAACCCAGACAAAATCCTCAACCAGCTCATCCGAGGATTGCAAATGAAGTAGAACTTGACAAAATCCTCAACGACATCAATGCGCCAGGTCCTCTCACTCGCTCAAAAGCTTCACACTTAGTTAACTTTTGTGGGCATTTCTCCTTTGTATCCATCACAGAACCCTCAAAAGTTGCTGAGGCTTTTCTGGAACCGGAGTGGATTCAAGCTATGCAAGACGTGTTGGAATTATGCCCTAGAGGCAATAATAAATGTATAGTTATTATTATAATTCCTGTATCAAGATAATAGTTTATTATCCATGCTATAATTGTATTGAATGAAGACTCATTTACATGTGTGGATACATAGACAAAACACCGTCCCTAGCATGCCTCTAGTTGGCTAGCCAGTTGATCGATGATAGTCAGTGTCTTCTGATTATGAGCAAGGTGTTGTTGCTTGATAACTGGATCACGTCATTGGGAGAATCACGTGATGGACTAGACCCAAACTAATAGACGTAGCATGTTGATCGTGTCATTTTGTTGCTACTGTTTTCTGCGTGTCAAGTAGTTATTCCTATGACCATGAGATCATATAACTCACTGACATCGGAGGAATGCTTTGTGTGTATCAAACGTCGCAACGTAACTGGGTGACTATAAAGATGCTCTACAGGTATCTCCGAAGGTGTTAGTTGAGTTAGTATGGATCAAGACTGGGATTTGTCACTCCGTGTGACGGAGAGGTATCTCGGGGCCCACTCGGTAATACAACATCACACATAAGCCTTGCAAGCAATGTAACTTAGTGTAAGTTGCGGGATCTTGTATTATGGAACGAGTAAAGAGACTTGCCGGTAAACGAGATTGAAATAGGTATGCGGATACTGACGATCGAATCTCGGGCAAGTAACATACCGAAGGACAAAGGGAATAACATACGGGATTATACGAATCCTTGGCACTGAGGTTCAAACGATAAGATCTTCGTAGAATATGTAGGATCCAATATGGGCATCCAGGTCCCGCTATTGGATATTGACTGAGGAGTCTCTCGGGTCATGTCTACATAGTTCTCGAACCCGCAGGGTCTGCACACTTAAGGTTCGACGTTGTTTTATGCGTATTTGAGTTATATGGTTGGTTACCGAATGTTGTTCGGAGTCCCGGATGAGATCACGGACGTCACGAGGGTTTCCGGAATAGTCCGTAAACGAAGATTGATATACAGGATGACCTCATTTGATTACTGGAAGGTTTTCGGAGTTACCGGGAATGTACCGGGAATGACGAATGGGTTCCGGGAGTTCACCGGAGGGGGGCAACCCACTCCGGGGAAGCCCATAGGTATTTGGGGGGGTCACACCAGCCCTTAGTGGGCTGGTGGGACAGCCCACTAATCCCCTATGCGCCAAGAAAGAAAATATCAAAGGAAAAAAAAGGGAGAGGTGGGAAGGGGGAAGGACTCCCTCCCACCAAACCAAGTAGGACTCGGTTTGGGGGGGGGGGGAGAGTCCTCCCCCCTGGCTCGGCCGACCCCTTGGGGTTCCCTTGGACCCCAAGGCAAGGTCCCCCTCCCTCCTCCTATATATATGGGGCTTTTAGGGCAGATTTGAGACGACTTTCTCACGGCTGCCCGACCACATACCTCCATAGTTTTTCCTCTAGATCGCGTTTCTGCGGAGCTCGGGCGGAGCCCTGCTGAGACGAGATCATCACCAAACCTCCGGAGCGCCGTCACACTGCCGGAGAACTCTTCTACCTCTCCGTCTCTCTTGCTGGATCAAGAAGGCCGAGATCATCGTCGAGCTGTACGTGTGCTGAACGCGGAGGTGCCGTCCGTTCGGTACTAGATCGTGGGACTGATCGCGGGATTGTTCGCGGGGCGGATCGAGGGACGTGAGGACGTTCCACTACATCAACCGCGATCTCTAATCGCTTCTGCTGTACGATCTACAAGGGTACGTAGATCACTCATCCCCTCTCGTAGATGGACATCACCATGATAGGTCTTCGTGCGCGTAGGAAATTTTTTGTTTCCCATGCGACGTTCCCCGACAGTGGTATCAGAGCTAGGTTCATGCGTAGATGTCTTCTCGAGTAGAACACAAAAGTTTTTGTGGGCGGTGATGTGCGTTTTGCTGCCCTCCTTAGTCTTTTCTTGATTCCGCGGTATTGTTGGATTGAAGCGGCTTGGACCGACATTACTCGTACGCTTACGAGAGACTGGTTTCATCGTTACGAGTAACCCCCTTTGCTCAAAGATGACTGGCAAGTTACGGTTTCTCCAACTTTAGTTGAATCGGATTTGACCGAGGAGGTCCTTGGATGAGGTTAAATAGCAACTCATATATCTCCGTTGTGGTGTTTGCGTAAGTAAGATGCGATCCTACTAGATACCCTTGGTCACCACGTAAAACATGCAACAACAAAATTAGAGGACGTCTAACTTGTTTTTGCAGGATATGATGGTGATGTGATATGGCCAACGATGTGATGTGATATATTGGATGTATGAGATGATCATGTTGTAATAGAAATATCGACTTGCATGTCGATGGTACGACAACCGGCAGGAGCCATAGGGTTGTCTTTATACTAACATATGTGCTTGCAGATGCGTTTACTATTTTGCTAGGATGTAGCTTTAGTAGTGATAGCATAAGTAGCACGACAACCCCGATGGCGACACGTTGATGGAGATCATGATGATGGAGATCATGGTGTGGCGCCGGTGACAAGAAGATCGTGCCGGTGCTTTGGTGATGGAGATCAAGAAGCACGTGATGATGGCCATATCATGTCACTTATGAATTGCATGTGATGTTAATCCTTTTATGCACCTTATTTTGCTTAGAACGACGGTAGCATTATGAGGTGATCTCTCACTAAAATTTCAAGACGAAATTGTGTTCTCCCCGACTGTGCACCGTTGCTACAGTTCGTCATTTCGAGACACCACGTGATGATCGGGTGTGATAGACTCAACGTTCACATACAACGGGTGCAAAACAGTTGCGCACGCGGAACACTCGGGTTAAGCTTGACGAGCCTAGCTTGTGCAGACATGGCCTCGGAACACATGAGACCGAAAGGTCGATCATGAATCATATAGATGATATGATTAGCATAGGGATGCTTACCACTGAAACTACTCCCGACTCACGTGATGATCGGACTTGGGATAGTGTAGGTGGATCATGAACCACTCAAATGACTAGAGAGATGTACTTTTTGAGTGCGAGTTTAGCATGTAATTTGATTAAGTTGAACTCTAATTATCTTGAACATAGTCTAAAGTCCACTTTGAATATATTTGTGTTGTAGATCATGGCTCACGCAAGTGTCATCCTGAATTTTAATACGTTCCTAGAGAAAGCTAAGTTGAAAGATGATGGAAGCAACTTTGTAGACTGGGCTCGTAATCTTAGGCTTATCTTACAAGCTGGAAAGAAGGATTATGTCCTTAATGCTGCGCTAGGAGATGAACCACCCGCTACGGCTGATCAGGATGTTAAGAACGCTTGGTTAGCGCGTAAGGAGGACTACTCAATAGTTCAATGTGCAGTCTTGTATGGCTTAGAACCGGGACTTCAACGTCGCTTTGAGCGTCATGGAGCATTTGAGATGTTCCAGGAGTTGAAGTTCATCTTTCAGAAGAACGCCCGGATCGAGAGTTATGAGACCTCCGATAAATTCTATGCTTGCAAGATGGAGGAAAACTCGTCTGTCAGTGAACATGTGCTCAAAATGTCTGGGTACTCAAACCGTCTAGCTGAACTAGGGATTGAACTCCCGCAAGAAGCTATCACTGACAGAATCCTTCAATCACTGCCGCCAAGCTATAAAGGCTTTGTGTTGAACTACAACATGCAAGGGATGAACAAGTCTCCCGGCGAGTTGTTTGCGATGCTGAAAGTCGCAGAGTCTGAACTCCGTAAAGAACATCAAGTGTTGATGGTGAGCAAGACCACTAGTTTCAAGAGAAACGGCAAAGGCAAGAAGGGCAATTCGAAGAAGAGCGGCAAGCCTGTTGCCAATCCGCCGAAGAAACCCAAGGCTGGACCTAAGCCTGAAACAGAGTGCTTCTATTGCAAGGCTATGGGTCACTGGAAGCGCAATTGCCCCAAGTATCTGGCAGATAAGAAGGCGGGCAAAGAAAAATCAGGTATATTTGATATACATGTTATTGATGTGTACTTAACCAGCTCTCGTAGTAGTGCCTGGGTATTCGATACCGGTTCTGTTGCTCACATTTACAACTCGAAGCAGGAACTGCGGAATAGACGAAGGCTGGCGAAAGACAAAGTGACGATGCGCGTAGGAAACGGTTCCAAGGTTGATGCAATCGCCGTCGGCACAGTGTCACTTCAACTACCATCGGGATTAGTGATGAACTTAAATCATTGTTATTTAGTGCCTGCGTTGAGCATGAACATTATATCTGGATCTTGTTTATTGCGAGACGGTTACTCTTTTAAGTCTGAGAATAATGGTTGTTCTATTTCTATGAGTAACATCTTTTATGGTCATGCACCGAACGTGAGAGGATTGTTCATATTGAATCTTGATAGAGATACGCATATACATAACATTGAGACCAAAAGAGTTAGAGTAAACAATGATAGCGCCATATTTTTGTGGCACTGCCGCTTGGGTCATATTGGTGTAAAGCGCATGAAGAAACTCCATGCCGATGGACTTTTGGAGTCACTTGACTTTGATTCACTTGACACATGCGAACCATGCCTCAAGGGCAAGATGACTAAGACTCCGTTCTCCGGAACAATGGAGCGTGCAAGTGACTTGTTGGAAATCATACATACCGATGTGTGTGGTCCAATGAGCGTGGAGGCACGCGGCGGATATCGTTATTTTCTCACCTTCACTGACGATCTAAGTAGATATGGTTATGTCTACTTGATGAAGCACAATTCTGAAACATTTGAAAAGTTCAAGCAATTTCAGAGTGAAGTGGAAAATCATCGTAACAAGAAGATCAAGTTCCTACGGTCTGATCGTGGGGGTGAATATCTGAGTTTCGAGTTTGGTACTCACTTAAGACAATGTGGAATTGTTTCGCAGTTAACACCGCCTGGAACACCACAGCGTAATGGTGTGTCCGAACGTCGTAATCGTACTTTGTTAGAAATGGTGCGATCTATGATGTCTCTTACTGATTTGCCGTTATCGTTTTGGGGTTATGCATTAGAAACAGCTGCATTCACTTTAAATAGGGCACCATCGAAATCCGTTGAGACGACACCATACGAACTGTGGTATGGCAAAAGGCCAAAGTTGTCGTTTCTTAAAGTTTGGGGATGTGATGCTTATGTCAAAAAGCTTCAGCCTGAAAAGCTGGAACCCAAAGCGGAAAGGTGCATCTTCATAGGTTACCCAAAAGAGACAGTTGGGTACACCTTCTATCTCAAATCCGAGGGCAAAATGTTTGTTGCTAAGAACGGAACTTTTCTCGAGAAGGAGTTTCTCTCGAGAGAATTGAGTGGGAGGAAGATAGAACTTGACGAGGTTGTCGAACCTCTCATCCCTCTGGATGGTGGCGCAGGGCAAGGGGAAACCCCTGTGATTGCGACGCCGGTTGAGGAGGAAGTTAATGATGATGATCATGAAACTCCAGTTCAAGTTTCTGTTGAACCACGCAGGTTGACGAGATCACGCGCTGCTCCAGAGTGGTACGGTAATCCCGTCTTGACAATCATGTTGTTAGACAACAATGAACCTGCGAATTATGAAGAACCAATGGTGGGCCCAGATTCCAACAAATGGCTAGAAGCCATGAAATCCGAGATAGGATCCATGTATGAGAACAAAGTATGGACTTTGGAGATACTACCTGAGGGCCGCAAGGCTATTCAGAACAAATGGATCTTCAAAAGGAAGACGGACGCTGACGGTAATGTGACCGTTTATAAAGCTCGACTTGTGGCAAAGGGTTTTTCACAAGTTCCAGGAATTGACTACGATGAGACTTTCTCTCCCGTAGCGATGCTTAAGTCCGTCAGAATCATGTTAGCAATAGCTGCATTTTTCGATTATGAAATTTGGCAGATGGATGTCAAAACGGCGTTCCTTAACGGTTTCCTTAAGGAAGAGTTGTATATGATGCAACCCGAAGGTTTTGTCGATCCTAAAAATGCTGACAAGGTGTGCAAGCTCCAGCGATCCATTTATGGACTGGTGCAAGCATCTCGGAGTTGGAACAAACGCTTTGATGAGGTGATCAAAGCATTTGGGTTTATACAAGTGGTTGGAGAATCTTGTATTTACAAGAAAGTGAGTGGGAGCTCTGTGGCGTTTGTAATATTATATGTGGATGACATATTACTGATTGGAAACAATGTAGAGTTTTTGGAGAGCATAAAAGGTTACTTGAATAAAAGTTTCTCTATGAAGGACCTAGGAGAAGCTGCTTACATTCTAGGCATTAAGATCTATAGGGATAGATCAAAACGCCTGATAGGACTTTCACAAAGCACATACCTTGATAAAGTTTTGAAGAGGTTCAAAATGGAACAGTCCAAGAAAGGGTTCTTGCCAGTGTTACAAGGTATGAGATTGAGTAAGACTCAGTGCCCAGCAACTGATGAAGATAGAGAGCATATGCGCTCCGTCCCCTATGCTTCAGCCATAGGCTCTATCATGTATGCAATGCTGTGCACTAGACCGGATGTTAGCCTGGCCATAAGTATGGCAGGTAGGTTCCAGAGTAATCCAGGAGTGGATCACTGGACGGCGGTCAAGAATATCCTGAAGTACCTGAAAAGGACTAAGGAGATGTTTCTCGTGTATGGAGGTGACGAAGAGCTCGCCGTAAAAGGTTACGTCGATGCAAGCTTTGACACAGATCCGGACGACTCTAAGTCGCAAACCGGATACGTATTTATTCTTAATGGGGGTGCAGTAAGCCGGTGCAGTTCCAAGCAAAGCGTCGTAGCAGATTCTACATGTGAAGCGGAGTACATGGCTGCCTCGGAGGCAGCTAAGGAGGGTGTCTGGATGAAGCAGTTCATGACGGATCTTGGAGTGGTGCCAAGTGCACTGGATCCAATAACCCTGTTCTGTGACAACACTGGTGCCATTGCCTTAGCAAAGGAACCAAGGTTTCACAAGAAGACCAGACACATCAAACGACGCTTCAACCTCATCCGCGACTACGTCGAGGAGGAGGACGTAAATATATGCAAAGTGCACACGGATCTGAATGTAGCAGACCCGCTGACTAAACCTCTTCCACGGCCAAAACATGATCGACACCAGAACTGTATGGGTGTTAGATTTATTACAATGTAATTCACATGGTGATGTGAGGGCTAGATTATTGACTCTAGTGCAAGTGGGAGACTGTTGGAATTATGCCCTAGAGGCAATAATAAATGTATAGTTATTATTATAATTCCTGTATCAAGATAATAGTTTATTATCCATGCTATAATTGTATTGAATGAAGACTCATTTACATGTGTGGATACATAGACAAAACACCGTCCCTAGCATGCCTCTAGTTGGCTAGCCAGTTGATCGATGATAGTCAGTGTCTTCTGATTATGAGCAAGGTGTTGTTGCTTGATAACTGGATCACGTCATTGGGAGAATCACGTGATGGACTAGACCCAAACTAATAGACGTAGCATGTTGATCGTGTCATTTTGTTGCTACTGTTTTCTGCGTGTCAAGTAGTTATTCCTATGACCATGAGATCATATAACTCACTGACACCGGAGGAATGCTTTGTGTGTATCAAACGTCGCAACGTAACTGGGTGACTATAAAGATGCTCTACAGGTATCTCCGAAGGTGTTAGTTGAGTTAGTATGGATCAAGACTGGGATTTGTCACTCCGTGTGACGGAGAGGTATCTCGGGGCCCACTCGGCAATACAACATCACACATAAGCCTTGCAAGCAATGTAACTTAGTGTAAGTTGCGGGATCTTGTATTATGGAACGAGTAAAGAGACTTGCCGGTAAACGAGATTGAAATAGGTATGCGGATACTGACGATCGAATCTCGGGCAAGTAACATACCGAAGGACAAAGGGAATAACATACGGGATTATACGAATCCTTGGCACTGAGGTTCAAACGATAAGATCTTCGTAGAATATGTAGGATCCAATATGGGCATCCAGGTCCCGCTATTGGATATTGACCGAGGAGTCTCTCGGGTCATGTCTACATAGTTCTCGAACCCGCAGGGTCTGCACACTTAAGGTTCGATGTTGTTTTATGCGTATTTGAGTTATATGGTTGGTTATCGAATGTTGTTCGGAGTCCCGGATGAGATCACGGACGTCACGAGGGTTTCCGGAATAGTCCGGAAACGAAGATTGATATATAGGATGACCTCATTTGATTACTGGAAGGTTTTCGGAGTTACCGGGAATGTACCGGGAATGACGAATGCGTTCCGGGAGTTCACCGGAGGGGGGCAACCCACTCCGGGGAAGCCCATAGGTATTTGGGGGGGTCACACCAGCCCTTAGTGGGCTGGTGGGACAGCCCACTAATCCCCTATGCGCCAAGAAAGAAAATATCAAAGGAAAAGAAAAAAAAAAGGGAGAGGTGGGAAGGGGGAAGGACTCCCTCCCACCAAACCAAGTAGGACTCGGTTTGGGGGGGGGGAGAGTCCTCCCCCCTGCTCGGCCGACCCCTTGGGGTTCCCTTGGACCCCAAGGCAAGGTCCCCCTCCCTCCTCCTATATATATGGGGCTTTTAGGGCAGATTTGAGACGACTTTCTCACGGCTGCCCGACCACATACCTCCATAGTTTTTCCTCTAGATCGCGTTTCTGCGGAGCTCGGGCGGAGCCCTGCTGAGACGAGATCATCACCAAACCTCCGGAGCGCCGTCACGCTGCCGGAGAACTCTTCTACCTCTCCGTCTCTCTTGCTGGATCAAGAAGGCCGAGATCATCGTCGAGCTGTACGTGTGCTGAACGCGGAGGTGCCGTCCGTTCGGTACTAGATCGTGGGACTGATCGCGGGATTGTTCGCGGGGCGGATCGAGGGACGTGAGGGCGTTCCACTACATCAACCGCGATCTCTAATCGCTTCTGCTGTACGATCTACAAGGGTACGTAGATCACTCATCCCCTCTCGTAGATGGACATCACCATGATAGGTCTTCGTGCGCGTAGGAAATTTTTTTGTTTCCCATGCGACGTTCCCCAACAAGACGAACTTCTTCAATTCAAGCTGAATGACGTATGGGAGCTCGTCAAACGACCAGATCCTTGCAAGCATAACATCATCGGCACCAAGTGGATTTTCCAAAACAAGCAAGATGAGGACGGTCAAGTGGTGAGGAACAAGGCACGACTTGTAGCCCAAGGCTACACCCAGGTTGAAGGAATAGATTTCGATGAAACGTTTGCACCTGTTGCTAGACTTGAAGCTATTCGAATACTACTTGCTTATGCTAATCATCATAACATCATCTTATATCAAATGGATGTGAAAAGTGCATTCCTCAATGGTAAGCTTGAGGAAGAAGTATATGTTGCTCAGCTCCCAGGTTTTGAGGATCCAAAGAATCGAGACAAAGTCTTCAGACTCAAAAAGGCTCTTTATGGTCTCAAGCAAGCCCCTCGGGCATGGTATGATACATTGAAGGAATTCCTCATGAAGAAAGGCTTCAAACCTGGTTCACTCGATCCAACTCTTTTCACTAAATCCTACGATAATGAGCTATTTGTGTGCCAAATATATGTCGATGATATCATATTTGGCTGTACTGACAAACGATACAGTGATGAATTTGCTTACATGATGAGTGAAGAATATCAGATGACCATGATGGGGGAGGTGAAATTCTTCTTAGGTCTTCAAATTCGTCAACAAAGCAATGGAATCTTCATATCACAGGAAAAATACCTCAAGGATGTTCTGAGGAAATTCGACATGCATGAATGCAAAGGTGCCAAGACTCCAATGCCTACAAACGGCCACCTCGACACTGATGAAAATGGTAAAGATTTCGATCAGCAGGTATATGGTTCTATGATTGGCTCTTTATTGTATCTATGTGCATCTAGGCCAGATATAATGCTTAGTGTTTGCATGTGTGCACGTTTTCAAGGAAAACCGAAGGAATAACACCATAAGGCTGTGAAACATATTCTTCGATACTTAGCTCCCACACCAACACTAGGATTATGGTATCCCAAGGGCTCAAATCTTCATCTGGTAGGGTATTCTGATTCTGACTATGCTGGTGACCGTGTGGATCGCAAGTCAACTTCTGGCACATGCCATTTCCTCGGAAGATCACTAGTTTGCTGGTCCTCAAAGAAGCATAACTGCGTATCACTCTCCACTGCCGAAGCTGAGTACATTGCTGCTGGTTCTTGTTGTGCTCAATTACTATGGATGAAGCAAACCCTCAAGGACTACGGCATCAACATGAAGAATGTGCCTCTCTACTGTGACAATGAGAGTGCTATCAAGATTGCATACAACCCAGTACAGCACTCGAAGACCAAGCACATCCATATTCGTCATCATTTTCTTCGGGACCATGTCCTCAAGGGCAATATCCTCATCGACCATGTGAAGACTGATGATCAACTGGCAGATATCTTCACTAAGCCCTTGGACGAGAAAAGGTTTTGCAAGTTGCGGTGTGAGCTAAATATCTTAAAATCTTCAAATGTTTTGTAAAAACATGCACACATCCTAACACTTATGCAAAATTGATGACTTATATGTGCAACACGTGATGAATCGAATTTCTTCAACTAATGAAGAATGTCACTCTGAATGTGAAGAAATCAACGAAGAAATTGATTCTCAGGGCCCTACGACAATTGTACGCGGCGTCTGTAATCAACATTCTTATATGGTGGGTCACTCCACCGCCCAATGTGAAATTCCTCAAGATGATTTTCTTCAAATGTTCTATTTCCTCAAAATGTGTTGTTCTTCAAAACAGTTGTTCCTCAATGTGATGATTTATCACAAAATCTTCAAAAACACTTGATGACTTTCATTTGACTAGATAGACTGAGATTTCAAGTCCTCAACAGCATTCACTTATAGCTATTTCTTCAATTTGATATTTCTGCTAAGTGAATGTGATCGGACCCTACTTTCCCTCTATGCTATACTCATCCAGTCTATTCAATTCTTCATATGCGTTCTACTTGAAAATTGTTCAAAATCCTCACTACGTCCTTGTCAGCTGATGACTTTGTAACGAAAATCCTCAAATCTTCAGAAGTTGTTTCTTTAATACACAGTAACTGAACCCCACTTCCCATGATCGGATAACCACGATATCCACTATCTCCACTGCACTGTTCGGGAGCTACACGTGTCCTGCGGAGACGTAGGGGCAGGGGCTGTTTGGTCCGAAATTTTCGCGCCAACACTAACTTTTGGCTATAAATATGTCCTTATCCCCCTCGGCATACTCTTCTTCGCTCCATCGCTCTCCTGCCACAGCATACACCACCAAACCCTAGCGCCATCGCTGGTAGTCTCGTCGCCGGTGAGGAAGAGCTTCACTGCCTCGACTTCTCCGTCGCCGGAATCACGCCGGAGTCGGACCATCTTCGTCTGCCGCCGCCGTAGACGTCCTCTGCCGCCGGCTTAGGGTGCATTGGACACGCGACCGAAGAGCTTCTCCATACGCACCTTTCTGTGTTCTTCGTGCGCACCTTCCAGGGTAAATAAATCCCATTTTTACAGCAAGTTAGATCTAAAATTGTACATCTTCTATGTGAAATCTTTTTTTCCTCAAGAAACGATAAGCACTTGATTCCTCATACACTGCCTATCACCACATCATTGATGAACTATGCCAAGCATCTAAGATTTTCACGAGATTCCTCAATTGTGCGAATTTTCGGATCTGTACAACTCTGGAACCCAAGAACAGTATGCTTAGGCAAATTCCTCAACCACTGGTTATATTCCTCAAATTGTCAAACTTTTTCATTTTCTTCAAATCTGAGAACGCATATGTCCTCTCCAAATTCCTCGCAACTATACTCCGTTCATAGGTACACACATGTCAGCTGATGAATCTCCCGGTTCTCATCACATTAACTCATTTGCAACGTTTGTGGAAGAAAATCTTCAAGTCTCATCAGAATCCTCAAGAGTTCAATCTCATAAGCAAAGTCCTCAGATGAAGAAAATGGAGGATGACAGAAAACAAAAGGGAGGAAAGAAACTTGAGCAAAACACAGCTGTGGATATCCCTGTGGATATCTACTTGGACTATTGCACGCCTGATGAAAATGAGACAATGGCAAAGAGAAAGATACGGCTGCAGAAGATAGATCACCGATGGGCGAAGGAATGGAAGGAATACAGGTTTGTGACTCCCAAGTATGCGAAGAAATTCGCTCTGAAGCCCCCTGGCAGACGGGCCCCACTTGAGGATCATCAAGTAGCACATCGCTCAAGCCTCATGACCATTGATGAATATCCAAATAAGAAGGAAAAGCATCTGGCTAAGCTCAAGAAGCAGGCAGAAACTGCAGTGAGGAAATTCAATGAATCCTCAGCTGCTGCTACTTCCTCTGCCGCAGAAACCTCTGGCTCAGAAATTCCTCAAATGCAATCTGTGCCGTCAAAGCCAAGGGCTCCAAAGCCTCAAGAGAAGTCTACTCAGGCTTCAGTCACAAAACCCTCAGCACCAAAACCTTCAACACCAAAACCATCAGTGCCAAAGCCCCCAGTACCAATCTCCTCAGCTCCAAAATCCTCAGCACCACCACCAAAGCCTCAAGAGAAACCAGTACAGAAGCAAGTCATGAAGCCTATGACCGCCAGCTCCAGCTCCTCACTCCCAGCTGCAACCAGCTCGGAGACAAAGTCTTCAACACCTCATGCGAAGACTCTGGTAACTGCTAAACGTGCAACTCTGCCAAGCCCCAGCAAAATCCTCACTGTCCCGTCTGCATCAGAGGGCAGTGATGAATATGATGATGAAACCCTACAAGCCATCATCAGAAACAAGCAGGAAAGAGTTGCTCATGCATCAGACAGTGCCATTCCTCTGGCAATGGACCCCAAGGTCCTCCTTGACTACATCAACATCCATGATTTCTTCTTGAGGACTTTGGCCGACAATGCTATGTGTCCTTTTGAACACAAGATATATGCCCCATGGATCATGAGATTCATCAGGACAAGGACACGCATCAACTTCCACGCCGATTTCCAAAACCATGTTGGTTATATGCCTCCTATCCGGGTCAACAATAAGACTTTCGAGTCCATTGAAGGAAAAGGCAAATCTGTGATTGAAGAAGGCAGTAGGCCCCTTGATGGCCAGTTCAGAGAACCAGAAGCTTATTCCTCATGGGATGATACTGAGACTCGTCCGGCAAGCCCCGTTCCTCCTCGCGCAATGAATACAAGAGAGCTCCTCCTTAGTCTTCACCAGAAGGTGGATCGCAACCACAAGTGGGTCAAACGCCAGTTTGGTGCCATTGTGAAAACCCTCATTGAAACACAGAACTCTGTGAAGCTAAACCATCACTATCTGCATGAGGTTTTTGATCGCACCTGGGCTCCACTTGCAAATCTGAAGATTCAGACTGAGCTTGAAGAAATGGACTTTGAGCGAGCCTTTGAATGGTCGTGGCCTCCCAAGAAGAAGTTCATGCCTATTCCAGTGCCAGACCTTGAAGACAGCTCCTTTTCTTCATTCCGCACTGCTGAAACTGATGAAGAACAGCTCGACACAGCTACCGGACCAAGGAAGAAGACTACTCCCAAGAAGCATCACGGCTCTTCCTCAACTGCCACGAAGTGAAGTATTCACGGACGTTAGTCCTCAGTTTGTCCCTTTTTGTCACTCGATGACAAAGGGGGAGAAACTTGAGAGTTAGTCTTCAAGCGGGATAATTTTGGGGCTTATGAACTATATTTAAGTTACAAACTCTTGGATCTTCTGAAGTTTTTATTTAATGAGTTGTAACTTAAGCCCGATGGTACTCTGACGCTTTTGAACGTTTTTCTTCGCATGCTTATTCCTCAAGTTCCAATGCACACATGCTGGAATTCGTCAGATACCATTTGTCATTATGCATTTCCATTTTCTTCATATGATATGTTACATGTATGCATGATTTACAAGACTCAGGGGGAGATCTCCATGATATAAATCATCAATGTGCATCTGCTGTGAAAAGCAAAATCCTCAAGATATGCACATCTTCAGGGGGAGTCTCTCTGAATCTTGATTTCAAATTCCTCAAATGAGTATTTACACTTCATATTTTGATCCCCGTTGAAGACTTAACCTAATTGTCATCAACCACCAAAAAGGGGGAGATTGTAAGTGCATCTAGTGCCCCTTAGTGATTTTGGTGGTTTGAAGACTTATAGGTTAAGTATCTAATGTGTTTGTGAGTGTACACAGGATCTATAAGTCATTGAGGAGTTGGAGATATTTGAAGAATATCGACCCCTATAAATGTATGTCTTCAGTTGAAGAAATTGGTCTGAAGTTGAAGAAATGAATCCTGAGGAATCTGCGATGAAATTGATATTACTCATGAAGATACTCATATTGAGAAGTCCGGTGTGTCCTGAAGAAAATCACTCTGAAGAATTTGAAGCATGAAGATTAACACTTTCTGTTTTATTTTCTTCGCATATGAGTAATAGGAACACCGTACTGTTAAAGGGGGTCGAAGTTACACTATGGAATGAATTTCCTCATGATGCTCAACCCAAGCCTAATACTATCAAAAGCCTCAAGTGAGGAATACGAGTGACATGAGGACTCTCACAGTTGAGGGTTCCGACCGTTTCGATAGCCACGCCAAGTCATTGTTCTTATCCACTCCAACGGTCATATTATTTAAGGGCATTAGTGTCAAATCATGTCGGGATGCTCCCAGGCTATAAATAGCCACCCCCACAACCATTAGCTGGTTGGCTGCTCCGCTAGAAACCAACACTTGTCATAAGAGCAACCTACTTCCTCAGAGCCTTCGAGAGTAAATCATCAGTGTGGAAATACACCATACACCGAAACCACAAACCAAACCTAGTGATTGAGCATCACTTAAGAAGTTGTTCCTGTGTGGGACTGAAGCCTTTTACCTTTGAGGACTGTGCATCCTCCAGACGGTTAGGCGTCATGGTCTAGAGCTTTCCAGCAGTCAATTGTGGATCGCGAGGTGACCAAGTTTGTGAGGGTTTGGAAGTCTGCCCTGAAGACTTACCACGAGTGTTGGGCGAGGACTGTGTGTCCTTAGCTCAAGGAGAATACGGTGGGGACTGTGTGTCCCGGGACTGTGTGTCCTTTGGTTTCAATACCAAGCCGCTCCAGACCAGATGTACGATTGTCATAGCAGTTGGAACTGGGTCATCAATGACTGTCTTCACTGAGAAACGGGTTCTAATTCCTCAACTCCTTACTTTCCTCGTATTATGTGTTGATGACTTTCACTACGACTGTTTGAAGAATTTGCTGAAGACTTTCTCTGAATTTCCTCAACCCCAAATTCTGCGCATCTGTTAATCCTCATCTGTATTCTGCGTGCCTGCTCATAGTGCAATCTGTTTTCACATTCTTCACTCTGAAGAACTGCTGTTGTGAAACTTTGCACTTCTGATCCTTTACTGTTTCCGCTGTAAGTTAGTCATTAGTGAGGAATTTCCTCAAAAGAATTTCCTCAGTGATGAAATTCTAAAAATCTCCTATTCACCCCCTCTAGTCGATATAACGCATTTTCAAATACGCTCCAAGCAAAACACATAACATGTGGTGAATAAAAATATAGCCTCAAGTAACGTTACCGATGGATTGAAGACGAAAGAGGGGATTCCTTCCCGGGGCATCCCCAAGCTTAGGCTTTTACGACATCCTTGAATCAACTTGGGGTGCCTTGGGCATCCCCAAGCTTGAGCTCTTGCCACTCTTTATCTTTTTTCCATAAGAACTTCACCCAAAACTTGAAAACTTCACAACACGAAACTTAAACAGAAACTCGTGATAATATTAGCATAAGAAAGCAAACAACCACTTCCTTAGGTACTGTAGCAAACTTAAATTCTACTTATGTTGATGTTGGGTTACTGTATTTTCAATCTTCCATGGCTAATACCCCCCGATACTATCCATAGTTTCATCAAAATAAGCAACCAACTCAACAAAAACAGAATCTGTTAACAGCAGACCAGTCTGTAGAAATCTGTATACTCCGTATACTTCTGGTACATCAAAAATTCTTACAAATTACGAAATTCTGCAGAATTTTTTTAGCAATAAGAAGAAAAAAGAATCAACTCAAAAGCTCTTACAGAAACAAAATGAAAATTCTTTTCGTGAGCAGAAAGTTTCTGTCTTTTCCAGCATGACCAAACGATCATCCCCAAGACTAATTATAACGGTTTTGCTTGGCAGAAACGCAAGAAGAAACACAAAAAACACAATCATAACAGAAATATGAAAGTGTGGAAAACACAAAACAGAAAGAAAAAGGATAGATTCGTTGGGTTGCCTCCCAACAAGCGCTATTGTTTAACGCCCTTAGCTAGGCAAAAGGTGATGGAATCACGTATAGTCATCTTTGGTGCTCAAACCATAAGTAGCCTCATCATAGATTCATAAGGCAATCTTATTATCTTTTTAGGAAAATCCTCCATGCCCTTCTTTAGGGGAAATTGAAATCTAATATTCCCTTCCTTCATATCGATGATAGCACCAATAGTCCTTAGGAAAGGTCTACCATGAATAATGGGACATGAAGGTGCTCAAACCATAAGTAGCCTCTATGTCAAGTACAATGAAATCCACGGGTACATAGTTCTTATTTGCAACAATAAGAACATCATCGATCCTTCCCATGGGTTTCTTGACAGTAGAATCCGCAAGATGCAAATTAAGTGAACACTCTTCAATCTCATGAAAACCAAGAATATCACATAAAGACTTTGGAATCGCGGAAACACTAGCACCCAAATCACACAAAGCATTCCATTCATAGTTTTTGATCTTGATTTTGATAGTTTCCCACTCATCATGAAGTTTTCTAGGTATAGAGACTTCTAATTCGAGCTTTTCTTCAAGAGATTTCATCATAGCATCTACGATATGTGCGGTAAAGGCTTTGCTTTGGCTATAAGCATGTGGAGAGTTTGCAATGGATTGCATCATGGAAATGCATTCAAACAAGGATCAATTATCATAATTGAATTCCTTGAAATCCAAAGTGGGAGTTTCATTACTACCCAAAATTTTGATTTCTTCTACTACACTCTCCACACCTTTATCATCAAGATAGGTGGACTCCGAATCATTGAGGCGTTTTCAACCAAAGTGGATTCATATCCAGCCCCTTCATCAATAGGTTTGACACGAGAAAACAAAGATTCAAGAGGAGTCACACCAAGCACTTTAAGATCTTCGTGATTTGCATCATTAAAACGCACCCTTTTAAACCATTCATGCCTAGCGCGAATTTGGGGGGTTCTTTCTTTGCTCTCATTCATGGAGACACGCATAGCTTTTAAAGTTTCGTCCAAGTTGACCTTGGGAGGAGCACATCTAACATTCAAAACATCAATATCACAAGACATCCTACCAGCGCTCTTAGCTAAATCGTCTATTTTGAGTAGTTTTTCCTCTATGGACGCATTGAAAATCTTTGAGAGTTGATGAACTATTTGATATTACTCTCTAAATCAGAGGGTAATTTGTTATGATTTACATAAGTTTTGTTGTAGGAATTAAAATAATTGTTAGAGGAGTTACTAGGAAAAGGCCTAGGAGCATAGTTTCCTCTAAAAGCATTGTTGTTGCCAAAATTGTTCCTACCAACAAAATTAACGTCCAAGCTAGAGTTGCTACTCTCAATCAAGGAAGATAGTGGCATGTCATTAGGATCTAAAGGAGCATTCCTACTAGCAACCAAATTCATCAACTCGTCCATCTTAGCACTAAGCGAGTTAATCTCTTCTATAGCGTGTACCTTTTTGCTAGTAGGTGATCTTTCAGTGTGCCACTGAGAGTAGTTGGTCATGATATTGTCTAGGAGTTTTGTAGAGTCTCCTAACGTGATTTCCATAAACGTTCCACCTGAGGCGGAGTCCAAGATATTGCGAGAAGCAAACTTCAAACCAGCGTAAAAGATTTGTATAATCATCCACAAACTCAAGCCATGAGCGGGACAATTTGAAATCATTAACTTCATCCTCTCCCAAGATGGTGCAACGTGTTCATGATCAAGTTGCTTGAAATTAATGATATCGTTATGTAGGGAGATAATCTTAGCCGGCGGAAAATACTTGGATATGTAAGCTTCTTTGCACTTATTCCAAGAATCGATACTATTTTTAGGCAAAGAAGAAAACCAAGTTTTTTGCGCGATCTCGCAACGAGAAAGGAAAAAGCTTCAACTTAATCACGTCATTATCCAGATCTCTTTTCTTTTGCATATCGCAAAGCTCAATGAAGGTATTGATATGGGATGCGACATCTTCACTAGGAAGGCCAGAGAATTGCTATTTCATAATAAGATTCAGCGAGGCTGCGTTGATTTCATACAATTCCGCACTAGTGGCGGGAGCAATCGGAGTACTAATAAAATTATTATTATTAGTGCTCGAGAAGTCGCAAAGTTTGGTGTTTTCAGCCATGATGACTTCCACAAACAAACAAGCACACAAGCAAGCAAGAAAACCAGCAAAGGAAAACGACAAAAAGGCAAAAGAAAACGACAAAGGAAAAAGGCAAATGAAAACGGCAAATGTGAAGTGGGGGAGAGGAAAATGATAGGCAACTGGCAAAAAAAGTAAACGCAAGAGATGAGTTTGTGACACCTACTTGGATAGGTCTTGATCTCTCCTTCCCCGGCAACGACACCAGAAATACTTCTGCTACTGCAACAAAAGACCTTCCAACGGCGCTAGAAACAACCGTGTTGACGGGAGACTGTTCTGGTCTTGATACTCCTCAGCAACGGCGCCAGGAATCCTTCTGCTACAGGTACGTCTTTAGGGACTTCCCCATGGCCTTGGAGACTTGCGTTGCTGTTCCCTCGAAGCGGAAAGGGTGATGTAGCACAGCGGCGACAAGTATTTCCCTCAGTTTTGAGAACCAAGGTATCGATCCAGAGAAAGGATTGCGTCAAGCCACAAGTACCTGCACAAACACAAAGAGCTTGCACCCAACGCTATGAAGGGGTTGTCAATCCAGTATAGATTGTTTGCAAAGTGAGAACTGAAAGCAACAAAGGAAACAAAGCAAAGTAAAAGTGAAAGTGGAAACGATAGTTGTGAATAGACCCGGGGGCCGTAGTGTTCACTAGTGGATTCTCTCATGAAAGCAAGTAGACTGTGGGTGAACGAATTACTGTCGAGCATTTGATAGAACCGCACAAAGTCGTGACGTTATCTAAGGCAATGATTATATCTATAGGCATCACGCCCAAAACAAGTAGACCGATACTTTCTGCATCTACTACTATTACTCCACACGTTGACCGCTATCCGTCATGCATCTAGTGTATTAAGTCCAAAAGAACAAAGTAACGCCTTAAGCAAGATGACATGATGTAGATGGACAATCTCATATCTACGATTAAAGCCCATCTTGTTAACCTTGATGGCAACAACACGATGTGTGCCTTGCTGCCCTTCTGTCACTGGGAAAGGTCACCACATGGTATGAACCCAAAACCAAGCACTTCTCCCATTGCAAGAATCATAGATCTAGTTGGCCAAACAAAACCCAAGACTCGGAGAGACTTACAAGGATATCAAATCATGCATATAAGAAATCAGCAAAGACTCAAATATAATTCATAGATAATCTGATCAAAAATCCACAATTCATCGGATCTCGACAAACACACCGCCAAAGAGGATTACATCGGATAGATCTCCATGAAGATCATGGAGAACTTTGTATTGAAGATCCAAGAGAGAGAAGAATCCATCTAGCTACTAACTACGGACCCATAGGTCTGAAGTGGACTACTCACGAGTCATTGGAGAGGCGATGATGTTGATGTAGAAGCCCTCCAACTCCAAAGTCCCCTCCGGCAGGGCACCGGGAAGGGTCTCTAGATGAGATCTCGCGGAAACGGAAGCTTGCGGCGGCGAAAAAGTGTTTTCGTGGATGCCCTCATTTTTTCTGGATTTTTAGGGAATTTATAGGCCAAAGAGCTAGGGCAGGGGAGCACCAGAGAGGCCACAAGCCTGGTTGCCGCGGACCCCATGGCCGCGGCAACAGGGCTTGTGGGCTCCCAGGGAGCCCCCTGCCTTGGCTCTCAAGCCTCCCGATCTTCTTCCGTTCTGGAAAAATTTATTTCGGGGATTTTATTCCGTTTGGACTCCGTTCAAAAATCAGATCGGAAAAGAGTCAAAACACAGAAAAAGAGGAACTGGCACTGAATTAATAAGTTAGTCCCAAAAAAGATATAAAAGGTAAACAAAACATCCAAAGTTGACAAGATAACAGCGTGAAACCATCAAAAATTATAGATACGTTTGAGACGTATCAGAGATCACCTTATAATGGTACCGTCGTTCTAAGAAAAATAAGGTGCATAAAAGGATTGACATCACATGCAATTCATAAGTGACATGATATGGCCATCATCTTGTGCTTCTTGATCTCCATCACCAAAGCACCGACATGATCTTCTTGTCACCGGCGCCACACCATGATCTCCATCATCATGACCTCCATCAACGTGTCGCCATCGAAGTTGTCGTGCTATCTATGCTATTACTACTAAAGCTACGACCTAGCAATATAGTAAACGCATCTGCAAACACAAACGTTAATTTAAAGACAACCCTATGGCTCTTGCTGGTTGCCGTAGCATCGACGTGCAAGTCGATGTTAACTATTACAACATGATCATCTCATACACCCAATATATCACATCACGTCATTGGCCATATCATATCACAAGCATACCCTGCAAAAACAAGTTAGACGTCCTCTAATTTGTTGTTGCATGTTTTACGTGGGTGCTATGGGTATCTAGTATGATCGCATCTTACTTATGCAAAAATCACAGTGGAGATGTGCAAATTGCTATTTAACCTCTCCAAGGACCGCCTCGGTCAAAACCAATTCAACTAAAGTTGAAGAAACAGGCACCCGCCAGTCATCTTTATGCAACGAGGTTGCATGTCAATCGATGAAACCAGTCTCTCGTAAGCGTACGAGTTATGTCGGTCCGGGCCGCTTCAATCCAACAATACCGCTGAATCGAGAAAAGACTAAGGAGGGCAGCAAATCGAACATCACCGTCCACAAAACCTTTTGTGTTCTACTCGAGGTAACATCTACGCATGAACCTAGCTCATGATGCCACTGTTGGGGAACATTGCATGGGAAACAAAAACTTTCCTACGCACACGAAGACCTATCATGGCGACGTTCATCTACGAGTGGAGATTAGATCTACGTACCCTTGTAGATCGCACAACAGGAAGCGTTAAGAAACACAATTGATGTACTGGAACGTCTCCACGTCCCTCGAACCGTCCCACGAACCGTCCCACGATCCGTTCCGATCTAGTGCCAAACGGACCGCTCCTCCGCGTTCAGCACACGTACAACTCGACGATGATCTTGGCCTTGTTGATCCAGCAAGCAAGACGGAAAAGTAGATGAGTTCTTCGGCAGCGTGACGGCGCTCCGGTGGTGGTGATGATCTACTCCTGCAGGGCTCCGCCCGAGCTCTGCAGAAATCCGATCTAGAGGTGAAACTGTGTGGTATAGGCTAGAGTTGCACGTGGCAAAGTTGTGCCTCAAAAAGCCCTAAACCACCACTATATATAGATGGGAGGGGGATGGGCTAGCCTTGAGGGACAAGTCCCTCTAGGTGCGCCGGCCGCCAGGAGGACGAGGACTCCTCCTCCAATTTGGTTTGGAAGGAGGAGTCCTCCTCTTCCTTCCCACCTTCCTCTTTCCTTTTTCCTTTTCTTTTCTTTTGGTATTTTCTCATGTGGCGCCATAGCCCTCTTGGGCTGACTCCACCAAACCACTAAGGGCTTGTGGCACCACCCTAAGGCCTTGGGCTCACTCCTGGGTGGGTGGGCCCCTCCCGGTGAACACCCGGAACCCATTCGTCACTCCCGATACACTGCCGGAATTGCCCGAAACTTTCCGGTGACCAAATGAAACCATCCTATATATCAATCTTCATTTCCGGACCATTCCGAAAACCCTCGTGAAGTCTGTGATCTCATGTAGGACTCCGAACAACATTCGGTAACCACACATATAACTCAACTATACTAAAACATCGCCGAACCTTAAGTGTGCAGACCCTGCGGGTTCGAGAACTATGTTTACATGACCCGAGGCATTCCTCGGTCAATATCCAATAGCGGGACCTGGATGCCCATATTGGATCCTACATATTCTCTCTGAAGATCTTATCGATTGAACCTCAGTGTCAAGGATTCATATAATCCCATATGTCATTCGCTTTGTCCTTCGGTATGTTACTTGCCCGAGATTCGATCGTCGGTACCGCATACCTATTTCAATCTCGTTACCGGCAAGTCTCTTTACTTGTTCCATAATACAAGATCCGGTGACTTACACTTAGTCACATTGCTTCAAGGCTTGTGTGTGATGTTGTATTACCGAATGGTCCCCGAGATACCTCTCTGTCACATGGAGTGACAAATCCCAGTCTTGGTCCATACTAACTCAACGAACACCTTCGGAGATACCTGTAGAACACCTTTATAGTCACCCAGTTACATTGTGACGTTTGATGCACACAAGGTATTCCTCCGGTGCTAGTGATTTATATCTCATGGTCATAGGAATAAATACTTGACACGCAGAAAACAATAGCAACAAAATGACACGATCAATATGCTACATTCATAGTTTGGGTCTAGTCCATCACATGATTCTCCTAATGATGTGATCCAGTAATCAAGTGACAACACTTGCATATAGCCAGAAAACCTTGACTATCATTGATCAACTGGCTAGCCAACTAGAGGCTTGCTAGGGACATTGTTTTGTATATGTATCCACACATGCATCTATGTTTTCATTCAATACAGTTATAGCATGGATAATAAACGATTATCTTTAAACAGGAAATATAATAATAACTATTTATCATTGCCTCTAGGGCATATTTCCAACAAGAAGTAACATTATGAATTTTAGGCAACTGGATAATGAACACGTTGCTCAAGCTTGGGAACGTATGAAATCTGTTGTTAAGAATTGCCCTACACATGGTTTGACTACTTGGATGGTTATCCAAACTTTCTATGCAGGATTGAACTTTACCTCGCGGAATCTGTTAGACTCGGCCGCGGGAGGAACCTTTATGTCAACTACACTTTGTGCTGCAACAAAGCTATTGGATGAGATGATGACAAATTATTCTCAATGGCACACCAAGAGAGCTCCAACAGGTAGGAAGGTAAACTCTGTTGAGGAGATCTCCTCCTTAATGATAAGGTTGACCTGATCATAACATTACTCACTAAGCAAGCTCCTATTGATCCTCATGATGTTCCTTTAAATTCTTTGGTTGCTCAAGAAAGAGAGTAAGTTGATGTCAATTTTATCTCTAGGAACAACTTCAATAATAATGCCTATAGGAGTAATTTTGGTAGCAATCCTAGACCGTTTCCATCCAACAACTATGGGAACAACAACAATTATCCTAGCACCAAAAACTCCACTTATGAATTAGAGAGCATGCTTAAAGACTTTATCACTTCTCAAAAGGCCTTCTACAAGAGTGCAGAAGAGAAACTGGAAAAATTAGATAGTCTCTCTTGGAAGGTGGACAACATAGCTCATGATTTAGAGATGCTTAAAATTAGAACTTCCCCACTTGAGGAAAGGAGTACTACACCCATGAGTTCTATCCAAGTCCAAATTAATGAGAACATAAGAATGCTAGCCAAACTTAAAGAGTGATGGGCTAGAGAAAAAGAAGAGGAAGAGAGAACTATGATCCTTCCTACACACACTACCATTGCTACTATACAAGTTGCTCACGACCTCAAAACTTTTAGCACCCATCACACTCCTAGTCCCAATGGACCTATTAATGGTGATGCTAATACCTCAACTATAGGACAAGAAGGTCCTTTGAATTTAGAGACTACTAAAAGAATGAGCTTAGATGATACTACTACCACTTTAATTAACGATAGTAATCTTGATTTTGACAATTGTAGTCTTTCCGAAGTGATCACTTTTTTTGTGTGCAAAGAATGTCTAAATACCCCCACACTAGTACACTCAATATTGCCTTCACCGAGCACATTACAAATGCTCTTATCAAAGCTAGGGAGGAAAAGCTCAAGCTAGAGACTTCTATTCCTAGGAAACTAGAAGATGGTTGGGATCCTATGGTCAAGATTAAATTGAATAATATCTCTTGCTTTGCTTTATGTGATGTTGGAGCTAGTGCCTCCGTTATGCCCAAAAGAATGTATGATATGCTTGATTGGAAACCTTATGATCCATGTTATTTTGGTGTTCGTCTTGTTGATTCTTCAATAAAGAAACCTTTAGGAAGAATTGATGATGTGCTTATTATTATCAATGATAATTATGTGCCCATTGATTTTCTTATTATGGACATTGAATGTGATCCTTCATGTCTAATTATTTTGGGACTTCCTTTTCTCCGGACCGTTGGTGCTATCATTGACATGAAAGAGGGAATCATTAAATTCCAATCCCCCCTTAAAAAGGGAATAGCACACTTCCCTATAAACAAGATTAAGTTACCTTATGTGTCCGTTACTCGGGCTAGTCATTCTTTTGGAGTTGATAACCCTTGATCTTCTTGCATTATGCCTAGCTCAAAGGCATAAAAGAAAGCGCTTGTTGGAAGGCAACCCAATTTGTTTTTACTTTCAGTTTTAGTGGTCTTGATGCTTGTTACTACTGTATCAACATCATTGTATCTTTATTTTTAAGCTTTGTGCCAAGTTATAGCCTCCGATTGCAAGAAAGTTTAAAAATTGTAACATGCTGTCTAGAAACAGATTTTGTTTGCTTGACGAAAAAATTCGCCAACAATCACCAGATCATCTTTTTGATCTGAATTGTTTTGACAGCATGCTCTATATAATTGCCTTTCTCGCATCTGTTCTGAGTGTTTCGATTTGAGTTGCAGAAGTACCCCGAATAAATTATTTACTACATGTTGTTCTATTTTTCACAAATTGTGCCACGTTTTGCGTTTTTATTGTTTTGCAAATCCTAAGCTTACTTTTTTATTTGCAAAAACCTTTTGGCAATCATGAGAAACAGTAGCTTTTCATGAAAATAATTTTTTCCAATAGGTAATGAATTATTTTATTAAGGGTACTAACCACTCTAATCAGCTTATGATGAGTTTCGTATGAAGGGAGTTTTCAAGTATGCGTTGGGAGATGATGAAAGAAGATACATGAGTGTCAAGTGCTCAAGCTTGAGGATGCCCCCATGCACCCCAAGAAATATTCAAGGAGACTCAAGTGTCTAAGCTTGTGGATGCCCCCGTGCATCCCCTTCTCTATCAACAATCATCAGTTCGTCCATCTCCATGCTATATTTTTATCACTTCATATGTTATGTGTTATGCTTGGAGCTCCCGCTCTATACTTTTTAGTTTGTTTTAGTTTTGCTTGTTGTTCATAACAAGTCTGAACCTAGCCTACCTTGTTTGGGAGAGAGGCACGCTCCATTCCACTCAAGAACACAACATAGGTTTTCATGCTTATCTTTTTTGTGTGTTCTTCATCTTTCCACAGCTACTGTCATGCTTAGCTCTTAGTTTTCATGCTTATATTTTTAAGAGATTTTATTTAGGTTGCCTTTGGAACTCTCTTGAGTTATCATGCTTATCTTGCTTAGAGAGTTGGCTCATTGCACTGAGTTGTGTGTCTTGCATGAGTAGGTAATTGAGGTTGCTATTTAAGTATAGTAGTAACTTGCAATAGTTTTGATGTATTTATTTGAGTAATGTTTGGACTATTGGTGCCAAGAGCTTAAGCCTATTAGTGATAGATGTCGAATTTTGGGAAATCCGTGTGTTTTCAAAAACTAAAAATTAGTTGAGAACTCTAGCTACTAAATTGATTGCTAACCTCTGGGGGGGTTGGAATATATATAGTACCCTCACGTTACCATGAGTCGAGGATGCGCAAGGATAACCAAACCCCCAAACACTCCTCCTCGGGGTACTTGTCTCTTTGTGAATTTCCTAACTAGATAGGGAGTTACCGATAATAAGTGTATGAGTTCTTCGGACTAATGTGAGTATTCTATTGTTGGCACTTCCACCATCCATGTTTTGCTAGCCTCTTCGGTACCATGCATTGCCCTTTCTCACATTGAGAGTTGGTGCAAACTCCGCCGGTGCATCCAAACCCATGACATGATACGCTCTGTCATACATAAGCCTCATTATATCTTTCCTCAAAACAACCACCATACCTACCTATTAAGGCATTTCCATAGCCTTTCCGAGATACATTGCCATGCAACATCCACCATCTCATGACTTGATCTTCATGTCATACATGCTTTTGCTTGATCGTAGAGCCGTATGATAGTTGGGGCTTGCCCCAATTATTTCTACATGACGCGCTAGTATCATTGCATATCCTGCTACACTGGCAGAGGCATACATTTGCATACATCATGATAGTTTTCACTTGTCTTTATGTTGAGTACTTCTTATAAAGTGTGATGATCTTCTTTCTATTCATGTAAAACATAGAGTGTTGCCCTTAAGTGAGGAAAAGATCCCAAAGAGGACAAACAAATGATCCCAAAGATAACAAATAAGAGATAAAAACGAAAGAGCCAAAGAGGCCACAAAAAAGAGAAATAAAAAGAAATAAAAAGAGAGAAGGGGGCAACACTACTATTCCTTTTGAAAGATCCACACTCGTACTCCATTGCTATATTTTTACTACATAGAGATTATCATTCATGCATAACTATGTGGGGACCCTTACATTATAGAACTTAGTTTTCATATTCCAATGACGAGCCTCCTCAAGTGAGCTCTAGGTCTTCATGAGCAAACAAGTTGGATGCACCCCCACTAGTTCCATTGGAGAACTTACCTTAGCTCATATGTGCATCCGTTACATGGCAACCCCTACTCCTCACATCATATCTATCATTTGGCTTTCTCTCGCCTATGGTTGTCCTCATTGATGTGAGATTTTCACACCTTTTTGTCTTCCTTCCCCATCATTATTCTGTTTGCCATCCTAAGTTCCAACATATCTTGCCTACGCTCATCCATTGCATGAGCGCTTAAAATCGAAAGGGAGAGGATCATTTTGACTTGTGCCTGACTAGTGGTCTAGGGATGAGTCAAAGTAAGATTCCGAAGGAGACCAAGTGTGAGGTTTAGTAGATTGAGTTCCTAATTAAAAATATATATTATGATCTCAACCCATCTCCCACTTCTTGCACGCAAACACCATTTGGAGATATTCGAGTCACGGACAGCGAGAGCTCTTCCACCTTTATGTTCTTACTTTGCTAAACTCAATACTAGATATAGACTCTTGCTTGTTATTATCTTGACTTCAATTGCATATCTTACTTGCTTTACTTTGAAGTTCTTATATGTGTGTTAGCATGTCACCACAGAAATTATTGTGTTATCATTTATCTACTCGAGGACGAGCAGAAATTAAGCTTGGGGATGTTGATACGTCCCAAACATATCTATAATTTCTGCTTGTTCCATGATCTTTTGGGTGACATTCTTATATGTTTTGCTACACTTCTATATCATTTTACACATATTTGGACTAACCTACTAACTCAGTGCACCCAGTGGCAGTTCGTGTCTCCTGATGTCCTTTTTGGAGGGGCTTTTACCCAATTTTCCGAAGCCCAAAAAATTCCAAGAAAAATATATAAAAAAACAGTGTAACGGAAGCTTCCACATCACCGAAGATGGGCCTGGGGCCTCCCACGCGACGTGTGGGCACGGCCTGGCCCTAGGCCGTGCCAACAGGCCGCATGGGTGAGTCCCACCTCCTTCGGTGCCCTCCTTCTTCATATATTTACTCCTCTGAGAGAAAACCCTTCGATCACATCCAGAATCGCAAATTTCTCCATCGTTCCGCCGCCGCAGCGCTTTCGAGATCGGGAGCGTCAGGAGACCTCTTCCCGGCACCTTGCCGGAGGGAGGATTGACCTCTGGGAGCTTCTCCACCTCCATGAATGCTTCTCGGACGTGCTGTGAGTAGTCCTCCTTGGACCATGGGTCCATGACCAGTAGCTATGTGATGTCTTCTCTCCAATCTTGTGCTTCAATGGTTAGTCCTTGTGAGCTGCCCTACATGATCAAGGCATCTATGTAATTCTTTTGCTATTGCTATGCTCGGTTTGTTGGGATCCGATGGATTATGAGATTATATTCAGATTGTTATGAGTTATATATTTGATTATCCTTTTATATTATGTTCCTTAGTGATTCATGCATGTTCTCCATTGCTATTTATTGTTGTGGCTGAGTAGTAGATTGTAACTCCAAAAGGGAGCGTTATGCATGATTGTGGGTTCATGCCCCTCGATGTCTAGCTTGAGTGATAGAAACATCAGACTAGGGGATGTGTTGTTGCCACCAGGGAGAAAACAACGATGCTTGTGACCACGGTTGCAAGGATTGTTTACCTTACGCATAGTTCGTTAATGCAGTTATCCGTTGCTTTGAGTTAACACTTTGGGTGGGGCTCGCAACTTAATACGGGCGAGATGTTGTGGATAGATATCTCAAGGTGGATGATTAGTAAGTAGATGCTGATGAATAAACGGTCTACTTGTCTTGGCATACTGCCCATTACTATTGAACCGCTAACTATCAAGTAGCATAATTAGCATTGCGGTGCGTTCATAATTCTGTAAATTGCCCAGCTGTAGTATTTTTACCAAAGCATAGTTGTTTATGTTGAGGAACGTCGCATGGGAAAGAAAAATTTTCCTACGCGCACAAAGACCTATCATGGTGATGTCCATCTACGAGAGGGGATTTCCGATCTACGTACCCTTGTAGATCGCACAACAGAGGCATTAATAAACGTGGTTGATGTAGTGGAACGTCCTCACGTCCCTCGATACGCTCCGCGAACAGTCCCACGATCCGTCCCGCGATCCGTCCCACGACCCGCTCCAATCTAGTGCCGAACAGACGGTACCTCTGCGTTCAGCACACGTACAGCTCGACGATAATCTCGGCCTTCTTGATCCAGCAAGAGAGACGGAGAGGTAGATGAGTTCTCCGGTAGCGTGACGGCGCTCTGGAGGTTGGTGGTGATCTAATCTCAGCAGGGCTCCGCCCGAGCTCCGCAGAAACGCGATATAGAGGAAAAACCGTGGAGGTATGTGGTCGGGCTGCCGTGGCAAAGTTGTCTCAAATCAGCCCTAATATCTCCGTATATATAGGAGGGAGGGGAGGGGCCTTGCCTTGAGGCTGAAGGAGACCCAAGGGGGTCGACCGAACCGGGGGGAGGAGAAATCCTCCTCCAATCCTAGTCCAACTAGGATTGAAAGGTGGAGTCCTTCCCTTCCTTCCCACTTCCCTTTTTTTCTTTTCTCTTTGATTTTCTCTTGTCCTGCGAAGGGGCCTTCTTGGGCTTGCCCACTAGCCCACTAAGGGCTGGTGCAGCACCCCTAAGGCCTATGGGCTTCCCCGGGGTCTGCTGCCCCCCGGTGAAGATCCGGAACCCATTCGTCACTCCCGGTACATTCCCGGTAATGCCGAAAACTTTCCGGTAATCAAATGAGGTCATCCTATATATCAATCTTCGTCTCCGGACCATTCGGAAACCCCCGTGACGTCCATGATCTCATCCGGGACTACGAACAACATTTGGTAACCAACCATATAACTCAAATACACATAAAACAACGCCGAACCTTAAGTGTGTACACCCTGCGGGTTCAAGAACTATGTAGACATGACCCGAGGGACTCCTCGGTCAATATCCAATAGAAGGACCTGGATGCCCATATTGGATCCTACATATTCTACGAAGATCTTATTGTTTGAACCTCAGTGCCAAGGATTCATATAATGTCGTATGTCATTCCCTTTGTCCTTCGGTATGTTACTTGCCCGAGATTCGATCGTGAGTATCCGCATACCTATTTCAATCTCGTTTACCGGGAAGTCTCTTTACTCGTTCCGTAATACAAGATCCCATGACTTACACTAAGTCACATTGCTTGCAAGGCTTGTGTGTGATGTTGTATTACTGAGTGGGCCCCGAGATACCTCTCCGTCACACGGAGTGACAAATCCCAGTCTTGATCCATACTAACTCAATGGACACCTTCGGAGATACCTGTAGAGCATCTTTATAGTCACCCAGTTACGTTGTGATGTTTGATACACACAAAGCATTCCTCCGGTGTTAGTGAGTTATATGATCTCATGGTCATAGGATAAATACTTGACACGCAGAAAACAGTAGCAACAAAATGACACGATCAACATGCTACGTCTATTAGTTTGGGTCTAGTCCATCACATGATTCTCCCAATGATGTGATCCACTTATCAAGCAACAACACCTTGTACATAGTCAGAAGACCCTGACTATCATTGATCAACTGGCTAGCCAACTAGAGGCTTGCTAGGGACAGTGTTTTGTCTATGTATCCACACATGTATCTTGGTCTTCATTCAATACAATTATAACATGGATAATAAACGATTATCTTGATACGGGAATTATAATAATAACTCATTTATCATTGCCTCTAGGGCATAATTCCAACAATCTCCCACTTGCACTAGAGTCAATAATCTAGCCCTCACATCACCATGAGAATTACATTGTAATAAATCTAACACCCATACATTTCTGGTGTTGATCATGCTTTGCCCGTGGAAGAGGTTTAGTCAGCGGGTCTACTACATTCAGATCCGTGTGCACTTTGCATATATTCACGTCCTCCTCCTCGACGTAGACGCGTATGAGGTTGAAGCGTCGTTTGATGTGTCTGGTCTTCTTGTGAAACCGTGGTTCCTTTGCTAAGGCAATGGCCCCTGTATTGTCACAAAACAGAGTTATTGGATTCAGTGCGCTCGGCACCACACCAAGATCCGTCATGAACTGCTTCATCCAGACATCCTCCTTAGTTGCCTCCGAGGCAGCCATGTACTCCGCTTCACATGTAGAATCAGCTACGACGCTTTTCTTGGAACTGCACCAGCTTACCGCACCCCCATTAAGAATAAATATGTATCCGGTCTGCGACTTAGAGTCGTCCGGATCTGTGTCAAAGCTTGCATCGACGTAACCTTTTACGGCAAGCTCTTCGTCACCTCCATACACAAGAAACATCTCCTTAGTCCTTTTCAGGTACTTCAGGATATTCTTGACCACCGTCGAGTGATCCACTCCTGGATTACTCTGGAACCTGCCTACCATACTTATGGCCAGGCTAACGTCCGGTCTAGTGCATAGCATTGTATATATGATAGAACCTATGGCTGAAGCATAGGGGGCGATGCTCATATGCTCTCTATCTTTATCAGTTGCTGGGCACTGAGTCTTACTCAATCTCGTACCTTGTAAAACTAGCAAGAACCCCTTCTTGGACTGTTCCATTTTGAACTTCTTCAAAACTTTATGAAGGCATGTGCTTTGTGAAAGTCCTATCAGGCGTTTTGATCTATCCCTATAGATCTTTATGCCTAGAATGTAAGCAGCTTCTCCTAGGTCCTTCATAGAGAAATTTTTATTCAAGTAATCCTTTATGCACTCCAAAAACTCCACGCCGTTTCCAATCAATAATATGTCATCCACATATAGTATTAGGAATGCCATGAGCTCCCACTCACTTTCTTGTAAATACAAGATTCTCCAACCACTTGTATAAACCCAAATGCTTTGATCACCTCATCAAAGAGTTTATTCCAACTCCGAGATGCTTACACCAGTCCATAAATGGATCACTGGAGCTTGCACACTTTGTTAGCATTTTTAGGATTGACAAAACCTTCGGGTTGCATCATATACAACTCTTCCTTAAGGAAACCGTTAAGGAACGCCGTTTTGACATCCATCTGCCAGATTTCATAATCAAAAAATGCAGCTATTGCTAACATGATTCGGACGGACTTAAGCATAGCTACGGGTGAGAATGTCTATTCGTAGTCAATCCCTTGAACTTGTGAAAAACCCTTTGCCACAAGTCGAGCTTTATAAACAGTCACATTACCGTCAGCGTTCGTCTTCTTCTTAAAGATCCATTTGTTCTTAATAGCCTTGCGGCCTTCAGGTAGTACTTCCAAAGTCCACGCTTTGTTTTCATACATAGATCCTATCTCGGACTTCATGGCCTCCAGCCATTTGTTGGAATCCGGGCCCACCATTGCTTCCTCATAATTCGTAGGCTCATCGTTGTCCAACAACATAATTGATTTAGTTTCATGATCATCATCATTAACTTCCTCCTCAACCGGCGTCGCAATGACAGGGGTTTCCCCTTTCCCTGCGCCACCATCCAGAGGGATGAGAGGTTCGACAACCTCATCAAGTTCTATCTTCCTCCCAGTCAATTCTCTCGAGAGAAACTCCTTCTCGAGAAAAGCTCCGTTCTTAGCAACAAACACTTTGCCCTCGGATTTGAGATAGAAGGTATACCCAACTGTCTCTTTTGGGTAACCTATGAAGACGCACTTTTCCGCTTTGGGTTCCAGCTTTTCAGGCTGAAGCTTTTTGACATAAGCATCACATCCCCAAACTTTAAGAAACGACAACTTTGGTCTTTTGCCATATCACCGTTCGTATGGTGTCGTCTCAACGGATTTTGATGGTGCCCTATTCAAAGTGAATGCAACTGTTTCTAATGCATAACCCCAAAACGATAACGACAAATCGATAAGAGACATCATAGATCACACCATCTCTAATAAAGTACGATTACGACGTTCGGACACACCATTACGCTGTGGTGTTCCAGGCGGTGTCAATTGTGAAACAATTCCACATTGTCTTAAGTGAGCACCAAACTCGAAACTCACATATTCACCCCCACAATTAGACCGTAGGAACTTGATCTTCTTGTTACACTGATTTTCAACTTCACTCTGAAATTTCTTGAACTTTTCAAATGTTTCAGACTTGTGTTTCATCAAGTAGACATAACCTTATCTACTCAAATCATTAGTGAAGGTGAGAAAATAACGATATCCGCCGCGTGCCTCCACATTCATCGGACCACACACATCGGTATGTATGATTTCCAACAAGTCACTTGCACGCTCCATTGTTCCGGAGAACGGAGTTTTAGTCATCTTGCCCATGAGGCATGGTTCGCACGTGTCAAGTGAATCAAAGTGAAGTGACTCCAAAATTCCATCAGTATGGAGTTTCTTCATGCGCTTTACACCAATATGACCTAAGCGGCAGTGCCATAAAAACATGGCGCTATCATTGTTAACTCTAACTCTTTTGGTCTCAATGTTATGTATTTGTGTATTATTACTATCAAGATTCAATATGAACAATCCTCTCACACTGGGTGCATGACCATAAAATATATTACTCATAGAAATAGAACAACCATTATTCTCTGACTTAAACGAGTAACCGTCTCGCAATAAACAAGATCTAGATATAATGTTCATGCTTAACGCAGGCGCTAAATTACAATTATTTAAGTTCATAACTAATCCTGATGGTAACTGAAGTGAAACTGTGCCGACGGCGATTGCATCAACCTTGGAACCATTTCCCACATGCATTGTCACTTCATCCTTCGCCAGCCTTCGCTTATTCCGCAGTTCCTGTTTCGAGTTGCAAATATGAGCAAAAGAATCGATATCGAATACCGAGGCACTACTACGAGAGCTGGTTAAGTACACATCAATAACATGTATATCGAATATACCTGATTTTTCTTTGACCGCCTTCTTATCAGCGAGAAACTTGGGGCAGTTGCACTTCCAGTGACCCATACCCTTGCAATAACAGCACTCCGTTTCAAGCTTAGGTCCAGCTTTGGATTTCTTCGTCGGATTGGCAACAGGCTTGCCGCCCTTCTTCGAATTACCCTTCTTTCCTTTGCCGTTTCTCTTGAAACTAGTGGTCTTATTCACCATCAACACTTGATGCTCTTTACGGAGTTCTGACTCTGCGACTTTCAGCATCGCGAATAACTCGCCGGGTGACTTGTTCATCCCTTGCATGTTATAGTTCAACACGAAACCCTTATAGCTTGGTGGCAGTGATTGCAGAATTCTGTCACTGATAGCCTCTTGCGGGAGTTCAATCCCCAGCCCAGCTAGACGGTTTGAGTACCCACACATTTTGAGCACATGTTCACTGACAGACGAATTCTCCTCCATCTTGCAAGCATACAATTTATCGGAGTTCTCATACCTCTCGATCCGGGCGTTCTTCTGAAATATAAACTTCAACTCCTGGAACATCTCATATGCTCCATGACGCTCAAAGCGACGTTGAAGTCCCGGCTCTAAGCCATACAAGACTGCACATTGAACTACTGAGTAGTCCTCCTTACATGTTAACCAAGCGTTCTTAACACCTTGGTCAGCCGTAGCGGGTGGTTCATCTCCTAGCGCAGCATTAAGGACATAATCCTTCTTCCCAGCTTGCAGGAGCAACTTAAGATTACGAGCCTAGTCTACAAAGTTGCTTCCATCATCTTTCAACTTAGCTTTCTCTAGGAACGTATTAAAATTTAGGGTGACTATCGCGTGAGCCATTGATCTACAACACAAATATATTCAAAGTGGACTTAGACTATGGTCAAGATAATTAAAGTTTAACTTAATCAAATTACTTGCTAAACTCCCACTCAAAAAGTACATCTCTCTAGTCATTTGAGTGGTTCATGATCCAATTCCACTAGCTCAAGTCCGATCATCACGTGAGTTGAGGATAGTTTCAGTGGTAAGCATCCCTATGCTAATCATATCAACAATATGATTCATGATCGACCTTTTGGTTTGACATGTTCCGAGGCCATGTCTGCACATGCTAGGCTCGTCAAGCTTAACCCGAGTGTTCCGCGTGTGCAACTGTTTTGCACCCGTTGTATGTGAACGTTGAGTCTATCACACCCGATCATCACGTGGTGTCTCGAAACGACGAACTGTAGCAATGGTGCACAGTCGGGGAGAACACAATTTTGTCTTGAAATATCAGTGAGAGATCACCTCATAATGCTACCGTCGTTCTAAGCAAAATAAGGTGCATAAAAGGATTAACATCACATGCAATTCATAATTGACATTATATGGCCATCATCACGTGCTTCTTGATCCCCATCACCAAAGCACCGGCACGATCTTCTGTCACCGGCGCCACACCATGATCTCCATCAACGTGTCGCCATCGGGGTTGTCGTGCTACTCATGCTATTACTACTAAAGCTACATCCTAGCAATATAGTAAACGCATCTGCAAGCACAAACATTAGTTTAAAGACAACCCTATGGCTCCTGTCGGCTGCCGTACCATCGACGTGCAAGTCGATATTAACTATTACAACATGATCATCTCATAGATCCAATATATCACATCACATCGTTGGCCATATCACATCACAAGCATACCCTGCAAAAACAAGTTACACGTCCTCTAATTGTTGTTGCATGTTTTACGTGGTGACCATGGGTATCTAGAAGGATCGCATCTTACTTACGCAAACACCACAACGGAGATATATGAATTGCTATTTAACCTCATCCAAGGACCTCCTCGCTCAAATCCGATTCCACTAAAGTTGGAGAAACCGACACTCGCCCGTCATCTTTGAAGAACGGGGTTGCTCGTAGTGATGAAACCAGTCTCTCCTAAGCGTACGAGTAATGTCGGCCCGAGCCGCTTCGATCCAACAATACCGCGGAATCAAGAAAAGACTAAGGAGGGCAGAAAATCGCACATCAACACCCACAAAAACTTTTGTGTTCTACTCGAGATGACATGTACGCATGAACCTAGCTCATGATGCCACTGTTGAGGAACGTCGCATGGGAAACAAAAAATTTCCTACGCGCACGAAGACTTGTCATGGTTATGTCCATCTATGAGAGGGGATTTCCGATCTACGTACCCTTGTAGATCGCACAGCAGAAGTGTTAAGAAACTCGGTTTATGTAGTGGAACGTCCTCACGTCCCTCGACCATCCCCGTGAACCGTCCCATGAACCACCCCGCGATCCGTCCCACGATCCGCTCCGATCTAGTGCCGAACGGACGACACCTCCGCGTTCAGCACACGTACAACTCGACGATGATCTTGCCTTCTTGATCCAGCAAGAGAGACAGAGAGGTAGATGAGTTATCTGGCAGCGTGACGGCGCTCCGGAGGTTGGTGGTGATCTAACCTCAGCAGGGCTCCGCCCGAGCTCCGCAGAAACGCGATCTAGAGGAAAAACCATGGAGGTATGTGGTCGGGCTGCCATGGCAAAGTTGTCTCAAATCAGCCCTAATACCTCCGTATATATAGGAGGGAGGGGAGGGGCCTTGCCTTGAGGCTCAAGGAGCCCCAAGAGGGTCGGCCGAAGGGGGGGGGGGAGGAGGAATCCTCCTCCAATCCTAGTCCAACTAGGATTAGAAGATGGAGTCCTTCCCTTCCTTCCCACTTCCCCTTTTTTCTTTTCTCTTTGATTTTCTCTTATCCTGCACAGGGGCCTTCTTGGGCTTGCCCACCATCCCACTAAGGGATGATGCGGCACCCCTAAGGCCTATGGGCTTCCCCGGGGTGGGCTGCCCCCCCCCCCCCCGGTGAATATCCGGAACCCATTCGTCACTGCCGGTACATTCCCGGTAATGCCGAAAACTTTCCGGTAATCAAATGAGGTCATCCTATATATCAATCTTCGTCTCCGGACCATTCTGGAAACCCTCGTGATGTCTGTGATCTCATCCGGGACTCCGAACAACATTCGGTAACCAACCATATAACTCAAATACGCATAAAACAATGCCGAACCTTAAGTGTGCAGACCCTGCGGGTTCGAGAACTATGTAGACATGACCCGAGGGACTCCTCGGTCAATATCCAATAGTGGGACCTGGATGCCCATATTGGATCCTACATATTCTACGAAGATCTTATCGTTTGAACCTCAGTGCCAAGGATTCATGTAATCCCGTATGTCATTCCCTTTGTCCTTCGGTATGTTACTTCCCCGAGATTCGATCGTCAGTATCCGCATACCTATTTCAATCTCGTTTACCGGGAAGTCTCTTTAGTCGTTCCGTAATACAAGATCCCATGACTTACACTAAGTCACATTGCTTGCAAGGCTTGTGTGCGATGTTCTATTACCGAGTGGGCCCCGAGATACCTCTCCGTCACACGGAGTGACAAATCCCAGTATTGATCCATACTAACTCAACGGACAGCTTCAGAGATACATGTAGAGCATCTTTATAGTCACCCAGTTATGTTGTGACGTTTGATACACACAAAGCATTGCTCCGGTGTTAGTGAGTTAGATGATCTCATGGTCATAGGAATAAATACTTGACACGCAGAAAACAGTAGCAACAAAATGACACGATCAACATGCTACGTCTATTAGTTTGGGTCTAGTCCATCACATGATTCTCCCAATGATGTGATCCAGTTATCAAGCAACAACACCTTGTACATAGTCAGAAGACCCTGGCTATCCTTGATCAACTAGCTAGCCAACTAGAGGCTTGCTAGGGACAGTGTTTTGTCTATGTATCCACACATGTATCTTGGTCTTCATCCAATACAATTATAGCATAGATAATAAACGATTATCTTGATACAGGAATTATAATAATAACTCATTTATCATTGCCTCTAGGGCATAATTCCAACAGTTTATCGTCTTTTGGGAGAGATACATCACTACTGAACATCATGTGACTCCAGTCCATATCACCATCATTGTTTACACCTCCAACATTTACCGCTTTATTTACTTTTGTGTTGCAATCACTATTACTTTTCCCGCTTGTGTTTTGATCCTTTGCAAACCACAAGGCCGGAGAGATTGACAACTCTCTGTACTTGTTGGGAGCAAAGTTATTTGTTTTGTGTGCAGGTCCACGTCTTCTGCTAGTGCCAAGGTGGGAGACACTTACTTGTTGATCCTAGGAGTCCTACTTGTCCGATAAACCTTACAGTCTTCGTGTGAGGGAAAACTTGCTGCTAACTACATCTCAACCTTCCATTTGGGGTAACCAACAAGGTGCGAGAAGTATATACATCATCTTGTCATCAGGTACAACGTACAACCTATGCAGAGTGTAAAACTATTCGAATAGTTGTGTCCACGGTCAAGGACAGATGGGTAGTCCTGCTTAAACTACGTCCAGTCGTTTCCGCATAAACCAAGTGTGTGTGTGTGTGTGTGTGTGTGTGTGTGTTTAAAGGTGTTATCTAAGAAAGATGATATGACAAGTTCGGTGACTTGGCATATAGGGTGAACCCCTGGTGTTTAATCTCTCAACAAATATGTTGATATTTTTAATATGTTCTTAAGATTACCATCTAAGTTATGATGCATATCCTTGCAAGCACTTGACCATGTTCATTTTGATTAAAACTTGCTTTCTGCAAAGTCTGCATATTACTTCATTATCGTACCAACTGCATTATCCATATCATGGGCTGTTTGCGAGTACATTCAAAGTACTCACTGGCTTGCCACTGGTTATGTTATTGACCAGGCATGGAGGAACCGTAGTTTGGAGAAGAATTCGTCATCGGAGACGGACACACGAACTAGGACGCTTCCCAGTCACAATGCCCGTTGGTGAAGGCTGATGGCATGGGCTCCCGTTTACTACCAAGATTTCCGCTAGTAGCTGTATTGGTGTGATTGGCCTTATAGGCCCTATCTATGTGAGATTTGACCATGGTGGTCATTTGTTCTATCAAAACGGTATGTTTGGATGTAAGACTCTTAATAATCAATATTTGTGTGTTCGGTGAGCATTGATCTCTACGATCACTCAGCACGTTCATTCGGCAATCTCGCTCGTAAGTCGGGGGTCCCCACACAAAGCAACCTCGGAATCCCTCGCACAAGATGCTCGGGAAAGGTAAAAACAAGTCCAGCAAGGCCGCTCGGCGTGTCGACGATCCCGATAGGAGCTGCGTATCTCGTTCTCAGGACACAACGGATAAGCGAAGCGTACGGTGGCCTGATAGACATCACCCGAGTTGCCCCGGGTTGGCCCCGCACAATGCTTTATTTTGGACCAGCACCATGAGCATTGGCCCTCCCTGTATTATGTTCAATTACTCCTCGGGTTCATGACGCCCTATGTTTTCAGTATTAACAGAATTATTATGTTGGGCAAATATAGTACCAATGTTGGGCCTTGCCAGACGAGCTTTCTCCCAAAACGAGACCTAGGGGGTCCCCATAACGACCCCAAGCATGTTAGGAGCGCTCATTTATGGAACATAACACCGGTAGCCAAAACTAAGGTGAAAAAGGTGGAACAAAACACCAGGCTAGAAAGTCAAGCCTTCCACCTTTTACCAAGTATATAGGTGCATTAAATTAAATAGCAATAACACAGTGATATAACAAGGAACCCATGTTTGCACATGGAAGCAACTGCAGCTGTAACTAGCAAGGTTTTCCATTGGTTAAGCAAGCGGTAACATATCGAATCAGTGGTTTGCTAGGTTGTAGACACGTTGAAGGTTTCGTGGCAATGTTGAGAGGCTGGCATTTAACAGGTGGTAGGCTATGAGACATAACGAAAGAAACGAGACAACTAGCATGGCAATGATAGTAATGATATCTAGGGAAATGATCATCTTGCCTGAGATCCCGCTTGGAAGAAGAATGACTCCGTGAAGCACACGAACCGACGTAGTTGAAGGAATCCTCACATTCCGACACGCTTGCGGAACTCTATCGAGACAAAGCAAACTGGAAACAAGAATCAACACACGACAACACCACCAAAAAATCATGATATGATGCACCTCTTAATATGATGCATGATCAGTTTCAAATATGCAAGGCAGGGCATGGCAATTCACAGAGTCAAACGCTACACATTAAGTGAAGCTCAGTATTCAACGAGTTGCATATTGACGAGACTCCATATGTAATTATTTAGTTCACTCCTGTTTATTTACACGACAATATTAAATGTTGTTAAACATGGCAAGGGGTGAAGCACAAATAATCTACCTATCTAGGCATTTTAAATGAGGCCGGAAACGACATATAGCGTCTCCGAACTGACCCCACACGTTCACTTTTTAATCAGTTCAGATCTGTCCTAATCACATTTTATGTTTGTTAAACGGCAAAACAAAGTGACTCACGTGATTCTAATCGTTGTTTGAGTCCATTTACATATATGGCTCATCTCCAAAGGAGCTACGAATCACTAGCTACGAATTAAACCATTATTAACACTTCGACACACAAACCAATGCAAACAGCGCACTAAACAGTTTTAAATAAGCATGAGAGTTGGAAAATCTTAATTTACGCAAAATTCTAATAACTTCACATATATAACTCTCTACGGTCCGACGCACGGATTTAAAACTACAGCCGTTTTCAAATAATGCCTTTTTCCGAAAAAGAATAAATCACACGTTAAAATAAAAAAACAACTACATGCCGAATCTGCTACGGGCCAAGACAGTGCAGCGCACGCATCATAGTTAAAGATCGCCCTGTGCGAGGGATAGGCGGGGTTGGGGCGCTCCCCATGGGCGCATGGGCCAGCTCGTGGGGAAGGAGGCGCCTGGGCCAGGGCGAGGTAGCGCAGGCCCGCCTGGGCGCTGGACTTGCTGAAGGAGGCTGGCCACGGGGCGGCTGGAGTGGCCGAACCGGGCCTTGGCTGGGCATGGGGTGGCTTCGCCCAGTGGGGCGAGGCGGTCCACGCGGGCAAGCTGGAGCTGCTCGTCTAGATCGGGGCGAGCAGGGTTGAGCGACCGGACGCGCTAGAGGCACGCGGCGGCAGCGGCTCCCGACGGCGCCGGTGAAGGGTAGGCGGCTCCGGCAGACCTTGGCGGTGAGGGTGGCCAAGGAGGGGGTACTACGACCTGGATCCGGTGAGATCCGGCCGGCGACGGGCCCCCCGACGGCTCTACGGGAGGGAGAGATCGGGGCAGCTCCCATGGCGGCTCGGTCCTGCACAGAAGAGGAGAGATAGGTGATGGAGTGCAGGCCGCGGGATGGTAAGAAGAGAGGGAGAGGAAGTTCGGCGGGGCTCTGGCCAGCTCCGGCGAGGGGGCGGTGCTCCGGCGGCCTGCCGACGTGGTCCTCACAGCGGTGACCGGCTCGGGGCCCCTGGAGTAGAGGAGCTCGGGCAGTTCTGGAGGGAGCTCGGGGTTGGGCCCAGATGGGCTTCCCAGGGCCCGATCTGGGTTCTTGCGGGCCTGTGGCTGGAGGTGGGCGAGGCTGGAGGCTAGGGTTTCGGGCGCGGATCTCGAGGAGAGGGGGGCACCCAAATACGCAGGTCAGGGGTGGTTATATAGGGAAAGGGGCTAGGGTTAGCAGATTTCATATCCTATTCGGACCGTAGGATCGCGATCCGATGGCTCTGATCGGAGGGGGTTTACTAGATGGGGTAGTGACTGTGTAGAGAGGGTGTTAGGCTAATATGAGAGGGAGATTGTGGCCCGGCAACGAGATCTTTAAAACACCAAAAAACGTCCGACGATAGCTGATGACGGTGTCGCTACGGTCGACCGTTCGGGTATCAAACAGACTCCGATTGCGACGAAATTTGGCAGGCGGCTTACCTATACTAAAATAAGACCGCACGCCAAGTTCCAACCCAATCCAAGAATATTTGATACGCACTTTTAAAAACAATATTAAACGATGCTACGGGCGCGTGCGTGTGTGGTCGGGCTCAAAACGGTCAACGACGAACACAGAGAGAACCGACAACTAATAACGGATGCAAGTTTTGAAAACTGGCGGCAACGGAGTGTAGATGCAATGCGGATGATGCTATGATGAATGCAACAGACAATCTAATCGCACGGCGGCAACAGAATAAAAGGGGAATCTTCTAGATCCTCGGTGTCGTGCTGTTATAACTCTCCTACACTAACGAGAGATCTCGCCCCGAGATCTAAGAATGAAAGGGGGAGAGGAAGAGAAGAGAAAGAGGTAAAACTTAGTTGTTTCTTTGACAAACGAGTGAAACCAATGAATCTTAAAGGTTGCAAAGACATGAGGCATGACATAAGGAACAAGCAAGAATTCACACAAAATTTTTGCAGCACTTCGGTAGGAAAAAAGGGCAAAAAATTGATAAGATGTAAAGATCTTGACTAGATTCACAACAAACCAACTAAATTGAGAAAGCAAGGAGAGAACATGATCTTGATAACCCAAGACATTGGAAGAAATAGAGCAACATCACAATCCTCCGGAACAAGACATAGAAGTTAGATCATAGGAGGGAATAGAACAGAGAAGAAAAATGACAACTACTATCACAATTGAATTTGGCAAGCATCCTTGCAATAAGAATTGAATGGAGTTGTTGGAAAACCAACAATGGAAAGAACAAACTTGTAGTGGACTTACGAAAACCATCTCAACAGTGAGATGACAACCAGCCACTAATAGAACCAAGGATTGATTGGATGCAACAAGAAAGGCAAAACTTCTTTCACCAAGAGGATAGATTGAGAACTTGCATCAATGATAATCACCATAATAGCAACAATCCTTAGGAAAAGCTATAGGTGAAATCTAAACCAAGATAGCTCAATGAAGAAACCATGGGTTTGAAAATATCTCATGATCAAATGATTTGTGAGTTTAATTATCTCATTCTTGAAACAACTTCTGTTCAAGACTACTCCACTAACAAGAATGCTATAACAACACCACAAGGATAAGGAGGAAAAAATGTACTTTGAAATGCAAAACACAGGATGTTTGAGCCTCTCCAAAATGAATGTTGAAGAACACTTAGAGAAATAATTGAAACCTTGATTAACCACCATGAAGGACCTCCAGAGTAGAAGGATGATAGAAACGAATTGAAGCTTGAAAAAGAATAAGATTGAGGCCTTGCAAAGATTAGATGACTCTTCACGCAGTGATGCTTGAGAAAACTTGGAACTTCGGAAAACGAAGATGAACAACCTAGAATAGAAAATTGATATCATGAGCCACTTTCGAAAGAAGAATTGAAATCACCTTAATGAACAAGAATAAGAATTATGTTATGCTTATCCTTCATCAAATTAAATTGATGACAAGCAACAGATTTAGCATACCACTTATTCTTCTTGAAAATATTGAGGAGAGATATGAGCACAAACTTGAACAAGTCTTGAAGGAGACACCAGTAAGAATTGGAATGAATGGGGATGCAAGAATGAATGGAGATACATGAGAATGAAGAGATCTTGAGCCACCTCAGAGAAAAAATTGAACAACACACTAGAATAATTGAGACACGAATGAAGAGACAACAACTGAGAAGAATTTGAGAATGAAGGTGAAAGCCGAGAACGAAGAAATCTTCTGAGATGATGGCCTTCGGTGGATTGAAAATGAAAAGAAATCTGAAATGCACCGGATAGATATGGAAGGAATTTCTCATGATTGGGAACAATTACGAAGATAACACTAAGCTGAGATGACAACCTTAATGGACAAGATTTGAGAGAAACACTCCTTCGGTCTTCCAAGCTGAGAAAGATGGCAAGAAGCACCATCAAGAATTACCAAGACACTCCGAAATAATGAATAAGGAAAAGTTGAGCCAAAGAAGGAAATAATTGAATAAATCTTGAAGAAGGAATATGGCTGATGGACATCATTCTTACGTCATGCTTGAAAGAATAGAGATCTCCAGAAAAGATTAGAAGAGCCTGGAAAGATCGTGGGAAACCTGCGAGTTATGGGCCCACTAAAGGAAAACATCGTTGAAAAAATTGATTAGAAAAGAGAGATTGCACCGGAATAATTAAAAACTTGATGAGTTTGGGATCCTCTAAATAATTGAAAGGATTGAAAACAAGAAACTTCTGAGATCTCTTCTACACTCCGGATAGAACAGAGAGGGATGAATGAATACGAAAAGATTGAATGAGAATTTCCAACACACAAATCATATAGGAAGGAAAGGATATGAAGAACATAGATAGCTTGAATTGAACTCACCGGAGAAGAAAACACGAAGGAAAAATGATGAACTCGGAACTCCTCAGAATCTTCACAATGAATCACCGGTTACAAAATAGATGAAGAAATAGCGGAAGCAATAATGAATTGAAATGCACTTGGATAATGACTGAAGCATTGAAGAAAAGGGAAGGAGGGTGGGGAAAAACAAAGACAACTTGGGACAGATGAGATGAATTCCGAAAAGAAATGAGAGATTGATTTTGCAGAAGTTGGAGAGGATTGAATTCACTTGAATAGAAGCACATTGGTTGAAAATAATTGATATGATGACTTCGGTTGAAAGAATTGATAGGACAATTTGATTGAGCAAAAGAATTTGCATTCCCAAAAAAATATGAGAACACCACTTGGAAAAGATATGAAATCACCACTTGACATCGAAGCAACTCGAATTACCATACTGCAACAAACAAAGGATGAGGCTTACAACACAAGCCGGAAAAAATTCATGACAAAGATTTCGTCCGATATTTTCGTGGATAGGATCGCGCGAGCTCTATCCTACAGTAGCCATCATGTACAAGGAAGTGAACACGACATACGAAGCGTCCCCGAGTCGTAGCATGCTACAAGGACTCTTTAAGACACAACAAGAACCGATGTAAGACGACCATGAACAAACAAATCCACTAGATGTAGAACCCCAACCTCACATCATGCATTTGTTGGAAGATTGTCCTATAAGTAACTACTTGAATTCCCACCTAAGAACTCCCGAAATTTCTGGTCATGCAATCGGGTCCACGGATACAAGGAGTAAAATCCATCACTCAATTCCTAGCAATAACACTACCTGTCCAGTGTATCACACCCGTCAACACATAACCAGAATCTTGGAACTTCATCTATCTCAGATCCTCGTAATCACAACGATACTCAGTATGGCAGTACCCCCGAACTCTGTGCACCAGTACTGGGGATGTCGGGGTTATCCCGCCACTACCAGTATTGAAGCAATTTCGAACATCCTTCGTCCTAAGATACTAAAAAAATCTGAATGATAACGATGTGCTCAAGAATCCCCTTGAGCTCAACTCCCCGGAAGAAATCAAGTCAGTCAGGAGGCACCAAGACAGAACTCCGTCACATCGACATCATATAGATTCCAAAAATATCCATATGATCCTAAATTTTTTTGAGTGGAAGAGGAGTAGAATTAAATTATTACGTCAAGATTCCTCACCAGAGCATGGAAGAAGAGAAAAAAGAATCATACTCTCCGATATATAACTAGACTCAAAGCAGTTTTTCACTAGACTCGAATCAGCCAAATTCGATCAATCAAGGGGGCTCCTAGGTCGGTACTGATCTGATACGAACTTGTCACGCCCAAGATGTGGTCCTATCCTTATTTTGGCGCTAGGGCCTCGACAGGGATAGAAACACATCTCGTCATTTTGCAAGAATGGATATCGTTACAAGTACATGTACTGAAAATATGAGTATAAAGAGTTGGCTTACACTGGCCACAAGCTACATCAGAGTCACATTAGTACAATACATACAATCATCATGAAGAAGAGAAGGTCCGACTACGGACGAAAACAAACGATAAAAGAACGACGTCCATCCTTGCTATCCTAGGCTGCCGACCTGAAACCCATCCTAGATCGATGAATAAGAAGAAGAAACTCCTAATAGCACAATCAGCGTGCTCAAGTCAAAGTAACTCTTTACCTGTACCTGCAACTAGTGTTGTAATAATCTGTGAGCCACAGGGACTCAGCAATCTCATTTCCGAAGGTATCAAGACTAGCAAAGCTAAATGGGTGAGGTATGGTTAAGTGGTGAGGCTGCAGCAAGCGACTAGGCATTTATTTTAGGTGGCTAACTTACGAGTACAAGAAAAAAGAGGGGGATGATCTATGCATAGCGGACGTGAGCTACTGATGATCAAATGAATGATCCTAAACACCTACTTACGTCACACATAACCCCACCGTGTCCTCGATCGGAGAAGGAGCTTACGAAAGAGACAGACACGTTTACGCACACAGTTGGCATATTTGAATTAAGCTTACTTCAAGTTATCTAGAACCGGATGTTAAACAAATTTTCCACGTTGCCACATAACAGCGGACACGACTTTTCGAAAGATTTAACCCTGCACGGGTGCTCCAACTAGTCCATCACAAACTACCACACGCTGCGACGGAATGACCTCGATCAGGGAAACCCGTGATCTCCTCCGGTTCCTATTAGTAAACCTCAATCTCGAGATAGCCCAAAGCATCCTCAGAATCCCTCGCACAAGATGCTCGAGAAAGGTAAAACAAGTCCAGCAAGGCCACCCGGCATGTCGACGATCCCGACAGGAGCCACGTAACTCGTTCTCAGGACACGACGGATAAGCGAAGCGTACGGTGTCATGATAGACATCACCTGAGTTGCCCCGGGTTGGCCCCACATGGTGCTCTATGTAGGACAAGCACCATCAACATCGTCCCTCCCTGTATTATGTTGAATTACTCCTCCGGTTCATGACGCCCTATGTTTTCAGTATTAACAGAATTATTATGTTGGGAAAATATAGTACCAATGTTGGGCCTTGCGAGACGAGCTTTATCCCAAAACGAGAATCTAGGGGGTCCCCATAACAACCCCAAGCATGTTAGGAGTATTTATGGAACATAACACCGGTAGCCGAAACTAGGGATGCAAAGGTGGAACAAGACACCAGGCTAGAAAGCCAACCCTTCCACCTTTTACCAAGTATATAGGTGCATTAAATTAAATAGAAATAATATGGTGATATAACAAGGAACCCATGTTTGCACATGGAAACAACTGCACCTGCAACTAGCAACTCTATCCAATGGTTGAAAGCGGTAACATAGCGAATCAGTGGTTTGCTAGGTTGTAGATAGGTTGAAGGTTTCATGGAAATGTTGAGAGGCTGATATTTAAAGGTGGTAGGCAACGAGACATAACGAAACAAATGAGACAACTAGCATGACAATGATAGTAATGGTATCTAGGTAAATGATCATCTTGCCTGAGATCCCGCTTGGAAGAAGAACGACTCCGTGAAGCAGACGAACCGACATAGTCGAACGAGTCCTCATATTCCGACACGCTTGCGGTACTCTACCAAGACGAATCAAACCGGAAACAAGAATCAACACACGGCAACACCACCAAAACGCACGATATGATGCACCTCCTAATATGATGCATGATCACTTTCAAATATGCAAGATAGGATATGGTAATTCACACGGTCAAACGCTACACATTAAGTGAAGATCAATATGCAACGAGTTGCATATTGACGAGACTCCACATGTAATTATTTAGTTCACTCATGTTTATTTACACGACAATATTAAATTTTGTTAAACATGGCAAGGGGTGAAGCACAAATAATCTACCTATCTAGGCATTTTAAATGAGGTCGGAAACGACATATCGGGTCTCTGAACTGACCCCACACGTTAACTTTGTAATCTGTTTAGATCCGTCCTAATCACATTTTATGTTTGTTAAACAGCAAAACAAAGTGGTTCACATGATTCTACTCATCGTTCTAGTCCATTTACATACATGGCTCATCTCCAACGGGGCTACGAATCACTAGCTACGAATTAAACCATTATTAACATGCCGACATGCAAACCAATGCAAACAACACAATAAACAGTTTTAAATATGCATGAGAGTTGGAAAATCTTAATCTACGCAAAATTCTAATCACTTTACATATATAACTCTCTGCGATCCGACGCACGGGTTTAAAACTACGATCCTTTTAAAATAATGCCTTTTTCTAAAAAGAATAAATCGCAGGTCAAAATAAAAAAACAACCACGGACCGAATCTGCTACGGGCCAAGATAGTGCAGCACGCGCAACATATTTAAAGATCACCCTAGGCGAGGTATAGGTGGATTTGGGGCGCTCACCATGGGCTCATGGGACGACTCGTGGGGAAGGAGGCGCCTGGGCCAGGGCGAGGCAAAGCAGGCCGGCCTAGGCGCTAGGCCTGTTGGAGGAGGCTGGCCACGAGGCGGCTCGAGTGGCCGAACTAGGCCTCGGATGGGCTTGGGAGGCTTCGGCCTAGTGGGGTGAGGCGTCCCAGGCGGGCGAGCTAGAGCTGCTCGTCTGGATTAGGGCGAGCAGGGTCGGGCGACCCGACATGCTGGAGGCACCCGGCGGCAGCGGCTCCTGGCGGTGCCGGCGAAGGGGAGGCAGCGTCGGCAGACCTTGGCAGCGAGGGAGGCCACAAACGGGGTCCTCCGACCCAGATCCGGTCAAATCCGGCCGGTGACGGGGCCCTAGACATCTCCATGGGAGGGAGAGCTCGGGGCAGCTCCCAGGGCGGCTCGGTCCTACAGAGAAGAGGGGAGAGAGGTGAGGTAGTGCAGGTCGTGGCACGGAAATAAGAGAGGGAGGAGGAAGTCCGGCGGGGCTGTGTCCAGTGATACGTCTCCAACGTATCTATAATTTTTGATGGTTCCATGCTATTATCTTGTCAACTTTGGATGTTTTGTATGCATGAATATGCTTTTTTATATCTTTTTTGGGACTAACCTATTAACTCAGTGCCAAGTGCCAGTTTCTTTTTTTCGTGTTTTTGACCTTTTTCAGAGGAGAATTTTAAACGGAGTCCAAACGGAATGAAACCCGCGGAATGATTTTTTCCATAAGAGAAGATACGCAGGGAACTTGAGAACCAAGACAAAGGACCTCGGGGGAGGTCACAAGCCCCCTAGCCGCAGCCTGGGGGCGCCTAGCAGGCTTGTGCCCCCCCCCCCCCCCCCCGTGGCTCCTTTGCCCTACCTCTTCCGCCTATAAATTCTCTAAAAATCCAAAACCACCGGAGGGAGCCACGAAAATACTTTTCCGCCGCCGCAAGCTTCTGTCTCCGCAAGATCCCATCTGGGGACCATTCTAGTGCCCTGCCGGAGGGGGATTCAGACATGGAGGTCTTCTTCATCAACACCATTGCCTCTCTGATGATGCGTGATTAGTTCACCATAGACCTTTGGGTCCATAGCTAGTAGCTAGATGGCTTCTTCTATCTCTTGGATCTTCAATACAAAGTTCTCCATGATCTATCCGATGTAACTTTCTTTTGCGGTGTGTTTGTCGAGATCCGATGAATTTTGGATTTATGATCAGATTATCTATGAATATTATTTGAGTCTCCTCTGATCTCTTATATGCATGATTTCGTATACTTGTATTTCTCTTCGAGTTGTGGGTTTCGTTTGGCCAACTTGATCTATAATTCTTGCAATGAGAGAAGTGCTTGGTTTTAGGTTCATACCGTGCGGTGTCCTCACCTAGTGACAGAAGGGGTAGCGAGGCACGCATCGTGTTGTTTCCATCAAGGGTAAAAAGATGGGGTTGATATCATATTGCATGAATTTATCCCTCTACATAATGTCATGTTGCTTAAGGCGTTACTCCGTTTGTTATGAACTTAATTCACTAGATGCATGCTGGATAGCGGTCGATGTCTGGAGTAATAGTAGTAGATGCAGACAATATTGGTCTACTTGTCTCGGAAGTGATGCCTATATGTATGATCATTGCCTTAGATATCATCATGACTTTGCGCGATTCTATCAATTGCTCGACAGTAATTCGTTCACCCACCGTAATACTTGCTATCATGAGAGAAGCCTCTAGTGAACACTATGGCCCCCGGGTCTACTTCACATCATATTTTCAGATCTACACTTTTACTTTGTTGCACTTTCCACATTCAGATATCACCTTGCAAATAACCGTGAAGGGATTGACAACCCCTTTATAGCGTTGGGTGCAAGTTTGTTTGTTTTTGCGAAGGTACATTGGTGCTTCATCTTGCTACTCCTAATGGATTGATACATTGGTTCTAAACTGAGGGAAATACTTATCACTATTGTGCTGCATCACCCTTTCCTCTTCAAGGGAAAAACCAACGCAAGCTCAAGAGGTAGAACGAAGAATTTCGGGTACCGTTGCCGGGGAGGATCAACTCAAGAATAGTCTCCCATCAACGTGCCAATTTCTGGCGCCGTTGCCGGGGAGTATACAAAGTGAAGCATATCCAAGTAACTATCACAAACTCATCTCTTGCATTTACATTATTTGTCGTTTTCCTCTCCCCCACTTGTGAAAAAAATACAAAAATATTTGCCTTTTTCATTCGCCCTTTTCTTTCGCTTGCTTTCTGTTCGCTTGTGTGTTTGTCTGCTTGCTGAGTCACCATGACTGAAAACACCAAATTGTGTGACTTCCCGAATACTAATAATAATGATTTATTAGTACTCCGATTGCTCCCGCCACTAGTGCGGAATCATATGAAACCAATGCTGCTTTGCTGAATCTTGTTATGAAAGAGCAATTTTCCGGCCTTCCTAGTGAAGATGTCGCATCCCATCTTAATACCTTCATTGAGTTATGCGAAATGCAAAAGAAGAAAGATGTGGATAATGATGTGATTAAATTGAAGCTATTTTCATTCTCATTACGAGATCGAGCAAAAACTTGGTTTTCATCTTTACCCAAAAATAGTATTGATTCTTGGAACAAGTGTAAAGATGCTTATATATCCAAGTATTTTCCACCGGCTAAGATTATCTCTCTCCGTAATGATATCATGAATTTTAAGCAACTAGATCATGAACATGTTGCACAACCTTGGGAGAGAATGAAATTGATGATTAGAAATTGTCCCGCTCATGGCTTGAGTCTTTGGATGATTATACAAATCTTCTATGCAGGTTTGAATTTTGCTTCTAGAAATATCTTTGATTCCGCCTCCGGTGGAACTTTCATCGAAATCACACTATGATAAGCCACAAAACTCCTAGATAATATCATGACAAACTATTCTCAATGGCACACTGAAAGGTCACCTACTAGTAAAAAAGTGCATGCTATAGAAGAAATTAACTCTTTGAGTGCTAAGATGGATGAGTTAATGAAATTGTTTGCTAGTAAAGGTGCTCCTCTAGATCCAAATGATATGCCTTTGTCTTCCTTTATTGAGAATAGCAATGAAAGCTTGGATGTTAATTTTGTTGGTAGGAATAATTTTGGCAACAACAATGCTTACAGAGGTAACTTAATTCCTAGGCCTTTTCCTAGTAATCCCTCTAATAACTTTGGCAATTCCTACAACAATGCTCATGGAAATTACAATAAATTACCCTCTCATCTTGAGAGTAATATTAAAGAGTTCATCCACTCGCAAAAGATTTGCAATGCGTCCATAGAAGAAAAACTGCTTAAAATTGATGACTTGGCTAGGACCGTTGATAGAATGTCTATTGACATTGATTCTTTGAAATTAAGATGTGCTCCTCCCAAGATTAATATGGATGAAACTTTGAAAGCTATGCGTGTTTCCATGAATGAGAGTAAAGAAAGAACCGCCCAAATTCGTGCTAGACATGACTGGCTTAAAAAGGTGTGTTCTCGTGATGAGAATCACAAAGATCTTAAACTGCTTGGTGTGACTCCTATTGAATCCTTGTTTTCTAATGTAAATCCTAATTTTGATGGGGCTGGATATGAATCCACTTTGGTTGAGAAACGCCCCAATGATTCAGAGTCTATTTATCTTGATGCTAAAAGCACTGAAAGTGGAGTAGAGGATATCAAAACTTTGAGTAGTAATGAAATTAATACTTTGGATTTCAAGGAATTCAATTATGATAGTTGCTCTTTGATTAAATGTATTTCCTTTATGAAATCCATGCTAAACTCTCCACATGCTTATAGCCAAAATTAGGCCTTTACCGATCATATCATTGATGCTATGATGAAATCTCTTGAAGAGAAACTTGAGTTGGAGATATCTATTCCTAGAAAACTTCATGATGAGTGGGAAACTACTATCAAAATCAAGATTAAAAACTATGAATGCAATGCTTTGTGTGATTTGGGTGCTAGTGTTTCCGCTATTCCAAAGTCTTTATGTGATGTTCTAGGCTTCAATGAGATTGATGAGTGCTCTCTTAATTTACATCTTGCGGATTCTACTGTTAAGAAACCTATGGGAAGGATCAATGATGTTCTTGTTATTGCAAATAGGAACTATGTACCCGTAGATTTCATTGTGCTTGATATTGATTGCAATCTGACATGTCCCATCATTCTTGGTAGACCTTTCCTTAGGACTATTGGTGTTGTCATCGATATGAAGGAAGGGAATATTAGATTTCAATTTCCATTAAAGAAGGGCATGGAACACTTTCCTACAAATAAAATAAGATTTCCTTATGAATCCACGATGAGGGATACTTATGGTTTGAGCACCAAAGATGACGATACTTGATTCTATCGCCTTATGCCTAGCTAAGGGCGTTAAACAATAGCGCTTGTTGGGAGGCAACCCAATGAATTTATCTTTGCTTTTTGCTTTATGTTTTGTTGTGTCCACAACATCATAATTCTGTTATGATTGTGTTTTTTGTGTTTGTGCCAAGTAAAACATTTATGACTAGTTTTGGTGATGGTTGTTTGATCATGCTGAAAAAGACAGAAACTTTGTGCTCACAAAATTATTTATAATTCCTATCCAGAAAGAGATTTTGAGTTGATTCTTTTTTATGCTGGTTGATATGAAAATTGCCCTAATTTTCATATTGTTTCAGAATTTTTGGGATACCAGAAGTATACAGATTGCTACAGACTGGTCTGTTTTTGACAGATTCTGTTTTTGTTGTGTTGATTGCTTATTTTGATGAAACTATGGATAGTATCGGGGGTACTAGACATGGAAAAGTGAGAATGCAGTAATCTAACATCAATCTAGATAGAAATCAAGTTTACTACAGTACCTAAAGAGTTGGTAGTTTGTTTTCTTATGCTAATGATATCACGAGTTTCTGTTTAAGTTTTCTGGTGTGAAGTTTTCAAGTTTTGGGTGATGTTCTCATGGACAATGGGATAAAGAGTGGAAAGAGCTTAAGCTTGGGGATTACCAAGGCATCCCAAGCCAAATTCAAGGACACCAAAAAGCCTAAGCTTGGGGATGCCCCGGGAAGGCATCCCCTCTTTCGTCTTCAATCCATCGGTAACGTTACTTGGAGCTATATTTTTATTCACCACATGATATGTGTTTTGCTTGGAGCGTCGTGTATTATAGGAGTATTTTCTTTTTGTTTTGTTGCAATCATCCTTTCTGCACACCTTTTTGAGAGGGACATGCACTCATCGTGAATTTGCTAGAATACTCATTGAGCTTCACTTATATCTTTTGAGTTAGGCAATTTAGCTCGCATGTGCTTCACTTATATCTTTTGAGCTAGATAACCTTGCTCTAGTGCTTCACATAGATCTTTTTAGAGCACGGCGGTGTCATATTTTGTAGAAATAAAAACTCACGATCTTCACTTATATCTTTTTGAGAGTGCTCTCTCGAAGTAACTTGGTAATTGGCTTGTGCTATGAAAGTAGTCCTAAAGATGATAGGCATCCAAAGAGGATATAATAAAAACTTCCATATTCAAGTGCATTGATTAGTAAGAGAAGTTTGATTCCTGACAATTAGTTTTGAGATTTGGATATGGTAATATTAGAGTTATGTTAGTAGGGTGTTGTGAATCTAGAAATACTTGTGTTGAAGTTAGTGATTCCTGTAGCATGCACGTATGGTGAACCGCTATGTTAGGAACTCGGAGCATAATTGATTTATTGATTTTCATCCTTTGTGTGGCGGTCGGGATCCCGCGATGGTTAACACCTACCAACCCTTCCCCTAGGAGTATGCCTTTAGCACTTTGTTTCGATTATTAATAAAACTTTCGCAATAAGTATATGAGTTCTTCATGACTAATGTGAGTCCATGGTATAGATGCACTTTCGCCTTCCACCATTGCTAGCCTCTCTAGTGCTGTGCAACTTTCGCCGGCGCACAAACCCACCATATAACTTTCTCAAAACAGCCACCATACCTACCTATTATGGCATTTTCATAGCCATTCCGAGATATATTGCCATGCAACTCCCACCGTTATGTCTCATGACTTGTGCCGTAACTTTCATATTGCCATTGCCTGATCGTAATATAGCTAGCGAGATGTTTCCACGTCATACGCTAAGCTAGATCGTTGCACATCCCGGTACACTACCGGAGGCATTTCCTATAGAGTCGTCATTGTTCTAAGTATTGAGTTGTGAGTAAATAAAGTGTGATGATCATCATTTTTAGAGCATTGTCCCATGTGAGGAAATAAAAAAAAGGCCAAAGATGCCCACCAAAAAAAATAAAAAGAGGCCAAAGGGCCCAAACAAAAAAAATGAGAGAAAAAGAAAGAAGGGACAATGCTACTATCTTTTTCCACATTTGTGCTTCAAAATAGCACCATGTTCTTCATGATAGAGAGTCTCTTGTTTTGACACTTCCATATACTAGTGGGAATTTTCATTATATAACTTGGCTTGTATATTCCAATGATGGGCTTCCTCAAAATTGCCCTAGGTCTTCGTGAGCAAGCAAGTTGGGTGCACACCCACTAGTTCTCATTTTGAGCTTTCACACACTTATAGCTCTAAGTGCATCCGTTGCATGGTTATCCCTGCTCATTCACATTGATATCTATTGATGGGCATCTCCATAGCCCATTAATACTCCAAATCAATGTGACCATCTCCTCCTTTTTGCCTCACAACCTCCACCACACTCTATTCCACCTATAGTGCTATATCCATGGCTCACGCTCATGTATTGCGTGCGAGTTGAAAAGGTTTGCGAAAGTAAGAGTGCGAAAACAATTACTTGGCCAATACCGGGGTTGTGCATGATTTGAATTCGTTGTGCTGGGATGATGGGAGCATAGCCAGACTATATGATTTTGTAGGGATAACTTTCTTTGGCCTTGTTTTTTCAAAAGTTCATAATTACTTTGCTAGTTTGCTTGAAGTATTATAGTTTTCATGTCAATAGTAAACTATTGTTTTGAATCTTACGGATCTGAACATTCATGCCACAAGAAAGAAGTTACAAATGACAAATATGTTAGGTAGCATTCCACATCAAAAATTCAGTCTTTATCACTTCCCTACTCGAGGACGAGCATGAGTTAAGCTTGGGGATGCTTGATACGTCTCCAACGTATCTATAATTTTCCATGGTTCCATGATATTATCTTGTCAACTTTGGATGTTTTGTATGCATGAATATGCTTTTTATATCTTTTTTGGGACTAACCTATTAACTCAGTGCCAAGTGCCAGTTTCTGTTTATTTTCCGTATTTTTGACCTTTTTCAGAGGAAAATTTTAAACGGAGTCCAAATGGAATAAAACCTGCGGAATGATTTTTTCCATTACAGAAGATACGCAGGAACTTGAGAACCAAGGAAAAGGACCTCGGGGGAGGTCACAAGCCCCCTAAACGCGGCCTGGGGGGCGCCTAGCAGGCTTTTGGGCCCCCCGTGGCTCCTTTGCCCTACCTATTGATACGTCTCCGTCGTATCTACTTTTCCGAACTTTTTGCCATTGTTTTGGACTTTAATTTGCATGATTTGAATGGAACTAACCCGGACTAACGCTGTTTTCAGCAGAATTGCCATGGTGTTGTTTTTGTGCACAAATAAAAGTTCTCGGAACGTCCTGAAATTTTACGGAGATCTTTTCTGGAATAAGAGAAAAATACCTGCGCAAAGATCCACGTGAGGAGGTGTGCCAGTGGGCCACAAGCCCACACGACGCGACCACCCCCTAGGCCGCGCCATGCAAGCTTGTGGGGCCCATGTGGCACCACCGCCCCCAATCTCAGTCCTATATCTTCTGTTTTGCCTGGAAAAAATCAGAGAGAAGGTTTCATCGCCTTTTGCGATACGGAGGCGCCGCCACATCCTGTTCTTCATCTGGAGGGCAGATCTGGAGTCCGTTTCGGGCTCCGGAGAGGGGAAATCGTCGCCATCGTCATCACCAACCTTTCTCCATCGACAATTCCATTATGCTCTTCATCGTTCATGAGTAATCTCATCGTAGGCTTGCTGGACGGTGATGAGTTCGATGAGATCTATCATGTAATCGAGTTAGTTTTTGACGGGGATTGATCTCTAGTATCCACTATGTTCTAGATTGATGTTGCTACTACTTGGCTATGCTTAATGCTTGTCACTAGGGCCCGAATGCCATGATTTCAGATCTGAACCTATTATGTTGTCGCCAATATATGTGTGTTTTAGATCCTATCTTGCAAGTTGTAGTCACCTACTATGTGTTATGACCCGGCAACCCCGGAGTGACAATAGCCGGAACCACTCCCGAAGATGACCATAGTATGAGGAGTTCATGTATTCACCGCATGTTAATGCGTTGGTCCGGTTCTTTATTAAAAGGAGAACCTTAATATCCCGTAGTTTCCATTAGGACCCCGCTGCCACGGGAGGGATGGACAATAGATTTCATGCAAGTTCTTTTCCCTAAGCACGTATGACTACATACGGAATACATGCCTACATTAGATTGATGAACGGGAGCTAGTCACATATCTCTCCGTGTTATAGCTGTTACATGATGAATCACATCCGTCACACTCATCCATCACCGATCCACTGCCTACGAGTCTTTTACTACTGGTTCTCGCTAGGTTACTTCGCCTAGGCTTGTCCCTTGCTACAAGATGGTTTGGGCCACTTTGCTGCTGTCACTACTGCTGTTACTTGTTACTCTGCTGCTGCTACTACTGTTCCTTGCTACTCCGCTGTTACTTGTTGCAAGACTTCGTTGGCGCTAACATCCCGTCAACAAGGCCTTTTCTGGCGTGGTTGAATTGACACTAATCTTTCAGGTGTGGTTGAATTGACAACTCAGCTGCTAATACTTGAGAATATCCTTTAGCTTCTCCTTGTGAGCGAATCAATAAATTTGGGTTGTATACTCTACCCTCGAAAACTACTGCGATCCCATACGCTTGTGGGACATCAAGGCTTTTTCTAGCGCCGTTGCCGGGGAAGCACAACTATATTCTCTTAGTCACTTGGGATTGACGTCTGCTGATCACTATGAGGAATCCGAAAGATCCAAGAACTAAAATCTTACCTTCCACTACGAGGAGAGGTAAGGAACTGCCATCTAGCTCTCCACTTGATTCACCTTCAGTTTTGAGTAAGTTTGCGACTTCGCCTCCTGCTAGAATCTTGATATGTCGGCTGTGCTTGATGATGCTACTTCTGCTGTCCAAGATGCTTATGATGCTATGCTAGATACTATGCCTGATGATGCTATGCTAGATACTATGCGTGATGATGCTATGCTTGATACTATGCCTGCTATGCCTGATACTACTTTGCCACTTGGTGCCCTTGATGCACATATTGCTAGAGTTGGTGCTAGATGTGATGATACTTCTGAAACTGCTGATACTATTGAAGTAGATCCTGCTACTATGCCTGAATTGCCTGGTACGCGCTATGTTATGGAGGGAGAGATAGCTGAGGATTTTCTTGTGTGTAAGGATAGCTATGATGTTGAGAAACTTCTGCGCAAGTGGAAAAAAAATCTCTGAACGCTAGGATGAAATATGACCCGAAGTTTGCCACTTCGCCTATGTTTGTGACCGGTAAGGATTATGAATTCTCTGTCGACCCTGAGTTAATCACTCTGGTCGAATCTGATCCTTTTCACGGTTATGAGTCTGAAACAGTTGTAGCCCATCTTACCAAACTGCACGATATAGCCACCCTATTCACTAGTGAGGAAAAGATCCGCCACTACTATATTCTCAAGCTGCTTCCTTTCTCGCTAAAGGATGATGCTAAGACCTGGTTCACTTCTCTTGCTCCTGGTTGTGTGCGTAGTCCCCAGGATATGGTCTACTACTTCTCCGAAAAATATTTCCCTGCCCATAAGAAGCAAGCTGCCTTGCAGGAAATATACAACTTTGCTCAAGCTGAAGAAGAGAGTCTCCCACAAGCTTGGGGGAGGCTCATCGAGCTACTGAATGCTTTGCCTGATCACCCTCCTGGGAAGAACGAAATACTTGATATCTTCTATAATAGACTTACCGATGCTTCCAAAGACCACCTAGATAGTTGTGTCGGTAGTGTTTTTAGGGAACGAACTATAGAACAAGGTGAGATTCTGTTGAATAACATCTTGTGCAATGAGAATGCTTGGACTATTCCCGAATCACCTCCTAAGCCAACTCCCAAGAAAAGAGGTATTCTATTCCTCAGTCCTGAAGATATGCAAGAAGCCAAGAAATATATGCGAGAGAAAGGCGTTAAATCTGAAGATGTCAAAAATCTACCACCTATCGAAGAGATCCATGGTCTCGATAACCCGATATAGGTAGTAGAAGTAAATTCTCTGCGTAGGTTTGATGAGAGTGATATTCCTTTTGATAAACCTGCTAGCTTATGCCTAGATGAATTTGATAACTTTGTTGCCAAACAACAGAGTTTCAATGATTATGTTAGCAGACAATTGGAAAAAAATGCTCGTATGCTTAGTCATTTAAGTGCTTGTGTGGACAGAAACGTCAACAATCTTAAGATTCTAAGTAAACATGCCTCTATGGTTACTACTCAGGTAGAACAAGTACTTAAAGCTCAGAATGACTTGCTCAATGAGTTGAATGACAATTCCGTTAGAGTTGTTACTAGAGGCGGTAGAATGACCCAGGAACCTCTGTATCCTGAGGGTCATCCGAAGAGAATTGAACAAGATTCTCAAGGAGTTGGCACTGATGCACCTAGTCATCCTAGAAAGAAAAAGAGAGATGATAGGAACCTGCACGCTAGCAACCCTGTTGCTGCTACACCTGAGAGTCCAAACGATGCCTCTATCTCTGACGCTGAAACACAATCTGGTGATGAACATGAGCCTAATGATAATATCAATAGTGATGTTCATGATGATGCTCAACCTAGCAATGAAAAGGATGTGGAGATTGAACCTAATGTTGATCTTCATAACCCACATCCTAAGACTAGAAGATACGATAAGAATGACTTCGCTGCTAGGAAGCACGGTAAAGAAAGGGAGCCGTGGGTTCAGAAACCTATGCCCTTTCCTCCCAAACCATCCAAGAAAAAGGATGATGAGGATTTTGAGCGCTTTGTTCAAATGATCAGACCCGTCTTTCTGCAGATGCGTTTGACAGATATGCTCAAGATGTCTCCGTATGCTAAGTACATGGAAGATATTGTGACTAATAAGAGGAGGATACCCGATCTTGAGATCTCCGCCATGCTTGCCAATTATACCTTCAAGGGTGGAACTCCGAAGAAATTAGGTGATCCCGGTGTGGCCACTATACCTTGCTCCATCAATGGAAACTACGTTAGAACTGCGTTGTGCGACCTTGGAGCCGGTGTTAGTGTTATTCCTCTCTCTCTTTATCGTAGACTTGAACTGGATAAGTTGACACCCACTGAAATCTCTCTGCAAATGGCCGACAAATCAACTGCTTTCCCTATCGGCATTTGCGAGGATGTGCCTGTTGTGGTTGCTAACACCACTATCTTAACAGACTTTGTTATCTTGGATATTCCCGAGGACGATGCCATGGTTGTCATCCTCGGAAGACCCTTTTTAAGCACTGCAGGGGCTGTTATAGATTGCAACAAAGGCAATGTCACTTTCCATGTCAACGGTAATGAGCATATGGTGTACTTTCTGAAGAAACAATATCGAGTACATTGCATGAATGCTTTCGAAAAAACTTCATCGATTCTTATTGGGAGCTTTGAATGACCTATTCCTCGTGTCAAGATGAAGTATGATTTTCTTGTTGGGGAGATACACATCCCCATTGAGGTGACCTAGTGACTATTCAAAAATTCTCCGTTCTCTTTTCGCGATTCGAGAAATTTTTGTTGAGGGGATTTGATCAACCCCATTGACGGATTTCTTTCGATGACCATAAGATGGATGAATTGAGGAGTCACCAACCTCTGTTCCAAGCTTTCACTTTAGGTTGCTTAGAAGAAAAATGATAGATTTAGTTTAGTTTTCCCTGTTTTCTGTCTTAGCGTCCGGTGGAAAAGTACCTCGAAAATAAAAGTTCTCCGAACGCTATGAAAATCAAGTATGATTATTTCTGGAATATTTGAAAAATACTGGGACAATGAGTCTGTCCGGGGGCCACACCAGTGGGCCACAAGCCCTAGGGGCACGGGCACCCCCCTGGCCGCACCACCCAGGCTTGTGGGGCCCACAGGCACCCCCTTCAGTCATTCTTGCTCTCATCCGCTTCTCCTACCTCGAGAAATCGTTTCGCAGCTCAACTCGTGGTCTTGCTCCTCTTGCTGGGATTTTTGATCTCTTTGCTCAAATCACCGTTCTTCGAACTGTTTTGGGGAAATTACTCCTTGGTAAGTGACTCCTCCATTGGTCCAATTAGTTTTTGCTCTAGTGCCTTATACTCCGCGTATTTTTGCTGCCTTGGTGACCATGTTATTGAGTTTTGTATGATGATTTTGGCTGGTCCCAACTAGTTTTGATGCGTAATATGGTCTCTAGGAACTTGTTGGAGTAGTTGCTACGAGTTTCGTTGAGCCTTATTCACTTTTCCCTAGAGTCACTAAAAATTTCAGAAATTTTCAGAGATAGAAAAAGGGAAAAGATGAGGAGGTTCTTGAAAGGCTCTTCAAGTTGTGACCCCAAGGATGATGGGAGTGATAAGAAGGCCAAGTATCCGGTCCCTCGAGTCGCAGAAGTTCGCGCATGCGAATGGCCAAGTGACGCGTTCTTACGCGCCGCTGGAATTTATGAGGACTTTTATCACTTGGTGGAGAACGCAGGCCTTACCGCCTTCGTTGAAGATAAGTGTCCGCAATACCTCCTCCTCACTAATATCTTCGTACAAAGCTTTAACTTCCATCCAAGGAAGAATCCTCCTATGGTTGAGTTTAAACTTTATGATGTCCCCCAGCGCATGTCAGTCCAGGTTTTTTGCAATGTTTGCAAATTACCTTATGTTGGGGATATTCATGAACCTCGTCCATGGGACTTGGAAGCTTTCATTGGTACAATTGATGTAGGAGAGGAGAGAGGAGTGTCTTGTGCTAGAGCTGCTAGCATACATTTTCTCGTGCTTCGGTACTTCTCATTATTTGTGGGAAAATGTTTGATTGGCCGTGGGAAAGTTGGGTCACTTAGTTCCCCAGATCTCGCGGTCTTGCGCGAAGCCCTTTATAACGATAAAACTTATACCTTGGGCGCTATAGTAGCTCAACGGTTGAACCGGAACAGTTCTAAGGGTGTTGTCTATGGAGGTATCTACGCTACCCGTCTTGCCAGACACTTTGAGATACCCATTAGACTTGAGGAGAAAGAAGAGATGCTTCTTCCCGAGAGATATCTAGATTACGATAGCATGGTTCGCCATGACTTTCTTGATAGAGATATAGGTGGAAGGATGATTTATAACCTGGTATTTAGTCAGGGTACTCGTGAGACTATTACTTTGCCTGCTCCTTCTTTGTTCAATCTTCATGCAGGCAGGTACACTATTATGCCCTCGGACATCTATGCATATTGGGGCTTGGCCCAACCACAGGTGCCCGTGCCCGAGCCGCCAGTCGAGTACCAGATGCCAGTTTATCAGTGGGAACCGAAGGAGCTCACACAGTAGTGGCATCCACAGTCCACTCCAGAGTACCCAGGAGCTGGTTATTTCCCTCCTTGGGAGTAGACCAAGCTAGGCCAAAATCCTGAGCTTGGGGGAGTACGTGTTCTCACCGACTTTACATTCTTGCTTATGCTTTCACTTTGTTAGCCGGTGTTCCCACTTTGCCACTGTATCATCCATGTTAGTTTATTTTCTTTTTCTCGTTTTCTTTTCGTGTGTCTGTCTAGTTTGAGAAAACCCAAAAAGATTTTCTTTTCTTCTTTTGCTTGTTGGGAGCTTTCCCGTGTAGATAGTTTTCTTTTTCCTTTGGGTCAAGGTAGAAGACCATGGTTACAATGTTTAGTGGCTCTCGCATGCATACCTGTTTAGCTTTCAAAGAGCCATATTACTTTGTATTCTCCTTTGTGTTTGCCTGCAGATTCCAACTTTAGTCCAATGCACGAGCACGCTTATTATTGTTCACATCGTTCGGTCGTGCAAGTGAAAGACAATAATGACGATATATGATGAAGTGAGTGAGCCTGGAAAAGCTGGTATGAACTCGATCTATCTTGTTTTTGTAAATATGACTAGCTCATCATGCCTGGTTCAGCTTTGTTGTGAGAGAAACATGTTTGCAATGACAACTTAAAGATCATAGTTGCTTATGCCATGCTTACTTAGCTAGGAGCTTATAATGGTTTGTCTTGATTGCCCACATGAATGTCGAGATGACTATGATGTAGTATGATAGGATGGTATCCTCCTTTGAATGTTTCAAGTGGCTTGACTTGGCGCATGTTCGCGCATGTAGTTGAAACAAAATCAACATAGCCTCTATGATATTCATGTTCATGGTGATTTATGTCATACTCATGCTTGCACTCAATGCTAGTTAATCTTAATGCATTCTGATGACTGTTGTCGCTCTCTAGTTGGTCGCTTCCCAGTCTTTTGCTAGCCTTCCCTTGTACTAAGCGGGAATACTGCTTGTGCATCCACTCCCATAAACCCAAAGTTGTGCCATATGAGTCCACCATACCTACCTATGTGCGGTATCTACCTGCCATTCCAAGTAAATTTGCATGTGCCACTCTCTAAATCTTCAAGAAATAATCTGTTTTGCATGCCCGAACCGCTCATGTGGTGACAGGGGGCTATTGGTATCTTCCATGCTAGGCGTGTTATCCTCGATATGTGTTTATTCACTATCATTCACGAGAAAGGGGCCAGTAATTCGAATTCCCAATTCCATGCTCAAATCGAAAAGATAATTACAAACAAAACTCCCACAAGATTGTTGTTGGTTTGGACGGTACCCTAGGATTCGGCTAGCCGTGGAGTGTGATTGATTGGTGGTGGGGGAGTCAAAACTTTACTTTTCTGTATGGGAACCGCCTATAGCATGTGTAGCGTGGAAGATATTGAGAACTCTTAGTCATTGCGTTGACAATGGAAGCATACCACCCAAAATTATTATCTCTATTTTAAAAGCTTGAGCTCTGGCACCTCTGCAAATCACTGCTTCCCTCTGCGAAGGGCCTGTCTATTTATGTTCCTGTTAAGTCATCATCCTCTTACAAAAGCACCAATTAGAGAGCACCGTTGTCATTTTTATGCTTTGCTTTTAAGTGTGTTGAGTATGACTATGACTGGATCTTCATTGCCATGAATTGCAATGTTTAGTCAGACCTTGGTCTTTTAAGGTGCTCTGCATTTATGTTTTGCGGTCTCAGAAAGAGCTAGAGAGATACCATCTATTCGTATTGCTTCATGTTGTTTTGATTGAAGTGTTGACACTTGAGGCTTATTATTATTTGCTCGCTAGCTGATTATGCCATTGATATGAGTTTACCGTGAGACCTAGATGTCATTTGCTTATGTGGTTTGCTTGTGATGTTGCTGAAATTCTGGTTATCAGTTGTGGCAGCCCGATGGCGACGTTCCAGAAGATTCCCCTTTTCTTTCCCTTTCCGTCGTGTGTCTATTTTTATTTGTTGCATCATCATTGCATCATGCGCATCATCAGCTTTGCATCGGCACTCCGTTGCCGCTAGTTTTCAAAACATGCATCCGTTATTAGTTGCCGGTTCTCGTCGTTGTCCGTTTTGAGCCCGACCGCACTCGAACGTGCCCGCGCCATCGTTTAAATCTTGTTTTCAAAAGTGTGCGTAAAACTTTCTTTGACTGGGTTGAGATTTGACGTGCGGTCTTATTTTAATATAGGTAGGCCGCCTGTCAAATTTCGTCACGACCGGAGGCCGTCTGGTAACCAAACGGTCGACCGTAGCGGCACCATATTCCGTCTATCGTCGGACGTGTTCCGGTGTCTTAAAAAAATACGTTGTCGGGTGCCTGTTTTCCCTCTCATATCCACCTAGCCCCTCTACACAGTGCTTCGACCCTACGCGCAGCCCAGTCCGAAAACCTCCCGAAACCCGAACCCGGCGGTCGTGACCGTTGGATCTGGATCAACCCCGTTTTACCGCAAATCGTCATCGGTTTGTCCATTGCACTCCCGAACCTAATTATCTTGACTCCCTAACCTAGCAATTTTCCGACCGTACTATTTAAACGAATGGTCCAAATACCCCTATAGGCTAATGCTTTTACTTTATATAGTCCGCTTAGCCCAGATCAGACCAAAACCTAGGGATCCTCCACTGTCCCGATCCAGCCGCCACCGCTAGCACCTGGTCTCTACCTCGTTTTGCCCACCGGTCCAACCGCAACCTCCAGCCAACCATCTTGATCCAACAACCCGCAACCAACCTATGTGATATGGTCCATCAGATCTTGGATCCAACGACCCAGGGAGCCTCGCAGCCTCGCAGCTCCGGTGACCGGAGCCTCTCCCCGATCTGGAGCATGTGAGGCTCGATCCATGGGAGCTTGCGCGCCTCCAATGACCTTCCCCGTCGGCGACCTCGACCAGGCCAGTGCCACCTTCGCTGTGCCCTTCTCCTCTTCCTCTCTCCTGGTCTCTCTCTCTCATGCTGAGCTCTTTCTCTCTCCCTTCCCTAGGATCCGTGTTTGAAGCTCGTCGCTGCCGCACCCTGCAGCCACTGGAGCGCCACCTCTTCTCGGCCCGGTGTCGTTGCCCCATCTTACGGCAACTCCGGTGAGTAGCAGGTCAACCCCGTGCGCCCTGCTTCCTTCCCCTCGCTCGTGCTCTCCCCTTTCTCCTGCCGCTCAGCACACTTCCTCTTCTTCGTGTCTGTAGGTACAGCCATGGAGCCAGTCGCCCGATCTCTGCGTCCGCACCGCCCAAAGCCACCTCGTTGCCGGGAATGGAGCCCCTAGTCCTAGATCCGGTCGGTTCCCGTGTCTCCAGCCAGTTTTGGAGACCAGGTCCTCACCCCTGGCCACCTAGCGCTGCTGCGAGCACAGCCATGGTCGACCATTTTTCAGCCAGGTTCAGTTAGCCCCGTTTCAGTTTCTGTGTTGTTTAGGTTCAGATTCAGCATGTGCGTGCGCTCATCTAGCGAAGGGAGCCAATTTTTAACACTAGCATGCCTTAGCCTAGCTGGTCACGACATTGATCCTCCAACTAGTAGACGAGGAATCAAATCCCACCAGCTCCGATATACTTTTTCTCATCATTTTTGCTTTGTCTTTTATCAGCCTGGTTGTTATGTTCAATAATCGAATGCACAAAGCACATGGGTACTTCGAGCCCTGCTGGTTAACCCAGCACATTGGCATAGTGGAGATTTGGGGTTCAAATCCCAGTTGTTTCCCATATTATTTTTCCCTTGTCGTTTTTTTATACGCTAGGATTTTTGCTATATCAGGATATAGGTATATTCTCAACACCCGTAGATTCTATTCCGTGTGTCGTATTTCGACAAGTTAGATATGTAACTTGGCTAGAATTTTGTGTAGAGTAATTCTCATGCATAATTAGAACTGTTTAGTGTGTTGTTTGCATCGGTTTGCGTGTCGACGTGTTGAAAACGGTTTAGGTCATAACTATTTGTCCATAGCTCTGTTGGAGATGTGCCATATATGTAAATGGACCAGAACGATGAGTAGAATCACGTGAACCACTTTGTTTTGCCGTTTAACAAACCTAAAATGTTATTACGACAAATCTGGACAGAATTAAGATTTAACACGTGGGGTCATTTCGGAGATGCTATATGTCGTTTCCGGTCCCATTTAAAATGCCTAGCTAGGTAGATTAATTTGTGCTTCACCCTCGTGCCATGTTTAACAACATTTAATATATCCGTATACCTGAACGGGAGTGAACTAAATAATTCAACATGGAGTTTCGTTGATATGCAACTCGTTGCATATCGAGCTTCACTTAATGTGTAGTGTTTGATTGTTGTGATTGTCATGCCTTGCATTAGACCGTTCATGCATCATATGTGTCTTGCATCGTGTGGTGTATATCTGTGTTGATGTTTGTTTCCGGTTTGCTCCGTCTTGATAGAGTTCCACAAGCGTGTCGGAATGTGAGGACCCGTTCGACTATGTGGGTTCACCGACTTCATGGAGTTGTACTTCTTCCAAGCGGGATCTCAGGCAAGATGAACATTTCCACAGATACCATTACTATCCTTGCCATGCTAGTTTTACCGTTTCTACCATTTATGTCTCGTTGCCTACCACATGTTAAATATGAGCCTCTCAACAATGCCATGATAACCTTCAACTGTTCAACCTAGCAAACCACTGTTTGGCTATGTTACTGCTTGCTTAACCATGTTGTTAGCGTTGGTAGTTGCAGGTGTAGTTGCTTCCATGTGAATACATGGTTTCCTTGGCATATCACCATTTTAATGCTATTTAATTTTAATGCACCTATATACTTGGTAAAAGGTGGAAGGCTCGGCCTTTCTAGCCTAGTTTTTTGTTCCACCTTTGCCCCCTTAGTTTTCGGCTACCGGTGTTATGTTCCATAATTGAGCGCTCCTAACACGATCGGGGTTGTTATGGGGACCCCCTTGATAATTCGTTTTAGATTAAAGCTGGTCTGGCAAGGCCCAACTTTGGTACTACATTTGGCTAATAACCTAATAATAATGCATAGGGACCCGCCGGCACCCGCGGAGTAATTTAATCAACCCCCGGGTCAGTGCTCCTCATGAGTGTTGGTCCCACCTGAGCGATGTCCGGCGCCCGTCTGGTCACCCAGAGGTTTAGCGATCCCGACGTCTAGCTCATCCGGCGTGTCCTGAGAACGAGATACGCGACTCCTATCGGGATCGTCGACACGTTGGGCGGCCTTGCTGGATTAGTTTTACCTTTAACGAAATATCTTGTGCATCGGGATTCCGGTGGTGCTTTGGGTAATCTCAGAGTTGAGGTTTTCCACTAGGGAATCCTACGAGATCGCGAGCTTCGCGATTGAGGATTTCTATGCGGCTTGTGGTAATTTGTGATGGACTAGTTGGAGCACCCGTGCAGGGTTAAATCTTTCGGAAAGTCGTGCCCGCGGTTATGTGGCAACTTGGAAACTTTGTTTAACACTGGTTCTAGATAACTTAATTAAAACTTGCCAACTGAGTGCGTAACCGTGACTGTCTCTTTCGTGAGTTCCTCCTCCGATCGAGGACACGGTGGGGTTATGTCTGGCATAGGTAGGTGTTCAGGATCATTCATTTGATCATCAGTAGTTCACATCCGCTATGCGTAGATCTTCCCCCTCTTATTTCTTGTACTCGTAAGTTTAGCCACCAAATATATGCTTAGCCGCTGTTGCAACCTCACCACTTAACCATGCCTCACCCATTAAGCTTTGCTAGTCTTGATGCCTTTGGAAATGAGATTGTTGAGTCCCCTGTGGCTCACAGATTACTACAACACCAGTTGTAGGTACAGGTAAAGATTACTTGACGCGAGCGCGTTGGTTGTTCATTTGGAGTTGCTTCTTCTTCTTCTTCTTCTTCTTCTTCCTCTTCATCGATCTAGGATGGGTTCCAGGCCGGGAGCCTGGGATAGCAAGGATGGACGTCGTTCTTCTTTTCTCGTTTGTTTTCGTCCGTAGTCGGACCCTGCTCTTACTCTTGATGTATATGTACTGTACTGATGTGACTCTGATGTAGCTTGTGGAGAGTGTAAGCCAATTCTATTATATATCTCTTCTTTTCAGTACATGTACTTGTAACGATATCCATTCTTGCGACACGACGAGATGCGCTTCTATCCCTGACGAGGCCCTCGTGCCAAATTGAGGATAGGGTCGCATCTTGGGCATGACAACTTGGTATCAGAGCAGTACCGACCTAGGATCCCCCTTGATTGATCGAACTTGGCCGAGTCGAGTCTAGTGAAAAACTACTTTGAGTCTGGTTATATATCGGAGAGTAGGATTCTTATTTCTCCTCTTCTATGCTCTGGTGAGGAATCTTGACGTAATAATTTACTCTACTCCTCTTCTCACTCAAAAAAAAATTAGGATCATGCGGATATTTTTGGAACCTATATGATGCCGATGTGACGGAGTTCTGTCTTGGTGCCTCCTTCCTGACTTGATTTTCTTCCGGGGAGTTGAGCTCCAGGGGATTCTCGAGCACATCGTTATCATTAAGATTTCTTAGTATCTCAGAACGAAGGATGTTCGTAATTGCTTCAATACTAGTAGTGGCGAGATAACCCCGATGTCCCCAGTACTGGTGCAGATTGTTTCGGCAGTATTGCCATACTTTGTATCGTTGTGATCACGAGGGTCTATATTAGATGATGGTCCGAGGTTCTGGTTGTGTGTTGACGGATGTGATACAGGTGACGGGTTAGTATAGGAGTTGTGTGAATATTACTCCTTGTATCCGTGTACCAGATTGCATGACCAGATATTTCGGGAATTCTTAGGTGGGAATTCAAGTAGTTACTTATAGGGAAATCTTCCAACAAATGCATGATGTTAGGTTGGGGTTCGACATCTAGTGGATTCGTTTGTTGACGGTCGACTTACAACAGTCCTCGTTGTGTCTTAGAGAGTCCTTGTAGCTTGCTACGACCCGGGGACGCTTCGTATGCGGGTGCACTGCCTTGCACTTGATGTCTACTGTAAGGTTCGAGCCCGTGCGATCCTGTCCACGAAAATATCGGACGAAATCTTTCTCATGAGTTTGTTCTGGCTTGTTTCGTAAGCCTCATCCTTTGTTTTGTTGGAATATGGTAATTCAAGTTGCTTCGATGTCAACTGGTGATTTCAGATCCTTCCAAGACGTGTTCTCATATTTTTATGGGAATGCAAATCCTTTTTCTTAATCAATTGTCTTATCAATTCTTGTCAACCGGAGTTGTCATATCAATTTTATCCAACCGGTGTGCTTCTCTTCAGTGAATTCTATCCTCTCCAATTTTGCAAGATCAATCTCTCTTTTCTTTTCGGAGTTCATATCATATGTCCCAAGTTGTCTTTCTTTTTCCCCGCCCTCCCACCCTTTTCTTCTATGTTTCAGTCATTATCCAAGTGCCTTTATATTCAGTGATGCTTCCTCTATCATTTCTTCCGTGTCGTATCCGGTGATTCATTGTGAAGATTCTCAAGAGATTCATGTCATATTTGTTCATTTTGTCGTCTTTACCGGTGAATTTAATTCAGCTATCCGTGGTCATCATATCCTTTTCTACCATTAAATTTTTTTCCAATGTTGGAGATTCTTATCAGCCTATCTTGTTATTCATTCCTCTCTTTTCTATCCGGTGTGTTGAAGATATCTCTGAGTTTCGAGTTTTCAATTCTTTTAATTATTTCGAGGTGCTAACCTCATCTAGTTTTCCTTATACCGGTGCAAAATCTCTCTTTCTAAGAAATCCTTTCAACGATGGTTTCTTTGAGTGGGCCCATAACCCATAGGTTTTCCCAGGATCTTCCCTGGCTCTTTTAATCTTTTCCGGAGATCTCTAAATCTTTTCCACTATGACGTAAGTATGAATTTGATTAGTCATATTCCTTCTTCAAGATCGCTTCAAATTTATTTTCATCATTGGCTCAACCTTTCATTATTCTTTATTCTGGAGTGTCTCAGCTATTCTTGGTGTTGTTCCTTGTCATCATTCTCAGCTTGCAAATCCGAAGGAGTGTTTCTCTCAATCTTGGTCCATTCTCTTGGAGATTCGTCATTTCAGCTTTGTGCCATCATCTTAATTGTTTTCAATCATGAGTATCCCTTTCTTGCTATCCGGTGCATTTCTGAGTTGTTTTTATTTCTCGTTCCTCCGAAGGCCATCATTTCAGAAGACTTCTTCGTTCTCAGCTTTCAGCTTCCATCCTCAATTCTTCGCAATTGTTGTCTCTTCGTTCATCTCTCAATTACACCGGTGCCTTGTTCTAGTTTTCCCTCAGCTGGCTCATGATCTCTTCATTCTCATGTATCTCCATTAATTCGTGGTGTCCCCATTCAATTGTGAACTCTCACCGGTGCTTCCTTCAAATATGCTTCAAGTGGTGTTTATCTCTCTGTCTCTTCAAGATTTATCAAGAAGAATAAGTGATACGCTAAATCCGTTGCTTGTCATCAATTTAAGTTGATGAAGGATAAGCATAACATAATTCTTATTCTTGTTCATAGTGATTGTATTCTTCTTCCGGAATGGCTCAAGATATCAATTCCTTTTTCTCAAGTGTTCTTATCTTTTCTTTTCCGGAGTTCCAAGTTTTCTCAAGTATCTCTTCGTGCAGCTTCATCGAAGTCTTTGCAATGCTTAAATCTTATTTTTCATCCTTCATATCTTGCATCATTGATTCGTATACGGAGGTCCTTTTTGGTGGTTCATCAAGGTTTCAATCCATTCTTAAGTGTTCTTCAAGATTCCTGTTGGGGTACCTCAAGTTTTCTTCTCTTGCGTTTCCAAGTGTATTTGTTCTTCCTTTATCCTTTGAGGTGGTATTATAGCATTCTTGTTAGTGTAGGAGCCTCGAAGAGTTTTCCTTTCAAGAATGAGATAATTAAACCCACCAATTCTATGATCATGAGATATTTTCAACCCATGATTTCTTCATTGGGCTTTCTTGGTTTGGATTTCACCTAAAGCTTTCCCTATGGATTGTTGCTATCATGGTGCTTGTCAGTAATCCAAGTTCTCAATGTATCCTCTTGGTATAAGAAATTGTTCATATCTTGTTGCTCCCAATCAATCCTTGTTTTTGTTAGTGGCTAGTTGTCACTTCATTAGATTGAAATGGTTTCCATAAGCCCACTACTATCTCGTTCTTTTTGTTGTTGTTTTTTCCAACAAATCCGTTCAATTCTTCTTGCAAGGATGCTTGCCAAGTTCATTTGCGATGGTAGTTTTCATTCTTTTCTTCATTCTCTTCTTCCGTATGAGCTAGTTCCTATTCTATTGTTCCGGAGGCATTTCGATGTTGCTCTTGTGGGTCTATCATCTTCTTCTTCCAAGATTGTGGTGTTCCCTTGTTCTATTTAGTTGTTTGTTATGAATATTGTCTAATTCTCCCTTATTGAATTTTTTGTCCTATTTTCCTACCGAAGTGCTGCTGAAATTTTCCGTAAATTCTCGCTTGTTTCTCATATCATTTCTCATCGCTTTGCAACCTTCAAGGATTGTTGGTTTCACTCGTTTGTCAAAGAAGCGACTAAATTTTTACCTCTTGTTCTTTCTCATCCTCTCCCCCTTTCATTCTTGGATCTCGGGGCGAGATCCTCTTGTAGTGTAGGAGAGTTGTGACAGCCCGATGCCGACGTTCCAGAAGATTCCCCTTTTCTTTCCGTTTCTGTCGTGTGTCTATTTTTATTTGTTGCATCATCATCGCATCATGTGCATCATCAGCTTTGCATTGGCACTCCGTTGCCGCCAGTTTTCAAAACTTGCATCCGTTATTAATTGTCGGTTCTTGTTGTTGTCCTATGTGAGCCCGACCGCACTCGCCCGCGCCCGCGCCATTGTTTAAATCTTGTTTTCAAAAGTGTGCGTCAAACTTTCTCTGATTGGGTTGAGATTTGGCGTGCGGTCTTATTTTAATATAGGTAGGCCGCCTGTCAAATTTCGTCGTGATCGGAGTCCGTTTGGTAACCAAACAGTCGACCGTCGGACGTGTTCCGCTGTCTTAAAAAATACGTTGCCGGGTGCCCGTTTTCCCTCTCATCTCCGCCTAGCCCCTCTGCACAGTGCTTCGACCCTACGCGCAGCCCAGTCCGAAAACCTCCCGGAACCCGAACCCGGCGGTGGTGACTGTTGGATCTGGATCAACCCCGTTTTACCGCAAATCGTCATCGGTTTGTCCATTGCACTCCCGAACCTAATTATCTCGACTCCCTAACCTAGCAATTTTCCGACCGTACGATTTAATTGGAGGGTCCAAATACCCCTATAGGCTAATGCTTTTACTTTATATAGTCCGCTTAGCCCAGATCAGACCAAAACCTAGGGATCCTCCCCTGTCCTGATCGAGCCGCCGCCTCTAGCACGTGGTCTCTACCTCGTTTTGCCCACCGGTCCAACCGTAGCCTCCAGCTAGCCATCTTGATCCACCAACCCGCAACCAACCTATGTGATCTGGTCCATCAGATCTTGGATCCGATGACCCAGGGAGCCTCGCAGCCTCGGAGATCCCGTGACCGGAGCCTCTCCCCGATCTGGAGCAAGTGAGGCTTGATCCATGGGAGCCCGCGCGCCTCCGGTGACCTTGCCCGTCGGCGACCTCGACCAGGCCAGTGCCAACTTCGCCGTGCCCTTCTCCTCTTCCTCTCTCCTGGTCTCTCTCTCTCATGTTGAGCTCTTTCTCTCTCCCTTCCCTAGGATCCGTGTTTGAAGCTCGTCGCCGCCGCACCCTGCAGCCATTGGAGCGCCACCTCTTCTCGGCCCGGTGCCGTTGCCCCCTCTTACGGCAACTCCGATGAGTAGCAGGTCAACCCCGTGTGCCCTGCTTCCTTCCCCTCGCTCATGCTATCCCATTTCTCCTGCCGCTCAGCACACTTCCTCTTCTTTGTGTCTGCAGATACATCCATGGAGCCGGTCGCCCGATCTCTGCGACCGCACCTCCCCAAGCCACCTCGTTGCTGGGAATGGAGCCCCTAGTCCTCGATCCGGTCGGTTCTCGTGTCTCCAGCCGGTTTTGGAGACCAGGTCCTCACCCCTGGCCACCTAGTGCTGCTGCGAGCACAGCCATGGCCGACCATTTTTCAGCCCAGTTCAGTTAGCCCCGTTTCAGTTTCTGTGTTGTTTAGGTTCAGATTCACCATGTGCGTTTGCTCATCTAGCGAAGGGAGCCAGTTTTTAACACTAGCGTGCCTTAGCCCAGCTGGTCACGACGTTGATCCTCCACCTAGTAGACCAGGGATCAAATCCCACCAGCTCCAATATACTTTTTCTCATCATTTTTGCTTTATCTTTTATCAGCCTGGTTGTTATGTTCAATAACCGAATGCACAAAGCACTAGGGTACATCGAGCCCTACTGGTTAACCCAGCGCATTGGCATAGTGGAGGTCTGGGGTTCAAATCCTAGTTGTTTCCCATATTATTTTTCCCTTGTCGTTTTTTATACGCTAGGATTTTTGCTATATCAGGATATAGGTATATTTTCAACGCCCGTAGATTCTATTCCGTGTGTCGGATTTCGACGAGTTAGATATGTAACTTGGCTAGAATTTTGCGTAGAGTAATATTTTCCAACTCTCATGCATAATTAGAACTGATTAGTGTGTTGTTTGCCTCGGTTTGCATGTCGACATGTTGAAAACGGTTTAGGTCGTAACTATTTGTCCGTAGCTCCGTTGGAGATGGGCCATATATGTAAATAGACCAGAACGATGATTAGAAACACGAGAACCACTTTGTTTTGCCATTTAACAAACCTGAAATGTGATTAGGACAAATCTGGACAGAATTAAGATTTAACACGTGGGGTCATTTCGGAGATGCTATATGTCGTTTCCGGTCCTATTTAAAATGCCTAGCTGAAAGGTCGTGGATGTCGCCTAGAGGGGGGTGAATAGGCGCTTTAAAATAATTACGGTTTAGGCTTGAACAAATGCGGAATAAAACTAATGTTTAATTTTTCAAGCACAAAACCTACAACAACTAGGCTCACCTATGTGCACCAACAACTCATGCTAAGCAAGATAAACAACTAAGTGATAGCAAGATATATGACAATAAACAATATTGCTATCACAAAGTAAAGTGCATAAGTAAAGGGTTCGGGTAAGAGATAACCGAGGCACGCGGAGACGATGATGTATCCCGAAGTTCACACCCTTGCGGATGCTAATCTCCGTTGGAGCGGTGTGGAGGCACAATGCTCCCCAAGATGCCACTAAGGCCATCGTAATCTCCTCACGCTCTCGCACAATGCCAGATGCCGTGATTCCACTAAGGGACCCTTGAGGGAGGTCACCGAACCCGTACAAATGGCAAACCTTGGGGGCGGTCACCGATACCCATACAAATTGCTCGGGGCAATCTCCACAACCTAATTGGAGACCCCGACGCTTGCCCGGAGCTTTACAACACAATGACTGAGCTCCAAGACACCACCAAGCTTCTAGGACACCAAAGCATCCATGAAGAACAATATCTAGGGTACTATGTACCAAAGGTAATAAGCTTCTCAAACTTCACTTCCACGTATCACCGTGGAAACTCAAACGATGCAACTCATGCAATGGCAAGGGCACACGGAGTGCCCAAGTCCTTCTCTCCCAAATCCCACCAAAGCAACTAATGCTAGGGAGGAAAATGAGAGGAAGAACAAAGAAGAACACGAAGAACTCCAAGATCTAGACCCAAGGGGTTCCCCTCACTTAGAGGAGAAAGTGATTGGTGGAAATGTGGATCTAGATCTCCTCTCTCTTTTCCCTCAAGAACTAGCAAGAATCATTGGAGGGATTGAGAGTTAGCAAGCTCGAAGAAGGTCAACAATGGGGGAAGAACACGAGCTAAAGAGATAAGGTTCAATGGGGAAGAAGACCCCCATTTATAGGTGGGGAATAATCCAACCGTTAAGCCTCACTGCCCGCAAAGAGCGGTACTACCGCTCATGGAGCGGTACTACCGCTCGGTAGGTTCACCAACCATGTTGAGGCCAAAAAGTATGCAAAAACGGTCCGACGAAGCGGTACTACCGCTCCTGGAGCGGTACTACCGCTAGGGAGCGGTAGTCAAAAATTACTACCGCTCCTGGGGCGGTACTACCGGTACACGAGCGGTACTACCGCTGGCACCACGAGCGGTACTACCGCTGGATACTCAAACTGTTGTAACTTTCGCATACGGACTCCGAATTCAACGAAACCAAGTTTGTTGGAAAGCTAACGACATGGGCTAACATAATCTAGCTAGAAATATCAATAAGAAGTAAGTGAGAAAAGTCCCATAAGAAAATGCTGAGAACCCTTATTCGAATAAGACCGGTAAAAACTCCCAACATCGAAAACATCATAGAAGATGCATATGGACTCCGTTTACGATGAACTCGAGCTTGTCATGAAGATGAACATAAGCTCTAAAACTCACAAAGATAAACACCAAACAAGAACCAAGAAGTATGATGCAAGGATGCAAATCGCTTGAGCTCTCAACGAACGATACGATCAAGCTACTCACTTGAGAGCCCCCCCCCCTACAGTACGACAATCTACCCTAAAATAGAAAACCTATCAAGGACAAACCTATACCTTGCACCTCGTCCTATTGAGCTAGATGACGATGATCTTGGCTTCCTCAAGATGGACCACCTTTCTTGATTGTGTTGGCTTGATGAAGACTAGTTGATTTCTCCCTCATACACACTATGGGTGAGCCGCTCTTCAGCATATCTTCACAAGTCCATTGCCACCACAATGGACAGCAAGCATCAAGCATGATATATTCCTGCTGATCCACTTGAACTTGCACACCGCAATCTTGATGACAATCACCACTTGACGTCATCCTTCATGGGTTGTATGAGATCTTCCTTTTGACGCAAGCACATGGAAGCACACCTAACCCCCACATAGAACTCTCACAAAGACCATGGTAAGTACACAAACATGTAATGGACAATGCTTGCCATACCATGGGATCACTTGATCCCTCTCGGTACATCTTGTACGCTTTGTGTGTTGATCATCTTGATTTACTCTTTGTCTGAGATCTTGATCACATTTGTGTCTCTATGACCATTCTTTGGATAATACCTTGAATACCATCTTGGTCATCATATAAACTCCTTGAACCCAACAGATGGACTTCAAGAAGTGCCTATGGACAAATCCTATAAATATAACTTAAGGCAACCATTAGTCCATAGGAATTGTCATCAATTACCAAAACAACATATGGAGATATATGCTCTAACAATCTCCCCCATTTTGGTAATTGATGACAACCACTTCAAGAGAGTTTATATAAGGAAATAAGCATAAGCAAGCGCACACATACAAAGCAATAATGCATGCGTGCAAGATGTAAATGCTTACGCAATAAAAGCAAAGCCCTTTAAACATATCCAAAGTAAACTCTCTAAACTTCTCCCCCATTGGCATCGATTGCCAAAATGGATGAATAGTTTAGAAAGCCAATAAAGTAGGTGGTCCTGCAAAAGGTGTGTACTTCTCAGCAAATGAGTGCAAAGAAATACACAAATACAATGATAAGTAGTGGGAGGAAAACAAACTATATTGAGGACCCAAAGATTGCAAATAAAAGGATCGTATGCCACAAAGACATACAAAAAATAGAGGCAAGCAATCAAAAGATACCAAATGGAACAAACAATCATATGGTCCTTCGAACCACATGAATAGAAGATATTATGATAAAGGCAACAGAGTGTTTTATCAAAACTAGAGAAGCTCCCCATGATTTGTGCACTAATACGAGATTTTTGTATTTGATACAAGTGCACAAAATAGGATCGTTGCTCCCCCAAAATAAATGAAAACACACAACAAGTGCAAGAAGATAGATGAGACAGTAAGCATATCAATTGCACAAAACAAATGGTTGAGCAACATGCAAAAGAAGCAACTTAAGAATAGGCTCAACCAAAATAATGTGTGTGAGTCATGGCAAAGCACTTGAGAAGACTAAGATAAGGATGAGCATTACTCATCAACATAGTCTTGATGAAATGAGACACAAAGTGCAAGACATATCATTCCCAGACACACATACTAGAAAATGGGTTCACAAGCTTACTAATAAACAAAATAAGAACCAACGCTTGTGACAACCCATGGTGAAGATAGGAAGTAAGAACCTTGTCAAGAGGAGAGATACCAATCGAAATGGCAAAAACCTTATCAAGACAAGCATGAGGAAAAATAATCTTCACAACCAAAGAGTGCATCAAGATGTAGGAAAATAAGATACGCACTCAAGACAAATCCTTTCACGAAGCCACCAAAAACTGAAAAAGGAAATGCAACGGTGGACGTGAAAGAAAAGAGGATATCAATAAGAGATGTAACTTCTCTCATGTGTAAAAGATTCTAAGTAGAAGACAATCATGATGATATATATATGCACAAAGAAGGATGTACACACGAAATGGTTACAAGAAGGAACAAACTAGATATCCAAAAGGAAGTCATAAATATATCAATAAGATCTTTTGCTTGGAAGCATAACACATGGCCTAATAATTTCTTATTGTATAATATGACTTCCAACATACGAACATCAAAGACATCCCAACTAGTAGTAAGACATCATCGTTCGGATGCTTTGAGAAAGGAAACAAGTACTACAAGAACGAATCATGAGATTCATGCCATGATGCAACCTGAAAAGAAAAGACAGGTTGGGGCCTTTGCAAGAAAAGAATGCATGAAGTGGATACTTGTTACCGAGACAACATTGGATTTATGTAGTAGATAGTTGTTCTTTGATCATCCTAACTTGGCTCCAATAATCACATGGTCTCAACACCTTCCTTATAGGTGAGCCGAGCATCCAATGCATCTCCAGTTGTTCCTGGAACAGCAAAACAAACAAAATGGTGCCCAAACTCATTGGGACCAAAGAGTTAGAAAACCAACAATACATAGGACAAACTCCACATACATATGTGCATATAGATATGAATTTGAATTTCATGCACACTTTAGCCAATTTATCACAAGGTGGAGTTTCCCCTATATATTGGGTCAAAGAAAGAAAGCAAGCAAAAGAAGTTGTATATAGTAGATATGGATGCTCAAGACTCTCAAGAATCAACTCAACACAAAGTTGATAAGTCACCAAAAGACAAGGTATCAAGTGATAATAAGATCCCAAACAAAAAAAACTATCACTTGAAGGATATCAATTAAAAGATACCTCAAGGAATGAGATATCCATTGACACATGCCAAATAAAAGGAAACAAGATACCAATTGAAGGAAAACAAACACGAGGTATCTAATTTCCAAAAGAGATCTAGGTTCCAACAATCCAAACCCTCAACAAATTTTCATGATGGCACAAAGCATCATAAAGAGCAAGACTTGCCGCCCATCAACACACACTTGATGGGGATCAAAAGATTTTATGATGGGTGAATAAAGAGAGTGTTCTAAGGAAAATAGGATAGCTCCCCCAAGGGACGTGCATTATATAGAATTTGCATTTGAATATAAAATGCACAAGATGGGATCATCACTTTCTCTATATCTATAAAAACACTAGACATGTTAAAATAGATCCACAAGAGGCAAGGAAGACAAACAAAACACAAAATCCAATGTAAAGACAATTAGCAATTCCTACCACGTGATGGGAATACCAATTGTCAAGGACAAGAAGTATTTTGGAAATGATACTCATTGGTAGATCGCAAATATAACCAAGATCATCTTTACCCATAAAACGCAAGCACATGACACTTGTAGAGCTAACATGCCACCTAGGAACAAGATAATTTACAATATCAACACTAAGTGGCAACACCTCAAATGTACACATTTTCTAGGTTTGTAATATGCACATAGCATATTACTCCCCCATAATGTGATAAACCAACAATATTAACAAGTGGCAAATTAAAACCAACAAGATATAATTAATGGACCATATAGAATTTGAATTTCTCATGAGTAAGACATACCACATAGAAACTAGATAATCTTGAAATATCAATACTATGTGGTATTCCCCATGTATACACATTTATAGGATTGTGAGGTGTGCAAAGCACATCACTCCCCCACAATGGGATAATCCATTAATCTCTCACAAGAGCCAACAAAGATACAAACAAGATGCAAAAAGGCTCAATAAAAGACTCACATGTACATGATATGCAAACCAACGTACACATACTCAATTACTCAAGATAAGCAAGTTGGAAGCACAACATATACAAACACATGCAAGGTACAAAACCACAACATGCAAAGGGGCAAGCAACTAACAATGTAAACAGGTTAAGTACAAGTTACCGTAAGGAGGCACATTGGATATAAGATAGAAACTCGATAATCCAAATGACTTGGCTTGAGAAAATATGAATGATGAAGACCCCTTAATTCTTCATTATGTATCCAAGTCTCTAATGTCCTCCACAAACACCTATTGATCAAGTTTGAGCATGTTGGTCCCCAACCACGTTGGGTCCTAAGAGGTTAGTCACAATAGGCTTGGCAACCCAAATGGTACTTTTCTTGACACCACTTTGAGTACCAACAAACTTGGCAAACACATTGACAACCTTATCCTTCCCAAGTGAATATATATCATCAATAATGATTGGGTTGGATAAATTACCTCTCGTGCAAGAAGAAGCGAAGTGACCCTTCTCACGACATAAGTAGCAACATCTACCCTTTAATTGCTTCCCTATTAATTTCTCAACATGAGGAGTGTTGGCTTGGGTCTTCTTGGGAAGGGGCCTTTCTTCAACTTGTAGTTGAGTATGTGAGTGCACTTGTGGCCTCTTCCCTTGTTGCTTGTGACTTTGGGGCTTCTTCTTTAGTGGGCAAGATCTAACATAGCGCCCTTCAATTTTGCACTTGAAGCAAATAATCTTGGCCGAATTCTTGACTTGTTCTTGGCCCTTCTTCTTGAAGCTTTTGGACTTATTCTTCTTGTTGGAGTTGAATCCAAGTCCATATTTGTCATTTGGGGATCTTTGCCAACACAAGACATTGTTGAGTGTGGACATTCCTTCATGACTCTTTTCTAAGTCTTTCTTCAAGGAAGTGACTTGGGCCTTGAGCTCTTCGATTTCCTCTACATGGTTAGTATCAACACAAGTACTAGAGGAAGTATAAGCTTCATTGTTAGAGCAACAAGGCATGGAAATTAATACATCACAAGATGTAGAAACATTGTGAGTAGATGAATTACGAGGACTAACACATGGCAATATAGCTTTTTGACTAGAAGTAGTGCTAATGTCCACATGAGGCTCACTTGATGTTACCTTGGTAGTAATAGCCTCATGAGCTAATTTTAGCACATTATGGGATACTAGAAGATCATCATGAGAGCTTGTGAGCATTACATGACTTTCTTCCAATTTCCCATAATTGCTAGATAACAACTCGAGTTGAGCCCTTAGCTCAACATTCTCCTTTAAAATGGATGCTTCACAAGAAGTAGAATTAGTAGCACAAGCATCATTATTAACAATAAGAGGAGAAGGCAACTTGGCAAGCTCTTTAGCATATGAAGCTTCAAGTTGAGCATGAGACTCGGTGAGTTCGATGAGCGAACTCTTAATAGCCTTTGAGCCATTTTCGAGGTGCTCATAGTCCTCAACGAGTTTAGCATGTGCAACTTCAAGGTTATCGTTTTTAGTTCTAAAATCATTAGCCACCTCGCGAGCTCTATCATGGGATTCCTTTAATCTAGATAATTCTATAGCAAAGGTTTCCTCAAGAGATTCCTTGGTGATTTGTTCATTTTCAAGAGCTTGAGATAGCTCCACGATCTCGTTAGCGTATTCACGCTCATGGCCTTCCATTGTCTCAATGGTGGCCTCATGCTCCTCGAGATGAGCTTCCAACTCCTCAATGCATTTCTTGCCCTCAGTGGCAATAGACATGATTTCCACGAAGTTGGAACAAGCAAGTTTATTCTTATAAAGAGATTTAAAAATCATTTCACCCTTAATTTTTAAGGATGCAAGATTATCACTCTCTTCATCATTATTCTCATCCCCATTATCATCAACATCATCATCATGAGATATATTGGGATTCAAAGTAGGAGATACCTTTGAAGCCTTAGCCATAAGGCAAAAGTGAGTCACAATAGATGATGATGTAGGATCCCTTGAAGGATCATTCAAGGCCACATCTTGTTCCATGGAGTGATGAATTTCCTTTACATTGTTAGAACAACAACTCGAGGAAATATATACATTTTTTATCATGGCAACAAGATATAGGAAGCATATCATCATGAGATTTAGTCAAGCAGTTTTTACATGATATGCAAGGACTATCAACACAAGCATGTAAAACATTTAGAGTGCTCGAAGTGTTAATGCCCAAAGATGAAGCATTGCAATAATATAGTGATGAAGGATCATCAACAATAAACCCACTATCATTGTTGCAATGATCACCATTACACACCATATCATTACCTTGTGGCAATCCACATGTAGGCAAAGTAGATGAAGTTGAGAAGACCACACGACCGGAGGTGGAGGGAGAACAATCATTCCCACAAATCTTGGACATACCATATTTATCTTGAAGCTTTGTCCACAACTCATGAGCATCCCGGAATGGCATGAGTTGAAATATAACTACATTGCTCAAAGCATGAAAAAGCACATTAGAAGCTTGAGCATTGAGATAAGAGTTTTTCTCATCCTCTAAAGATATATTTTGAGAATCCTTTGGAGGAGAAAAACCCATGTCTACAATTCGCTCTAAATTCGGGTCCAAGACCCGAAAGTGATTAAGCATGCAAATTACCCAAACATCAAAATTTGCGCCATCGAAACTAAGGTGTCAGTGAATCCTAAACCCCTAGTCGACATCCTTACTCTCTAGGTGGTTAAACCTAATACAGAGAGACCTAGCTCTGATACCAATTGAAAGGACGTGGATGTCGCCTAGAGGGGGGGTGAATAGGCGCTTTAAAATAATTACGGTTCAGGCTTGAACAAATGCGGAATAAAACTAACGTTTAATTTGTCAAGCACAAAACCTACAACAACTAGGCTCACCTATGTGCACCAACAACTCATGCTAAGCAAGATAAACAACTAAGTGATAGCAAGATATATGACAATAAACAATATGTCTATCACAAAGTAAAGTGCATAAGTAAAGGGTTCGGGTAAGAGATAACCGAGGCACGCGGAGACGATGATGTATCCCGAAGTTCACACCCTTGCAGATGCTAATCTTCATTGGAGTGGTGCGGAGGCACAATACTCCCCAAGATGCCACTAAGGCCACTATAATCTCCTCCTGCTCTCGCACAATGCAAGATGTCGTGATTCCACTAAGGTACCCCTGAGGGTGGTCACCGAACCCGTACAAATGGCAAACCTTGGGGGTGGTCACCGATACCCGTACAAATTGCTTGGGGCAATCTCCACAACCTAATTGGAGACCCCGACGCTTGCCCGGAGCTTTACACCACAATGATTGAGCTCCGAGACACCACCAAGCTTCTAGGACGCCAAAGCATCCACGAAGAACAATATCTAGGGTACTAAGTACCAAAGGTAATAAGCTTCTCAAACTTCACTTCCACGTACCGCCCTGGAGAGCTCAAACGATGCAACTAATGCAATGGCAAGGGCACACGGAGTGCCCAAGTCCTTCTCCCAAATCCCACCAAAGCAACAAATGCTAGGGAGGAAAATGAGAGGAAGAACAAAGAAGAACACGAAGAACTCCAAGATCTAGACCCAAGGGGTTCCCCTCACTTAGAGGAGAAAGTGATTGGTGGAAATGTGGATCTATATCTCCTCTCTCTTTTCCCTCAAGAACTAGCAAGAATCATTGGAGGGATTGAGAGTTTGAAGGCTCGAAGAAGGTCAACAATGAGGGAAGAACATGAGCTAAAGAGATAAGGTTCAATGGGGAAGAAGACCCCCTTTTATAGGTGGGGAAAAATCCAACCGTTAAGCCTCACTGCCCGCATAGAGCGGTACTACCGCTCATGGAGCGGTACTATCGTTCGGTAGGTTCACCAACCATGCTGAGGCCAAAAAATATGCAAAAAACGGTCCGACGAAGCGGTACTACCGCTCCTGGAGCGGTACTACCGCTAGGGAGCGGTAGTAAAAAATTACTACCATTCTGGGGGAGGTACTACCTCTCCGGAGGCGGTACTACCGCTACAAGAGCGGTACTACCGCTAGCACCAGGAGCGGTACTACCGCTGGATACTGAAACTGTTGTCACTTTCGCATACGGACTCCGAATTCAACGAAACCAAGTTTGTTGGAAAGATAACGACATGGGATAACACAATATTGATAGAAATATCAATAAGAAGCAAGTGATAAAAGTCCCATAAGAAAATGGTGAGAACCCTTATTCGAATAAGACCGGTAAAAACTCCCAACATCGAAAACATCATAGAAGATGCATATGGACTCTGTTTTCGATGAACTCGAGCATGTCATAAAGATGAACATAAGCTCTAAAACTCAAAAAGATAAACACCAAACAAGAACCAAGAAGTATGATACAAGGATGCAAATGGTTTGAGCTCTCAACAAATGATACGATCAAGCTACTCACTTGAGAGCCCCCCATGATAGTACGACAATCTATCCTAAAACAGAAAACCTATCAAGGGCAAACCTATACCTTTCACCTCGTCCTATTGAGATAGATGACGATGATCTTAGCTTCCTCAAGATGGACCACCTTTCTTGATTGTGTTGGCTTGATGAAGACTAGTTGATTGCTCCCCCATACACACTATGGGTGAGCCGCTCTTCAGCATATCTTCACAAGTCCATTGCCACCACAATGGACGGCAAGCATCAAGCATGATATATTCGTGCTGATCCACTTGAACTTGCACACCGCAATCTTGATGACGATCACCACTTGACGTCATCCTTCATGGGTTGTATGAGATCTTCCTTTCGACGCAAGCCCATGGAAGCACACCTAACCCCCACATAGAACTCTCACAAAGACCATGGTAAGTACACAAACACTTAATGAACAATGCTTACCATACCATGGGATCACTTGATCCCTCTCGGTACATCTTGTACGCTTTGTGTGTTGATCATCTTGATTTACTCTTTGTCTGAGATCTTGATCAACCTCGTGTCTCTATGACCATTCTTTGGATAATACCTTGAATACCATCTTGGCCATCATATAAACTCCTTGAACCCAACAGATGGACTTCAAGAAGTGCCTATGGACAAATCCTATAAATATAACTTAAGGCAACCATTAGTCCATAGGAATTGTCATCAATTACCAAAACCACATATGGAGATATATGCTCTAACACTAGCTAGGTAAATTAATTTGTGCTTCACCCTCGTGCCATGTTTAATAACATTTGATATATCCGTTTACCTGAACGGGAGTGAACTAAATAATTCAACGTGGAGTTTCGTCGATATGCAACTCGTTGCATATCGAGCTTCACTTAATGTGTAGTGTTTGATTGTTGCGATTGTCATGCCTTGCATTAGACCGTTCATGCATCATATGTGTCTTGCATCGTGTGGTGTATATCTGTGTTGATGTTTGTTTCCGGTTTGCTCTGTCTCGATGGAGTTCCGCAAGCATGTCGGAATGTGAGGACCCGTTCGACTACGTGGGTTCGCCGACTTCATGGAGTTGTACTTCTTCTAAGCGGGATCTCAGGCAAGATGAACATTTCCACAGATACCATTACTATCATTGCCATGCTAGTTTTACCGTTTCTACCGTTTATGTCTCGTTGCCTACCACATGTTAAATATGAGCCTCTCAACAATGCCATGATAACCTTCAACTGTTCAACCTAGCAAACCACTGTTTGGCTATGTTACTGCTTGCTTAACCATGTTGTTAGCATTGGTAGTTGCAGGTGTAGTTGCTTCCATGTGAATACATGGTTTCCTTGGCATATCACCATTTTAATGTTATTTAATTTTAATGCACCTATATACTTGGTAAAAGGTGGAAGGCTCGGCCTTTCTAGCCTAGTTTTTTGTTCCACCTTTGCCCCCTTAGTTTTCGGCTACCGGTGTTATGTTCCATAATTGAGCGCTCCTAACACGATCGGGGTTGTTATGGGGACCCCCTTGATAATTCGTTTTAGATTAAATCTGGTCTGGCAAGGCCCAACTTTGGTACTACATTTGGCTAATAACCTAATAATAATGCATAGGGACCCGCCGGCACCCGCGGACTAATTTAATCAACCCCTGGGCCAGTGCTCCTCATGAGTGTTGGTCCCACCTGAGCGATGTCCGGCGCCCCTCTGGTCACCCAGAGGATTAACGATCCCGACGTCTAGCTCATCCGTCGTGTCCTGAGAACGAGATACGCGGCTCCTATCGGGATCGTCGACACGTCGGGCGGCCTTGCTGGATTAGTTTTACCTTTAACGAAATATGTTGTGCATCGGGATTCTGGTGATGCTTTGGGTAATCTCAGAGTTGAGGTTTTCCACTAGGGAATCCTACGAGATCGCGAGGTTCGTGATTGAGGATTTCTATGCGGCTTGTGGTAATTTGTGATGGACTAGTTGGAGCACCCCTGCAGGGTTAAATCTTTCAGAAAGCCGTGCCCGCGGTTATGTGGCAACGTGGAAACTTTGTTTAACACTGGTTCTAGATAACTTAATTAAAACTTGCCAACTGAGTGCGTAATCATGATTGTCTCTTTCGTGAGTTCCTTCTCCGATCGAGGACACGGTGTGGTTATGTCTGGCGTAGGTAGGTGTTCAGGATCATTCATTTGATCATCAGTAGTTCACGTCCGCTATGCGTAGATCTTCCCCGTCTTATTTCTTGTACTCGTAAGTGTTGCCACCAAATATATGCTTAGCCGCTGCTGCAACCTCACCACTTAACCATGCCTCACCCATTAAGCTTTGCTAGTCTTGATACCTTTGGAAATGAGATTGCTGAGTCCCCTGTGGCTCACAGATTACTACAACACCAGTTGCAGGTACAAGTAAAGATTACTTGACGCGAGCGCGTTGGTTGTTCATTTGGAGTTGCTTCTTTTTCTTCTTCTTCATCGATCTAGGATGGGTTCTAGGCCGGCAGCCTGGGATAGCAAGGATGGACGTCGTTCTTCTTTTCTCGTTTGTTTTCGTCCATAGTCGGACCCTGCTCTTACTCTTGATGTATATGTACTGTGCTGATGTGACTCTGATGTAGCTTGTGGCGAGTGTAAGCCAATTCTATTATATATCTCTTCTTTTCAGAACATGTACTTGTAACGATATCCATTCTTGCGACACAACGAGATTGCTTCTATCCCTGACGAGGCCCTCGTGCCAAATTGAGGATAGGGTCGCATCTTGGGCGTGACAGAGTTAGACATAGTTCCAACAACAAGATCAAACAGAGTTCGTCAAAGTTTTTCTTTTGCCTCTCTCAGTTTGTCAACTGAGTTGCTTGAGGACAAGCAAGGCTTTAAGCTTGGGTAGTTGACACGTCTCCGTCGTATCTGCTTTTCCGAACTCTTTTGCCCTTGTTTTGGACTCTAATTTGCATGATTTGAATGGAACTAACCCGGACTGACGTTGTTTTCAGCAGAATTGCCATGATGTTGTTTTTGTGCAGAAATAAAAGTTCTCGGAACGTCCTAAAAATTTACGGAGATTTTTTCTGGAATAAAAGAAAAATACCTGCGCAAAGATCCACGTGAGGGGGTGTGCCAGTGGGCCACAAGCCCACACGGCGCGGCCACCCCCTAGGCCGCGTCATGCAGGCTTGTGGGGCCCACATGGCACCACCGCACCAAATCTCAGTCATATATCTTCCGTTTCGCTTGGAAAAAATCAGAGAGAAGGTTTCATCGCGTTTTGCGATACGGAGGCACCGGCACATCCTGTTCTTCATGTGGAGGGAAGATCTGGAGTCCGTTCCGGGCTCCGGAGAGGGGAAATCGTCGCCATCGTCATCACCAACCTTTCTCCATCGACAATTCCATGATGCTCTTCATTGTTCGTGAGTAATATCATCGTAGGCTTGCTGGACGGTGATGAGTTGGATGTGATCAATCATGTAATCGAGTTAGTTTTTGACGGGGATTGATCCCTAGTATCCACTATGTTCTAGATTGATGTTGCTACTACTTGGCTATGCTTAATGCTTGTCACTAGGGCCCGAGTGCCATGATTTCAGATCTGAACCTATTATGTTGTCGCCAATATATGTGTGTTTTAGATCCTATCTTGCAAGTTGTAGTCACCTACTATGTGTTATTACCCGGCAACCCCGGAGTGACAATAGCCGGAACCACTCCTGGAGATGACCATAGTATGAGGAGTTCATGTATTCACCGTGTGTTAATGCGTTGGTCCGGTTCTTTATTAAAGGGAGAACCTTAATATCCCGTAGTTTCCATTAGGACCCCGCTGCCACGGGAGGGATGGACAATAGATGGCATGCAAGTTCTTTTCCCTAAGCACGTATGACTACTTACGGAATACATGCCTACATTAGATTGATGAACGGGAGCTAGTAACATATATCTCCGTGTTATAGTTGTTACATGATGAATCACATCCGTCACACTCATCCATCACCGATCCACTGCCTACGAGTCTTTTACTACTGGTTCTCGCTACGTTACTTTGCCTAGGCTTGTCCCTTGCTACAAGAGGGATTGGGCCACTTTAAAGCTGTTGTCACTTTACTGATGTCACTACTGTTGTTACTTGTTACTCTGCTGCTGCTACTACTGTTCCTTGCTACTCTGCTATTACTTGTTGCAAGACTTTGTTGGCTCTAACATCCCTTCAACATGGCATTTTCTGGCGCCATTGCTGGAAATTGTCAAAGCTTTTTCTGGTGTCGTTGCTATCATACTACCTTGCTACTGATACTTTGCTTGCAGACACTAATCTTTCACGTGTGGTTGAATTGACAACTCAGCTGCTAATACTTGAGAATATCCTTTAGCTTCCCCTTGTGAGTGAATCAATAAATTTGGGTTGAATACTCTACCCTCGAAAACTGCTGCGATCCCATACGCTTGTGCGACATCACCTATTCCGCCTATAAATTCTCTAAAAATCCAAAACCACCGGTGCCCTGCCGGAGGGGGGATTCGGACACGGAGGGCTTCTTCATCAACACCATTGCCTCTCGGATGATGCGTGAGTAGTTCACCACAGACCTTCGGGTCCATAGCTAGTAGCTAGATGGCTTCTTATCTCTTTTGGATCTTCAATACAAAGTTCTCCATGATCTTCATGGAGATCTATCTGATGTAACTTTCTTTTGCGGTGTGTTTGTCGAGATCCGATGAATTGGGGATTTATGATTAGATTATCTATGAATATTATTTGAGTATCCTCTGATCTCTTATATGCATGATTTCGTATCCTTGTAATTCTCTTCGAGTTGTGGGTTTCGTTTGGCCAACTTGATCTATAATTCTTGCAATGGGAGAAGTGCTTGGTTTTGGGTTCATACCGTGCGGTGTCCTCACCTAGTTACAGAAGGTGTAGCGAGGCATGCATCGTGTTGTTGCCATCAAGCGTAAAAAGATGGGGTTTATATCATATTGCAGGAATTTATCCCTGTACATCATGTCATCTTGCTTAAGGCGTTACTCCGTTTGTTATGAACTTAATACACTAGATGCATGCTGGATAGCGGTCGATGTGTGGAGTAATAGTAGTAGATGCAGACAGTATCGGTCTACTTGTCTCGGACATGATGCCTATATGTATGATCATTGCCTTAGATATCATCATGACTTTGCACGATTCTATCAATTGCTCGACAGTAATTCGTTAACCCACCATAATACTTGCTATCATGAGAGAAGCCTCTAGTGAACACTATGGCCCCCGGGTCTACTTCACATCATATTTTCGGATCTACACTTTTACTTTGCTGGACTTTCCACCTTCAGATCTCACCTTGCAAATAATCGTGAAGGGATTGACAACCCCTTTATAGCGTTGGGTGCAAGTTTGTTTGTTTTTGCGCACGTACATTGGTGCCTCATCTTGATACTCCTACTGGATTGATACCTTGATTCTCAAACTGAGGGAAATACTTATCGCTACTATGCTGCATCACCCTTTCCTCTTCAAGGGAAAAACCAACGCAAGCTCAAGAGGTAGCATCCAGCTCCGGCGAGGGGGCGGCGCTCCGGCGGCCTGCCGATGTGGTCCTGGTGGCGGCGACCGGCTCGGTGCCCCTAGAGCACAAGAGCTCGGGTAGTTTTGGAGGGAGCTCGGGGTTGGGCCCAGATGGGCTTCCCAGGGTCCGATCTGGGTTCTTGTGGGCCTGTGGCTGGAGGTGGGAGAGGCTGGTGGGTAGGGTTTCAAACGTGGATCCCGAGGAGAGGAGGGGGCGCCCAAATAGGCAGGTCAGGGGTGGTTATATAGGGAAAGGGGCTAGGGTTAGCAGATTTTGTATCCGATTCGGATCGTAGGATCCTGATCCGACGGCTCTGATCGGAGGGGTTTTACTAGATGGGGTAGTGGCCGTGTAGAGAGCGTGTTAGGCTAAGATGAGAGGGATATTCTGGCCCGGCAATGAGATTTTTAAAACACCAAAAAACGTTCGATGATAACCGATGACGGTGCCGCTACGGTCGACCGTTCGGGTATCAAACGGACTCCGATTGCGATGAAATTTGGCAGGCGGCCTACCTATACTAAAATAAGACCGCACACCAAGTTTCAACCCAATCCGAGAATATTTTATACACACTTTCAAAAACAATATTAAACTATGTCGCGGGCGGGTGCGTGTGTGGTCGGGCTCAAAATGGTCAACGACGAATACGGAGAGAACCGACAACTAATAACGGATGCATGTTTTGAAAACTGGCGGCAATGGAGTGTCGATGCAATGCGGATGATGTGATGATGCGATGATGAATGCAACAGAAAATCCAATCGCAGGACGGCAACGGAATAAAAGGGGAATCTTTTGGAGCGTCGGTCTCGGGCTGTTACAGAGGGGGTGCTATTTATAGCGAGCACGTAGCCCGACATGATATGACTGAAATGGCCTTGGGTCAATGGCCAACCTACACATGTTCTGACGGTCAGATTTCAAGGACTCGCACGACAACACTACTTGGTCTACAAGCAATGCCAACTCAACCAACTTTGGAAGAGATTTCCTCTCATTGTCTTCACTCGAAGACATATATGTTTTGGGTTGAGCATCACGTCGGCATCTGAATTCGATCACCTTGACCCCGTTTAACAGTATGGTGATCTCTATGACTTAGGAAGGAAGAAACAACACAACCGAAAGACTTCGTCTTCCCGTTTCATCAACTTCAAGCGATTATCTTCGCGTACCACCAATGGCTTTGGCCATCATCAATGTCTTCGGACATTTTTAGGGGTTGTCTTGAACTGTTAAACCGAATCTCCCCAGACTTCTATCTATGTTAACATGTGAACTCTCACAAACACATTAGTCCCTCAGCCATGTTTGCCGTCAATACTCTAAAACCAACAAGGGGTGACACTAGATGCACTTACAAGAATTTATCCTTGCAAGTAACGAGTTCAACAGGATTGACAACCCTCTTGCCCGCATTGGGTGCGTGTGTTTGCTTTTATGTTTGTAGTTACCGAAAACGAGAATTGTATGGTTATCCTATTGGTTCGATAACCTTGGTTATCACTGAGGGAAATACTTATCAGCTACTATATTGCTTCACCCTTCCTCTTCGGAAAAAACCCAACGCATCTCATAAGTAGAACCTTCCTGCAGTACTAGAACAACGAGTCACGGGAGGATGACTGGGTTCTAGTGGTGTTACCATAACTCTTTACCTTTTGGTGCCTTGATGCAAAAGGGGAGACAAATATAATAGGTTATCGCGTATTTGCATGAGTGGGGATCACAAGCTCGTTTTCATGGTAGTTTTTGCTCACTTGTGATTCCTTCTTTAGTTGAACTATTTGCTTTGGTTTGTGAACTTATTTGCTTGGAGATATCTTATGTTGCTTGGTGTGAGACAAGATATCCCGTATTTGTCTATCTTTGTCATGTCGTTTATGTTAGTGGAGTCTTGCTTATTATTGTTGCCCTTATATGTTGCTCTATGATACATCTTCAACGTAACTATAATTTTTTAATGTTTCATGTTTTTATATTATCAATCTTATATACTTTATATGTCATTTTGATGGACTAACCTATTAGCTCATTGTCGAGTGTCAATTCATGTTTTCTCCATATTTTTGGTTTTCTAGAAAATCTATACCAAACGGAGTCCAAACTTGAGGAACTTTTGATGATTTTTCGTGGACTAGAAAACACCTTATAAGCTTCTGAGGGAGACTCGACGACAAAAGACGAAGCCACAAGGCACGAGGCGTTCCCGGACCCCTTATGGGGCCCTTGCTACTCCGTTTACCCTAATTCATGCACTATAAATTCACATATTGCGAGAATCTTGTGTACCACATCCCAAAACAATCTTGTTGCTGCCGCAAGCCTTCGTTCTTACGTGATCCCATCCGAAGGCATTTTTCATACTCTATCGAAGGGGAAATCCATTACAGTGGCCATATTCATCAACCTTGTTGCCTTCATGCTGAGGTGGGAGTAGTACCCGACAGGACCTATGGGTCAATTGCAGTAGCTAGATGTCTCTCTCCCCCTCCCCCTCTCCCACCTCTCTCTCTCTCTCTCTATCCCCTCCCCCTCTCCCTCTTGGGGAACGTTGCATGGGAAACAAAAAAAATCCTACGCACATGCAAAACCTATCTATCATGGTGATGATCATCTACGAGAGGGGAGATTGGATCCACATACCCTTGTAGATCACTAAGCTGGAAACGTTAAGAAACGCGGGTGATGTAGTCGAACGCCTTCATGATCCGAATCGAAAGTGTCCTACAAACTCCTTCCCGATCTAGCACTGAACGAATGGCACCTCCGTGTTCACCACACGTACAGCTCGATGACGATCTCTGCCTTCTTGATCTAGCAAGAGGGGCGGAGAGGTAGATGAGTTCCCCGGTAGAACGACAGCATGGTGGTGGTGGTGAACTAATCCAGCAGGGCTTCGCCAAGCTATGCCGGACTAATCTAGATTAGGAATACGATATGTGGAGAAGAGGGAAATACGTGGCTTTTTCTCGTGTAGTTTGACCAACATACATAACTCAATACTGCCGAAACGTCACCGAACCTTAAGTGTGCATACCCTGCAGGTTCGACAACTATGTCGACATGACCAAGACACTCTTCGGTCAATATCCCATAGATGCCCATATTGGATCCTACATATTCTACGAAGATCTTATCGGTTGAACATCTATGTCAAAGATTCAGTTAATCCCGTATATCATTCCCTTTATCCTTCGGTATGTTACTCCCCCGAGATTGGATCTATTTCAATACCTATTTCAATCTCGTTACCAGCAAGTCTTTTTACTCTTTTCGTAATACAAGATCTCATGGCTAACTCTTTAGACACATTGCTTGCAAGGCTTATTTGTGATGTTGTATTATCGAGTGGGCCCCAAGATACCTCTCCTTCATACGGAGTGACAAATCCCAGTATTGATCCATGCTAACTCAACGGACATCCTCGGAGATACCTGTAGAGCACCTTTATAGTCACCGAGTTACGTTGCGACATTTGATACACACAAGGCATTCCTCCGGTGTAAGTGAGTTACATGATCTCATGGTCATAAAAACGTATACTTGACATGCAGAAAACAATAGCAACAAAATGACACGATCACATGATACGTTTATAGTTTGGTCTTGTCCATCAAATCATTCTACTAATGGTGTGATCCCGTTATAAACTAACAACACTTGTCCATGACCAGGAAACCTTAACCATCTTTGATCAACGGGCTAGTCAACTAGAGGCTCACTAGGGACATTGTTTTTTCTATATATCCACGCATGCATTTGTGTTTCCATTCCATACAATTATAGCATGGAAAATAAACGATTATCTTGAAAAAGGAAATAAAATAATAGCTATTTTATTATTGCCTCTAGGGCATATTTCCAATAGTCTCCCACTTGCACTAGAGTCAGTAATCTAGCTTCACATCTTATGTGATTTACAATGTAACGAATCTAACACCGATAGAGTTCTGGTGTTTGTCATGTTTTGCTCGTGGAAGAGGTTTAGTCAGCGGATGTGCTACATTCAGATCCGTGTGCACTTTGCAAATATGCATGTCCTCCTCCTTGATGTAATCGCGGATAGCATTGAAACGTTGCTTTACGTGTTTGGTCCTCTTGTGAAACCTTGCTTCCTTGGCTAGAGCAATGGCACCAGTGTTGTGAGAGAATAGATTTATTGGGTCCAGTGCACATGGAACAACTCCAAGATCTGACATGAACTTCTTCATCCAAACACCCTCTTTAGGCGCATCCGAGGTAGCTATGTACCCTGCTTCGCATGAAGAATCAGCTACGACGCTTTGCTTGGAACTGCACCAGCTTACCGCACCCCTATTGAGAATAAATATGTATCCGGTTTTGAAAGTGCGTTATATCGACTAGAGGGGGGTGAATAGGAGATTTTTAGAATTTCATCACTGAGGAAATTCCTTTTGAGGAAATTCCTCACTGATGACTAACTTACAGCGGAAACAGTAAAGGATCAGAAGTGCACAGTTTCACAACAGCAGTTTTTCAGAGTGAGTAATGTGAAAACAGATTGCACAGTGAGCAGGCACGCAGAAAACAGATGAGGATTAACTAGCGTGAAGAATTTGGGGTTGAGGAATTTCAGAGAAAGTCTTCAGCAAATTCTTCAAACAGTAGCAGTGAAAGTCATCAACACATAATCTGAGGAAAGTAAGGAGTTGAGGAATTAGAACCCGTTTCACAACGAAGACAGTAGTTGATGACCCAGTTCCAACTGTTGTGACAGTCGTACATCTGGTTTGGAGCGGCTTGGTATTGAAACCAAATGACACACAGTCCCTACCGTGTTCTCCTTCGGCTAAGAACACACAATCCTCGCCCAACACTCGTGGTAAGTCTTCAGGGCAGACTTCCAAACCCTCACAAACTTGGTCACCCGGCGATCCACAATTGACTGCTGGAAAGCTCTAGACCATGACGCCTAACCGTCTGGAGGATGCACGGTCATCAAAGGTAAAAGGCTTCAGTCCCACACAGGAACAACTTCTTCAGTGATGCTCAATCACTAGGTTTGGTTTGTGGTTTCGGTGTATGGGGTATTTCCTCACTGATGAATTACTCTCGAGGACTTTGAGGAATTGGGTTGCTCTTATGACAAGTGTCAGTTTCTAACGGAGCAGCCAGCCAGCTAATGGTTGTGGGGGGCGGCTATTTATAGCCCGGGAGCATCCCGACATGATTTGACACTAATGCCCTTAAATAATATGACCGTTGGTGTGGATAAGACCAATGACTTGGCGTGGCTATCGAAACGGTCGGAACCCTCAACTGTGAGAGTCCTCATGTCACTCGTATTCCTCACTTGAGGCTTTTGGTAGGATTAGGCTTGGGTTGAGCATCATAAGGAAATTCATTCCAAAGTGTAACTTCGACCCCCTTTAACAGTACGGTGTTCCCATTACTCAAATGCGAAGAAAATAAAACAGAAAGAGTAAATCTTCATGCTTCAAAGTCTTCAAAATGATTTTCTTCAGGACACACCGAATTCCTCAATTTTAGTATCTTCATGAGGAATATCAATTTCATCGCAGATTCTTCGCGATTCAATTCTTCAGCTTCACACCAATTTCTTCAACCGAAGATATATATTTTTAGGGGTCGATATTCATCAAATATCTCAAACTCCTCAGTGACTTATAGATCATGTGTACACTCATAAACACATTAGATACTTAACCTATAAGTCTTCAAACCACCAAAATCACTAAGGGGCACTAGATGGACTTACAATCTCCCCCTTTTTGGTGGTTCATGACAATTAGGTTAAGTCTTCAATAGGGATCAAAAATATGAAGTGTAAATACTCATTTGAGGAATTTGAAATCAAGATTCAGAGAGACTCCCCCTGAAGATGTGCATATCTTGAGGATTTTTCTTTTCACAGCAAATGCACATTGATGATATATATCATGGAGATCTCCCCCTGAGTCTTGTAAATCATGCATACATGTAACATATCATATGAAGAAAATGAAGATGCATGATGACAAATGGTATCTGACGAATTCCAGCATGCGTTCATTAAAACTTGAGGAATAACCATGCGAAGAAAAACGTTCAAAAGCGTCAGAGTACCATCGGGCTTAAGTTACAACTCATTACATAGAAACTTCAGAAGAGCCAAGAGTTTGTAACTTAAATATAGTTTATAAGGCCCAAAATATCCCGCTTGAAGACTGACTCTCAAGTTTCTCCCCCTTTGTCATCAAGTGACAAAAAGGGACAAACTGAGGACTAACGCCCGTGAAGACTTCACTTCTTGGCGGTTGATGAAGACGTGTGATGCTTCTTGGGAGTAGTCTTCTGTTGGGGAATGTCGCATGGGAAACAAAAAATTTCCTACGCGCACGAAGACCTATCATGGTGATGTCCATCTACGAGAGGGGATTTCCGATCTACATACCTTTGTAGATCGCACAGCAGAAGCATTAAGAAACGCGGTTGATGTAGTGGAACGTCCTCACGTCCCTCGATCCGCCCCGCGAACCGTCCCACGAACCGTCCCGCGATCCGTCCCACGATTTATTGCCGAACTGACGGCACCTCCGCGCTCATCACACGTACAGCTCGACGATGATCTCGGCCTTCTTGATCCAGCAAGAGAGACGGAGAGGTAGATGAGTTCTCCGGCAGCGTGACGGCGCTCCGGAGGTTGGTGGTGATCTAATCTCAGCAGGGCTCCGCCCGAGCTCCGCAAAAACGCGATCTTGAGGTAAAACCGTGGAGGTATGTGGTCGGGCTGCCATGGCAAAAGTCGTCTCAAATCAGCCCTAATAGCTCCATATATATAGGAGGAGGGGAGGGGAGGCTTGCCTTGAGGCTCAAGGAGCCCCAAGGGCTGCGCCACCAAGGGAGGAGGAGTCCTCCTCCAATCCTAGTCCAACTAGGATTGGAAGGTGGAGTCCTTCTCTTCTTTCCCACCTCCTTTTTTTTCTTTTCTCTTTGATTTTCTATCTATGGCGCATAGGGCCTTCTTGGGCTGTCCCACCAGCCCACCAAGGGCTGGTGCGCAACCCCCAAGGCCTATGGGCTTCCCCGGGGTGGGCTGCCCCCCCCCGCCCCCCCGGTGAACACCCGGAACCCATTCGTCATTCCCGGTACATTCCCGGTAACTCCGAAAACCTTCCGGTAATCAAATGAGGTCATCCTATATATCAATCTTCGTTTCCGGACCATTCCAGAAACCCTCGTGACGTCCGTTATCTCATCCGAGACTCCGAACAACATTCGGTAACCAACCATATAACTGAAATGCGCCTAAAACAACGTCGAACCTTAAGTGTGCAGACCCTGCGGGTTCGAGAACTATGTAGACATGACCCGAGTGACTCCTCGGTCAATATACAATAGCGGGACCTGGAGGCCCATATTGGATCCCACATATTCTACGAAGATTTTATCGTTTGAACCTCAGTGCCAGGGATTCATATAATCCCGTATGGCATTCCCTTTGTCCTTCGGTATGTTACTTGCCCAAGATTCGATCGTCAGTATCCGCATACCTATTTCAATCTCGTTTACCGGCAATTCTCTTTACTCGTTCCGTAATACAAGATCCCGCAACTTACACTAAGTTACATTGCTTGCAAGGCTTGTGTGTGATGTCGTATTACCGAGTGGGCCCCAAGATACCGCTCCGTCATACGGAGTGACAAATCCCAGTCTCGATCCATACTAACTCAACGAACACCTTTGGAGATACCTGTAGAGCATCTTTATAGTCACCCATACCCTTGCAATAGTAGCACTCTGTTTCAGGCTTAGGTCCAGCTTTGGGTTTCTTCGTCGGATTGGCAACAGGCTTGCCGCTCTTCTTTGAATTACCCTTCTTCCCTTTGCCGTTTCTCTTGAAACTAGTGGTCTTATTCACCATCAACACTTGATGCTCTTTACGGAGTTCAGACTCTGCGACTTTCAGCATCGCAAACAACTCGCCGGGTGACTTGTTCATCCCTTGCATGTTGTAGTTCAACACAAAGCCCTTATAGCTTGGCGGAAGTGATTGAAGAATTCTGTCAGTGATAGCCTCTTGCGGGAGTTCAATCCCCAGCTCAGCTAGATGGTTTGAGTACCCAGACATTTTTAGCACATGTTCACAGACACACGAATTCTCCTCCATCTTGCAAGCATAGAATTTATCGGAGGTCTCATACCTCTCGATCCGGGCGTTCTTCTGGAAGATAAACTTCAACTCCTAGAACATCTCATATGCTGACGCTCAAAGCGACATTGAAGTCCCGGCTCTAAGCCATACAAGACTGCACATTGAACTACTGAGTAGTCCTCCTTACGTGTTAACCAAGCGTTCTTAACATCTTGGTCAGCCGTAGCGGGTGGTTCATCTCCTAGCGCAGCATTAAGGACATAATCCTTCTTCCCAGCTTGTAGGATCAACTTAAGATTACGAGCCCAGTCTACAAAGTTGCTTCCATCATCTTTCAACTTAGCTTTCTCTAGGAACGTATTAAAATTCAGGGTGACTGTCGCGTGAGCCATGATCTACAACACAAATATATTCAAAGTGGACTTAGACTATGTTCAAGATATTTAGAGTTTAACTTAATCAAATTATTTGCTAAAATCCCACTCAAAAATACATCTCTCTAGTCATTTGAGTGGTTCATGACCCACTTACACTAGCTCAAGTCCGATCATCACGTGAGTTGAGTATACTTTCAGTGGTAAGCATCCCTATGCTAATCATATCAACTATATGATTCATGATCGACCTTTCGGTATCATATGTTCCAAGGCCATGTCTGCACATGCTAGGCTCGTCAAGCTTAACCCGAGTGTTCCGCGTGTGCAACTGTTTTGCACCCGTTGTATGTGAACGTTGAGTCTATCACACCCGATCATCACGTGGTGTCTCGAAACGACGAACTGTAGCAACGGTGCACAGTCGGGGAGAACACAATTTCTTCTTGAAATTTTAGTGAGAGATCACCTCATAATGCTACCGTCGTTCTAAGCAAAATAAGGTGCATAAAAGGATTAACATCACATGCAGTTCATAAGTGACATGATATGGCCATCATCATGTGCTCCTTGATCTCCATCACCAAAGCACCGGCACGATCTTCTTGTCACCGGCGCCACACCATGATCTCCATCAACGTGTCGCCATCGGGGTTGTCGTGCTACTCATGCTATTACTACTAAAGCTACATCCTAGCAAAATAGTAAACGCATCTGCAAGCACAAACGTTAGTTTAAAGACAACCCTATGGCTCCTGCCGGTTGCCGTACCATCGACGTGCAAGTCGATATTATCTATTACAACATGATCATCTCATACATCCAATATATTACATCACATCGTTGGCCATATCACATCATAAGCATACCCTGCAAAAACAAGTTAGACGTCCTCTAATTTGTTGTTGCATGTTTTACGTTGTGACCATGGGTATCTAGTAGGATCGCATCCGCAAACACCACAACGGAGATATATGAATTGCTATTTAACCTTATCCAAGGACCTAAAGTTGGAGAAACAGACACTCGCCGGTCATCTTTGAGAAACGGAGTTACTCATAGCGATGCAACCAGTCTCTCGTAAGCGTACGAGTAATGTCGGTCTGAGCCGCTTCGATCCAACAATACCGCGGGATCAAGAAAAGACTAAGGAGGGCAGCAAAACGCACATCACCGCCCACAAAAACTTTTGTGTTCTAATCGAGAAGACATCTACGCATGAACCTAGCTCATGATGCCACTGTTGGGGAACTTTCGCATGGGAAACAAAAAATTTCCTACGCGCACGAAGACCTATCATGGTGAAGTCCATCTACGAGAGGGGATTTCCGATCTACGTACCCTTGTAGATCGCACATCAGAAGCGTTAAGAAACGCGGTTGATGTAGTGGAACGTCCTCACGTCCCTTGACCCGCCCCGCGAACCGTCCCACGAACCGTCCCGCGATCCGTCCCACGATCTAGTGCCGAACGGGCGGCACCTCCGCGTTCAGCACACGTACAGCTCGACGATGATCTCGGCCTTCTTGATCCAGCAAGAGAGACAGACAGGTAGATGAGTTCTCCGGCAGCGTGACGGCACTTCGGAAGTTGGTGGTGATCTAATCTCAGCAGGGCTTCGCCCAAGCTCCGCAGAAACGCGATCTAGAGGTAAAACCGTGGACGTATGTGGTCGGGCTGTCGTGGCAAAAGTCGTCTCAAATCAGCCCGAATAGCTCCATATATATAGGAGGAGGGGAGGGGAGGCTTGCCTTGAGGCTCAAGGAGCCCCAAGGGCTGCGCCACCAAGGGAGGAGGAGTCCTCCTCCAATCCTAGTCCAACTAGGATTGGAAGGTGGAGTCCTTCTCTTCTTTCCCACCTCCTTTTTTTTCTTTTCTCTTTGATTTTCTATCTATGGCACATAGGGCCTTCTTGGGCTGTCACACCAGCCCACCAAGGGCTGGTGCGCCACCCCCAAGGCCTATGGGCTTCCCCGGGGTGGGCTGCCCCCCCCCCCACCCCGGTGAACACCCGGAACCCATTCGTCATTCCCGGTACATTCCCGGTAACTCCGAAAACCTTCCGGTAATCAAATGAGGTCATCCTATATATCAATCTTCGTTTCGGACCATTCTGGAAACCCTCGTGACGTCCGTGATCTCATCCGGGACTCCGAACAACATTCGATAACCAACCATATAACTCAAATACGCATAAAACAACGTCGAACCTTAAGTGTGCAGACCCTGCGGGTTCGAGAACTATGTAGACATGACCGGAGTGACTCCTCGGTCAATATCCAATAGCGGGACCTGGATGCCCATATTGGATCCCACATATTCTACGAAGATTTTATCGTTTGAACCTCAGTGCGGGGGATTCATATAATCCCGTATGTCATTCCCTTTGTCCTTCGGTATGTTACTTGCCCGAGATTCGATCGTCATTATCCACATACCTATTTCAATCTCGTTTACTGGCAAGTCTCTTTACTCGTTCCGTAATACAAGATCCCGCAACTTACACTAAGTTACATTTCTTGCAAGGCTTGTGTGTGATGTTGTATTACCGAGTGGGCCCCAAGATACCTCTCCGTCATACGGAGTGACAAATCCCAGTCTCGATCCATACTAACTCAACGAACACCTTCGGAGATACCTGTAGAGCATCTTTATAGTCACCCAGTTATGTTGCGACATTTGATACACACAAAGCATTCCTCCGGTGTCAGTGAGTTATATGATCTCATGGTCATAGGAACAAATACTTGACACGCAGAAAACAGTAGCAACAAAATGACACGATCTACATGCTACGTCTATTAGTTTGGGTCTAGTCCATCACGTGATTCTCCTAATGACATGATCCAGTTATCAAGCAACAACACCTTGTACATAGTCAGAAGACCCTGACTATCTTTGATCAACTGGCTAGCCCACTAGAGGCTTGCTAGGGACAGTGTTTTGTCTATGTATCCACACATGTATATAAGTCTTCATTCAATACAATTATAGCATGGATAATAAACGATTATCTTGATACAGGAATTATAATGATAACTATATTTATTATTGCCTCTAGGGCATAATTCCAACATCTTCTTCCTTGAACCGGTAGCAGTGTCGAGCTGTTCTTCATCAGTTTCAGCAGTGCAAAATGAAGAAAAGGAACTGTCTTCAAGCTCTGGAACTGGAATGGGCCTGAACTTCTTCTTGGGAGGCCACGACCAGTCAAAGTCTCGCTCAAAGTCCATTTCTTCAAGCTCTGTCTGAGTCTTCAGATGTGCAAGTGTAGCCCAGGTGCGATCAAAAACCTCATGCAGATAGTGATGGTTAAGCTTTATAGAGTTCTGTGTTTCAGTGAGGGTTTTCACAATGGCGCCAAACTGGCGTTTGACCCACTTGTGATTGCGATCCACCTTCTGGTGAAGACTGAGGAGGAGCTCTCTTGTATTCATCACGCCAGGAGGAACGGGGCTTGTTTGACGAGTCTCAGTATCATCCCATGAAGAATAAGCTTCTGGCTCTCTGAACTGGCCATCAAGGGGCCTACTGCCTTCATAAATCACTGACTTGCCTTTTCCTTCAATGGGCTCGAAAGTCTTCTCGTTGACCCGGATAGGAGGCATATAACCAACATGGTTTTGGAAGTCAGCGTGCAAGTTGATGCATGTCCTTGTCCTGATGAATCTCGTGATCCATGGGGCATATATCTTGTGATCAAATGGACACATAGCATTGTCGGCCAAAGTCCTCAAGAAGAAATCATGGATGTTTATAGGAATACCATGGATGATGTTGAAGAGGATATTCTTCATGATGCCTACGACATCTTCTTCATCATCATGGCCTTTGATCGGCGCGAGCACACTGTAGAGGATTCTGTAGACAGACCTTGGTGTATATTTGAGCTCGTGAACGAGGAAGGTTTTTCTCGTTGATTGCCCTTCAGCCAAAGGCTTCATGAGGACTTCCATCATCCCGTTTGGCAGCTCACGCTCACCGTAAAGCTTCACATCCTCCTCTGAGGGAATTGGTACAGGCAGTTCACGGAGGAGCTCAGTAGCAGGAGCCTTGTAGTGAGTGTTTTGTGTCATCCAGTCAAACACCCAAGTGTTAATGTCTTCAGGGTCGCCAGATATGTGAAGAGTGGCATAGAACTGAAGAATGAGCCCACTGTTCCAATCAGAGATGTCGCAGCACATTGGCAGCAGACCAGCGTCATGGAGTACATTGAGGACTGGCTCTAGGCACGGTATTGCTTCAAGTTCAACGTGAGGAATATGCATGTGCTGGAATATCTTGTTTCTTCCACACAGCACAGAGGCATAGTAATTCAGCTGTGTCCTCGTCCAAAACTTCAGATGCCTCATTTGAGGCTTGTCATAGGTATTCTCTCCAATGAAGTACATACATTCTTCAAAGAAATTCTCCTTTTGAAACTGTGGTCGCTTAGAGAATGGCTGACGTTGAACTGGCTGAAGATTTTGCTGAGGAACAGGAGGGAAGACAACAATTGCAGTCTCGGGGTTGAGCACGACGAAGGCATTGTCTTGATCAGGTGCATTTTCCTCAGCATTGTCCTCAGGGTGAGGAATTTCATCAGCTGGGGCTTCAGGCTGAGGAGTTTGCTCTGGCTGGGCATCAGGCTGAGGAATAGGTTCATCTTGCTCAGGTGGATGAGTTGGGTCAGCCTGTTCCTCATCTTGAAGATTTTGCTCACGTGGAGGATTTAGGTCAGCCTGTTCCTCATCTTGAGGATTTTGCTCAGGACTTTGAATTTTATCAGCTTGAGGAATGTCACTTTGTTCTTCCTCAGCTGGCTTGGTGACAGAGGCAGTTTCATCAGCTGGTGCAGTTGATCCTTGTGCAGTGTCTTTCTAAGGAATGAAGGGCTGAGGACTGTCGTCAATACGAATTTCTTCGTCAGTGTGTTCCTCAGAGGCGGCATCCTTCATTTCCTCATCTGTCCCTTTCGCTTGGTCATCAAGGATGACCATTTCATAAGAAGGAGCGACATTTAGGGGCACAGGGTCCAGTGGAGCAGTATCTTCAAGTGCTTTGAGGCGCTTGGCCTCTGTTTCTTCTTCTGCTGAGGAGGCCTTTCTCTATTTGGCTTCCTTCTCAGCAGCCCTGGTTTTATTCACGTCTGATGCAGACGGAGTCATCTTCTTCACCTTTGAAGCTTTTGGTGAAGGGGTTCTCTCAACAGATTCTTCAGTTGGCTGTGAGGAACCAGCTGGAGGAGAGTCATCAGCTTGCTTTGGTGAAGCAGCTGGGTCATGGGCAGTCTCACCAGCTGCAGCAGGTTCATCAGCTGGAGCTTCCATGGTGATTTCTTCAATAGCCGGTACATCCACACTGCTTTCTTGGGCTATTTCCTCAGCTTGAGGAGTTTCCTCAGCTAGAGCAGATTCATCGGCTGGCTCTTCAATCAAGGACTGGGGAGTTGGTGCTGGAGGTGCAGCCTTCTTGTTGTAGTCATCAACAACTTTAGTGGCCAGCTTGATGAAATTGCTCTTGAGACTCTGACGATCTGACAGCTTGGAGTACTTATCAGCCAAATTCTTCAACTCAGCCTGTGTTGACACCAGTGCATCAGGCGTCAAGTTGAGGAGATTCTGCTTGAGGAATTTCTCCTTTTTAAGCTTCGCAACCTTGGCCTGCTTGGCTTGCTGTTCTTCCCACTTGGCTTCATTGATGAATGTGGCCACCATGTGGCTGATGCCAGGGGGAAGTTTCAAATCATCAAGCGGAGTGTTTGGGTCCTCATACCAGATGTTTATGTAGTCTAGGAGGACCTTGGGGTCCATGGTCAGAGGAATGGCACTACCTGATGCTTGAGCTACCCTTTCCTGCTTGTTTCTGATTATCGCTTGTAGGGTTTGATCATCATATTCATCACTGCCCTCTGATGTAGACGGGACTGTGATGATTTTATTGGGGCTTGGCAGAGTTGCTTTTTCAACAGACACCTGAGTGTTCACAGGAAGTGGTGAAGACTTTGTCTCCGAGCTGGTTGCAGCCGGGAGTGAGGAGCTGGAGGTGGCGGTCAGTGGCTTCATGACCCGCTTCTGTGCTGGTATCTCTTGAGGCTTTGGTGGTGGTGCTGAGGATTTTGGAGCTGAGGGTTTTGGCGTTGAGGGTTTTGTAACTAATGCCTGAGCAGACTTCTCTTGAGGCTTTGCATCCCTTGGTTTTGACGACACAGATTGTGGTTGAGGAATTGCTGAACGAGAGGTCTCAGCGGCAGAGGAAGTAGCTGTAGTTGAGGCAGCAGCTGAGGATTCATTGAATTTCCTCACTGCAGCATCTGCCTGCTTCTTGAGCTTAGCCAGATGCTTTTCCTTCTCATCTGGATAGTCATCAATGGTCTTGAGGCTTGAGGGATGTGCTACTTGATGAGCCTCAAGTGGGGCCCGTTTGCCAGGAGGCTTCAGGGCGAATTTCTTCGCATACTTGGCAGTTACAAACCTGTATTCCTTCCATTCCTTAGCCCATCGGCGTTCTATCTTCCACAGCCGAATCTTTCTCTTGGCCATTGTTTCATATTCATCAGGTGCGCAATAGTCCAAGTAAATATCCTCAGGGATATCCAAAGTTGTGTTCTGCTCAAGTTTCTTTCCTCCCTTCTGCTTTCTGTCATCCTCCATTTTCTTCAGCTGAGGATTTTGCCGATGAGATTGAAATCTTGAGGATTCTGATGAGACTTGAAGATTTTCTTCAAGAAACGTTGCAAATGAGTTAATGTGATGAGAACCGAGAGATTCATCAGCTGACATGTGTGTACCTGTGAATAGAGTATAGTTGCGAGGAATTTGGAGAGGTCATATGCGTTCTCATATTTGAAGAAAATGAAAAAGTTTGACAGGTGAGGAATTTAACCAGTGGTTGAGGAATTTTCCTAAGCATACTGTTCTTGGGTTCCAGAGTTGTACAGATCCAAAAATTCGCACAATTGAGGAATCTCGTGAAAATCTTAGATGCTTAGTGAAGTTCATCAATGGTGTGGTGATAGGCAGTGTTTGACGAATCAAGTGCATATCGATTCTTGAGGAAAAACAGATTTCACATAGGAGATGTAAAATAGTAGATCTAACTTGCTGTAAAAATGGGGTTTTTATTTACCCTTGAAGGCGCGCACGAAGAACACAGAAAATTTGTGGAAAGAAGCTCTTCGATTGCGTGTCCAATGCACCCTAACCCGGCAGCAGAGGATGTCTACGGCGGCGGCGGACGAAGATGGTCCGACTCCGGCGTGGTTTCGACGACGGAGAAGTCGAGGCAGTGAAGCTCTTCTTCACCGGCGACGAGACTTCCAGCGGTGGCGCTAAGGTTCGGTGCTTTTTGCTGTAGTAGGAGAGCGATGGGGCGAAGAAGTGTTTGCCGAGGGGGATAAGGACATATTTATAGCCAGACAGTTACTGTTGGCGCGAAGAATTCGGACCAAACAGCCCCTGCCTCTACGTCTCCGTAGGACACGTGTAGTTCCCGAGCAAGGTGGTGGAGATAGTGGAGATCGTGGTTATCCGAACGTGGGAAGTGGGGTTCGGTTACTGTGCATTAAAGAAACAATTTTTGAAGATTTGAGGATTTTTGTTATAAAATCATCAGCTGACAAGGACGCAGTGGATTTTGAACAAAGTTTCAAGTAGAACGCATATGAAGAATCAAATAGACTGGATGAGAATAGCATAGAGGGAAAGTAGGGTCTGATCACATTCACTTAGAAGAAATATCAACTTGAAGAAATAGTTATAAGTGAATGCTGTTGAGGACTTGAAATCACAGTCTATCTAGTCAAAAGAAAGTCATCAAGTGTTTTTGAAGATTTGAGTAACTTGAGGATTTTGTGATAAATCATCACAATGAAGAACAACTGTTTTGAAGAAAAACACATTTTGAGGAAATGGAACATTTGAAGAAAATCAACTTGAGGAATTTCATGTTGGGCGGTGGCGTGACCCACCATATAAGAATGTTGATTACACACGCCGCGTACAATTGTCGTAGGGCCCTGAGAATCAATTTCTTTGTTGATTTCCTCACATTCAGAATGATATTCTTCATCAGTTGAAGAAAATCGATTCATCATGTGTTGCACATCTAAGTCATCAATTTTTCATAAGTGTTAGGATGTGTGCATGTTTTTATAAAACATTTGAAGATTCTAAGATATTTAGCTCACACCGCAACTTGCAAAACCTTTTCTCACCCAAGGGCTTAGTGAAGATATCTGCCAGTTGATCATCAGTCTTCACATGGTCAATGAGGATATTGCCCTTGAGGACATGGTCCCGAAGAAAATGATGACGAATCTGGATGTGCTTGGTCTTCGAGTGTTGTACTTGGTTGTATGCAATCTTGATTGCACTCTCATTGTCGCAGTAGAGAGGCACATTCTTCATGTTGATGTCGTAGTCCTTGAGGGTTTGCTTCATCCATAGTAATTGAGCACAGCATGAACCAGCAGGAATGTACTCAGCTTCGGCAGTGGAGAGTGATACGCAGTTCTGCTTCTTGAGGACCAGCAAACTAGTGATCTTCTGAGGAAATGGCATGTGCCAGAAGTTGACTTGCGATCCACACGGTCACCAGCATAGTCAGAATCAGAATACCCTACTAGATGAAGATTTGAGCCCTTGGGATACCATAATCCTAGTGTTGGTGTGTGAGCTAAGTATCGAAGAATATGCTTCACAGCCTTATGGTGTGATTCCTTCCGTTTTGCTTGAAAACGTGCACCCATGCAAACACTAAGCATTATATCTGGCCTAGATGCACATAGATACAATAAAGAGCCAATCATAGAGCGATATACCTGTTGATCAAAATCTTTACCATTTTCATCAGTGTCGAGGTGGCCGTTGGTAGGCATTGGAGTCTTGGCACCTTTGCATTCATGCATGTAGAATTTCCTCAGAACATCCTTGAGGTATTTCTCCTGTGATATGAAGATTCCATTGCGTTGTTGACGAATTTGTAGACCTAAGAAGAATTTCAGCTCCCCCATCATAGACATCTAATATTCTTCACTCATCATGTAAGCAAATTCATCACTGTATCGTTTGTCAGTACAGCCAAATATGATATCATCGACATATATTTGACACACAAATAGCTCATTATCATAGGATTTAGTGAAAAGAGTTGGATCGAGTGAACCAGGTTTGAAGCCTTTCTTCATGAGGAATTCCTTCAATGTATCGTACCATGCCCGAGGGGCTTGCTTGAGACCATAGAGAGCCTTTTTGAGTCTGAAGACTTTGTGTGGATTCTTTGTATCCTCAAAACCTGGGGGCTGAGCAACATATACTTCTTCCTCAAGCTTACCATTGAGGAATGCACTTTTCACATCCATTTGATATAATATGATGTTATGATGATTAGCATAAGCAAGTAGTATTCAAATAGCTTCAAGTCTAGCAAGAGGTGCAAAAGTTTCATCGAAATCTATTCCTTCAACCTGAGTGTAGCCTTGGGCTACAAGTCGTCCCTTGTTCGTCACCACTTGACCGGCCTCATCTTGCTTGTTTCAGAAAATCCACTTGGTGCCGATGATGTTGTGCTTGCGAGGATCTGGTCGTTTGACGAGCTCCCATACGTCATTCAGCTTGAATTGAAGAAGTTCGTCTTGCATAGCTTGGATCCACTCTGGTTCCAGAAAAGCTTCATCGACTTTTGAGGGTTCTGTGATGGATACAAAGGAAAAATGCCCACAAAAGTTAACTAAGTGTGAAGCTTTTGAGCGAGTGAGAGGACCTGGCGCGTTGATGTCGTTGAGGATTTTGTCAAGTTCTACTTCATTTCAATCCTCGGATGAGCTGGTTGAGGATTTCGTCTGGGCTGAGGAAGTGGTTCTGGTGCAATTTCCTCAGGAGCATCTTCTTGATTTTCATCAGTGATGGGGATCGTTTCTTCACCAATTTCCTCAGTGGGGACAATGTCTTCTGTAGGTGTGCGAGTCCTTCCCATAACCGAGCATAAAACCCTGTTGATGATATGGCATGCAGTGTTGATTGCTTCAGGCCAAAAGCGACGAGGAGTCTGATATTCTTCAAGCATAGTTCTTGCCATCTCAACCAGAGTCATGTTCTTCCTTTCGACGACACCATTCTGTTGAGGAGTATAAGGAGCAGATAATTCGTGAGTAATACCAAGTTCATCAAGATAATCATCAAGACCAGTGTTTTTGAACTCTGTTCCATTATCACTCCTGATATGTTTGATCTTGATGCCAAAGTTCGTCGAGGCCCTTGAAGAAAATCGTTCGAAGATTTCCTGCACTTCAGTTTTATACACTATAATATGCACCCATGTATATCTGGAATAATCATCAACTATGACGAAGCCATATAAAGATGTTGCATTGGTTAGTGTGGCATAGTGAGTAGGTCCAAATAGATCCATATGAAGCAATTCGAAGGGACGAGTAGTGGTCATGATAGTCTTCGAGGGATGCTTGCATCTGGTCATTTTCCCAGATTCACATGCACCGCAGAGATGATCCTTGAGGAATTTGACTGATTCGATGCCGATGACATGCTTCTTCTTCGCGAGCGTGTGCAAATTCCTCATGCCTGCATGACCTAGTCTTCGTTGCCACAGCCATCCTTCTGAGGTTTTTGCTAGTAAGCAAGTGGCTGGTTGAGGACCTGTAGAGAAATCAACAATGTACAAATCCCCTCTTCTTACACCTTCGAAGACTTTGGATCTGTCAGATTCCATGATGACTACACATCTATATCTATCAAAGATAACAATCATATCAAGATCACAAAGCATCGAGACTAACATGAGGTTAAAACAAGGGATTCAACAAGCATCACTATGTCCATATGCCTATCCTTGGAAATAGCCGCTTTGCCAAGTCCCAATACCTTGCTTTTACCTTTGTCAGCATATGTGATTTGCTTCAGAGGTGATGGAGTTAGTGGCATATTCATCAGCAAGCTTTTATCACCAGTCATGTGATGTGTGCAGCCACTATCAAGAACCATTCAGTGTTCTTGGGTTTGTCATCCTGCAGATGAATTAGTATAGCTTACCATCTCATATGCTTCAGATTTGAAGAATATGATATCAATTTCATCAGATGAGAATTTCATCACAACAGAATTATAAGGACGTGTGAAATATTTATATTTCATCAACATTAGCTTGCGTCCTATCAAGCATTTCCTCAGGTCTCCAGCAAATTCTTCAGATGATGATTTTCATCTGGAGACCTAGCCTGTATAAGTGATTAGTTCGATTTCTTCACCACCCACATCTGAAGGGATGGCAAAGCATTCATCATCCTGAGAGCACCATATGAGAAAGGTGGCATTGAAGCTAATGCACTTCTCTTAACAGTAGGAGGGTTAAAGTACTCATATGAATATGCAGAGAACTGGTTTGAGGATTTATGAGCATAATGATTTGAAGAGTAACGCTCATATTCATATTCCTTGTAGTTTCCATGCATGTTAGACGCATTAGCACGGGTGCGAGCATACTTTTGACCAGTTGAGGATTTTGATCCTCTTGAAGATTTTGGTCCTCCTGAGGATTTTGATCTGGGGTTCAGATTCTTCATTGGTGGTGTCATGAGGACATTCACCTAAAGATTTTCAAAACAACTTTTGGGAACCCATATTTTCCTCAAGGGAGGGCCATTCCTATAGTTAGTTCCAACATATCGAGCAAATACTTCACCAGATTGATTTTTGAACAGTTTGTAGTTGGAGTCAAATGACTCATCTGAGGAATAAGATAATTCACAAGAAAAGCTAGTTAGATTAGATGGATCAAAAGGAGGCCCAGTAGCAGCAACCCATGAGGTTTTGGGATACTTCTCAGGTTTCCAATAAGATCCATCAGCATTTAATTTCCTCTCAAAGGCAATTCCTTCTTTCCTCGGGTTCCTGTTCAAGATCTGCTTTTTGAGCACATCACAAAGGGTTTGATGTCCTTTTAGGCTTTTGTATATGCCCGTCACATACAATTCCTTCAACCCTGCATTTTCATGAGTAACATTTGTGTTTTCCTCAAGTGAGGAAATAGACACTACAGGTGCAGTTGAAGAATTTGCAGCAATAGAAGCATTTGATGATTCTGGTGAAGAATTAGCAGTTTCGCGTTCAATGCATTTAAGACATGGAGGAATGAATTCAGCTTGAGCAGCGCTAATCTGTTGAGCTAGTAATGAATGATTTTCCATACGAAGATCATCATGAGAAATCCTCAGCTTCTCTAGATCAAGCTTCCTTTGAAGAAATTCATAGGAAAGTTTCTCATGATCAGCGAGGAGTGTATCATAACGATCTTGAAGATTATCAAATCTAGACTGAAGACTTTTCACATCTTCAGTGAGGACTTGGGTAAGATTCATTTCATCATTCAACAGATCATCACTTCTATCTAGCAGTTTCTGAAGCTTTTCCAGGGCACTTTGTTGTTTAGTGGCAATGATAGCAAGTTTACTGTAACTGGGTTTTTTATAATCATCAGGTTCACAGTCACTTGAATCAGAGGAGGAAACATCATTTGGTACCTTTGAACCTTTTCCCATGAAGCAATAGGTTAGAGCGAAGTCATCAGCATAGTCATCAGAGTGGATGGTGTTATCATCTTCTTCAAGGTTGAAGATTGACTTGCTGACGAAGGTGGTTGCCAGTGCAAAACTAGCCTGTCCGGATTCTGAGTCTTCATCAGAACCCTCTTCTTCATCACATTCCTTTGATTCTGCCTCGGAATCCATTTCCTTGCCAATAAGTGCCCGAGCCTTTATGAAACTAGTCTTCTTGTGCGATGAGGGCTTTGAAGATGAGGATTTTGAAGATTTCTTCTTCTTCTTCGAGTCATCAGAACTGTCATCCTTGTATTTCTTCTTCTTTGATTCCTTTCCCCAACGAGGACAGTCAGCAATGTAATGACCTGATTTCTTGCACTTGTGGCAGGTTCTTTTCTTGTAGTCCTCAGATGAAGATTCTGATTTCCTCATGTCTCTTCTTGAAGATTTACCGAACTGGCCACGTCGTGTAAACCTCTGGAATTTCCTCACGAGCATTGCAAGCTCCTGTCCAAATTCTTCAGGATCACCAATGTTGTCATCTGAATCTTCTTCTTCAGATGAGGAAATTGCTCTAGCCTTCAGTGCACGTGGTCTAGAATAGCTTGGTCCATATAGATCTTTCTTTTCTTCTAGCTGGAATTCATGAGTATTTAGCCTTTCGAGTATATCAGCTGGATCAAGCATCTTGTAGTCTGGTCTTTCTTGAATCATCAGAACTAAGGTATCAAATGAAGAATCCAAAGATCTCAGCAGTTTCTTCACAACTTCGTGATCAGTAATGTCTCGAGCTCCCAATGCTTGCAGTTCATTTGATATGTCAGTGAGGCGATCAAAAGTGTCTTGGCAGCTTTCATTGTCATGCCTCTTGAAGCGATTGAAGAGATTGCGAAGAATATCAACACGAGAGTCACGCTGGGTTGATACTCCTTCATTTACTTTGCACAGTCTCTCCCAGATCAGTGTTGCAGAGCCCAAAGCACTCACTCTTCCAAACTGGCCTGGGCTCAGATGGCCACAGATGATATTCTTCGCTTGAGAATCGAGTTGCTTGAATTTCTTCACATCAACAGCAGAGACACTAGCAGAGACGATGGGGACACCATGTTCCACAATATACCAGAGATCATTATCAATAGCTTGTAGATGCATTTGCATCTTGTTCTTCCAGAAGGGAAAGTTCTTTCCTTCGAAGGTAGGACATGCTGCAGTCACCTTAAACATGCCTGCAGTCGACATAACTCAAACTCCAAGTGGTTAAACCAAAATCACACAAAACAAGGGAGTACCTTGCTCTGATACCAATTGAAAGTGCGTTATATCGACTAGAGGGGGGTGAATAGGAGATTTTTAGAATTTCATCACTGAGGAAATTCCTTTTGAGGAAATTCCTCACTGATGAAATTCTTACAGCAGAAATAGTAAAGGATCAGAAGTGCAAAGTTTCACAACAGCAGTTTTTCAGAGTGAGTAATGTGAAAATAGATTGCACAGTGAGCAGGCACGTAGAAAACAGATGAGGATTAACTAGCGTGAAGAATTTCGGGTTGAGGAATTTCAGAGAAAGTCTTCAGCAAATTCTTCAAATAGTAGCAGTGAAAGTCATCAACACATAATCTGAGGAAAGTAAGGAGTTGAGGAATTAGAACCCGTTTCACAGCGAAGATAGTAGTTGATGACCCAGTTCCAACTGTTGTGACAGTCGTACATCTAGTTTGGAGCGGCTTGGTATTGAAACCAAAGGACACACAGTCCCGGGACACACGGTCCCTACCCTGTTCTCCTTGGGCTAAGAACACACAGTCCTCACCCAACACTTGTGGTAAGTCTTCAGGGTAGACTTCCAAACCCTCACAAACTTGGTCACCCGGCGATCCACAATTGACAGCTCGAAAGCTGTAGACCATGATGCCTAACCGTCTGGAGGATGCACAGTCCTCAAAGGTAAAAGGCTTCAGTCCCACACAGGAACAACTTCTTCAGTGATGCTCAATCCCTAGGTTTGGTTTGTGGTTTCGGTGTATGGGGTATTTCCTCACTGATGAATTACTCTCGAGGACTTTGAGGAATTGGGTTGCTCTTATGACAAGTGTCAGTTTCTAACGGAGCAGTCAGCCAGCTAATGGTTGTGGGGGCGGCTATTTGTTGCCCGGGAGCATCCCGGCATGATTTGACACTAATGCCCTTAAATAATATGACCGTTGGTGTGGATAAGACCAATGACTTGGCATCGCTATCGAAACGGTCGGAACCCTCAACTGTGAGAGTCCTCACGTCACTCGTATTCCTCACTTGAGGCTTCTGGTAGGATTAGGCTTGGGTTGAGCATCATGAGGAAATTCATTCCAAAGTGTAACTTCGACCCCCTTTAACAACACGGTGTTCCTATTACTCAAATGCGAAGAAAATAAAACAGAAAGAGTAAATCTTCATGCTTCAAAGTCTTCAAAATGATTTTCTTCAGGACACACCGAATTCCTCAATTTCAGTATCTTCATGAGGAATATCACTTTCATCGCAGATTCTTCGCGATTCAATTCTTCAGCTCCAGACCAATTTCTTCAATAGAAGATATATATTTTTAGGGGTCGATATTCATCAAATATCTCAAACTCCTCAGTGACTTATAGATCCCGTGTACACTCATAAACACATTAGATACTTAACCTATAAGTCTTCAAACCACCAAAATCACTAAGGGGCACTAGATGCACTTACAGGTTTGAGACTTAGAGTCATCCGGATCAGTGTCGAAGCTTGCATCGACGTAACCCTTTACGACGAGCTCTTCGTCACCTCTATAAACGAGAAACATTTCCTTAGTCCTTTTCAGGTACTTCAGAATATTCTTAACCGTTGTCCAGTGCTCCACTCCTAGATTATTTTGAAACCCGCTTGCCATACTTATGGCAAGACTGACATCTGGTCTTGTGCACAACATTGCATACATGATAGACCCTATGGCTGAAGCATAGGTGACGACACTCATTGTTTCTCTATCTTCTGCAGTCACTGGTCATTGAGTCTTACTCAACTTTATACCATGTAACACAGGCAAGAACCCCTTCTTGGATTGTTCCATTTTGAACTTCTTCAAAATCTTATCAAGGTATTTGCTTTGTGAAAGTCCTATTAGGCGCCTTGATCTATCTCTATAGATCTTAATGCCTAATATGTAAGCAGCTTCTCCCAGGTCCGTCATTGAAAAACTTTTATTCAAGTAATCCTTTACGCTTCCCAAAAGTTCTATATTGTTTCCAATCAACAATATGTCATCCACATATAATATTAGAAATGTTATAGAGCTCCCACTCACTTTCTTGTAAATACAAGCTTCTCCAAAAACTTGTATAAACCCCAACGCCTTGATCACCTCATCAAAGCGTTGATTCCAACTCTGAGATGCTTGCACCAGTCCATAAATGGATCGCTGGAGGTTGCACACTTTGTTGGCATTCTCTGGATCGACAAAACCTTCCGGTTGCATCATATGCAACTCTTCCTTGAGAAACCCGTTAAGGAACGCTGTTTTGACACCCATCTGCCAAATTTCGTAATCAAAAAATGCAGCTATTGCTAACATGATTCTGACGGACTTAAGCATTGCTACTGGTGAGAAAGTCACATCATAGTCAACTCCTTGAACTTGTGAAAAACCCTTAGCCACAAGTTGAGCTTTATAGGCGGTCACATTACTGTTTGCGTTCGTCTTCTTTTAAAGATCCATTTGTTCTGAATGGCCTTTCGGCCTTCAGGTAATACTTCCAAGGTCCATACATTGTTTTCATACATAGATCCTGTATCGGACTTCATGGGCTCTAACCATTTGTTGGAATCCGGGCCTACCATTGCTTCACCATAGCTCGTAGGCTCATTGTTGTCTAACAACAAGATCGATAACTGGGTGATGGGTGTTAGATTTATTACAATGTAATTCACATGGTGATGTGAGGGCTAGATTATTGACTCTAGTGCAAGTGGGAGACTGTTGGAATTATGCCCTAGAGGCAATAATAAATGTATAGTTATTATTATAATTCCTGTATCAAGATAATAGTTTATTATCCATGCTATAATTGTATTGAATGAAGACTCATTTACATGTGTGGATACATAGACAAAACACCGTCCCTAGCATGCCTCTAGTTGGCTAGCCAGTTGATCGATGATAGTCAGTGTCTTCTGATTATGAGCAAGGTGTTGTTGCTTGATAACTGGATCAAGTCATTGGGAGAATCACGTGATGGACTAGACCCAAACTAATAGACGTAGCATGTTGATCGTGTCATTTTGTTGCTACTGTTTTCTGCGTGTCAAGTATTTATTCCTATGACCATGAGATCATATAACTCACTGACACCGGAGGAATGCTTTGTGTGTATCAAACGTCGCAACGTAACTGGGTGACTATAAAGATGCTCTACAGGTATCTTCGAAGGTGTTAGTTGAGTTAGTATGGATCAAGACTGGGATTTGTCACTCCGTGTGACGGAGAGGTATCTCGGGGCCCACTCGGTAATGCAACATCACACATAAGCCTTGCAAGCAATGTAACTTAGTGTAAGTTGCGGGATCTTGTATTACGGAACGAGTAAAGAGACTTGCCGGTAAACGAGATTGAAATAGGTATGCGGATACTGACGATCGAATCTCGGGCAAGTAACATACCGAAGGACAAAGGGAATGACATACGGGATTATACGAATCCTTGGCACTGAGGTTCAAACGATAAGATCTTCGTAGAATATGTAGGATCCAATATGGGCATCCAGGTCCCGCTATTGGATATTGACCGAGGAGTCTCTCGGGTCATGTCTACATAGTTCTCGAACCCGCAGGGTCTGCACACTTAAGGTTCGACGTTGTTTTATGCGTATTTGAGTTATAAGGTTGGTTACCGAATGTTGTTCGGAGTCCCGGATGAGATCGCGGACGTCACGAGGGTTTCCGGAATGGTCCGGAAACGAAGATTGATATATAGGATGACCTCATTTGATTACCGGAAGGTTTTCGGAGTTACCGGGAATGTACCGGGAATGACGAATGGGTTCCGGGAGTTCACCGGAGGGGGGCAACCCACTCCGGGGAAGCTCATAGGTATTTGGGGGGGTCACACCAGCCCTTAGTGGGCTGGTGGGACAGCCCACCAATCCCCTATGCGCCAAGAGAGAAAATATCAAAGGAAAGAAAAAAAAAGGGAGAGGTGGGAAGGGGGAAGGACTCCCTCCCACCAAACCAAGTAGGACTCGGTTTGGGGGGGAGAGTCCTCCCCCCTGGCTCGGCCGACCCCTTGGGGTTCCCTTGGACCCCAAGGCAAGGTCCCCCTCCCTCCTCCTATATATATGGGGCTTTTAGGGCAGATTTGAGACGACTTTCTCACGGCTGCCCGACCACATACCTCCATAGTTTTTCCTCTAGATCGTGTTTCTGCGGAACTCGGGCGGAGCCCTGCTGACACAAGATCATCACCAACCTCCGGAGCGCCGTCACGCTGCCGGAGAACTCTTCTACCTCTCCGTCTCTCTTGCTCGATCAAGAAGGCCGAGATCATCGTCGAGCTGTACGTGTGCTGAACGCGGAGGTGCCGTCCGTTCGGTACTAGATCGTGGGACTGATCGCGGGATTGTTCGCGGGGCGGATCGAGGGACGTGAGGATGTTCCACTACATCAACCGCGATCTCTAATCGCTTCTGTTGTACGATCTACAAGGGTACGTAGATCACTCATCCCCTCTCGTAGATGGACATCACCATGATAGGTCTTCGTGCGCGTAGGAAAATTTTTGTTTCCCATGCGACGTTCCCCAACAGTGGCATCATGAGCTAGGTTCATGCGTAGATGTCTTCTCGAGTAGAACACAAAAGTTTTTGTGGGCGGTGATGTGCGTTTTGCTGCCCTCCTTAGTCTTTTCTTGATTCCGCGGTATTGTTGGATTGAAGCGGCTTGGACCGACATTACTCGTACGCTTACGAGAGACTGGTTTCATCGTTACGAGTAACCCCCTTTGCTCAAAGATGACTGGCAAGTGACGGTTTCTCAAACTTTAGTTGAATTGGATTTGACCGAGGAGGTCCTTGGATGAGGTTAAATAGCAACTCATATATCTCCGTTGTGGTGTTTGCGTAAGTAAGATGCGATCCTACTAGATACCCTTGGTCACCACGTAAAACATGCAACAACAAAATTAGAGGACGTCTAACTTGTTTTTGCAGGGTATGATTGTGATGTGATATGGCCAACGATGTGATGTGATATATTGGATGTATGAGATGATCATGTTGTAATAGAAATATCGACTTGCATGTCGATGGTACGACAACCGGCAGGAGCCATAGGGTTGTCTTTATACTAACATATGTGCTTGCAGATGCGTTTACTATTTTGCTAGGATGTAGCTTTAGTAGTGATAGCATAAGTAGCACGACAACCCCGATGGCGACACGTTGATGGAGATCATGATGATGGAGATCATGGTGTGGCGCCGGTGACAAGAAGATCGTGCCGGTGCTTTGGTGATGGAGATCAAGAAGCACGTGATGATGGCCATATCATGTCACTTATGAATTGCATGTGATGTTAATCCTTTTATGCACCTTATTTTGCTTAGAACGACGGTACCATTATGAGGTGATCTCTCACTAAAATTTCAAGACGAAATTGTGTTCTCCCCGACTGTGCACCGTTGCTACAGTTCGTCGTTTCGAGACACCACGTGATGATCGGGTGTGATAGACTCAACGTTCACATACAACGGGTGCAAAACAGTTGCGCACGCGGAACACTCGGGTTAAGTTTGACGAGCCTAGCATGTGCAGACATGGCCTCGGAACACATGAGACCGAAAGGTCGATCATGAATCATATAGATGATATGATTAGCATAGGGATGCTTACCACTGAAACTACTCCCGACTCACGTGATGATCGGACTTGGGATAGTGTAGGTGGATCATGAACCACTCAAATGACTAGAGAGATGTACTTTTTGAGTGGGAGTTTAGCATGTAATTTGATTAAGTTGAACTCTAATTATCTTGAACATAGTCTAAGTCCACTTTGAATATATTTGTGTTGTAGATCATGGCTCACGCAAGTGTCATCCTCAATTTTAATACGTTCCTAGAGAAAGCTAAGTTCAAAGATGATGGAAGCAACTTTGTAGACTGGGCTCGTAATCTTAAGCTAATCTTACAAGCTGGAAAGAAGGATTATGTCCTTAATGCTGCGCTAGGAGATGAACCACCCGCTACGGCTGATCAGGATGTTAAGAACGCTTGGCTAGCGCGTAAGGAGGACTACTCAATAGTTCAATGTGCAGTCTTGTATGGCTTAGAACCGGGACTTCAACGTCGCTTTGAGCGTCATGGAGCATTTGAGATGTTCCAGGAGTTGGAGTTCATCTTTCAGAAGAACGCCCGGATCGAGAGGTATGAGACCTCCGATAAATTCTATGCTTGCAAGATGGAGGAAAACTCGTCTGTCAGTGAACATGTGCTCAAAATGTCTGGGTACTCAAACCGTCTAGCTGAACTAGGGATTGAACTCCCGCAAGAAGCTATCACTGACAGAATCCTTCAATCACTGCCGCCAAGCTATAAAGGCTTTGTGTTGAACTACAACATGCAAGGGATGAACAAGTCTCCCGGCGAGTTGTTTGCGATGCTGAAAGTCGCAGAGTCTGAACTCCGTAAAGAACATCAAGTGTTGATGGTGAGCAAGACCACTAGTTTCAAGAGAAACGGCAAAGGCAAGAAGGGCAATTCGAAGAAGAGCGGCAAGCCTGTTGCCAATCCGCCGAAGAAACCCAAGGCTGGACCTAAGCCTGAAACAGAGTGCTTCCATTGCAAGGGTATGGGTCACTTGAAGCGCAATTGCCCCAAGTATCTGGCAGATAAGAAGGCGGGCAAAGAAAAATCAGGTATATTTGATATACATGTCATTGATGTGTACTTAACCAGCTCTCGTAGTAGTGCCTGGGTATTCGATACCGGTTCTGTTGCTCACATTTGCAACTCGAAGCAGGAACTGCGGAATAGACGAAGGCTGGCGAAAGACGAAGTGACGATGCGCGTAGGAAACGGTTCCAAGGTTGATGCAATCGCCGTCGGCACAGTGTCACTTCAACTACCATCGGGATTAGTGATGAACTTAAATCATTGTTATTTAGTGCCTGCGTTGAGCATGAACATTATATCTGGATCTTGTTTATTGCGAGACGGTTACTCTTTTAAGTCTGAGAATAATGGTTGTTCTATTTTCTATGAGTAACATCTTTTATGGTCATGCACCGAATGTGAGAGGATTGTTCATATTGAATCTTGATACGCATATACATAACATTGAGACCAAAAGAGTTAGAGTAAACAATGATAGCGCCATATTTTTGTGGCACTGCCGCTTGGGTCATATTGGTGTAAAGCGCATGAAGAAACTCCATGCTGATGGACTTTTGGAGTCACTTGACTTTGATTCACTTGACACGTGCGAACCGTGCCTCATGGGCAAGATGACTAAAACTCCGTTCTCCGGAACAATGGAGCGTGCAAGTGACTTATTGGAAATCATACATACCGATGTGTGTGGTCCGATGAGCGTGGAGGCACGCGGCGGATATCGTTATTTTCTCACCTTCACTGACGATTTGAGTAGATATGGTTATGTCTACTTAATGAAGCACAAGTCTGAAACATTTGAAAAGTTCAAGCAATTTCAGAGTGAAGTAGAAAATCATCGTAACAAGAAGATCAAGTTCCTACGGTCTGATCGTGGGGGTGAATATCTGAGTTTCGAGTTTGGTACTCACTTAAGACAATGTGGAATTGTTTCGCAGTTAACACCGCCTGGAACACCACAGCGTAATGGTGTGTCCGAACGTCGTAATCGTGCTTTATTAGAAATGGTGCGATCTATGATGTCTCTTACTGATTTGCCGTTGTCGTTTTGGGGTTATGCATTAGAAACAGCTGCATTCACTTTAAATAGGGCACCATCGAAATCCATTGAGACGACACCATACGAACTGTGGTATGGCAAAAGGCCAAAGTTGTCGTTTCTTAAAGTTTGGGGATGTGATGCTTATGTCAAAAAGCTTCAGCCTGAAAAGCTGGAACCCAAAGCGGAAAGGTGCGTCTTCATAGGTTACCCAAAAGAGACAGTTGGGTACACCTTCTATCTCAAATCCGAGGGCAAAGTGTTTGTTGCTAAGAACGGAACTTTTCTCGAGAAGGAGTTTCTCTCGAGAGAATTGAGTGGGAGGAAGATAGAACTTGACGAGGTTGTCGAACCTCTCATCCCTCTGGATGGTGGCGCAGGGCAAGGGGAAACCCCTGTGATTGCGACGCCGGTTGAGGAGGAAGTTAATGATGATGATCATGAAACTCCAGTTCAAGTTTTTGTTGAACCACGCAGGTCGACGAGATCACGCGCTGCTCCAGAGTGGTACGGTAATCCCGTCTTGACAATCATGTTGTTAGACAACAATGAACCTGCAAATTATGAAGAAGCAATGGTGGGCCCAGATTCCAACAAATGGCTAGAAGCCATGAAATCCGAGATAGGATCCATGTATGAGAACAAAGTATGGACTTTGGAGATACTACCTGAGGGCCGCAAGGCTATTCAGAACAAATGGATCTTTAAAAGGAAGACGGACGCTGACGGTAATGTGACCGTTTATAAAGCTTGACTTGTGGCAAAGGGTTTTTCACAAGTTCCAGGAATTGACTGCGATGAGACTTTCTCTCCCGTAGCGATGCTTAAGTCCGTCAGAATCATGTTAGCAATAGCTGCATTTTTCGATTATGAAATTTGGCAGATGGATGTCAAAACGGCGTTCCTTAACGGTTTCCTTAAGGAAGAGTTGTATATGATGCAACCCGAAGGTTTTGTCGATCCTAAAAATGCTGACAAGGTGTGCAAGCTCCAGCGATCCATTTATGGACTGGTGCAAGCATCTCGGAGTTGGAACAAATGCTTTGATGAGGTGATCAAAGCATTTGGGTTTATACAAGTGGTTGGAGAATCTTGTATTTACAAGAAAGTGAGTGGGAGCTCTGTGGCGTTTCTAATATTATATGTGGATGACATATTACTGATTGGAAACAACGTAGAGTTTTTGGAGAGCATAAAAGGTTACTTGAATAAAAGTTTCTCTATGAAGGACCTAGGAGAAGCTGCTTACATTCTAGGCATTAAGATCTATAGGGATAGATCAAAACGCCTGATAGGACTTTCACAAAGCACATACCTTGATAAAGTTTTGAAGAGGTTCAAAATGGAACAGTCCAAGAAAGGGTTCTTGCCAGTGTTACAAGGTACGAGATTGAGTAAGACTCAGTGCCCAGCAACTGATGAAGATAGAGAGCATATGCGCTCCCTCCCCTATGCTTCAGCCATAGGCTCTATCATGTATGCAATGCTGTGCACTAGACCGGATGTTAGCCTGGCCATAAGTATGGCAGGTAGGTTCCAGAGTAATCCAGGAGTGGATCACTGGACGGCGGTCAAGAATATCCTGAAGTACCTGAAAAGGACTAAGGAGATGTTTCTCGTGTATGGAGGTGACGAAGAGCTCGCCGTAAAAGGTTACGTCGATGCAAGCTTTGACACAGATCCGGACGACTCTACGTCGCAAACCGGATACGTATTTATTCTTAATGGGGGTGCAGTAAGCTGGTGCAGTTCCAAGCAAAGCGTCGTAGCAGATTCTACATGTGAAGCGGAGTACATGGCTGCCTCGGAGGCAGCTAAGGAGGGTGTCTGGATGAAGCAGTTCATGACGGATCTTGGAGTGGTGCCAAGTGCACTGGATCCAATAACCATGTTCTGTGACAACACTGGTGCCATTGCCTTAGCAAAGGAACCAAGGTTTCACAAGAAGACCAGACACATCAAACGACGCTTCAACCTCATCCGCGACTACGTCGAGGAGGAGGACGTAAATATATGCAAAGTGCACACGGATCTGAATGTAGCAGACCCGCTGACTAAACCTCTTCCACGGCCAAAACATGATCGACACCAGAACTGTATGGGTGTTAGATTTATTACAATGTAATTCACATGGTGATGTGAGGGCTAGATTATTGACTCTAGTGCAAGTGGGAGACTGTTGGAATTATGCCCTAGAGGCAATAATAAATGTATAGTTATTATTATAATTCCTGTATCAAGATAATAGTTTATTATCCATGCTATAATTGTATTGAATGAAGACTCATTTACATGTGTGGATACATAGACAAAACACCGTCCCTAGCATGCCTCTAGTTGGCTAGCCAGTTGATCGATGATAGTCAGTGTCTTCTGATTATGAGCAAGGTGTTGTTGCTTGATAACTGGATCACGTCATTGGGAGAATCACGTGATGGACTAGACCCAAACTAATAGACGTAGCATGTTGATCGTGTCATTTTGTTGCTACTGTTTTCTGCGTGTCAAGTATTTATTCCTATGACCATGAGATCATATAACTCACTGACACCGGAGGAATGCTTTGTGTGTATCAAACGTCGCAACGTAACTGGGTGACTATAAAGATGCTCTACAGGTATCTCCGAAGGTGTTAGTTGAGTTAGTATGGATCAAGACTGGGATTTGTCACTCCGTGTGACGGAGAGGTATCTCGGGGCCCACTCGGTAATGCAACATCACACATAAGCCTTGCAAGCAATGTAACTTAGTGTAAGTTGCGGGATCTTGTATTACGGAATGAGTAAAGAGACTTGCCGGTAAACGAGATTGAAATAGGTATGCGGATACTGACGATCGAATCTCGGGCAAGTAACATACCGAAGGACAAAGGGAATGACATACGGGATTATACGAATCCTTGGCACTGAGGTTCAAACGATAAGATCTTCGTAGAATATGTAGGATCCAATATGGGCATCCAGGTCCCGCTATTGGATATTGACCGAGGAGTCTCTCGGGTCATGTCTACATAGTTCTCGAACCCGCAGGGTCTGCACACTTAAGGTTCGACGTTGTTTTATGCGTATTTGAGTTATATGGTTGGTTACCGAATGTTGTTCGGAGTCCCGGATGAGATCATGGACGTCACGAGGGTTTCCGGAATGGTCCGGAAACGAAGATTGATATATAGGATGACCTCATTTGATTACCGGAAGGTTTTCGGAGTTACCGGGAATGTACCGGGAATGACGAATGGGTTCCGGGAGTTCACCGGAGGGGGGCAACACACTCCGGGGAAGCCCATAGGTATTTGGGGGGGTCACACCAGCCCTTAGTGGGCTGGTGGGACAGCCCACCAATCCCCTATGCGCCAAGAGAGAAAATATCAAAGGAAAGAAAAAAAAAAGGGGAGAGGTGGGAAGGGGGAAGGACTCCCTCCCACCAAACCAAGTAGGACTCGGTTTGGGGGGGGAGAGTCCTCCCCCCTGGCTCGGCCGACCCCTTGGGGTTCCCTTGGACCCCAAGGCAAGGTCCCCCTCCCTCCTCCTATATATATGGGGCTTTTAGGGCAGATTTGAGACGACTTTCTCACGGCTGCCCGACCACATACCTCCATAGTTTTTCCTCTAGATCGTGTTTCTGCGGAACTCAGGCGGAGCCCTGCTGAGACAAGATCATCACCAACCTCCGGAGCGCCGTCACGCTGCCGGAGAACTCTTCTACCTCTCCGTCTCTCTTGCTGGATCAAGAAGGCCGAGATCATCGTCGAGCTGTACGTGTGCTGAACACGGAGGTGCCGTCCGTTCGGTACTAGATCGTGGGACTGATCGCGGGATTGTTCGCGGGGCGGATCGAGGGACGTGAGGACGTTCCACTACATCAACCGCGATCTCTAATCGCTTCTGCTGTACGATCTACAAGGGTACGTAGATCACTCATCCCCTCTCGTAGATGGACATCACCATGATAGGTCTTCGTGCGCGTAGGAAAATTTTTGTTCCCCATGCGACGTTCCCCAACAGAGACATCATAGAACGCACCATATCTAATAAAGTACAATTACGACAATCGGACACACCATTACGCTATGGTGTTCCACGCGGTGTCAACTCTGAAACAATTCCATATTGTCTTAAGTGAGCACCAAACTCGGAACTCAGATACTCACCTCCTCAATCAGATCGTAGGAATTTGATCTTCTTGTTACAATGATTTTCAACTTCAGTGTGAAATTGCTTGAATTTTTCAAACGTTTCAGACTTGTGCCTCATTAAGTAAATATAACCATATCTACTCAAATCATTAGTTAAGGTGAGAAAATAATGATATCCACCGTGCACCTCTATGCTCATCAGTCCACACACATTAGTATGTATGATCTCCAACAAGTCACTTGCACGCTCCATTGTTCCGAAGAACGGAGTCTTAGTCATCTTGCCCATGAGACATGGTTCGCATGTGTCAAGTGATTCAAAATCAAGTGACTCCAAAAGTCCATCACCATGGAGTTTCTTCATGCGTTTTACACCAATATGACCTAAGCGGCAGTGCCACACGAAAGTGGCGCTATTGTTATCAACTCTACATCTTTTGGTCTCAATGTTATGTATATGTGTATCATCACTATCGAGATTCAACATGAATAAACCCCTCACGCTGGGTGCATGAACATAAAAGATATTACTCATATAAATAGGACAAATATTATTCTCTGACTTAAATGAGTAATCGTCTCAAAATAAACAAGATCCAGATATAATGTTCATGCTTAACGCACGCACTAAATAACATTTATTTAGATTCATCACTAATCCCGATGGTAACTGAAGTGAGATCGTGCCGACGGCAATCGCATCAAGCTTGGAACCATTTCCCATGCGCATCGTCACTTTATCCTTCGCCAACCTTCGTTTATTCCGCAGTTTCTGTTTTGAGTTGCAAATGTGAGCAACAGAACCGGTACAAATACCCAAGCACAACTACGAGAGCTGGTGTGGTACACATCAATAACATGTATATCAAATATACCTTGTTTGGCGTTGGCCGCCTTCTTATCGGCCACATACTTGTGGCAGTTTCGCTTCCAGTGACCAGTCCCCTTGCAATAATAACACTCAGTTTCCAGCTTGGGTCCAGCCTTGGGTTTCTTCGTTGGATGAGCAACAGCTTTGCCACTCTTCTAGGAGTTGCCCTTCTTTCCCTTGTCGTTTTTCTTAAAACTGGTGGTCTTATTGACCATCAACACTTGATGCTCTTTCTGGATTTTTGACTGCGACTTTCAGCATCGCAAACAGCTCGGTGAGTGACTTATTCAACCCTTGCAAGTTATAGTTCAACACGAAGCTCTTATAGCTAGGTGGCAGTGACTGAAGAACTTTGTCAGTGATAGCCTCTTGTGGGAGAACAATCCCCAGCTCACCTAGACGGTTTGAGTACCCAAACATTCTGAGTATGTGTTCAAAGCATGGAACCTATCGAAGGTTTCATACCATTCGATCGGGGCATTCTTCTCAAAGATAAACTTCAACTCCTGGAACATCTCATATGCTCCATGACGTTCAAAACGTCTTTGAAGTCTCAATTCTAAGCCATACAAAACTGCACATTGAACTAATGAGTAGTCATCCTTACGCGACTGCCAAGCGTTCAAAACATCTAGGGTCGCCGTTTCGGGTGGTGCATCACCTAGCGCTGCATCAAGGACATATTGCTTTTGGGCAGCCGTGAGGGTAAGCCTTAGATTACGGGCCCAGTCAACAAAGTTGCTTCCATCATCTTTCAGCTTAGTTTTCTCTAGGAACGATTAAAATTCAGGGTTGCTACTACGCGAGCCATTGATCTACAACATAGATTTTGCAAAGATTACTTAGACTATGTTCAAGATAATTGAGTTTAGCTAATCGTATTACTAATGAACTCCCACTCAAATTGACATCACTCTAGTCATTCGAGTGTCGCATGATCCAAATTCACTAACTCAAGTTCGATCATCACGTGAGTTGAGTATAGTTTCAATGGTGAACATCTCCATGTTGATCATATCAACTATATGATTCATGCTCGACCTTTTGGTCTCTTGTGTTCCGAGGCCATGTCTGTACATGATAGGCTCGTCAAGTTTAACCCAAGCGATCCGCGTGTGCAACTGTTTTGCACCCGTTGTATGTGAACGTAGATTCTATCACACCCGATCATCGCGTGTTATCTTGAAACGGCGAACCGTCGCAACGGTGCACAGTCGGGGAGAACACAATTTTATCTTGAAATTTTAGTGATGGATCACCTTATAATGGTACCATCGTCCTAAGTAAAATAAGGTGCATAAAAGGATTAACACCACATGCAAATCATAAGTGGCATGATATGGCCACGAACTTGGGCTTCTTGATCTCCATCACCAAAGCACCAGCATGATCTCCATCGTCACTGACGCCACACCATGATCTCCACCATCATGATCTCCATCATCGTGATGCCATCGAGGTTGTCGCGCTAACTATGTTGTTACTACTAATACTACTAGCGATATATCAAAGCATCTCCAAGCACAAAATAATTAAAGACAACCCTATGGCTCCTGTCGGTTGCCGTAGCATCGACGTGCAAGTCGATATTTTAACTAATACAACATGATCATCTCATACATCCAATATATCATATCATGTCTTTGGCCATATCACATCACATGCATACCCTGCAAAAACAAGTTAGACGTCCTTTAATTTGTTGTTGCAAATTTTACGTGGCTGCTATGGTTATCTAGTATGATCACATCTTACTTACGCAAACCCACAACGGTGATATGCAAATTGCTATTCAACCTTCTCCAAGGACTGCCTCGGTCAAATCCGATTCAACTAAAGTTGAAGAAACGGACACCCGCTAGTCATCTTTATGCAACAAGTTGCATGTTAGTCGATGAAACCGGTCTCGCGTAAGTGTACGAGTAATGTTGGTCCGAGACGCTTGAATCGAACAATACCGCTGAATCAAGAAAATAGTATGGTGTTGGAAATATGCCCTAGAGGCAATAATAAAATGGTTATTACTATATTTCCTTGTTCATGATAATTGTCTATTATTCATGCTATAATTGTATTAACCGGAAAGCGTAATACATGTGTGAATACACAGACCACAACATGTCCCTAGTGAGCCTCTAGTTGACTAGCTCGTTGATCAATAGATGGTCATGGTTTCCTGATCATGGACATTGGATGTCATTGATAACGCAATCACGTCATTAGGTGAATGATGTGATGGACAAGACCCAATCCTAAGCATAGCACAAAATCGTATAGTTCGTCTGCTAAAGCTTTTATAATGTCAAGTATCATTTGCTTGGACCATGAGATTGTGCAACTCCCGGATACCGTAAGAGTGCTTTGGGTGTATCAAACGTCACAACTTAACTGGGTGATTATAAAGGTGCACTACAGGTATCTCCGAAAGTGTCTGTTGGCTTGGTACGAATCGAGACTCGGGTTTGTCGCTCCGTGTGACGGAGAGGTATCTCTGGGCCCACTCGGTAATGCATAATCATAATGAGCTCAATGTGACTAAGGAGTTAGCCACGGGATGATGTGTTACGGAATGAGTAATGAGACTTGCCGGTAACGAGATTGAACAAGGTATAGAGATACCGACGATCGAATCTCGTGCAAGTGTCATACCGGTAGACAAAGGGAATTGCATATGGATTTAAGTGAATCCTCGACATCGTGGTTCATCCGATGATATCATCGTGGAACATGTGGGATCCAACATGGGTATCCAGACCCCGTTGTTGGTAATTGGCCGGAGAGATGTCTCTGTCATATCTGCATGGTTCCCGAACCCGTAGGGTCTACACACTTAAGATTCGGTGACGCTAGAATTGTTATGGGAATTGTATATGAGGTTGCCGAAGGTTGTTCGGAGTCCCGAATGAGATCCTGGACGTCACGAGGACTTCCATAATGGTCCACGGGTAAAGATTTATGTATGGGAAGTCCATTTTCGGCCCCCGGAAAGGTTTCAGGATTTATCAGTATTGTACCGGGACCACCGAAAGGGTACCGGGTGTCCACCGGGAGGGTCCACCTGTCCCGGAGGGCTACATGCGCTGAAAGGGCAAGGGAACCAGCCCGTGGTGGGCTGGTGCGAGCCAAGGGAGGAGGCCCAAGGAGCAAAGCGTCAAACCCTAGGGCGTGGGGGCTGCCTTGGGTGGCAAGCCACCCCCTAGGGCGTCGCCCCTCCTCCTCCTAGGGCTGCCACACCACCTAGGGTTTCCCTAGGGGTGGCCGCACCCCCTCTCCCTCCCTCCTATAAATAGTGGAAGAATTGGGAGGGCTGCACACACACGTCTCTCTCTCCCTCGACGCAGCCTTACCTTTCCAACTATCCTCCTCCGCGGTGCTTGGCGAAGCCGTGCTGGAGAGCCACAAACTCCATTGTTACCATGCCGCCGTGCTGCCGGAGTTCTCCCTCAACTTCTCCTCACTCCTTGCTGGATCAAGAAGGAGGATACGTCCCCAGGCTGTAGGTGTGTTGAACATGGAGACACCGAACGTTCGGTGTTTGATCGGATCGCCGCGAGTACGATTCCATCAACCGCGTTCATAGTAACACTTCCACTTTGTGATCTTCCACGGTACGAAGATGCTCTACCTCTCTCGTTGCTGGTTTCTCCTAGTTTGATCTTGGTGTGACGTAGGAATTTTTTTGAATTATTACTACGATCCCCAAAATAAGGAGGGCAGAAAATTGAACATCAACGCTCACAAACTCTTTTGTGTTCTACTCGAGATATCATCTACGCATGAACCTAGCTCATGATGCCACTATTTGGGAATGTTGCATGGGAAACAAAAAAATCCTACGCACACGCAAAACCTATCATGGTGATCATCTACGAGATGGGAGATCGGATCCACATACCCTTGTAAATCGCTAAGCGGGAAGCGTTAAGAAACGCAATTGATGTAGTTGAACGTCTTCGTGATCCGAATCGCAAGCGTCCCACGAACTCCGTCCCGATCTAGCACCGAACGAACAGCACCTCTGTGTTCAGCACACGTACAGCTCGATGACGATCTCCGCCTTCTTGATCCAGCAAGAGGGCGGAGAGGTAGATGGGTTCGCTGGCAGCACAACGGCATGGTGGTGGTGGTGGTGGTGGAGAACTAATCCAGCAGGGCTTCGCCATGCTATGCCATACTAATCTAGACGAGGAAGACGATCTGTGGAGAAGATGGCAATACGTGGCTTTTTCTGGTGTAGTTTGCCCTCAAACCCTCCACTATATATAGGAGGAACAAGAGGGAGGGTGTCCTTGCCTCCTACTCAAAGTAGGAGGGCTTCGGCCGAGCCAAGGGGAGGAGTCCTCGTCCAATTCGGTTTGGTGGAGGACTCCCTTCCCATTTGTCCACCTCCTTCCTTTTTTCCTTTTCCTTTTCTTTTTGCCTTCGGCCGAAATAGGTTATTGGGGTGGCCTCACCAGCCCACTAAGGGATGTTGCGCCACCCATAGGCCTATTAGGTCCTCTCCTGGGCGAGTGGCCCCTCCCGGTAAAACCCCAGAACCCATTCGTCACTCCCGGTACTTTACCCGTAATGCCCGAAATCTTTCCGGAAGCCAAATGCAACATTCCTATATATCAATATTTACCTACGGACCATTCTGAAGCTTCTCAAGACGCCCGGGACCTCATCCAGGACTCGGAACAACTTTCGTTCACCAACATACATAACTCAATACTACCAAAACGTCACTGAACCTTAAGTGTGCAGACCCTGCGGGTTCGACAACTATGTAGACATGACCGAGACACTCTCCGATCAATATCAAATAGCGGGACATAGATGCGCATATTGGATCCTAAATATTCTACAAAGATCTTATCGGTTGAACCTCTATGTCAAGGACTCGGTTAATCCTGTATATCATTCCCTTTGTCCTTCGGTATGTTACTTGCCCGAGATTCGATCGTCGGTATCTCCATACCTATTTCAATCTCGTTACCGGCAAGTCTCTTTACTCGTTTCGTAATACAAGATCTCGTGCCTAACTCTTTAGTCACATTGCTTGCAAGGCTTGTTTGTGATGTTGTATTACCGAGTGGGACTCGAGATACCTCTCTGTCATACAGAGTGACAAATCCCAGTCTTGATCCATGCTAACTCAACGGGCACCCTCACAGATACTTGTAGAGCACCTTTATATTCACCTAGTTACGTTGGGACGTTTGATACACACAAGGCATTCCTCCGGTGTCAGTGAGTTAAATGATCTCCTGGTCATAGAAACGTATACTTGACATGCAGAAAACATGTAACGACCAAGATGCGGTCCTTTCCGATCTGGGGATCGAGGCCCCCGAATTGGAAAGGAGCGCATCTAAGCGTTTCGCAAACAGGTAACACAGCACATACATAATCATAAAAGATAGACAATCAGGGGTTCAATTGCCTTCTCATAAATATATCAGAGTACATCACGCATACAACCAAAGTAGTTCCGCCACGGACTACAAAACAAGAGAAAAGGGCTATGCTACCGTGCCTGCTGGCCCACGATCACGACCATGCCTCAATCTTCTGGATAGTTCACGTACAGGCGGTCGGTCTCCTCATCATACTGCCACGCCAGCTGCGTGCCGTCGGGATCACCTGTCTCTGGGGTACCTGAACCTGTTGGTGTTGTGGAGGAATCCGTGAGCCACGGGGACTCAGCAATCTAAGACCTTGGTGCCAGAACTAGTCAAGTTATTAGGTTGGAAAGGGTAGAGTGTTTAAGGTTGCAGCATCCTAAGCTTGATATGGTGGCTAACTTACGTAGAACATTTATGAAGGTGGTCTATACTAGCGGTCGAGAATACTTGATCACTAAGTGATCCTGAACACCTACCTACGTCATTCACAACCCCGCCGTGTTCCCGATCGAAGAGAGATCTTCGAGGGGACAGTCACGGTTACGCACACAGTTGGCAATTTTATTAGCTTATGTTTAAGTTATCTATTACCGGATGTTAACAAAATATTCCAAGTTGCCACATAACCGCGGGCATGGCTTTCCGAATGATTAAACCCCGCAGGGGTGCTCCAACTAGTCCATCACAAACGTACACATGCCACAAAGTAATCCTCTATCATGAATCTCGTGATCTCGTCGAATTCCTTAGAGGAAAACCTCAACTCTGGGGAGAACCAAAGCTTCACTAGGATTCCTATACGCAAGATATATCGCTAAGGTAAGGCAAGGCTAGCAGGACCTCCCGACGTGTCGACGACCCTGATAAGAGCCGCGTATCTCAGTCTCAGGACACGCCGGATGAGCGATGGTTACCACGCCAAAACACCAAGTTGCCCCGGGGAGCGTAATAACCTGCTCTGGGTTGGACCGACACTCATGAGGAGCACTGGCCCGGGTTGTTGATTAAATTCCTCGGGTAGGCCATTCCCTATGCAGATTATTATTAAGTGATTAGCAAATTAACACGAATGTTGGGTCCTGCCGGACAAGCCTTAGCACTACGCGATTTATCGAGGGGGTCCCCATAACAACCCCGAACGTGTTAGGAGCGATCATTATGTAATCAAACACCGGTAGCTGGTAACTAAGGCAGCAATAACGGAACAAAGCACCCGGCAAAAGGCTAGGCCTTCTGTTATTTACCAAGTATATAGGTGCATTAATTAAATAACATAATTTAAGATAATGATATCAAGCTCATGTTATCACATGAGACAAAGCACCTGCAACTAGCAACGCTAACATTAGTAGCTGAGCAAAGCCTACTTAGCCATTCAAGTTTGCTAGGAAGGGATCAGTGTTTGGGTTCATGGCATATCAAGAGGCAAATATTTCAGTGGTAGGCAGTGATCATATGACAAAGGAAACGTAATCTAGCATAACAAGTCTAGAGATGGAATCAAGGTCATATCATCTTGCCTGTGAGATCCTCGGCTTGGAATGGTTCTTGATCGTCCTGCACGTACTCTCCTGACTCCACGCATTCGTTCTCCGATCCCGGTGCTACCCAACATAACAATAACATCCGATGAACAACAGCACCTCAAGATGCAACAAGCACATGATGCATGAGATGAATATGAGCATGCATCACTATTTCTATCACTAGCACAAGCTTAAGGAGTTAAAACAAGTTCCTGGACAGAACTGCATGCTAACCTATTTTTGACATGCATGATAATGACATGGTCAGATGCGTCTCATGAAAACGATGCAAAAACCATATAAAGAACATTACAATCGGAGCTACGGATCAACGGGAATCAACGAAACAACATATGAAGCCCTACGTGTCACCACACACTCAAATGGCACAACTCTGGTATTTCCAAGTTTCCAAGACATAAAACAAACCATAATTTATGGGGTGGAGAAAAGAAGAACACCACAACATCAACTAAGCACTCACAAACATCAAAATGAAAAAACTACACAATCTGCCATAAACTGCATCATAGCACTTTGTGAGCTACATGCAAAGCACCTACAGCCACCCAACTAGGACAAATAATATATGTGGCTGTAGCTATCCAAGAATAATACAAGCACCAGCAAGAAACACACAAACAGGAATTAAACACAGAAAGTTACAAAGCTGCAAACTTGCCCAAATCCATCAGTTTTCAGGGACTTAGTGAAAATTCCAGATTCTCACTTCCTATCTATGCTCTGAAGATTTTGACAGCAGCCAAAACAATACCTTCACGGCTCCAAACAGGAAGCTATACAAACATATCAGGTTCAACTTTCTAGTTGAAAGGTAAGGCTAGATCACAACACAATGACCAGCACAACCTCATCAACAGGAGAAGAAAATATAAACAGATTCTCACACTCAGTGAAAATCTCAGATTTTCACTAATCTGGAATTCCAGTCACATACCTACTTTGAGTGGGCATAACTTGCACATATGGAATCCTAATCATGAGATGCGACCAACAGAGGTAGAGGGGGGTCACCCTCTACTAGCACAACCAAGAAACATACACAAAGGCCCACCACAACTCATGAAACCAAGTTCCAAACATAGAAGAAAATGAAAATATGTCATGTCCAGAAAATGTTCCAATGGCAAAAATGAGTTCACCAATGGGTTCCTTGGGAGATTATACCACAAAATCATATAAAATAAGCATACACTTGTTTAGAGCACAACAACAACATCACAAGCACTTCTATCAAGATAAGCACTAGATCACCCACCACACTCACACATCATGCCCTCTCTCATATGAACATGAGGAGGAGCACAAGTGTTGCCAATGGGGCTGTTCCACCACACACACATATCACCACCACTACCTCATGGCAAGCACTTACTCCCAAGAACAATATGAAGGGGATCTACTAAACAAGATAAAACATGGAAGCATCATATCACCACACTCCTACTAGGTACCACATGAGTCAAGCTCATGTGTGTGTGGTACTCACTTACACACACCACACGTACATGCACAAATACTTATATCACTACTCCACATATGCACAGACTGGTTGCAACCACAACATCTACACATACTAGCAAAAGCAATGATACTCACACAAGCATTTAACACTACATACTCACATAACACACACACATCACTCCTACAAGTGTGTGCACAACACATACACACACATCATCCTGCCACTAATTATCTAGCAGGCAAAAAGGAATTAAAATGCCACTTTAGTACCTATTGGATTAGGCACAAAGTGTTGAATCAACAAAAGAAAAATAGAAAATAAAAGAAAGACAAAAATTGGCTACAGGGGCTCCTGGGAATCGAACCCATCACCTCCTGTGCACAGCAACATCACCAAGCCACTACGCCACTGCCACTTTGTCGACAGGGTAGGGAAAGTAACCAAGGTAACATGTCCCTGTTGCTACTGTGCAGTTAAATCAGAAAACAAAAGAGTGCCGAAGGGGGGATCGAACCCGCGCCTTCCAACAGCCACACATCGAGCGGTACCACTATGCTACGGGCAAGGATACTGACAGAGAAGGAGCATAACCCCTTTTGAGCATTCCCCCTTCGAGATACACAGGAGGACCACGGCGACCGAAACAGGGGACTATCCCGCCGGCGGCACAGATCAAATCGAGCAACGGCTCGTTGATGGGAGGATGCCTACGCTCCCACGAACCCATTTCCTATGCTAACTCCGCCCGAGACGAACCACAACAACCTAGCTACGGTGCGCGGCGGTGCCGGCGATAGGGAAGCAGCTCGTCGCCGACCTACGGCTCCTACTCGAAGAACTACAATAGGGAAGGGGTAAGAGATGGATCTGCTCACCCAAGGGAAGAAGAACTCGGCCACGACGGAGAGGAAGCAGGGGAAGAAGAGGTGGCCGTCGATCTGGTCTGCTCGTCGGGGAAGGGTGTCGCGACGTGTAGAAGAGGACGCAGGGGCGCTCTCATTGATCTAGCCGCGGGGATGTAATCCTGGATGTCCCCGCATGCTCGCCGAGTCGTCGGAGAGGAAGAAGAGGCTCGGACGCGACGGCGAGGAGCACCTCAACCCACGGCCATGGCGGAGGAGCCCTTCCCTTACTTGATGTGCTTCGTTAGAGAGAGAGATGGAGAGGGAATGGAGGTGGCGGCGCGAGAGGGGAAACCCTATCTGCACGGATGCCAAGGGGGTCCCTTTTATGGAGGAGAGGGGCGAGGAACGCTCATCGACGTCCGTGACGCCGTCAGTCGCCGTTGCTCTGAATCCCGCAAGCCTGAAGACAGTCTGATGGAGGAAGGGGGACGAGGACGCCGTCTACAGGGGCAGCGATGCTGGGCTATGAGAGAAAGAGAAGATGGGCCGCTAAGTGGGAGGGAGCCCACTTAGTGCGCCGGTTAGAAGAGAGAGGCCCTCTGGTTCTTTCCTAATAAAAATAAACGAGAGAAAACAAAATAGGTACAGGGCAAACTAAAGAAGATAAAATCAATACAAAAATGGCCCTGGACCTGAAAATGAACATACTATTTAAATAAAATACTAAAAGTATTTATGGGGCTACTTTAATAAATACCAAAACAGCATTTAAATAATCTGTTTTGTTATTTATGGATCATAAGGTATGCATGCATGCAATGAAGACATAAGGGTACATGAAATCATACATGCAAAAGGACCTCTCACATAACAATGCCAAGTTGGTCCCACATGGAAGGTTACAGAAAGGGAAAGCTTTACACTTGGGGCACTACAAAACAATAGCAACAAAATGACACGATCACGTGGTATGTTTATAGTTTGGGTCTTGTCCCGTTATCAACTGACAACACTTGTCCATGGCCAGGAAACCTTAGCCATCTTTGATCAATGAGCTAGTCAACTAGAGGCTCACTAGGGACATTGCTTTGTCTATATATCCACACATGCATTTGTGTTTCCATTCAATACAATTATAGCATGGATAATAAACGATTATCTTGAAACAGGAAATGTAATAGTAACTATTTTATTACTGCCTCTAGGACATATTTCCAACACTCCCACCTCTCTCTCTCTCCCTCCCTCCCGCTCTCACTCTCTCTCCCTCCCTCCCTCCCTCCCTCTCTCTCTCTCTCTCTCTCTCGCTCTCTCACTCCCTCCTTCCCTCCTCCCTACCTCTCTCGCTCCCTCCCTTTCCCTCTCTCCCTCCCTCCCTCTCCCTCTCTCTTCATATCCCTCTCCCCCCTCTCTCTCCATCTCCCTCTCTCCCTATCCCTCTCCTCTCTCTCTTTCTCTATCTATCTATCTATATATCTCCCCTCTCCCCCCTCTCTCTCCCCCTCTCCCTCTCTCTCCCTCGCTCCCTACCTCCCTCTCTCTATATACATATATCTATCTATCTACATATCTACCTACCTATCTATCTATCTATCTATCTATCTCCGGAAGTCTATTTGATGTAATCTTTTGTGGTGTGTTTGTTGGAATCCGATGAATTTTGGGTCTATGATCAGACTATTCAATGAAAGTATTTAAATCTATTTTGAGATTTGTTTATGTGTAATTTTATAGCTATGTATGCTTTTTGATCTATGAGTTTTCTCTCCACATCATGTCATCTTCCTTCATGCATTAATCTGTTTGTTATGAACTTGATACCTTGCAATGCATGCTGGATAGCGATCAAGGGGTGGAGTGATAGTAGTAGGCATGAGTAAGTTTAACGGTCTACTTGTCATGAGCGTCATGCCCATATATAAATTGTGCCATGGATGATCATCGTAATTATTCGTTTTTCTATCAGTTGTCGAACGGTAATTTGTTACCCACCGTTATTATGCTCATGAGATAGATGCCACTAGCGAAGCTATGGATCCCGGGTCCATTCACTTCATATTATAAAAAACCTAAATACCTTGCTATTTTTATTACTTTCTATTTTAGCTTTTTTATATCCACAACTATAAAACTTGTTCTTGCAAGTGGCGAGAAAGAAGGGGATTGACAACCCTCTTGCCTTCATTGGGTGCAAGTATTTGTTTTGTGTGTGTGTAGGTACCGCTTATATTGTTTGTGTGGTGTCTCCTATTGGTTTGAAAACTTTGGTTCTTAACTGAGGGAAACACTTTTCCTACTACGCTACATCACCCTTCCTTTTCGGGGAATCCCAATGCCTATCAGTAGTAGCACTCCACTACATATGTTATTGCGAATGCATGCTTAGTGTATATTCATTTCATGTGCAACCTATTGTTGATCTATAAAATCTAGGGGAGCATTGATCCTAGTGTTAGTACTTCGCATTCCAAAAGTAATTCATAATGGTGCTCACATCTAGGGGGAGCCCGTCTATATTACTAGATCAATTGTGCAAATCGTTGCATTGTCATCAACTACCAAAAAGGGGGAGATTGAAAGGGCATTTCCTGCCTTAGTGTTTTGGTGTTGATGACAATTCAAATTGCAAACTAACTGTGTGCCTAAGCTACACAACTCTATATACTACAAGACGGTTGGACACCCTTATGGATGGAAAAGAGCCCCCTTACATCCCCTTACATGCATTCACCTTTACCTTCAAGACATCATATTTATGAAGAGACAAGATAAGATACAAGGTTGATCAAGACTAAGACAAAGAGTTATTCAAGTTGACCAACACAAAAAGTGTAGAAGATGTACCAAGTGGGATCAAGTGATCTCATGGTATGGTAAGTTTTGTCCATTACGCTTTATGTACCAACCCATGATCTTTTTGAGTGGCTAGATATGTTTCATGGGCATGCATCAAAAGGAAGATCCCATACAACCCATGGAGGATGACATCAAGTGGTGATTGTCATCAAGGTTGTGGTGTGCGAGTTCAAGTGAAGCATCACGAAGAGATCGCATGCTTAAAGCTTTTCGTCCATTATGGTGATAATGGACATGTGAAGATGTGCCAAAGAGAGTCTCACCCATAGTGGAGTATGTGGAAGCAATTTACTAGTCTTCATCGAGCTAACGCAATCAAGAAACATGGTCCATCTTGAGGAGGAGAAGATCATCATCATCTAGCTCAAGTGGACTATGCGCAAGACAAAGGTTTGTCCTTGATAGGTTTTCTATTTTACCAGTCACATGGTGTTAGTAGGGACAGCGGGTTATAGGATTGATTGTCGTACTATCAAGGGGGGGCTCTCGAGTGAGTAGCTAGATTGTATCGTTCATTGAGAACTCAAACCATTGCATTCTAGGCATCGTCATATTTCTTGGCTCTTGTTTGGCTTTCCGCTATGTGATTTTTCAAGCATGTGGTCTTCATCGTGATAAGCTCAACCTCATCGAAAATGGATTCGTATGCATCATCTTTGTGTTTTTTGTGTCGGAGATTTTGCCGGATAATATTTAGGAAGGTCATATTCTTTATCCTAGTGGCATTCATTCTCCATTGATTGTTCTTAATATCTCTTGTCGTCCTCTATCCAACAAGCTTGAGTTTGCTCAATTTGGAGCTCGTATGTGAAAGTTACAACAATTCATGTTTTATTGTATCCATCTCTTTTGCTTGGGCTTCTTTGTAGCACTCTCGGAGTAGTACTGCCCTGGAAAGCAATAGTACCGCCTATAAGTGGTACTTCCGCTATCCAGTTCTGTGTCTACTACCGCTGCTTCTAGGGACTCGACTTTTTGTGTCGTGTTGCGCGGCAGTAGAACGGTAGTGTGAGAGGTAGTACCACTTATAAGCGGTAGTACCACCTACCCACTACCGCTCCACTTTCGCTTATCCAGTTGATTCTGAATTTGTCGCGCTCTCATAGGTAGTAGAGCGGTAGTGGGTGTGCAGTACCACATCTTATAAGCGGCAGTACCACTCACACTGGGCGGTAGTACCATTGTTGCGGACTACCACACTCCATTGGACTACCTTATTTTCATAGGCCCTTGAGCTGCAACCCCAGCAGTAGTACCACTAGGGCGAACGATAGTATTGCTCCAACGGAACTATCGCCTCGTGGCTCCTTCCCATTGCACTATTCTGTGGGTACTACCGTCCGAGCGGTAGTGTCGCTCTCCGGAGTCGTAGTAACGCTTATGTGAGGGTTGTGGGTATAACGTTTGTATTTGGGAGGGCCTATTTAAGGGGGGTCTTCTTCCCCAATGGTTCTTATCCTTTGAGCTCATGTTTGCCCCCCTTTATTGACCTTCTTTGAGCTTGCTATCTCTCAATCCCTCCAATGATTCTTGCTAGTTCTTAAGGGGAAAAGAGAGAGGAGATCTAGATCCACATTTCCACCAATCACTTTCTCCTCTATGTGAGGGGAACCCCTTGGATTTAGATCTTGGAGTTCTTTGTGTTCTCATATTCGTTCTCCCTCTCATTTTCGTCCATAACATCAGTTGTTGTGGTGGTATTTAGGAGAGAAGGACTTGTGCACTCTGTGTGCCCTTGCCATTGCATTTGGTGCATAGGTTTGAGTTCTCTATGGTGATACGAGGAAGTCAAGTTTGAGAAGCTTATTACTCTTGGGTGTTTGGGCACGCTAGAGCTTGTTCATCTTGGGTGCTTTGGCGCCCTAGACGGTTGGTGGTGTCTCGGAGCTCAATCATTGTGGTGTAAAGCTTCAAGCAAGCGTCGGGGTCTCCAATTAGGTTCTGGATATTACCTCAAGCTATTTGTACGGGTTCCGATGACCGTCCCCAAGAGTTACCGAAGTGTACGGGTTCGGTGACCGCCTCAAGGGTCCCTTAGTGAAATCACTGCATCTTGCATTGTGCGAGGGTGTGAGAAGATTACGGTGGCCCTAGTGGCTTCTTGAGAGTATTGTGCCTCCACGCCGCTTCAAATAGTAATTAGCATCCGCAATGGTGTGAACTTCAGGATATATCATCGTCTCCACGTGCCTCGATTATTTCTTACCCGAATCCTTACTTATGCACTTTACTTTGTGATAGCCATATTGTTTCATGTTATATATCTTGCTATCACTCAGTTATTTATCTTATTTAGCATAAGTTGTTGGTGCATATAGGTGAGCCTAGTTGTTTTAGTTTTTCTGCCGCGTCGCTCTTCCTTGCCCGCTGCCTCTCACGACGTGCGACGCATATCTCCGATTCCGACCTACGTGTCCAGGCCGGTTGGGCGGACACCCATTGTTGCCCATGTGGGGGAGCAGCAGCCCAAAGGGGCAGGGGATGGCGTGAGGGAGACACGGAATGTGCAGCCCTTGCAAAATTGTGTGCGGGCCGGGAGGGGCGAGCTCCGGTGTCCTCGCTGCACCGGCGGCGGAGAAGTGAGACGGCAAATCTGGAACCGGCCCCGTGTCCATCTTGGACCTCTCTAGGGCAACGCGGAGGACGAGTTCCTCGCCGGCATCAAGGTCAGAGTCTGAGTGCTTGTCGAAGCTCGACATAGTCGCCGGAGTCGTCATACTGGATCAAATTAGAGAAATCACAGGAGGAGGAGAGGAGATAGAGCGAGAGCGAAGTGAGGTTTTTTACTATTTTAAGGGAAAATGGGGAGTTCATGACGACGTCGAGACTCCACAATCTCTCAGTTTAGACGGTGCCGCAAACTCTTCCAGCCGTGATCTATTCCAGCCACACGACACCACGATCTCCAGCCAGACGGCACCGCCATTGCCGCAAATTGGCCGTATCGTTCTTCTGCTTCCTGGAACTGGCCCGCTGACTCATGTCACATCTCACCTCGATTTTCATCAAGTATGCTGCGCACACAAAATCACGGCTAGGCTGTCGCATGTTTTGCTTAAGTAATTCATCTTCTAGTGATATGGAATGCATTTGTTTTTGAATTATATGTGAGGAGTATGTAGGAAATACTCCCTACGTCTTATAATATAAGAGCTTTTTTTATGTTAGTATAGTAAAAAATGCTTTTGTATTATGAAACAAAGGAATATCAGATATTGAGCTCTGTAATCGAATACCGTTACCTTTTTTTTTGAAACTAATACCGTTACCTTTCATAGTAACCAAATAAGACTGAATTTTCCTTCTTTCCGTTTACATTAACAGCCCTAATCCATTCCCTCAAAAAAAAGACAGCCCTATTCCATTATCTTTACATTTCCATTACCTCTCACGAACTAAACACCAACATACTCCTGACCCTCTATTATCTATGGTAGCACATATGCATGTGCGTTGCAACGAAAGAAATAATTAACGTGTCGTTAAAATATCCACCAGCGTGTCCAAGCAAATTTTAAATTGTGTCCGGCCACGATAGGGAGGCGCACACTAAGGTCTACCAGAAATTCATATGATACGGTTTTAGTACGATGATTCTAATTTTAAAAAGGTTAATTTTTAGAAAAAAATCATACCAAGTCATTATTTATAAGTTGTAGCAATGTTTGAAATTTGCATCAAGTCGTAAAAAATCTCAATATAAGAATTATCTCCTTCATATTTTTCTAAACCCCTTTATTTAATCCGGCGTAAAGGCATCTTCAAGACGGACCCCCAAACCTTCGGTATATGTTTGGACCGCAGTGTTCGTATCATTTTTACCATCCAATGGAGACTTGTATATGTCCACCTAACAGTCCAAACATATAGATTCCGGTAAAGTAAACACAAACGTGGAGAGCTTTGCGGGAGTTCGGACATTCATTTTGGACAATCACATGCATGCCCTTCTTTTGCATGTCCAAAGGAAATATCAAGTGTCATTTGGTGTGAGTGTGGCATGGTGAGATGAGGTCACGCATGGATGGGATCGATAGAAAGAAAAGAATGGATCGGAAGGACGAAGAATGATGTGGTAGCGGTGCGTGAGACACAGGTGGTGGATGTGTGTGCTCCCCCTGTCCCACTGCTTTTATCGTCGTTAGCAGGAGATTGACAGGTCTCCCCTGTCCCATTAATTGTGGACGGCGTGAGGTGAGTTCGCCGGAGTTTGCCCCGATCCCCGGTTGGGGCAACTCCTTCAACCTCGCTGCCGACTGATCCAGCCGGGATTCCCGAGGTTCTTTGTCAGATGCAGATGTCTTGTGTGTGTGGCAGGTGTTTCTTTGGCACGGATGTCATCTTTACACCTGCCTCATCCCCCGCACCTCTATTGAATTATTTCTATGGTTGCTTGACGATTGAATCATCAGTGTATACGTATATAAATCGATGAGATTTAGGTGTAAATAAGCGATATGGAATTAAAATCACATATTTTTTCGGCATGATGGATCACATGCGTGCAATGCCAAGATCATCAATATATATAACGACCAGGATGTTTCTTAGGTTGCAAGATGTTTTGTCAGCATCGGCAGGAACGACAAGAATTTTAGCGACGCTTAGTCATGATGTACGGAGCGCTCATTGTTCAATAAACAAGTTACGATTGTTCGACGTGTTACATGGGTTTATTTCATGAAAACCGAAGGGGCATTTTACAAAAATACAAAAAAATGGTTCTATCCTTAATGTCCAGACTGCGGGTTAATTTTAGAAAAGCATAGAGGTTTTTTTGTAAAATGACCAACGATGTATGGATTGTATGAGCCCTAATAATAATAAAGCGTTGATCGCTTCTGTCGTACGTCGGCAGCGTTTTTGCAAAAAGGCCCCTCTATTTTTTGAAAATCAACTCGCGGTCCTTTTGTAAGTTAAAAAACGTTTCGTTCAGCCTATTTTCTAAAACTCCCCCTGTAGTTTCCAGTATTCAACTGCGGTCCACACGCACGAACTCTCCCTCGCCTCCCGATCTCAACCGCCAGGAGGCGACCGACCCCGGCGACGCTCGATACGGTGATGCGTCGCTTCGCTAGTCAAGGCACCGCCGCCGCTGCCACGAGCGGCAATGCGGCCGGTCTTCTTCCCCGGCCGTCTATCGTCCTGTCTCCTTCCCTCCCCCTCTCATGCGCTCCTTTCTTCATCCAGTGCGGCTCGGTGGCTGGGCTCCCGTCAGCGAGGTCGTCGGCGCAGAAGGTGCTAAGAGAGAGGCAGGAGGCGCAGAGAGATCTGAGCATGGGAGTCCTCGGAATGAATCACGCCAAAACCCAAAGCGCGCAACAGAAACACACACCACAACGGAAGCCGACGCCGCGAGACAGAGGTAGACGCAAATCCGTCTCGCCGATCGCTCGGATCGATCTCGCTTCCCGTCCCGTCGACGCGCCAGGAGCAGAGAGGGGAGGACGGCGGGGGAGAGGAGCTGCCCGGATCCGTGGCCTGAGTTGTAAGTGCTCCCTGCTTCGAGATCTTCTCTTATGTTTGGTTGTTTTTGTCAATCTATGCGCGACGAGGGCCTCGTTTTTGTGTTGGGTTCGTTCTTCGTTGGCGGATTGCGTGTTTGATCTGTGATCCGGGCTAGGGGGCTGACGGGATGGGTGATGTTTTGTTTTGGCTGTGGCGTGCAGGATCGGGGCCTGATCCGCAGTTGTGCGGCAATGACGGCCGAGGGGACGGCGCGCAGCGGCGCCGGCGAGGCGCCCACGGCGGAATTGGCGGTAACCAAGGTGGTCTCCCCGACGAGGGAGGAGCGCGAGGGGGTGGGTGGCCCCTTCGTGATCGTCAACGGCGACTCCGACGGCCACTCCGACCCCGGCTCGGACGTGGGCGCCGTGGCCGAGGCGGATTCCCGCTCGGAGGAGGAGGATCTGCCCCGGGCCAATGCAGCCGCTGCTGCTGACGGGGGCGGAGATCACCCCACCGACGGTGGGGGAATTGGCCGCTCTGGAAGGCATCCTAGGCCTTCCGTCTTCCAATGAGCATGCTAGCCCCGCTGTGGTGGAGAAGTCAGAGGATGATGGCATGGTCGAAGTCGAAGGGGAGGAAAGCCACAATTCTGAAGCTGGACTGGGGGAGCAGGGGACTGCTGTCGCTGGAGAGCTTGATGGTCAAGATGCCCCAACAGAACTTAGGATCGACCATGCTGAGGCTGAAGATGATTATGCTCCACCTGCGGTGGAATCTGTGCTTAATGCCAAGGATGGAGAAAGTGAAGAAAGTGTTGCCACTGAGGTTGTTGCTCCTAAAGAACAACAGGATGGAGAGAATGCTCCAGCAGACTCCAGTGGTTCAGATGAGCCCGGATCCGTGGCCTGAGTTGTAAGTGCTCCCTGCTTCGAGATCTTCTCTTATGTTTGGTTGTTTTTGTCAATCTATGCGCGACGAGGGCCTCGTTTTTGTGTTGGGTTCGTTCTTCGTTGGCGGATTGCGTGTTTGATCTGTGATCCGGGCTAGGGGGCTGACGGGATGGGTGATGTTTTTTTTTGGCTGTGGCGTGCAGGATCGGGGCCTGATCCGCAGTTGTGCGGCAATGACGGCCGAGGGGACGGCGCGCAGCGGCGCCGGCGAGGCGCCCACGGCGGAATTGGCGGTAACCAAGGTGGTCTCCCCGACGAGGGAGGAGCGCGAGGGGGTGGGTGGCCCCTTCGTGATCGTCAACGGCGACTCCGACGGCCACTCCGACCCCGGCTCGGACGTGGGCGCCGTGGCCGAGGCGGATTCCCGCTCGGAGGAGGAGGATCTGCCCCGGGCCAATGCAGCCGCTGCTGCTGACGGGGGCGGAGATCACCCCACCGACGGTGGGGGAATTGGCCGCTTTGGACGGCATCCTAGGCCTTCCGTCTTCCAATGAGCATGCTAGCCCCGCTGTGGTGGAGAAGTCAGAGGATGATGGCGTGGTCAAAGTCGAAGGGGAGGAAAGCCACAATTCTGAAGCTGGACTGGGGGAGCAGGGGACTGCTGTCGCTGGAGAGCTTGATGGTCAAGATGCCCCAACAGAACTTAGGATCGACCATGCTGAGGCTGAAGATGATTATGCTCCACCTGCGGTGGAATCTGTGCTTAATGCCAAGGATGGAGAAAGTGAAGAAAGTGTTGCCACTGAGGTTGTTGCTCCTAAAGAACAACAGGATGGAGAGAATGCTCCAGCAGACTCCAGTGGTTCAGATGAGCCCCCCCCCCCCCCGACATGCTGAGTCTGTTTCCGTTGTCTTGGAGTCTGAGGGCAGCGTCGAGCAGAGCAAAGGAGAAGAGGTTGTTGCTGAGATCAAGAAGCCAGGTACAGATCGATCAACTATTTCGGGGGTTACTGGACAGCATGATGCTGACAGAAGTGTGACTACTGCTGATCCCGTGATTAACGCCGACGAGGGCAACCATGAGCATGATGCAATCACAGAGCTGGTGGAGCAGGATGGGAGCAACATGCATGACCATGTTCACCAGATTGTTGATTCTTGCACATCTGCTCCTGAGATCGATGTTGATGGGAGCAAAGGACTGCAAATAGAAGCACTGACTACTGAGCCTGGAGTATTGGATGGAAGCGATTGTGAAGCGACTTCTAAAGGACCTTCAGAAGAGGAAGTTGTCGCAAACGGGCTTGGTTGTGCCAAGGACACTGCTGACACTTCTTTGGAGCTTGAAGGATAGAGCGAAGTTGCCTCTGGTGTTGTTGAAGTGGAAGACATAGTAGGAAAGGATGGTGAGGGGGACTTGCATGATGGCCGCACGGCTGTTGTCCTCTCAACTGACGAGGAAGCAAAACCTTCTGCAAAGGAGGGAACAAATGAGGCCATTCCTGCTGAAGTTGTGAAGGAGGGAATAAGCGAACAAATTGTGCAAGATAATGAATCCGTTAAGGATGATGTCCCTTCTTTCATACTTCACTCAGTAAATTCAGAAGATCCAGTTGTTGAACCTAAGGGGGATCACATACTCCAGGTAGAAGATGCTACAGGTGATGGAAACACGACAGTTTCTGATGTAAAGGTCGTCATGTTGGAAATGAATAGAACATATATCATTCAAACACAAGATCTCAACTCGGCATCTGAAGACAGGGGTGTACCATTGCCTGACAAAGTTGAGGAGGAGGTAAACAAAGAAGTTTTCCCTGATGATGCACTTTTAGCCCAGAATGACTGTTCTTCTGTAAAGACTCGAATGCACAAGCAGTTGGAATTACCTCGCACTCGTGCAGCTGCAGCAGATAAAAGTGACAATCTATACTATTAAAGGGGATCTGCCGTCTGTCGTGATGGTTCGACCTCATACGATCCCGACTTCCTTCCGCTAGCACTTCCACCGATTTTTTTCATCCCTCCGTAAACCAAGAGATTAAATAAAGAAAACAACTTGTTCATTAAAAAAAGGCCCTCTACCTTGACGAAACAATAATCCTCCCCATCTCGCGCAAGTCTTCCCCATCGCTCAGCCCCACTCCCGCCCACCCCCGCCCCCGTCCCACCAGTCCGCACGACGCCTCGCCCACCCTCACCCCCACCCCCACCAACCTGCCTTCTCTTCTACCTACCTACCTCCCTCTCTATCCACGGAGCAAATCCAGCCAGCCCCTCTCTCTCCCTCTCTCACTCGGTTGAGCGCCGCACAGATCCCGGAGCGCCTGACGTTGCGAGCGCGCGGATGGCGTTGACGACGGCGTAATCGCGACCGTCGAAGCTGCCGGGCGGCGGGCCAGGGGAGAGGAGGCCGCCGCCGCCGCGGCTCATCAGGGCACTCTTCGGCTCCGGCGCCAAGATCGAGCCTAGGAAGCTCGGCGCCGGCCTGCTCGTGGGGTGCTGCCTGGCGCTCCTCACCTATGTCTCCCTCACCAAGCTCTACGCCGTCTACTCCCCCGTCTTCGGTATGCGACGTGCCCGCTCCATCCCGATCCACCAATTCGCTGGCCCTACTGTAGCACATTCGGTTGACCCCGCCCTAATCTGACGATTACTGCGGTGCTGCTGATTCCGCCGCCAGCCACCACCTCAGCCCTGGTTCAGAACGCCCCGCCATCGTCGTCGTCCTCGGCGCGGGAGGCGGTGGCTGCTCCGCGTCCGCCCAAAGAGTCATCATTTGTTGGCAGCAACAACGGCAGCGCCGTGGATCGCATCGATTTGAGCCCGGCGACGGCCGACTCTCAAGAGCCCGGGGTGCCGGAGGCGGTCTCGAGAAAGGAACACAACGAGAAGGCGCCGACGCCAGTGAACACCTCGGCGCCAATGCCATGTAAGGGAATCTCTTCTTGAGCTCTGTTTTTTTCTCTTGGCACCTTAATAATACTAAATGGAAGGAAAGCAGAGCAAAATTATCAATCCCAGGTAGGCAGGCAGGCAGGCAATGTCTTCCACGGATTTAATGCTTTGTACTCTTCAATCTGGGCAAAAATTGGTTGCGGCCACCACAACGCCGACTTCAGTCATAATTACTTTTCCGAATTAGTAGTTGATAGAAATGTTCTAGATCTTTTTATAGAAAAGGGAAATGTGCTAGATCTGCTGAGTTCTAATGTTACTTTTGATGATGAATTCAGTTAAGCAAGGAAAGAGGAAGAGCAGCAGCAGCAACAATGTCAACGCCGGCCAGATGAGCTGCGAAGAAAATGGCGTGGACGAGGGGTTTCCCTAAGCGCGACCGGCGGTCTGCGAGCTGTCGAAACGCGCACGTTCCGACGTCATAAAAATACGTAGTGTAAATTATGAAACACGCACGTTCCGACGTCATAAATTTGCAGCGTGCGATAGCATTTTTTAGCATGTGTTTAAAAAATGTTGCGCACGCATTATTTTGCAGTCTGTGCTAGAACTGTCCGGTGTCCTAAATTTTTTGGATTTTAACACGTGGAGCAATTTTTGGTCGTCTCTTGAAGATGCTCTAAAGATACAATCTAGAATGGAGTAGCATCAATTAGTATGAAAAGGATGGAGTAGCACCTAAGGAATACTAAAGCGTTTATTAATGTGAACTTCTACATACACAGTACGGAAGGAATTTGAATTTCAGCAACAATATGTCAGTAATTTGTACTGTCTCTGTAAAATAATATAAGACGTTTTAGTAGATCACTAAACTTTAGGGAGGGAATACTACCGTAGCTCTGCTACTGTGTTTAGTTTATCTAGCTGAACAGATGGAGATCAAAGAAATAAGTACTACTGTCTGCATACACATGTGCAACTTCTATCGCAGCACCACCAAATCCCAATCCCGCCTTAATTCCTGTTAAACTTGAGTTTCGTCAGGTTGGTGCCGACGACGGGCGCGGTCGTCGTTATGGACGTGTCATCTTGCTTGCCGCTCCTCCTGCCCCTGCCAACTCTATGATTGCCATTGTCCGCGCCCAATCCAATGGATAGCTTGCTCAGGGCCTTCCACGCGTCGGTCCAGTACCTCTTGCTCGTGTCGAGCAGCGACGAGATGCCCCACCCGCGGCGGCCCTGCCATTCCTCGCGGCTCCTCTTCTCCCAGCGCGGCTTTCGTAAACCAAGCGATTAAATAAACAAAACAACCGGTTCATAAAAAAAGGCCCTCTACCTTAACGGAACGATAATCCCCATCATCCCGCGCACGCCTTCCCCATCGCTCAGCGCCACGCCCGCCCACCCCCGCACCCACCCCCGCCCCCGCCCCACCAGCCCGCACGACGCCCCGCCCACCCCGAGCACTATTTCGACGGCTTTGCTACACCCTCTATCATTTGTTCCATGCTTGAGAAAACTTGTTGTGTCATTATTAAAGCCTCTAATTTACCCCTATAAAAGCATAAACGAGCGGTTTGCATGGTCGCGTGAATGTCTTCGCCTCCTCCTACCTTCACTCAATCGCTACCATGCCTGGTCAAAAGTTCACTTGCGGTCATCCCTCCTTTCGCCCATCACATGAACAGTTTACCTATTGTGAGTTCAAGCTCAGTAAGATCTACCTCGTTAGGTATTACTAAGTTAATGCGTGTTGCAAATTTGCAATTGGTACATTACATCAGTGTTGTTTTTAACTAGAGGACAATTCAAATCCTCTATTTTTTGTTAGTCGCGTGGGAGCTGGATGGTGGGAATTGTGTTTTTTGTTGTTAATTTTTGGGTGATCAAGGATAGGTTCTGACAACTAAGAAGAAGGATGCAGGGAACATCTCCTTTCTCAATATCATGGGCAAGAAGTTCAGCACCAGGAGAACAACAATCTCCTATGTTAACATGCATGGGGAACATAGTGCTCGATCGGTTGGATCACCGATGCAGAACATTCTAATTATACAAGGCCTATTGTTGTTGTTTTAGGAGTCATACTACCAAATATTCTTTCTCTATTTTGGTAATAACAACATTATTTTCTTCATTCGTTTGAGTCCTATTTTTATTGGTTTAGTTCCTATTTGTTGACACATGATCAATGAAGGTTTAATCTCGCAAGTTTATACTGTACAAAATTTCAAAGTTGCTCATTGCCTCCTTTAATAGTCTATATAGTCTAAATAGCTCTATGTTTTCTCCATTAGACAATAATTCACTTGCATGCTTTATTGTCTTCTTGTTTCGAAATTGAAGCTTTCTCACAGATGATTTGTCACGCCCAAGGTGCGACCCTATCCTCAATTTGGCACGAGGGCCTCGTCAAGGATAGAAGCGCATCTCGTCGTGTCGCAAGAATGGATATCGTTACAAGTACATGTACTGAAAAGAAGAGATATATATGAAGAATTGGCTTACACTCGCCACAAGCTACATCAGAGTCACATCAGTACATTACATAATCATCAAGAGTAAGAGCAGGGTCCGACTACGGACGAAAACAAACGATAAAAGAAGAACGACGTCCATCCTTGCTATCCCAGGCTGCCGGCCTGGAACCCATCCTAGATCGATGAAGAAGAAGAAGAAGCAACTCCAAATGAACAATCAACGCGCTCGCGTCAAGTAACTTTTACCTGTACCTGCAACTGGTGTTGTAGTAATCTGTGAGCCACAGGGGACTCAGCAATCTCATTTCCAAAGGTATCAAGACTAGCAAAGCTTAATGGGTGAGGTAAGGTTAAGTGGTGAGGTTGCAGCAGCGGCTAAGCACATATTTGGTGGCTAACTTATGAGTACCAGAAATAAGAGGGGGAAGATCTACGTATAGCGGACGTGAACTACAGATGATCAAATGAATGATCCTGAACACCTACCTACGTCAGACATAACCCCACCGTGTCCTCGATCGGAGAAAGAACTCACGAAAGAGACAGCCACGGTTACGCACACAGTTGGCCTATTTTAATTAACTTAATTCAAGTTATCTAGAACCAGTGTTAAACAAAGCTTCCACGTTGCCACATAACCGCGGGCACGGCTTTTCGAAAGATTTAACCCTGCAGGGGTGCTCCAACTAGTCCATCACAAATTACCACAAGCCGCATAGAAATCCTCAATCACGAAGCTCGCGATCTCGTCGGATTCCCTAGTGAAAAACCTCAACTCTAAGATTACCCAAAGCATCACCGGAATCCCGATGCACAAGATATTTCGTCAAAGGTAAAACTAATCCAGCAAGGCCGCCTGACGTGTCGACGATCCCGATAGGAGTCGCGTACCTCGTTCTCAGGACACAGCGGATGAGCTAGACGTCGGGATCGCTAAACCTCCGGGTGACCAGAGGGGCACCGGACATCGCTCAGGTGGGGCCAACACTCATGAGGAGCACTGGCCCGGGGGTTGATTAAATTATCCTCGGGGCCCGGGAAGTCCCTATGCAATTTTATTAGGTGATTAGGCAAATGTAGTACCAAAGTCGGGCCTTGCTAGACCAGCTTTAATCTAAAACGAATTATCAAGGGGGTCCCCATAACAACCCCGATCGTGTTAGGAGCGCTCATTTATGGAACATAACACCGGTAGCCGAAACTAAGGGGGCAAAGGTGAAACAAAACACCAGGCTAGAAAGGCCGAGCCTTCCACCTTCTACCAAGTATATAGGTGCATTAAATTAAATAACATTTAAATATGGTGATATAACAAGGAACCCATGTTGTCACATGGAAGCAACTGCACCTGCAACTAGCAACGCTATCAACAGGGTTAAGCAAGCAGTAACATAGCCAATCAGTGGTTTGCTAGGTCGAACAGGTTGAAGGTAATCATGGCATTGTTGAGAGGTTGATATTTAACACGTGGTAGGCAACGAGACATAAACGATAGAAGTGATAAACTAGCATGGCAATGATAGTAATGGTATCTGGGGAAATGATCATCTTGCCTGAGATCCCGCTTGGAAGAAGAACGCCTCCGTGAAGCAGAAGAACCGACGTAGTCGAACGGGTCCTCACAATCCGGCACGCTGCGGAACTCTATCGAGATGAAGCAAACCGGAAACACAAATCAACACACGAAATTCACCACACGATGCACAACACATATGATGCATGAGCTACTGAATACATGCAAGTCACGACATGACAATTCACACAAACAAACACTACACATTAAGTGAAGTTCAATATGCAAGGAGTTGCATATTGACGAAACTCCACGTTTATTATTTAGTTCTATCCCGATTAGATACACGGCAATATTAAATGTGGTTAAACATGGAAAGAGGTGAAGTGCAATTAATCTACCTCTCTAGGCATTTTAAATGAGGTCGGAAATGACATATAGCATCTTCGAGACGACCTCACATGTCAATTTACAATTCTGTTCAGATCTGAATTAACGCATTAAATTGGTTGGTAAACGTCAAAACAAATAGGTTCACGTGATTCTACGCGTCAAGGCAAGCAATCTACACATAAAGAACATCTCCAACGGAGATACGGTTCAAAAGATACAAGCACCGCAAGATATGATGGCATGAATGCAATATGTGTGCCACGACGGTCACGAGCACTTCAAAACATACAAACAGCAAGAGAACATGAAACTACACGAGATTCTAAGCAAGTTTCATGTAGGACACGATCAAATCGGAGCTACGGTTCAAAAACTACGAGCAAAACAAGAAAACACTACAATCTGCCAAAATCAGCCACATATCACTTTCTATGCCCCACAACTATGGCTACACAACTCCGATATGCCCAAGCAAAGCATGGCATGGAAGAGGTCAAGAAGCACTACTACTAACAGCTAACAACAACTAGCATGGCAGCAAGGAACACTAGGGAAAGAAGTCACAAAATGGCTTCCCACACACTATTTCAGACTTGGTGAAAATTACACCTCATGAAAGTGCAGTTTTCGATCTGAAGCAATATTGACAGAAGCAAAACCTATAGCTACAGGACTCCAAATGGCATGAAAATTTACAGCATTCTAGAGAAACACAAGGGGTACAACTAACTCCATTGGACCAACCTCAAACGAGCTACACATCACAAGATGCAAGCAAGACAAGACAGCAACAAAATATAACAGATTCCAGACTTAGAAATATTTCAGCTCCTCCAAATCAGCACTATTTCTAGCAACTTGAGGGCTATCGAAACACACCTAAACATGCATTTCTATTGCAACCAAAAATACCAGGGGCTAAACAAAACATCCAAGAAGAACTCCCTAGTTGACAACTCCGTCAAACGACGCATGGAATAAATCCTACGAATTAAACAAAAGGGCAACATAGCAAAATATCTCGCGAACTAACTTACTCGAAAGTCAAAACTAATTGCACAGAAAAATCCATGGGATTTTTCTACCCCGGAAACATATAAAATATGTGGGGTTTGCAACACAAAATAATGCCGCACAAAATGCAAGAAAATAACCTATATACGGGAAAATAAACTACCGGCAATCCATACACGCAAAAATACAAATGACTGGTCTAAAATACATGGAAAATGATTCCTAAAACGTGGACATTTCTAACATGGCATTCGAGCAATTCGAACACGCTCGAAAAATAAATGCGGGCACTTTCCTATTGAGACAGCACGTAAACCCATGCATTAGGCACTCTAAACGGCGTCAAATAAAAATGCAAGTCTTATAATCTAAACGGCGAGAAACTACACGTTTTACATATATAATACGTTGCGAACCGACTAACGGTTGAAAAGATACATGCGTTTTAAAATACGTCTATCTCCTGGAAAAAATAACTAAATTCGTAATAAATCCTAAAATACTATTGGGCCGACTCTAACTATTGGGCCTACAGTACACGGACGTGAAAAACTAGACAACGCACTAGGCGTACAATAGAGGTGCAGTGGGGGGGCTAGTCACCTGATGGGCTCGGCCCATAACGGAGGTGGGGCGTTGGACCGGCTGATGGAGAGGTGGAGCAGATGGGGCGGTAGGCCGGCCCACCTGGCGCTGGCCCACGCGGCGGCACAAGCCCAGGCGGGGCGATGCGAGCACGCTCGCCACCAACCGCTTCCCCGATCCGGATCGGGATCGCGTGGGAAAGGAGCTGGGGCGGCGCACTCCGGCGGCTGGCGCGGCACAGGGCCCGACGGGACACCGGCGAGCGGCGAAGGCTCGAGGACGCGGGGCGACGCGGGGCGGCCGGGGCTGGGCGCGGGCGGTTGCTGGCGATTCTGCAGGGCTCCGGCGAGGTGCTGCACTCCAGCCAGATCGAAGGGCGCCGGGAGGCCAGCGATTCGGCTGCGGCCTGGCACGGGCGGCGGCGACCTCCGGCGAGGGCAGCGGCAACCTCCGGCGAGGGGCGAGATGGCCGACTCCTGCTCACGCGACGGGAACGGCGGGGCGCCACGGGAGGCGGGGAGGAGCTCGACTTGCTGCTGCACGGGTAGGCGGCGGCGGCGGATGGGCCTGCCCGGGCCCGATCTGGGCTCGGCGGGCCCGCGGCGGCTGGGGAACCGAGGGGAGGAGAGAGAGGGTGCGGGAGGCTAGGGTTGGCATGGTTTTCGATGCCGAGAGAGAGGGGGCTGAAATAAATGCTTGGGCGTCTTTATATAGACAAACGGGGGGGCTAGGTTAGCCGGAATTTCGTTCTGGATCCAACCGTGCGGTCGGATTCGGACGATTCCGAACGCGGGTATGGGTACGCGGCCGTGTAGAGGGATATCCGAGGACGAGAGGGAGAATGGGCGGCGCGGCAACGCAATTTAAAACACCGGAACACGTCCGACGGTAGACCGAATACGGTGCCGCTACGGTCGACCGTTGGGATACCAGACGACCTCCGATCGCGACGAAATTCGACAGGCGGCCTAGCTATAACTAAGTACGACCGCACGTCAAATCTCAACCCGATCAGAGAAAGTTTTACACACACTTTAAAAACAGGGTTTTGACGGTACCGCGGGCGCGTGCGAGTGCGGTCGGACTCGGAACGAACAACGACGAGAACCGACAACTAACAACGAATGCAAGTTTTGAAAACTGGCAGCACGGAGATGCCAATGCAATGCTGATGATGCGCATGATGCGATGATGATGCGACAAATGAAAATACTCATACGATGAAAACAGAAAGAAAGGGGAATCTTCTGGAACGTCGGCATCGGGCTGTCACATGATTACTCATGGATCCTGATATTTTTTGCTATTTACCTAAAAAATAGGGCAGAGGAAAGATGTATGAACCACTTCTGGCCCGAACTATATTGCTTAGTCTCAGTTCATGCGACCAAAGTTTTATGTAAAATTGATGCCCTTTTGGCTCCCCTTTGCATTGTTAATTAAGAAGGAAACTTGAGAAGAACAAACAGTAAGCATTCACATGACTTTTACCATTGTTAATTTAGAAGCAAAGATGTAGAGTTGTACCTCGTAAAAAAACTTCCATTCAGACTTTTGATTTTATCCCGATGTAGTCTAAAAGTGAATTTATAAATTTAAGTGGATATCTTTAGAACATATTATTACTGGATCTTTGGGACATTATTTTGATGTTGTGTTTTAGATGTTGTGTTGGGCTGGACAGGAATATTCCCAGTCGGGTGGATTTGGAATGGTAAGGCGCCGGTGCAGTGGTGCCGGGATGAAGGTGCGGTCGTTGCAGTCATGGGCAGCGCTGGTTCATGCACATGTCCTATCCGTAGCAATGGTAATGTTCTTTGTGATTTGGGGTATCTATTTTCATTATTGTTTTCTCATGTATGTCATTCACTGGGCTAAAGGTAGTTATGATCTCTCAGCTGTTCTGGAGAAGAGAAGGTTGAGACTTGGGAAAGCAGTATATCAGGATCTGAATGGAGAAGCCGAGTTGGATGAGCAAGGTGTACTCCATTGGTCAATCCTTCGTCTCTACCGGAGTTCATGTGAGTGCCCTATGGAAGATTTTCCAGAGACCAATAAGCATCTAAATGTCATATCCTTGAAAATTCAAATGATGCCTTTTCATAGTATGTAAAGGAGTGCATAGATACTTTCTATCGCAAGAAAAAGGAACTCAAAGATATTTTACTTGATTTTTTGAGTTCATGTTGGCCTTAACTATCAAACCTTTTCTCCACCTTTGCCATGGGATCAGAACCACGGTTACACAAGAAAGGCTATTGTGTTGTATTGTCAAGCTTGTTTACGCACTTTGAATTTTCCATGAGTGAACCTGTAAGGTTGTACCTTCTGCAAAGTGCTACCACCTACATATTATCCAAACTTTTTCTAAATTTCATGAGGCATGAGCCAAAAAATTTCTCAAGAATAACCTTTGGTATATATAAGGCACACATCCAATTTTAGTAATTCTCTCTGATGGGGTTATAGTCCTAGGGTAGGGTCATAGGCCTGGCCTAAAGGTCCAACCCAAGGACTACCCCTCACAAGGGACAAGGCCCTTAGTCAGTTCCGACTGAACTAAGGAGTTCCATTCATCCAGTCGGTAACAGATCCTCGACCGTCCAGTCGGAGATTAGCATTCGGAGTTTATTAAACTAACCGACTGGATTCCAGTCTGTGCATCATAACCCCCCAGGAGGGAAAACCGTCATACGTTTCTATATGCCTTAATTAGCATTTAAGACGTACGTTACCTGTAACGTAGACATTTATTTGCCACTACTCCACCCCTCTGCACCGAACCGTTGTGGAGGGCAGCGCACTCTATATAAGCCACCCTCCCCCTCTGGTGCAGGGGTTAGCAATTCACTGTATTGGATATTCCACTTGACAACAAGCTCCTTGAGCACTGAGACGCAGGGCTATTACCTCCACCGCGGAGGGGCATGAACTCATACAACCTCGCCGTAGCTAAGGCTCTGCCCATTCCTTTCGTACCCTACACATCTACTGTCAGGCTTATACCCACGACAGTTGGCGCCCACCTTGGGGCAGGCGTCTAAGCAACTTCCAGCGAGTTTGCGACTACATCACTTCGTCATGTCGTCCGGTGGAGATTCGAGCATGGGTCATGAGATCCTCTTCGGCGCTCTCTCCTTCATCGTCGACGATTCGGCATGGCTTCGGGACGCCCCTCTCGATGTCGAGGCGCTTCTCCGTCGCGGGGCTACGCACTTCCATGCCGGCGCCCGCGACATTCTTCTTCTCCAGCAGTCGGCTCCGGTGTCGACCTACACCGCCGTCACGCGCCGCAACAAGCGGTCCCACCGTCCGCGGCTCCAGCGTTGGGTGCAACACGCCCAGGCGCGCCAGAACGCGTCTTCACAAGTGGCGGTTCTAGAGTCGGTTGTGGTTGCCCAGCGCTCGGGCTCGGTTCCGACTGAGTTTCCTTCCGAGTACGCGGGTCGCGGGCCTGCAGCAGAAGTACACATGGCCAATTCCCATGAAGATCCCCGTCAAGCTAGCCGGAACGAGCACGAGATCGGCGAAACGTCCGACGCGCGTCATCCGCCTCGCCGTTCTGCCAGTCGGCACACTCGGCGGAGCAACGTGGAGCTGTTCCGCACACCCCTCCTCAACTTGGCCGCGGCTGCCAAAATAGTCGATTCCCTTCAGCCGACTGATTCAGAGGCTGGCAGGGGAATCGAGCAAATCCGCGCCCTGTTGCACACGGCGCAGCAGCAAAATTCGGCGGTCTCCCAGTCGCACAACAGGATCTACAATAGTTCTGTTCATGCGAATACGCATCGGTCAGTTCATAGCCCTGGTTCTCATCAGTGACACAGAGGAGGCAGTTGTTCCACAAATCCCGAAGATCGTCGCCGTTCACGCACCCCTCCGCGGGTTGGGCCCTACGGGCCCCAACATCATGATGATCGGCGTTCAGTCGGCGGCACTTACGACCCAAGGCCCGACGCGAGAGGGCATATCGCCCAGCGGAGGGTCGACAAGGGCCGAGCCCACCGCGATGGTTACGATATTGACCGTCCGAGTGGAAGCAGGACCATCGTTTCTGGTCCCGAGTGTTTCAGTCGAGCCATCCGTTCGGCTGACATCCCTCCCAACTTCCGATTGGCGACGGGAATTAGCAAGTTTACAGGAGAGTCCAAGCCAGAAACGTGGCTGGATGATTACCGAGTAGCAGTCCAGATCGGAGGAGGAGACGACCATGTCGCCATGAAGCACCTCCCCCTGATGCTCGACGGCTCGGCGCGAGCGTGGCTGAACCAGTTGGCCCCCTCAAGCATCTACAGCTGGGCAGATCTAGCTTGAGTGTTCATCAGGACCTTCGAAGGGACGTGCAAGCGCCCTGCTGGCCTCGTGGAGCTCCAGCACTGCGTCCAGAAGCAGAATGAGCCCCTGCGTGATTTCATTCAGCGCTGGACAACTCTCTACCACACGGTGGAGAACGTCACAGAGCATCAAGCAGTCTGCGCCTTCAAGGCAGGCGTGCGATACAGGGATCTGTACCTGAAGTTCGGTCGAACAGGCGACATCTCCATGAGCAAGATGATGGAGATAGCAACACGCTATGCAAATGGCGAAGAAGAGGACCGCATCCGAAGCGGCAAGCACAAAACAGCCGTCGATGGAGATGGGGGCAACACTCGGAAGCAGAAGCAGAAAGCTCCGTCTACTCCGCAGGCAGAAGCTGCAGCCGTAACCAATGCCAAGTTCAAGGGCAAAGGGAAGGCTCAGTTCACCCCCAAGAAGAAACAGTTCAATAACCCCATCCTGGACCAGCCATGTCCGGTTCATACGAAGATGGATGAAGAGGGCAACCCCATATATGCAAAGAATACCACTCGACAGTGTCGCCTCCTGATCCAAGGGTTCAGCGAAGGGCAACCGAGTGAGAAGGACAATGAACAGGATGAGGAGGATAAGGAGGATCCGTTCCCCCAAGTCCATGCAACACTGATGATTTTCGCTGACGTCGAGAGCAAGAGTCGACTGAAGCTGGTGAACAGGGAGGTGAACATGGCCACCCCTACCAACCCCAAGTTCCTCAAATGGTCCCAGACTGCGATCACCTTTGACCAGTCAGATCATCCAGAACACGTACCCACCCCAGGGAGACAGGCTCTGGTCGTCGACCCGGTGGTGGAAGGAGTCCGACTGTGCAAAGTCCTCATGAACGGTGGCAGTGGCTTGAACATCATGTATGCCGACACTCTCAAGGGGATGGGCATTCCAATGTCCAAACTCAGCGAGAGCAGCATGCAGTTCCATGGAGTCGTCCCTGGACGAAAGGCCAAGTCACTCGGCCAGATCGCGTTGGACGTCGTTTTCGGCTCCGACAAGAACTTCCGCAAGGAAAAGCTAACGTTCGAAGTGGTCGACTTCCAGAGCGCTTACCCCGCGATTCTGGGCCACCCAGCGTATGCACGTTTCATGGCCCGTCCATGTTACGTATACCTGAAGCTGAAGATGCCGGGCCCGAAGGGCGTGATCACCATCACAGGCAATCGGCAGCGGGCCGAAGAGTGTCTGCAACAGGGATCAAGAATCGCTGACCAGCATATGGCCGTCCTCGAGCTTGACGAGTACAAGAAAACAGTCGACCCCGCGGACTTGATGCGTTCGAAGAAGCCAGCTTCGGAGTCTGCATTCCAGTCGGCGGGAGAGACGAAAAAGGTCAGCATCCACCCGACGGACGCCACTGCTGCCCCGACGAACATCTCCACCACCCTCGATCCTAAATAGGAAGCCGAGCTCACCCAATTCCTCCGTGAGAACTGGGACATCTTCGCATGGAAACCCTCTGACATGCCAGGTGTACCTAGGGAGTTGGCTGAGCACCGACTGCATGTGGATCCCACCGCTCGGCCTGTCCAAGAACGCCTGCGTCGGTCCGCCGCGCATAAGAGGAAGGCAATCGGAGAAGAGGTGGCCAAGCTGTTGGCAGCCAACTTCATTCGCGAGGTTCACCACTCCGAGTGGCTCGCCAATGTTGTCATGGTGCCCAAGAAGGACAAGTCGCTCCGAATGTGCATCAACTTCAAGCACCTCAATAAGGTCTGCCCGAAAGACCATTTTCTGCTCCCCCGCATCGATCAAATCGTCGATTCGACTGCGGGTTGCGAGCGTTTGTCATTTCTTGATGCCTATTCGGGCTATCATGAGATCCGCTTGTATGGCCCCGATGAATTAAAAACAGCCTTCATCACCCCATTCGGGTGCTTCTGCTACATCACTATGCCATTCGGTTTGAAGAATGCAGGAGCTACCTTTATGCGCATGATCCAAAAATGTCTCCTCGACCAGATCGGTCGGAATGTGGAGGCGTATATGGATGATATCATGGTCAAGTCACGCAAAGGTTCCGACCTGCTGACTTACTTGGCAGAAACGTTCGCCAACCTTCGTAGGTACGATATCAAGCTCAACCCCGCCAAATGTTCATTCGGTGTTCCCAGCGGGAAGTTACTCGGTTTCTTCGTTTCCGAACGAGGGATCGATGTCAACCCCGAAAAGATCGGGACCATCGTCCGAATGGAGAGGCCGGTCAGAATACACGATGTTCAACGTCTCACAGGTTCCCTAGCGGCTTTGAGCAGGTTCATCAGTTGACTCGGCGAGAAAGCACTTCCTCTGTACCGACTCATGAAGAAATCAGATACTTTCGAGTGGACAGACGAAGCCCAAGTCGCATTCGACGACCTCAAAGTCCTACTTTCCACCCAGCCGGTTCTTACTGCTCCGCTTAGTAAAGATCCCCTTCTTCTGTATATCGCGTCTACAAATCAAGTCGTCAGCACTGTTCTTACAGTCGAACGAGAAGAAGAAGGCAAAGCATACAAAGTTCAGCGGCCAGTGTATTACGTCTCCAAAGTCCCGACTCCTTCCAAGCAGAGGTATCCCCACTATCAAAAACTCATATATGGGATTTACATGACTGCGAAGAAGGTAGCCCATTATTTCCAAGACCACTCGATGTCTGTCGTTTCTGATGCTCCGTTGTCGGAAATCCTCCACAATCGAGACGCATCAGGCCGAGTGGCGAAGTAGGCAATGGAGATGTTGTACTGGATATCAAGTTCGAGGCCAAGAAAGCTATTAAGTCTCAAGCTCTGGCTGACTTCATAGCAGAATGGGTAGAACAACAGCAACCGACTCACATCTACTCGGCTCATTGGACAATGTTCTTTGATGGATCCAAGATGTTGAATGGCTCCGGCGCTGGCGTTGTGATCGTATCGCCAAAGGGCGACAAACTCAAATATGTGTTGCAGATACACTTTGATTCCTCCAACAATGAGGCAGAGTATGAAGCTCTCCTTTATGGACTGCGTATGGCCATCGCACTCGGCATCCGTCGCCTGATGGTCTATGGCGATTCAGACTTGGTGGTTAATCAAGTGATGAAAGAGTGGGACCTCAGGAACCCCACCATGACCACATACTGCAATGCAGTGAGGAAGCTTGAGAAGAAGTTTGAAGGTCTAGAACTCCACCATGTTCCGCGACTGAAGAACCAAGCAGCTGATGAGTTGGCAAAACTCAGATCCACTCGGAGACCAGTCCCGAGTGACGTTTGCCTCGAGCACCTCCACCTTCCCTCAGTCAAAGAAGATCCTTTCACAGAGGAACCAGCACAACCAAAGAGCTCGTCTGATCCGATTGAAGTCGACGTACCTGCTGTGGTTGATCTGATCATGGAGATTCTTGCTGTCATCCCCGATTTGACTGTGCCGATCATTGCATATATCCTAAGGCAAGAATTACCAGAAGACGAAGTCCAGGCCCGGCAGATAGTCCGCAGGTCGAAGTCGTTCACTGTCATTGATGGCCAGTTGTACAAGGAAAGCGTTTCAGGCGTTCTTCAACGATGCATCTCCCCGGAGGAGGGACAGTTAATCCTGGAAGATATTCACTCGGGAACCTGCGGTCATCACGCCTCTTCGAGGGCGATCGTCGCCAAAGCGTTCAGAGCTGGTTTCTTCTGGTTGCAGGCAAACGAAATGGCTAAAGATATGGTGGACCGATGCGAAGGCTGTCAGTTCTACTCCAACAAGTCCCACAAGCCAACATCTGCGTTGAAGACAATCCCTCTTGTGTGGCCGTTTGCAGTATGGGGATTAGATACAGTCGGTCCATTCAGGACAGGCCAAGGAGGATACACACATTTGTTGTTGGCAGTCGACAAGTTCACAAAATGGATTGAAGCCAAGCCCATCAAGAAGCTCGACGCCCTAACAGCCATCAAGTTTGTCAGGGACATCATCTCCAGATTCGGCGTACCTCACAGCATAATCACGGACAACGGGACAAACTTTGACTCGGACAGATTCAAAGGTTTCTGTGCAAGCCAAGGTATCCGAGTGGATTTTGCTTCCGTGGCGCATCCTCAATCCAACGGACAAGCAGAGCGGGCGAATGGACTTATTCTGCAAGGTTTGAAGCCCCGACTCCTGCGAGAGGTGGGACATGCCGCTGGCGCATGGGTCATCGAACTACCTTCAGTGCTTTGGGGTCTCCGCACAACCCCGAACAGATCTACAGGGCGATCACCGTTCTTCCTCGTTTACGGAGCAGAAGTAGTCCTTCCGAGTGACTTGTTTCACAATGCTCCACGAGTCGAACTCTTCTCCGAAGCTGAAGCAGAACAAGCAAGGCAAGATGGAGTGGACCTTCTAGAGGAGGAGCGCGAGATGGCACTGACTCGCTCAACCGTTTATCAACAAGATCTGCGGCGCTTTCACGCACCCCACGTCAGGAGTCGCACGTTCCAAGCAGGCGACCTGGTGCTCCGAGTGGATCAGCAAAGACCTCACAAGCTGGCTCCTGCCTGGGAAGGACCCTTCATCATCTCCAAGGTGCTAAACAACGGAGCATACAGACTCTACAACATCGACAGGGAGACAGACGAGCCGCGAGCATGGAACGGAGATCTCCTGAAGCGCTTCTACACATGACCGTCGACTGAAGCGATGTAAAAAGCAAGTATTGATGAAATAATATAAAGCAGATTGAGCTTTTGTAGATTCAGAATTCTTCTGCGGTCACAGACTCCGGTATAAAAAAAACTTAGCTGCGATCCAGAATCGCCTAAGTACTTTCTCCGAGTGTGCACTAAACGTCGCACTCGGGGGCTTAGTTGCGATCCAGAATCGCCTAAGTACTAACTTTCTCCGAGTGTGCACTAAACATCGCACTCGGGGACTTAGCTGCGATACAGAATCGCCTAAGTACTAACTTTCTCCGAGTGTGCACTAAACGTCGCACTCGGGGACTTAGCTGTGATCCAGAATCGCCTAAGTACTAACTTTCTCCGAGTGTGCACTAAACGTCGCACTCGGGGACTTAGCTGTGATCCAGAATCGCCTAAGTACTAACTTTCTCCGAGTGTGCACTAAACGTCGCACTCGGGGGCTTAGCTGCGATCCAGAATCGCCTAAGTACTAACTTTCTCCGAGTACGCACTAAACGTCGCACTCGGGGACTTAGCCGCGATCCAGAATCGCCTAAGTATTAACTTTCTCCGAGTGTGCACTAAACGTCGCACTCGGAGACTTAGCTGCGATCCAGAATCGCCTAAGTATTAACTTCCTCCGAGTGTGCACTAAACGTCGCACTTGGGGACTTAGCTGCGATCAAGAATCGCCTAAGTAATAACTTTCTCCGAGTGTGCACTACTCGTCACACTCGAAGACTTAACTGCGATCAAGAATCGCTGAAATGGGAAAGCTTCCCGCGACTGTATCCTACAGATACACTCGGGGACTCAGCAGACCCTCATTGAGGCTCATGTGGATGTCAAGACAACTGACAATTACATGAGTAACAACTCGATCCGAGTGCAGCATGTCCGTCGCACTCGGGGACTTAGCTGCGATCAAGAATCGCCTAAGTACTCTATTACCTTCGAGTGTATCCTACAGATACACTCGGGGACTCATCAGACCCTCATTGAGGCTCATGTGGATGTCAAGACAACTGACAATTACATGAGTAACAACTCGCTCCGAGTGTAACATGTCCGTCGCACTCGGGGACTTAGCTGCGATCAAGAATCGCCTAAGTACTCTATTATCTTCGAGTGTATCCTATAGATCCACTCGGGGACTCAACAGACCCTCATTGAGGCTCATGTGGATGTCAAGACAACTGACAATTACATGAGTAGCAGACCCTCATTGAGGCTCATGTGGATGTCAAGACAACTGACAATTACATGAGTAGCAGACCCTCATTGAGGCTCATGTGGATGTCAAGACAACTGACATGGGTAAGAACTCGCTCCGAGTGCGGCATATCTGTCGCACTCGAAGACTTAGCCACGATCATGAATCGCCTAAGTACTCTATTACCCTTGAGTGTATCCTACAGATCCACTCGGTGACTTGGCAGACCCTCAGAGAGGTTCACACAGATGTCAAGGAAACTGCCAATTACATGCTCCGCATGTTTGCCATTGGCTTCACCAAGAAACGCCAAACAAAAATCGAGCCAAAATTGCAACAGAAGAGCAAACGATTTGATTCAAATTCAAAGTTCACCTAAAGATGGTTCACTCGGTGCGGATCAAGCTTACCCACACCAAACCAAGAATGTGATGGCCAACAGAAGTGACCAAGGTTTCTTACAACCAACACTCGGCATACCGAGGTAAAAGTTTTCTTACGCGTCGTCCGGATTGGCGCAGGACTGGAGGGCTCCACGAATGTGTCCAAGTCGATCCCGTCGGCGATGCGGGTGGCACTCTCAAGGAAGGTTTCCATGAAGTCTTCGAATCGAAGTTTCTTCGTGTTGGCGACCTTCAACGCTTTCAACTTCTCCTCGCGCACCTCCTTGCAATGCACTTGGACCAGGGACAGAGCAACGTGTGCACCACAGCGAGCCGCAGATTTCTTCCATGACTGCACCCGGTTTGGGACCTCCTCCAGTAGAGTCATCAAGTTTTCCATCTCATGCCGCGACTCATCTTCCGGCCAAAGCTCCTTGTCAATCCGGCCGACGACTTCTCTCAGTCGACCGATGAAAGGACCAACTTTGCCCACGCGAATGTGCGCTGCGAGCAGATCTCGATTGGCGCCCTCGCCGAGTGGAATGTTCTCACAAATCGACCGCTCCACGTCAGCCGCTTCAGCTTCAGCGTCCATGCAAAAATCTGCAAACACAGGACAAGCAAACAATAAGCGCCGAGTGTAGCGCATGTACCACAAGCACTCGGAAAAACAGGACTTACCACCCAGACGCGTCATCATCTGCCGAGCCCAGTCACCGACGTATTTCTCCTGCGCTATACACCGCTTGTTCAGCACATTCATTTGCCCCATCAGATCACCTTTGCGCCTTCATCTTCTCAACTTCAGCAGTCAGTGCCTTGTTCGCTTCACGAGCCTGCTCCAACGACTTCTCTCGTTCCACCAGAACCTCCTTCATACCAGCCATTGCAATCAGTGCCGCATCCAGCTCACCGGCAAACTGAACCTTTTCCGCCCTAAGAGTCTCGTATGTTGTCCACATCTCACAAGTTTTCTGCTAGCCAGCACCAAGAGACGATCAGACAAATCCAACACTAAAAAGTCTAAGTTCTTCAGACCCCTGCCGACGCAAGCAGTCGACAGCGGTCTCGGGGACTACACCCAGTGGGTTCACTGAGAGTGACCCCACTGGCATGAAACTCAAACAGGTCCACCCTATTGAGATACATGACAACACCTACGCCTACAAGGCTAATACTACCCGACCTGAGTAAAATTATTCTCGGGGACTCTTACAGTAGGTGCACTCCGAGTGCCCCAACTGTTAGCAGTCGATCATATTATTTACGGATCTGACCAAGTCAAATACAATATGCGTAAAGACAACTGTCGGTGCAAGCACTCGACAGAAGTCTCGGGGACTACACCCACTGGGTTCACTCAGAGTGAACCCATTGCAAACATCATACGGTATCCGAGCACACCCACTGGGTTACAAGAGAAAAGTAAATACTTACTAGCCCACTTACTCGGATATCGTCCCGCAGCTCCAAGCTCCGCTGGTACAAGGATGCGATGGAGTCGTACGCCTTCTTGGCTTCTCCCGCCATCAGCTCCGCCTGCACCATGGCCCCCTTGGCCACTCCCACCTGATCCTCCGGGAGGCGCTGGACGTTGAACCCGACAATCGACGGGCCTGGCATCGTTGGAAGCTCCTTGGGCATCCCAAAGCCCGCCCCAGTCGATTCAGCAGCCACCAGCGCCTCCTCAGTCGGCGGCATCGCTTCAGTCGGCGGCACGTCCGCGGCGAGAGCAGTAACTGGCGGGACAGCCTCAAGGACAGGCTCTGCAGCTTGCTCGGGTCTCCCCTGATCACCCTCATCCACATAAATCACCCCTGCCAGACCGAACGGCGCGAGATCTCAGGAAAAGAAAGGGGCAAAACCGAAGACAGAATTCGCGATGCGATAATATAAAACTTTCGGAATCGCTACAACGCACCTGGCTGGGACGAGACGACGTTGTCCGCGTCCATGGGATCATCCTCCTGGCGCGCCGGAGAGGTGGCAGAGGTGGCAACCCTGTCGAGTGAAATTCATTCGACCATCAAACAGGAGTTCAATCGAATATCAGAAGAAGAACAATGCACTTACGTTGAGGTGACGGGAACAGCGACCCCCATCCGCGGCAAAGCCTTCCGAGGTTTAGATCCGCTCGGCTTAGCCACCTTGGAAGGCTGACCCGCAGGCTGAGCAGCAACGTCCCTGGTCCTCTTGGTGCTCCGAGCACTCGGGACCACGGGAGCAGTGGGCGGAGCACTCGAGGATGCTCGAGGGGCCGAGGGAACTGCAGGTTCGTGTCGGCGCTTGGTTCCGTGCTCCGGCAGCGGGGGCGGCGAGTCCTGCTCTTCGTCTTCCTCCTCCTCCTCACTAGACTCTTCCACCGTTTCCCCGCTGTCGGAGACATACTCGGCGCTCTCCACGCTGCCCTCTTGGGTGTCCTCCTCCTCCTCATCGGCCGGGTTCCCGTTCGAGACAGGGGAAAACCAGTTGGTCCACTTCTGCATAGAATACGGTCGGTGACATCAGGCGCGAGGCAGAGATTCAAGAAAGCAATTCACTGTATTGGATATTCCACTCGACAACAAGCTCCCTGAGCACTGAGACATAGGGCTATTACCTCCACCGCAGAGGGGTCTGAACTCATACAACCTCGCCGTAGCTAAGGCTCTGCCCATTCCTTTCGTACCCTACACATCTACTGTCAGGATTATACCCACGACACTCTCTTTTCAGCTCTCATTTATTTGGTGGCTGAGAGCATCGTAACATAGCTCTTTGAATATCCACAAATGATTGGTTGCCTGATTTAGATGATTCTTCTATGTATTTAGTTACATGATTTTAATTTGATTATCTTCTTTGAATATTTTCTTTTGCTGACTATTAGTTGATTCACATGTGTATGATGTTTTATTGGTCTTTAGAACATTGGGGGAGCGTAAACATGAAACATCATGTGTAGCAGATAGCGCTCTACCTACACTGGGCGGCGGAGCATGGGGCCACGACCGTGGCCGATGTGCTACTGGAGAACGACATGAAGTTGGAGGTGGCCATCGTGAATCGCCACCGGGTATGTAATTGTTTTCTATTCTTTTTTCCTGAATTTGTACTCTCTTTTGCGTCTTTTGTAATGTTGTGGGATTTGTATTCTTTTCCCTCAAGGTGATGAATCAGCGAAGCGAGGGACTTAATTCTTCAGTGAGGCCAACAGGGTATCCCATTACCTGCATTTCCTCTTAAGTATGCTGACCAGATCTCGAGAGTCTTGGATGCTTCTTTCTTGGTCCATTTAAATATATCATTATTTTTACCAGGTTGTACACGTTTTTTCTCTCAATGTGCACTCTCACAATCATATACCTTTTTTGATCTTGAAAGTGATTTGTTGATGGTATAGGATATCACCCAAACAATGTCTTCTCATCAAGTATTGGGATGTGTTCTCCATACAACATATTGTCTAGGGTATGTTTTTCTGTCCAATAAATTGAACTGCTTCATAGACAATTATATGTAATACCCTCTTCTCCATAAATAAATGATATTTACTTGGTTGTAGGCCATGCTTGGCAGCCTCTCCTCCTTCTAGTCTTCGGTGCTTCTGCAGGAACTAAGCGTCGGTGTGGTCGAGCCACATAGCACACCAACGAGCTACAACAGCGCACCACTTCGTAAGTTATTTTTGCTCCTTTTTTGATAAATTCGTAATTGGAGACCTACATGTGTATATAACTATATATAGGCCTCATTGGAATTCAGGTAGCTATTCTTCATAGTATTAAACACGTTAAATTAGTTGATAATTCATAGGAATATTGATAGAAGACTTCTACAAATTTATCTATGATATTATGACTATGTTCTTACTACAGTTTATGGTATAATGTATCTTGCAAACTATGTAGGAAAAAATTATGACGTATTTAACAGTTGAGAGAATGGTGTCAAAATGTGGATGATTACCTTTCAAATTGTGTTACAGGATTCAACGATTTATGTGTATACAATATACTTCCATGTCTACTTGATTCTTTTATATAGAATATGGATCCAGGTGGTTTGGAATGTTAAATATGTGCTCATACGATGTCTGGATTGACCAATCTATTTACCGACGGCCGATTTTTAATGATGTCTTATGAAGTTGTGAAATTCCGTGAGGAAAAGTTTGTGAGTGGAATTAATTAGTATGTTGCGTGTGATGTTTCCTCCAAAGCTCTTTTGCAATCAATAATTCCTATATTCTTATGTGTATAAATTCTCCCCTAAACCCTGGAGTACATATTTCTTCCATATTGTTCACCTGTTCCATTGTATACATGCACTTTGGAAGGCAGATGTTAATCTTGGTTGGTTACCCCATAAGTTAAAAAGGCTAAAATCTTGAGTTGTGTCGAGCATAGTCCTTTTCTTGAAGTTTCTGATGGACTATATAACATTGACCATTGAATCATTCCATCAGAATGAGACAAGGGCACTGTTACATGGTTCGATAGAGATTGAAAGTATATTGCTTTACCGATTCAGATATAATGTTTCTTCTTATTCTTGATCGTACCTATAACATGATACAAGCAATTATTCTGAAAGCCCGTTCAGTCACACGGTTTGGTGACTAGAGCTGCATTTTGAATATTGTACTGTATAACTGAGGCACCATCATATTTTAGTGTGTGGAATGTGCCCATGTGACAATCTTTTTAGAAGCTACAAAAAAATCTTGAAATTTGATACTATACAATCAAATTAGATATCATCGTAAATTTTAATCTCTCGCGAGACAAAGGGATTGGAGGTTTCCTCTCGAGAAGAGGGAGGGAGAGGATGACGATGAGATGTATTTATCTACAACTTTAGGGCCATGAGATATCATATGTGGATAGTCTATTCCTCATGTCACATTACATTTTTCTTGATACACACATTTTGTTATCCCGTGGCAACGCACGGGTAATATACTAGTGTTTTGGTAGAGGCAGAACCAGGTAAAGAGATGGAGGTTGTTGAAGACGTTGCATTGCATGTGGTTGAAGCATCTACTTTCCATAATGAGCCAAGGTCCATTGATTTCATTGATAACAAGTAGGTAAAACTGGACACTGAGTTGAGAAGTTGTGATCATGTACAAGCGGAGGAGCGTAATTCTGATGAAATATCTAGCACCGCTATCGATGAAGTTACTGGTGTTTCCATGGAACATGGAACTGCTGTGGCAGATGACGTTGAACTCATATATGATACAGGAGATGCATCTCTTAGCGAAACTATTGTTGACCAAGGTGAAGTTGTTGCATTGATTGATGATAAAGTTGTTGTTGTAGATGAAGTTAAACCCTCTTCTGCTACATGAAGTGAATCTGATGTGGCTCGTGAAGCTGGTGATGTTTCACAAATAGTCGTGGGGGCATGAAGGAGTTGTGGCGGTGGCGAGGGCCGGAGCGTTCACCGAAGGACGGCGAGGCAGTTGAGAAGGCGGCAGAGGGCCGGTGCAGGTACTCGTTGGTACAGTCCTTCACAGGGGGACAACGAGGAAGCGGAATCCGCATGGATGGATGGCCGCGGTGCTTCCAATGAACTTGTTGGTGGTGAAAACACAGATACCGTTGTCTTCATCTGTGCTGGGACATGTGGATAGTGTCGAGGGGGCAGTGGGGAGAGCAGGCGGCTGAAATATTAGGGCCTTGAAGAAAAAAAAACTTCCATGGATCGAGTACCCTCATAAAAACAATTGTTGATGAACTAAATGAAAAGGATTTCTCAATATGAAACTTTGCGAGCAAGGTCCAAATTATCTCTCGAAAATAAAATATAGACATTGTACAATTTATTATTTTTATGAACAACTCTTACTGTCATTTGGTTTTTATATATCGGATGTGTCCTTTTGGATCACTGGATCCAATCATTTTATACGGTCACAAGCGTAGAAAACATTCAGTCATGTTTTACTGAAAAAGCTAATAATTGTCTTAATTGAATATATTTGAAATCCGTAATCATGCATGTCATCTTGTGGTATGTGGATGTTAAATTTTATGAAAAAATAAAATAAGATATTGTTAAATAATGACCATTGGAATTGATATATCTCTTACAACAATCAACTTTTAAAGTTTGCGCCAATCAGTTTCTACCTTTATGTACAACTTAAGTTTCAATTGCTACCGATAGAGACGCAAGTAGCTGCTCTTCGGACCTCCTGGGCAACCTTTCACATGGAGGAAACTGTTTCTATTAGTACCTTTTATTTTGTTTAGTTTTTATAGGTGTTACTCCCTCTGTTTCTAAATATAAGTCTATTTAAAGTTTCTATTAGAAAACAATATATGAATGTATATAGACATACATTACAGTATAGATTCACTCATTTTACTTCGTATGTAGCCTCTTAGAGCAACTCTAGCAGACCCCGCATTCGTCCGGCCCACAAAACGTGTTTGCAGTTCACGTAAAAACGTCTATGCGGAACGACGCGCACGGACGCAGATGCAGACCCCGCATAATGGATCCGTAAAAGAGCATATTCACGGAATATGCTTTGGTGGAGAAAGCGCGGGCTGAAATGTCCCACACCAACCGCTTTCGCTCATATGCGGGACACCGCAGCGGCGAGGTGGAAACCCGCGAATACGCGGGTTGGGACTGAGATTTTGCCGTGCCCCACAAGAATATTTGCGGGTCGGGACGGGATGCGGGGTCTGATCGGGCAGGTTTTCCCGCCCCGACCCGCATTTTGACGGTTATTTTCCGGGTCGGGGCGGAATGCGGGGTCTACTAGAGTTGCTCTTATTAGAATTTCTAAAAAGACTTATATTTAAAAACGGAGGGAGTAGTTGCTATAATGGTTTATCGTATGTTTAGATATCTACTTGCACTTCAATGACGGTGCAAAGTTCAACTAAATGTTGACGAAGGACATGAGGGGAGGGGATTCAAATATAAAATTCATGATTCGAAAATCAATAATCTAACCCGATGCAACGCACGGGCACTTTTACTAGTAGATATAAAAGAAGAAGAATGCACCTAATGAACCAATGGTCAAACTGGCGAACATCCGGTCCGACCGATGAAAACCTGGAGCATTAAGCTCGCCGGTCCGGTTTTCCAAACTAAACGTGAAACATTCCTCAGAGTTGGCATGCCGCTCAATTTTTTGCTAAACCAGAAGGCGCGAGGCGATATTCAACGGTAACCTGAATCGACTGCAATCTTTTTTTCTTTTTTCTTTTCAAATTTGAATGGTTTGAAGACTGCAATTCTTGATCTCGAATGGGATGGCAGATCGTCTCATTAGGTGGCAGCCACCTATGCTGAGATACGCGGCCGCGGGCAAGCTCACCAAACGAATAATAAATCAAGCGACGCGCTTACCATCCATCATCGTCGCCTACATTCTTGCAGCCTCATTCATCGCAAGAATTGCAGCTCCCAAGCGGCACCATCGCGACGCTTGATCCGACCCCGCGCAGCAATGCGGGACCTGTCCTGCGGCGACGGCTCTGTCGCGGTCTCCGCCGCGTCGGCGGCCTCTGTCTCCGGCCGCGGCTGCGCGCTCGACCGCTTGCTGCAAGCGGCGACCACCAGCGTGTACGACGCGTCTCTGTCCTCCGGCAAGGAGATCCTCATTCGTGTCACGTGGAGCCGGAGCACCGCCGGAGCCCCGGGGCTAACCGTCGCCTTCGACAACAAAGCTTTCCTCTCGCCGTCGTCGTCGTCGTCGAAGAGCGCCGCCCAGCAGCACGTGCTGCGGAAAAAACGCGGGAGCAGGTCCATCGTCACCGATTCCGGCACGGCCGTCGGCGTCCATTGGGACGTCACGGCGGCTGAGTACTCCTCCTCCCCGGAGCCCTCCGGCGGCGACTACTGCCTCGCGGTCGTCGCAGACGCCGAGCTCGCCCTCCTCCTCGGCGCGGGCGACCTATCCCGCCGATTCGCCTCCGTTCTCGCCGCCGCCGCCGGGCACCTCGTGAGCCGCCGGGAGCAACTGCGCTGCGGCGACGCCGAGGCCACGGCCGCGCACGCCACCCGGTGCAGGTTCCGCGAGGGCGGGGAGGAGCACGAGGTGGCGGTGCGCGCGTGCGGTGGAAGGGGCGGGGTGGAGGGGGAGGTGCGCGTCAGCATCGACGGAGAGGAGGTGGCAGCGGTGCGGCGAGTTGGGTGGGGATTCCGCGGCAACCGCGCGGTCGTGCTGGCCGACGGAGAGGTGGTTGACGTCATGTGGGATGTGCATGACTGGTGGTTCGGCCGGCGCGGGGGCGGCGCCGGGGCGCAGTTCATGGTGAGGTCGAGGGCGGAGAAGGAAGGGAGGCTGTGGATGGCCGACCAGCCGTCGGCAGCGCCGCCCGGCGGCTTCTTCTTGCATGTGCAGTGCTACCGTCGCTGATGGCCGAACCGCCGTTTGTTGTCTTCCGTCAACAGCTTGTTCTGCTTAACTTCCTTTCAACAACCATTTCATTTCATGATTTTCTATATTTTGCTCGTTCTGTCAATGTACCTCGTTTATGTACATAGTGCTCATTACCATAGCAAACACCACAGATTTGAAAAAAATATAGGGTCTCAACTTTCACAAACAAACCAGTCAAATGAAAGCTTAGATTAATGGCCACCTACCCCATACCCACCCTGACGCTGAAGTTACTCCACCCACCACATCGAGTGCGCGAGGGGTTCCGTAGTCTCCGCCGCTCCCCACACGGCTCAATCCCTCCTCTCGTCGCGCAGATGGCAAATTCGCGATGGAGGAGACGAACTCGTCAACTTCGACCGCAGGTGCAGGTGTCGGCGCCGGTGGTGATCCGGGAGGTGGAGCGGATGCCGATGGAGATGCGTCCGCAGGTCGACTCGCGCTCGCCGGAGGCGAGGGAGGAGATCCTGCGGGTGGTGAGGGAGAGGTTCCCGATCCGCGATGCGTGGCCGGAGATTTGCGTCGAGGTCATCCGGAACAGCACGATCGCGGAACGCTGCCGGTTCACCGGCGACGATGGAGGGATGGATTACGACCTAATCTTCTGGGCCATCCAGGAGGCGGAGTCGTCCGATCCACTGCAAGCGGCGAGGTGGAGCCGATTCAAGTCAACAAGCCCATCCAGGCTCAATATCCGGCCGCCATCGATCGTGGAGCTGGCCAGCATCCCATTGGAGCACCTGCCTCCAAGCGTCAGTCCGCCTCGTCTTCCCTGATGGATGATGCCTGTGCCCGTGGCCGTGGAGCACGTCGCGGGCGTCCTGTGGGGGCTCAGATTGGAGAGCCTCCTCCATGGATGGGGATTCGAGGTGAGATTCCTCTGGAATCGAATAAGGTACGCAAATTTTCTCTGAAGTATACTTTTCCTGCTTGTGCAGAAGATGGGATTGATGGATTTGGGGTTAGGAATTCGGGGATTGTTCCTCAGGTTTCTGTTAGAGGGATTAGGGAGAAGGTTTTAGCCCCAGAGATTGGGGAGGTTTCTCGTGTTCTTCCTCTGGGGGCTGATGGATTTGTGTCCAATGCCCCATCTCTGGTGAGCCCACAATCGGCAGTCGTCCCTGTTTATGCAGGAGAGTCTAGCAAGGTTTCCGATCTTAGGATCAACTGTGTTGAGGATAGAAGAGGTGATCCAGCTTCGGGAGCTTGTGTTGATTCTCATGCTCGATCTCCGATAGATGGTGGGTGTGTGCCCATGGCTCAATCGTTGGTGAGGCCACAGCTAGCTAGCGGTACTGTTTTTGTAGAGGAGAATAGTGAGGATATAGACAAAATTTGGCCTCCTTTGGGGGCCCAAGATACTGTTGTACCTTTGATCTCTAGATCAGTGGTGGAGGGGAAGACGGTAAAAGGGAAGACGCCTTCCGGCTAAGTTAACAGCAACGAAGAAGAGGTGGAGCAGTTTTATGGGCAGCTGTGGGTCATTCCCTCCCCCCAGCTGCCGCCAGTCCAACCACAAATATCGTCGCCCCCCCCCCAAAAAACCTAGATCGGCCATTGGTAGCCACCTGTTCTGGATCAAGAGAGACCTGCTCAGATCTGGATGCTTCTCTCTAGAAGACTACCATCCTGTAGCTCGTCCTGGCCGATTTGATCCCACTCCCACAAGATTTCGGATCAGTAAGGAAGGTGGAACTAGAGGGGTTTCGTTTGCATCTGTGATGAAGGGGATCATGGATCCTCGGGGATAGCAGAGACCTAAGAAGAACCCCCCCCCCTGAGAAAGGGATACAGGGAGCTCCTCCACCACCTCCTGTGGCTCCTGCAGCAAAGGGGACAATGGCAGCTCCGAAACAATCACGTAACGTTGCTAAAGGTGCTCCAGTTGCCAATGTTCAAACTGCAGGCCCTGCTCCACCTCCAATCCCAGTTTTTGCTGTGCAAACCCTAGACCCAAGGTATAAGGATATGATATGCTTCAACTGTAGCTGGCGTGGGCACTATGTGGGTAATTGTGTGTAACCAAAGAGGTGTTTTATCTGCTCTGGTACACACAATGTTAATAATTGTATTGCTTCGGCACGTCTTCAACCCACTGCTGAGTATTTTGGTAGTGGAGCAGTTGGCCTGGGATTTTACCATATTGATATCCGTGTTGCAACTGAATCCAATTGGTTGAATTACAAGAACTGTGCAGTCCTGAAGGTGCTCAAAGGAGAGGTTTCTGCTTCTAATCTGATAGTGCAACTGAATGTGATATTCTGCAAAGGAAAAGAGTGGCCTTGGCAAATCAGTGAGTTGGAAGAGAAGAAGTTCCTGCTGAGATTCCCACCATGGAAGAAAGTGGAGGATCTCATTGAATTCCCTGCCTTTGACATCCCTATTGATGGAGTTTCTGTTAAGATTTGTGAATGGGCTAGGATGTTGGAACCTTACGGAGAGTTGACTGAAGTCTGGATCCAAGTGGAAGGTATTCCACCAAAATGGTGTGCTTGGAAGGTGTTTGCTCAAATTGCCTCATGTTTTGGCATTTTGGTTGATGTGGACCGGAATGGGATTTTCAAGAGTTTCTATGAAAAGGTCAGAATCAAGGTAGCTTGTAGAGACCCTACCAAAATTCCCTATGAGAGATTGGTGGAGATGAAAAAGAAGTTGTACATCCTGTTCTTTACCGTGGAAGGGTTTGATCAAGAGGGAGAAGGATCTGAGGGAGATGGAGATGACCCTGATCTGGATGTTGAAGATGATGACAAGGGGGAGGAAGAGTTTGATCAAAATAGAGAGTATATGGATGGGGATGCTGATGAACCTATTGATGAACTGGATAAGGCAAATTTCTCCAAAGGCAAGAGTGTTGGCTCTGGAAGCAAGGTGGAAATGGCTTGTATCTCTGCAGCCAATTTTCATCCTGAGATGATGAAGGATGTGATACATGAACAGTTTATTGTAGAAGCTGAAGCTAAAACCCCTGTTGCTCAAATGGAAATTTCTAATGATGATCTAGAGGTTATGAACCAAGAGGATATGGACATTGGCTCTCATATGGAGTACTGCTCTGCCCAGCTTAGGAAGATTGAGATGGTTGATTCTAAAGGGGAAGAGGAAATCATCCTTCCCGAGATGGTGTGTGTAATGCCCCAGAGTGTAACTTGCCATATTTGGAACCTTCTTGTATGTGGGTCCATCATGTCATTGAATGAGAGTTATATTTCATGTGGTATTTCATGTGCATGTCTTGTTTACCTTGCATGCATGCATCCATATCATTCCATGCCTCTTGTGTTTGTTGTTATTGTGAATCCATGTATGTGATGATATGTGATGATATGTGAAGTGATGTGGAGTGGTGCATTTGAAAGCAGGGTGCAACTATGCTAGGTTTCAAAATAGGTGTCAAAACCCCCCTCTCCATTTTCTCAAAGCTCAAGTTTCACTTGCTCCATCCCTGATTCAAAAATGTTCATATTCTAAAGTGATTTGTGGTGAATGTGGTGCTAGGTTCAAAGTGTTTTGAATCTTTGTTCAAGTGGGGTAAATATTCACAAAACAGATATTTAAATTCTGTTTTGTAAATATTTAAATGCTCCAAAAATTCCTTTTTCATTTTATTTAAATAGGTCATAATTCCCTTAAGACCAGGGGCACTTGTGTTTTATTTTAGCTTCAACAGTGTTGACTGTATTTTATTTTTTGTGTTTGTTTGTTTTAAAATAGAAAACCCGAGTGGGTTTTCCTTTTTCTTTTCTGGCGCATCCAAGTGGGCTTCCTCTCCTTGGCCGGCCCAACTTACCTCCTCGTGCAGCAGCGTGCTTCTGTAGACGGTGTCTTCCTCCTCCCTCCTTCCGTCAGTTTCGTCAGAGAGAGAGGCGAGACAGAGAGCGACGCCGTTCTCACGGACGTCGAGGTGGCTCGCTCGCCCCACTATTTAACCTGGTCGTCCGTGCAGTGGCCTAGGGTTCCTCCCTAGCCGCCGCCACTTCTTTCCCCATCTTCCTCCTCCCTCTCCCTCGTCGACAACAGGTAAGCAAGCCCCTCCTCCGCCATGGCCGTACCTTGAGGAGATCCTCGTCGTCGTTGTCGTGCCCCTGCTTCCTCTCCAAGTCTTCAGCGAGCACGCGGGACGACAGGAGGTTCCGTTCTCGCAACCAATCGACGCCGAACGCCACTGCTTCCCCTACTTCGACGACGGGCTTCTTCCTCTCCGACGATCTCCTCCGCCACGGCTTCTTCCACTACTTCCCCGACTTCCTCTCCGGCAGGCTCAGCTTCCTCGTCCAGTGGGTGAGCACGAACCTTCCTCCCCCTTCCCTGTCGGTAGATCTCGCGTATAGGGTCGTGTCATCGCCGCCGTGCATCTCTCTGTCGCCGGCGCCGCCGCGTGTTGTGGAGCCGTAGCCGTAGGCCTTCCCGTGGCGAGTTAGGTAGTGGAATGGAAACGTGTGTGTTCCCTCTTCCTCCCAGCGACGAGCCCGTGCTCGATTTGAAGTAGATCACCGACGGAGAGCCTCCCCTGTTCCGGCCACCGTCGGGTGTGTTAGATACAGAGGGGTTGCTCAAAAGAGCAAAGCCCTCCTCTCTGTTAACATCCAAACGCATAGCAGAGTGGTAGGTGGGTTTTGGCGCAGCTGGTGGTTGTGGGTTCGAGTCCCGCAGCGCGCACCCTTTTTGTGTTTTATTTTCGGCACAGTAGCAGCAGGAACAGAGCTTACCCTGTATGTTTTTTCTGTTTTGTCGAGTGTTTGAGCAGTAGCGCAATGGTGGTGGTTCTGTGTGGTGTCTAGCAGGTTTGGGGTTCGAATCCCCCAAGCCCTTTTATGTTTTTTGTCATTTCCTTTTTTTCTGATTCTTATTGCTTGTTAGCTTGGTTGTTGTAGCTTGCTTGGGCATATCTAAATTTTGCCTAAGGACCTAAACCAGTAGGTTTCATCTATGTTTTAGTTAGTAGCACTTGATGCTTAGAGCATCTCCAACAGCGGCGCAAAAAGGCGCGCGCGCGCTAAACATGCATTTTACTGTGCGCGGGACAGATTGGCGTGCTCCAGCGGCGGCGGAAAAACCGCGCGCGCGGGAACCGCTTGCACGCGCGCGCGAAAAGGCGGCAGCTCGCACGCCATTTTTGCGGCGCCGCGTCCCGCGCGCCTATAAAAGGCAGCGCGCTGCCGCTCCCTCGCGCCACCGCTCCGCGCTCTCTCTCCCTCTGCCGCCGCCCCAGCGCGCCGCCCCCCACGCGCCACCATGCCGCCGCGCCACCCGGAGGACGTCGCCTACGAGCAGGAATATTGGGCAGGGCGCCGCGAGGAGGACACGCGCCGGCGCCGCGAGGAGCGGTTGGACAGGCGTCGTCGAAAGGCATTGGCGTGTGCGTAGGCCGACCTCGTCAATGCAGGCGGGAGGTCCTTCTTCACTGAAGAAGATGAGCGTTGGTTTGACATTTGGCTGTCAACCTCTGACGACACCAACGACGATGATGATGGTGCAGATGACTGGAGCGACTAGGATTAGTTTTTTTGTTTTCGAACTATCTAGCACCGAACTATCTATCTATGTTTTCGAACTACCTATCTAGTTGCAATCTATGTAAAATAACTTTGTATCCTTTTTATTTAAGGCAATCTACTTTTAAAAAATGTTGTGCGCGCGCTGCATTTTTGGGCACTGCTGGAGCGGCGAGCGCGCGCTGTATTATAGCGCGGCTGTTGGAGCCAGCGCCTATCCCTGCGCTAAACCAGCCGGCGCGCGCGCTGTAAAGACATTTTTTGGGCGCGGCACGAAGCGCGGCTGTTGGAGATGCTCTTATGCATGTGGATGTGCTAGTGTATGTGTGGGCGAGCTTCCATGTATGTGTGGGTGTTAGTATGTGTGTGGTGCACTAGGGTAGTGTGTGTATATGTGTGTGTGATACTCATGTTCATGAGTGTTGAGCTTATGCACTAGTTTGTGCAAGTGTGTGAGTGTGTGTGTGTGTGGGTCCCCCCTCCCAACATACTTTGTGTGTTGTAGGTGATCATGTGGTGTGTGTGTGTGTGCATGTGTGTGAGTGACCCCCACATGCCAAGGCATGGTTTGCCTTAGGGAGCACTTGGTGCAAGCTTGTATGTGTAGGTGTAGGTATGCATGATGTGAGTGTAAGTAAGTGTGTGTGTGTGTGTGGAACTAGCATGTGTAGGTGCTTGATGTATGTGTGTGTGTGTGTATGGTGATGTGCTATAGCACACATACATGAGGTAAAAACCCTCATGTCACCATTGGTGTTGTGGGGATGTGCAAGTGCATGTGTAGGTGATGATCTAGTGAGAACACATGTGATATAGCACTATTTGCATCTTTGTGTTTCCATGTCGATTTTCATCTTAGCTTTATGCCCATTTGTTCTATGCAAGTACCTAGGTATTATATATGTTTTTGGGGTAGAATCATCCGAGGAATCCAATGGTGGAATCAGATTTCCCTTTGGAACACTTTTTGGGAATGTCATTTTTTCTGTTTTGTTCAATGTTTAGAGCTTGGTTCCATGTGATGTGATGAGCCTAAGAGGATGATTCCTTGATGTGACAGTAGAGGGTGAACCCCTCTACAGCATGGTGGTGTAGTTTCATGCTTAGGAGTTTATATGTGCAAGTTGTGCTTTGCCAAAGTAGGCATGTGGCTGAAAATATCAGATTAGTGAAAATATGTGGTTTTCACAAAGTCTGAGAAACTGCTGTTATTTTCTTCCCTTGTAGTTGTGGTTGCAAAAGTTCATGTGTTGGGGATCAGCCCTTGCAATCAACTAGGGAGTTGTAGCTTTGTGCTTGTCTAGCTCTCTATAAATTTTCATTCCATTTGACTTCCTGTAGATATTGTTTTGGGTGTTGTCAAAATGCTTCAGAGCATAAACACCTAGTGAGAATCTGAGAATTTCACCAAGTCCCTGAAAACTCATATTTTTGTCCAAGTTAACAGCTCTAGATCTTTTTGTGTGTAACTCCTTTGTATTATCTTTTTGTTGATGCTTCTAGAGCTTTTGAATAGCTTTTGCCACATATCTTATTTGGCACATTTGGGTGGCTGTAGGTGCTTTGCATGTTGCTCTCAAACTGCCATGTTGCTGTTTAGGACAGAATGTATAGTTTTGTTGTTTTGATGCTTGTGCGTGCATAGTTGGTGGTGTGGTGAGTTTCTTTGCACCACCCCATCTATACTTGTTTGTTTGGTGATGTGGCAACCTGGGAATACCAGAAGTATGCCATTGGAGAGTGCTTGCGGTAGATTTGATCCGTAGAACTCCAGTTCTTGTTTCGTAGTTTCCGGTTGATCCGTAACTCCGTTCGAAACGTTCTTTATATGTTTTTGCATCGTTTTCGCGTGATGCATCTGTTCATGTCATCTTCATGCATGTCAAGATAGCTTAGGGAGAAGTTCTGCCCAGAAGTTTGTCTTTTCTTCTCATGCATATGCAAGTGACTAGAATAGAGATGCATGTTACATTCTCATCTCATGCATCATGTGTATGTTGCATCATGTGGTGTTGTTGTTCATTGGATGCTATTTTTATGTTGGGTAGCACCGGGATCGGAGAGCGAGTACGTGGATTCGGGAGAGTACGTGCAGGTTGAACAAGAGCAGTTCCAAGCTGAAGACATCACAGGCAAGATGACCATGACCTTGATACCGTCTCTAGCTTTGTTATGCCTAGATTCATGTTTCCTTCGTCTTATGCTCGCTGCCTACCACTAAAATAATTGCCTCCTGATATTGCCATGAAACCCAAACACTTTCCCCTCCTAGCTAATATTGAATGGCTAAGTAGGCTTGCTCAGCTTCTAATGTTAGCGTTGTTAGTTGCAGATGCAATTGTCTCATGTGATAACATGAGTTTTGATATCATTATGTTTAAATCTGTTATTTAATTAATGCACATATATACTTGGTAACGACGGGAGGCCTAGCCTTTTGCCGGGTGATTTGTTCCGTTATTGCCGCCATAGTTTCCGGCTACCGGTGTTTGATTCCATAATTGATCGCTCCTAACACGTTCGGGGTTGTTATGGGGACCCCCTTGATAAATCGTGTAGTGTTAAGACTTGTCCGGCAGGACCCAACATTGGTTTTTAATTTGCTAATCACTTAATAATAATCTGCATAGGGAATAGCTACCCCGAGGAATTAATCAACAACCCGGGCCAGTGCTCCTCATGAGTGTTGGTCCAAACCAGAGCACTGTGCGGGGCCAACTCAGGGCAACTTGAGAGATTTCTATCAGGCCACTGTACGCGTCGCTCATCCGTCGTGTCCTGAGGCTGAGATACGCGACTCTTATCGGGGTCGTCGACACGACGGGAGGTCCTGCTAGTCTTGTCTTACCTTAGCGATATATCTTGCGTATAGGAATCCCGGTGAAGCTTTGGTTCTCCCCACAGTTGAGGTTTTTCTCTAAGGAATCTGACGAGATCACGAGATTCGTGATAGAGGATTACTTTGCGGTCCATGACCATTTGTGATGGACTAGTTGGAGCACCCCTGCAGGGTTTAATCTTTCGGAAAGCCGTGCCCGCGGTTATGTGGCAACATGGAATATTTGTTAACATCCGGTTATAGATAACTTAAACTTAATCTAATAAAATTTGCCAACCGTGTGCGTAACCGTGACTGTCCCCTTCGAAGACCTCTCTTCGATCGGGAACACGGTAGGGTTATGTTTGACGTAAGTAGGTGTTCAGGATCACTTAGTGATCAGCTAGTCTTTGCCCGCTAGCGTAGACCACCACATCAATTACTTGTTCATCGTAAGTTAGCCACCATAAAAGCTTAGGATGGTGCAACCTAAACATTGAACCTTCCTCACCTAATAACTTGACTAGTTTTGGTACCGAGGTCATAGATTGCTGAATCCCTATGGCTCATACATTACTTCAACACCCCAACAGGTACAGGTACGCCCGACACAGGTGATCCCGATGGCACACAGCTGGCGTGGCAGTACGATGAGGAGAACGACCGCATGTACGTGAACTATCCAGAAGACTGAGGCGTGGTCGTGATCGTGGGCAAGCATGCGGGATAGCATAGCCTTTTCTCATGTTATGTAGTCCGTAGCGGAACTACCTTGTCTGAATAAATGTGTGATGTAAACTCTGATATTATCTATGAGATGGCAAACGATTCCCTATTTGTCATTCTTTATTATGTATGTGCTATGTTTATCTTGCTTGCGAAACGCTTAGATGCGCTTCTTTCCATTTTGGGGCCTCGTTCCCTAAATCGGAAAGGACCGCATCTTAGTCGTTATAGTGTGCCTCCCTGAAAACATAGCAGCAAGCTTTGGATCAGCCAAGAGATCCTTGTTGGAGTCCTTGGAGATGGAGGAGGTGGATAAGAGAAGGAAAGAAAACTCAGATCAGGAGAAGAAATGGGGGCATGTGCTCTCCACCAGACCTACTACAAGGCAACATGGTAACATTAAGATCATGGAAAAAGCTACTGCCTACCTACAGAAGAAGAACCTGGGAATTCCTGCTTCCTTCCAAGGTAAATATTTTGCTACTAATGATGCACAATTGCTTGTTGATCAAATTGCTAGAGTTGATATTTGTGTAGGAGATAGTAATGAGGAACAGAGAGAAATTATTCAAGATCTGATCCTTAGAGAGAGTCTTAGATGCTTGGAATTTGCAGATTCCAATCCTGAAATTGTTTTACCTGATAATCTTTACACTCCAACACATAAAAATGAGAAGGGTTCTCCCTGTGGTGAGGGTATGGTTCAGACCAGATCAGATGGCGTTGCTAATTCTGGTAGTTCCTGCCCAAACCTGATAAATGCCAGAAGGCTTTGTAGCCTGTCCCGCCCTTTTAGAATATCATGATAGGTGCTTTTTGGAACATACGTGGTCTAGGTCAACTTGGAAAAACTCAACGCCTTCAAGAGTTCTTGAGAGTTAATTGCGTGGATTTTGTTGGTTTCTTTGAGACCAAGAAGGAAAATATTGATAATATGTGCTGAATAGAATTGCGGGTAATAAAAGTTTTACTTGGCACCAGCTGTCTGCTCGAGGTACAACTGGTGGTGTCCTTGTGGGCATAAATAGGGACATTTTTTAGATTGTTGGTTTTGTGGACCAAGAATTTTGTGTGACAACTACAGTGAGAAATAAATCTAAGAATTCAATTTGGCAGTTTGTTGCTATATATGGCATTGCTTATAATGAGCGTAAGATTGATTTTATTACAGAATTACATGTGTTATGGAGAAAGCTTCTTATCCAATTATTTTGGGTGGGGACTTTAATCTAATTAGATCTGACTCTGATAAAAGCAGTGGCAATGTGAATCATTCTATTACATTCATGTTTAATGATTGGATCAATAAATGGGGGCTGATGGAAATCAGTGTGGCGAATAGGAAGTATACCTGGTGTAATAATGAGGAGGACCCCATTTATTCCACCATTGATAGAGTGTTTGTTTCCCCTTCTTGGGATGCTTTATTTCCTTTATCAGTTCTTAGGGCTTTACCTAGAATTGGAAGTGACCATACCCTCCTTTTACTTGATACATTGGCTCCGAGAGTTACTTCTCCAAAAATGTTCAAGTTTGAAAAGTGGTGGCTAGAGCAGCCTGATTTAAAAAAAATGTTGAAACTGTGTGTAGTGCCCCAATTTTGGGTAGATCTGTTATTGATGTCTGGATTGCTAAAACTAAACGTCTTAGGAAGAAGATTAAGGGCTGGAGTATGAATATTGAGGCAGCCATCAAGAAGAAAAGGAGGGACCTTATACTAGAATTTGATATCTTAGATATCTTTGCGGAGTCCAACCGTACTACGGATGTAGATATAAAATGTATGAGAGACATTAAAGTTGAGCTGGAAAACATTATGAGGAAGGAGGAGATTGCCTTATGGCAAAGATCCAGATATTGTAGAATTAGAGATGGGGATAAAAATAATGCTTATTTTCATGCATTAGCGAACCACCGCCACCGGAAGAATCATTTATCTGAGCTCGTTGGTGAGCATGGACTCGTTTATTCCACTGAGGAAATGTTGGAGGTGGCGACATCCTTTTATAAAGGATTATTTTGCCATGAGGAAAGACACAATATTCATCTTGGACCTGCCTTTTGGGAGGAAGATGAATTAATTACGATGGCTGAAAATGAGGACCTCCAGAAAAAATTCTCCGAATCTGGAGTGAAGGAAGCCATTTTTGGCTCGTATGCCAATGGTGCCCCTGGGCCTGATGGCCTTTCGTTCTTGTTCTACCAAACCTTCTGGGACATGATCAAAGCTGATTTTATGGCTTTGGTTAGGGATTTTGAGGAAAATAAGCTAGATATCCATAGACTTAACTTTGCTTTGATCATCTTAATCCCAAAGGAACATGATGCCAATGTCATGAAGAAATTCAGACCAATTAGTCTTAGCAATTGTGTTGTTAAGATTTTCTCCAAAGTTCTTACTAATAGGCTTTCTCCTATTAGTAATAGATTAATCTCCCCTAACCAGATTGCCTTTATTAAAGGTAGGTATATCCTGGAGAGTGTGGTACTGGCACATGAAGTGATTCATGAGATGAAGAAGATCAATAATCATGGGCTTGTGCTCAAGCTTGATTATGAAAAAGCATATGATCGAGTTAGTTGGGAATTTTTGTTTGAGATGCTTGAATCCCGAGGTTTTGGCTCTAAATGGATTTCCTGGATTAAAAGAATACTGTTCCAGGTATTAATGATACCACAGGACCGTACTTTGTAGGAGGAAAAGGTCTCAAACAAGGAGATCCCATATCCCCTATTCTCTTCAATCTAGTGGCACATGTATTCACTAAGATGCTTGCTAAAGCTGCCAACCAGGGGTTGATCTCGAGGCTACTGTCTAATGTTATTCCAGGGGGGATTGTCAGTCTTCAATATGCAGATGATACTCTCCTCTTTCTAAAGGATTCTTATGAAAAAGCAAAGAATATTAAATGGATTCTGACATGTTTTGAAAGTATATCTGGTATGAAAATCAATTTTTATAAAAGTGATCTTATTACCATTAATGTGGATGAAGAGAGAGCAAACATTTTTGCCCAGATTTTTTGATGTAACATTGGTTCCTTCCCAATTAAATATTTGGGGGTGCCTTTGCAATATGATAAGCTTAGAAGAGAAGATCTACAACCAATCATTGATAGGATTATCACGGGCATTTCTGGTTGGCTTGGTAGATATCTGACTTATAAAGGGAAGAATATTCTGTTATGTGCATGTGTATTCGGTATTCCTGCCTACCTGATGACAGTGCTGAAATTTCCTAAATGGGCCATTAATGCTATTAATTCTCAGATGCCTCATTTTCTGTGGGGTAACATAGGAGACCAACACAAATATCATTTGGCCCATTGGGGATTGGTGTCCAGGAAAAAAGAATTTGGTAGGTTGGGGATACCCAACATTAGAGAATATAATATGGCCTTATTAGCTTCCTGGGGGAAGAGATTCTATAATAGCAGTAATAGTGACTGGAAGAAGTTGTTAGCTTATAAGTACAATGTTGATAGTCCCAGTATTTTCTGGTCCAGACAGCAGGGAGGTTCTTCCTTTTGGAAGGGTATATCTTGGGCTTTCCAGGCTGCCAGAAAGTTTTATCAATGGAAGCTTGGTGATGGTAATAATATAAGATTTTGACATGATAAATGGGCTGGGGATTGTTCCCTTAAAGTCAAATTCTGGGGGTTGTTTGAAATTTGCAATCAACAAGATTGTGTGGTGTCCCAAGTATGGGGTGGGAGTACTCTTAGACTTACTTTTAGAAGGTGTGTGGATCAAGGGGTGATGACTATGTGGGAGGGTCTCATTGAACATATTAAGAACTTTCCCCTATCAACTACCCTGATCTGCCTGTTTGGATATTATAACCTAATGGCACTTACTCAGTAAGATCCTTTTATAAATGCATCAATTTTGGTGGGGTGAGCTCTCCTTTTGGAGATACCTTATGGAAGATACTATGCCCTCAAAACATTCATGTATTTTTATGGTTGTGTTTATACAACAAAGTACTAACTAGGGACAATGTGGCTAAGAGAAAGAAAGTAGATGATTTAACCTACTTGTTTTGTAATGAAGCTGAAACTGTGCAACACTTATTTTTTGACTGTATTAATGCTAGCTATATTTGGTCTATTGTCTCTGAGTTTTTTGTGATCAGAAAGATCCAATGTTTTGATGATTTATCTTCCTTGTGAAAAGTAAATAAGAAGAGAATTGTGCTTAATATGATTACTGTTGCCTCCATATGGAGTATTTGGACGTTGAGGAATGATTTCTGCTTCCAGGGGCGCACATGAAGGGGTCTGGGATGCGGCCTTGCCAAGCTAAGAGGAACTTTACAACAATGGCTGGTGCTCTGCGACGATGTACAAGCGGGGGTGTTGAGAAGATTCATCTTGTTGCTGGACAAACATCGAGGCGAGCTACTTCGGATAGCATGGACTCCAGATTGATGCTCTGGCTTGTAATATTGCCAGGGTGTTTAAGTATTGTTTGCTGGGTCTCTCCCTGGTAGCAAGTTTAGTATCTTGTTAGTTTCCTGCTGTCTCAGGACATTGCCTGCGTGTTTTGTGTGATGTGGTGGAGTTTAGCTTTGCTAAGTGCTGATGATCGTGGACTGTTGTGATCTGCTGCTTTGTTTAATAAAATGGGGGCAGGGGGGTTACCCCTTTCATTCAAAAAAAATCAGTCAACTTCACGAATAAAAATATTGTACTATAATACAAGTTAAACATTATAAATACATCAGCTGCACATAATAAAGCGCAACCAGTACAGCTTTTTATTGTTGTTGGCGAAAGCCAGTGTAGATAAAAATTGCAAGTGCAGAGCAAAATACAAGAATCGACTGGTCCTGTAAATAGCAATCAAATCTACAGTAAAACAATCAAATGAACATGATTGTACATAACAAAATACAATTGCTGCACGTTCTTTAGAAATGTGCAGCTGATGTAGATTAAATGAACAACTGCACATCAAATTGAATCGACTGATCCGTTACCTCCGAGGAAAACCCTAGATCGGTAGATTGGGTGACGGCGGTGTCGTTTTCTCCTGGGGGTCGTCAGTCTTGAAGGTGTGCATGGGCTCAAGGGACCAAAGGATAGCATCTTTGGTGGAGCGATGTTTCATCTTACACATCGACAACTGTGGATCTCGACGGCAAGGCGCAATGGAATCTCAATGTTCGATGTGTGTAGGGGAACTTGTGCAGGAGGATGGCGCTGTCTAGCGTCGTGATGGCGTCGATGACAGACTTGACAAGGTCGTGGCGTCGTATCTGCTTTGAGGATGGATCAGTGGAAGACGACGACAACCTCTAAGAGTGTGTCGGACTCGTGTGTGCTCCAGACTAGGTATATGGCTTGGGTGGAGTCTCCGATTTTAGATGTTAGGCTTAGATGTCAGGTCTGTTTGGTATTAGCCTCAAAGTATGGACGCACTTTCATCAATTGGATAGAAATAACGGTAGATGTTGTCAAGATGATGACTTTCGACTTACTGATGTACTACTTTATAAGGTCTTTGTGAGTAATTAATAAAGTGACTACATGCATCATCCTCAGGTCTTCCTCCTTTTCTAACAAATTTTTTTTTGAATCGACACACAAACTTTCGGTCGACCGATTATTAGAACTTTTTCAGTCTTTCCTTTTTGCGAAGAACTTTTTCAGTCGACTAAGTTAAAGCAAACCTAAAAATATAACGTGCTGCTCACTAGCATCCCCGGGCCCTACATGTCATCCTCGCAACAAAGGACAAGACCTGGTTATACAATGTTAGCGGAGTAAAATCAAAACAAAGGAAGTATGAAGTGTATAAGCCTGACACATATATACGCATGGTGATGAGAGAGCGTATTTTCTATTTTGATTTATTTATCATTACAATTATCTGGGCTGAAGAGAGGATGGCTCAAAGAAAGCTAGTCCACATCTTTGTAATTGATCCCTGGTACAATCAAATAAAAATGCGATGCTTACATTGGCTCGAGGCAATTCATTCTGAGATCAAGCAGAAATGTTTTCATTCTCCGCCATGATGCTGTCAAGTAATGACTCGCATGCATCTTCCAGCAGATCCAGTACCTGAAAATCATTGCCCAAAGAATGTTTAGAATATACTTTTTTTCTTTTCTTTTTCTAGAACTCACATGAGAGGTTGGGATAGACCAAACTTGACATGGGAGGAGTCCATAAAGAGAGACCTAAAGAACTAGAATATCACCAAAGAACTAGCCACGGATAGAGATGCATGAAAGTTGGTCATCCTCGTGTCAGAACCATGACTAGGCTTCGAGATGTTATGGGTTTCAACTCTAGCCTACCCCAACTTGTTTGGGACTGAAAGGCTTTGTTGTTGTTCTTGCTACTGCTGCTAGAACACACAGGAGACTGAGGAGAGCTTCATTAAGAAAACCGTGTGATCCTGGCTAGCTTGTAAAATAATAACTGCACCTATATCTAAATTGTTTCAACGAGGAACTTCTCATGGTGGTCATCTGCAAACTGAAGAAAGAAATACCACAGGGAAATCATGGAAGAGGGGCAAATAAAAAATTATATTTTGTATTGGTCTCGCTTTCTTAATGTGTTGAAATAAGCATCTTCACGCTTTATTATATTTGGCTTACAAGTAGGTGCACATTATACATGGATATTATGTCTAGTGCAGTAGTTTAAGCTGCATCTTTGTTTCAAAAGAAGAAGATTCACTTAAATGTTCTTTAGACAGAATACTGCAATTTCATTAGAACCAAAGGGGCGCGTAAATTGCTGGACAAGTCCAGTATTTGATATATACTAAAGGTGTGAACGCCGGCATGTTGGAGGTGAGTTTGTCCGCTCATGGCAGTCAGCTGTCGGCGCCACCCCACCATCACATAAAAAGGGCTCATCCTTGGTGACCACGCTCACTGTATGGTGGACCACATGGAAGCAGCTGAATGCTGGTGCTAGTCCGCCGCTCTGCTTCACACAATCAGCACAGAGGCGCATTTGTGGGGCACATCAGTTCCGTCCTGGACTCAGGTGTCACTAACACTGGAGCTTACTAGCCTAGTGCTTACGTGTGGCACGTGAGTCTGTTGTAAGCGCCTATATAATGGTCGTATAGTCAATATACCAAGTTTCCGTTGCAAACCCCGAGATATTGTAACTACGAAAGATAACCAAAGATCAAAAGGTCTGGTTGAAAATTATACTGCTTCACCGGACCCAGGGAAATTGTCAAAGCATTTGACACATTGGAATATAAAGAACTAATAAATAAAACCCTAGAAAGGAAGTGGGTCGGCCTCATGAGTTGTTAGTTGTAGAATATTACTGTCGTCGGACATGAACTTAACTTGATTTGCTATACAGAATTTCTAGAAATACTTAGAAGCTCATGAACAGTACGTTCATTAGTCACTAAGATAATGGTTAGCATAGGGGCTGTGTCTGATCAATGCTAGCTACTATGCTTATGTGCATTCATGCACATATCAAGGCTGATGCCAGTTGGGGATAATTATAAACTAAAAAAGGACTGAAAAAACAAGTGCAGACTCATGATACTGACGAGCAAGCACATGGTGTCCTTGGCTCACCTTTTCGAATCCCTTAGCACCTCCATAGTAAGGATCTGGAACTTCAGACTCAGTATGCCGCTTGCAATAGGAGCACATGAGCTTAACCTAGTAAAGATACCGCGAAAAAATCAAGATGTGAATTTTGAGTCATGAATAACAGCATCACCAGATATATTTTGCTCAGCCCTTAATACATAATGTTTGTCAGATAGTCAAATACAAGCAAAACATAACCAACTTACTTTGTAACATGACTAAAAAAAGATCTAGGCAACACATCATGCGTTATCAAACAACTTAATTATCTATTGCCTAAATAATTTATCCGACATCTATGTGGCTATCCCCGTTACAGAGCTAAGAGTAACTAGTAAACAAAATCTCAACCGTAGACATATTTAAGCAGGCAAGCTCCAGGAAAAAATAAGCAACATCATTTGGCGCAATGAGCATGCAAGGCATTGTTTAAATGAAAACAAGGCTGGTGAAGTGGAACAGACAAAGGGATTTCCAGAAATATCAAGTCGGTGATTAGCAGCGACATAAATTCTAATGTTCCCGTTCATTCATTTTCTATATTACTTTTAAAGGAAAGAAGGTATGGACACACTGTACCATCAATTCATTATATGGGGAAAAGTGGAAACAGAAGTAAGATAGTTCCTTTAGTTTAATATATACAGAACTGTGAAAAATATTGTTCATGCTGACATGGATACCTTTTGTTTTCACTGCACTGACATCAAGATCAAGGGTAAGACTATAAACATCAACGGTAGAAATGGCCACACAATTATGTAGATCAAGGATGGACATACAAAATGTCTAGATTGCACAATAAAAATAAAGCCTATAAACCTAACCTTCTTGGGTCCACTATCTGGGAGGGTCTCCTTGTGTTGCCATCTGTCAAATGAGCTCAAAATGTCTTCTGCATAATGGTCAAAATAAAAGTGCATTAAGTGGCAATACATCAACAGAAGTCCTCAGGTTGTGAGACTCAAATGAAGTGAGCTGAGAGATAACCATAATTTTGCCTGTCCATTGCAAGGATAAGATCAAAAATTCGGAAATCTGAGGGTTTGATAGGCCTGGATATTGAGGTCACCTCAATCCCCCGCTTCTTGGAAGTTGATATCATCCTTGAGTCGGCCTTATTTCCCTGAATTCATGTGATGCCTCATCAATTCTTATACCGTCATTGAACTGATTAAATGTACGCAAGTGTAGAATATAACCTCATGATAACCTATAGTGCCAGCAGAGTCTATCTGAAACTTGGACTTAAGTCCGCGCTTGCTGACGAGGTTCCGGAAGACGGCCTCAGCTGCAGGACTCCTACAAATGTTCCCTGAACATACATCATAGATCAAGCACAGGAAATTAGATAAAATTAGTGCATGTATGCATAACAACTAAATGCTTCAAGCCAAAGTAAGGCGGTGTAATGAAACTATCCTCAATCACACAAAGATATTCAAAGATAAACAATAGTTCATGTATCTTATCAAGCATGCTCACGCACACATACCAACAAAGTCAGAAAGCAGACACTACCACCTCTAACATAGAAACAAGATGGAATGGAATCATATGATGTGATTGCACATTTGCACCTACCAGGTCTAGCGATCCCCACATTATGTGACACCAAAATGATGAGAACGAGGCAACAGGGAGACAGGCTGAAACAAATGGGACGTCGGGACGGTAATCATGGAAACAAGATATCCTTTTCTCATGTGATGCGCACACAGGCTATTGCGATCATGCACTGAAAAGGGACGAGGCATTAATTGGGGATCGCAGAGATCAAGTTCCGTCCCCCGGGTGAAAATGGCGTCAGTACACGCACCATGCCGACGCAGTACACGGATGCTCACACGCACACGCATTTGTAAGCGGCTAGACTAGACGGGTATTCAAGCAAGCTACTCGAATCAGTCGGATTGAGTAGGGTTCGCGGGATTTACCGAGGCAGACGAAGAGGACGGCGAAGGGCTTCGCGCTGGCCTCGGCCGGCGCCGGAGTACTCGCCTCCGCAGCCATCTCTTCCGCCTCCGCCGCCGATGCCACGAATACGGGCCGCGGAGGGTTCGCGAAGTGGTCGCGAGGGTGAATCTGGCGGAGACTCGTCACAGTACGGCCGTGTACGTGGCGATTGGTGGCTGCCACAAGTGGATGAGTAGTGCGCCTCTTAAACGGGTCACGCGCTGTCGGGTGAGTCAGGGAGGAGTACGCGGCGGCGGTGGAGGTCGACGCGACGGTCGCACCGACCATGGCCGGACGGCGAGCTAAGGTTCGTGGATTTGTGAAGCCAGTGAGCGAGTGGCTCGCGTCGCGTGGGTTCTCATCTCGGCTGGTAGCGCTAGAGACAAGCGCGGTCGGCAAAGTTTCTCCCCATCTGAATTCTTAGTTGCGTACCACAATATTTGTTATCTAGTTCTTCTCACCAACAAATCTCTATTAAAGGAAATCTGTCTAAAGGGGATCTGTCGTCGTCATCGTAATGGTTCGACCAGCAGCGATCCCCCTCCTATCGTTGCCTTTTCATCGATTTTTTTAATCCCTTCATAAACCAGTCGATAAACTAGACAATTAAAATAAAAACCCGTCGCTAGCACAACTAAAAATAAGGGTTCAATAAAAAAAACCTGAAACCTACTAACGCACGCACGCACGACCTGGCGATCCAACCCCGTCGCTGGCACGACCTGGCGATTCAACCTGCACCCCTTTCTCTTCCTCTCCCTCCCTGAGGGCAATCGCCCCCCAAATCCCTCGCTCGCTGCCGCCCCCCAAATCCCTCGCTCACCGCCCCCGATGACGCGTCGAAGCCACCGCGCCCCGCCACCGTCCCCCCGCATTACGATGCCTACGATGAGCGCCGCCTCGTCGAGGAGGTGCTCTGCCTGCACTCCCTCTGGCGCAGCGGCCGGCCCGCCCCCGCCTCGGCTCCCGCGCCACCTGCCGGAGGCTCCCGCCCCACCCACGCTCGCCCCAACCAAAGGAAGCGCCGCAGGATCGAGCGCCCTGCCGCGGAGCCCGAGGGACCCGGCGCCGACTGGCCCCTCGCGCCCTCCCCGCCCGCCTCCCCGTCCCCCACATCCTGGCCCGACGCCGCCCCCTCCTCCCCGCGCCCAGGCCGTAGCCAGAGCCGCAGCCTTCCCCCGCCTCGCTCGCGCAGCGGGACGCCCTCCGCGCCGCCGTCTCCCTGGTCGAAGTAGTGTTGGGCGATGCCTTCGTCTTCCTGGTCGAAGTAGGGTTGGACACCGCCGCCGTCCTCCTGGTCGAAGTAGGGTTGGGTGCCATCGTCGTCCTCCTGGTCGACGGCGCCCTCGTCTTCGTCGGCCGCACCCATCCCCGCCTTTCTATTTCTGCAAGGGAGGTTGACTTCTTACCTTTCTCTCGTGCAGATCGTCGTCCTCTGGTTCGGTGGTGCCCCAGCTGCGCGTGTAGGACACGGGAGATGAGCATGTTGGCAGCGCCATGATCAGCAAGGTGGTATTCTCATACTCATGTCTATATGATTCTGCAATTCATGCCATCAGCACCAACTTTCTTTCATGCAGCGCCGAGCATGACATGTTGCTTACATTGATGTCTCTTTCTGGCCGAGCCTGCAAATGATGGTATTATCTGTTTGTAGAACTGGTAAGACAAGCACCATGGAGATTGATTTCTGATGCTGCACTTGCTGCATGGTTGGAAAATTTCAAGGCACCAGCACACAAGCAAAGGAAGATAATATAAGTTTTATGCCACAAAAGTAAGCTACTAGGAACAAATATTTGTGAAAAAAAATATCTCCAAACACATATCATTGCATTGATGGAATGAGACACATCACCATTCCCCAAAGAAATAGGTCAGATGTATGCTTCGCAAGAAAGGAGGTCACTTCATAGATGAAGCTCTATTATCTTCTTTCTCTTACAAACCTGCAAGATCAAATACCAAGTAAAAAAACTAGCTGTGGGTGGCATTTCAGCTGGTCCTAAGTTGCTGTTGTGCCCTTAACTGCACACCTCAATGCTACCTAATACCAGCAAGACTACATAATATCCTTTCAAGGCACTAGGATTAAGGACCATGAGCCACATGCCTGATCTTAAGCTGACAGACATGGGCAACCATTAATTGGACCTGAAGCTTTCAAGGAATTTAACAGTGGGTAGTCCAAGTTGTATGCATAGTAAACAGCCAGCCTTTTTCCAGAGCAAGCTCCGCAAAACATTCAGTTTACTAATAAGAAACTAATGCAGGAAAATAAAATTCAACTTCTTGTTAAGAATATTCTGATACTAACAGTTCGAGTTCCCTATTTTTTATGGTGGAACATCAATAGTACAAGGAAATGATTGGCAGAGGAACACAATCCAAGTACAGCTAAAACAGGAACAAGTTGGTGTTTATCAACAGGCATGAATTGGCCCCTAGAGAATAAAAAAGGAAAAAAGAAGTCGACGACAACGACGAAGGAGAGGTGCAGCCAACTAACTTGCCACCATATTTAAGAAGTTGTCATGCTACCCTCTCAGAAGATTTAGCTCCCTCTTCCTCTCTCCTCCCTCCAAACCAAACTCTTGTTCTTCATCACCATCATCAGGCCCTAGCTTGCTTTCTTGATTCCTGTACAGACTAAAACTGGTTCCGAAGATTCAAAAATAAAGTCGGGTTTACGAAGTTTTTGGGCAACTTGAAAGTACTTTCTCTTGAGGTAAGCTGCCTTCTGTCCTTCTATACATGTCGTGCCGATATGTATATGATTCTGAGCCTCTGAGAATCTTTTGTTTAGCATGTCATGAGAGCTGAATTTCCCGAGAAGGCGAAAACTGCTAATCCTAGCATGCATTTGTTCTGAAGCATATGTGATCTTATAGGACACTTCCATTCTTGTAGGAACTTTTCTTTGTGTAGGCCCTCACAAATGGCGGTAAAGATGAAGGGGATCTTCAAAGGGCTGAGGATATTCTCGCACATGTTTGGTAATTATCCCATCTTTCTTTGTTGCTCTTCTATTTCAAGCACAACTTCAAATGCAGTTATGTTTAATTTCTTTCGAGACATAAATGCAGTCAAAATACCGCGCCTATGGCTATGCACATCTCAGAAGTTAATGAATGTAACTTCTACTTACACATGAACTGTTGTTCTCCAGCAGCTCAAAAGGAGCATGAGATGGAAATTGGGTTCCCTACAGATGTAAAGCATGTGGCTCACATAGGTTTGGGCACCAGTGACACATCTCCAAGCTGGGTAAACACACAAATAACTTGGAGGCCTTTCAAATTACCTTTTTGTATATCAAACTTATTATGCCATCATAATATAAGTCTATCTATTTTCCATGATTATTAGAAGGTAAAAATATGGGAGACGACATACGCATTGGCATACCTGGTTGAACCAGATAGTTACCTAAAACCATTACTTGACACTGAGCCCCTCTACTCCCTAGGATGTTTTCATTTCAGTTTACTGAATATTTTTTCTTGCTTGAACTATATCAGGGGAGCAACTGCCAGAACTCGGAAGCTAATGATATTGCAACTGTAGAGATACTCATAGAAATATTGCAATCAACTTTGACCGTGGAAATGCATAGACATGGGAATGGGCTCCATATGGAAGGTGCAATACTGAAGCTGCTTGCATTGATCTACAATCGATCTTGACTTCGGCTAGAAGTGAGTTATATTGAGCTTAGTGATGCATGGTTACATATAGATAGAAGAACTTGATAGTTTGTTGTCTCCACATTTTTCTAAGGGAACACCTATTTTTTATTTATTTTAAGGTCTTATATTTTAGTTTAAAGAACACCTCTGAATTTTCATTGGAAATGAATTGAGCTATTATAACTACCACGGAACTTGATTATTTTTGTGTACTTTGAGATCTACATCTTGAAGAAAAAACCATGAAATATTTGGTATACAAGGAGTTACAGCACTACCATGTACCTTCATTCTTTTAGTACTCAACGTATTTAGCTTGAGATCTTCAATTTTTCCCCAAACCAAAAAGCAACTCCGAATACCGGTTGATGTAATACTGCTCTAATCAGGCTTGTCTATCATTACCCATAAAATGGATGGACTTTTGGGCCGAAGTTTGTTGGAATTTGAGATAGGGATAGGAAACAATTATAGGTACTTGGTTTTAATTTATATTGGCCAAGACTGCTTTCGGTGTGCATAATCACTAAAAGAACTCTTTATAATCATTGCACTAGAAAGTCATCCATGCCAATGCGGTGATCTCAAGGTGTTGTTGCCAAAAAAACATCATTTTTGTTTATTTTTCTATTATAGGTAGCTGCTTACAGTATGGAAAATTAGTGTTGAAATATATGATAAGAAATATTGTCTACTGTAGCATGTTCATGTATCATTCCAGTCAAATAGATACATGGTTCATTCCAGTATTGTTTGTTTCATAGTGGTTACATTTATTTATATTTTCTGCTGTATTAAATTGTTCGCTCATCATTGTGACATGATATGATATGTGAAGTTAGTGTGTTAATATGTTATGTAAGAGGCATGCTACTTGTTTACTACTCCCCCGTCCCAAAATAAGTGACTCAACTTTGTACAAATTTAAAAGTCAGTATAAAGTTGAGCCACTTATTTTGGAACAGAGGGAGCATTTTTTTATCTTGTAATATCACCTCTTCTGTCACAAAGTACATAGTCTGCTTTGTTTTCTTTTAGCAAAAATACATACTCTCCTTTGTACATAAAGGATTATTGTATGTTCCATGGTGGATCAGGTAGAAGAAGATGGAGACGCAAACGGTTTTGACCAACAGATTGCTATTCATTTCAATCTTGCAATTGAGGTTTGAGCCTCAAGAATTAGTCTTGCAGATCAATTGCAACGGTGTGATCAATAGATTGTTTAACGAAAAACAACAGAAAAGAGCCATAGGAGCAGAGAAGGCTATTTATTTTTCTTCTTAGTTTTGCTATTTTTAGACAAGCTGCTTTTGCGGCACTTGTATGCACACAAAAGGTATTGGTCTCAAACATGAATGTATGCACAAAACAAGTATCATGCATATTGGTATGATGGGAATCATGTCCATTTGCCTTTAGTTTGTGTTTGTTTTTCTTTATTTCTGGAAGTTGGAAATGTGCTTATGTGCTTGTTGTTTTTCGATTTGGTAGATTTTCCGGAGTTCTTCTGATTAAGACACAATACATAATTTTGATATATATACGACACTGGGATAAATGCATGGCTTCTCATATACTAGGCTGCTAATCCCAGTCTTAAGGTTATTGCATAGCTCTTACAACAAGGAAGCACCCCTTTCTCAAGTATAGGTTCGATATCCAATGACAAAAGTCAAATATAAGGCGTTGTCAACCCATGATGTAGCAAATTATGGAAGCACACGTATATATTTTTATGTACATCAATGCAATAAATATAAATTGACGGTAAATGAAAATAGTGATTTAATTGTAAAGAAAAGGTTGACAATATTGTTTAGTTTTCATGAGGATCCTAAAGGTATGTTTCAAGACTGGTGTTGAACCAGAGTATATGCATGACACCGTAGCAACGCACGGGCAACGAACTAGTTAGTATTTAGAAATAAAGAAAGTATATTAAAAAAAGATTTTTGTTACGAACTACACAAGGCCAGAAGTAAAATACTCTCATCACACGCTGGCGTAAACTTTGCCCTTCATCTTTTTAAATCGGTAAGAACACAAGACGAGGATAGCTACAATACTCCTAATAACATAGTAAGGTGAGACATCTCAGTTTTTAGAAGTTTTAGCATTACGAGCATTTCATATTTATCAAATGATAAAAAAAGTCACGCCGATCGAGGAAGACCTGCTCGTTTTTGGGAGAGCCATAAATCTACAAAGGGGGTAAAGGAGGGGTGGATGTCAATGACATCCCAAATAGCACGAGTTGCCAAGCATTGGAAGAAGAGGTGACCTTGGTCCTCACGTGCAACCTGTTTTATCTTCCTTTCGACGTTTTAAATATATTTGGTGTACAAATACGTATGCTCACATATATGCATATACAATCAAATCCATATACAATGTCAAAGTCTAGGACTTGAATGTGATGAATTGGCTTCGTTATAAGGAATCTAACCATTTGAATTATGCTCAATTCATCGTATTTTGAATACAATTGAGTTTGCATGTGTCCTTCGTGGATGAAAGAAGCCATATTGTTCACCTGTTCATTTTACTAGTAGGCTGAAGGCGCGGTGGCACGCCGCGTTCCAAGGAAAGCTTGGACAAGCCCATTTTTTGTTAAATTGCAGAAATTAACTACTACCATTTTGGAGATAAGTCAGGCCTGCTTCATAGTGAACATGTCAATTCAAAATGAAGTGGTTAATTTATTGTAAGATAGAAAATACAATTCTAGAAAAAATACCTAAAAAAATTGGTTAAAAATGAAACTGGGGCAATAAGGAATCACAAAAAAAATTGAGAGGAGATAGTAAATAGGACACTCATTGGATAGTAGAATTGTTAATATAGTAAGATAGTGAGATCAAAACAGTGTCTTATAGATGAGAGGAGTTGGGAGTTGGAGCACATGGCACTCAAGATTCAAGTGTGTTTTGGATGGCGAACATATGTTCATCATCCTAATAAAGTAGCACGTCGATTCGCTCTGTGCATCATTCATTTAGAGAGAGAAGAAATGTATTATTATTAATTTAGTGAGAAGAGAATTGTACTCCCTTCGTCTCGGTGCATATGTCATCTTACGAAACCAAATAATCGTAAAACACTTAAGTGAGGTTCATTAAGTTTCACCTCGTTTCTTATTTTTTACATGAATAAAGTAATTAACCAATAACAGACGGGTGATGTGTATGTTTTTAATGACTTGAGATTACCTAGCACAACATGCAATGGTTAGTTCATTGTATGCAATGATATTAATTACCAAATGGACATTAAATTTTCCGTTTTTCTCTCTGTCTGGGTCACGGTGCACAAGGTAAGATGACTTATACATCGAGACAGAGGAAGCATTTGAAACGTGCAAACTCAATTTATTGTTGCATCTTTGGTAGTTTTGAAATTTGAAAGAATAAGTTTGCTTAGTTGGTAAATTTACAAAAAAAAATATTTACAAAAAGCAAACTTATTTCATATTGCCAAACATTTGCACATCTCTTCCCTGAAAAGTTTTAATAGTTATAAAATTAGCGTCCAAGTCTATGAGCGCAGCTAGAAGAAGAGGATCCTCCAACCCAGAAGGTTTTGCTGTAATGTCACTTTTGCAATAATGTAGAGAATATTTTGCACTAATGTCATTTTTGCAATGTCAGAAAAATATTGAACGGAGCACTAAATATAGTCATTTATTATGCAGGATCTCAAGTCTCATATCAAAATAATTTTCCAAGTACATAGGATGCATATGCTAATCAAAACTATATGATATCATAGAAAATATGTACACAACATGATGAGTCCAAACTATTGTTGGACCAATACAGTAGGAATGAGCAACTCAACAAATAAAAAAGCATTCATAGAGAGCATTTCTTTGTATTCTCTATCTAATAAGAAAACAAAATGGAGTTGCATATCGGCACCACAAAGCATGTTGTTGTTAGAGAGTTCTGTTTATGCATACTTGCACAAAGCAGTGACCATCTTGTGTGGTGAGAAAAATAAAATATTGAATTACCTCATTAGCTCCTCAGCCCAAGAATTGAATTCTGACATTTGATATAGGTGCTCGCATTATTCCTGATTTACTTCATGCTTCTCACGATGTTCCTTCAGTGGAATGTGATGTTTCCGTGGACTGCAAGGTATTCATGATGACTTCGTAAAATCTCAAGATGTTATGTTGACTCGGTCTTTGAGAGGTGTTCATAAAGTTAGGATGTGCAGGTATGCGTTCATAGGATGAGCGTATATTCATGTATGTGAGCAATTTCAATTGTACGGTGCTAAAAAATAAACAATTAACACTTTCGACGATGTTCGTTCAGTGGGATGAGACGTTTTCATGGACTGGGTCTCTATGATTGACTTCATAAAATATGTCGGCTCAGTATTTGGGCGGTGCTCGTATGGAGAGGTTGTGCATGGGTGTGTTCATGGATGAGTGTATGTTTGTGTAGGTGAGCGAATTCGATTGTACCCTCAAAAAAATGCAACAATATACACTAAAAAATAAATAGAAAAACAGATCTTAAAAGGGAACACGTTTCAGCCTAGGAGATGTATGGCCTAATACATGCAGCGAAGGAGAGGCGCGCTAGCTTAGCAACTTTTATTCTTTTATTTATATTTATATATATATATTTGTGGCTGAGAGTAGCTATATTGTTCACCATGTTTACACACACACTCTCTTAACTTTGATATTCATGTGTTGCTTAATCTTTCTCTAAGAGTAGAATATTCATCGTCCTCTCTCTCAAGTTAATTGCAAGATAGTACTACATTTGGGGCTAGGGTAATGAATTGGTATATGTTTTTGTTTTTTACAGATTGGCATCGAGTTTGGGGCATGTCGTAACACATTGCACTGATTCTCAGTTGATCGCATTTTGACAAAAAACTGACGAGTGGAAACCGTTCGTCAGAGGTGATGTGGCAAAAAATGCATTGACATTTTGGTCGGCTGACGCGGTTTCAATCTTGCATCATCGGTCGGTGCCTCCCTGCTGCCATTGGTCAGGAGCGGAGCAAACTCATGAGCTCATGTTCACCGTTGGGCGCTCTAGGGGAAGGACGCCGCTAGCGAGAGCCCCATTCTCTGGAGAATTGGCCCAACAATCGACCCCTCCCTCATCGCCTGTGACGGGAGGTGGGTGCACAGATCATAGCGAGGGAGGGGCGGGGGTGAGGGTGCCATGGCAGAGGCGGACATGAGCACAATCAGGGGCCAGCATGCGTGCTATCGACTACGGTTGGAGGTGTGAGACCAACCCCTCTATCATTGGATGCGGTGCCCATTGAGCACAATCAGGGGCCAGCATGTAGTTGTACTCTTCACGATCTAATCGCAATCCAATCTGATCCAGCACCGAATGGGCGACACCTTCGTGTTTAGCACACGTGCGACTCAGTGGCGTCTCCGCCTCCTTCATCCAACAAGCAAGGGAAAAGAAGTAGATGGGATCTCGACTAGCACGATAGCATGGTGGACATGGTGGTGGAGCAGTGCAAGCAGGGCTTCACCAAGCGCCTCTAGAATTCTGAACAAGGAAGAACAAGAGAGACGGGAGGGAGAGGGTTGCCTCAAGGGAGAGGACTTGATGTGTTCAGCCCTTCCTTCCCCTCCACTGTTTATAGGAGGCAAGGGGGAGGATGGAGGTGGGACCCTGAACCCTCCTCCAAGGGAGGACGTTGCGGCGAGGAGGGAGGAGTCCTCCCTCCCCAAGGCACCTCCTAGATGCCTTGCCCCTTAGGGTTTCTAGCTCCCTTAGCCGCATGGGCCCTTGGGGTTGTCCCAATAAGGTTAGAGGACCCCCCTACATACCATGCCGACCTAAGGGGCATGGTGGAACCCTCCATAGGCTCACGGACCCCTCCGAAATCCTCCGGAACCTTCGAGAAGCTTCCTGATACAATACCAGCAAAACCCAAAACTTTTTCGGTAGCCAAATATGACTTCTCATATATAAATATTTACCTCCGGGCCATTTCAGAGCTCCTCGTGATGTCCAGAATTGCATCTGGGACTCCTAACAACACTCAGTCACCAATGTACATATTCAAATACTACTCTAGCGCCATCAAACATTAAGCGGACCCTACAGGTTCGAGAATCATGTAGACATATGACCGAGATACCTCTCTGGTCAATAACCAATAGCGGAAGCTGGATGCCCATATTGGTTCCTACATATTCCAGAAGATCTTTTATTGGTTGAACCATGATGTCAAGGATTTAATTAATCCCGTATGCAATTCCCTTTGTCAAGTGATATGTTACTTGCCTAAGATTCGATCATCAATATATCCATACCTAGTTCAGTATCATTACCAAAAAGTTTCTTCACTCGTTCCATAATACCAAGTCATGTGACTAACCCCTTAGTCACATTGCTTCCAAGCTTCTTGTGATGTTGTATTACCGAGAGGGCCTAGAGATAACTCTTTGTCATACGGAGTTGCAAATCCCAGTCTCGGTTCACACCAACCCAATACACACCCTCGGAGATACCTACAGAGCACCATTATGATCACCCATTTATGAAGTGACGTTTGATAGCACACAAGGTATTCCTCTAGTGTCAGGTAGTCGCATGATATCATGGTCGTAGGAACAAATACTTGACATGAATTAAGTGTAGCAATAAACTAAGTGATACGATCAAATGTTATGCTTATGGTTGGGTCTTGTCCATCACAGCATTCTCCTAATGATGTGATCCTGTTATCAAATGACAAATCATGTCTATGATTAGGAAACCTTCACCATCTTTGATCAACGATCTAGTCTAGTAGAGGCTCACAAGGGACATAGTGTTATTTATGTATCCACACATGTATCTAAGTTTCTAGTGAATATAATTCTAGCATGGATAATAAACGTTTATCATGAATAGGAAAATATGATAATAACCAATTTATTATTGCCTCTAGGGCATATTTCCAACAGTCTCCCACTTGCACTAGAGTCAATAATCTAGTTCACAACGCCATGTGATTAACATGCAATGAGTTATGGGTTTTGATCATGTTTTGCTTGTGAGAGAGGTTTCATTCAATGGGTCTGCAACATTCACATCCATGTGTACTTTCCTAATCTCTATGTCATATTGTATATGTTGCTACCATGCTCCACTTGGAGCTATTCCAAATGACTGCTCGAATATACGTATCCGGTTTGCTACTCAGAGTTATACAGATCGATGTCAAAGCTTGCATCGACGTAACCATTTAAGACCAACTCTTTATCATCTTCATAAACAAGAAACATTTCATTAGTCCTCTAAGGATAATCTTGACCATTGTCTAGTGATCCACTCTTGGATTACTCTTGTACCCCCTTGCCAGAATCATGGTATGGCACAAATCAGGTGTGGTACACAACATGGCATATAGTATAGAGCCTATGGCTGAGGCATATGGGACGACCTTCGTCCTCTCTATTTCTTTTGTCATGGTCGAGCTTTGGGTCTTACTCAACTTTCACACCTTACAATACACGCAATAACTCTCCTTTGACTTATCCATTTTGAACTCCTTCAAAATCTTGTCAAGGTATGTCCTGTGTGAAATTCTTATCACGTGTCTTGATATATCTCTATAGATCTTGATGCCCAATATGTAAGTAGATTTATCCAGGTCTTGCTTTGAAAAACTCCTTTCAAACAACCATTTATGCTTTCCCAAAATTCTACATCATTTCCAGTCAACAATATGTCATCCACATATACTTATCAAAAATGTTATAGTGCTCCCACTCACTTTCTTGTAAATACAAGTTTCTTCATAAACTTTTTATAACCCAAAAGCTTTGATCACCTCATCAAAGTGTATATTACAACTCCGAGATGCTTGTACTGGTCCATAGAAGGATTAGTGGAGCTTGCATACCTTTTAACTTCCTTAGGATTGATAAAACCTTCAAGCTGTATCACATAGAACCTTTCCTTTAGGAAACTGTGAAGGAAACATTGTTTTGACATCCATCTGCCAGATTTCATAATAAAAAAATGCAGTAATTGCTAACATAATCCCAATAGACTTTAGCATTGCTATGGATGATAAAGTCTCATCATAGTTAACTCCTTGAACTTGTCACAGACCTCTTTGCAACAAGTCGAGCTTTATAGATAGTGACATTACCATCAACGTATGTCTTGTTCTTAAAGATCCATTTGTCCTCAAAGATGGATCCTCTCTCGGAATTCATGGCCCCTAGACATTTTTTGGAATTCGGGACCATCTTATCTTTCTCATAGTTCGAAGGCTCATCGTTGTTTAAAAACATGACTTCCAAGACAGGATCACTGTACCACTTGGGGTAGTACGTGTCCTTGTTGACCTACAAGGTTTGATAGTAAGTTGATCCAAAGTTTCATGATCATCATCATTAGCTTCCTTTTCAATTGGTTTACGCATCACAAGAACACTTTTGTGCACTGCTCTACTTTCCAATTCAAGTGAAGGTTTGATAACCTCATCAAGTTCTACTTTCCTCCCAGTCACGTATTTCGAGAGAACCTCCTTTTGTGGAAAGGATTCATTTTTGGCAACAAAGACCTTGCCTTGGGATGTGTGATTGAAGGTATACCCAATTGTTGCTTTAGGGTACCTTATGAAGATGCACTTTTCCGCTTTGGGTTCGAGCTTATCAGACATAAGTGTAGCACCCTAAAACTTTAAGAAACGATAGCTCGGGCTTCTTGCCAAACCATGATTCATATAGTGTCATCTCAACAGATTTAGATGGTGCCCTATTTAAAGTGAATGTAGTTATCTCCAATGCATAACCACAAAACAAGTGTGGTAAATTGGTAAGAGACATCATAAAACGTACCATGTCCAATAGAGTACGATTATGACATTTGGGCACACCATTACGCCGTTGTGTTCTAGGTGGCATGAGTTGTGAAACAATTCCACATTGTCTCAAGTGTCTGCCAAACTCGTAACTCATATATTCACCTCCACAATCATATCATAGACATTTCATCTTCTTGTGACGATGATCTTCACCTTCACTCTAAAATTTCTTGAACTTCTAAAAATTTCACACTTGTGTTTCACCAAGAAATATACCTGTATCTACTCAAATCATTTGTGAAGGTAAGACAATAACATCATCAAACCATGCTTCAACACTCATTGGACTGCATACATCAATATGTATTATTTCCAATAAGTCGCTTGCCCGCTCCATCGTACCGGAAAATGGGGTCTTAGTCATCTTGCCCATGAGGCATGGTTCACATGTCTCAAGCGATTCAAAATCGAGTGAGTCCAAAGATCCATCAGCATGGAGTTTCTTCATGCGTTTTACACCAATATGACATAAGCAGCCGTGCCACAAGTATGTGGTACTATCATCATTAACTTTCCATCTTTTGGCATCAATACTGTGAGCATGTGTGTCACTACGATCGAGATACAATAAACCATTCACATTGGGTGCACGATCATAAAAGATATTATTCATGTAAACAGAACAACCATTATTCTCTGACTTAAACGAATAATCGTCTCGCAATAAACAAGATCCAGATATATTGTTCATGCTCAACGTAGGCACCAAATAACATTTATTTAGGTTTAATATAATCTCGGAGGTAGAGAGAGTGTGTCGATGGCAGTCACATCAACCTTGGAGATACTTCAAACGTGCATCGTCACATCGTCATTAGCTAGTCTTTTTTATTCTGCAGCTCATGTTTTGAGTTACGAATATTAGCAACTGGACGGTATCAAATAACCATGGGCTACTTCGAGCACTAGAAAGGTACACATAAATAACATGTATATCAAATATACCTTTGTTGATGCTGACAACCTTCTTATCTGCCAAGTATTTGGGCACGTTCCACTTCTAGTGACCGTTCTTCTTACAACAAAAGCACTCAGTCTCGGGTTTGGGTACGGCCTTGGGTTTCTTCATTGGAGCGAGAACTGGCTTGCCATTCTTGAAGTTTCCCTTGCCCTTGTTGAAATTAGTGCTCTTATTAACCATCGACACTTTGATGCTCCTTCTTGCTTTCTACCTCCATGGCGTAAAACATCACGAATAGCTTAGGGATCATCTTCTCTATCCCTTGCATGTTATAGTTCATCATGAAGCTCTAGTAGCTTGGTGGTACTGACTGGAGAACTCTGTCAATCATTGTCTAATCTGGAACATTAACTCCCACTTGATTCAAGCGATTGAAGCACCCACGCATTCTGAGCACATGCTCGCCGACTGAGCTATTCTCCTCCATCTTGTAGGCAAAGAACTTGTCGGAGGTCTCATAGCTCTCAACACGGGCATCAGCCTGAAATAACAATTTCGGCTCTTGGAATATCTCATATGCTTCATGGCGTTCAAAACTTCTTTGGAGCCTCGATTCTAAGACGTAAAGCATGGCACATTGAACTATCGAGTAATCATGAGAACGTGTCCGCCAGACATTCACAACATCCTGAGACGATGCTTGAGGGGGCGGCACACTGAGCGTTTCATAAAGGACATAAGCCGTTTGTGCGGCAATGAGGACAATTGTTAGAGCATATTTCTCCATATGTGGTTTTGGTAATTGATGACAATCCCTATGGACTAATGGTTGCCTTGAGTTCTATTTGAAGGATTTGTCCATAGGCACTTCTTGAAGTCCATCTCTTGGTTTCAAGGAGTTTATATGATGACCAAGGTGGTATTCAAGGTTTTATCCAAAGATTGGTCGTAAAGACACAATGTTGATCAAGACTAAGTCAAGAGTGAATCAAGCTGATCAACACACAAAGCGTTCAAGATGTACCAAGAGGGATCAAATGATCCCATGCTATGGTAAACATTGTACATTACGCTTTGTTTACTAACCCATGATCTTCGTGAGAGTTCTGTGTGGGGTTAGGTGTGTTTCTATGGGCTTGCATCAAGAGGGAGATCTCATATGACCCATGGAGGATGACATCAAGTAGTGATCATCATCAAGATTGCGGTGTGCAAGTTCAAGTGGAGCATCACGAAGAGATCATACTGAAGCTTGCCATCCATTGTGGTGGTAATGGACTTGTGAAGATATGTTGAAGAGTGGCTCACCCATAGTGAGTATGGGGGAGCAATCAACTAGTCTTCATCAAGCCAACGCAATGAAGAAAGGTGGTCCATCTTGAGGGAGTGAAGATCGTCATCGTCTAGCTCACGTGGACTATGTGCAAGGTATAGGTTTGCCCTTGATAGGTTTTCTTTTTTACCGGTCTCACGGTGGTAGTTGGGAGACTGAGTTTTAAGATAGATTGTCATACTGTCAAGGGGGGCTCTCAAGTGAGTGGCTTGATCGTATCATTCGTTGAGATCTCAAACCATTTGCATCCTTGCATCATCTTTCTTGGTTCTTGTTTGGTGTTTCTCTTTGTGAGTTTTAGAGCTTATGGTCACCTTTATGACAAGCTTGAGTTCATAAAAAATGGAATCGATATGCATCTTCTATGATGTTTTCGATGTTGGAGTTTTTGCCGGTTCTTCACTCATAGAGGTTTCACATCTTATATCATTGACATTTTTATACTGTTCATGTTGGGTAGCTCTTGTCGTCCTGAATCCAACTAACTTGAGTTTGCTCAATTCGGAGCTCGTATGCGAAAGATATGGCACATATGGTATTCATGATTTTCATCTTTTACCCCAGGTCTGCGTGGAAAGATCCAAGAACTAGTACCGCTCCCTAGAGTGGTACTACCTCTTATGATCGATAGCACCTCTCTGGGTGGAAGTGTTGTGGCCAGTTCCGTTGGCTAGTGCCACTGCATGTGGGTCTCAACACTTTTCGTGTTAGACTGAGCGGTTTCTGGAGCGGTGGTGCAGGGCGGTAGTACCGCCCAGTAAGCGGTAGTACCACTTGTTACTAGCACGACATAACCACTTGGTATTTCTCGGATAGGTCTGCATCATGTCCTGAGCGGATATAGGAGGAGGTACTACCTCTTATGATCGGTAGTACAGCTCCTGGCAGCGATACTACCGCTCCGGCTGTACTACCGGCCTTTGCCTCCCTCGTTGACTGCCGCCCTGTGCCTGAGCGGTAGTACCGCTCCCTAGAACAGTAGTATCACTCATGTGCGGGTTGAGGGGGTAACGGTTGGATTTTTTCCTTCCTATAAAAGGGGTTGTTCTTCCCCATTGAACCCCATCCTTTGAGCTCGTATTTGCCCCCCATTGTTGACCTTCTTTGAGCTTGCTAACTCCCAATCCCTCCAATGATTCTTTCTAGTTCTTGAGGGAAAAGATAGAGGAGATCTAGATCCACATTTTCACCAATCGCTTTCTCCTGTGTGTGAGGAGAACCCCTTGGATCTAGATCTTGGAGTTCTTCGTGTTCTTATTCGTTCTTCCTCTCATTTTCTTTCATAGCATTAGTTGTTGTGGTGGAATTTGAGAGAGAAGGACTTGGGAACTCCGTGTGCCCTTGCCATTGCATTTGGTGCATAGATTTGAGTTCTCCACAATGATACGTGAAAGTGAAGTTTGAGAAGCTTATTACTCTTGGGTGCTTGGTATCCTAGAGCTTGTTCTTCTTGGGTGCTTTGGCATCCTTGAAGCTTGGTGGTGCCTTGGAGCTCAATCATTATGGTGTAAAGCTCCGGCCAAGCATCGGGGTCTCCAATTAGGTTGTGGATATTGCCCCGAGCATTTGAGGTCATCTCGGAACCACAATCCATTGTGGTGAAGCTTTGTGTTGTTGTTGGGAGCCTCCAATTAAGTTGTGGAGAATACCCCAACCTTGTTTGTATGAGTTTGGTGACCACCCTTAAGGGTCCCTTAGTGGAATCACGACATCTTGCATTGTGCGAGGGCGTGAGGAGATTACGATGGCCTTAGTGGCTTCTTGGGGAGCATTGTGCCTCCACACCGCTCCAAACAGAGATTAGCATCCTCAAGGGTGTGAACTTCGGGATACATCGTCGTCTCCGCGTGCCTTGGTTATCTCTTACCCAAGCCCTTTACTTATGCAATTTACTTGGTGATAGCCATATTGTTTCATGCTATATATCTTGCCATCACTTAGTTGTTTATCTTGCTTAACATAGGTTGTTGGTGAATATAGGTGAGCCTACTTGTCTTAGCTTTTGTGCTTGACTCATTAAAAGTTAGGTTTATTCCACATTTATTCAAGCCTAAACTGTAATTATTTTAAAGCGCCTATTCACCCCCCTCTAGGCAACATCCACGTCCTTTCAACAATCCTCGAATTACGGACCCAGTTCGCATAATTGCTACCATCAACTTTCAACTTACTTTTCTCTAGGAACGTATCAAAAATACAGGGGAGCTACATCGCGAGATATTGATCTACAACATAATTTGCAAAGAAATTTAGACTATGTTCATGATAATTTAGTTCAATAAATCAAATTACTAAGGAAATCCCACTTAAATCAACATCCCTCGGGTTGTCTAAGTGTTACATGATCCAAATTCACCAACCCAAGTCTGATCATATGTGATATGAGGTGGTTTCAATTGTGAACATCCCCATGTTGGTCATATCTATTATATGACTTATGTTCGACCTTTTGGTTCTCCGTGTTCCGAGGCCATGTATGTATATGCTAGGCTCGTCAAGTTTAACCCATGTATTCTCCATGTGTAAAACTGACTTACACCCATCGTATGTGAACGAAGAGTCTATGACACCTGATCATCACGAGGTGCTTCGAAACAACGAAATTTCGCAATGGTGCACACTTAGGGAGAACACACTTTTCTTGAAATTAAATGAAGGGACCATCTTATAATGTTACCATGATCCTAAGCAAAATTAGATGCATAAAAACATAAACATCACATGCAAATCAAAATGTTACATGATATGGCCATCATCATCTTGTGATTTTGATTTCCATCTCCAAAGCACTCGCATGGTCTCCATCGCCACCGGCATGACACCATGATCTCCATCATCGTGTCGTCACGAGGTTGTCTCCGCCAACTATTGCTTCTAAAACTAGTGCTAACTCATAGCGATAAACTAAAGGAATTACATGGCGTTTAGTAATTGACACGCATGTCATATAATACATTAAAGATAATCCTTACTTGTCTTTCTCATCGACAGGAAAGTCGTGATAACTATTACAAAACATGATAACTCATACATCAACATATATCAAATCATGTCACGGCCATATCACATCACAACATGCCGTGCATAAACAAGTTAGACGTCCTCTACTTTGTTGTTGCAAGTTTTACGTGGCTGCTATGGGAAACTAGCAAGAACTATTCTTACCTACATAAAGCCACAACGGTGATATTCCAGTTGTCTTTTAACCTTCTACAAGGACCTCTAATGTCAAATCGAGTCTGACTAAAGTAAGAGAGACACACACCCGCCCACCATTTTTATGCAATACAAGTTGCATGTGTGTTAGTGGAACCTGTCTCATGTACGAGGAAAAGTAAGGTTGGTCCGGGCCGCTTCATCCCATAATATCGTTGAATCCAAAATAACAACTAGAGGTAAGCAATTTGAACATCAACGCCCAATTTTTTTGTGTTCTACTCGTGCATATCATCTATGCATAGATCTAGCTCATGATGCCACGGAACAAATTATGGAAAACAAAAAAAATCCTACAAACACCTAAGATCTATCTATGGATATGGATATCAACTAGAGGGGAGAGTGTGTCTACATACCCTCATATAATGTTAAGCAGAAGCATATATTACGCGGTTGATGTAGTCGTACTCTTCATGATCCAATCGTGATCCAATCTGATCCAGCGCCGAACAGACAACACCTCCACGTTCAGTACACGTGTGGCTCGGTGACGTCTACGCCTCCTTGATCCAGCAAGCGAGGGTGAAGAAGTAGATGATATCTCGACCAACACAAAAGCATGGTGGAGATGGTGGTGGAGCAGTGCCAGCACGACTTTACCAAGCACCTCCAGAACCGCGAACGAGGGAGAACAAGAGAGACAGGAGGGAGAAGGCTGCCTCAAGGGAGAGAACTTGATGTGTTAAGCCCTCCACTCCCCTCCACTATTCTAGGAAACCCTATACATCCAAGGGAGGGGTGGCGACCAGGAAGGATGAGTCCTCCCTCCCCAAGGCAGCTCCTAGATGCCTTGCTCCTTAGGGTTTCTAGACCCCTTAGCCGCATGTGCCATTGGGGCTGGCCCAATAAGGCTAGGGAGCACCCCCTACACCCGAGGTTGGCCTACGGGGCATGGTGGAACCCTCCATGGAATTCCGGACCCCTCTGGAATTCTTCGAAACCTTTCCTGAAGCTTCCTGATACAATGCCGACAAATCCCAAAAAATTCCGATAGCCAAAATATGTCTTCCCATATATAGATATTGACCTCCGTACCATTTCAAAGCTCCTCATGAGATCCTGGATTGCATCCGGTACTCCGAACAATATTCAGTCACCAACGTACATATCCCAATCCCACTCTAGCGCCATCAAACATTAAGCATGGGGACCCTACGGGTTCGAGAATCAGGTAGACATGACCGAGACACCTGTCCGGTCAATAACCAATAGCGGAACCTGGATGCCCATATTTGTACCTATATATTCCACGAAGATCTTTTATCGGTTGAACCATGATGTCAAGGATTGAGTTAATCCCATATGCAATTCCTTTTGTTCAATGATATGTTACTTGCCCGAGATTCGATCGTAATTATCTCCATACCTAGTTCAATCTCGTTACCGGCAAAAGTCTCTTAAATCGTTTCGTAATACAAGATGTCGTGACTAACCCCTTAGTCACATTGCTTGCAAGCTTCTTATGATGTTGTATTACTGATAACCCACAAGTATGCATGATCAATTGTAGTCACTTTTGATATGTAGGAGTGTAAAACCCAACGAGGAGCTAAAGGTAGAATTAATATTCCCTTCAAGTTATATCGACCACCGATACAACTCTACGCACACTTAACGTTAGCTTTACCTAGAACAAGTATAAAACTACTTTGTAGGAGTAAAACGATAAGTTCACAAGAATAAAACTAGGAGTTCTTATCTAGAATATAAATACAAATACTTTGCAAGATAATTTAAGTTAGTTGTTTAGTAGTAATATTTTTGTAACACAAGAGGAAGATTTGTCCTTAGGAAATCGATAACTAGATGGGTAATCATTATTGCAGTTTTATATGAGGGAGAGGCATGAGCTAGCATACTTTATGTACTTGGTTCATATGCACTTATGATTGGATCCGCAACTACTAAGTATCATTCAGGTAAAACCCAAGCATAGCATTAAGTAACAAGTCCTCTTTATTCCCATAAGTAACAACTCCCTTAATCGGGTATAAGCCGTTCTCACCCTCTCTGCCCACTATAAGAGAATTACCAACGTATTGCAACACCCTACGATGGCAATCCCACATGCTTGTGTGACATGGAGGGCACCATAGGACAACACAAAAATAAAACATACAACTCAAACCAATCAAGATAATCAATCAACCCACAGGACAAAACAAAATCCACTCAAACATCATAGGATAGCCACACATCATTGGGTAATAATATATAGCATTAAGCATCATATTTAAGTATAGATTACAACGAGTAAAGGAGGTGTTACCCCGCTGCATAAAGGGTGAGAGAGTTGGTGGTGACAACGACGAAGTTGTTGGTGTAGATCGTCGTCATGATGGTTGCCACGGTGATGTTCTGGCGCCACCAGGAGAGAGGGGGAGAGAGCCCCCATCCTTCTTCTTCTTCCTTGGTACCCCCTTAGATGTAAGGAGAGCATCCCCTCTAGTTCATGATCGCCATGGATCCCAGAGGGCAGGAGCCCAGCGAGATTGGATCTCTCTCTCTCTCTCTCTCTGTGTGTGTGTGTGTGTGTGTATGTGTGTGTTCTCTTTTGTTTTCGCTTCCTATTTTCTAGCGTTTCACCTTTTTTGAAATATCGAGAGATATGTAATTCCGATTGGTCTAAAATTTTGAGGGGAGCCCAACCGACTAACGAGGGAGTCCCAAGGCAACGAGGCGCGTCCATACCCAACGTATCTACAATTTTTGATTGTTCCATGCTATTATATTATCATTCTAGGATACTTTTTAAGCATTTACTTGTTGATTTATATTATTTTTGATCACTAACCTATTAACCCAGTGCCAAGTTCCATTTGTTGTTTCCTGTATGTTTTTGGCTTTTCATGAATATTGTACCAAATGAAGTCCAAATACCCCCCAAAAAAATTGATGCTTTTTCTGGACAAATAAGACGTGGAAGCTTTGGAAGAAGACCGGAGGTCACAAGTAGTGGCACTAAGCCAACAGGGCGTGCCCAGGGGGTGGACATGCCATGATGTCTTGGGGCCACCTCCCTCGGCCTCTAGCCCTCCTCTCCGTCCTATAAATTCACAAATTTCCCAAAAACCCTAGGGAGCCTCCCAAAAACACTTTTTACACTACCGTAAGTCTCTGTTCCGTTGTTTTCCCATCTGGAGCCCTGTTTCGGTGCCCTGTCATAGGGGAACCCGATCACGAAGGGCCTCTACATCAACCTTGCTTCTCTCATGGTGATGTGTGAGTAGTTCACAACAGACCTACAGGTCTGTAGCTAGTACCTAGATGGCTATCTCTATCAATATCTTCTTTGTTGCCATGATCACTCCGATTCCCGCGATGATCTATCTTATGTAATCACTCTTCCGCGATGCGTTTGTTGAGATCTTATGAATTGTGGGTTTATGTTCAAATTATTCATGAGATTATATTGAGTTCCTTGTTGGTCTTTCACACACAGGCACATAACACACACACACACACCCACGCACACACACACACACATATATATATGAATGATTATGATAGCTTCGTAATTCTCCCTGATCTATTTCTTTGGTTTGTCCAATTAGATTGATCTATATTCACCAAGAGAGGTGTGGTGTAGTGGGTTCAATCTTGCGGTGCTCAATCCCAGTGATAGAAAGGGACATCCCACATATTGTATTGCTTACACTAAGGGTAAAATGATGGGGTTCAGTCATATTAATTGGATTTACTTTGTCTACATCATGTCATCATCCTCGAAGCATTATTCCGTTTTCACTTTATACTCTAGATGCATGCTGGATAGCGGTCGATGGGTGGAGTAATAGTAGTAGATGCAGGCAGGAGTCATTCTACTTGCTTATGGACATGATGCCTATATGTAATGATCATTGCCATGAATAAATATTGCATAACTATGCACTTTTCTATCAATTGTCCAACAATAATTTGTTTACCCACCACATGCTTTCTATGAGAAGCCTCTAGTGAAAACAATGGCCCTCGGGTCTATTCAAAAATATAATTACAAAAAAACAAAATACCTTGATGCCACTATTTACTTATTTGCTATTTTATATTTGTCACACTATCCATCTACACTAATTATTGCTTGCAAGTAACGTGTTCAAGGGGACTGAGAACCCTCTTGCACATGTTCGGTACAAGCGTGTGCTCTTTTGTGTGTAGGCGTTGAAGATGAGAAATTGCGTGGTCCTCCTATTGGTTTGATAACCTTGTTTCTCACTGAGGGAAATACTTGCCTTTAATTTGTTGCATCATCCCCTCCTCTTTGGGGAAAAATCCAACGCCGATCACAAGTATCAGAAAGGATTTCTAGCGCCGTTACCAAGGAGTATCACCAATTTCCTATGAAGTTCCTTCTCACAAATTATCATTCACTTGTTATACTTTTTATTTTCTGATATGTTTTGATTTCTATAAAAATCAAAAATACAAAATATTTATCTTTGCTAATTTACTTGTTTGCTTGCTATACTTGCTAGTTTACTTGCTTCGCTTGTTACTTTTCTTGCTTGGTCACTATGTTTCAAGATAACACTAGGTTGTGTGACTTATCGAATACTAATAACGATGATTTTATTAGTACACCTATACCACCCGCCACTAGTGAGGGGATTTGTGATATTAATGTTGCGTTGCTAAATCTTGTGATGAAAGAACAATTTTCCGGAAGTCCTAATGGGGATCCGGCTATGCATCTCAGTACTTTTGTTGAATTATGTGATATGCAAAATAAAAAGGATATGGATAATGATGTGGTCAAATTAAAATTATTTTCCTTTTGACTACGAGATAAAACTAAACCTTGGTTTTCATCCTTACCATGTAATAGTATTGGAACATGGAATAAATGCAAAGATGCTTTCATTACCAAGCATTTTTCTCCTATTAAGATCATCTCCCTTAGAAATCAAATTATTAACGTTAAGCAACATTATCAAGAACATGTTGCACAAGCTTGGGAGATGGTGAAATTGATGATTAAAAATTTCCTTTTCTCATGATTTGAACTTATGGATGATTATACAAAATTCTATGCTGGACTAAACTTTGTGTCTAGAAATATTCTAGATTGTGCCGCAAGTGGTACCGTCATGGAGGAGACATTAGGAGAGTCTACCTTTGTACAACATCATGACAAATTATTCTCAATGGCATACCGAAAGAGCTCCAACTGGTAAGAAGGTAAATTCTGTTGAGGAAATAACTACTTTGAGTGAGAAAATGGATGCTCTTATGAATATGGTTGCTAGTAAACATGCTCATGTTCATCAAAATGATATGCTTTTTTCTACCTTGATTGAACAAAATGATGATGCTATAGATGTGAACTTTGTCCCGCGAAACAATTTCAACAACAATGCTTACAGAGGAAATTTGAATACTAGGCTGTACCTAGGTAATTCCTCTAACAATTTCAGAAATTCTTATACAAATAGTAATAAGATATACTTTGATCTCGAGAACACAATTAAAGAATTTACTAGTTCTCAAAATACTTTTAATACTATGGTAGAAGAAAAGTTGCATAAAGTGATGATGGCTAGGAACATGGATAGAATTGCTCTTGATGTGAAAACTCTTAAAAATAAAAATTTGCCACCAACGTATGATATATACAAGTCCATTAAATCCATAAAAATATCTATTAATGAAATTAATGAGAGGACCATGAGGTTGAGAACTAAGCGATAATTCTTAGAAAAAGCTCTTCCACCCAGTTTTTACGATAATCACGATGAAGATCTTAAAATGATTTGTACTTCTCCCATTGAATCTTTGTTTACTAATCTATAAATATATGAGAAATGTAGTGGAGATGAGTCATCTTTAGCTAGAAGGTGTCCCATTTGTTCGAAGGGTGATGATTCTAATGATAAAAAATGAAAAAGTAGGTTTGGAGAGGTCAAAACTTTACCTAGCTAGTGACTGATGTCTACTATGCAACTTTATTCTTGTAGACATTGTTGGGCCTCCAAGTGTAGAGTTTTGTAGGAGAGCAGAAAATTTCCCTCAAGTGGATGACCTAAGGTTTATCAATCCTAGGGAGGTGTAGGATGAAGATGGACTCTTTCAAGCAACCATGCAATCAAATACAAGAAATCTCTTGTGTCCCCAACGCACCCAATACAATGGAAAATTGTATAGGTTCACTAGTTCGGCGAAGAGATGGTGATACAAGTGTATTATGGATAGTAGAAATATATTTTTATAATCTTAATAAATAAAAGCATAGAGGTAAAAAGTAGTAAACATCGAGCAAAATGTTATAGAAATGCTTAGAAACAAGGCCTACGGTTCATACTTTCACTAGTCCAATCTCTGAACAATGCTAACATAGTACACTCATATGATCATCCCTCAATGTGCAACAAAAAATCACTCCAAAGTTCCGATTAGCGAAGAACATAAGAAGAAGTTATTGTAGGCACTGAACCACCTCAAATTTATTCTTTTTTATCAATCTTTTGAGCTATTCCTATAAGTGTCACAAACAACCCTAGAGTTCATACTAGAATAACACCTATGATACATATCAATCAACCGTAATGTCACCTAGATACTCCAATGTCACCTCAAGTATTCGTGGGTTAATTATTCGACATGCATCAAACAATTTCAGATTCATCATATTCAATCCAACACAAAGAACTTCAAAGAGTACCCCAAGATTTGTATCGGAGAAAGTAGGACAAGAACATGTATCAACCCCTATGCATAGATTACCCCAATGTCATCTCGAGAATCCACAAGTCGAGTACCAAAACATATATCAAGTGATTCAATGGAACACCCCATTTTCCCCATGGGTATCCACATGCACGACATACATCAAGTGATCTCAAATCCAATATTCAATCCAACATAACAAAATCTCAAAGGGAAAGATTTGATTCATCACATCAAGATAGCAAGGGGCGAACACCATATGATCAAACTATATTAACAAAGCTTGTGATACATCAAGACCATGACATCTCAAGAACACGAGAGAGAGAGAGAGATCGAACATATAGCTACTGGTACATACCCTCAGCCCCGATGGTGAACTACTCCCTCCTCATCATGGACACCGGCGGGATGATGAAGATGGCCACCAGTGATGATTTCCCCACCTGACAGGGTGCCGAAAATCCTCCAGATGGGCTTTTCTTCGATACAGATAGTTGTGGCGGTGGAGCGGAAGTTCTAAGCTAACTTTGGGGGGGGGGCTTTATAGGAATTTCGAGCATTGTAATCAAGTTAACCGGAGCCATGTGGGCCCCATATGCTATCAGGGAACGGCCACAGTTTGGGTGTGCCCTGTTAGCTTGTGGCCTACAAATGGCTCCTCTTCGGTGGTTCTTCGCTCTGGTATTTCTTATTTTCTCCAGAAAAATCATAAAAAGGTTTTGGGCAATTCTGAGAACTTTCATTTTCTGCACAAAAACAACACCACGATAATTCTTCTTAAAATGGTGTCAGTCTGTGTTAGTTCTAAATAAATCATATGAAGTGCATCAAAACCATATAAATGTGTTGTAAACATAAGAAAATATGGCATGAATACTTCATCAATTATCAATATGTTGGAGACGTATCAACATCTCCAAACTTAATTCCTACTCGTCCTCGAGTAGGTAAATGATAAAAGTAATTTATGAAGTGTGAATGCTAGCATAGTGAATAGTTTTGATCATTGATAATTTCAGTCACTCTTCTAGCATCATAACCAACAACTTTTTCTCATAAAAACCATCATGATAGAGCAACAATCAATTCACATGTCATGGTTCAAACAATGCATTCTCTTGAAACTTAACAACATATGTTCTTAGTCATGAAACAATTTCAATGCATCATCAAGTCTAAGTACACTCATGCATCGACGTGCTATACAAACAATTTTTAACCCCTTTCCATGACGTAGTTTTAAACCATCACCTTGCATGTGTGGCTGATAGAGGGGTCCATCCCACACGATAAGGAAAGATCATCGGCGATGGTGACCGATGAACACAAAGGTTTAGCAAAACTAAGTGTATGGGATGTCCGCTTCTATCACAAACAAGAGTCATCGGTCAACCGTTTGAGATTAGTCATACTTCTCATACATCTCATCTTTGTTACTCGTGTGAGATCGTATTACAATCGCACGAGCTACTCTGTGTTGCACCATTTACAATGCACACCGCATCGCAAACAGTTCATAATTGCAAATCGTGTAGGATAAGGAGTATATCACAAACACATACATTTTTTGACTCATTTGCGATTTGTAACTATGAAGATAATTTAACCGTCGTATAAGTGTCGGATAAGTTTAAGAAATGTCTGAATTTCGTACTCGTGTCGGACAGGACAAATGTCACACGTGCAATTCTGCGGTGCAACGTTTACAATGTGTATTACATCACAAACAATTTATAATTGTGAAATGTGTGTGATAGAGATTCTATCACCAATGATGAATTCAGTTGCATCGTTTGCGATATTGTCTTTCATCACATATGGTTTGCAAACGACACTTGAGTTCGTGGTCGCACACGTTTTCTATATATGAAACGTGTCGGATCATGTGGTATTTCACAAACATTGAGATTTAAAAACCATGTGCGACATAATGAACCATGTAGCATCTTTTTCTATTTTAATCGCTGCAAGTTAAAATTGTACATAATTTGAATTTGAAAGTAGGGAATATCTTTTTTACATATCCATCATATCCACAAATAGATAGGTTCAACAACCAATCCATTATTCGATTCACGGGTACATAGTTCAAGAATTATGTCAACAAAAGAATTACATAAACACCAAATGAAGAATGACAAGTAGCGGTTGAATACTTGTATTAAGGACGGTAAAGAAAGATGCAAAATATATTCGGGTTGCTATAAAAGGTGAAGCGGAATGCCCGTAGTGTGCCCTCCTCTATGTCGAATGCACACACGACTCTGTCCCATCCTTCAATATCTTCATGAGGACTTCCAGATACTTATTGTAATTTGGTAGAAATACATGTACATTTGCATGTCCAACAATCATGTAGTTTGAGAGGTGAACTTGAGTAAACTATGTTGGGAACCAGTGCAAAGGAAAAACATACAAACATTGTGTGCAAACAACTCATTATGGGCAATAAAAAGGCTACAAAGTTCTCAGTTCCTATGCTACACATCATTGTTGTCTTGGAAAAATTGTGATTAAATAGTTTAATTGCCACATTTTGGCGCATATCTCTAACAACCTTTATTACTTACCTTGCACGAAGCTGGTGTTGGAAATATGCCGCAAAGGCAATAATAAAGTGGTTATTATTATATTTCCTTGTTCATGGTAATCGTTTATTATACATGCTATAATTTTATTGATTGGAAACTCAAATACATGTGTGGACACATAGACAACAAAGTGTGCCTAGTAAGCCTCTACTGGACTAGATCGTTGCAAAGATGGCTAAGGTTTCCTAGCCATAGAGATGAGTTGTCATTTGATAATGGTATCACATCATTAGGAGAATGATGTGATGGACAAGACCCAAACCTTAAGCATAGCGTTTGATCGTATCTAGTTTACTGCTATTGCTTTTTGCATGTCAATGTATTTGTTCCTATGACCATGAGATCATGCAACTCACTAACACCGGAGGAATACTTTGTGTGTATCAAATGTCACATCGTAACTGGGTGATTATAAAGATGCTCTACAGGTATCTCCGAGGGTGTAGGTTGAGTTGGCACAGATGAGGAAAGGGATTTGCCACTATGTGTGATGGAGAGGTAACTCGGGGTCCACTCAGTAATACAACATCACAGTAAGCTTGGAAGCAATGTGACTAAGGAGTTAGTCATGGGATCTTATATTACTGAATGGGTAAAGTGACTTGACGTTGACGAGATTGAACTAGGTACGTAGATACCGACGACCAAATCTCGGACAGGTAACATACCGATGGACAAAGGGAACTGCATAAGGGATTAGCTGAATCCTTGACATTGTGGTTCGGCCAATAAAGATCTTCATCGAATATGTAAGAACCAATATGTACATCCAGGTCCCGCTATTATTTATTGACCGGAGAGGTGTCTCGGTCATGTCTGTATAGTTCTCGAACCCATAGGGTTTGCACACTTAATGTTCAGTGATGATCTAGTATAGTTGAGTTATTGTGTTGGTGACCGAAGGTTATTCGGAGTCTCGGATGAGATCCTAGACATGACGAGGAGCTTCAGAATGGTCCGGAGGTAAAGATTGATATATGGTAAGTTGGTATTTGAGTTCCGGAAGGTTACCGGTTTTGTGACGGAGGTTCTGGAAGAGTTCCGGGGGTCCACCGGGAGGGTCCACCTGTCCCGGAGGCCCCATGGTCTATGAGAGATGGCGCACTGATGTCTACTACGCAATCTTCTCCTTGTAGACGTTGTTGGGCCTCCAAGTGCAGAGGTTTGTAGGACACTAGCAATTTTCCCTCAAGTGGGTGACCTAAGGTTTATCAATCCGCGGGAGGCGTAGGATGAAGATGGTCTCTCTCAAGCAACCCTGCAACCAAATAACAAAGAGTCTCTTGTGTCCCCAACACACCCAATACAATGGTAAGTTGTATAGGTGCACTAGTTCGGCGAAGAGATGGTGATACAAGTGCAATATGGATAGTAGATATAGGTTTTTGTAATCTGAAAATATAAAAACAGCAAGGTAATTAATAATAAAAGTGAGCACGAATGGTATTGCAATGCGTGGAAACAAGGCCTAGGGTTCATACTTTCACTAGTGAAGTTCTCTCAATAATGATAACATAATTGTATCATATAACTAGCCCTCAACATGCGACAAAGAGTCACTCCAAAGTCACTATTAGCGGAGAACAAACGAAGAGATTATTGTGTGGTACGAAACCACCACAAAGTTATTCTTTCTGATCGATCTATTCAAGAGTCCGTAGTAAAATAACACGAAGCTATTCTTTCCGCTCAATCTATCCTAGAGTTCGTACTAGAGTAACACCTTAAGACACACATCAACCAAGACCCTAATGTCACCTAGATACTCCATTGTCACCTCAAGTATCCGTGGGCATGATTATACGATATGCATCACACAATCTCAGAATCATCTATTCAACCAACACATAGAACTTCAAAGAGTGCCCCGAAGTTTCTACCAGAGAGTAAAAACGCGTGCCAACCCATATGCATAGGTTCCCGAGGTCACGAAACCCGCAAGTTGATCACCAAAACATACATCAAGTACTCACATGAATATCCCATTGTCATCATAGATAGACATGTGCAAGACATACATCAAGTGTTCTTAAAGACTCTATCCGATAAGATAACTTCAAAGGGGAAACTCAATTCATTACAAGAAGGGAGAGGGGGAAGAACATCATAGGATCCAACTATAGTAGCAAAGCCCACGGCACATCGAGATCATGACATCTCAAGAACACGAGAGAGAGAGGTCAAACACATAGCTACTGGTACATACCCTCAACCCCGAGGGAGAACTACTCCCTTCTCGTCATGGAGATCATCGGGATGATGAAGATGGCCACCGGAGATGGATTCCCCCTCCGACACGGTGCCGTAATAGGCTCCCGATTGGTTTTTGGTGGCTATGGAGGCTTGCGGCGGCGGAACTCTTGATCTAGGTTTATTTCTGGAGGTTTCTGTATTTATAAGACCAGATGGCATCGGGAACAAGTCAGGGGGACCCACGAGGGAGTCATGAGCCCCCCAGGCGCTCGTGGCTTCCTCGGGGCTCCTCTCCGGTATATTTTTCTTCTGGTATTTTTGATATTTTCCAGAAAAAATCACGGCGAAAGTTTTATTCCGTTTGGACTCCGTTTGATATTCCTATCTCAAAAAAGTCAAAACAAGGGAAAAACAGGAACTGGCACTGGGCTCTAGGTCAATAGGTTAGTCCCAAAAATAATATAAAATAGCATATTCATGCATATAAAACATCCAAAGTTGATAATATAATAGCATGGAATGATAAAAAATTATAGATACTTTGGAGACGTATCACGCACCAGCCCCTGGTTGGATGTCCGCCCATCCCACCAAAGTCCCATGCGGCTAAGAAGGTGGGCTGGCCCAAAGGGGGCCGACACCCCACCTAACTTGGTGGACAAGCCATGAGGTGGCTGCCACCCCACCCTAGGGTAAATCCTAGAGTGTCGGACTCCTGCTCCCTCCCTTCTACAAATACTAGAGGATAGGGAGGGCAGCCGCACCAGAAACAGCCGCGGTGCTGCCCTCGTCTTTCTCTCGTAGTTCCTCTCTCCCGTTCTATTGTGGCACCACTTGGCGAAGCCTTGCTGGGACAGCTCGACTACCACCTCCACCACACCGTTGTGCTGCCCAAGAACTCAACTACTACTTCATCATCGCGTGTTGGATCGAGGGGGTGAAGGCGTCTTGAGCTGTACGTGTGCTGAACACGGAGGTGTCATCCGTTCAACACTTGATCGGGAAGTTCGTGATTGGATTGCAAAACGGATCGTGATTGGATCGCAAAGACGTTCGACTACATCAATTACGTTTCTTAATGCTTCCTCTTAGCGATCTACAAAGGTATGTGGATGAAATCTCCCTCTCGTAGCCGCTGATCTCCATAGATGATATTGTGAGCGTCGGAATTTTTTTGTTTCCCATGCAACGTTCCCCAATAATGGTATCAGAGCTAGGTCTATGTGTAGATAACATGCATGAGTAGAACACAAAGAGTATGTGGGCTTTGATGTTCATATTGCTTACTTCCTTATTCTTATTTTGATTCGGCAGTATTGTGGGATGAAGCGTCCTAGACCAACCTTACTCGTCCATGTATGAGAGACCGGTTACATCGACTAACATGCAACTTGTTGCATAAAGATGGCTGACGGGTGTTTATCTCTCCCACTTTAGTTGAATCAGATTTGACAGGGGCGGTCCTTGTAGAAGGTTAAATACCAACTTGAGCATCACCATTGTGGCTTTGGGTAGGTAAGAATGGTTCTTGCTAGATACCCATAACAGCCACGTAAAACATGCAACAACAAAGTAGAGGACGTCTAACTTGATTTTGCACGGTATGTTGTGATATGATATGGCCAAATACATGATGAGATATATGTGATGTTTGAGAAGATCATGTTTTGTATAGAATTATCACAACTTGCATGTCGTTGAGTATGGAAACCGACAAGAGCCAAAGGGTTGTATTTAATTAATCTGTGCCTTTTTGCTTTACTTTATCGCTATGAGTTAGCAATAGTTGTAGAAGCATAGTTGGGGCGACAACCTCGATGGCGATACGATGATGGAGATCATGGTGTGATGCCGGTGATGATGGAGATCATGCTGATGCTTTGGAGATGGTGATCAAAAGCACAATATGATGATGGCCATATCATGCCACTTTTTATGATTTGCATGCGATGTTGATCCTTTTATGCATCTTATTTTGTTTAGGAGGACGGTAGAATTATAAGACGATCCCTCACTAAAATTTAAAGATAAAATTGTGTTCTCCCCAAGTGTGCACCATTGTGAAGGTTCGTCATTTTGAGGCACCACGTGATGATCGGGTGCGATAGACTCTACATTCGCATACAACGGGTGTAAGCTAGTTTTGCACATGCACAACACTTAGGTTAAACTTGACGAGCCTAGCATGTATAGACATGGCCTCGGAACACAAGAGACCAAAAGGTCAAACATGAGTCACATAGTAGATATGATCAACATGGAGATGTTCACCATTGAAACCACCTCACTTCACGTGATGACCGGACTTGGGTTGGTGGATTTGGATCATGTTGCACTCAGATAGCCTTAGGGATGTTGATTTGAGTCAAAGTTCTTAAGTAATATGATTAATTCAACTCATTATCACAAACAATTGTCTAAGTTATCTTTGCAAATTATGATGTAGATCAATGGATTGTGCAGTAGCTCCCCTAAATTTTAATACGTTCCTAGAGAAAGCTAAGCTCAAAGATGATGGGAGTAACTTTGCGGACTGGGTCCGTAATCTAATAATTATCCTCACGGCTTCACAAAAGGATTATGTCCTTGATGCACCGCTTGGTGCGTCGCCCACTCCAGTGTCGTCTGTAGACGTTGTGAACGTTTGACAGGCATGTGTTGATGACTACTCAATAGTTTAGTGCGCCATGCTGTATAGCTTAGAATCGGGACTTCGAAGGCGTTTTAAACATCATGGACCATATGAGATGTTTCAGGAGTTGAACTTTGTTTTTCAAGCAAATGCCCGGATCGAGAGGTATGAGACCTTTGATAAATTCTTTGCCTACAAAATGAAGGAGAATAGTTCTGTCAATGAGCACATACTCAGAATGTCTGGGCACTACAACTGTTTGACTCAGCTCGGAGTTGAGCTTCCGCCTGAGAAGGTCATTGATAGCGTTCTTTAGTCAGTGCCACCTAGCTACAAGAGCTTCGTGATGAACTATAATATGCAAGGGAAAACAAGTCCATCTCCAAGCTATTTGCGATGTTGAAAGTCGCGGAAGTAGAAATCAAGAAGGAGCATCAAGTGTTTATTGTGAATAAAACCAATAGTTTCAAGAAGGGCAAGGGAAAAAGAGTAACTCCAAGAAGAACGACAAAGTAGTTGCCGCTTGAGTTCTATTCAAATGGGCTTGTGGAAAAGAAGGAATTCCTTATTGATACGAGTATTCTATCATCCCTAATAAGTCTGGCTATCACATACACCACCACTTAGAGGAACCGACATCGTCGTCGAGCCCCAGGAGCGTTCCCTCTTGGCACAAACGTATGTGCATCCAGTCCACTACATGTGCCATGCCTTGTGCCACGACGGATTACAAACTTCATGAACAACATGACCACACACCTGTCCGCAAACATCCGTGTAACCGCAAGGGTCGGCTCTCATACCAACTTGTAACGCCTCGGACACACCCGCCGGCGGTCGTTACTCCTGGCGGGATGTAGAATGCCCCACATATCAATACTAGTCTTTTCTGCGCACTTTGTCCTCACTCATGCACACCCGAGATCAACTTCCCGGTCGGTCACCCATCCTAGAACTACTCCAAGATGAGTACGCTTAACCTGGGAGTTCTATTCGAATGGGCTCCTAGAAAAGAAGGAATTCCTTATTTATATGAGTATTCTATCATCCCTAATAAGTCAGGCTATCACAGAAAACCAAGGCTGAGAGTGAGTGCTTATATTGAAAGGGAACTGGCCACTGGAGCGGAATTTCCCCAAATATCTGGCCGATAAGACGGCTGGCAATGTTAACAAAGGTATATATGATATATATGTTATTGATGTGTTCCTTACTAGCTCTCGTAATAGTGTCTGGGTATTTGATACCGGTTCGGTTTCTCATATTTGTAACTCGAAGCAGGAACTACGGAATAAACGAAGGCTCACAAAGGACGAAGTGACGATGCGTGTGGGAAATGGTTCCAAGGTTGATGTGATCACTGTCGGCACGCTCGCTCTTTGATTACCATCGGGATTAGTTATGACTTATGAACCTAAATAATTGTTATTTGGTGCCTGCATTGAGCATGAACATTATATCTGGATCTTGTTCAATGCGAGACGGTTACTCATTTAAATTAGAGAATAATGATTGTTCTATTTATATGTGTAATATCTTTTACGGTCATGGACCCAGTGTGAATGGTTTATTCTTGGTGAATCTCGATAGTGATGGTACATATATTTATAACATTGATGCCAATAGATGTAGAGTTAATAATGGTAGTACCACTTTCTTGTGGCACTACCGCTTAGGTAATATTTGTGTAACGCATGAATAAGCTCCATGCTGATGGACGAGTCACTTGATTTTGAATCACTTGACACATGCGAACCATGCCTCATGGGAAGATGACTAAAACCCCATTTTCGGTACAATGGAGCGGGCAAGTGACTTGTTGGACATCATACATATTGATGTGTACGGTCCAATGAGTGTCGAGGAGCGTGATGGATATCGTTACTTTCTCACCTTCATTGATGATTTGAGTAGATATGTGTATATTTACTTGATGAAGCACAAATATGAAACATTTGAAAAGTTCAAGCAATTTCAGAGTGAAGTTGAGAATCATCATAACAAGAAGATTAAATTCATGGGATCTGATCGAGGAGGAGAATATCTAAGTTATGAGCTTGGCATGCACTTAAGACTTGGTGGAATTGTTTCATAGATCACGCCGCAAAGTAATGGTGTGTTCGAACGTCATAATCATAATCTATTGGATGTGGTGCGTTCTATGAGGTCTCTTACCTATTTCCACTATCGTTTCGGGGTTATGCATTAGAGACAGTTGCATTCACTTTAAATAGGGCTCCATATAAATCCATTGAGGCGACACCGTATGAATTATGGTTTGGCAAGAAACCTAAGCCGTCGTTTCTTAAAGGTTAGGGATGTGACACCTATGTCAAAAGGCTTCTGCCTGATAAGCTCGAATCCAAAGCGGATAAATGCGTTTCATAGGATACCCAAAGGAGATAGTTGTGTATACCTTCTATCTCAGATCCGAAGGCAAAATGTTTGTCACTAAGAAGGGTCCTTTCTCGAGAAAGAATTTATCTCGAAAGAATTGAGTGAGAGGAAGATAGAAGTTGATGAAGTTACTGAACCGTCACTTCAACCGCTGAGTAGCATGACGCGGGAAGATGTTCCTGTGGCGCCTACATTAGTTGAAGAGGAAGCTAATGATGGTGATCATGAAGCTTCGGATCAAGTTACTATCAAACCTCGTAGGTCGAGAAGGACATGTACTACTCCGGAGTGGTACGATAATCTTGTCTTGGAGGTCATTTGTTTGGACAATGATGAACCTACGAGCTATGGAGAAGCGGTGGTGGGCCCATATTCCGACAAATGGTTAAAGGCCATGAAATCCGAGATGGAAAAAATGTAGGTAAAATGGTCTGGACTTTGGAAGTATTACCTGAAGGTCGAAAGGCTATTCAGAACAAATGTATCTTTAAGAGGAAGACAGATGCATACGGTAATGTCACTGTCTAGAAAGCTCAACCTGGGTTAAAGGGGTTTTCACAAGTTCAAGGAGTTGACTACGATGAAACTTCCTCACCTGTAGCGACGCTTAAGTCCGCCAGAATCATGTTAGAAATAACTGCATTTTTCGATTATGAAATCTCGTAGATAGATGTCAAAACAACATCCCTTAACAATTTCCTCCAGGAAGAGTTGTATATGATGCAACCAGAAGGGTTTGTCGACCCAGATAATGCTCACAAAGTATGCAAGCTCGAGCGATCCATTTATGGACTGGTCAAGGTATCTTGGAGGTGCAATCTTCGCTTTGATGATGTGATCAAAGCGTTTGGGTTTATACAAGTCCTATGGAGAAGCTCGTATTTACAAGAAAGTGAGTGCGAGCTCTGTACTGTATTTAATATTATATGTGGATGACATATTGCTAATTAAAACAATATAGAATTTCTAGAAGTGTGAAGATATATTTGAATAAAAGTTTTCTCAATGAAAGATCTCAGAGGAGCTGCTTACATATTAGGCATCAAGATCTATAGATATAGATCGAGACGCTTAACAGGAATTCCACAAAACACATACCTCGATAAGGTTTTGACGAAGTTCAAAATTGATCAGACCAAGAAGGGGTTCTTTCCTGTCCCACAAGGTGTGAATTTGAGTAGGACTCAATGCCCAACGATTATAGAGGATAGAGATAAGATGAGTGTCATCCCCTATGCTTCAGCCACATGCTTTATAATGTATTTGATGCTGTGCACAAGACCAGATGTCATCCTTGCCATAAGTATGGCCGAAAGGTTTCAGAGTGATCCAGGAGTGGAATACTGGACAACGGTCAAGAATATCCTTAAGTACCTGAAAAGGACTAAGGAGATCTTTCCCGTTTATGGAGGTGATCAAGAGCTCGTTGTAAAGGGTTACATTGATGCAAGCTTGGACACTGATCCGGATGACTCTAAGTCTCAATCCATATACATATTTATTCTAAATGGTGGACCGGTAAGCTGGTGCAGTTCCAAGCAAAGCATGGTGGCTAATTTTACATGTGAAACAGAGTACAAAGCTGCTTCGGAAGCAGCGAAGGAAAGTGTCTAGATGAAGCAGTTCATGACGGATCTTGGAGTTGTGTCGAGTGCACTAGATCCAATGACCATATTTTGTGACAACATTGGTGCCATTTCTCTAGCCAAGGAACCAAGGTTTCACAAAAACCATACATATAAAGTGATGCTTCAATTCCATCCATGATTATATCAAGCAGGAGGACATAAACATTTGCAAAGTACATACAGATGTCAATATTGCAGATCCGTTGACTAAACCTCTTCCACAAGCAAAACATGATCATCACCAGAACTCTATGGGTGTTAGATTCATTACTTTGTCATACTAGATTATTGACTCTAGTGCAAGTGGGAGACTGTTGGAAATAGGTTGTAGAGGCAATAATAAAGTGGTTATTATTATATTTCCTTGTTCATGGTAATTGTTTATTATCCATGCTATAATTGTATTGATTGGAAACTCAAATACATGTGTGAACACATAGACAACAAAGTATCCCTAGTAAGCCTCTACTGGACTAGCTCGTTGATCAAAGATGGGTAAGGTTTCCTAGCCATAGACATGAGTTGTCATTTGAGAACGGATGACATCATTAGGAGAATGATGTGATGGACAAGAGCCAAACCTTAAGCATAGTGATTGATCGTATCCAGTTTACTACTAAGGCTTTCTTCATGTCAATGTATATGTTGCTATGACCATGAGATCATGCAACTCACTAACACCGGAGGAATACCTTGTGTGTATCAAACATCACAACGTAACTGGGTGACTATAAAGATGCTCTAAAGGTATATCTGAGGGTGTCTGTTGAGTTGGCATGGATCAATACTGGGATTTCTCACTCTGTGTGATGGAGAAGTATCTTGGGGCGCACTCGGTAATACAAGATCACAGTAAGCTTGCAAGCAATGTGATTAAGGTGTTAGTCACGGAATCTTGTATTACGAAATGAGTAAATAGACTTTCAATTAACGAGATTGAACTAGGTATCTAGATATCGACGATCGAATCTCGGGCAGGTAACATACTGATGGACAAAGGGAACTGCATAAGGGATTTGCTGAATCCTTGACATCATGGTTCGACTGATAAAGATCTTCGTAGAATATGTAGGAACCAATATGGACATCCAAGTACCGCTATTGGTTATTGACCTTAGAGGTGTCTCGGTCATGTCTGCATAGTTCTCGAACCCGCGGGGTTTGCAAATTTAACATTCAATGACAATCTAGTATAGTTGAGTTATTAGGTTGGTGACTGAAGGTTGTTCTGAGTCTCGAATGAGATCTTGGACATGATGAGGAGCTTCAGAATGGTCCGGAGGTAAAGATTTATACATGGTAAGTTGGTATTTGTGTTTCGGAAGAGTTCCACACGGTTACCGGTTTTGTGACGAAGGTTCCAGAAAAGTTCCGGGCGTCCATCGGAGGGTCCACCTGTCTGAGAGGGCTCCATGGGCTATGAGAGGTGGCACACCAGCCCCTGCTAGGCTGGTCGCCGCTCCTACCTAATGCCCATGTGTCTAAGGAGGTGGGCTGACGCCCCATCTAACTTGGCGGCCAAGCCACCAGGTGGCCGCCGCTCTACCCTAGGGGAAACCCTAGGGCGCCGACCTCCTCCTCCCTCCGTCCTATATATATTAGAGGATAGGGAGGATAGCCGCACGAGAAATAGCCGCGGCGCTGCCCTCCTCTCTCTCTCTCTCGTAGTTCCTCTCTCCTATTCCGTCGCTGCACCACTTGACGAAGCCCTACCGGGACAGCTCCACCACCACTGCCACCACGCCATCATGCCGCCACAGAACTTAGCCGCTACTTCACCGTTGCTCTCTAGATCGAGGAGGTGAAGGCGTCATCAAGCTGTACGTGTGCTGAACGTGGAGGTGCCATCCATTCGGCACTTTATCGAGATGTTTGTGATTCGATCGCAGGACGGATCTTGATTGGATCGTGAAGACGTTCGACTAAATCAACCGCGTTTCTTAACGCTCCCGCTTAGCGATCTACAAGGGTATGTAGATGCAATATCCCTCTCCTAGATGTTCACCTCGATAGATGGTATTGGTGAGCGCAGGGATATTTTTGTTTCCCATGCGACGTTCCCGAACAGTGGGTTCATGAATGCCCCATACACAAAAAGGGTCTAAGCGTGGATATTTACAAGTGACCTATGCACCTACAAGCAACAAGTAATATTAGAAGCTAAACTGCGATAGCAGAATGATGTAGTATAATACTCTCTCTAAACCACTATATACAATCTAATTACATCCAATATACTAATATATTGGATGTATAACATCTTATGCTATGGGCGAAGGGAGTATAACATGGGTAACAAACATAGACTTGGGAACCTGATATGTCTCAAACGTATCTATACTTTTTGATGGTTTCATGCTGTTATCTTGTCATCTTTGGATGATTTATGTACCTTTTATATCTTTTTTGGGGCTAACTTATTAATTCAGTGCCAAGTGCCAGTTCCCGTTTTTTCTGTGTTTTTGGCTCTTTTCAGATCTGATTTTGGAACGGAGTCCAAACGGAATAAAATCCCCGAAATGATTTTTTCCCGAATGAAAGAAGATCAGGGGGCCTATGGGCCAAGCCAGGAGGGCTACAGGGAGCCCACAAGCCCCGACTCCGCCACCAGAGGGGAGGCGGCGGTGGGCAGGCTTGTGGCCTCCCTGGCGCCCCCCTGACCTAGATCTTGCGCCTATATATTCCCTAAAAATCAGAAAAAATTAAGGGAGCCTCGAAAAAACTTTTCCGCCGCTGCAAGCTTCCGTTTCCGCGAGATCTCATCTGGAGACCCTTCCCGGCGCCCTGCCGGAGGGGACTTTGGAGTTGGAGGGCTTCTTCATCATCATCATCACCCCTCCAATGACTCGTGAGTAGTTCACTTCAGACCTATGGGTCCGTAGTTAGTAGCTAGATGGCCTCTTCTCTCTCTTGGATCTTCAATACAAAGTTCTCCATGATCTTCATGGAGATCTATCCGATGTAATCTTCTTTGGTGGTGTGTTTGTCGAGATCCGATGAATTGTGGACTTGTGATCAGATTATCTATGATATATATTTGAGTCTTTGCTTATTTCTTATATGCATGATTTTATATCCTTGTAGGTCTCTCCGAGTCTTGGGTTTTGTTTGGCCAACTCGATCTATGATTCTTGCAATGGGAGAAGTGCTTGGTTTTGGGTTCTTACCATGTGGTGACCTTTCCCAGTGACAATAGGGGCAGCAAGGCACACATTGAGTATTTGCCATCAAGGGAAACAAGGTGGGATGTGTCGTTGATATGAGATTGTCCATCTACATCATGTCATCTTGCTTAAGGCGTTACTCTGTTCTTTTGGACTTAATACACTAGATGCATGCAGGATAGCGGTCGACGTGTGGAGTAATAGTAGTAGATGCAGAAAGTATCAGTCTACTTGTTTTGGACGTGATGCCTATAGATGCAATCATTGCCATAGATATCGTCATGACTTTGCGCGGTTCTATCAATTGCTCGACAATAATTTGTTCACCCATCGTGTACTTGCTTTCATGAGAGAAGCCACTAGTAAACACTACGGCCCCCGGGTCTATTCACATCTATTGTTTACACCTCTGCTTTTACTTTGCTTTGTTACTTTGTTGCTTTCAGTTCTCACTTTGCGAACAATCTATAAGGGATTGACAACCCCTTCATAGCGTTGGGAGCAGGTTCTTTGTGTTTGTGCAGGCACTTGTGATACTCCTTCACTGGATCGATACCTTGGTTCTCAAAACTGAGGGAAATACTTACCACCGCTGCACTACATCACCCTTTCCGCTTCGAGGGAACACCAACGCAAGGCTCCAAGGCCATGGGGAAATCCTTTGCATATTTGCCTAGGAAGTCCCTAAAGGCGTAGCCGTAGCAGAAGGATTCCTGGTGCCGTTGCTGAGGAGAATCAAGACAAGAATAGTCTCCTGTCAGCACGTGTTTCTGGTGCCGTTGGAAGGTCTTTTGTTGCAGTAGCAGAAGTATTTCTAGCGCCGTTGCCGGGGAGGAGAGATCTATCCAAGTAGGTCTCACAAACTCATCTCTTGCATTTACTTTTTTGCCAGTTGCCTCTCGTTTTCCTCTCCCCCACTTCACATTTGCCGTTTTCATTTGCCTTTCTCCTTTGCCTTTTTCGTTTGCCTTTTTTGTTCGCCCTTTTCTCTCGTTTTCCTTTCTGTTGCTTGTGTGCTATGTGCCTTCAATATGCTTGCATCTTCGCTTGCTGAAAATCTAGTGATATGGATCCTCATCCACTTGCTAATCTCTTTAAGAGACCCACTTATGTGGAACGAATTGCTAGTGAGTTGAGGGCACTTGACTATCTTTATGGAGTTTTGCTTGAGATGCATGAATCTGAAAATTGGGAGGAAGAAATTTATGAAGTGATTCACGAGGGCTCCTTGGATGAAAAGCATGATTACAATGGTTCCACTATAAATCCTATTAGTGAAAATCATGCTAAAAATACGCAAAACCCTAAGCTTGGGGATGCTAGTTTTGCTATGTCCAGTACTTGTTGCAATAATCATGATTGGGGTGATGATCTTTCTTATGATCTTGAAAATTTGTTCAAACCTCATGATGAATATGATATTTGCAATAATATTGAAAGTGGGTGTGGAGAAGTCATGACTTTAGATGATAATCCCACTATTTTTGAAGAGCGTCAACTTTGCATGCCTGTGGATCCTGAAAAGAATATCCTATGGGATAGCTATATTGTTGAATTTGAATATGATCCCACATGTAAGTGTGATGAGAGAGGAAAATATTGTGGTAGAAGCCTTCATGTTACCAAATCACCTCTCGTGATGTTGAGATTGCTCTTGTATTTTCTTCTTCCTTGCATATGGCAGCTATTGGTTGTCTTGACAATTTGTTTTCCTATAAAATGCCTATGCATAGGAAGTATGTTAGACTTAGATGTGATTTTCACATGCTTTAGGATGCTCTCGTTGTGCTTCAATTCTTGTCTTTTGTGAGAGCATCACTGAATGCCTAGCTAAGGGCGTTAAACAAAAGCTTGTTGGGAGGCAACCCAACGAATCTATCCTTTTTCTTTCTATTTTGTGTTTTCCACACTTTCATAATTCTGTTATGATTGTGTTTTTTGTGTTTCTTTTTGTGTTTGTGCCAAGCAAAACCTTTATGGTTAGTCTTGGGGATGATCGTTTGGTCATGCTGGAAAAGACAGAAACTTTCTGCTCACGAAAAGATTTTTTTTTCTGTAAGAGATTTTGAGTTGATTCTTTTTGCTGCTGATTTCTACGCAAATTCTTCAGACTGTCGTAAGTTTTCAGAATTTTTGTTGTACCATAAGTATACGAAATATACAGATTGCTACAAACTGGTCTGTTGTTAACATATTCTGTTTTTGTTGTGTTGGTTGCTTATTTTGATGAAACTATGGATAGTATCGGGGGGTATTAGCCATGGAAGATTGAAAATACAGTAACCCAACATCAGCACAAGTAGAATTTAAGTTTGATACAGTACCTAAGGAAGTGGTGGTTTGCTTTCTCATACTAATGTTATCACGAGTTTCTGTTTAAGTTTCGTGTTGTGAAGTTTTCAAGTTTTGGGTGAAGTTCTTATGGACAAAGAGATAAAGAGTGGAAAGAGAACAAGCTTGGGGATGCCCAAGGCACCCCAAGAGATTCAAGGATGTCGTAAAAGCCTAAGCTTGGGGATGCCCCGGGAAGGCATCCCCTCTCTCGTCTTCAATCCATCGGTAACGTTACTTGGGGCTATATTTTTATTCACCACATGTTATGTGTTTTTGCTTGGAGCGTCTTGTATCGTAGGAGTCTTTTATTTTTGTTGTGTCACAATCATCCTTGATGCACACCTAGAGAGAGAGTCATGCACACACCGTGATTTTGTCGAGCTTCACTTATATCTTTTGGTAGACAATTTAGCTCACATGTGCTTCACTTATATCTTTTGAGCTAGATACTTTTGCTCTGTGTGCTTCACTGATATCTTTTAGAGCACAGTGGTGCGTGGCTTGGTAGTTGATCTATGCTTTGAAAGTAGTCTGAAAAGGGGTAGTTATCCAAAGGGATACGAAAACTTCCACCTTCATGTGCATTGAATAGTTAGAGAAGTTTGATTCTTCTCAATTAGTTTTGAGATATGGTTGTGGTAATATTGAAGTTATGCTAGTAAGGTGTTGTGGATCTAGAAATACTTGTGTTGAAGTTAGTGATTCCCGTAGCATGCACGTATGGTGAACCGCTATGTGATGAAATCTGAGCATGATTAGTCTATTGATTGTCATCCTTTGTGTGGCGGTCGGGATCGCGCGATGGTTTATACCTACCAACCCTTCCCCTAGGAGTATGCGTTGAATGCTTTGTTTCGATTTCTAATAAAACTTTTGCAACAAGTATATGAGTTCTTCATGACTAATGTTGAGTCCATGGTTTAGATGCACTTTCACCTTCCACCATCACTATCTTCTTAGTGCCGTGCAACTTACGCCGGTGCACAAAACCCACCATTAGCCTCCCTCAAAACAGCGACCATACCTACCTACTATGGCTTTTTCAAAGTCATTCCGAGATATATTGCCATGCAACTACCACCATGACATGTGCAACCACGTCTACATTGCCATTGCATGATCGTAAGATAGCTAGCATGATATTTCCATTAATGTCTATGCCATGCTAGATCATTGTCACGATACCCTACCAAAGGCATTCCATATAGAGTCATCGTTGCTCTAAGTTTTGAGTTGAAAGTGTGATGATCATCATTAATGGAGCATTGTCCCATGTGAGGAAATAAAAGAGGCCAAAGATGCCCACCAAAAAAAAGAAAAAAAGAGGCCAAAGAGCCCACCAAAAAAATGATAGAAAAAGAGAGAAGGGACAATGCTACCACTTTTCCACACTTGTGCATATTAAACACCATGATCTTCATGATTGAGAGTCTCTCGTTTTGTCACCACCATATAGCTAGTGGGGAATTTTAATTATATAACTTGGCTTGTATATTCCAATGATAGGCTTCCTCAAAATTGCCTTAGGTCTTCGTGAGCAAGCAAGTTGGATGCACACCCACTAGTTTTCTTTAAGAGCTTTCACATACTCTTAGCTCTAGTGCATCATTTGTATGGAAGTCCCTACTCATTCACATTGATATCTATGGATGAGCATCTCCACAACTCATTGATATGCCTAGTTAATGTGACTATCTTCTCCTTTTTTGTCTTGCAACCTCCACCACACTCCACACCATCTATAGTGCTATAACCATGGCTCACGCTCATGTATTGCATGAGAGTTGAAAAGGTTTGAGAAAGTAAAGGTGTGAAACAATTACTTGGCCAATACCGGGGTTGTGCATGATTTAAATTCGTTGTGCAATGATGATAGAGCATAGCCAGACTATATACTTTTGTAGGGATAACTTTCTTTTGGCCTTGTTATTTTGAAAGTTCATGATTACCTTGCTAGTTTGCTTGAATTATTATTGTTTCCACGTCAATAGCAAACTATTGTTTTGAATCTAATGGATCTGAACATTCGCGTCACATAAGAGGAGTTACAAAGGACATCTATGCTAGGTAGCATGAAAGCATCAAAAATTCATTCTTTATCACTTCCCTACTCGAAGACGAGCAGGAGTTAAGCTTGGGGATGCTTGATACGTCTCAAACGTATCTACAATTTTTGATGGTTTCATGATGTTATCTTGTCATCTTTGGATGTTTTATGTACCTTTTATATCTTTTTTGGGACTAACTTATTAATTCAGTGCCAAGTGCCAGTTCCTGTTTTTTCTGTGTTTTTGGCTCATTTCAGATCTGATTTTGGAACGGAGTCGAAACGGAATAAAATCCCCGAAATGATTTTTTCCCGAACGGAAGAAGTTCAGGGGGCCTCTGGGCCAAGCCAGGAGGGCTACATGGATCCCACAAGCCCCCACTCCGCCACGAGGGGGGAGGCGGCGGTGGGCAGGCTTGTGGCCTCCCTGGCGCCCCCTGACCTAGATCTTGTGCCTATATATTCCCTAAAAATCAGAAAAAATCAAGGGAGCCTCGAATTTTTTTTTCCGCCACCGCAAGCTTCCGTTTTCACGAGATCTCATCTGGAGACCCTTCCCGGCGCCCTGCTGGAGGGGACTTTGGAGTTGGAGGGCTTCTTCATCATTATCATCGCCCCTCCAATGACTCGTGAGTAGTTCACTTCAGACCTACGGGTCCGTAGTTAGTAGCTAGATGACTTCTTCTCTCTCTTGGATCTTCAATACAAAGTTCTCCATGATCTTCATGGAGATCTATCCGATGTAATCTTCTTTGGCGGTGTGTTTGTCGAGATCTGATGAATTGTAGATTTGTGATCAGATTATCTATGATATATATTTGAGTCTTTGATGATTTCTTATATGCATGATTTGATATCCTTGTAAGTCTCTCCGAGTCTTGAGTTTTGTTTGGCCAACTAGATCTATGATTCTTGCAATGGGAGAAGTGCTTGGTTTTGGGTTCTTACCATGTGGTGACCTTTCCTAGTGACAGTAGGGGCAGCAATGCACATATTGAGTAGTTGCCATCAAGGGTAACAAGGTGGGCTCTGTCGTTGATATGAGATTGTCCATCTATATCATGTCATCTTGCTTAAGGCATTACTCTGTTCTTTTGGACTTAATACACTAGATGCATGCTGGATAGCGGTCGACGTGTGGAGTAATAGTAGTGATGCAGAAAGTATCGGTCTACTTGTTTTGGACGTGATGCCTATAGATATAATCATTGCCATAGATATCTTCACGACTTTGCGCGGTTCTATCAATTGCTCGACAGTAATTTGTTCACCCATCGTCTACTTGCTTTCATGAGAGAAGCCACTAGTAAACACTACGGCCCCTGGGTCTATTCACATCTATCGTTTACACCTCCGCTTTTACTTTGCTTTGTTACTTTGTTGCTTTCAGTTCTCACTTTGCGAACAATCTATAAGGGATTGACAACCCCTTCATAGCGTTGGGAGCAGGTTCTTTGTGCTTGTGTAGGCACTTGTGATACTCCTTTACTGGATCGATACCTTGGTTCTCAAAACTGAGGGAAATACTTACCACCGCTGCGCTACATCACCCTTTCCGCTTCGCGGGAACACCAGCGCAAGGCTCCAAGGCCACGGGGAAATCCTTTGCATATTTTCCTAGGAAGTACCTAAAGGCGTAGCCGTAGCACAAGGATTCCTGGTGCCGTTGCTGAGGAGAATCAAGACAAGAACAGTCTCCCGCCAGCACGTGTTTCTGGCGCCGTTGGAAGATCTTTTGTTGCAGTAGCAGAACCAAAAACCAAAATAGGCATATTCTCACTACAAGAGGTTTAACATCAACCAAATATTGTCATTCATAATGGTATTGTTGAGATTGTATAGAACAAAGCTTGTACTTAACCATCAAATTGGATAATTGGACATCATAGAGTGAAAAAAGCAAACTATGCAAGAAAAATAGAATGGTGGGATGGGATGCTTTCTGGGGCCATTGAACCGGTATTGATCAGATTGTCCTTCACATCACGAATAACTAAATCAACAAGGCATACTACAAACAACCAAATATAGCAATTGAAACTGGACAAATGCTAACCACAAACAACCAAAAACCTTTTAAGGAGGCATATGCTCACTACAACAGACTTAACAACAACCAAATAGTAATTCATATCGGTATTGTTGAAAATGCATAAAATGTACCATGTGCGTAAACATCAAATTGTATGATTGAACATCACATTGTGAGAAAACTGAAATAAACACAGGCGTGTTAACTACACCAGCTTTAATAGGAACCAAGTGTGTGATTGAATAACCAAATATAGCAATTCAAACTGTACATATGTTCACTACAAACACCCAAAAATAGCTAAACAATGTATATGCTCACTACAGAGAAGCAAACATATGCATTCATGGAATTGAACTGAACAATTCATTCTCGAGCATATCAAATTGCAGTTTTGAACATTATATTTTGCATGACTGAAAAAGTTTAACACAACATGGTTAAACACCTAGCATGGCAAAAGCTACATGCATGATCATATGAAGTTTTCCCTTTTTGAGGAGACACGGCAAGCAAATCATTGGTTTCCTTAATTGTCACATATGGTCTCATTCCCCTTGGAAGAGACCGAACGATGGGTGCGCCCCGTGCGCTTCCTGTCCCTATTGTCGCAGCTTGGCTCCTTCCCTTTGGAAGAGCACGGCTGTAGGGTGCCCTCCCTGATGTCATGGATGGGCTATTTCCCCTTGGAAGAGATGGATAGGGGACCCTTGTCCTTGTTGTCATCGTAAGTGAGGCATGACTTGGTAGCTGACGATGTCAAGACATCACCTGGAACGCGACCTCCAGAAATGAAGGTAAATTCCTGACAACAAAGTAGAGTAGATCAACGGTGGGGCCATGAAGGAGATCCATGAGGGTTGAACCCGAGGGGTGGGGGTGCGACACTTAACCTGTGGGATAGCCCGTGTCAAGTCGTTGTTGTCGATGAGATGGATGTCATAGCCGGGAGCCGCGACATATAGACATGCACGGGAGTCCAACCCCTTGTGATGGATCTTTGTGAGGGGTGTCGGGCGTGGCGGCAGTGGTGGCGGCGGCGAGCTAGCTAGGGTTTGAGCGAGAGAGGAGCGGTGTGTGTGTGTGAGCGGAGGTTTTCCTCTTCTTTTTTGATGTAATTTGAGCAAAGATTTTGTGGTGGTGGGGGGTGGTGTTTGAGGAAATGTCACGACTACAGAAATTTTACTAGGTGGGAGTGTAATGCCGTGATGCCGGGGCTACTGAAAATATAGATTACATGATTGAAGCGGCACAGCCCGCGCGGGAGCAACAAACATCACACACTGCCAAAACATAATAAGTGTGTGCTAACAAATAGGAAAAACCCGTGGAACCGCCATTTTTCAAACTGCTCAAGGCGGTATATATTTTTGAGATTACGAGGGAGGTCTCGTGTAGCCCAATTCTGTGACCGTGCTGATCTGACAGGGCTCGACCGCGGCACACAGGTAGTCGGAGAAATGGTGTCTGTTGAGTGTACAATCACAAACGGTCGTTTTGTTCAAATCGTGTGCTATTTACTCCTATAATAATAATATAAATGGGCGTTTTACCAAAAATGCAGGAAATGGGTGAGAACACAAACACACCTACATGTGGAATAAATATATGTATGCAAAGGGTGGTTTGATATGTTCAAATACCCAATGCGCAACTTTGATGTAGCACACGTCTCATGTGCCGCCTCTTCGTGTCAGCGAGACGGAATCCTAGCTACGAATACATGCCCCTAACTAGGTCTCGCATCTCACCCTGCTGTAACAAGAAAATGAAACCTACATGAATCCAGCATGGTCAAACCACCCCCATCTTGCTTCTTATTGAAGGTGGACGGTGGCACATGCACCTCGCCACACGGACATCCCCGTGTGGGGACCCTGACTCATAAGTCGTGATCACCGAATATACGTGCACAGTGATCCGAAAGATCAATGCTCACTGACACACAGAAACTGAATAACAAGTGTCTTACATCCATTACGTACCATTTTACTCGAATATGGCCTTGATGGCCAAGTTTTCATATAATTGCAGCGGAAATCTTCATCGATAGCGTGAACCCATGCCATCTGCCTTAACCCTACATGCATTCTAACTTGGAAGCATCCTAGCTTGCACGAACATCACCAAGGTATTCTCCATCATATCCCATTCTCTCATGCCTGGTCAATAAAATAACCAGTGGCAAGCCAATGAGTACTTTGAATGTACTCGCAAGCAATCCATGTTTGGAACAAGGCAATAACAATGCATGATATATCACTAAGTAGGTGATTTGGCTAGTTTTGAGTGCAATGTCATGATCAATCAACTTGTAAAAGCATGCATCAACACGTTGCAGATATCAATACGAACACGCCATAGATATCATCATAAGCAGGGGTTGAACATCTCATGTTCATTTATCATGTCAAGTCATCCGATTTATCTCAAGTTTTATCTTTCCCACACCCACACCAAGTTTGTGAAAACATCTGTACATAGTCTAAGCAGGACTACCAACCTATCCTTGACCGTGGACATGGCTATTCGGATAATTTTATACTCTGTAGAGGTTACACACTGTACCCACAAGACTCAGGGAGCTTCCATGTCATCCACGACTAGTGGTATATTACATACCCGAGGTAAGCACACTAACAATGCAGTTCCCGTGGTGAGACTAAACAAAGAGTCCACTTGTTGGCCCATGTCCTCACGATGTACATCATATGAGCCTCGCTCAAGATCGTACCATCTGTGAGGGGACACAATGGTGTGCCCGGTGTGTGTGAAAGCAGCCCATGGTCACTACATCTCCAACGTATCTATAATTTTTGATTGTTTGATGCTATTATGTTATCATTTTAGAACACTTTTTATGCACTTATCTACCAATTTATATTATTTTTGAGCACTAACCTATTGACCCAGTGCCTAGTACTAGTTGCTATTTTCTGCATGTTTTTTCACTTTTCAGGTTCGAATACCACACGAAGCCCAATTGACCTGAATTTTTTTGTGAATTTTTATTGACCAAAACAAGATCGTGGAGCATCGGAAGAAGGCTAGAGGGCGCACGAGCCCCCCACAAGCCAACAGGGCATAGCCTGGGTGGTGCCCTGGTGGCTTGTGGCTGCCTCGTGGCTCTCCCGACCCTGTTCTCTCGCCTATAAATTCTTATGTACCCTAAAACCTCCGAGGGAGGTCCCGAAACACTTTTTTTGACTCCGCAAGTCTGTGTTCCAACGGGAGGTCATCTAGAGCTCCGTTTCAACACTCTGTCGAAGGGGGATTGATCATGGAGGGCTTCGTCATCAACCTTGTTGCCCTTATGATGATATGTGAATAGTTCACCATACAGGTCCATAGAAGTACCTAGATGGCTATCTCTCTCTCTTTGATCTTCAATACAATGATTATCGCATCTTCACTTTGATCCATATGATGTAACTCTTTTGTACGATGTGCTTGCTAGAATCCCATGAATTTTGGGTTTATGTTCAGATTATTCATGATAAATATTTGAGCCTCGTGTGATATATAATATGATTCTTATGTGCATGATTATGATAGCTTCATAATTCTCTTCGATCTATTGAAATAGTTTGGCCAACTAGATTTATATTTCTTCGGTGAGAGAGGTGCATTTTAGTAGGTTCGACCTGGCGACTCTCTATATCCCTGTGACAGAAGGGGACAAGTTACGTCTTTGTTTTGCTGCTACTAAGGGTGAAACGATGAGGTTTATTCATATATATTGAGTTTACTTTGTCTACATCATGTCATCTTATTCCAAGCATTACTTCGTTCGTGATGAACTTAATACGTAGAGAGGCAAACATAGAAGCGCTCTTGAAGTGAAGTAATAGTAATACGTGTAGGCATGAGTGGGCCTATTTGTTTACGGCCGTGATGCCTATTTACATGATCATTGCGGTGAAAATTGCATAACTATCCGCTCTTCTATCAATTACCCAACAATAATTTGTTTACCCACCGTGCGCTATTTTGATGAGAGATGCCATTAAGGAAAGCTATGGCCCTCGGGTCTATTCACAACATATTAATAAAACCTACAATACATTGCTGCCATTTATTTTTTTATTTTATTTTTCATTTTGCAATTATCTACATGCCTCATTCGCTTGCAAATAACGAGACCAAGGGGATTGACAACCCTCTTACCCGCATTGGGTGCGAGTTGTTTGTTCTTTTGTGTGCAGCCCCTGAAGACGGTTGTGGTTGATATTCCTATTGGTTTGATAAAACATGGTTTAATAACTAAGGGAAACAGTTACCCACTTTGTCTACGATAGACCTATCCTCTTCACGGAAAACTCAACGCGGACCACGAGTATCAAACCCAAACCCTAAGCCCAGGTTCACATGACTAGTTCGTTCATCATCATATTGCTTTGATACTCGTGATCAACGTTGGCTTTTCCATGAAGAGGAATGAGTTATTGCAACACAAAGTGGTTAAGTATTTCCCTCCTTTATGAAACCAAGGTTTATCTAACCAATAGGAATATCAACCACAACCGTGTTCACCGGCTACACACAAAAGAACCAATAGCTTGCACCCAACGTAGGCAAGAGGGTTGTCAATCCTCTTGTTCTCGTTATTTATAAGAGAATGAGGTGTGTAAATAATTGTAAAATGCAAAATAGAATAAAAGAAAATAAATGGCAGAAAGGTGATGGAGGTTGTAGCAATATGTTGTGAATAGACCCGGGGGCCACAACTTTCCCTAATGGCATCTCTTATGAAAATAGCACAAGGTTGGTAAGCAAATTACTGTTGGGAAATCGATAGAAGAGCAGATAGTTATGCGATTTTCACGGAAATGATAATGTAAATATAGGCATCACGTCCATAAACAAATAGTCCAACTCCTCCCGGCACATATTACTATTACTTCACTTCAAGAGCGCTTCTATGCTTGCCTCTCTACGTATTAAGTTCATGATGAATGAAGTAATGCTTGCAGTAGGATGACATTATGAAGACAAAGTAAACTCAACCAACATGAATAAAATCCATCGTTTTACCCTTACTAGCAGCAACACAAAGAAGCAACTTGTCCCCTTCTGTTAGTAGTATACAGAAACTCGCCAGGTTGAACCTACTACAAGACACCTCTTTCACCAAAGAAATATCAATCTAGTTGGCCAAACTATTTCAATAGATTGGAGAGAATTACGAAGCTATCATAATCATTCACATAAGAATCATATTATATATAAGAGGAGACTCTAATATTTATCATGAATAATCTAAACATTAACCCACAATTCATCAGTTCCCAACAAATGCACCGTACAAAAGAGTTACATCATATGGATCAAAGCTAAGATGCGATGATCATTGTATTGAAGGTCAAAGAGATAGATAGATAGATAGAGAGAGAGAGAGAGAGCGAGGGATTGCCATCTAGGTACTGCTATGGACTGGTAGGTCTATGGTTAACTACTCACACATCATGATGAGGGCAGCAAGGTTGGTGAAGAAGCCCTCCGTGATCGATCCCCCCTCCGACAGATGGCCTCCCGTTGGAACATAGGCTTGCGGGAGCGTAAAATGTGTTTCGGGACCTCCCTCAAAGGTTTTAGGGTAAATAAGAATTTATAGACTTGAGAACAAGGCCGGGAGAGCCATGAGGCGACCACAAGTCATCAGGGCGCCCCCAGGCCGCGCACTTTTGGCTTGTGGGGGGTTTCGTGCACCCTCCGACCTTCTTCCGATGCTCCACGATCTTTATTTGGTCCAGAAAAAATCACAAAAAGTTTCAGGTCAATCGGGCTTCGTTTAGTACCGGATCCCGAAAAGTGAAAAACATGCAGAAAATAGCAACTGCCACTCGACATTTGGTCAATAGGTTAGTGCTAAAAAATAATATAAATTGATATATAAGAACATAAAAACTGTTCTAAAATGATAACATAATAGCATGGTACAATAAAAAATTATAGATACCTTGGAGACATATCAAGCATCCCCAAGTTTAATTCATGCTCGTCCTTGAGTAGGTAAATGATAAAAATAGAACTTTTGATGTGACATGCTATCCATGATGTAATCTTGTGCATGTATGCTCATTGAGAAATGATGAATTAACATATATTAACACAACAATATTTATAAGTATAAGAAGCAAAACAATTATTTTTTCAAAGTGTATGATCCTCAAAGATTGTTTCACCCCAATCCATCTTTATTATATTAGCATGGCATGGCTCCATCTTCACCACATAACAACAAATGTCAAGCACCGCGGTGCCCAAGTGAGGCAATTGGATCATACCTTGTCAATATGCATCAACTTTTTTGTTCTTCACTCAATACATGAGCGTGAACCATTGGACATAACATATAGGTGGAATAGAATAAGGTGGTAGATTTTAAAGGGGTTGAAAAGTGGAGAAGATAGTATCATATGAACTAGGCATACCAATGGTCTATGGAGATGCCCATCGATAGATATTGAAACAAGGAGTAGGGATTGCCATGCAAATGACGCACTAGAGCTATAAGTGTATGAAAGCTCCACTAAATCTAGGTTGGGTCTGCATCCAACTTGCTTGCTCATCATGAGCTCGGGCATTTGAGGAAGTCCATTATCGGAATATACAAGCCAAGTTTATTTTTTTATTCCCACTAGCATATGAATGACACAACTTGAGACTCTCTACATGATGAACATGGTGCCACTTTTGAGGCACAACTGTGGTAAAGGATAGTAGGAAAGTCCCTTGTCTCTCTTCCTCTCATTCATTATATATATATATATATATATATATATATATATATATATATATATATATATATGGTGGGATAATTTGGCCTCCCCCATCATTATTTCGTCACCGGGACAATGCTCTAATAATGATGATCATCACCCTTATATTTGCTTACAACTCATGGATAACTCGATATGATGAATGAAAAAACATTACTCCAATATGAATGCCTCTCGCAGTGTACCATGATATGCAATGATCTAGCATGACATGTATTCAACATATGATATTTGATGGTTTTTCCATAATGCTAGTATGAATGGTGGCTTTGCCACAAATACTATGCTAGCTCTATATGAACATGCAAAGCAATTTGATGATGAACAAACTACTCATGTGAAGTGACAATGGAATTTGCATGGAAATATATCTCGAAATATCTAAGAAAATGCCATAATAGGTAGGTATGGTGTCTGTTTTGAGGAGGATACAATAAGGCTTATGTGCAATAGAGCGTATCATGTCATGGGGTTTGGATGCACCGACGAAAGTTGCACCAATCCTCGAGGTGAGAATGGGTTATGTGCGGTACTAGAGAGGCTAGCAAATATGATGAGGTGAGGTTGCGTATGTCCATTGTGTCACATAAGTCATAAAGAACTCATATAGTTATTGCAAAGTTTTATTAGCCTTATCACAAATAAAAGTACTACTCGCATGCCCCGAGGGAGAGGGTTGGTAGGAATTAACCATCGCGCGACTCCGACTCGAAACAACACTAGGTTTTCAACGAGGAATAAAAATGCATACACATCATCACCATGCCCTTTTAATTTTCGAGGTGTTCAAGGAGATTTAACATCTCTTAATATCAACACCTCTTTGAATTAATGATTATGCACTTACACCTCTCTAAATTAATGATTATGCACTTACACCTTTTCATATCACCATATCAATATCATTAACCACAATTTCTCTATATGTTCTACATGATGGTTTTAATTATCACTTATTGAACACTCATTATTTTTAATCTAGTCTTATGACCCATGAAAATTATCATCACTATTTACTAATTCTTAAGAAAATATAAGTGAGGAATGAGAGAATATTATTTCTATAAAATCTACACTCCACCATGCTCAAAAATATATAAGTGAAGTACTAGAGAAACTGCTAAGCTCAAAAGATATAAGTGAAGCACAACGAGTAATCTAACAAACATGATGATGGTTTCTCCCTCTCAAATAGGTGTCTCCAGCAAACAATGATTGTGTAAAACTTAAAATAAAATAAACAAAAGCAAATGACGCTCCAAGGAAAACTCATATCATGTGACGAATAAAAATGTAGCTCCAAGTAACATACCGATGGATTGAGATGAAAGAGGGGATGCCTTCCCAGGGCATCCCAAGCTCAAACGCTTGATTCTTCCTAGAATATTACCTTGGGGTGACTCGGGCATGTCCAAGCGTAGGCTCTTGCCACTTCTCACTCCCTTGTCCATCAAGATAATACCCAAAACTTGAAAACTTCAATCACACAAAACTCAACAAAACTTCATGAGATCCTTAGTATAGGCAACATAGTAAACACTTTTAGGTACTATTATAAATTGATTCTGCTTTTGCTTTAGCATAAGGTAGCACATTCTAACTTCTCCATGGCTTATACCCCGCCAATATAACCCATAGCATAACCAAAACAAGCAAACTATGCATGCAAAAATAGAATCTGTTTAAAACAGAACAATATGTAGTAATATATTTAATTGTTATTATTCTTCTCTAACTCCAAAAAATCTAAAAAATTAGGACGACCCGAGAAATTTGTATCTAAGCTCTTTAATAGTACAACCAGGGCTAAAATGAACAATATGATACTTGAAAATAGGTTCTTTTATCAGGTTTATAAAGTCGAGGTGAACACTAATCATTTTAAGATCATCGTTTCTTTTGTTAGGAGGTGTATTAACGCTGTTAGGAATGTATATAAATTGAGGACTCTTAATTTTAGAAGTACTATCATTAGTTTTGTATGGTGTAAAAGCGGAACCTACTTTGTCAATCACCTCCTCCATTTTATCAACTCTACTCAAACCTTGTTCCACCTTCTTATCAATAATAGTGTCCTTTTCCTTTAAGGATGTCAAGGTGATTCCTACACATGACACAAGCTGAGTGACATGATTGTGCATTTTTTTATCTAATTCCTCAATTGGTTTGTTAGTAACCATTTTACTTTCAATAGCATAAAGTCTTTGCATAACATGTTCCAGAGTTAAATTGGTTTCCTTAATGATAATGGGTGGTGTTCCAACAAGGTTTTCAATGGCATTATAGGAATCCAAAGTATGACACATCAAAAAGTTCCCATCGGTGATAGTGTCAAGCACGAATCTATACCAAGTGGCTACACGAGCATAAAAATTGTGAACCAAGGTAGTGGTGGATAGATTATTAGTTGATTTGTTTTGAGCGCAGTAAATCCTATAACATGCATTATTCAAACTTTCTCCTCCTTTTTTAAAAAAATTGACAAGATCATTATTGGGAGTAACGCGAAGAAAGGAAGAACTAGTCATGACTTCAAACAACAAAACTAGTAACAAGCAAAGGTAAATATTTTTCTATTTTTATTTTGTATAGGAGACAAAGTAAATATACCAGCAAATATAAAGAGGAACAAGTGAATGAAAAATTGTGTGGAGTTACTTGATAGTTGGTGATGATATTCCCCGGCAACGGCACCAGAAAAGATTCTTGATGATCCACAAGTATAGGGGATCGATCGTAGTCCTTTCAATAAGTAAGAGTATCGAACCCAACGAGGAGGAGACATAAATGATAAGCAGTTTTCAGCAAGGTATTCTCTGCTAGTAATAGTGATAGATAGTTTGGTAGCAAGGTAATTCATAACAAGTGACAAGTAACAATAGTAGAAAAGGTGCATTAAGATAGCCCAATCCTTTTTATAGCAAAGGACATGCTTGAAAGTACTCTTATATAAAGCAAGTGCTCCCGAGGATACATGGGAATATTTGTTTAGTCATGTTCATCATATTGAGTTGATTCACGTTTGCTACTTTGATAATTTAATATCTGTGTGGACCGGAGCTAAGGTACCGTTCTTACTTGAACTAACAACCTAGTTATGATTAAACCCTCTCGCAAGGATCCACAACTCCAAAGAAGAATTAAGATAAATCTAACGATAGCATGAAACACGTGGATCCAAATCAGCCCCTTATGAAGCAACACATAAACTCGATTTTAAGGTTCTGTCACTCTCGCAACCCATCATCTACTTCTTAGTCCACAGTGACTTCCCTTAGGCCCATAACATGGTGAAGTTCCATGTAGTTGACATTCTTCAAAATACCGAACAAATACCAATTTTATATGATTACTGATAACCAGACTTCTCCCATGTCCTCGGGAACAATAGTAACTACTCACACCTCATAAACATGTTCAACACAAGAGGTGTAACAAATATGATTAAGGATTTGAACATTATGTCTTCCACCAAGTAATCCAACTAGCATCAACTACAAGATGTAATTAACACAACTAGCAACCAATAGGTACCAATGTGAGATTTTGAGAGAAAGATTGGATACACGGGATGAACTAGGGTTGGATATGAGATGGTGTTGGTGAATATGTTGATGAAGATTGGTTCTCCCACGAAGGAGGAAGCATTTGTGATGACGATGGCTTTGATTTCCCCCTCATCGAGAGGAATTCCTCTCGCAGAATCGCTCTGCCGGAGACCAAAATGGCCTATTCCTAGGTTTCCGCCTCGAGACGACATCGTTTTTTCCCTAAAGTTATGTCTTGATTTTATCTAGGGTAAAACATGCCACATAGGAGAAGAGGGGCGTTGGAGGACCAGCAGGGGCCCCACAAGCCATCAGGGTGCGGCAATTGCCCAAGTCAGGCAGTTGGATCGGTCCTTTCCAATGTGCATCAACTTTTTATTCTTCACGCAATACATGAGCGTGAACCATTGGACATAGCATAAAGGTGGAATAGAGTAAGGTGGTAGGTTGCAAAGGGGTTGAAAAGTGGAGAAAATAGTCTCGTATCAACTAGGCATACCAACAGGTTATGGAGATACCCATTGATAGATATTGACACAAGGACTAGGCATTGCCATTCAAATGAGCACTAGAGCTATGAGTGTATGAAAGATCCACTGAAGCTAGGTGGGGTGTGCATCCAACTTGCTTGGTCATGACGACTTCAGGCATTTGAGGAAGCCCATTATCAGAATATACAAGACAAGTTTATATTTTTTTGATTCCCACTAGCATATGAATGATAAAACATGAGACTCTCTACATGATGAACATGGTGCCACTTTGAGGCACAAGTGTGGTAAAGCATAGTAGCAAAGTCCCTTCTCTTTTTTCGCTCATTCATTTTTATATGGTGGGCTCATTTGGCCTCCTCCATCTTTATTTCCTCACTGGTACAATGCTCTAGTAATGATGATCATCACACTTGAATTTACTTACAACTCATGGATAACTCGAGATGATGAATGAAGCGTCACGACTTCAATATGAATGCCTCTGGTAATGTACGAGGATGTGCAGTGATCTAGCGTGACATGTATTCAACATTTGATATTTGTTGGTTTTGCCACAATGCTACTATGAATGGTGGCTTTGCCACAAATACTATGTGAACTCTATATGATCATGCAAAGCAATATGATGATGAATGAACTAGTCATGTGAAGTGATGATGGAATTGGCATGGAAATATATCACGTAATGGCTATGGAAATGCTATAATAGGCAAGTATGGTGACTGTTTTGAGGAGGATATAATAAGGATTATGTGCAACATAGCGTATCATGTGATAGGGTTTGGATGCACCTGCGAAAGTTGCACCAATCCTCGAGGTGAGAATGGGCTATGCGCGGTACTAGACATGCTAGCAAATATGAGGAGGTGAGATTGCGTATGTCCATGGTGTCAGATTAGTCATAAAGAACTCATATACTTATTTCAAAGTTTAATTAGTCTTATCACAAATCAAAGTACTACTCGCATGCCCCGAGGGAGAGGGTTGGTAGGAGTTAACCATCGCGCGACTCCAATTCGAAACAACACCAGTTTTTAACGAGGAATAGAAATGCTCACACATCATCATCATGCCCTTTGAATTTTTTCACATGTTCAAGAAGTTTTATCGTCTCTTAATATCAACACCTCTCGGAGTTAATGATTATGCACTCACACCTTTCCATATCACTATATCTATATAATTAAGCACAATTTCTCTACATGTGCTACATGATGGTTTTAATTATCACTTACCGAACACTCATTATTTTTGATCTACTCCTGTGACCCATGAAAATTACTATCACTATTTATTAACTCTCAAGCAAATATAAGCAAGGAATAATAGCATATTACTTCTATAAAATCTATACGCCACCATGCTCAGAAAGATATAATTGAAGTACTGGAGCAACTCCTAAGCTCAAAATATATAAGTGAAGCACATAAAGTATTCTAACAAATCATTATGATGGTGTCTCTCTCTCTCAAATAGATGTGTCCAGAAAACAATGATTGTGGAAAACTGAAAATATAAATAAACAAAAGCAAACGACGCACCAAGCAAAACTCCTATCATGTGAAGAATAAAAATGTAGCTCCAAGTAACATACCGATGGATTGAGACGAAAGAGGGGATGCCTTCCCGGAGGATCCCCAAGATTAGACGTATGAGTATTACTAGAATATTACCTTGGGGGTGCCTTGGGCATCCCCAAGCTTAGGCTCTTTCCACTTCTCATTCATTTGTCCATCGAGATAATACTCAAAACTTGAAAATAGTTGGAGCTTGTTCGGTATGCCATTGAGAATAGCTCACCATGATGTTGTAGCGAAGTTTAGTGGACTCTCCTAGGGTAACCTGCATGAAGGTACCACCTGCAGCAGAATCTAGAAGACTTCAGGATGAAAAGTTTAGTCCCACATAGAAATTTTGAAGAATCATCCATAAGTTTAAACCATGAGTTAGGCAATTTCTTCTCATCAACTTCATTCTCTCCCAAGATTGAGCAACATGTTCATGGTCTTGTTGTTTAAAATTCATTATTTGATTTCTTAGGGAGATGATCTTAGCAGGTGGAAAATACTTGACAATGAAATCATCTTTACACTCATCCCATGTTCCAATACTATTACGTGGCAAAGATGAAAACAAAGCTTTTGCTTTACCTCTCAGTGAAAAAGGAAATATTTTTAATTTCATAATATCATTGTACAAGTCCTTTATCTTTTGCATATCACAAAGTTCCACAACAGTATTGAGGTGTGAAGCGGGATCCTCATTAGGACTTACCAAAAATTGATCTTTCATGCCAAGATTCAGCAATGAAGCATTAATATCAAAAGCATCCACACTAGTGGTGGGTGGTATAGGAGTACTAATAAAATAACTATTGTTAGTATTTGAAAAGTCACACAACTTAGTAGTATCTCGAGACATGGTGACTACGTGAGCAAAGTAACAAGTGTAACAAGCAAACTAGAGAGCGAAGATGTAATCTAGTGACAAGCTAAGCAAGCAAAGATAAATATTTTTGTATTTTTATTTTTTATAGGAGATAAAGTAAATATATCAGAAAATAAAAAGAGGAACAAATGAATGATATTTTGTGTGGAGTTACTTGATAGTTGGTGATGATATTCCCCGGCAACGGCGCCAGAAATCTTTCGTGATACTCGTGATATGCGTTGGGTTTTCTGTGTAGAGGAACGGGTTATCCCAGCACAAAGTGGGTAACTATTTGTCGGGACCCCGATCCTAAGCCATAGGAATCCAGCCTGTAACACATCGCAGCTCTTTGTGGTCTCACGCACGGTTAACTCCACGGCTGCAGCCTTACCTTAGCCGGGACCGTTTGCGTCTTTTGACTCACGTATGCGATAGGTGTCGCTAGCAATCCAATGTCAAAGAACCCGGATCGACATGTCTAGTCATAAACCAAAGTGGCAGTTCCGCACAAGGACACGCATACATGACCCAACAAAGCAGGTGTCGGTCATCAGCGAACGTAGACGAGTCGTAGCAAGCTACAAGGACTCCATTACGTCGCGTGACATTTCCCCAAAGAGGACAGACACAACAGCTAAGAAGGACACATGCCGGTCAACCAATGTGTCCGGAGCAGTAGCGGACTACCAAGGCTCGTTGGATCACAAGGGGGCATTTCCTTGTAAGGAGGGCTACTAAAGTTCACGACTAGGTATTCGAACCCCATACATATCAAGTATGACACACGTACGCATGGCATACCGATATGTATAGATACATCGATGGCATCACAACATAACCATAAACATACAACCTTTATTCAAGAGGCTTGGAAGAGCCACACACATAATATTACACATTAAGGTCTCTCGACCCATAATAGCAGTCATACAAATACAAGCCAGCGGAAGAGTTATAAACTGTCTGGGTACAGACAGTGCAACTAGAGGGCACATGGCCTGACTATACTATAGAGCCGACGTAGGGCCAGATCGTAGCTGGGACACCAGCTACTCGTCGTCGTCGATGTCTACGAAGAACCCTCCATTAGGGTCATTAGCAACCTCTGCAACATTTATTAAGCAAACATGAGTACGAAGGTACTCAGCAAGACTTTAGGAGAACTAACTACTCATGCAAGGTATCAAAAGGTACTATGGGGTTTCATGCGGGAAGCCATCATTTGACTCGTGGCTAGACAACTTGCATTTTGAAATTAGTTTTGACAACTTGATTTCTCGCACACGAGTCCACTAACACCACAACAATACACTATCGTGGAATCATTCCGTCTCCATACGGAAATGCCGTCCACGACACTCACGCTTATCTTGAAAAATTTTATGAGTAGCCATTGAAGTTATCTATGAACAACATATGTCTCCAAGTAGTCCATATCCGCGGACGCGGCTATTCGAATAGATCATAACCCTGCAGGGGTGTACTTCGTCACACAAGCTCTCGCCACTTATCGCCATGTGCACGTCATGCACCTCGGAAACCTTCAAGCGGAAGCCCAGCAAGGGAGTCGGCCACGACCGTTAACCACACTAGTACCTAGTCCAGGTTTATCGCCTATTTGAGAGTAACCCGTACGGAAGTCCGGCCGAGGTTTCCGCCACGGCCTCAAACGATGTGCGCAGGGTTCCCAAGCCCACCATCCGGGTGCCACTTGGTACACCGTGCCACTGCCTACCGCATCACGGTCCACCTCTCAGGTCAGCACCATGCACGGCCTCCAGCATTACTATAAACACCAGAAACTACTTGCAACTCCTGGACCGAGTACTACGCGATTAATAGGCCGAGCGGGGTCATATTTCAGGGCCCAGCATGTGGTAGTATCTAGTCTTGGATTACATACACGGAACTCAGTTCCTAAGGACGGTTCCAATGAAACAACCCACCATGTACTCCTACACAGCCTTTCACCGGTACCTTTACCAAATCAAATTCAACACACAACCTTTGCTTACCGAACACATTCCACATTTCTGTTCATCTCCCAGATGACAGACCATACACAACTCTAAGCATAGCATGCATAGCAGGATAAGGCACATCATAGCTCAAGCAACTACCAGGTATGCTAGGTTGCAAGGTTCGGCTATTTACTGTGACAAGGTTAAGTCATGCAAAGGAAGTGGGTCCAACTATCGTGGCAAAAGCAGTTGAAGCATTTGATCCTAATGCAATAAATAGGTGCAGGAGCAAGAACATGGGAGTTATCGGGATGATCAAAAGGGTTGCTTGCCTTGTTGCTCAGAGGAGGAACGATATCCGTCAGACGGATATTCGGTGGAATCCGGGGGTGCGGAGCCTACCGAAATGAATGGCAACATTCAATAACAATCATATGCACTCAAAATGATGCATGAGCATGGCATGAGAATGCAAGGTGATAAGTTATTATTTTCAACAGGTAATAGGTTTCGAGTTTATTTGAATCACATTCGAATAGCAATTCAAACGGTTATTCTCGGATACCGGTTTAATTGATTCGACCTGATGCTCGGATCAACTTGATGTTAACATGCATGAAATGTCATGTTATGGTACTGGTTTGTAATTAGGGCAGTGTGTGATCATTGCATAAATAATGGAATTTGAATATTTTTGCAAATTCCATTTATAAAGTGATTATAAGAATTGAATTATTCCTTATTTCACAATTTAGGGTTCTGTAACATTTTCAAACATGGTTGTAAATAGCATAACCAGAATCCTTGAATTTTTCTGATACTTTTTCATATATAAATTATTTTCATTGGAGTTACAGATTAATTTCTATGATTTTTACAAGTTTTAGCAATTTACTGGAATTATTTCTATACTGGAAATTCTATTTATTGCATCAGGCTGACGTCAGCAGGTCAGCCGACCTGTTCAGGTCAAACCTGACAGGGGGCCCCACTAGTCAGCCTTTCTAGGACTAATCCCGCGCTGACCAGCCCTAACTGAGGTTTGACTTGGCCTTGGGCCCACTTGTCAGCGAGAGATTAATCTCCTAATGTGCTGGATTAGCTTGCCACGTCGGCATCCACCGGCGGCGAGGTCGTCCTCGCCGGCGGGGAGCCTCCGGCGACAACCAGCACGGCGGAGGGGCTCGGAAACGGCGCACAGGGGGCCAAATGCTGCGCGAGGAGCACCAGAGGAACGACACGTCTCCCGCAACTTCATTTCTGCACCAAGCCGGGGCTGATCTGGCCGGAGATGACGCCGACGACAAGCTTGGCGGCGGCCAAGGCTCGGGCGTCGTCGGGGTCTTTGAATCAGGGGGATCTACGCTCGGTTCTTAGCTGCTACGGCATCTACGCGTCGTCCTGGAGCTGCTGGTGCCTTCGGAAGGACGGGCTGATCATCAGAGGGCTACCGGCGACGAGCGGCAGCGGCGGTCCTCGTCGGGCTCCGGTGAAACTAGGGCTAGAGGAGGGGATCGAGGGGGAAAACTTAGGGGAAACGACCGCATGCTCACGGGGAGTGCAGAGCAGAGCTTAGAGGGCTCGGGGAAGGCCTGGGGGCGACGGATCGACGGGAGAGGTCCGGCGGCCGGAGGTGGAAGACGACGGTGTTGCGGGCGTTGCAGGCGTCGAGGAAGCTTCGGCTTCTGCAGAGATGACCAGGGCGACGAGGCGGAGCTAAAGGCGTGCTCTGGGAGGGAATCCTATGGCCAGGGGCACGGGCAGCTCGAGCTCGAGCTCGGCTCTAATGGCGGCAGCAAGGAGGAGAAGGAGATCCGGGCGGAGGGAGAGAACCGAGGCGGGGAATGGATAGGGGAGGCTCTGGGGAGCTTATCCCCGTCGTCGCCAGCGCGAGGCGGCGGCCAGGCAGGCACGCAGGTGCGTGGCCCCGCCGGAGGGGGCGGCGGCCACCTCCTGCTGCCTACTGGCGCGAGGGAGGGGACGAGCGGGGAGATGGGCCGGGCCAGGCTTGGGCGACAGGTAAGTTTTTTTCCATTTTCTCTGTTTTTGTTTTTCTGTTTTGCTAACTATTGTTTTGTTAATTATTTCAGCTCCAAAACAAAAAGTAAAAACTATTTTAGACCTCCTGCAATATTTATTATAATATCCCCACTCATATCCAAGGTTTTCAACATTTTTGGAAATTTTTAGATTCTGATTTCAAATTTTAAAGTTTGAAACCAGTGGCTTTTGCATTTATTTAAAATGCTTAAAGTGTCAAGAAAATAGTTTTCTCCAATGCTCATTTACTTTCATGATCTATCTGAAAGTTTGAACATTTCTTGAGGCCATTTTGGGTTCATTGATTTTGAACTAGTTTGAGATTTCCTTTAATTGAAATGGTGGCTAGGGTTTTGAGTATTTCCTTTGCCACTTTGTTGTTTTTGTTGAAACTTCTTAGTTGCAAATGCAAAGAAGACATGAGCACAATGCTATCTTGCTTAAGGGTTAGGGATGTGACAACTCACCCCCACTCAAAAGAATCTTGTCCCGAGATTTAGAAGTCGTCGGGAATAACGCAGGATACTCAAGTCGGAGACGATCCTCTCTTTCCCAAGTTGCCTCCTTTTCAGAATGATTTGACCATTGAACTTTAAGAAACTTGAGGTTTCGACGTCGAGTGGTACGCTCAGCTTGATCAAGAATACGCACGGGGTATTCTCGGTAGGAAAGATTATCTTGTAGATCAAGCGTTTCGTGGTCCACTTCACGGATAGGATCCGAAAAGCAACACCTGAGTTGCGAGACGTGGAAAACATCATGAACCTTGGAAAGATGCGGAGGAAGTTCCAACTGGTAGGCAACTTCTCCTCGTTTGGCAAGAATGCGAAAAGGACCAATGTAACGAGGAGCCAATTTGCCCTTGATACCGAATCGATGGGTACCCTTCAAAGGTGTAACCCGAAGGTAAGCCTTCTCGTCAACTTCAAAGGTCACAGCCTTATGATGACGATCATATTGGCTCTTTTGACGAGACTGGGCTGTTTTCAACTTTTCACGAGTAATGCGAACCCGCTCTTCTGCATCCTGGATCATGTCCGGGCCAAAGAGTTGCCTCTCTCCGGTTTCTGACCAATTAAGAGGGGTTCGACATCTTCGTCCATAGAGAACTTCAAAAGGGGCTTTGCCCAAGCTTGATTGATAACTATTGTTATAAGCGAATTCGGCGTATGGAAGGCACTTCTCCCAATTCATACCGAATGAAATAACACAAGCTCGGAGCATATCTTCTAGGATTTGATTTACTCTTTCTACTTGACCACTTGATTGAGGATGGAAAGCAGTGCTAAAAGATAAGTGAGTCCCCATGACATTCTGAAAACTTTCCCAGAAGCGAGAAGTAAAGATACTTCCACGGTCCGAGTTAATTTCCAGGGAACACCATGAAGAGACACTATTCGAGAGATATATAACTCTGCTAGCTGGCTAGCTGTTATACTCTCACGAACAGGAAGAAAATGAGCCACTTTGGAAAGACGGTCAATGACCACAAAGATAGCATTATTTTCTTTCTTGGTCTTGGGAAATCCGGTAATGAAATCCATGCTAACTTTATCCCATTTCCATTCAGGAATAGCTAAAGGTTGAATGGTGCCAGCAGGCCTTTGATGTTCTGCCTTAACTCGGCGGCAAACGTCGCAGTTAGCAACGAACTCAGCAATTTCTCTCTTCATCCTAGTCCACCAGAACCTCTGGCGTAGGTCCTGATACATCTTAGTACTACCGGGATGAATGGTGAGAGGGGAATCATGAGCCTCCTTAAGGATTAACTGCCTTAGATGTGGGTTCTTAGGAACCACTAAACGATTCTGGAAGAACACAACACCTTGATCATTCATGGAAAATTCTTTAGCGTTTCCGCTAAAAATATTCTCCTTGATCCGTGATATACCCTTGTCACGCTTTTGGCCAGCTATAATTTGATCCTTAAGAGTAGGCTTCGCCACCAGGGTAGAAAGGAATCCTTGAGGAACAATATGAAGATTCAACTTCCGAAAGTCCTCATGGAGATGTGGTTGACCTTGTTGTAGCATCAAATTGTTACAATAAGATTTACGACTTAGTGCATCGGCCATAACATTGGCCTTCCCCGGGGTGTAAGTTATCCCTAAGTAGTAATCCGAGATCAACTCAACCCACCCTCTTTGCCTGAGATTCAAATCCGGCTGGGTGAAGATATATTTCAGACTTTGGTGATCAGTGAATATTTCGCAACGATTACCCAAAAGGTAATGTCGCCAGGTTTTTAGTGCATGGACCACAGCTGCAAGCTCAAGGTCATGTGTGGGATAATTATCCTCATGTGGACGCAACTGTCGAGATGCGTATGCGATCACATGACGATCTTGCATGAGAATGGAACCTAATCCTTGTCGCGAGGCGTCGCAATAGATAACAAAGTCCTTAGAAAAATCGGGTGGTAGCAACACAGGTGCGGAAGTCAGGCGTCTTTTCAGTTCCTGAAAACTATGCTCACACTGTGGTGTCCACTCGAACTTTTTATCCTTCTTGAGGAGTTCAGTTAGAGGCTTTGCAACCTTGGAGAAATTCTCGACGAAGCGGCGACAATAGCTCGCTAGACCAAGAAAACTCCTAACTTGCTTAACCGATTCAGGTTGAGTCCAATCAAGGACAGCTTGAACTCTCTCGGGATTGACATCAATACCTTTACCAGAGATTACGTGGCCTAGATAGGTCACTTCTGGTAACCAGAATTCACATTTTGAAAATTTGGCATAAAGGTGATGCTCTCGAAGTTTCATCAATACCAGCCTTAGATGCTCGGCATGTTCTTGTTCATTCTTTGAGTAGATGAGAATATCATCGAGGTATACTACGACGAATTTATCCAAATACTCCATAAAGATTGAATTCATGAGTCGAGAGAAGGTGGCTGGGGCATTGGTTAAACCGAAGGACATAACGGTGTACTCATATTGGCCATAACGAGTAACAAAAGCCGTTTTTGGAATGTCCCCGTTTTTAATCTTGATTTGATGGTATCCCAACCTCAAATCCATTTTGGAGAAGACTGAGGATCCAGCGAGCTGATCATACAGATCGTTGATCCTGGGGAGCGGATACTTGTTCTTTATGGTGACCAGATTAACCGGTCGATAATCCACAACCATCCGATCCGTTCCGTCTTTCTTCTTGACGAAGAGGACGGGACAAGCCCAAGGAGAAGAGCTAGGACGAATGAAACCCTTGCTCAAGGCCTCATCTAGTTGCTTCTTAAGTTCGGCTAGCTCTAGGGGTGCCATCTTATAAGGTCTTCTGGCTATTGGGACAGTTCCCGGAACAAGGTCTATCACAAACTCTACATCTCTGTCAGGTGGAATTCCTGGCAGTTCCTCTGGAAAAACATCCGGGAATTCACGGACTACCGGAATGTCTTCAAGTTCCGGAAGAGGGTTGGCATTTAAGGAATAGAGCTGGCATTTGGCAACTCGAGTAGAGACATTTACTATCTCACCCGAGGGATGGGTAAGCTGGACATTTCTAGAGTGAGTATCAATCTTGGCATAGTGAGCTGACATCCAGTCCATGCCCAAGATGATATTAATATCCGAAGATTTCAATGCTATCAATGAGGCTAGAAAAACTAGCCTGTCTACTAGAATTTCATTGTTATAGGTTATCCTAGAGGTTTGCCATTTACTACCAGGGGTTTGGACAACCAATGGGATTGGCATATCACCAAATGACATGTTATGCAACTGTGCATAACTTTCTGAAATGAAGGAATGAGAAGACCCAGTGTCAAAGAGAACAGACACTGGGTGATGATTAACAAGAAGCGTACCCAGCATGATGTCGGGATCCTCTGCAGCTTCTTCTGCTAATACATAGTTCACACGGCCACGTGCAGGAGTTGGCTTCACATAATAAGCTTTGCCCGACTTGGCCTGCCCGACGGACTTTCCGGGTTGCTTGGCACCCACATTCTGAGGACACTCACGGGAATAATGCCCTGGTTCTCCACACTTGTAGCATATCACCTGGTTGGCACGTGGTGCAGCATTGCTAGCTGGACCACCATAAGCTTTTGCTGGAGGGTTGGCCTGATTCGTCTGAGGCGCCACGTAGGATGGCCTCGGAGTGTATCTTGGCGGCAGAGAACTGTTTGGAACCCACAGCCTGCGTTTTGGAAACGCGGAACCAGAAGACGAGCCAAAGTCACGCGAATGCTTCCTTGTGGCTTCGAAGTCAGTATGACCAGTCTCGGCACTGATCGCTTTGTTGACAAGGGCTTGAAAGCTTGCACACTCATGGAGGCGCAGGTCACGACGGAGCTCAGGGCTCAGACCCTTACGGAATCTTGCTTGCTTCTTGGCGTCGGTAGACACCTCCTCTGTTGCATAGCGGGCGAGATTACCGAACTCGCGGCTATAGGCATCCACAAACAACTTGCCCTGAGTGAAGGCACATAACTCCTCTCTCTTGCTGTCCATCAGGCCCTCTGGAATATGGTGCAGACGAAAAGCTGCACTGAAGTCTGCCCATGTGGCCACTGGTTCAGCGGGACGCATAGCTTCAAAATTCTCCCACCACAGATTGGCGGGTCCCTCCAGGAAATACGCCGCAAAGGCCACCTTGTCGGCCTCAGACACATTCGCCGAGCGAATCTTGCGTGAGATGCTGCACAGCCAGTCATCAGCGTCGAGGGGATCGACGGAATGATGAAACTTTGGAGGATTCAGCTTCACAAAGTCATTGAGGGACACTGCAGCATTCCTAGGCTGTCGAGCCGTATTCTGCTCAATACGCTCTAGCAGTCGATTGGTCTCCCTTTTGTTTCTTTCTGCCTCAAGCATCACTTCTACCAGAGAAGGTGGGTGAGGCAGGTCTTCCTGCGACGCTTGACTACCCTCACCTTGCTCATGAGAAGGGGCACGGTTCAACCTGGTGAACACCATCCTGACAAACAAACTCATAGCTTAGACCAATATCATATCAATACTAGCTATGGATTAAGAATGTACTGAACACACGGAATGCGGAAATGAATATCCGAACAACATGGTAACAAGCAACTGCTATATATACACCATGGTTCATACACACCCTTACATAGTTCAGTACAAACTTACCCGAAGAGCAAACTACTGAAATGGTGGAACTACTCATCAGAGGCTTACAAGCTTCCTATACATTATTTATCTAGGCCTCCGGAATTCATTTCACATTACTACCATACTTCACAAGTCACGCAGGACTGTGAACGTACGGCTACTACCATACTATCCTTCCGCTCACAGCTCAGGCATCCGCATAGAACATCTCATAGAGATTACCTCCATGACCTGGAAGCTCAACCTGCGGATCAGGAAACACTCTAGCCTGAGATCCCTGGGATCCATAAGGACACAGATGTGGCCTTGGTCCCCTGACTGGTGGTAAGAGGGGTCCCCGAAGAGGTGTGACTCCTCCTATAGCTGGCCAGTCAACGTGGGCCGGAAGATGGGTCCTAACAGGGTTCAGCATCTCCATCTCTCCATACCCTGTCTGGACTACCGATGCCAGCTGCGTCAAAGCTGTCCACAGACGGGCACGGGTAGCATAAAGCTCCATGCGGAGAGCACGAGCATCCTTGTCTCTGTTCTCTAGCATCTCAACAGTGGACTGCAGAAGTGGATCCTCCATAGAAGAATCAAAATAGACTCCACTGAGGTATCCCTCTTCACCAGACTGAGAGGCCGGAACATAGCAGAACTCTGAATTCTGTAGCAGTGCATGTCTCGCTCTCATAATAGTCAGCATTGAATAGGCAGCATTCTGTACTGCCATGTCAACGGTGACCCCAACCCATAGGACCAATGGATTGGCTTCTCCGCTCCACGGTAGTCTGGGAATACCCTAACAGTGCAGATGTACTGGCTCTGGTTGAAGTCCCGGTACTGTTCCTCCACTGTGTACTCGGGGTACCAGCGGTAACCGCACACCAACATCACCCTGACCAGCATGGCCGTATGACCCGGTACATCAATGCACCTGGTCAGACGTACCACCTGACGAGAAGGACGGCCAGGCATCTGTAATTAGAGAGTAATGCAAAAACATTAGAGCTCTGAATGCAAAATTGGGCAGCATAACGGCTGTAAATCCTCAAAACAAATTTGAGACAACCCAAAATGGAATAGCGTAACCACTCAACTATCAATTTCAACTCTCTGATCATCAAACTTACTTCCTGCTTCCTAGGTATAAAAGAAACCCAATATCTCTCGACCCGTAGTCCTATAAGCTACCGATCGGAAACACGAGCCTAGGAGAAGATGAGAAATCTAGTCCTTAATTCCCGCGGAAAAGACGAGGATGACCAGGATAGAATATCTTGAGAAGAGAACAAGAGTGTTACGTTCCCTTCCACAAACAATTCCCTTATATATAACTAAGAAATTCTAGACTCAACTTTGACCAGTTTGGCTTAGTAATCCTACAGTCAGTCAGGCTCTGATATCAATGCTGTCGGGACCCCGATCCTAAGCCATAGGAATCCAGCCTGTAACACATCGCATCTCTTTGTGGTCTCACGCACGGTTAACTCCACAGCTACAACCTTACCTTAGCCGGGACCGTTTGCGTCTTTTGACTCACGTATGCGATAGGTGTCGCTAGCAATCCAATGTCAAAGAACCCGGATCGACATGTCTAGTCATAAACCAAAGTGGCAGTTCCGCACAAGGACAGGCATACATGACCCAACAAAGCAGGTGTCGGTCATCAGCGAACGTAGACGAGTCGTAGCAAGCTACAAGGACTCCATTACATCGCGTGACATTTCCCCAAAGAGGACAGACAAAACAGCTAAGAAGGACACATGCCGGTCAACCAATGTGTCCGGAGCAGTAGCGGACTACCAAGGCTCGTTGGATCACAAGGGGGCATTTCCTTGTAAGGAGGGCTACTAAAGTTCACGACTAGGTATTCGAACCCCATACATATCAAGTATGACACACGTACGCATGGCATACCGATATGTATAGATACATCGATGGCATCACAACATAACCATAAACATACAACCTTTATTCAAGAGGCTCGGAAGAGCCACACACATAATATTACACATTAAGGTCTCTCGACCCATAATAGCAGTCATACAAATACAAGCCAGCGGAAGAGTTATAAACTGTCTGGGTACAGACACTGCAACTAGAGGGCACATGGCCTGACTATACTATAGAGCCGACGTAGGGCCAGATCGTAGCTGGGACACCAGCTACTCGTCGTCGTCGATGTCTACGAAGAACCCTCCATTAGGGTCATTAGCAACCTCTGCAACATTTATTAAGCAAACATGAGTACGAAGGTACTCAGCAAGACTTTAGGAGAACTAACTACTCATGCAAGGTATCAAAAGGTACTATGGGGTTTCATGCGGGAAGCCATCATTTGACTCGTGGCTAGACAACTTGCATTTTGAAATTAGTTTTGACAACTTGATTTCTCGCACACGAGTCCACTAACACCACAACAATACACTATCGTGGAATCATTCCGTCTCCATACGGAAATGCCGTCCACGACACTCACGCTTATCTTGAAAAATTTTATGAGTAGCCATTGAAGTTATCTATGAACAACATATGTCTCCAAGTAGTCCATATCCGCGGACGCGGCTATTCGAATAGATCATAACCCTGCAGGGGTGTACTTCGTCACACAAGCTCTCGCCACTTATCGCCATGTGCACGTCATGCACCTCGGAAACCTTCAAGCGGAAGCCCAGCAAGGGAGTCGGCCATGACCGTTAACCACACTAGTACCTAGTCCAGGTTTATCGCCTATTTGAGAGTAACCCGTACGGAAGTCCGGCCGAGGTTTCCGCCACGGCCTCAAACGATGTGCGCAGGGTTCCCAAGCCCACCATCCGGGTGCCACTTGGTACACCGTGCCACTGCCTACCGCATCACGGTCCACCTCTCAGGTCAGCACCATGCACGGCCTCCAGCATTACTATAAACACCAGAAACTACTTGCAACTCCTGGACCGAGTACTACGCGATTAATAGGCCGAGCGGGGTCATATTTCAGGGCCCAGCATGTGGTAGTATCTAGTCTTGGATTACATACACGGAACTCAGTTCCTAAGGACGGTTCCAATGAAACAACCCACCATGTACTCCTACACAGCCTTTCACCGGTACCTTTACCAAATCAAATTCAACACACAACCTTTGCTTACCGAACACATTCCACATTTCTGTTCATCTCCCAGATGACAGACCATACACAACTCTAAGCATAGCATGCATAGCAGGATAAGGCACATCATAGCTCAAGCAACTACCAGGTATGCTAGGTTGCAAGGTTCGGCTATTTACTGTGACAAGGTTAAGTCATGCAAAGGAAGTGGGTCCAACTATCGTGGCAAAAGCAGTTGAAGCATTTGATCCTAATGCAATAAATAGGTGCAGGAGCAAGAACATGGGAGTTATCGGGATGATCAAAAGGGTTGCTTGCCTTGTTGCTCAGAGGAGGAACGATATCCGTCAGACGGATATTCGGTGGAATCCGGGGGTGCGGAGCCTACCGAAATGAATGGCAACATTCAATAACAATCATATGCACTCAAAATGATGCATGAGCATGGCATGAGAATGCAAGGTGATAAGTTATTATTTTCAACATGTAATAGGTTTAGAGTTGATTTGAATCACATTCGAATAGCAATTCAAACGGGTATTCTCGGATACCGGTTTAATTGATTCGACCTGATGCTCGGATCAACTTGATGTTAACATGCATGAAATGTCATGTTATGGTACTGGTTTGTAATTAGGGCAGTGTGTGATCATTGCATAAATAATGGAATTTGAATATTTTTGCAAATTCCATTTATAAAGTGATTATAAGAATTGAATTATTCCTTATTTCACAATTTAGGGTTCTGTAACATTTTCAAACATGGTTGTAAATAGCATAACCAGAATCCTTGAATTTTTCTGATACTTTTTCATATATAAATTATTTTCATTGGAGTTACAGATTAATTTCTATGATTTTTACAAGTTTTAGCAATTTACTGGAATTATTTCTATACTGGAAATTCTATTTATTGCATCAGGCTGACGTCAGCAGGTCAGCCGACCTGTTCAGGTCAAACCTGACAGGGGGGCCCCACTGGTCAGCCTCTCTGGGACTAATCCCGCGCTGACCAGCCCTAACTGAGGTTTGACTTGGCCTTGGGCCCACTTGTCAGCGAGAGATTAAGCTCCTAATGTGCTGGATTAGCTTGCCACGTCGGCATCCACCGGCGGCGAGGTCGTCCTCGCCGGTGGGGAGCCTCCGGCGACCACCAGCACGGCGGAGGGGCTCGGAAACGGCGCACAGGGGGCCAAATGTTGCGCGGAGAGCACCAGAGGAACGGCACGTCTCCCGCAGCTTCATTTCTGTGCCAAGCCGGGGCTGATCTGGCCGGAGATGACGCCGGCGACGAACTTGGCGGCGGCCAAGGCTCGGGCGTCGTCGGGGTCTTTGAATCAGGGGGATCTACGCTCGGTTCTTAGCTGCTACGACATCTACGCGTCGTCCTGGAGCTGCTGGTGCCTTCGGAAGGACGGGGTGATCATCAGAGGGCTACCGACGACGAGCGGCAGCGGCGGTCCTCGTCGGGCTCCGGTGAAACTAGGGCTAGAGGAGGGGATCGAGGGGGAAAACTTAGGGGAAACGACCGCATGCTCACGGGGAGTGCAGAGCAGAGCTTAGATGGCTCGGGGAAGGCCTGGGGGCGATGGATCGACGGGAGAGGTCGGCGGCCGGAGGTGGAAGACGACGACGTTGCGGGCGTTGCAGGCCTCGAGGAAGCTTCGGCTTCTGCAGAGATGAACAGGGCGACGAGGCGGAGCTAAAGGCGTGCTCTCGGAGGGAATCCTATGGCCAGGGGCACGGGCAGCTCGAGCTCGAGCTCGGCTCTAATGGCGGCAGCAAGGAGGAGAAGGAGATCCGGGCGGAGGGAGAGAACCGAGGCGGGGAATGGATAGGGGAGGCTCTGGGGAGCTTATCCCCGTCGTCGCCAGCGCGAGGCGGCGGCCAGGCAGGCACGCAGGTGCGTGGCCGCGCCGGAGGGGGCGGCGGCCACCTCCTGCTGCCTACTGGCGCGAGGGAGGGGACGAGCGGGGAGATGGGCCGGGCCAGGCTTGGGCGACAGGTAAGTTTTTTTTCCATTTTCTCTGTTTTTGTTTTTCTGTTTTGCTAACTATTGTTTTGCTAATTATTTCAGCTCCAAAACAAAAAGTAAAAACTATTTTAGACCTTCTGCAATATTTGTTATAATATCCCCACTCATTTCCAAGGTTTTCAACATTTTTGGAAATTTATAGATTCTGATTTCAAATTTTAAAGTTTGAAACCAGTGGCTTTTGCATTTATTTAAAATGCTTAAAGTGTCAAGAAAATAGTTTCCTCCAATGCTCATTTACTTTCATGATTTATCAGAAAGTTTGAACATTTCTTGAGGCCACTTTGGGTTCATTGATTTTGAACTAGTTTGAGATTTCCTTTAATTGAAATGGTGGCTAGGGTTTTGAGTATTTCCTTTGCCACTTTGTTGTTTTTGTTGAAACTTCTTAGATGCAAATGCAAAGAAGACATGAGCACAATGCTATCTTGCTTAAGGGTTAGGGATGTGACACTATTTCCCTAAGTTATGAAACCAAGGTTTATCGAACCAATGGGAATATCAACCACAACTCTCTTTAGCAGATGCAGAAAAAAATAGCTTGCACCCAACGCACGCAAGAGGGTTGTCAATCCCCTTGGTCTCATTATTTGCAAGCGAATGACGTGTGTAGATAATTGTAAAATCAAAAATAAATTAAATAAAATAAATGGCACCAAGGTATTGGAGTTTTTAGCAATATGTTGTGAACAGACCTGGGGCCATAGCTTTCCCGAATGGCATCTCTCATGAAAATAGCACAAGGTGGGTAAACAAATTACTTTTGGACAATTGATGGAAGAGCGAATAGTTATGTGATTTTCACGACAATGATCATGTAAATATAGGCATAACGTCCATTAACAAATAGGCTGACTCCTGCCTGCGCCTATTACTATTACTTCACTTCAAGAGTGCTTCTATGCTTGCCTCCCCACGTATTATGTTCATGACGAACGAAGTAATGCTTGGAGTAAGATGACATGATGTAGACAAAGTAAATTAAACCAATATGAATAAAACCCATAGTTTTACCCTTAGTAGCATCAACAGAAGGACACAATTTGTCCCCTTCTATCACTGGGATATAAAAACTCTCTAGGTTGAATCTACTACAACACACCTCTCTCACGGAAGAAATATCAATCTAGTTGGCGAAACTATTTCAATAGACCGAAGAGAATTATGAAGCTATCATTATCATGCACATAAGAATCATATTACATATGAGAGGAGACTCAAATATTTTTCATGAATAATCTGAACATAAACCCACAATTTATCAGATCCCAACAAACGCACCATACAAAAGAGTTACATCATATGGATCAAAGCAAAGATGCGATGATCATTGTATCGAAGATCAAAGAGAGAGAGATAGAGGTTGCCATCTAAGTACTTCTATGGACCCATAGGTCTGTTGTGAAGTACTCACACATCATCATGAGGACAACAAGGTTGATGAAGAAGCCCTCCGTGATTGATCCCCTCCGGCAAAGTGTCGGAACGGATCTCTAGGTAGCCTCCCATTGGAACAGAGACTTGTGGCAGCGTAAAAAGTGTTTCAAGACCTCCCTCAAAGGTTCCAGGGTAAATAAGAATATATAGGCGAGAGAACGGGGTCACGAAAGCCATGAGGCGGCCACAAGCCATTAGGGCGCCACCTAGGTCGCGCCCTGTTGGCTTATTGAGGCCTCCTGCGCCCTCCGGCCTTCTTCCGATGCTCCATGGTCTAGTTTTTCTCTAGAAAAAATTAACAAAAAGTTTCAGGTCAATTGGGCTTCGTTTGGTATTGGAACCTGAAAAGTGGAAAACATGCAAAAAACTGCAACTCACATTGGGCACTGGGTCAATAGGTTAGTGCTCAAAAATAATATAAATTGGTTGATAATTGCATAAAAAGTGTTCTAAAATTATAACATAATAGGATGGAACAATAAAAAATTATAGATACATTGGAGACATATCACCCTACCTAGCGCGACCCCGTATCGAGAGAGTGACTCGGCTCCCCCGCCACTAGTAATGCGAGCTTTGTGCTAGCTTCGACCAAGGTAATCAACAAAGCCCCATCCCATAAAGGTGTATCGTGGTCGCACATGTAAGGTTGGGACGGTCCGCAAATTTTAAATACAATCTGTTTTCCAAAGCACACACACCACTTCCTTCTCAAGTGGTTACGTAACTCAACACCATTTCCCTTGGGCATCAATGCCACCCGATGGGGTTTTCGAAAGGTCTTTGAAATCATTTATTTTTTGTCACCATGCATATTCCCATACCACTTTCATAGCAACTACCTTAGCATCCTAACTACTTCCCACCTGCACAACCCTCATAGGAAGGTAGGGTCATGTTTAGTGCAAGTATCAACGAGGAAACATTGGAGACAACCCACCAAGGTGGTCACCTATGGAACATGATTCAGATGCAACGAAACAAAGTGCCATATGACATGCATAAAAATGGTTTCATAGTCATGGTCAAAGGGCTGCTTGCCCAGTTCAGCAAAGTCTTTGAGGTCTTAATGAGCTTCTAATCCAACTCCGAGCACTTCGTCTACTTCGTCAACTATCGTTGGAAACAACCTCAATAATCAACACCACAAGCAGAGAAAAAAAGTGCTCTATAAATAGGAGTTTTATTTTTCTTGGACATCTCTGGTCACAAGGAAAATTCCTAAAGTTTGTTCTCAAAGATTTGGATCACCGGAGAATTTTGAATGGTGGAAATGGAGGCATCACTGGCCCCACAAGAAGTCTACAATTTTTTTCCTAAAAATGAGTGGAGGCACCCATTAAATAGGGAATGATTTTAGAAACATTTAGGGAGTGGTTTCACTAGATTTGGAGTTGGGAGGATTTTCCTGTGAATTTCTCAAGATGAGCAATATGGAGATTCGGGTCATTTATTAGACCTTGCAGAAACAATGCATGAGAAAAATGTTCAGCATGGATAGAAAATTAGGTGGTGATTTTATAGACATCTAGGAGTTTGAATCACTCCATTTGGAGTTGAGTTGAGTGTTGTAGGAATTTGCAAAGTGGGGGTTCGAAATATTCAAATTTGAATTTGAATATTAGCACTACATAAATTATCTCTGAAAAATGTGCAATGCACATATTTGGATATCACATGATTTTAGGAATATGTAGGAATATGAATCACCCATTTTGGAGTTCATATGAGTTTATTATGAATTTTGGAGTCTACCTCAAAAATAAAATAAACAAGAAAAATGTTATTACCAATGGGCCTAAGTTACACGCTGAGTGCAATTTAGCACCACCGCGAGACGAGCTGGCCCAGCTCGTTGTGTCACGCGAGAGGCGTTGGGTCACGTAGAAGGCGCATTCCAGAAAGGCTCTTCCGCCATGGGGGAAGCGTACGCTGGTGGAGGTCGTTTCCGCTTATGCGCTGAGCCCGACCGCGGGAGGCATACAGACGGGGCCTACCCATCAGGTCCTTACCCCTCCTCCCGCTCGAATAGGTGAATGCAGTGGAGATGGGGCCCAACATTTGTCGGTGCCGTTCCGGCGGCTCAGGGTGCCTCCGGTGTGATCTGGGCAGAGAGCCGCATCCGTCTGGTGGGTTTGACTCGGTCGGGGAGCACCGTACAGAGCGAGTCCTCGGCCGCAACGGATACCAGCGATAACAACCCTGGAACGAGTGCTCCGGCCACCAAGAAGAGCGGCGGGAGCACGGGGAAGAAGCTGCAGAGATGCAGGGGCCCTATGGGAGTCCTATGTGGAGGAGGGGCTCATGAATGACTAAAACCGAGTGGAGGCCAATGCGGGCATCTCCGTTTGCAGGAGGAGGGAGAGGGCACGGGGAGCGCCTTGGGGTTTCCCGGGAGGCAATTAAGAGAGAGAGAGAGAGGGGTCAACTACTGGGGTCAGGGCACTCGGGAGGGGGGTGGAGTGGTGAAAAAGGCAAGAGGGGTGACAAGGTGAGCTCGAGCGCGCCTCAGATCCTCTCGGGCGCGATGAACACGCGTGCTAGAGCCATCTTGGCGGCTTCTTGGCATCGGGAAGACGTGTGGGAGGATGAGAGGAGATGCCTGGTGCGTTGTGATGCCCTGCCGCCGCTGGACATGAGCAACATGATACCCTTTTTGGGAGAGCGTCGTTGTTATACGTTGACGGAGTGGTCACCACGCTAAGGCATGACTATGATGACTTTTTTGTTGGCAAAATTTGTCTATAGTGTGAGGCACGCATGCAGGAGAGCACTTGAGAGGTTTGATAGGATAAGGGGTAGGGTAGAAGGGGTTTCTACTAAAAGTAAGATTCCTGCAGTAAACTTGGGCTCATTCGAAAGGGGTTTTACTGCAAGGCATTGGAGATGAAACCTTGTCTAGATGTGATAGGTATACAAGGACTACAAACACACCAAATTTCATCCTTAGGTGATAAGTGTAGCTAGCACTTGTAGTTCCAGGCTACATTTCCTGCAAAATCTTAGATTTAGATGGTTTTCTCATATTTTCCACATGAGCATGCCATCTTTGGGCTTGGATTAATGAACCAGCATGCAAATGAGGTTGTGGTAAAGTTTTGGGGGAGTTGCATGAACAAAATAGAAGGGGAGGGGTAAAAGAGGTGTTGCCACAGTAAAAAGGAGAGGGAAAGAGAGGGAGTTACCCTCCAATAATTGATCAGGGGCTATGGCAAATTTACTAGAGGTAAGATAGGGTTAGAAGGTACTTTCGTAGAAAGTTGGAGACAAGGGGGATCTTTTGTGGTCAACTTTGCTTGCCCACTAGGTTTTGGATGAAGGTGGTTGATCCTATCCTAGGGCATCTCAGGGTATCCAGTGGCCTTGATATTTACGAGGGGTAAATGGTAAGATCATTTAGCCCTCATCACCAATTTTGAGATTATATGGTAAAAGTTGACTATGTAAACTTGATAAATCCTAGAAATAGGAAGATATGGTTTTCTCTAGATAAATACATGCACATTAATTCCCCCTAATGCACCACTTGGTGTGGTGGCATTATTTGAGTATTAGAGCATGCCCACAAAGTTTGGGATCAATTGGAGAAACTTGAGAATGCAAACATTCCCAATTCTAGAAGTGAGCAGAAGTGGTTTTGAGGGGGTTTGGGTAAATGGATCTCCTCTCCTTGATGTACCACTCGGTGTGGATGCATTATCAGGGTATTAGAACATTTCCTAATTTTTGTAGCACAAATGTAGACACTTGGCAATGTAAAGTTGTTAAAACTCGGTTCTGAACATAGAGCGTTTTGGAATATTTTGGTGAATCAAATCAATTAGGATTGATATGAAACTTGGCAATATCATCACATATATCATGTTTGATATGCTAGAATTTTACTAGAATTATTTTAGAATATTTCTGATAAAATATTTCAAAAGCCTGAAATAGGCAGAAAAGGTTTTGGAGGGTTTTTTCCAATATTTTGAACATGATCATGTGTTGAAACTCTTATATATGAAAACTATATGTCTAGTGAGTTTCCTTAAGTTTTCTCAAATATTTGGGAAGGAAGAAATTTTTTTAATTCCTAAAAGACCATTTTTAGCCATAGAAAAAGGTATTTAAATAAAATAGGAAAATAATTTTTAAAATAACAATTTTGTTGTTTTGGGATGTCTTTTTGATAATAGGATCCAAATAAAATATTTGGGGCAAATCAAATTCCCCAATTTGAGGACTTGTAGTACAAACCTTAATTCAGGGGTTTTTGAAATGTTAAATTAAATAAATAGTCAAGCAAGCAAGCAAACAACAATCCGGTCAGTCAAGCAAATAAATATTATGGTGAAACTAAAAAATATATATTTTATAGAAATAGTTTTGGGTACTATGAACATGGTATGGTCATTGAGCAAAGATTTGGGGGCAAGAAGATGAGTATAGAGAGTAGGAGGAAATTTTCTGACTTAAAGCACAGTCAAGCAAGCAAGCAAACAACAATCCAGTCAAGCACCAAAAACACTCAAAATTTTAATTGGTCCTAATTTTTGAGCTATGTTAATTTAGCAAAGTTCGACAAAACACAAGGTCTGGCACCCCAACCCCACCGAGGTTCATGGTGTATGTACGCATTATGGTCCTCCCCTCACACAGACTTCGAGTCGGTTGGAGGGCATCTCACTAAGACTTACTATAAAATGGACCAAAGAATCAACCTTGGTCAAACCTCTCTGGTTTTCGGTCGAAGTGATGGACGTCCACTAAGGCCCATGAATGGGGCGTGACGCCGATAACCACGCGGCGGAGTGTCTGAAGACAACCATCACATGCATGTGATACACATATGTATGGAAGTGTTGTGTTGCATTTGAATTAATATATATATATATATATATATATATATATATATATATATATATATATATATATATATATATATATATACAAAATATGCAACTTTTATGGCACATGCTTTGGAACCGAAAAGCCCCCCCACAAGAGCGAGGGTTCACGACACGTATAGCTATTCTGTCGAGCGTTGATGGGAACGGTTCACACGTACGTAGCCATGCGCTCGAACTTTGATAATTAATTAGGAAACTCAATTAAGTATGACCCACAAGTATAGGGTATCAATCCTAGTCCTTTAATAATTAAGAGTGTCAAACCCAACAAGGAGCATAAGGAAATGATAAGTAGTTTTCAGCAAGGAAATCTTTGCAAGTGCTTTAAGTAACAATGATAGATAGTTTTGTAGCAAGATAATTCATAACAAGTGACAAGTAACAATAGTAGAAAAGGTGTGGCAAGGTAGCCCAATCCTTTCTATAGCAAAGGACAGTCCTGAAAGTTCTCCTATATAAAGTAAGCGCTCCCGGGGACACATGGAATTTTTGTCTAGTCATGTTCATCATATCGAGTTGATTCGCATTCGCTACTTTGATGATTTGATATGTGGGTGGACCATTCCTAAGGTGCGGTTCTTACTTGAACCTAAAACCTACTTATGATTACCCCCTCCGGCAAGCATCTGCAACTATGAAAGAAGAATTAAGAATAATCTAACAATAGCATGAAACATGTGGATCCAAATTAGCCCCTTATGAAGCAACACATAAACTCAGGTTTAAGCCTCTACCACTCTCGCAACCCATCATCTATTTTTTACTCCCCAATGACTTCCCTTAGGCCCATAACATGGTGAAGTTTCATTTAGTCGACATTCACATGGCACCACTAAGAGAAGTAACAACATCCATATCACCAAAATATCGAACGAATACCAACTTCACATGATTACTTATAACAAGATGTGGCACCCTCAATTAAGTGCTACAGTAATCCTTGTAATAAAGCTACAATAACATGAGGGTTAAACTAATCCATTTTGCTAATCCAAGTATGATCAATGTTGGAATCAAACCCTAATTTAATTTCTTTTGCAATTGAGATTCATTTGAAAAGTGGAATTAAAAGTTTCGCAAACCTGTAAATAAAATTCATGAATGGGTTAGAAATAATCCACAATCTTTTGCAAAATTATATCCATCATTTTATCATGCTTTTAAGTGCCTCAAATCTAATTTAAGAGTTAGCAAAACAATTAATTAAATGCCTTCGGATTTATAAAAATTGCCAAACAGTTTCAAACTACGCCCAAACTTTCTATGTTACTATCTATTATTACATTTTTAATAATGGGCAAGTTAATGTATTTTTGCATAAAACAATTAGCGTTAAATAAAATAAAACAGAAAAAACAAAAGGTAAAATAAAAATAAATGTAACAAAAGGAAATTAAAAGAATCCCTCCCCCTCCTCGGCCACTGCCGAGCCCAGCCCCTTACCCCATCGACCGGCCCAACCGAGCCAGCCTACCGGCCCACCTCCACCTAGGGGGTTTATAACCCCCAAACCATAAAATTCCCCCTCGCCACCCCTTATCCCCCTCTCACCCCGAGCCCTCCCTCACCCGACATTCCTTTCCCTCCCCGCGCCCTGTCGAATCCAGGCCGCTCCGGAGCCCTGCCAGCCCCCAGCCACCATCGCCGGCGCTGCCCCATCGCGCTCCTCACCGTCGGCGCCTCCCCACGCCATCCCCATAGTTGGCTCCCTCGCCTCCCTGAGCTTACTTCCCCTACAACGGCCATGAGCATCCCCAGTTCCCTTCACTCACCCCGGTCCGGCGGCCACCGCGCCATCCCCTCGCTCTGATGAGCCCCTCGACCCCCTTGAACGAGCCCCGCCGCCCCGAGCCGCGCCCCGGTGCCATACACCCCTCCCTTGGCTGCGCACGCCACCATCCCTCCCTGGCCTCGCTGCCACTTTGGCTACCACACCGCCTCCCATGGCTGCTCGCAGCTCGCCCCGCGCGTCGATCGTGCCCGCACCTCGCCGCGCCACCGTGCGCCTCGCCGCTACCTCTGCCGCCTCCGACCATCGGGTTGTTTCCCTAGTCCGTTGCTCCGTGTGTTGGCCGTCCTCACACTACACCCCGCACGCATGGCCTCGTCCATGGCTAGTGCCTCCTGCCCGATTTGGTTAGTGGGGGCTAACCACCCCGCTAACCCCCCTAGCCCAATGATAGTGTGGCCTACCCCTAAGAATGTTAGAAAAAGGATAATAAAAAGTAAAATAAATAAAATAAAATATTATTAAAATAATTAATTAATTAATTAGTTAACCAAAAAATTATTTAATAAATTAGTAATTAGTCAACTAAAATAATTTCTCATTAACCTCTAATTAATTAGGTTAAGTAAACCTAATCGAATTAAATTAATTCTTTTAATTAAATTACATGGTATGATATGTGGGACCCCCTGTTTATTAAATCTAATTAAATTAAATTAAGCCGAATTAAATCTGAGTCAATGACATGTAGGACCCATTAGTCAGTTTAACGAGTCAACACGACTATTGAGTGTTGATGTGAGCATGACATCATGCTGATGTCATAATTACTTTTCTTAATTAAATAAATCTTTTTAAATTTCATGATATTAATAAAACTTTGAAAATTATTATAAAGTAATCTGTTACTAGGATGAAAATAATTTGTACATCAAAGTTGATCAGAAAAACGAGACGAACCCATATACGTTATCCGTTCGTGTGTCACGTGCCCCTAGCATAGCAAACATGGAAGTTTTCCCTCGATTTAACGTGTCCGGTAGTAGCCAAAGACCCGGGAAATATTGTTAGATATTTTCCCGCTCTGTCTGTGACGTGTAGTACTGCGTTAGCTCATGCCTAGCACTGCATGTTGCCATGTCATGCATCGTGATGCACCTGCTTGCTGTTATTTATTGTTTCTTCCCCCTCTTCTCTTTGGTAGATGCCATAACAGACACTACTTCCGGGTATGACTACACCACTGACGACCAGCCTTTTGTATCAGGGCAACAAGGCAAGCAACCCCCCGTCCCTTGATCATTCCTATATCACCCATTCTTTCTCCCTCATGCTTGCATTAGATTTTGCTCCTGTTGTAGATAGCTCCTATTCTGATGCATAGCCTGTTTTTGTTAAACTGTTATTGTGCTCTACTGAATATCCAATGCTTGGTATAGGTGGCTTAGTGATCCCTATTGACCCCCTTAGTCCGAGTTGCCCCCACTTTATCATCGAAGCCTCGATCTATTGGTGGACGAGCCAAGACTCATCACATAACTCACTCCCTTGTTGTACGATGTTGCAGAGCTATTATCGAGTATTGAGGGTGACACGTTGATACGTACTCCACATGTGAGCTATGTAGTGTAGTTAAATGGTGGTGGTTTATGGAGGGTGATTCCTCCTTCACCACTTTCGATAACGACTCTGTCATACAACCCCTCAAGCGTGGACCATCGAGGGTGATTCCTCCCTGGTCACCTTGATGATTGCATCATTCGGAATCCATTAGGGGTGATATGGCGGATCCCTCTGATGTTACAGCCACATAGTTACTTGACCTTACTACTGGGAACATGATGAGGTGTGTTGCGGGTGGATTCCCGTGTGGATGTGATGAGGCATGGTTGGCCATTCTTGGCCCTTGCCACACATCCTCGAGATGTGGAGACGTGGCCACATATCATGGATTGCTCATCATCTCTGTAGTGTTAATTAAAATTCGAATGGGATTTGGGTATTTGATTTGAGTTGGTCGTTGACCTTTTCACACTAACCTTCACGTGGGAGAAGTTATGGGTAATCGACGTCGTAGTATCGGCCTAAGCTCTTCAGTCATCAACAATGGAGAGGTGCGTGCCTGAGTTGTCCATGTAAGCATTGTTCTTATATTAGAGGTGCGAGGACTGACCTCAGCCGCCTTCGCATCGTGTATAAGTGAAAAGGGTGATGGGCCTATGACCCCTGCTCGCTTAGGATTTCGAGCTCGGTAGGGGTGCAGTGTGTCCATCGGACGACGCCAGGCATGACCCAGGAAAGTTGGTTCGGCTAGATTTTATCAAGCGTATTGGGTAATTTGGTGCACCCCTGCAGGGATGAAAATTTACTATTCGAATAACTATGTCCATGATTATAGGACGACTTGGAATTGTATCCCGATCTAATACAACTAGAACTGTTACTTAACTGGAAAGTTTGGCTGTGAGATTTCTTCCTCGCAGGGAATCGAGGAAGAATTTCCTGGCGTGACTCAATTAAATTTGCTACAACAATATGACTATATATGTGTTATTATTCTACTCTCGTCTAATGCTGCAAGAAACTGAAGAAGCTAGTCTTCGTTAGGACTAGTCCCTTCTCTCTATTCCCGCATTGCTGAAGTTAGTCCAGATATAACCCCATTCCCTTGATACTGATGCATACTTAGCATAGTTATGATACCAGTCCTGCGAGTACTTTGGATGAGTACTTATCGTTGCTTTGCTCCCCCTTTTCTCCTTGATATGATTGCGGGGACCAGATGATGGAGCCCAGGAGATGATGTATCGTGTCGATGATGACTATTACCCCGACGGTGCCTACTACTATGTGGAAGTCATTGACAACCAGGAGTAGTTCAAAAGGTTCCCAGGTGAAAGTGCGTTATATCGACTAGAGGGGGGGTGAATAGGAGATTTTTAGAATTTCATCACTGAGGAAATTCCTTTTGAGGAAATTCCTCACTGATGACTAACTTACAGCGGAAACAGTTAAGGATCAGTCGTGCAATCGTTCACAACAGCAGTATTACAGAGTGAAGATTATGAAAACAGATTGCACAGTAAGCAGGCACGCAGAATACAGATGATGATTAACTCAAGTGAAGAATTTGGGGTTGAGGAAATTCAGAGAAAGTCTTCAGCAAATTCTTCAAACAGTCACAGTGAATGTCATCAACACATAATACAGAGAATGTAAAGAGTTGAGGAATTAGAACCCGATTCTTGGTGAAGACTGTTGTTGATGACCCAGTTCCAACTGCTGTGACAGTTGTACATCTGGTTTGGAGCGGCTTGGTATTTAAACCAAAGGACACCTAGTCCCGGGACACACAGTCCCTACCGTATTCTCCTTGAGCTAAGGACACACAGTCCTCGCCCAACACTCGTGGTAAGTCTTCAGGGCAGACTTCCAAACCCTCACAAACTCGGTCACCCGGCGATCCACAATTGACTGCTGGATTGCTCTAGACCATGACGCCTAACCGTCTGGAGGAAGCACAGTCCTCAAAGGTAAAAGGCTTCAGTCCCACACAGGAACAACTTCTTCAGTGATGCTCAATCACTAGGTTTGGTTTGTGGTTTCGGTGGGTGGTGTATTTCCTCACTGATGATTTACTCTCGTAGGCTCTGAGGAATTTGGGTTGCTCTTATGACAAGTGTCAGTTTCTAACGGAGCAGCCAACCAGCTAGTGGTTGTGGGGGGCGGCTATTTATAGCCTGGGAGCTTCCCAACATGATTTGACATTAATGCCCTTAAATAATATGACCGTTGGAGTGGATAAGATCAGTGACTTGGCGTGGCTTATCGAAACAGTCGGGACCCTCAACTGTGAGAGTCCTCATGTCACTCATATTCCTCACTTGAGGCTTTTGGTAGGATTTGGCTTGGGTTGAGCATCATGAGGAAATCCATTCCATAATGTTACTTTGACCCCCTTTAACAGTATGGTGTTCCTATTCATCAAATGCGAGGAAAGTAAAACAGAAAACGTAAATCTTCATGCTTCAATTTCTTCAAAATGATTTTCTTCAGGAACCACCGATCTTCTCAATGTCAATATCTTCATGAGGAATATCAATTTCATCGCAGATTCCTCGTGATTCATTTCTTCAGCTTCAGACCAATTTCTTCAACTGAAGACATATATTTTTAGGGGTCGATATTCTTCAAATATCTCAAACTCCTTAATGACTTATATATCCTGTGTACACTTATAAACACATTAGATACTTAACCTGTAAGTCTTCAAACCACCAAAATCACTAAGGGGCACTAGATGGACTTACAAAAAGCGTTAGAGTACCATCGGGCTTAAGTTACAACTCATTACATAAAAACTTCAGAAGAGCCAAGAGTTTGTAACTTAAATATAGTTCATAAGCCCCAAAAATAAATCCCGTTTGAAGACTAACTCTCAAGTTTCTCCCCCTTTGTCATCAAGTGACAAAAAGGGACAAACTGAGGACTAACGCCCGTGAAGACTTCATTTCTTGGCGGTGGAGGAAGATCCTTCGCGCTTCTTGGGTGTAGTCTTCTTCCTTGGGCCTGTTGCGGTGTCGAGCTGTTCCTCATCAGATTCGGCGGTGCGGAAAGACGAGAAGGAACTGTCTTCAAGATCTGGCACTGGAATGGGCCTGGACCTCTTCTTGGGAGGCCACGACCAGTCAAAGTCCTACTCAAAGTTCAATTCTTCAAGCTCAGTCTGGGTCTTCAGATGTGCAAGGGTAGCCCAGGTGCGATCAAAAACCTCATGCAGATAGTGATGATTAAGTTTCACATAGTTCTGTGTCACAGTGAGGGTTTTGACAATGGCACCAAACTGGCGTTTGACCCATTTGTGATTGTGATCCACCTTCTGATGAAGACTGAGGAGAAGCTCTCTGGTGTTTAGCACGCGAGGAGGAACATGGCTTGGTGGACGAGTCTCAGTATCGTCCCAAGAGGAATATGCATCTGGCTCTTTAAATTGACCATCAAGAGGCCTGCTGCCTTCATCAATCACAGACTTTCCTTTTCCCTCAATGGGCTCGAAAGTCTTCTTGTTGACCCGGATAGGAGGCATATAACCAACATGGTTCTGGAAATCTGCGTGGAAGTTGATGCCTGTCCTTGTCCTGAGGAATCTCATGATCCATGGTGCATAAATTTTGTGATCATATGGGCACATTGCATTGTCAGCCAAAGTCATCAAGAAGAAATCACGGATATTCATCGGGATACCGTGAATGATGTTGAAGAGGATATTCTTCATGAGGCCGACGACATCTTCTTCATCGTCATGGCCTTTGATGGGCGCGAGCACACTGCAGAGAATGCGGTAGACAGACCTGGGTGTGTACTTGAGCTCATGGACGAGGAATGTGGTTCTTGAGGGCTTTCCTGCAGCCAAAGGCTTCATGAGGACTTCCGTCATTCCATTTGGTAGCTCATGCTCACCATAAAGCTTCACTGCCCCTTCTGAAGGAATTGGGACGGGCAGTTGTCTGAGGAGTTCAGACGCTGGAGCCTTGTAGTGAGTGTTTTGGGTCATCCAGTCGAACACCCAAGTGTTGATGTCATCAGCATTGTCCGAGATGTGCAGAGTTGCATAGAACTGAAGAATAAGCTCACTATTCCAATCTGATATGTCAGAGCACATAGGGAGCAAACCTGCATCGTGGAGTACACTAAGGACTGGTTCCATGCATGGAATTTCTTCAAGTTCATCATGAGGAATGTGCCGGTGCTGGAATATCTTGTTGCGTCCACAGAGCACAGAAGCATAGTAGTTCATCTGAGTCCTTGTCCAAAACTTCAGATGCCTCATTTGAGGCTTGTCATAAGGATTCTCTCCGATGAAATACATGCGTTCCTCAAAGAAATTTTCTTTCTGAAACTTGGGCCGCTTAGAGAATGGCTCGCGCTGAACTGGCTGGATAGTGTGCTGAGGAATGGGTGGGGAAACAACCATGGCAGTCTCTAGGTTGAGCACAATGAGTTCATTGTCAGGGGCGGGAACATTTTCTTCAGCAGTGTCCTCAGGTTGAGGAATTTCATCAGCTGGTATTTCTTGCTCTGGCTGAGCTTCAGGCTGAGGAATTTCTTCTTCCTCCTCAGCTTGAGGAGTTTGGTCAGCCTGTTCAGTGGGAGGAGCCTGCTCAGACTCGACATATTCTTCAGCTTGTTTTGCATCAGCTGACTTTGTGGTAGAAGCAGATTCATCAGCTGCTGCAGCTGAAGCTTGAGTAGTCTCTTTCTGAGGAATATGAGGTTGAGGACTGTCATCAATCTGTATTTCCTCATCAGTATGCTCCTCAGAGGCAGCATCCTTCATTTCCTCATCTGCCCTTGTTGTTTGGTCACCAATGACGACCATTTCATATGAAGGTGCAACATTTAGAGGCACCGTGTCCACAGGGGCAGATTCTTCAGTTTCCTTGAGGCGTTTTGCCTCAATCTTTTCTTCTGCTGAGGAAGCTTTTCTCTTCTTCGCTTCCTTCTCAGCAGCTCTTGTCTTTTTCGCGTCTGATGCAGACGGGATTATTTTCTTCACCTTTGAAGCTTTTGGTGAAGGTGTTTTCTCGACAGATTCTTCAGCTGGCAGTGAGGAACTAGCTGGAACAGAGTCATCAGCCTGCTTTGGCGAAGCAACTGGATCAGTAGCAGTTGCATCAGGGGTTGCAGTTTCATCAGTGGTGGTCTTGGTGATGATTTCTTCAATGGCCGACTCATCAGCTCGGCGCTCTTGGTGTTGTTCCTCTCTTTGAGGAATTTCCTCCTCATTAGGAGATGCATCTTCTGGCTGTTCAACCAGGGGCTGAGGAGTTGGTGCTGGTTGTGGGTGTCGCTTGTTGTAGTCATCAACAGCACTAGTGGCTAGCTTGATGAAATTGCGTTTGATGCTTGTGCGGTCCGACAGGTTTTCACACTTGTCAGTCAAGACTTGCAGGTCTGCCTGGGTTGACACCAAAGCTTCAGGCGTCAGCTTGAGGACATTCTGCCTGAGGAATTTCTCCTTTCTGGCCTTTGCAATCTTTGCCTGCTTGGCCTTCTGTTCCTTCCACTTGGCTTCGTTTATGAAGGTAGCCACCATGTGGCTGACACCAGGAGGAAGTTTCAAATCATCAATGGGTGTGTTTGGGTCTTCATACCACACATTGATGAAGTCGAGGAGGACCTTGGGGTCCATGGCCAGAGGAATAGCACTGCCTGATGCTTGTGCTACCCGTTCTTGCTTGTTCCTGATGATGGCTTGCAAAGTTTCATCATCATACTCATCACTTCCCTCTGATGCAGACGGGACTGCGATGATTTTGCTGGGGCTGGGCAGAGGTGCAGGTTCAGTAGTTGTCAAAGTATTCAAAAGGGGAGTTGAAGACTTTGTCTCCGAGCTAGTTGCAGCTGGGAGTGAGGAGCTGGAGCTGGCAGTCGTAGTCTTCATGACTTTCTTCTGTACTGGCTTTGGAGGTGGAGCTGAGGACTTTGGTGTAGATGAGATGGGTGCTGAGGGTTTTGGCGCTGATGGTTTTGGAGTTGACGGTTTTGGAACCGAGGGTTTTGGAGCTGAGGGTTTTGTGACAGAAGCCTGTCCAGACTTCTCTTGAGGCTTTGGAGCCTTTGGCTTTGATGGCGCAGACTGCTTTTGAGGAATCTCTGAGCCGGAAGTTTCTGCTGCTGAGGAATGAGCAGCACCGGAGGCAGCAGCTAAGGATTCATGAAATTTCTTCACTGCTGTTTCGGCTTGCTTCTTGAGCTTGGCCAGATGCCTTTCTTTTTCATCGGGGTAGTCATCAAGTGTCATAAGACTTGAGGGATGAGCAACTTGATGATCCTCAAGTGGAGCCCTTCTGCCAGGAGGCTTCAAAGCGAATTTCTTCGCATATTTTGGGGTCACAAACCTGTACTCCTTCCACTCCTTTGCCCATCTGCGTTCAATTTTCTGCAGCCTAATCTTTCTTTTAGGCATAGTCTCAGGTTCATCATCAGGCGTGCAATAGTCCATGTATATGTCATCAGGAATATCAACAGCTGTGTTCTGCTCCAGTTTCTTTCCTCCCTTCTGTTTTCTTTCTTCCTCCATTTTCTTCAGACGAGGAATTTGCTGATGATTTTGAACTCTTGAAGATTCTGATGAGCCTTGAAGAGTTTCTTCCAGAAACGCTGCAAATGAGTTAATGTGATGAGAACCGAGAGATTCATCAACTGGCATGTGTGTACCTGTGAACAGAGTATAGTTGCGAGGAATTTGGAGAGGTCATATGCGTTCTCAGATTTGAAGAAAATGAAAAAGTTTGACAGTTTGAGGAATATAACCAGTGGTTGAGGAATTTGCTTAAGCATACTGTTCTTGGGTTCCAGAGTTGTACAGATCCAAAAATTCACACAATTGAGGAATCTCATGAAAATCTTAGATGCTTAGCTAGTTCATCAATGATTGTGGTGATGGATAGTGTTTGAGGAATCATGTGCGCATCGTATCTTGAGGAAAAACAGATTTCACATGGGAGAGGTAAAATTTCAGATCTAATCTGCTGTAAAAATGGGATATATTTACCCTGGAAGGTGCGAACGAAGAACACAAAAAGGTGGTGTTGGAGAGGCTCTTCGGTCAAGTGTCCAATGCACCCGAACTTGGCAGCAGAGGACGTCTACGGCGGCGGCGGACGTAGATGATCCGACTCCGGCGTGATCCTGGCGGCGAGAAGGTTGAGGTAGTGAAGCTCTTCCTTGCCGGCGACAAGACTACCAGCGGTGGCGCTAGGGTTCGGTGTGCTGTGGTAGGAGAGCGATGAGGCGAAGAAGAAGATACTGAAGGGGTTAAGGACATATTTATAGCCCGAAAGTTACTGTTTGGCGCGAAAGTTTCGGACCGAATAGCCCTTGCCTCTACGTCTCCGCGGGACACGTGTAGCTCCCGTACGATGCGGTGGAGATAGTGGAGATCGTGGTTATCCGATCGTGGGAAGTGGGGGGTTCAGTTACTGTTCCTTTGAAGAAAACAATTTTTGAGGACTTGAGGATTTTTGTTACAAAATCATTAGCTGACAAGGATGCAGTGAGGATTTTGAACAAAGTTTCAAGTAGAACGCATATGAAGAATTGAATATACTGGGTAAGTATAGCATAGAGGGAAAGTAGGGTCCGATCACATTCACTTAGCAAAAAAAACATCAACTTGAAGAAATAGCAATAAGTGAATGCTATTGAGGACTAGAAATCACAGTCTACCTAGGCAAATGAAAGTCATCAAGTGTTTTTGAAGATTTTGCAATAGATCATCACAATGAAGAACAACTGTTTTGAAGAAAAATGCATTGTGAGGAAATTGATCATTTGAAGAAAATCAACTTGAGGAATTTCACATTGGGCGGTGGCGTTACCCACCATATAAGAATGTTGATTACAGACGCCACGTACAATTGTCGTAGGGCCCTGAGAATCAATTTCTTCGTTAATTTCTTCACATTCAGAGTGTCTTTCTTCATTGGTTGAAGAAAATCGTTTCATCATGTGTTGCACATCTAAGTCATCAACTTTGCATAAGTGTTAGGATGTGTGCATGTTTTTACAAAACATTTGAAGACTCTAAGATATTTAGCTCACACCGCAACTTGCAAAACCTTTTCTCATCCAAGGGCATAGTGAAGATATCAGCCAGTTGATCATCAGTCTTCACATGGTCGATGAGGATATTGCCCTTGAGGACATGGTCCCGAAGAAAATGATGACGAATCTGGATGTGCTTGGTCTTCGAGTGCTGCACTGGGTTGTAGGCAATCTTGATAGCACTCTCATTGTCACAGTAGAGAGGCACATTCTTCATGTTGATGCCGTAGTCCTTGAGGCTTTGCTTCATCCATAGCAATTGAGCACAGCAAGAACCAGCAGCAATGTACTCAGCTTCGGCAGTGGAGAGTGATACGCAGTTCTGCTTCTTTGAGGACCAGCAAACTAGTGATCTTCCGAGGAAATGGCATGTGCCAGATGTTGACTTGCGATCCACACGGTCACCAGCATATTCTGAATCAGAATACCCTACCAGATGAGGATTGGAGCCCTTGGGATACCATAATCCTAGTGTTGGTGTGTGAGCTAAGTATCGAAGAATATGTTTCACAGCCTTATGGTGTGATTCCTTCGGTTTTGCTTGAAAACGTGCACACATGCAACTGGCCTAGATGCACATAGATACAATAAAGAGCCAATCATAGAACGGTATACGTGCTGATCGAAATCTTTACCATTTTCATCAGTGCCGAGGTGACCGTTGGTAGGCATTGGAGTCTTGACACCTTTGCATTCATGCATTTCGAATTTCCTCAGAACATCCTTGAGGTATTTCTCCTGTGATATGAAGATTCCATTGTTTTGTTGACGAATTTGAAGACCTAGGAAGAATTTCAGCTCCCCCATCATGGACATCTGATATTCTTCACTCATCATATAGGCAAATTCATCACTGTATCTTTTGTCAGTACAACCAAATATGATGTCATCAACATATATTTGACATACAAACAGCTCATTATCATAAGATTTTGTGAAAAGAGTTGGATCGAGTGAACTAGGTTTGAAGCCTTTCTTCGTGAGGAATTCCTTCAATGTATCATACCATGCCCGAGGGGCTTGCTTGAGGCCATACAGAGCCTTTTTGAGTCTGAAGACTTTGTGTGGATTCTTTGGATCCTCAAAACCTGGGGGCTGAGCAACATATACTTCTTCCTCAAGCTTACCATTGAGGAATGCACTGGGTGTAGCCTTGGGCTACAAGTCGTGCCTTGTTCCTCACCACTTGACCGTCCTCATCTTGATTGTTTCGGAAAATCCACTTGGTGCCGATGATGTTATGCTTGCGAGGATCTGGTCGTTTGACGAGCTCCCATACGTCATTTAGCTTGAATTGAAGAAGTTCGTCTTGCATCGCTTGGATCCACTCCGGTTCCAGAAAAGCCTCAGCTACTTTTGAGGGTTCTGTGATAGATACAAAAGAAAAATGCCCACAAAAGTTAACTAAGTGTGAAGCTTTTGAGCGAGTGAGAGGACCTGGCGCGTTGATGTCGTTGAGGATTTTGTCAAGTTCAACTTCATTTGCAATCCTCGGATGAGCTGGTTGAGGATTTTGTCTGGGCTGAGGAAGTGGTGCTGTTGCAATTTCCTCAGGAGCATCTTCTTGGCTTTCATCAGCGATGGGGATCGTTTCTTCACCAATTTCCTCAGTGGGGACAATGTCTTCAGTAGGCTTAAGCTTTATTGCTTCCTCAGGAGACAGCTTATCTGGATCAGAAGGCAATTGCTCTCTTTGCGAGCCATTAGTTTCATCGAACCGCACATCTACAGTCTCAACAACTTTGTTGTGATAGTTGTTGAAGACTCTATAGGTGTGCGAGTCCTTTCCATAATCGAGCATAAAACCTTCATGTGCCTTAGGTGCAAATTTTGAGCTATGATGAGGATCTCTAATCCAGCATTTTGCACCGAAGACTTTGAAATAACTTACATTGGGTTTCTTGTCAGTGAGGAGTTCATATGAGGTTTTCTTGAGGAATTTGTGAAGATATACCCTGTTGATGATATGACATGCAGTGTTGATTGCTTCAGGCCAGAAGCGATGAGGAGTCTGATATTCTTCAAGCATAGTTCTTGCCATTTCAACCAGAGTCCTGTTCTTTCTTTCGACGACACCATTCTGCTGAGGAGTATAAGGAGCAGACAGTTCGTGAGTAATACCAAGTTCATCAAGATAATCATCAAGACAAGTGTTTTTGAACTCGGTTCCATTATCACTCCTGATATGTTTGATCTTGATGCCGAAGTTCGTCGAGGCCCTTGAAGAAAATCGTTTGAAGATTTCCTGCACTTCAGTTTTATATACTATAATATGCACCCAAGTGTATCTGAAATAATCATCAACTATGACAAAGCCATATAGAGATGCTGCATTGGTTAGTGTTGCATAGTGAATAGGTCCAAATAAATCCATATGAAGCAATTCAAATGGACGTGTAGTGGTCATGATGGTTTTGGAGGGATGCTTGGATCTGGTCATTTTCCCAGATTCACAAGCACCACAGAGATGATCCTTGAGGAATTTGACTGATTCGATGCCAATGACATGCTTCTTCTTTGCAAGTGTGTGCAAATTCCTCATGCCTGCATGACCTAGTCTTCGGTGCCACAGCCATCCTTCTGAGGTTTTTGCTAGTAAGCAAGTGGCTGGTTGAGGACCTGTAGAGAAGTCAACAATGTACAAATCCCCTCTTCTTACACCTTCGAAGACTTTGGATCTGTCAGATTCCATGATGACTACACATCTATATCTACCAAAGATAACAATCATATCAAGATCACAAAGCATAGAGACTGACATGAGGTTAAAACCAAGGGATTCAACAAGCATCACTTTGTCCATATGCCTATCCTTGGAAATAGCTACTTTGCCAAGTCCCAATACCTTGCTTTTACCTTTGTCAGCATATGTGATTTGCTTCAGAGGTGATGGAGTTAGTGGCATATTCATCAGCAAGCTTTTATCACCAGTCATGTGATGTGTGCAGCCACTATCGAGAACCCACTCAGTATTTTTGGGTTTGTCTTCCTGCAGATGAATTAGTACAGCTTACCATCTCATATGCTTCAGATTTGAAGAATATGATACTAATTTCATCAGTTCAGTAATTTCATCATAACAGAAATGTAAGGACGTGTGAAATATTTCTATTTCATCAATCATTAGCTTGCGTCCTATCAAGCATTTCCTCAGGTCTCCAGCAAGTTCTTCAGATGATGATTTTCATCTGGAGACCTGACGTGCAGAAGTGATTAGTTTGATTTCTTCACCACCCACATCTGAAGGGGTGGCAAAGCGTTCATCATCCTGCGAGCACCATATGAGAAAGGTTGCATTGAAGCTAATGCACTTCTCTTAACAGTAGGGGGTTAAAGTACTCATATGAGTATGCAGAGAACTGGTTTGAGGATTTATGAACATAATGATTTGAGGTGTAGCACTCATAATCATATTCCTTGTAGTTTCCCTGCATGTTAGACACATAAGCATGGGTACGAGCATAGTTTTGACCAGTTGAGGATTTTGATCCTCTTGAAGACTTTGGTCCTCCTGAGGAATTTGATCTGGGGTTCAGATTCTTCAGAGGTGATGTCATGAGGACATTCACTTGAAGATTTTCCTCAGAGGAGGGCCATTCCTGCAGTTAGTTCCAACATATCGAGCAAATACTTCACCAGATTGATTTTTGAATAATTTATAGTTGGAATCAAATGACTCATCCGAGGAATAGGATAATTCACATGAGAAGCCAGTTAGATTAGACGGATCAAAACGAGGCCCAGTAGCAGCAACCCATGAGGTTTTGGGATAATGCTCAGGTTTCCAATAAGATCCATCAGCATTCAATTTCCTCTCAAAGGAAATTCCTTCTTTCCTCGGGTTCCTGTTCAGGATCTTCTTTTTGAGCACATCACAAAGGATTTGATGTCCTTTGAGGCTTTTGTACATGCCTGTCACGTACAATTCCTTCAACCCTGCATTTTCATCAGTGACATTTGTGTTTTCCTCAAGTGAGGAAATAGACACAACAGGTGCAGTTGAAGAATTTGTAGCAGTGGTAGCATTTGAAGATTCTGGTGAAGAATTAGCAGTTTCACGATCAATGCATTTAAGACATGGAGGAATAAATTCAACTTGACTAGCGCTGATCTGTTGAGCTAGTAATGAATCATTTTCCATACGAAGATCATCATAAGACATCCTCAGCTTCTCAAGATCAAGCTTCCTTTGAAGAAATTCATAGGAAAGCTTCTCATGATCAGTGAGGAGTGTATCATAACGATCCTGAAGAATATCAAATCTAGACTGAAGATTTTTCATGTCATCAGCGAGGATTTGATTAAGATTCATTTCATCATTCAACAGATCATCACTTTTGTCTAGCAGTTTTTGAAGCTTTTCCAGAGCAGTTTGTTGTTTAGTGGCAATGATGGCAAGTTTACTGTAACTGGGTTTTTTGAAATCATCATGTTCACAGTCACTTGAATCAGAGGAGGAGGCATTATGTGATACCTTTGAACCTTTTGCCATGAAGCAATAGGTTGGAGCGAAGTCATCAGCATAGTCATCAGTATGGATGGTGCACTCATTTTCTTCAAGATTGAAGATTGACTTGCTCACGAAATTGGTTGCTAGTGCAAGACTAGCCTGTCCGGATTCTGAATCTTCTCCAGAGCCTTCTTCATCATCACATTCTTCTGATTCTGCCTCGGAATCCATTTCCTTGCCAATAAGTGCCCGAGCCTTTCTGAAGCTAGTCTTCTTGTGTGAGGAGGACTTTGAAGATGAGAATTTTGAAGATTTCTTCTTCTTCTTTGAGTCATCAGAACTGTCATCCTTGTATTTCTTCTTCTTTGATTCCTTTCCCCAGCGAGGACAATCAGCAATGTAATGACCTGATTTCTTGCACTTGTGACAGGTCCGTTTATTGTAGTCCTCAGATGCAGATTCTGATTTCCTCATGTCTCTTCTTGATGATTTACCGAACTGGCCTCGTCGTGTAAATCTCTGGAATTTCCTCACAAGCATTGCAAGTTCTTGACCAAATTCTTCAGGGTCACAACTGCTGTCATCTGTGTCTTCTTCTCCTGATGAGGAAATCACTCTTGCCTTCAGTGCACGTGGTCTGGAATAGCTTTGTCCATATAGATCTCTCTTTTCTTCTAGCTGGAATTCATGAGTATTTAGCCTTTCGAGGATACCAGCAGGATCTAGCATCTTGTAGTCTGGTCTTTCTTGAATCATCAGAACTAAAGTGTCAAATGAAGAGTCCAAAGATCTCAGCAGTTTCTTCACAACTTCGTGATGAGTGATGTCTCGAGCTCCCAGTGCTTGCAGTTCATTTGATATGTCAGTGAGGCGATCAAAGGTGTCTTGGCAGCTTTCATTGTCATGTCTCTTGAAGCGATTGAAGAGATTGCGAAGAATATCAACACGAGAGTCGCGTTGGGTTGATACTCCTTCATTTACCTTGCACAGTCTCTCCCAGATCAGTGTTGCAGAGCCTATGGCACTTACTCTTCCAAACTGGCCAGGGCTCAGATGACGACAGATGATGTTCTTCGCTTGAGAATCGAGTTGCTTGAATTTCTTCACATCAGCTGCAGTGACACTAGCAGAAATGATGGGAACACCATTTTCCACAATATACCAGAGATCATTGTCTATAGCTTGTAGATGCATTTGCATTTTGTTCTTCCAGAAGGGAAAATTCTTTCCCTCGTAGGTAGGACATGCTGCAGTCACCTTAAACATGCCTGCAGTCGACATAACTAAAACTCCAGGTGGTTAAACCAAAATCACACAGAACAAGGGAGTATCTTGCTCTGATACCAATTGAAAGTGCGTTATATCGACTAGAGGGGGGTGAATAGGAGATTTTTCGAATTTCATCACTGAGGAAATTCCTTTTGAGGAAATTCCTCATGATGACTAACTTACAGCGGAAACAGTTAAGGATCAGTCCTGCAATCGTTCACAACAGCAGTATTACAGAGTGAAGATTATGAAAACAGATTGCACAGTAAGCAGGCACGCAGAATACAGATGATGATTAACTCAAGTGAAGAATTTGGGGTTGAGGAAATTCAGAGAAAGTCTTCAGCAAATTCTTCAAACAGTCACAGTGAATGTCATCAACACATAATACATAGAATGTAAAGAGTTGAGGAATTAGAACCCGATTCTTGGTGAAGACTGTTGTTGATGACCCAGTTCCAACTGCTGTGACAGTTGTACATCTGGTTCGGAGCGGCTTGGTATTTAAACCAAAGGACACCCAGTCCCGGGACACAGTCCCTACCGTATTCTCCTGGAGCTAAGGACACACAGTCCTCGCCCAACACTCGTGGTAAGTCTTCAGGACAGACTTCCAAACCCTCACAAACTCGGTCACCCGGCGATCCACAATTGACTGCTGGATTGCTCTAGACCATGACGCCTAACCGTCTGGAGGAACCACATTCCTCAAAGGTAAAAGGCTTCAGTCCCACACAGGAACAACCTCTTCAGTGATGCTCAATCACTAGGTTTGGTTTGTGGTTTCGGTGGGTGGTGTATTTCCTCACTGATGATTTACTCTCGTAGGATCTGAGGAATTTGGGTTGCTCTTATGACAAGTGTCAGTTTCTAACGGAGCAGCCAACCAGCTAGTGGTTGTGGGGGGCGGCTATTTATAGCCTGGGAGCATCCCAACATGATTTGACATTAATGCCCTTAAATAATATGACCGTTGGAGTGGATAAGATCAGTGACTTGGCGTGGCTTATCGAAACGGTCGGGACCCTCAACTGTGAGAGTCCTCATGTCACTCATATTCCTCACTTGAGGCTTTTGGTAGGATTTGGCTTGGGTTGAGCATCATGAGGAAATCCATTCCATAATGTTACTTTGACCCCCTTTAACAGTATGGTGTTCCTATTCATCAAATGCGAGGAAAGTAAAACAGAAAACGTAAATCTTCATGCTTCAATTTCTTCAAAATGATTTTCTTCAGGAACCACCGATCTTCTCAATGTCAATATCTTCATGAGGAATATCAATTTCATCGCAGATTCCTCGTGATTCATTTCTTCAGCTTCAGACCAATTTCTTGAACTGAAGACATATATTTTTAGGGGTCAATATTCTTCAAATATCTCAAACTCCTTAATGACTTATAGATCCTGTGTACACTTATAAACACATTAGATACTTAACCTATAAGTCTTCAAACCACCAAAATCACTAAGGGGCACTAGATGCACTTACACCAGGCAGGAGGCCTCGCCTCGTTCGATCTATGTATCTTTGTGCTTGAAATCTCTAAGGCATAACCTTGTTATTATGTCTCTACTAAGATATTGTTGCTTCTGCTAACTCGTGTGTTTCTGAGCATATGTATTCGAGCCCTCGAGGCCCCTGGCTTGTAATATGAATCTTGTATGAATTTTATTTGTGTCTAGAGTTGTGTTGTGATATCTTCCCGTGAGTCCCTAATCTTTGTTGTACACATTGCATGTATGTTTAATGTACGATCAAAATTGGGGGCGCCACAAGTTGGTATTAAAGCTGACTGCATGTAGGTTGCCCCCTTTCCAACTCCTTGGCCGAAGTTGAGTCTAGTACTTGAAAAACTTTTACTAACATTATTGTGTGGCTTACGAGCCCACATCTCAATCGGGTGGTATTAGTATCTTTTACTCCTCCTCTATACTATGGGTACCGATCTCTTCTCTTTTGGGTTAAATATTTTTGCTAACTCTAACATTAGGTTCCCGAAATGACATCAACTAGGAGAGATGGATTATCTACTACCGTTGTTCTGATAATATATTACACACACTATCATTTGACATCCTTGAACCTTCTTTTCAGATGCGTCCGCAAGATAGGTCGTACGCCTGATTATGGTTTTCAATGCGTCTTGGTTCCCAGCCATTCTGGTCGACCTCTTGACCAGGCTAGGATATTGTTCAAGAACTTCCATGAGTTCAACCTCGAGTAGTGCCAAGCCGAGGTTCACATGTACGATCGGGAGGAAATCTCCACTGCTACCTCTTGAGCTTGCGTTGGTTTTTCCCTTGAAGAGGAAAGGGTGATGTAGCAAAGTAGCGATAAGTATTTCCCTCAGTTTGAGAACCAAGGTATCAATCCAGTAGGAGTATCAAGATGAGGCACCAATGTACCTGCGCAAAAACAAACAAACTTGCACCCAACGCGATAAAAGGGTTGTCAATCCCTTCACGATTATTTGCAAGGTGAGATCTGAAGGTGAAAAGTGCAACAAAGTAATTTTGTAGATCTGAATATATGATGTGAAGTAGACCCGAGGGCCATAGTGTTCACTAGAGGCTTCTCTCATGATAGCAAGTATTACGGTGGGTGAACGAATTACTGTCGAGCAATTGATAGAGTCGCGCAAAGTCATGACGATATCTAAGGCAATGATCATACATATAGGCATCACGTCCGAGACAATAGACCAATACTTTCAGCATCTACTACTATTTCTCCACACATCGACCGCTATCCAGCGTGCATCTAGTGTATTGAGTTCATAACAAACAGAGTAACGCCTTAAGCAAGATGACATGATGTAGAGGGATAAATTCATGCAATATGATATAAACCCCATCTTTTTTACCCTTGATGGCAACAACACGATGCGTGCCTCGCTACCCTTTCTGTCACTGGGTGAGGACACCGCACGGTATGAACCCAAAACCAAGCACTTCTCGCATTGCAAGAATTATAGATCAAGTTGGCCAAACGAAACCCATAACTCGAAGAGAATTACAAGGATACGAAATCATGCATATAAGAGATCAGAGGAGACTCAAATATTACTCATAGATAATCTGATCATAAATCCACAATTCATCGGATCTCGACAAACACACCGCAAAAGAAAGTTACATCGGATAGATCTCCATGAAGATCATGGAGAACTTTGTATTGAAGATCCAAGAGAGAGAAGAAGCCATCTAGCTACTAGCTATGGACCCGAAGGTCTATGGTGAACTACTCACGCATCATCGGAGAGGCAATGGTGTTGATGAAGAAGCCCTCCGTGTCCGAATCCCCCTCCGGCAGGGCATCAGAACGGTCTCGAGATGGGATCTTGCAGAGACAGAAGCTTGCGGTGGCGGAAAAGTATTTTTGTGGCTCTCTTATTTGGTTTTGGGATTTTAGAGAATTTATAGGCGAAAGAGGTAGGGCAAAGGAGCCACGTGGGGCCCACAAGCCTGCCAGGCGCGACCACCTCCCTAGGCTGTGGCTAGGGGGCTTGCGATCTCCCCCGAGATCTCCTGCCTTGGTTCTCAAGTCCCTTGCATATCTTCTGTTATGGGAAAAATCATCCCGCATGTTTTATTCCGTTTGGACTCCGTTTAATATTCTTTTATGAAAAAGGTCAAAAACACGGAAAAAACAGAAATTGGCACTTGGCACTAAGTTAATAGGTTAGTCCCAAAAAAGATATAAAATAGCATATTCATGCATATAAAACATCCAAAGTTGAAAAGATAATAGCATGGAACCATCAAAATTATAGATACGTTGGAGACGTATCATCCACCAACGAGCTGCACACCTTCTGCGGTGTTGGGGTGACGATTGACATGGTTGTCCATGATACTGCCTATATCGCTATCACCCGCCTCCATGGAGCGCTCCCTCTCATGAAGGAGACTACATTCAGATACATCATGTATGCTCCTGTCGGGGAAGAGATTGGATCCAACCTCACTGCCTACACTTTTTTCGTGCGAGAGCGCAACGACCGATCCTACCTCGCTGTCCGTAACCCATACGTGAGTTGTCGCTACGACCCACATGTGCTGGTTCAGTACACTGAGCTCTGACTATTGAGCTGTACGCCACGTGTACCCATATTTACAATGCGATGACACAATTGTTGTTAGCAGTCAACGCGATGATCCATCGTGAGTACATACTCTACCCGCATTGGACAGAGCTGCCATCGGGCCTCAAGTTGTTTGCTGTTGGAGGTCGTACTCCTTTGTGTGGATCTGCACTCCCCTTTCCGGATCAATACGTGCACATGAGTCACCACAGGATGCAGAATCCTACCCCTAGGTGCTTCTATTAGGGCCACCGTCAGTTACCCGGTTTTAGTCATTGTCTCCGACGGTTATCTAGCATTATCTCTATGTATCATTGTTGTATCCCTCCACCGTGTGCCTACATGCCACCTACTGAGTCCAGCTTATCTCCAAATTTCGAATTTCAGTGTGGGGACCCCGACTGGTAAGTCGAGATCGCCGTGCCCAGTGATCCCAAGGATCAATGCTCACTGAACATAGATATTGAATAATAGAGTCTTACATCCATACATACCGTTTGATACAATAAATGACCACTTCGGTTGAGTCTTACATATATAGGGCCTTAAAGGCCTACACTTGAAACTGAACCAATAGCGGAATTATTGGTTGAAAGCGTGAACCCATGCCATCAGCCTTAACCTAGAGGCATTCTGACTGGGAAGCATCCTAGCTCGCAAGAACGTCACCGAGTTAATCTTCACCATATCCTATCTTTCACACCTGGTCAATGAAATAACTAGTGGCAAGCCAATGAGTACTTTGAATGTACTCGCAAATAGCCCATGATACGAACAATCAAAGTGAAGGATAACAATAACATGCATCTTTAGTGTAACTCATCTGGGTGGAATGATCATGTATATACATCAAGCTAAAGAATTACTTTTGAAGAACAGGTTACAGATATCAACATATCTGCTAAGGGTTGAACCATTCAGGTTCACCCTATATGCCAAGTCATCAGACTTGTCATAACGTCATTGCCTCAACTGAGGGCTAAACCATCCGGGTTTACCCTATATGCCAAGTCACCGAACTTGGTCATATTATTATGATTATAACAACACCTTTTTAACACCACACACAAGCACTTGGTTTATGGGGAAACGCTGGACGTAGTTTAAGCAGCACCACCCAACTGTCCTTGACCGTGGACATGGCTATTCAAATAGTTTGATACTCTGCAGAGGTAGTACGCTGGACCCACGAGAAACGGGAAACTTCTGTGTCATCCACGACTATCGGTATATCACATATACCCGAGGTAAGTACCCGATCATGATCTTTCCTCTGACGATACTAGACAAAGAGGTCCACTCGATTGGTACCCAACCCACATGTTGTACGTCTTACGAGCACCGACTATGGACAATATCAATCATGCGGGGACCAACTGTGTGCGTGGAACTCATAATAATGGCATAGTCGTCCTACCTGGCATGACCCCATCACAAGAGTGACACCGATCACTCCAGCCACTAGTAATGTGGCTCTTTGCTAGTACCGACCAGAGTAACCAACAAAGCCCCGTCCCATAAAGGGGTATCGTGGTCGTACTGGTAAGGTTGGGACGGTCGACACATCATAAATCTAATCCCATTTCCGAAACCATACTCACACAAAACACCAGTGCATCCCTTCACCAAAAGTGATCACCAACTCATCATCACCCTCGGGCATTAGTGGCACCCGACGGGGTTTTCATAAACTCTTGATTTTAACTCATCATCATGCTCATGATAATATGCTCTATCTTTACTTGTCAACATGGTATTAACATGACCCTCAAAGGGCAGGGTCAAGCTCAATGCAATGATCTTACTCTACTAGTCAACATGACAGTAGCATGATCCTCATAGATGGTAGGGTCAAGCTCATCGTGCTTGTGCTCCGAGGAGCCATATGTATAACATCACTATCATGCAAGTGCTTGGATGAAGCCTTCGGTACCATCACACCAATGATGAACCGACACTGTGATCACATGCAACGGGAAAAGTACCAACTATACTAGCATGCAACAATTCATATGCTCAAGTCATGGTCAAAGGGCTGGTTGCCTTGCTCACGTAAGTTCTCGGGGTCTTCGAGGTCTTCCGCTCCAACTCCGAATACTCCGTCTACCGTCAACTATCGTGGGAAACAACTATAGTAAGCCATATAGCAAGCAGAATAAAAGTGTTCTATAAATAGAAGTTTTATTTTTCTTGGACCTCTCTGGTCATAAGAAAAATACCTGAAGCTTGATATAGGATATTTGGATCATCAAGGATTTTTGAATGGATGGAAGGAGCAATAGGTTATCATTGAAGAAGCCAACAGAAATCATTCTGTTAAAAATGAGTGGAGGCACCCATTTAACAGAGAAGGATTTTAGAAATATTTAGGAAGTGGTTTCACTGGATTTGGAGATGGTATGAATATTCTAGAGATTTTACAATGAGGAATAAATAGCAATAGGAGCTATTTATTTATTGCAACAGAAATATGTCACACAAAAATGTTGACCAGGGTTCTAAAAATGGAGAATGATTTTAGAAGGCTCTGGGAGTTTGAATCACTCCATTTGGAGTTGAAATGAAGCCTATGGGATTTTTGAAAGGTGGTGTTTAAAATGTCTAAATGGGCATTTAGATATTATTATCACAAGAAAGTATTTTGGAAAAAGTTGCAATGCCCAGATCTGGATAGAACAGGATTTTAGAAACCTACAGAATTTTGAATCAATAAGTTTGGAGAGAGTATGAATTTGTAATGGATTTTATAAGTCAAGGAAAAGAAAATGAAAAAGAGAAGGGCTCATCCTCTGGGGGAAGGCTATCTTGCGCCACCAGTGCTAGACAAGCCTTTGGGCCGGCCCACTGGCTCGGGCCACCGGTGAGAGGCCACGCGGGAGGTGCCTTGCCGGCATTACGCCGTCTGCGCGAGGAGGCGGACTACGACCAGAGGCGCGACCACTGAATGGGGCGGGCAACCCGTCAGCTTCCCCACCCGGTCGATGACACGTGGGCCCCATCTCGGCCATCGTCTTCCACCTCCAGCTGCGTGGAGGCAGAGGGCCCGATGAGGCTCGCCGGTGCTATAGGGCCCCGTTCCCGATGGCCTGGTCACCGGGGCGCTCGCCGGACCTAGCTGCACTTCCCTGGTTGTCTCACTCCCGCCGGAGGGCACCAGGTCGAGGGCTGCACCGGCCGCAGTGGTCCTAGCAACGGAGGCCGCGGAGGCAGCACCTCCGGCCACGTAGAGATGAGCAGGGAGAGCGGGGAGGCTGCAGGAGAGATCTGCAAGGGCTTGGCATGCTCTGGGAAGAGCCAGAAGGGAGGGGAGAGCCGAGGGAGCTTGAGCTCAAGCTCAGCCGAAGCGGGGCCGAGGTGGCCATTGAAGGGGGCGGAGAGCTCAAGAGGGGAGAAGGGATGGTCCAGGAGGCTCATAGGTAGGAGGGGGTTTGATCTACAGGACCGAGGGCGCTCGGGGAGGCCATATGGAGAGGGGGAGAGGAGGGAGAGAGCTCAGGGCTCAGTGGAGCTCTGTGGTGCATGGATGCCACGCATGTCTGAGGGGTCTTGGAGGCTTGCTAGTGGAGGGGAATGGCTTGAACGGTCAAAAGGGGGTGCTGTGACGCTCTGAGACATGGTGCAGCTGCGGGACATGAGCTAGAGAACAAGGAAATGGTGCAGAGCACCATTAGTGCAGGCTGATAGCGTAGTCACCATGGCCACGCGTGTCCAGGGTGTCCATTCGACCTGGAAAAGTTGTCTCCCATGCAAGGCATGCTTGCCAGAGGTTACTGGAGGAGTTTGGAGCCAAGTGAAGAAGGTTTGAATGGGGTTTGACTGCTGTAAACATTTCAGCAGGAATCTAGGGGCTGATACAAATGGTTTTCACAGGGAGAGAAGGGAGGTGAAACCATGTCTTGGAGCATGTGGTATGAAAGGACTACACACTTGCAAACATTCAACTCAAGAAAGGAAGTGTAGCTAGCACTTGCTGTACAAAGCTACTTTTCAGCCAGAAATGAACTTGAGGAGGTGCTGCTCATTTTCTCCACATGAGCATGCCATATCTTGGTTCTAAATGAAGCCTTGGCATATATTAGATGCTCTGGAAAAAGTTGGGGGTGATAGATTAAGAAGAATAATGGAAAGAAGGGTAAAACAGTGCTGCCAAGGGTGAAAATGAGAACAAGTTATAAAGGGTCCTTCTCCAATAATTGACCAGTGGCCATGGGAATGTTACTGGAGGTGAAATGTAACTATGTGAGGCTGTGGTAGAAAGTTGCGCTCGGCCATGGGAATGTTACTGGAGGTGAAATGTAACTATGTGAGGCTGTGGTAGAAAGTTGCGCTCAAGGAATAAAGTGGAAGGGGCAAAAGAAGCGAATTTAGTGAGTGCACACAAGGTGTTTGATCTGTGGTTAGGCTACCAGATGGATTCCAATGGCTATGAAACTTAACAGGATCAAATAATAGATAAACATAGGCTTGCACACCTAATTTGGGATTTGCTCGAGGAGTTTTCCAATGTAGACTTGAAAAACCCTAGAAATGGGCAAAAATGGGTTTCTGCTTAGAACCCTATTCAAATAAATTCCCACAAATCCAATATTTGGTGTAGGGGCTTTATTTGAGCAGTAAGGCATGCACAAAAAGTTTGAGGATAATTGGAGAAACTTTATAATGTAAAGTTTACCAAAGTCAGGAATCAACAGAGAGGGTTTTGTGGGTCTTAGGACAAGTTCCTCTATTCTCCTTGGTGTACCACTTGGTGTGGATGCCTCATTGGAGTACTGGAACATGTCCACCAAATTTTAGCACAATTGGAGACACTTCACAATGTAGAGTTGCTCAAATTTGATTCTGGACAGATAGGGTTTTAGAGTGATTAGGGGAGTCAAATCAACTTGGATTGAAATGAAACTTGGCAAGATCATCAAGAATATCATAGATGACATGCTAGAAGTTTACTGGAATTTATTAAGAATATTTCTTATAGAAATATTCCAAAAGCTTGAAATAGGAAGGAATGGTTTTGGAGGGGTTTGCCCAATATTTTGAACATGACCATGTGTTGAAACTCATAAATATGGAATAAATATATCCACTGAGTTTCCCTAAATTTTCTTAAATATTTTGAAGGCAATAAAAATAACTTTCCTTCATAGGAGACCATTTCTGGCCTCACAGAAAGGCTTTTAAATAAAATAACTTTTAAAATAATAATATGGTGGTTTTTGGAAGTAATTTTGATAATGGTTTTAAATAAAACAATTGGTTCAAAAGAAACTCCCTAATTTGAGGACTTGTAGTACAAACCTCATCTCAGGGGTTTGAAAGTTTAATTCAAAGAAAAGCTTTTTGGTGAAAAAAAATAATATTTGGTAAAAATAGATATTTGTCCTAAACACATGGCATGATCATTAGGCAGGAGATCATGGAGTGAGGAGGTGATTAGGAGAGTGACATGATCTATTAGGTATCAAACACAATCATGCAAACAAGCAAGGCAAACAATGATCACTCCAAGCATCACAAGCATTCACAAAAAAAATTAATTGGTCCTAAATTTTGAAATAAGTTAGTTAGTTAGGGAAGCCAAAAACATGGTGTTACAGACCTTACCCTCTTAAGAAAATCTCGTCCCCGAGATTTCTTGGCTAGGGGTTGGTGAGATACAAAATCTTGAGTCGGAGGTAGTCTTCATGTCCCCATGTTGCTGTGGTGGTCTTGAGGTGCTTGATGATACAAATTCTATTGTCCACACGTCCTTGACTGATCGTGAGCGGGATCTGGCAATAAGTTAGGCTTGACTGAGGTCAAGGGCTTGGTAAGCTAAGTCCGTGCAAGGTTCTGGCTTGCGAGTGTATTCCAAGTGAGAATACGTGGCAAGATAGTGTGTCTAGGATCTGGTCCGGGCTTCGCATGTCGGTTAGTCACATCAAGATGTCTCGTGTTAGAACGCACTACCAAAGTCTTCGCATGGCTTCCTGCTTACGGGGAAGTCCTTGACTTCCTTTCAGCAGTCAAGCTATGGTCACAAATAGTCTTTGTAGGCTTCTCGTGGAAGGGTCCGGGCTGGGTCTCACCTATGAGTCTAAGCTCGAAGGCTCAGGTCCCGAACAGGTCTTGCCATCTTGGGAGTTGCGAGGGTTTCTGGATAAGCTGGCTACCCAAGAGTATAGACCAGTCATCCATTCCGAAGGTCTGCGACTCGGCAAGCGGAAATCACCTTTAGCAGGTTTCCACCACGACTCACTAGTACTCTCATCCTTGATTTGGACCAAGGAGAGGTCGTCTGATTCTTTCGCTTGTCCAAGGGCTTCGTCATCTTGAATCGTTGAGGCTTCTTGACGTTGTTGATGTGGTCGGTGCACGGTCGATGGTTGACTTTTGTTGCTTCATTGCCGTTGTCGTGGCTTCCTCATCACGGCAGTTCTTCGTCTTGACTTGAGTAGGATAGACTTCCGTCGTCTTGGGATTGCTTCAAGAAGTCCACCTTCTCGAGATATCATGGTACCCTCGAGAGGTATAACAATCGGCGTTCCTGGGTTCGACCAAACACGACTAAGGTGTTCTTCGTCTTACTGGGTGAGTAAGTATGTCATTAGTGAGGATGACATCATACTTTCCCCAAACACGACATAAGCACTGAGCTCATGGGTCAGGCGAGGAGAACGGGGAATTTCTATGGGCGGGTACTGGCCACATTTCAACGACTTAGAGTCGTCTTCTATGGTTGTAATCCGTCCATCTTGTGGCTAAGCGAAGCTTTAGGGTCTCAAGGAACTTAGGATGTGGGCGAACAATTATCATCTTATCTCTAAGCACATTCCTTAGATGCCAGTAGTTCGACCGCTAACTTGAGACAACATCACCTCATCTCATCAAGGATATCATCCTACGTGGGTCAACTCCACACCGCTCAAGCTAGTCAACTCCGGGTTGAGGGAAGAACTAAACCCAAACACTTACAAGTATGGTGTAGCTACGATGCACATGCATTACTATGCAAGAACCTCGGGGAGGTATATAAGTTGCTAAGGTTGCACTGGGATGCTACAAATCCAATGTCCCGCTAGATCATATAATGAACAGGGTACTGCATTACTATATTAAGGAAACACGTAGCACACTAATCCAATATTTTCTTTCCCTTCCCATGAATCCGATCAAGTGATCCATCAATCCGATCAATCATCACTGGACCTATCACTCCTACAAATCCAACATTGATGGGGTTCTACATAATCTCTTAGAGTCCTCATAATTCACAAATTACTTCAAGAATTACATCATAGTATATCCACCAACTTCAATAATCATGGCCATCTAATCTCCAAGGCCAAACTACATATGTTGTAAATCTATCTGACAACTCCAAGTATACGCACTCTATATCCACCGAGAAACATGGTATCATGATCGAGATTAACGAGCTAAATCCAATTTACTCTGAACCATGTGGTCTTTGTCATCCTCAAATCTCTATTCAGATTACCTATTTAAATCCAAGACTCAAATCCAATAAGAAGTTTACTTGATACTCAAAGTCATCATGGTAAAGGCATCAAATCATGCCAACTGCTTGCTAAAGTCATGTATACCACCAAGAATAAAGTTCACGATCATAATCATCCTACTAAATCCAATCTTACTCCAGATTATGAAGATTATGCTAATACCAACTTGTTCCACCAAGTTTACCTACCTTTATAAGGGTCTAATGATCCACCGAAATAGTCTAGCTATATCCTCAAGACAACTATTATCATCACAACAATCTTAGTCTAATGCTCTCATATCAGAGATCGGTCCTCTTATGGCATCAAGGTTACGGTGCTAGCTTGAGATGGAAGGATACTTGTTCACAGTGATCACTCGTTCCATAAGGAACCCGATGCTAAGCGGGGTTTATCGGGGACCTACACGAGTTCTGGCAAGTCCGTGTACTAGACACGTAACCAGAAAATTTGAGCCGGAAAGGCTTGTGGAGGTTAGTCTGGTCTGGTGTGGTTTTTCCAATCTTGAGGGAAAACACACTCCTACGGGTTGCGTGTGGTTAAGCGTAGCACAGTCCGTGTCTTCAGTGCCAGTCGTCCTTCGAAGAGGATCCTTGGCGCATCTTGCCTTGCCGTCTTCAGTTGCCGAGAGAGGTGAGAGAGAGAGAGAGCACAGAGGGGAGTGTCTAAGGGTCTCAGTGCAATCAAACAAGCATTGAAAAAAATCAACTCAAACAAGTGCTAAAATTATTTTGAACATCAAAATAAGGCAAGTGATATAGCCGCATGCTTATTGCCTAACCAAAAGCGCGACTCATATCAAAGCACAAACAACAAAAACAAACAGCACACAACATGATCCATCTGAACCATTTCACGGACTCGACTTCGCATAGGGGAGTCACGACTCATCCTATCCTAGGTTCTGGGACTCGACAGTCATGCTTGCTTCTTGCTCCGGAGAGGAGTCCGCTAAGTCTTCTGGACCTTCTCATGGTGTTGTAACGCCTCTTGTTGTCGCTTGCTGAAACAATTTGCTTGAGTTGTAAGGAACTCTGGTTGTCTTCTCGTCTAGGAAGTTGCTGACGAAGGTGGTTCTTCATAGCTGTCACTGACAGGGTCTTCCTTGTCTTCGTGATCTTGTCATTGTCTTCTTGTCTTCAGAGGCTGTGAGGGTCTCAAGTGGACACATTCATGCACCGATATTTGCAAGACATGATAGAGTTCTGATCTATCAATCATACTAATTGCGATATCGAACCTAGAGCGGGGGATGAAGAGAACCGTTTTCCTGCTCACTAAGGTGAGGCGGACCAAATGGCAAGGTTCTCATCCACCGGTGGTGGTCGACACAATTCCTTATAACTGACAGGGTCACTCTATTAGTGATGCAGATCAAGGTTTGCATATATTATGTCCAAATTATCGTAGGAAAAAGTGGCATCACTCTAGAACAGTGTCCAGGGTTTCACCATCTTCTAAGCCTCGATAACCTTGTTCCTCATGGAGGTACTACTGTAGGTGTCGTCTGGTCGTAGAGTTGTCTTTTCTGTCCTTCAGCACAGGTGTTTGCCTGGAAAGATTACTTCCTTCCGGCTGCCCACGAGGATTTAAGTTTATCCCGTGGTCAGAGGGCATAAGGTTCTAGCGACCATTAGCAAGTTTTGAAAAAGTAGACGAGGAGTGTCAAGAAAAAAGAGTGGAAGGCTAGAGCATAAGCTTCAATTTCTTGAAGTTTTAGGAGAGTTGAGAAAATATATAAGTTTTGTAAGTATTTTTGAAGAATCTGGAAAGTAGTTTTATCCTAACTAACGTCCATGCTAACTAAGGGCTTCCTACAGTCAGGATGGCTCTGATACCAGCTCTGTGGGGACCCCGACTGGTAAGTCGAGATCGCCGTGGCCAGTGATCCCAAGGATCAATGCTCACTGAACACAGATACTGAATAATAGAGTCTTACATCCATACATACCGTTTGATACAATAAATGATCACTTCGGTTGAGTCTTACATATATATGGCCTTAAAGGCCTACACTTGAAACTGAACCAATAGCGGAATTATTGGTTGAAAGCGTGAAACCATGCCATCAGCCTTAACCTACAGGCACTCTGACTGGGAAGCATCCTAGCTCGCAAGAACGTCACCGAGTTAATCTTCACCATTTCATGTCTTTCACACCTGGTCAATGAAATAACCAGTGGCAAGCCAATGAGTACTTTGAATGTACTCGCAAACAGCCCATGCTACGAACAATGAAAGTGAAGGATAACAATATCATGCATCTTTAGTGTAACTCATCTGGGCGGAATGATCATGTATATACATCAAGCTAAAGAATTACTTTTGAAGAACAGGTTACATATATCAACATATCTGCTAAGGGTTGAACCATCCGGGTTCACCCTATATGCCAAGTCATCAGACTTGTCATAACGTCATTGCCTCAGCTGAGGGCTAAACCATCCGGGTTTACCCTATATGCCAGGTCACCGAACTTGGTCATATTATTATGATTATAACAACACCTTTTTAACACCACAGCACACACACACACACACACACACACACACACACACACACTTGGTTTATGCGGAAACGCTGGACGTAGTTTAAGCAGCACCACCCAACTGTCCTTGACCGTGGACACGGCTATTCGAATAGTTTGACACTCTGCAGAGGTAGTACGCTGGACCCACGAGAAACGGGAAACTTCCGTGTCATCCACGACTCGCGGTATATGACATATACCCGAGGTAAGTACCCGATCATCATCTTTCCCCTGACGATACTAGACAAAGAGGTCCACTCGATTGGTACCCAGCCCACATGTTGTACGTCTTACGAGCATCGACTCTGGACAGTATCAACCATGCGGGGACCAACGGTGTGCCTCGAACTCATAATAATGGCATAGTCGTCCTACCTGGCACGACCCCATCACGAGAGTGACACCGATCACTCCCGCCACGAGTAATGTGGCTCTTTGCTAGTACCGACCAGAGTAATCAACAAAGCCCCGTCCCATAAAGGGGTATCGTGGTCGTACTGGTAAGGTTGGGACGGTCGACACATCATAAATCTAATCCCATTTCCGAAACCATACTCGCACAAAACACCGGTGCATCACTTCACCAAAAGTGATCACCAACTCATCATCACCCTCGGGCATTAGTGGCACCCGACGGGGTTTTCATAAACTCTTGATTTTAACTCATCATCATGCTCATGATAATATGCTCTATCTTTACTTGTCAACATGGTATTAACATGATCCTCAATGGGTAGGGTCAAGCTCAATGCAATGATCTTACTCTACTAGTCAACATGACAGTAGCATGATCCTCATAGATGGTAGGGTCAAGCTCATCATGCTTGTACTCCGAGGAGCCATATGTATAACATCACTAACATGCAAGTGCTTGGATGAAGCCTTCGGTACCATCACACCAATGATGAACCGGCACTGTGATCACATGTAACGGGAAAAGTACCAACTATACTAGCATGCAACAATTCATATGTTCAAGTCATGGTCAAAGGGCTGCTTGCCTTGCTCACGTAAGTTCTCGGGGTCTTCGAGGTCTTCCGCTCCAACTCCGAATACTCCGTCTACCGTCAACTATCGTCGGAAACAACTATAGTAAGCCATATAGCAAGCAGAATAAAAGTGTTCTATAAATAGAAGTTTTATTTTTTTGGACCTCTCTGGTCATAAGAAAAATACCTGAAGCTTGATATAGGATATTTGGATCATCAAGGATTTTTGAATGGATGGAAGGAGCAATAGGTTATCATTGAAGAAGCCAACAGAAATCATTCTGTTAAAAATGAGTGGAGGCACCCATTTAACAGAGAAGGATTTTAGAAATATTTAGGAAGTGGTTTCACTGGATTTGGAGATGGTATGAATATGCTAGAGATTTTACAATGAGGAATAAATAGCAATAGGAGCTATTTATTTATTGCAACAGAAATAAGTCACACAAAAATGTTGACCAGGGTTCTAAAAATGGAGAATGATTTTAGAAGGCTCTGGGAGTTTGAATCACTCCATTTGGAGTTGAAATGAAGCCTATGGGATTTTTGAAAGGTGGTGTTTAAAATGTCTAAATGGGCATTTAGATATTATTATCACAAGAAATATTTTGGAAAAAGTTGCAATGCACAGATCTGGATAGAACAGGATTTTAGAAACCTGCAGAATTTTGAATCAATAAGGTTGGAGTTAGTATGAATTTGTAATGGATTTTATAAGTCAAGTAAAAGAAAATAAAAAAGAGAAGGGCTCAGCCTCTGGGGGAAGTCTATCTTGCGCCACCAGTGCCAGACAAGCCTTTGGCCAGGCCCACTGGCTCGGGCCACCGGCGAGAGGCCACGCGGAAGGCGCCTTGCCGGCATTACGCCTTCTGCGCGAGGAGGCGGCCAACGACCAGGGGCGCGACCACTAAACGGGGCGGGCCACCCGTCAGCTTCCCCACCCGGTCGATGACACGCGGGCCCCATCTCGGCCATCGTCTTCCACCTCCACCAGCGTGGAGGCAGAGGGCCCGATGAGGCTCGCCGGCGCTATAGGGCCCCGTTCCCGATGGCCTGGCCACCGGGGCACTCGCCGGACCTAGCCTCACTTCCCTGGTTGTCTCACTCCCGCCGGAGGGCACCAGGTCGAGGGCTGCACCGGCTGTAGTGGCCCTAGCAATGGCGGCCGCGGAGGCGGCACCTCCGGCCACGTAGAGGTGAGCAGGGAGAGCGGGGAGGCTGTAGGAGAGATCTGCAAGGGCTTGGCATGCTCTGGGAAGAGCCAGAAGGGAGGAGAGAGCCGAGGGAGCTTGAGCTCAAGCTCGGCCGAAGCGGAGCCGAGGTGGCCATTGAAGGGGGAGTAGAGCTCAAGAGGGGAGAAGGGAGGGTCCAGGAGGCTCATAGGTAGGAGGGGGTTTGATCTAGAGGACCCAGGGCGCTCGGGGAGGCCATATGGAGAGGGGGAGAGGAGGGAGAGAGCTCAGGGCTCTCTGGAGCTCTGTGGTGCATGGATGCCACGCATGCCTGAGGGGTCTTGGAGGCTTGCTAGTGGAGGGGAATGGCTTGAGCGGTCAAAAGGGGATGCTCTGACGCTCTGAGACATGGTGCAGTAGCGGGACATGAGCTAGGGAACAAGGAAATGGTGCAGAGCACCATTAGTGCAGGCTGACAGCATGGTCACCATGGCCACGCGTGTCCAGGGTGTCCATTCGACCTGGAAAAGTTGTCTCCCATGCAAGGCATGCTTGCCAGAGGTCACTGGAGGAGTTTGGAGCCAAGTGAAGAAGGTTTGAATGGGGTTTGACTGCTGTAAACATTTCAGCAGGAAACTAGGGGCTGATACAAATGGTTTTCACAGGCAGAGAGCGAAGGTGAAACCATGTCTTGGAGCATGTGGTATGAAAGGACTACACACTTGCAAACATTCAGCTCAAGAAAGGAAGTATAGCTAGCACTTGCTGTACAAAGCTACTTTTCAGCCAGAAATGAACTTCAGGAGGTGCTTCTCATTTTCTCCACATGAGCATACCATATCTTGGTTCTAAATGAAGCATTCGCATATATTAGATGCTCTGGAAAAAGTTGGGGTGATAGATTAAGCAGAATAATGGAAAGAAGGGTAAAGCAGTGCTGCCAAGGGTGAAAATGAGAGAAAGTTACAAAGGGTCCTTCTCCAATAATTGACCCGTGGCCATGGGAATGTTACTGGAGGTGAAATGTAACTATGTGAGGCTGTGGTAGAAAGTTGGGCTCAAGAAATAAAGTGGAAGGGGCAAAAGAAGCGAATTTAGTGAGTTTACACAAGGTGTTTGATCTGTGGTTAGGCTACCAGATGGATTCCAATGGCTATGAAACTTAATAGGATCAAATAATAGATGAACATAGGCTTGCACACCAAATTTGGGATTTGCTGGAGGAGTTTTCCAATGTAGACTTGAAAAACCCTTGAAATGGGCAGAAGTGGGTTTCTCCTTAGAACCCTATTCAAATAAATTCCCACAAATCCAATATTTGGTGTAGGGGCATTATTTGAGCAGTAAGGCATGCACAAAAAGTTTGAGGATAATAGGAGAAACTTTATAATGTAAAGTTTACCAAAGTCAGAAATCAACAAAGAGGGTTTTGAGGGTCTTAGGACAAGTTCCTCTATTCTCCTTGGTGTACCACTTGGTGTGGATGCCTCATTGGAGTATTGGAACATGTCCACCAAATTTGAGCACAATTGGAGACACTTCACAATGTAGAGTTGCTCAAATTTGATTCTGGACAGATAGGGTTTTAGAGTGATTAGGGAAGTCAAATCAACTTGGATTGAAATGAAACTTGGCAAGATCATCAAGAATATAATAGATGACATGCTAGAATTTTACTGGAACTTATTGAGAATATTTCTTATAAAAATATTCCAAAAGCTTGAAATAGGCAGGAATGGTTTTGGAGGGGTTTTCCCAATATTTTGAACATGACCATGTGTTGAAACTCATAAATATGGAATAAATATATCCACTAAGTTTCCCTAAATTTTCTTAAATATTTTGAAGGCAATAAAAATAAATTTCCTTCATAGGAGACCATTTCTGGCCTCACAGAAAGGCTTTTAAATAAAATAATAAAATAACTTTTGAAATAATGGTTTTAAATAATACAATTAGTTCAAAATAACCTCCCTAATTTGAGGACTTGTAGTACAAACCTCATCTCACGGGTTTGAAAGTTTAATTCAAAGAAAAGCTTTTTGGTGAAAAAAATAATATTTGGTAAAAATAGATATTTGTCCTAAACACATGGCATGATCATTAGGCAGGAGATCATGGAGTGAGGAGGTGATTAGGAGAGTGACATGATCTATTAGGTATCAAACACAATCATGTAAACAAGCAAGGCAAACAATAATCACTCCAAGCATCACAAGCATTCACAAAAAAAAATTAATTGGTCCTAAATTTTGAAATAAGTTAGTTAGTGAGGGAAGCCAAAACCAGGGTGTTACATTTAGTTTCATTCATTGTCTTCGTCATTGATGTAGCATTATCGCCATGTCTCATTGTTGTATCCCTCCACCACGTGCCTGCATGGCGCCTAGTGAGTCGAGGATATCAGCAAATTTAGAACTTGTACCCGATGGTCTATAATCGAACTTATGTATGTATCTATATGTCAAACTTGGCTACTATGAAGTATCTATCACATTTTTCTTTCCTTATGCTTGATTACTTAATGAATGATTCCGCACCGCTGCAATTACATTATGCTAAACTATCTCTGTTAAATTTTAACAGGATGGTTAGACCAGCTGGCCGCCCAAGTGGTGCTGCCGACAATCCACCACCCCCACCCCCTGAATATATGGCTGGGATGATCCAACGATTTGAACTGAACCGCCGGTTTATGCAAGGGCTCTATGACCACTTCCCAAGGCCAAACATGAATCGACAGCAAGGCGTAACACTGCAATACTTCTACCGCCTCAACCCGGCATTTTACCGCATCTTAACTCAACCTCTTGATGCTGATGTCTCGCTGTGTGATATCGCTTATGAGCTGGAGTGTGCCAATGTTCCCCTGGAAAGCTATGTCAACTTTGCGTCTTACTTCCTCAAGGGTCCAACTGCTCAATGGTGGGATAGTCACAGTCGTTCTCAACCTCTTGGAACTATCATCACTTGGATGGAATTCCAAGATGCTTTCCATGCCCGCTTCATTCCTCCGGGAATCATGGACCAGAAGAAGCATGAGTTCTGCAACCTCGTCAAGGGCAACAAAACTGTAGATGCTTATGAGCGGGAATTTTTGGACTTATCCCGCTATGCTGAAGAATACATTGCAACTGATGCTCATAGACACAAGAAGTTCCGTGATGGCGTCCACTCTGACATCAAACTGGCACCCTTGTTCAGGACTATCCTAATTTCGCCACATTGCTGAACAAGGCCATTCAGGGTTAAACTGACCTACACGAATACAAGGATGGCAACAAGCACAACCATGACATGGGCTCATCTGCACAGAAGCGGAAGATCTGGAATCCCACAACATGTAACATGCACTTGCTCCTACTCCAAGATCGTCATATGCTGCAACTCATCTGCCTCCTCCACCAGCTAGGCAACCCAGGCTTCCATCTCTACCAGCACTAGCTCCTCCTTCCCGTCCTAAGGACGGGCTGTGCTTCAAGTGTGGCCGTCCAGGTCACCGTGCTAGAGACTGTAGGAAAAATCAGAATCAGCTTGCACTTCCCTCAACTAGCAGTGGCAACAATTAGAATTGCAACAATAATGCCAAGCCTGCTTATGTTCATGGTCAGGCCAAAAACATTCAAATGGTTCAAGCTGAAGACCAGCCCGCTACCATGATGGGTACACTTATCTTTAACTCAGTACCAACATCTATATTGTTTCATACAAGAGCATCACATTCCTTCATGTTGGAAAAATTTCCATTCATGCATGGCATTAAATACGAAGAGATGAACATCTCGATAGTGGTAAACACACCCGCGGGCCAATGTGGGAGACTGTTGGAAATATTCCCTAGAGGAAATAATAAAATAGTTATTATTATATTTCCTGTTTCAAGATAATCGTTTATTAATGGAAACATAAATGCATGTGTGGATATATAGACAAAACAATGTCCCTAGTGAGTCTCTAGTTGACTAACATGTTGATCAAGGATGGTTAAGGTTTCCTAGCCATAGACAAGTGTTGTCACTTGATGACGGGATCACATGATCAGGAGAATGATGTGATGGACAAGACCCAAACTATAAACGTAGCATATGATCGTGTCATTTTGTTGCTATTGTTTTTTGCATGTCAAGTATTCATTCCTATGACCATGAGATCATGTAGCTCACTGACATCGGAGGAATGCCTTGTGTGTATCAAATGTAGCAACGTTAGTGGGTGACTATAAAGGTACTCTATATGCATCTCCGAAGGTGTCCGTTGAGTTAGCATGGATCAAGACTAGGATTTATCACTCCATGTGAGAGAGAGGTATCTCGGGGCCCACACGGTAATACAACATCACAAACAAGACTTGCAAGCAATGTGACTAAAGAGTTAGTCACAGGGTCTTGTATTGAGGAATGAGTAAACAGACTTGCCGGTAACGAGATTGAAATAGGTATGGAGATACCGACGATCGAATCTTTGGCAAGTAACAAACTGAAGGACAAAGGGAATGATATACGGGATTGTGTGAATCCTTGACATAGAGGTTCAACTGATAAGATCTTCATAGGATATGTAGGATCCAATATGGACGTCCAGGTCCCGCTATTGGATATTGGCCACAGAGTGTCTCAGTCATGTCTACATAGTTCTCGAACCCGCAGGGTCTGCACACTTAAGGTTCTGTGATGTTTTCGGTATAGTTGAATTATTGATGTTGGTAACCGAATGTTGTTCGGAGTCCCGGATGAGATCCTGGACGTTATGAGTGTCTCCAGAATGGTCCGGAAACGAAGATTGTCATATAGGATTGTTACATTTGGCCTCCAGAAAGATTTCGGGCATTACCGGTAAAGTACCAGGAGTGACGAATGGGTTCCAGGGTTTTACCGGCAGGGGCCACCCACCTGGGAGAGAACCTAATAGGACCATGGGTGGCGCACCAACCCTTAGTGGGATCGTGAGGCCATCCCAATAGGGCTATTTCGGCCAAGACAACAATAAAGAAAAAAAGAGAGGAGGTGGGAAAGAAGGAAAGGACTCCTACTCCAAACCGAATTGGAGGAGGATTCCTTCCTCCTTGGGTCGATCGACCCCTCCTACTTGGAGTAGGAGGCAAGGCCACCAGCCCTTGGCTCCTCCTATATATAGTGGAGGGTTTTAGGGTTTGTGTACCTCAAGTTTTGTGCAAACCTATCTCCCTCCACTACTTCGTGACATATCATAGGTAGATCAGTACGGCACAACGAAGCCCTGCCGGAGTAGCTCCACCACCATCACTGCCACGCCGTCGTGCTGTCGGAGAATTCAGCTACCTCTTCTCCTTTCTTGTGGGATCAAGAAGGCGGAGATCGTCATCGAGCTGTAAATGTGCTGAACTCGGAGGTGCCGTCCATTCGGTACTAGATAGGGACGGATCGTGGGACATCGACGATTTGGATCGCGTAGACGTTCCACTACATCAACCGCGTTTCTTAACGCTTCCCGCTTAGCGATCTACAAGGGTATAGATCCGATCTCCCTCTCGTAGATGATCATCACCATGATAGGTCTTCGTGTGCATAGGAAATTTTTTGTTTCCCATGCAATGTTCCCCAACACCTCCATGGTTTGCCCCAATGTTCCCGTTGAAATTGAAGGACTGGAATTACTTACCGCTCCCATATTGCCGAAGTCTTCCAACATTGACCTCATAATGGGAATGGACTGGTTGAAAGCTCATACGGCTTCAATCGTTTGTGCCACCAAAACAGTCCATCTCCTGCATCCTTCAAATGAAATAATAAGCTACCATGCTCATCTCGTTCCAGATGGTGAAGCGTGGCTATATGCCTTAAACGCGTTAAATGCATCACCTCTTGAGGGGATCAAAAACATTCCAATTGTCCGAGAATTCCAAGATGTCTTTCCAAAAGAACTTCCATGGATCCCGTGCTCGAGGTGACGAGTTTGTCATCGATTTGGTACCCGGTACCACACCTATCGCCAAGCATCCTTATAAAATGCCACCACATGAACTCCTTGAACTTATGCAAGAAATTGACAATTCGCTTCGCCTGTGTTTCATTTGTCCAAGTTCGTCTGCTTGGGGAGAACCTTCTATCTTTGTTAAGAAGAAGGATGGAATAAGTCGTTTGGTTCAAGACTACCATCCTATCAATCAGGCCACTATTCAGAACACATATCCTCTTCATCGAATAAATGATCTGTATGATCAACTTGTTGGTTCCTCAGTCTTCTCTAAGCTCGACTTGAGGTTGGGATACCACCATATCCTTGTTCGCGAAGAGGGTATCCCAAAAACCGGCTTCGTTACTCGATATGGATATTATGAGTACACCATCATGTCCTTTGGCTTAACCAATGCCCCGAAAACCTTCTCTCGGTTGATGAACTATATCTTCATGGACTACCTCGACAAATTCGTCGTGGTTTATCTGGATGATATTCTAGTATATTCAAAGCATTAAGAAGAACATGTCGAACACCTTCGTCTTGTACTAGAAAAGCTTCGGGAGTATAAACTTTATGCCAAGTATTCCAAGTGTGAATTCTGGTTGGATGAAGTGACGTACTTTGGTCATGTGATATCCAAGGATGGTATTGCAGTCAACCCTAAACGAGTTCAGGCTATTCTTGACTGGACCACCCACTAAGAATGTCAAGCAAGTCAGAAGTTTTCTCGGACTCGCCAGCTATTTTCGTTGTTTTGTCGAGAACTTCTCCAAGATTAAAAAACCCTTGACCAATCTGCTTCATAAAGGAGTTAAGTATGAGTTGAAAAATAAATGTCAGGAAAGTTTCCAGACACTCAACGACAAACTGACATCTGCTCCAGTGCTTGATCCTTCGGATACTTGAAGGACTTTGTCATTTATTGTGACGCTTCTCGTCAAGGGTTGGGTTGTGTCCTACTACAAGAGCACAAAGTGATTTCCTATGGCTCACGACAATTGCGTGCTGATGAAGAGAACTATGTAGTTCATGACGTTCAACTTGCTGGAGTTATGTATGCATTATTTATATAGAGATATTACCTTCTTGGCAATCATTGTGAGATCTACACCAATCATCAAAGTCTGAAGTACGTGTTTATTCAGCCAAATCTGAACCTCCAATAACAGAGATGGATGGAGAGCATAGCAGATTTTATCTTGGGTATTTATTATACACCTGGCAAAGCTACTATAATGGCTGATGCCTTGAGCCACAAGTCATAATGCAACCACCTCCAGGTGCATAAGGTTCACGACCATATTCAAGAAGAATTCAGTAAGCTGAACCTCCATATTGTTCCTCATGGTTATCTTGTTCCCCCTCCTGAAGAGTTTCCCAAGTTAAACCTCCATGCTTTTAATAAAGGTTTGCTCACTAACTTGGTTGCTGAACCAGATATTATGGACCACATCAAAACCATTCAACTCTATGATGATGATGTCGAAAGAATTGAATGCTATGTGACAGAAGGTAAACCATCTTGCTTCACTGTTGCTGGTGATGGCACCTTGTACTTCAAGGGTCGCCTATTCATTCCACGTAAGAAGGAAAACCTCAGAATGACTGGAAGGGTTATGAAAAAAGCTCATGATAAACCGCTGTCTATTCATCCGGGTAGTACCAAGATGTACTAAGACATCCGTCAAATATTCTAGTGGTCAAAAATGAAGCAAGGCATTGCATGCTATGTTGTAGAATGTGATATTTGCCGGAGAATCAAAGCATAACATCAAAGACCTACTAGAACTCTACAACCTATCTCTATTCCTGAATGGAAATGGGACCATGTTGAAATGGACTTTATCACTCGGTTTCCCAGATCACAGAAAGGTAATGATCCTATTCTTGTTGTCATTAAACGACTGTCCAAAGTTGCACATTTTCTCACCGTCAAGGAAACAATCACTGCTAGTCAGCTGGCAGATCTATATATGTACAGATTTGTCTCACTCCACGGTATTCTGTTGGTAATCATCTCAGACCGTGGTAGTTTGTTCACTTCAAAAATTTTGGAAAGTTTTCAGAAGGCTATGGGAACTCATCTGTCCTTTAGCACCGCATATCACCCTCACTCCCACGGACAAGTTGAATGAGTCAACCAAATTCTCGAAGACATGCTTTGAGCTTGTGTCATTTCTTTCGGTAAGAAATGGGAGGATTCTCCCTCATATGCCGAGTTATCCTACAACAATAGCCATCAAACTAGTCTGAAAATGCCCCCCTTTGAAGTGTTGTATGGATGAAGGTGTCAAACTCTTCTGAATTGGTGAGAAACCGGGGAACAATCACTCTTTGGTTTGGATATTATCCAACATGCCGAAGATCAAGTCCGCATTATTCATGAGAGTCTGAAGGTTGCTCGGTCTCGTTAGAAAAGTCAGTATGGCCGTCATCACAAACATATGGTCTATCAACCTCGTGAAAAGGCTTATCTTCGAGTCACACAAATGAGAGGTGGACATCCTTTTGGGATCAAGGGCAAGCTAGCTCCTTGCTATATTGGTCCGTTCACCGTTCTCGAAAGGCGTGTAAAATTAGCTTATCAATTTGGCGCTACCGTTGAACATTTCTCAGGTTCACGATATCTTCCATGTGTCTTAGCTCCATTGCTGCTTCAAGAATCTTGTCCGAGCAGTGAATCATGATATGCTTGAGCTGCAACAAGACCTCTCTTATAAAGACCATCTGGTCCGCATTCTCGATCAGACTGAACATTGAACTCGTCGCAAGGTCACCAAGTTCCTTAAAGTGCAGGGCCAAATCATTGTGAAGATGAATCCACTTGGGAACGTGAGGATCATCTTAGTGATGAATACCCCAAGCTCTTTCTTATACATCTTAATTCTCGGGACGAGAATTTCTTGTAGTAGGGGAGAGTTGTGACACCTTGGATTAAGTTCTATAGTAATCCTTGTAATCAAGCTACAACAATTGGAGGATTAAGATAATCCATTTTGCTAATCCAAGTATGATCACGGTTGGAATCAAACCCTAATTCAATTTCTTTTGCAATTCAAATTCATTTGAAAAGTGGAATCAAAAGTTTTGCAAACCTATAAATAAAAATCATGAATGGGTTATAAATAATCCTCAAGCTTTTGCAAAATTATAACCAGTATTTTATCATGCTTTTAAGTGCCTCAAATCTAATTTGACATTAGGCAAAACAATTAATTAAACGCCTTTAGATTTATAAAAATTGTCAACAGTTTCAAACTACCCCCAAACTTTCTATGTTACTGTCTATTATTACATTTGTAACAATGGGCAAGTTAATTTATTTTTGCATAGAACAATTAGCGTTATATAAAATAAAATAGAAAATAAAATAAAAGGTAAAATAAAAACAAATTTAACACAAGGAAAATAAAAGAACCCCTCCCCCTTGTGGGTGATGACCCACCTGGCCGTTGGCGGCCCACCCCCTTACCCCATCGGCAGGCCCAACTGAGCCAACCAGCCGGCCCACCTCCACCTGGGGTGGTTTATAACCCCTCAAACCATAAAATTCCCACCTAGCCACCCCTCATTTCCCCCTCTAACTCCAAGCCCTCCCTCACCAGGTAGCTCCTTTCCCTCCCCGCGCCCGGTCGGATCCACGCCGCTCCGGCGCCCCGTGCCCCCCGGCCATTGTTGTCGGTGCCGCCCTGCCGCGCTCCTCACCTCCCTGAGCTAACTGCCCTTCTACAATGGCCATTACGACCCCCTTCCCTTCCCTCCCCTGCTCCGGCGGCCACCGTGCTATCCCCTCGCTCTGACGACCCCTCTCGGCCCCCTCCGGCCATCCCCGCTGCCCCTAGCCGCACCCTGATATGTATCCAACGTATCTATAATTTTTGATTGTTCCATGCTATTATATTATCTGTTTTGGATGTTCTATATGCTATTTTACATTATTTTTTGGACTAACCTATTAATCTAGAGCCTAGTGCCAGTTTATGTTTTTCCATGTTTTTGAATATTGCTGATAAGGAATATTAAACGGAGTCCAAACGGAACAAAATCTCCGGAAAGATTTTTCTTGGACTAGAAGACACGAGGTGACTTGGAGTAGGGGGCAAGCCAATTGCTGGGGGCCACAACCTTTAGGGCGCGTCGTGGGGGGAGTGGCCATTCCCCCTGGCTTGTGGCCGTCCTAACCCTATTTCTTGGCCTATAAATTCCCAAATATTCCCGTATCGCCTAAAAGAGCCACGAAAATACTTTTACACTGTCGTGAGCCTCTGTTCCCTAGAGAACCAATTTGGGAGCCTTTTCCGGTAATCTGCAAGAGAGGGAATTGATCACTGAGGGCATCTACATAAACTCCATTGCCCCTCCGATGATGTGTGAGTAGTTCACCACAGACCTACGGGTCCATAGCTAGTAGCTAGATGGCTTATTCTCTCTCTTTGATCTTCATTACCATGTTCTTCATGATCTTCATGGAGATCTATCTGATGTAATACTCTTTTGCGGTGTGTTTGTCGAGATCCAATGGATTGTGAGTTTATGTTCAGATTATATCTGAATATTATTTGAGTCTCTTCTGAATTCTTATATGCATGATTTCATATCTTTGCAAGTCTCTTCGAATTATAGTTTTGGTTTGGCCAACTAGATTTGTAATTTTTGCAATGGGAGAAGTGCTTAGTTTTGGGTTCAATCTTACGGTGTCTCACCCAGTGACAATAGAGGTAGTGATGCACGTATTGTATTGTTGCCATCAAGGGTAAAAAGATGGGGTTTTCATCATATTGCTTGATTTTATCCCTCTACATCATGTCATCTTACTTAATGCATTACTTCGTTCTTCATGAACTTAATACTCTAGATGAAGGCAGGAGTCGGTCGATCTGTGGAGTAATAGTAGTAGATGCAGAATCGTTTCGGTCTACTTGATACGAACGTGATGCCTATATGCATAATCATTGCCTTAGATATCTTCATAATTATTTTATTTTCTATCAATTGCTCGAGAGTAATTTTATCACCCACCGTATTATTTTCCTTTATGAGAGAAGCCTCTAGTGAAACTTATGGCCCCCGAGTCTATTTTCTATAATATATTTTCAGATCTCTAAACCAAAAATACCAAAAATACTTTCCTGTTATTTATTTACTTTTGTTTCCACAATATTTTATATCTATATCTATCAGATCTCATCCTTGCAAATAATTGTGAAGGGATTGACAACCCCTTTATAGCGTTGGGTGCAAGTGTTTGATGGTTTGTGTAGGTACTAGTATTGGGGCCTTTCTTGTTCCTCCTACTGAATTGATACCTTGGTTCTCAACAAACCTAGGAAAATACTTATCTACTTTGCTGCATCACCCTTTCCTCTTCAAGGGAAGACCAACGCAAGCTCAAGAGGTAGCAATAAGGATTTCTAGCACCGTTGCCGGGGAGGATACATAGCAGGATCACACCTACCAAGTACCCATCACAAACTCATCTCTTGCATTTACTTTATTTGCCATTTGCCTCTTGTTTTCCTCTCCCCCACTTCTAAAAAGATTTTCGGAAAATACCAAAAAGATTTGCCTTTTTATTTGCCCTTTTTCTGTTCGTCTTTCCGGTTGGTTCTCATTTTCTTAGGAGATAGATCGCTAAAACTCATGGCTGGCCTTGCTACTATCGCTAGTATTTATGAGAATGAAGTTCTTAATTTTAAGCAAAGGGAGGGAGAAAACTTAAAAGATTCTTGGTATAGATTTTGCAACGCTCAAAATAGATCTATTCGCACGCAATCTACTACCGTTCTCCTTCGTAATTTTTATGTGGGCATCTCTCCTTGGAATAGATATGTTTTGGACACCATTACGGGAGGAAACTTCTTGGGTAGCCATAGCTTTGATTCTTATAATTCTATGACAAATCTGGTAGGTTCACCCCCACTCATGATTAATGAAACAATCTTAACCTTGGAACATGTGATGCAAAGGCTTGATGTTATTGAAATAAAGTTGCTACCGTAGAGCTCATTGAAAACTTGGACAAAAATATTCATAGTCATACTCCCTCCGTAAACTAATATAAGAGCAGTTAGAACACTATTTTAGTAATCTAAACGCTCTTATATTAGTTTACGGAGGAAGTATTACTCAATTTGGATCTAAGGTAGGAGTTACTTTAAAAAACTTATGGGAAAAGGAACCAATAGTTAACAAAAAATTGGATCAAGATTTTTCTAGAATTGGAAAGCTTGAGGACATTATTACCAACTGGGGTTCCACCTTTGCCTCTATTCAAACCACTCCTCCTCCTAAGACTTCCAAGTTTATTTATGTTCCCAAAAATAAGGGTGAATCTTCTAGAAAAAGTGATGAAGATCTTAAAATGATAAACGTTCACCCTAGCTTTATTAGGAAACTCATTACTACAAGCGAACTTTTGGATTTCTCACCTAGGAGTATGATTATTGATAAAACCAAAGGATATCCTAGGGTTCACAAGTGTGCAATTGAGGAATTGCATACCAAAGATGACAATACCTAGATCTATTGCATTATACCTAGCTAGGGGCGTTAAACAATAGCGCTTATTGGGAGGCAACCCAATTTTATTTGTTTTGTTTTTGTTTTTGTTTCTATTTTTGAGTGTTGCACACATTATTACCTCTGTAATAATTGTGTTTTCTTGTTTTAATTAGTGTTTGAGCGAAGTAAGACCTTTGGGATGGTCTATGGTGTTTGCAAGTTGAATTTGCTGAAAAACAAAAACTTTCGCTCTGAGTCCAGGATTTTTTTAAATTCGCTGGAACGTTCTTTTTATCTGAATTTTTTTACACAAGGTTGGTTTAAAAAGTTCCCAGGTCTTCCTAACATTTCAGAATTTTTGGAGTTACAGAAGTATTTGAAGTAAACAGATTGCTAGAGACTATTTTATTTTTGATAGATTCTATTTTCTTTGTGTTGTTTGCTTATTTTGATGAATCTATGGGTTGTATCGGGGGATATGAACCATGGGTAAGTTAGAATAAAGTAAAAATTACATCAATATAAAAAAGAATGAGTTCACAACATTACCTAAAGTGGTGATTTATTTTTCTTATACTAACATATCTCATGAGTTTTCTGTTGAGTTTTGTGTTGTGAAGTTTTCAAGTTTTGGGTAATGATTTGATGGACTACGGAATAAGGAGTGGCAAGAGCCTAATCTTTAGGATTCCCAAGGCACCCAATACATATTCAAGGATACCAAAGAGCCTAAGGCTGGGGATGCCCCGGAAGGCATCCCCTCTTTCGTCTTCAATCCATCGGTAAATTTAATTAAGTCTATATTTATATTCACCACATGATATGTGTTTTGGTTGGAGCATCTTGTATGATATGTGTCTTTACTTTTTAGTTTGACACAATCATATTTACTGCACACAAATTTTGAGAGAGACACACGCTGAATCGTGAATTTATTAGAATACTCTTTGTGCTTCACTTATATCTTTTGAGCTAGGCAATGTTTCTCTAGTGCTTCACTTATATGTTTTAGAGCACGGCTGTATTGTGTTTTATAGAAATTATTGTACTCCCATACATCACTTATATTATTTTGAGAGTTCTTTAGACAACATGTAATTGGTTTAGGTTATGAATTTAGTCCTAATATAATAGGCATCCAAGAGGGATATAATAAAAACTTCCATACTAAGTGCATTGAATATGATGAAAAGTTTTTTTCCTTGCATACAGTTTTGAGATATGAAGATGGTAATATGAAAGTCATGCTAGTAAGTAATTGTGAATTAGAAGAAATACTTGTGTTAAAGCTTGTGATTCCCGTAGCATGAACGTGTGGTGTACCGTTATGTGATGAAGTCGGAGCATGATTTGATTTAATGATTGTCAACCTTTGTGTGGGGGTCGGGATCGCGCAATGGTTAACTCCTAACAACCCTTCCCCTAGGAGCATGCGTCTAATACTTTGCTTCGATAACTAATAGGATTTTGCAATAAGTATGTGAGTTCTTTATGACTAATATTGAGTTCATGGATTATACACACTCTCACCATTCCACCTTTGCTAGCCTCTCTAGTACCGCGCAACTTTTGCAGGTACATTAAACCCACCTTCCTCAAAACAACCACCATATATTTTCCTCAAAACAGCCACCATATCTACCTATTATGGCATTTTCATAGCCATTCCAAGATATATTGCCATGCAACACCACTACCTCGATTTTATGACACACACCATCACTTCCATATTGCTTATAGAGTCATACTTGTTCTAGATATCGAGTTGTAATCTTTTGAGTTGTAAGTAAATAAAAGTGTGATGATTTGCACTATTAGAGCATTGTCCCGTGTGAGAAAACGATGATGGAAGCTATGATTCCCTCACAAATTGGGATGAGTCTCCGGACTTTACAAAAAAACAAAAGAGGCCATAGAAGCCCATTCAAAAAAGAAAAAAAGAAAAAAAGAAAAAATAAAGAAAATGAAAGAGAGAAAGAGAGATGGGACAATATTTTTCCACACTTGTGCTTCAAAGTAGCACCATGTTCTTCATAGAGAGTCTCCTATTTTGTCACTTTTATATAACTAGTGGTATTACATCTTTTGCACAACCACTTAGTTTCCTTTTTGAGCTTCAATACACTTATAGCTCTAGTGCATTTGTTGCATGGCAATCCCTACTCACTCACGTTAATATCTATTGATGGACATCTCCATAGCCCGTTGATATGCCCAGTTGATGTGAGACCATCTTCTTCCTTTCTATTTGCAACCTCCACCACACTATATTCCACCTATAGTGCTATATCCAGGGCTCACACTCATGTATTGCGTGAGAGTTGAAAAGGTTTGAGAACATAAAAGGTGTGAAACAATTGCTTGATTTTCACTGGGTTGTGCATAATTTAGATACTTTGTGTGGTGAAGATGGAGCATAGCGAGACCATATGATTTTGTAGGGATAACTTTCTAAGACCATGTTATTTTGAAAGTAAGGAATTACCTTATTAGTATGATTGTAGTATGATTGTTTTTGTGTCAATATTAGACTTTTGTTTCGAGTCTTATGGATCTGAATATTCATGCCACATTAGAGAATATTACATGGATAAATATGTTAGGTAGCATTCCACATCAAAAATTATGTTTTTATCATTCACCTACTCGAGGATGAGCAGGAATTAAGCTTGGGGATGCTTGATACGTCTACAACGTATCTATAATTTTTGATTGTTCCATGCTATTATATTATCTGGTTTGGATGTTTTATATGTATTAATATGTTGTTTTATATTCCTTTTGGGACTAACCTATTAATCTAGAGCCTAGTGCAAGTTTATGTTTTTCCATGTTTTTGAATATTGTAGATAGGGAATATTAAAGAGAGTCCAAACGGAACAAAATCTCTAGAAAGATTTTTCTTGGAAGAGAAGACACCTAGGAGACTTGGAGTAGGGGGAAAGTCAATTGCCGGGAGGCCACAAGCCTGCAGGGCGCGCTGATATGTCCATTTTGCATCATGCTTTCATCTTATTACACTTCACGGTACAATACTTATGCCTTTTCTCTCTTATTTTGCAAGGTTTACATCAAGAGGGAGAATGCCGACAACTAGAATTTTGGCCTGAAAAAGGAGCAAGTTTGAGATACTTATTCTGCGCAACTCCAAAAGCCGTGAAAATCAACGAGGAATTATTTTGGAATTTATAAAAAATACTGAGCCGAAGAAATACCCGAGGGGAGCCACCAGGAGGCCACAAGCCTGCTAGGCGCGACCTACCCCCCGGCCGCGCCTAGGGGGCTTGTGGGCTCCCTGTTGGCCCTCTGGCTCCCCTTTTTTGCTATAAGGAGGGTTTCGTTCCAGAAAAAAAATCAAGAGGAGGCTTTCAGGAGGAATCGCCGCGTCCACGTGGCGGAACTTGAGCAGAACCAATCTAGAGCTCCGGCAGGGTCGTCCTGCCGGGGAAACATCCCTCCCGGAGGGGGAAATCGTCGCCATCGTCATCACCAACACTCCTCTCATCGGAGGGGACTCATCACCATCAACATCTTCATCAGGACCATCTCATCTCCAAACCCTAGTTCATCTCTTGTAACCAATCTCCGTCTCGCGACTCCGATTGGTACGTGTAAGGTTGCTAGTAGTGTTAATTACTCTTTGTAGTTGATGCTAGTTGGATTACTCGGTGGAAGATTATATGTTCAGATCCTTGATGCTAATCAATACCTCTCTGGTCATGAATATGATTATGCTTTGTGAGTAGTCACTTTTGTTCCTGAGGACATGGGATAAGTCTTGCTATAAGTAGTCATGTGAATTTGGTATTCGTTTGATATTTTGATGTGTTGTATGTTGTCTCTCCTCTAGTGGTGTTATGTGAACGTGGACTACATAACACTTCACCATTATTTGGGCCTAGAGGAAGGCATTGGGGAGTAGTAAGTAGATGATGGGTTGATAGAGTGACAGAAGCTTAAACCCTAGTTTATGCGTTGCTTCGTAAGGGGCTGATTTGGATCCACTAGTTTAATGCTATGGTTAGACTTTGTCTTAATTCTTCTTTCGTAGTTGTGGATGATTACGAGAGGGGTTAATCATAAGTGGGATGTTTGTACAAGTAAGGGCAGCACCCAAGCACCAGTCCACCCACATATCAAACTATCAAAGTAGCGAACGCGAATCATATGAACATGATGAAAACTAGCTTGACAGAAATTCCCATGTGTCCTCGGGAGCGCTTTACCTCCTATAAGAGTTTGTCCAGGCTTGTCCCTTGCTACAAAATGGATTGGGCCATCTTGATGCACCTTTGTTACTATTTTTACTTGCTACTTGCTACGAATCATCTTATCACACAACTATCTGTTACTGATAATTTCAGTGATTGCAGAGATTACCTTGCTGAAAACCACTTGTCAGATCCTTCTGCTCCTCGTTGGGTTCGACACTCTTACTTATCAAAAGGACAAATATAGATCCCCTATACTTGTGGGTCATCACGCGCCTTGGGGGGGGGTGGCCGCACCCCTGGCTTGTGGGCCCATGCGGGTCTCCTAACCCTATTTCTTGGCCTATAAATTCCCAAATATTCCCGTATCGCCAAAAAGAGCCACGAAAATACTTTTACACCACCAAGAGCCTCTGTTCCCGAGAGATCCAATCTGGGAACCTTTTCCGGTAATCTCTCGGAGAGGAAATTGATCACGGAGGGCCTCTACATCAACTCCATTGCCCCTCCAAGATGTGTGAGTAGTTCACCACAGACTTACGGATCCATATCTAGTAGTTAGATGGCTTCTTCTCTCTCTTTGATCTTCAATACCATGTTCTTCATGATCTTCATGGAGATATATCCGATGTAATACTATTTTGCGCTGTGTTTGTCGAGATCCGGTGAATTGTGAGTTTATGTTCAGATTCTCTATGAATATTATTTGAGTCTCTTCTGAATGTTTATATGCATGATTTCATATCTTTGCAAGTCTCTTCGAATTATTGGTTTGGTTTGGCCAACTAGATTGGTAGTTTTTGCAAAGGGAGAAGTGCTTAGTTTTGGGTTCAATCTTGCGGTGTCCTCACCAAGTGACAGTAGGGGTAGGGAGGCACGTATCGTATTGTTGCCATCAAGGGTAAAAAGATGGGATTTTCATCATATTGCTTGAGTTTATCCCTCTACATCATGTCATCTTACTTAATGCATTACTCTGTTCTTCATGAACTTAATACTCTAGATGCACACAAGAGTCGGTCGATGTGTGGAGTAATAGTAGTAGATGCAGAATCGTTTCGGTCTACTTGATACAGACGTGATGCCGATATGCATAATCGTTGCCTTAGATATCTTCATAATTATTCACTATTCTATCAATTGCTCGACAGTAATTTGTTCACCCACCATATTATTTTCCTTTATGAGAGAACCCTCTAGTGAAACCTGTGGCCCCCGGGTCTATTTTCCATATTATATTTTTAGATCTATAAACCAAAAATAACAAAAATACTTTGCTGCAATTTATTTGCTTTTGTTTTCGCAATCTTTTATATCTGTCTCTACCAGATCTCGTCCTTGCAAATAACTCTGAAGGGATTGACAACCCTTTATAGTGTTGGGTGCAAGTGCTTGATTGTTTGTGCACGTACTACTATTGGGGCCTTGCTTGTTCCTCATACTGGATTGATACCTTGGTTCTCAACAAAATAAGGAAAATACTTATCTACTTTGCTGCATCACCCTTTCCCCTTCAAGGGAAACCATGCAAGCTCAAGAGGTGGCACACCCCGACGACATGCGCCCCTCCCCTAGCCGCGCACGCCCCCTCGCTGGCCTTGCTGCCACTCTGGTCGCCGCGTCGCCTCTCGCGGCTGCTTGCTGCTCGCCCCGCGGCCTCATTGCACAGCGGCACCGTGCCCCTCGCCGTGGTTGCCGCCGCCTCTGGCCACCGGTCTATTGCCCCAGCCGGTTGCCCCGCACGTCGGTCATGCTCGCACCGTGCCCACCCGCATGGCGTTGGCCATGGCCACTGCCTCCTCCCCGATATGGTTAGTGGGGGCTAACCACCCCACTAACCCCCGTGGCCCAATGACAATGGGGCCTACCCCCATAAGAAAGTTAGAAAAAGGATAATAAAAAATAAAATAAATATTATTAAATTAGTTAATCAAGTAATTAATTAACCAATTAATTAGTATCTAGTCAACTAAAATAACTCCTCATTAACCTGCCTAATTAATTAGGTTAATTAAACATAATCTAATTAAATTAATTCTGTTAATTAAATTACAGGGTATTACATGTGGGACCCCTGTTTATTAAATCTAATTAAATTAAGTTAAACTGAATTAAATCTGAGTGAGTGACATGTAGGATCCACTGGTTTGTTTGGTGAGTCAATAGGACTGTCGAGTGCTGATGTCATAATTACTTTTCTTGATTAAATAAATCTTTTTAAATTTTAGAATATTAATAAAATTTTAAAAATTATTACAAAATAATCCGTAAATCAGATGAAAATAATTTGTACATGAATGTTGATCAGAAAAACGAGATGAACCCGCATACACTATCCGTTCGTTTGTCACGTGCCCCTAGCATAGCAAATATGGAACTTTTCCATCGATTTCACTTGTCTGGTAGTAGCGACAGACTAGGGAAATATCGTGAGATATTTTTTAGCTCTATCTATGACGTGTGGTACTATGTTATCTCATGCCTAGCACTTCATGTTGCCATGTCATGCATCGTGATGCACCTGCTTGCTGTTATTTATTGTTTCTCCCCCTCTTCTCTCCGGTAGATGGCGACACTGGCGCTGCTGCCGGGTAAGACTACACCACTGACAACTATCCTTTTGTAGCATGGCAACAAGGCAAAAAAGCCCCCTTGATCATTCCTATATCGCTCATTCTTTCTCCGACATACTTGCATTAGATTTTGCTACTGTTATAGATAGCTCCTATTGTGATGCATATCCTATTTTTGATAAACTGCTATTATGCTCAAGTGAATATAAAATGCTTAGTATAGGTGGCTTAGTGATCGACATTGACCCCCCTTAGTCCGAGTTGCCCCCGCTTTATTGTCGAAGCCTCGATCTACTGATCGACGAGCCAAGACCCGTCACATCACTCACCCCCCTTGTCATACGTCACCGCAGAGCTACTATCGAGTACCAAGGGTGACACCTCATTACGTACTCCTGATGTGAGCTGTGTAGTGTAGTTAACCGGTGGTGGTTTACGGAGGGTGATTCCTCCTTTGCCACTTTAGATAATGACTCAGTCGTACAACCGCTCAAGCGTGGACCATCAAGGGTGATTCCTCCCTGGTCACCTTGATGGTTACATCGCTCGGAATCCATCGAGGGTGATACCTCGGATCCCACTGATCTTACTGCCACATAGTTACTTGACCTTACTACTGGGAACATGATGAGATGTGTTGCGGGTGGATTGCCGCATGGATGTGACGAGGCATGGCCGGGTATTCTTGGCCCTTGCCACACATCCTCGAGATAGGGCGACGGGACCACATATCATGGATTGCTGATCGTTGTTGTAGTGTTAATTAAAATGCTAATGGGATTTGGGTATTTGATCTAAGTTGTTTGTTGACCTTTTCGCACTAACCTTCACGTGGGAGAAGTTATGGGTACTCGACCTCGTAGTATTAGCAAAAGCTCTTCAGACGTCAACAATGGATTGGCGCACGTTCGAGTGGTCCGCGTAAGCATTGTTCTTGTATTAGAGGTGCCAGGACTGACCTCAACCGCCCTCGCATCATGCAGGAGTGCAAAGGGTGATGGTCCCATGACCCTGCACACTTAGGATTTAGACTGGCGGGCTGGCCTCTCTGTTGAACCTAGGTAGGGTTGTGACGTGTCGACCGACTGATGCCGCACACGACGCAGGAAAGTGTGTCCGGCCAGAGTTTATCGAGCATGTTGGGTAATTTGGAGCACCCCTGCAGGGATGAAAATTAACTATTTGAATTGCCGTGTGCACGGTTACAAGATGACTTGGAATTGTATCCCGATCTAATACAACTAGTAACGTTACTTAACTGGAACATTTGGCTCCAAGATTGCTTCCTCACACGGAGTTGAGGAAGAATCTACCGGCGTGACTTAATTAAGTTTGCTACAACAATATGGCTATATATGTGTTATTGGTTTACTCTCGTTTAATGCTGCAAGACACTGAAGATGCTAGTCTTTGATAGGACTAGTACCTTCTCTCTATTCCCTTATTGCTGCAGTCAGTCCAGATATAACCCCATTCCCTTGATACTGATGCATACTTAGCATAGTTCTGGTGTCAGTCTTGCGAGTACTTTGGATGAGTAGTCACCGTTGCATTGCTCCCTCTTTTCCCCTTGATACGATTGCGGGAACCAGATGATGGACCCAGGAGATGGCATATCCCACCGATGATGACTACTACCCCGATGGTGCCTACAATTACGTGGAGGCCGCTGACAACCAGGATTAGTTCAGGAGGTTCCCATGCAAGAGGCCTCTCCTCGTTCGATCTATGTATCTTTGTGCTAGCCTTCTTTAAGGCATAACCTTGTTCTTAGGTCTGGACTCAAATATTTTTGCTTTTGTTGATTCGTGTGCTTCCGATCTTATGTATTCGAGCCCTCGTGGCCCCTGGCTTGTAATATGAAGCCTGTATGACTTTCATTTGTGTCTAGAGTTGTGTTGTGATATCTTCCAGTTAGTCCGTAATATTGGTAGTATGCATTGCGTGTATGTTTAGCGTAAGATCAAAATCGGTGGTGTCACACAAGACATATCCCTTGTCCTCTGGAACAATAATTACTACTCACACAACATCAACATGTTCAAGATCAGAGGTGTAATAATAATAATTATGGATTTGAACATAATGTCTTCTACCATGTAATCCAACAAGCATCAACTACACGATGTAATCAACACTACTAGCAACCCACAGGTACCAATCCGAGGTTTCGAGACAAAGATTGAATAGACATGACGAACTAGGGTTGGAGGTGAGATGGTGTTGGTGAAGATTAGTCATCCCATGAAGGAGGAAATGTTGTGATGATGATGACTCGGATTCCCCCCTCCCAGAGAGGAATTCCCCCGACATAATCTCTTTGTCGGAGAGCAAAAAAGATTCTACCCAGGTTTCTCCGTCGAGACGGCAGCGCTTCATCCCGAAAGATAACTTACGATTTTTTCTAGGGTAAAACACACCATATAGGAGAACATGGTCGCAAGAAAGCCAGTTGGCCCCCCTCAAGATATCAGGGCTCGGACAGGGGGTGCCCTGTTAGCTTGTGCCCAGCTGGTGGCCCCTTTCACTACAGGAATTAACTTCTTTGCCGTCTGCCATAGCGGACGGCAAAGGGGCAGTTCACGAATGACAAAGGGCTTTCCATCAACCTCCGGTCGGCAAAACTTCTACGAATACTTTCCTTGGTAAAGTCCCTTCTTTGTTGTGTGCCTGTTGAAAGCGGACGACAAAGGGCTTTGCCGTCAGCCTGCCGTGGCAAGCAGACGGCAAAGCCGTTAGACGGCAACCGACATGCATCTACTCCATTAGGTGGCTAACAGAGTATTTTCTGTCTGCTGTATTTGATGGGTCTTTCCCATCTGCCATAGCAGGGACATTTGCCGTCTGCCATACGTCAACATGGGAAGCCCTCCCGCTACTGCTAGGTGGCTCCTCTTTGTCCGTCTACCTATGCGGGAAGCTTTGCCGTCTGCCTATTGGGGGGAGCTTTGCCATCGGCCTTTGCGGGGATCTTTGTCGTCTGCTTTCGGTGGCAGCAGACGACAAAGTGACCATATGGGTCAGCTGCAGCTGCCCGAGGATGCACAGGTGGGTGCCACATGTCCCCTTTTCCGTCTGCTGGCTGATGGCAAAGACCTTTGTCGTCCGCTGGCACACAGCAAAGAGGACATATTGTCACTGTTTTGTTTGCTTTTATTTATTTCCCTACATTTTTAAAATGCATATAGTTTAACATATAGTTTCTAACAACCTTAATTTCAAACATCCACATATACTTTCAAACATCAAGTAAGACCTTAGGCCATGCATCGAACATCATATAAGAGCAAGATTATCGTCTATATTGTCCATAGGCCATGTATCGAACATCTTATCTCCATACATACACATAGTTTCATACTATTCATCAAAACAAATCAAAACAAAAATTAAACAATAGCAGTCCATCAATGCTGGCTTCCATTAATGGTAGCTTCCATGAGTGAATGATATCTACAAAATGAGAATAATAAAGTTAGAAGAAGAAGAAGAAGAATAAAACTAGAAGAATAAGAATAAAACTAGAAGAAGAAGAACAAGAAGGAGAAAAAGAAGAAGGATAAGAAGAAGAAGAAGAAGAAGAAGAAGGAGAAGACAGAGAAGAAGAACAAGAAGAAGAAGAAGACAAAGAAGAAGAATAAGGAGAAGACGGAGTAGGAGGAGGAGGAGGAGGAGAAGAAGAAGAAGAAGAAGAAGAAGGAGAATAACAACAGGAAGAGGATGATTACAATACTTTTCTTATTTTGAGCTTATTATGTCATTTAGGGAGAAGATACACTAAGTTATGATCTAACAAAGGTTCTTGTGATGTTTTTACATAACTAAGCTAATTATGTCATAAATGAACTACATAAGCTAATTATGTCATTTTGGAGGATAGCTAAATATGTCTTTCTTGGGGAAAATAAGCTAAAGAGAAGAACAATAAGAAGGATAAGAAGGAGAAGAAGGAGAAAAAAGAAGAAGAAGAAGAAGAAGAAGGAGGTGGAGGAGGAGAATGAGAAGAAGAAGGAGAAGAATGAGGAGTAGAAAAGAATAAGAAGGATAAGAAGGAGGAGGAAGAGGAGGAGAAGAAGATGGAGAGCAAGAGGATGATAACTATAATTTTCTTATTTTGAGCTTATTATGTCATTTAGGAGGAAGATACGCTAAGTTATGAGCTAACCAAGGTTCTTGTGATGTTTTTCACCTAACTAAGTTAATTATGTCAGAAATGAACTAAATAGGCTTATTATGTCATTTTGGAGGATAATTAGCGAAGTATGTCTTTCTTGGGGAAAAAGCTAAGGAGAGGAAGAAAGAGGAGAAGAAGAAGGAGAAGAAGAAGAAGAAGAAGAAGAAGAAGAAGAAGAAGAAGGAGAAGGAGAAGGAGAAGGAGAAGAAGAAGGAGAAGAAGGAGGAGAAGGAGAAGAAGGAGGAGGATAAGAAGGATAAGAAGGAGGAGGGGGAGAAGAAGAAGAAGAAGGAAAAGAAGAGGAAGAGGATGATTACAATACTTTTCTTATTATGTCATTTAGGAGGAAAATACACTAAGTTATGAGCTAACCAAGGTTCTTGTGATGTTTTTACCTAAATAAGCTAATTATGTCATAAATGAACTAAATTAGCTAATTATGTCATTTTGGAGGATAATTAGCTAAGTATGTCTTTCTTGGGGAAAATAAGCTAAGGAGAAGAAGAAAGAGGAGAAGAAAGAGGAGAAGAAGAAGGAGAAGAAGAAGGAGAAGAAGAAGGAGGAGGAGAAGAAGAATAAGAAGGAGAAGAAGAATAAGAAGGAGAAGAAGAGGAAGGGGATGATTACAATACTTTTCTTATTTTGAGCTTATTATGTCATTTAGGAGGAAGATACGCTAAGTTATCAGCTAACCAACGTTCTTGTGAAGTTTTTTACCTAACTAAGCTAATTATGTCATAAATGAACTAAATTAGCTAATTATTTCATAAATGAAATAAGTAAGCTAATTATGTCATAAATGAACTAGAGAAAACTTACCGTTATAGTCATCAAGGAGGAGAAGCACCAGGGTTGCTTTGGGCAGGTGCGTTTGGAGACGGTTGCCCTGGAGAAGGGTCGTGCGATGCCGCTCAAGAGTTATTTTGTAGAAAAGATATTATGCAATGTCTCGTTAGCATGATGACACTCGAATGTTAATACTAGTTTATAATGACCAATGAAATGAAACTCATCGTGCCAATCGCAGAAAAGACCGGCATCGTCGGAGTGGCCTGACCGGTCTTCTCGCACATGGACTACACATTTGGTTTTGGAGAGTTGGTCGTATTATTTAGTAATGAAACAGAAATTACACGCATGATTTGGCTAATGTGAAAAAGAAACTTACCACAAAAAGCTCGTACATGTCTAGGTGACCCGCTTCATTTCGGGCCCTCTCCTCCTCCAACAACCGAGCCGTGGTCCGGTCCCTCTCCTCCAGAATCACCTGATGAGCAGCCTGGTTTGCCGCTCTCTCTTTCTCAAGAGCAGCCTGGTTTTCCGCTCTCTCTTTCTGAAGAGCAGCCTGCAACACCACTTCTCGTTACCACTATAATGATCGATGGGCACACACACAATGAAATGGATGAAAGTTTTCTGAGTCCGTACAACTAACCTCAATGGCGAGTTCGATTGGCAGTGGACTAGGCGTTACCTCAGGACAGGATCTCGACTGGCGCGCCTTGATCTCTGGGAGAGTGAGTGGGCAACATATTATCCCATCTCCAATGGCTATCGAGCCATGGGGCCTCCCGCCACTAGATATCATCACCAGCTCTTGATCCAAAAGTTCCTAGCCCGGGTTAAAGTCCTCCCCTTTCCTAGCCTTCCCCACATACGTGTATTTCACGAGCTTGTGGTGGGAGGAGATGTTGGTGAACTTATTTGGATGATCTAGGTTAGACTGAGAGAATGCCTTGGCCATCTTGTAGGAGGCAGTATGGGCCATGCGATAAAGGTCATACAACTCTGGCACCTCCTTCTTATTGTGATGCGCCTAAAAGAGAGGAACAAAGTGTTAGTAAAGGGCTGAAGCTAGCATGAAGAATGAATTGCATGAATCATGAAGCAAATTACATACCTAGTTCCGTCCGAACTGAATTAAGCTGGCGCTGCCTTGATGGTGTAGAACACCAACCATTTGGGCACGTCGATCCTTCACATTGTCGTGGACGGCTCGCCAGTTACCTGTGCACCACTCATCCACCAACGCCTCCCAACAATCCATCTTATCCGCACACCATCTCGAGGGCACCTATAAGTTAGTAAAAAGAATTTTGAGTGCTACGCCTACGAATCAAATCAAGAAAACTGCTTACAAGGCCTTAAGAATAGGTAATTACCTTCATGTATTGCTCCTTCTTCACATACTTTCCGCGTCTCTCCTTCTTCTGCTTCTTAACACCACGCGTTGCGTAGTAGTCTCGAATAGCCTGGGACCGAGCCTTCTGTTGTAAGTTCTATAATAGCCGCCTCCACTCGGCCTCGAGAACCTTGGCCGCCGCCTCCTCATAACCCTCCTCACACCTATAGAAGGCCTGCAATCAAACGAGACAACACCGATTATTACAATAATTAGCTATATTGTTAATTTTAGATTGTGTAAAAGGAGATTTTGCCCAAAAGGTGTTGATCACCATCTCGGCCCTCGTGTCGCACAAGACACCATCTATAATCTCCTACAAGGGGCATGCATAGCGTGCTAGTGCTCCCAGGTAAATCCTAGTGTAGGAACCTGACCCTCATCGGGAAAAGTGATAAACCCGGGAAATTTGTCCGACAAAGCACACCAAGGACGGTGTTCGGCTTGCGGTCTCCAACGGGGTGTTTCCAACACCTGCAGTATGACAAGGTCAACACATTAGATTTTTGAAGAAACTTGAAGGCAAAAGGTAAAAAAAGAGTAAATGCACTTACCTCTCCCCTTCAGGGTAATCACCGACCTCTGCTCGTGGGTTGCCGGTACGACCAGGAGACGTGTACTACCATGCTTTTACTTGGTGACCCCACCCACCACGTCACCCTTACTATCCGTAGAATCATCCCCGCCACCAATAGAATGGCCACCCATCCTCTCGGTCCAATCCGGCCCCTCGGTCCGACACGGCCAGGTACCCCATCCGGACGTCTCTATGTTGGCTGAAGCCTCTGTGGTGGGAGTCTCCTGGGACGTAGCCTCAGGAGCCATAGTCTCGTCGGCTGAATGCCCGTCCACCCGAGGCTCATGGACCGGAGTCCCCGTAGTCTCCACCGCAAACTTCTCCACCATAGTAGTCCTGTGCTCGGGTGAATGAGCTGCTGTTGGTGGTGAGGATGGCGTAGTAGTCCGCCTACCTCTCCTGCGGCCACGTCGTGTACCCTTCCCCTTCTTGCATACCCGACCTCCTCTCCAAGTGGGTAACACCGCCGACGAAGAAGCACCCGCTGGTGGTGTCGTCAGACTATCCGCCAAGGCTCTACAGAGAGATAGGTGTGGAATGCAAGTACCACCCCTTGCGCGGGCCACCGACGAAGAAGAACCTACCGAGCGATCTGGACCCGCGCCCTCCATCTTTGAACACCTACCATGATAAAGTGTGAAAGAAATTAGTACAACATAAAAAAATTGAATACCTGACATGAATAATAATGTGTACATATATAATTTAAGGTGGGATGTATACAAACTAATAATAGTCTGGATCAATAAATGCATCATCATCATCACTATCATGCATGTCTTCATGAATGACGTGCTCATCGGGTTCAACAACATCAACTTGTGGAAGGCCTTTCTGTAATCGGTCAAGCATTGACAGGTCATCCGCAACAGTAACCTCTTCTAGTTCTGGCTCTGCTGGTTCTGGCTCACGGGTGAAGTCAGATTCACTGTCGTTGTATACTTCCATGTTCTGGGGTGAAGCACAGCGGTTCTTGAAACATTTCTTGGAAAGACGTGTTTCTTGGAAGAAATCTCCGTCATATGTGTCTGGGTTAATGTGAGGTTCATAATCCTCTTCATATGGGGGACATGGTCTAACATGTGGCGGCACTTCATAAACAACATGCCAACCATTCAGATTCTTATCAGTTTGGCATGCCCACGGCAGATAAAAAACTTGGGTCGCCTGTTGAGCCATAATATAGACATCAAGAACATCTAAATTGGTGCTTGGATTGATTTTGACTATCCCTATATATTCATGAGTCCGTCTATCTCTTTCGATGGAACCAATAACATTTGAATACTATGACGTTAGGTGTATTATCACCATAGAATTGAAGTTCATAAATTGCTTCAACTCTTCCGTAATACTCGATACCACCTTCGCTGATAGCAGAGACACAAAAATTTGTAGATCTTCGGTCAGGCATAGATAGCTCTTTGCCAAAGGTACGAAAGTGATACCCGTTGATGTTGTATTTCTCAGATGAATGGACCTTATAGTCAAAAGCATTAGCGGCTTGTCTCCATTTGGTGTCCATAGACTCTGAATTAGCCTACAAGTTTAATATGAAACGATTGTTGCATTAGCCGCAAGTTAGACCAATAAATGATATGGTCCATTATTGATAATTATAGTTTGTTTGCACCAAGAGATGAAACCGGGATAGCCGCCTCCATGCTTTGCCAGAAGCTCATACTCTTCGACGGAATCATTTTGGATCACTGCTCCATCTGAGAATTTGGCGACGTATCAACTGTATCGAATATCCGAGAATAAGAGCAATTCAAAGGAATTAGAAGTTGCGGAAAAATGTACCGAGAACATACTTGATGTATGGCCGCACTTATGTTAGGTTGTTGAAGATATGCAATGAAATGTTTCGCCATTATTTGACATCCAACGTTATTGGTTTCGAAGAACCGGCTGGTGTGAGCTTCCCTTTGAATAGGCTAAGGTTGGATCCACGTTTTTAGGGTCGGCATCATTGTAGCGAGGCTTCGGATTATGCAAATGACGATTTTTGGCTTCGTAGTGTGCTATCACAAAGTTAGCCACGTCCTTAGTAATGAATGCCTCGGCCATTGATGCTTCAATTCTATGGTTATTTTTACATTTAGCTCGAAGCATGTTCTGCATCCTCTCAGTTGCAAAGTGCAACCAATTTTGCACAGGCCCACCCAAGCTTGCCTCGGTCAGTAGATGTAAAATCATATGATGAATTCGATTAAAGAAGCCCGACGAAAATATCTTCTCTAACTTGCAGAGCAACTCCGACGGCAACTTCTCCATGTCATCTACCATGCCACACGATAGTTCTTTCACACAAAGAACACGGAAGAAATAACTCAGCTCCACTAGTACTAGCCATTCATCCTCAGGAATAAAGCCACTTAACCTCACCGACATTACCCGCTCAAGCCCTATGTGCCAATCATGACTCTTGAGACCAAAGATTTTTAATTTTGCAAGACTCGCTCCCCTCTTTAGATTCGCTGCATACCCATCGGGGAACATCAAGTGAGTTTTGACCCACAAGATAGTTTCCCTCATAGCAGGCCTTCCAAGATTGAACCAGGCCTTTGGCTTCGACCAGTTCTGCTTTCCTTTCGATTCTTGCATGTTTTGTAATGGTATATGACATAGTGTCTCTTGATCGACTCTAGCCTTAGTATTATCCTTTGACTTCCCATGTATGTCGAACAATGCACCAAAAATGGCCTCTCCGATATTCTTTTTCAGTCTGCATCATGTCGATGTTGTGTGGAAGAAGGAGGTCTTTGAAGTAAGGCAGATCCCACAAGCATGGCTTGTGAGTCTAGGCGTGTTCTGAATTATACCCCTTGAAATACCCTGGACACTCTGAATCAGGCTTGAGGGAGTTTAGCAGATCCAAGATCTGTTGGCCTGTCAACGCAGGTGGTGCCAAGGTTTTGACAACTTTACCTTTGGTAAAGTTCTTCTTGTCTTTTTGGAACTGATAGTGAGGATCCAGGAACTGTGTATGCAAGTCAAAGCAAGAATACTTCCCACCCACGTGCAAGCAATGAAAATGAAGAGTTGTGGGCACGGGAACATTCCATGCACACACCATCCAGAGAATAGCGCATACGGCGACAAGTCATGCATTGAGTACATGTACCACGCATGCATTTTGAAGTTTTCTTTTCTAGCGGCATCGTATGTCTTGACCCCATCATCCCAAGCTTCTTGTAATTCCTCCTTAAGCGCCTGCATGTACGCATTCATATTCTTCCCCGGATAGTTGGGCCCTGGAATTATCAATGTCAGGAATATGTTCTTTCTTTGCATAATCTACCGGGGGGGGGGGGAGATTGAGTGGAATGACAAATACAGTCCAACAACTGTATTGGGTTGCCATCATACCGAAGGGATTGAATCCATCCGTGGCGACACAGACTCCTGGATGCCTTGGATCTGCCTCTTTATCCTTTTGTAATCCATCGAAATGTTTCCACGCTTGCCCATCCGATGTGTGTACCGCCATCTTATTCCCATTCGCATCTTGTTCGGTTGTTTTGCCCAATTTGTACCATGTCATCTGTCTGGCTGTCTCTTCGACCATGAAAAGAAGTTGATGGGCATATAGCAAAGAACATTAACTGGGATTCCGGTCTGCCTCTTCTCACCCATACCATTGTCTATCACAAGATACCTTGAAGACTTGCAAATGGCACAATAGTCCAAGTGTGCATACTCCTTCCTAAATAAGGCAATTATTTCTCACAGGCATGTATCTTCTCATAGGGCATCTTAAGTACACGAAGTATTTTTTCTGACTGGTATAGGTTTGCAAGCATGACATGGCTTTTGGGTAGAAAGCGTCCAAATAGTGTCATCATCGCATCATAGCATTCTCTTCCCAACTTGAACTGAGCCTTCAGAGCCATTACTTGTGCAATCGCATCTAGCTGGCAAAGCTCAGTGTGCTCGTGGAGAGGATGTTTTGAAGACTCCAACATTTCATAGAAGACCTTTGCATATTCCTCCATCTGATCGTCCGAATCCCGAGCATCATCAAAGTCTTGCACCATGTCTTCTATCCCGGTACCATGCTCGTCAGTGCGACGACAAACCACCTATGCTCTGGTGCATTGTATAGACTCACCATGAAATGTCCAAACAGTATAATTAGGCTTAAAACCCCTCCTATGCAGGTGTTTAATCATTTCAGCCTCTGTCCTCTTTTTATAGTTGTCGCACCCAGGACAAGGGCACCAGTTTGTTTCCTGCCATTTGCAAATGCGGCTTCCACAAACTCCTTGGTTTTTAGAAACTATTATTTGGTCATCTCTTTCTGACTAGGGTGACCGGTGTACATCCACGCACGATCACTCATCTTGCCTAGTCGGACAGAGGGGCGGAGCTTGTTGAACACCAGACCCTCGTAGCGACGAAAACAATTGCACATTTAAATCCAAAGATGAGTAACATATCATTATTTTTTTTCCGTCAACCTAACTAAATATTTAAACATGATGCCACCGCCAAGTTGTAAAAAACATCTCACACTGCCCGTTTCGTCCACACGGAGGCACGCCTAGCAGAAATATATGTCATTCGGGGTTCCATGAACGTCAAGGTACCCTAACCTATATAGATGTCATTTAAGGTTCCATCGATGTCGAGGAACCCCCTAACTCGCTCGTCCCCGGTGCCCTCAGGTATGGCAACGCACAATCGAAGGGTCAACACGCCATCCCTTCCGGTTCCGGAGACCTCTCCTCTCCTCTCCGAGCAGTCTCCTGGCGAGGTCCACCGCCCGTGGCCTATGGAAGGCTGAAGAGCACCTTATCGTTCAATAGGTGGCCGAAGAGGTGTCGGGGGTTGGGGGTCAGTGGCATCGGGCGTGGAGTTTCGTGCGGGGGTGTCGGGATGTCGTGCCGGGGTGTCGGGGCGTCTCCCGGGTTCTCGGGGCGTTGTGTTGGGGTGTCAGGGTGTCATTTTCTTCTTCCTCCTCTTTTTTTTCCTCTTCTTCCTTTACTTCTTCTTCCTCTTCTTCCTTTTCTTCATCATCATCATCATCATCATCTTCTTCTTCTTCTTCTTCTTCTTCTTCTTCTTCCTTCTTTTCTTTTTTCCTCTTCTTTCTTCTTCCCCTCTCTCCTCTTCTTCTTCTTCTTCTTCTTCTTCTTCTACTTCTTCTTCTCCTCCACCTCCTCCTCCTCTTCTTCTTCCCTCATCTACTTATTCTTCTTTTTTTCTTCATCTTTTTTCTACTTATTTAAATCATGACTAAGTAACTAAACCTAGCACTAAACCTATCACTAAACATATATAACACTAAACAGGAAAAAAACAAAACAAAAACATAATCTACCACTAATTAACTAGAAAAGAATCTACCCTTAATTAACAAAACACAATCTACCACTAGTTAACAAAAACAACAAAAACAGCAAAAAAGAACAAATAACCTAGCACTAATTAACTAAACCTAGCAATAAATCTACTAATTAACTAAATCTACCAACTAAACTATCACTAAACCTACTAATTAACTAACCTACCAACTAAACTATACCACTAAATCTACGAATTAGGAAAAAAGGAAAAAAATCACCTTGCACGGGCAGTGGGCGGTCGGGACGGTCGGGGGCCGTGGTAGTGGGGGTGCGGGGCGGTGGGGGGCCGGGCTAGTGGGGCGCCGGGCTGGCAGGGGCGCCGACTGCGAGGAGGGGCACCGACTGCGAGATGGGGTGCCGGCTGTAGGGAGGGGCGGAGACGCAGGGAGAGGGAGGGGCGAGGGGTGGCCGGTGATATGTCTCAAACGTATCTATAATTTTTGATGGTTTCACGCTGTTATCTTGTCTTCTTTGTATGTTTTATGTACCTTTTTATATCTTTTTGTGACTAACTTATTAATTCAGTGCCAAGTGCCAGTTCCGGTTTTTTTCGTGTTTTTGACCCTTTTCAGATCTGATTTTGGAACGGAGTCCAAATAGAAGAAAAACCCGGAAACGATTTTTTCCCGAACGGAAGAATTCCAGGGGGCCTTTGGGCCAAGCCAGGTGGGCTCCAGGGAGCCCACAAGCTCTCACCACGCCACCAGGGGGGAGGCGGCGGTGGGAAAGCTTGTGGCCACCCTAGACGCCCCCTGACCTAGGTCTTGCGCCTATATATTCCCAAATATTCCGCAATAAATCAGGGGAGCCTCGAAAATACTTTTCTGCCGCTGCAAGCTTCCGTTTCCCCAAGATTTCATTTGGAGACCCTTCCCAACACCCTGCCGGAGGGGACTTTGGAGTTGGAGGGCTTCTTCATCATCAACATCGCCCCTCCAATGACTCGTGAGTAGTTCACTTCAGACCTACGGGTCCGTAGTTAGTAGCTAGATAGCTTCTTCTCTCTCTTGGATCTTCAATACAAAGTTCTCCGTGATCTTCATGGAGATCTATCCGATGTAATCTTCTTTGGCGGTGTGTTTGTCGAGATTCGATGAATTGTGGACTTGTGATCAGATTATCTATGATATATATTTGAGTCTTTGCTGATTTCTTATATGCATGATTTGATATCCTTGTAAGTCTCTCCGAGTCTTGGATTTTGTTTGGCCAACTAGATCTATGATTCTTGCAATGGGAGAAGTGCTTGGTTTTGGGTTCTACCATGTGGTGACCTTTCCCAGTGACAGTAGGGGCAGTAAGGCACACATCAAGCAGTTGCCATCAAGGGTAAAAAGATGGGGTTTTTTATCATTGGTCTGAGATTATCCCTCTACATCATGTCATCTTGCTTAAGGCGTTACTCTGTTCTTATGGACTTAATACACTAGATGCATGCTGGATAGCGGTCGACGTGTGGAGTAATAGTAGTAGATGCAGAAAGTATCGGTCTACTTGTTTCGGACGTGATGCCAATAGAAATAATCATTGCATAGATATCGTCACGACTCTGCATAGTTCTATCAAGTGATCAACAATAATTTTTTCACCCACCGTCTACTTGCTTTCATGAGAGAAGCCACTAGTAAACACTACGGCCCCCGGGTCTATTCACATCCATCGTTTACATCTCCGCTTTTACTTTCCTTTGTTACTTTGGTGCTTTCAGTTCTCACTTGGCAAACAATCTGTAAGGGATTGACAACCCCTTCATAGCGTTGGCTGCAAGCTTTTGTGTTTGTGCAGGATCTTGAGATACTCTTCCGCCGGATTAATACCTTGGTTCGCAAACTAAGGGAAATACTTACCGTCGCTGTGCTACATCACCCTTTCCGCTTCGAGGGAACACCAACGCAAGGCTCCAAGGCAACGGGGGAAATCCTTTGCATACTTGCCTAGGAAGTCCCTTAAGGCATAGCCGTAGCTGAAGGATTCTTGGTGTCGTCGACACAACTATTTCTGGCGCCATTGCAAGGGATACACAACAACCATCAGCCGGCGCGAGGGAGCTTCGGTGGCTGGCGGCGCGTGGTGGGAGCGAGGGCGAGGGAGAGAGACAGAGAGTGGGGTGGGGTGGTGGATGGGATAGTCGACTGTTAGGAGATAGGGGCGAGAGGAGAGAGATACGGGCCTAACAGCGACCGTTAGGGTAGGTGGCCTTTGCCGCTCGCGGCGTACGACAAAGAGGAGGTGGGGGTGTGGCGGCTGTTAGGCCATATCTTTGCCGTCTGCCTGCTCCCTCTTTGCCATCAGCTGGCGGACGACAAAGTGGGAGGGTGGGGTCTGAGCCCTTTGCCGTGTGCCTTGCCCTTCTGTGCTATGTGTTGCCAGACGGCAAAGCACTGACTGATGGCAAAAAGGCCCTTTGCCATCAGTTTTCTGGAAGGTGACGACATAGAGTGTCTTTGGCATCAGCTAGTAGACGACAAAGAACAAGATGATGGCAAATTCTGTGATTCCAGTAGTGTGTCTTGTATATTTTTGTCCCAGAAATTCTTAAATATTCCATTTTTTTTGTAATATTTCATGTCATTTGGAGCAAGTTGATTTTTCTGCCTTTTTCTCGGTTTCCCGTTCCAGAATTCTAGTTTGCAGATATTTCCCTCTTAGTGATGTGCTTTGCATTTTTGCAAGAAAGGCATAATAATTGTATGATAATAATGGGTAATGGATAGGATCACCACAAATATCAATAATAATTCATGATGGAAAATGAGTGTATCAACTCCCCAAGTTTAGACCTTGCTTTGCCTCAAGCGAAAGCCGAGCTAAAAAATAATGATGAGATGATTGGAGAGAGAGGTGTCAATAAAAACAGAATACGAGCATGAGAGCCTCATGAATATTTACATAGCAGCAAGTATTTTATCATTTAACCTCTCATAAGTAAGTAACAATCCTTTCACAACTCTTGGAGTATGAAGGATAAACTTTATTTAAAATCAACAAACTATGTTCTCACTCATTGGTGCAATCATAATTCATCATAAACCACAGAGAGTCTATGTAAGGGCTTTATATTTGGCAAGTTCACATACTCAACTGCCATTTATTCTTCTATGATTACTCACACTCAACGCATATTTTTGGAGCTCTTGTTTCTGTACGGCACATAGGAAGATAGGGGCTTAAGTGATTTGCCACCCAACTTATTTATCTCAAGGATAATGTCAACAATAATAAATCATAATCATATACATCCACTGGGATATATAATATGAATATTTCCTAAACACATGATGTTTTCCACTATATAATTATTGGGTTGGAAGAGGAATAAACTTTAAGGACTCACACACAGAGTTAAACTCGTGAAAGTAAAATATAGGCCCTACGCAGAGGGAAGCAGAGGTTGTCATGCACTTTTAATTTGTTGGATGTGCGAACACCTAATCCAAGGGAATGCCACTTTATATTGCCCCTTAGGATAGCAAACTTCATTATGCACTCTATCGCTTTTATTTCTTTGCCTTCACAAGATCGTCCAAAACTTATTTTCCCTTGCAATAAAAGATCATACATGTTTAGGAGCAATTTTTATTGCTTGGTGCAGCAATGACAACTTACTTGAAGGATCTTACTCAATCCATAGGTAGGTATTGTGGACTCTCTTGGCAAGAAACTGTGTTTCAGGGTTATGGATGCACAAGTATTATCTCTACTTGGTGCATAATTTTTGGGCTAGCAAAGGATCTAAGGCAAGCACCACATGTTGAAGGATCCAAGACCATATAACTTCTATGTGAATATACACTACCATGATCATTACATTGTCTCCCATGTCCAACATCAACACTTGATCATTATGTAATATTTAATGAAGGCTCACAATCATAAAAGATGTCCAGGGTATTGTATTTATATGTGAGTCTCCTCTCCTCTGTTATAATCTTTCTTAGATTACAGCAATGACAAATACTATGGCTGTTTACTATCAACAACTTGTATCACTTATAACCTTTTTGTATGATGTCATTACTTCTCATGGGATGAGCATATGATCTCTATCTTTCCTTTTGTTGGCATGCTATGATGATGGGTGCCCACGAGTAAACCAAAAAAACTCAACTAATCTTTATTATATCTCGCATACTCGATTACAAGGATAGGTGGAACTAAAAGCAAAAATTCTAAGCAAAGCAAGTGTGAAATTTATTTGTCTAAATCACGAACAACTACGGATTGAACTAAAATATATAGTAATGACGGAAGTGATGGTGATAATATACTGGGGCACCTCCCCCAAGCTTGGAACGAGCCAAGGATGGTGCCAATACCCAAGTACTCAAGCGTCCTTCTCAGGTCATGGTAGTGGTGTAGCAACATTCTTATTCTCCAACTTACGTCGGAGGATAAAATTCTCCTCCCTCAAGTCAGTGTTCTCTTGCTCGAGCTTCAATATCTTTTTTCATAATGCCATCTTGCTTTCCTGCAGAAAAGGTGACATGATAAATTGATCCTTTGATTTATTTACCCTATTTGGTAGATTGGACTTCTTAAATTCCACATGCATATCTTCGTGTTGAGGTCGTGGAACTTCGTCTTCGTCTGAGTTGGCTTCCTTTGTTTTCTCCAATTCATTTTCCTCCTCCTCATCAGTGGGCCAAAGATAGGATATATGTCCCCAAATATCTTTTGGTCGGAAATATAGTGCGAGGTGTATCTCTCTCCATCCAAATCTTGAGACAACATATTCTCACGCATGCGAGAAAACAGCTCGAAACAAGAACAGAAGAGAAACTCGCGATGCGGTGACCAAAACAACCGGGAGTATATATAATGAATTTTTCCACGTAAGAATACATGCTCAGGAAGAATTCAGAGTTTGGGAAGCGCACGAGGGCCCCACAAGCTATCAGGGCATGGCCAGGGGCACCCTGTTAGCTTGTGCCTCCCTCGTGGGCCCCGAGGACTCCATTTTATTTTTGTATTTTTTCTAAAATACTAAAACCAAACAAAAAAATATTATTTTCAGAATTTTTGTAGTCGGTTTACTTACTGTGGCATGTACCTTACCCTTTTCAGGTTTCTAGAGTGTTTCAGAAGCCTTCCTTTATGTCTTCCTCCGGTGTTATGACGTGCATGACATTAGTTTCCTCATTAATGGCTGTACCTAAAATATAATTCTTGATTCTTTACCCATTAACCACTCTTGGTTTTTTACCTTTGGAGTTACTGATTTTTATAGCACCGGAGCGATAGACCTCCTCGACAACATAAGGTCCTTCCCATTTGGAGAGGAGTTTCCCAGCAAACAATCTAAAACGAGAATTCTACAAAAGCACCAAGTCTCCTACATTGAATTCTCGTTTTGGAATTCTTTTGTCATCCAATATTTTAAAATTTTCCTGAAACAACTTAGCATTTTCGTAAGCTTGTGTCCTCCATTCATCCAGTGAGCTAATATCGAATAACCTTTTCTCATCGGCAAGTTTAAAATCATAGTTAAGTTCTTTAATTGCCCAATAAGCTTTATGTTGTAATTCAAGAGGTAAATGACAAGATGTCCATAGACCATTTTATATGGGGACATCCCCATGGGATTCTTATATGCGGTCCTATAAGCCCACAAAGCATCATCAAGTTTCTTAGACAGGTTCTTTCTGGACCTATTGGCAGTCTTTTGCAAAATGAATTTTATTTCACGATTGCTTAGTTCAACTTGGCCACTAGACTAAGGATGATAAGGTGATGCAACCCTATAGTTAACATCAGACTTGCCTAGTAGTTTACGGTAAGCACCATGAATAAAATGTGAACCACCATCAGTCATTAAATTTCTAGGGACACCAATCCTCGGAAAGATAATATATTTAAGCATTTTACTAGAAGTGTTATGGTCAACACTACTAGTTCGGATAGCTTCTACCCATTTAGTAACGTAATATACAACAAGTAAAATATGAGTAGATCCATTACAAAGAAAAGAAAAGGTCCCATAAAGTCAAAACCCCACACATCAAATGGTTCAATAGCAAGTGAATAGTTCATAGGCATTTTACTGATGTTTACCAATATTACCTACTCTTTGGCATTCTGTCACCAGCACGATGTGCACCATAGTTCTCAGAATGACACTCCCTTAGAATTTGTTCCTCCTCGTGCTCAGGTATACAATACCTAATAACACCATATAGTCCTTCTTTATGAAGATGTGGGTCATCCCAAAAGTAATGTCATAAATCATAGAAGAATTTTTTCTTTTGTTGATTGGTGAAACTTGGTGGAACATATTTAGCAACAATGTAATTGGCATAATCCTCATATCAAGGTGTACTACATGAAGTGTTCATAACAACAAGTTGCTCATCAGGAAAATTATCATCAATAAGTAGAGGGTCATTAAGAACATTTTCCATCGTAGACAAGTTATCTGCTACAGGGTTATCAGCTCCCTTCCTATCAATAGTATGCAAATAAAATTCTTGGAGTAGTAACACCCATCTAATAAGTCTAGGTTTAGCATCTTTATTTTCCATGAGGTACTTAATAGCAGCATGATCAGTGTGAATAGTTACTTTAGAATCAACAATATAAGATCTAAAATTATCACATGCAAACACAACTTCTAAAAATTCCTTTATAGTAGGAGCATAATTTCTTAGAGCATTTGTAACACCCTGTGTTTAGCTTTCCTGACTAGTTAACTAATTTCAAAAATTAGGACCAATTAAATTTTTTGTGAATGCGTGTGATGCTTGAAGTGACTATTGCTTGCTTGCTTGCTGGTATGCTTGTGTTTGATTCTCAATAATTCTTATTACTCTCCACACTCACCTCCTTGGCCCAAAACTCCTGCCTAATGATCATGCCATGTGTTTAGGACCAGAAACTATATTTACCAATATTATTTTCACCAAAAAGCATTTCCATGAATTAAGCTTTCAAAACCCCCTGAGATGGGATTTCTACTACAAGTCCTCGAATTAGGGAATTCATTTTGCACAAATTATTTTATTTAAAACCCATTATCAAAATGACTTCCCAAAACCACCAAATTGTTAGTTATTTTACCATTTTATTTAAATGCCTTCCTGTGGGACCAGAAATGGTCTCTTATGAAGGAAAGTTATTTTTATTGCTTTCAAATATTTGAGAAAATTTAGGGAAACTCAGTGGACATATATATTCCATATATATGAGTTTCAACATATGGTCATGTTAAAAATATTGGGAAAACCCCTTCAAAACCCTTCCTGCCTATTTCAAGCTTTTGGAATATTTCTATAAGAAATATTCTCAATAAAATCAAGTAAAATTCCAGCATATAACCTATGATATGTTTGATGATCTTGCCAAGTTTCATCACAATCCAAGTTCATTTGACTCTCCTAATTACTCTAAAACCCTATCTGTCCAGATCCAAATTTGAGCAACTCTACATTGTAAAGTATCTCCTATTGTGCTCAAATTTTGTAGACATGTTCTAATACTCCAATAATGCATCCACACCAAGTGGTAGATCGAGGAGAATTGAAGAACTTGTTCCAAGCCCCTCAAACCCCTCTCTGTTGATTTCTAACTTTGGGAAAATTTACATTATAAAGTTTCTCCAATTGACCCCAAACTTTTTTTGCATTCCTTAATGCTCAAATAATGCCCCCACACCAAATATTGGATTTGTGGGAATTGATTTGAATAGTTTCGTAAGCAGAAAGCCATTTCTGCCCATTTCATGGGTTTTCTAAGTCTACATTGGGAACCTTCTCCACCAAATCCCAAATTTGGTGTCCAAGCTTATTTTCATCTATTATTTGATCTTGTTAAGTTTCATATCCATTGAAATCCATCTGGTTGTTGTGCCAGTCTTCAAACACCTTGGGTGCACTTTGTTCATTGGCTACATTGGCCCCTTCCACTTTGACCCTTGAGCTCAATTTCTACCACATCTTCCTATAGTTACATTTTACCTAGAGTAACATTTCCATGGCTACTGGTCAATTATTGGAGAGAGGCTCTATGTAACTATTCCTCATTTTAACTTTGGAATCATCATTTCTACCCCTCTTGCCCCAATTCTTCTTAAGCCAAGGCCCCCTCCTTCTTCCAGGGCATCCCCAGCATGCTAATGCACCATTTCATAGCAAAATATATTATGCTCATGTGGGGAATATGAGCAGCACATCTGCAAGTTCATTTCTTGCTGAAATATAGCTTTGTACAGCAAGTACTAGCTACCCTTCTTTGCTTGAGCTGAAACTTTGCAGAAATGTAATCCTTCCATGCCTAACATTGCTAGACATATTCCCCCCCCATTATCTCTCCAATTAGTGCCCTCATCACTAGCCCTAAATATGTCTAGCTGTTGATTGCAAATAAATACTCAAGACACTAATCTTATGTTGCATTGTCATCTCAACTATCAAATAATCAGGGTCATAAATATTCACAGTAAAAGTTGTCAATCGATACCTATATTTTTGTATTATTTGGTGAATCAGTAGCACTATCGTGATTACTCAATATATTCTCATCATATATATTTTTGCTAGATTGTTGTTCAACAGTAACTAAAGCTAATTCCTTTGAATTCGGAGTCGTAGAAGTACTAATTTATGTTCTGAAAAATATCTCCTCCAGGGACATAAACAAAACAATCCTTTCTTTTCTCGAATACAACACAATGATTGTTTTTGTCCTTACCATATGGATACTGGCAATCTTGCTAATTAGCACACAGACGTATAAAACAAGAAATTAAGAAGACTGCTAAAAGAATAATAATGCTAAGAATTGTAGGGAACAAGGTACCTGGATGGCTATAAAAATAGAAATTGCAAGACTTTGCTGCTGCCTAGGAGTCACGAACAAACATCCGATTTCCTCTTTTCTAATCCCAATCAACACAAGAAACCGGAGTGTGGGAAAGAGGTACGTAAGAGGATGATTTTGACAGACGAATGCAAGATCTGACAATAGTATAAAAACTAGATGATTTGCGTTGAATAGGAGGTTAATGGGAATCTGAAAAATCGCAATACCTTCTTCCATTATCGTGTCCAACAAAAGAAATCACAATTAGACGACACAGGCGGGGTGCCGTCGACCTTGGCATGGCTGATTTGTTGCCTATTGGGGAAGAGAAGGAGTAGAAGCCGAGAAAACTTCGTCATGCGTGTGCGGGAAGCACGGAAGTAATCAATCTTTTCTAGACGATCCCACAATGGATGAGAAGTAATCAATATGTAACAACCATTCCCTCTTTTTTTTGAGAAATTTATGGATTTGTTACAAGGGCTGTTATCCACCTATAGGAAACCAGTCCATCGGGGGCCCCTTGATACTCGGGGGCGTGGGGCGGCCGCCCCCTCTGCCCCCCCTTAGGGCCGGCCCTGCCCAGCCTCCTTCTCCTTCCCCAGGGACCCACATCCTCCGCCGCGTCTTCCCCTCCCCTCTCCTCCTTCTTCCGGTGGCCGGAATGCCATTCCCAGGGCTGCCGTCATCAGCCTTCACCGCGGCCAGGGCCCCCTCTTCCCGGCGCTCCTCTGCGGGGGGGGGGGGGGGGGAGGGGGGTAGACCCCTGGTTGGGTGCGGAGGCCTTCCCCGAGCTCTCCGTTGGCCGAGGCCTTGCCGGGGGCGGCCTGAGCCGTCGGCATGTCGCGCCTCCCCTCCTCCGTCGAGCATGCGAGGGCACGCGAGGAGGAAGAAGGGCCTGCCAGTGGGGCCGCCGACCCCACTCGTCAGCCACTAAACCGGTCGGCCGGGCCCGTCGGTCGGGATAAGTGGAAGCGCCACTGGCGGTGGACGCCTTCGCGTTCCTAAGACGCATTCAAGGAAGGGCGCTTTTGACATGGCCGCTTCGCTGGCCAGCTAGCGCAGCTGGGCCGGCCCACCTTCCTATCGGTCGCCCTGAGCGCATAATAGCATTCCTGGTGGCCCTTTCTCTGTTGTTTTTCTTTTATCAGTAAATTTCAAAATTCCTTAATAAATTCGTTTTAACTCCAATTTGGTTGATTCAAAATCCTGCAGGTTCCTAAAATCAAGACCTATCCATATATGTGCATTGCATATTTTTCCAGAAGACTTTCTGTTGGAATTAATATTCAAATGCCCATTTGACTATTTTAAACCCCCACTTTGTAAATTCCTAGAGGATTCAAATCAACTCGAAATGGAGCGATTCCAAATTCCAGAGCCATCTAATATCATGCCCTATTTTGAAGCCTTGGTCAACATTTTTATCAGCTTTTATTCTGTTGCATTAAATAAATAGCTTCCAATTGCTATTTATCTAGTATTAGAAAATCCATAGAATATTCATTTCAACTCCAAATCCAGTGAAACAACTTCCTAAATATTTCTGAAATTACTCTCTATTAAATGAGTGCCCCCACTCATTTTTATCATGATATTTTCTGTAGGCATCTTTAGAGATCACGTATTCCTCCTTTCGTCCATTCAAAAATTCTCTGATGATCCAAATCTCCTATGGCAAGCTTCATGTATTTTTCTTATGACCACACTGGTCCAAGAAAAATATAACTTCTATTTATGTAGCAGTTTTATTTGTACCTGCTGTGTGGCTTACGGTGGTTGTTTCCGACGATAGTTGATGAGTGGATTGAATACTCGAAGATGGATCGGAAGACCTCGAAGACCCCAAGGACTTATGTGAGCAAGGGCAAGCAGCCCTTTGACCATGACTGAGCATATGCTATATTGCATGCTAGTGTAGCAAATATTTCCGTTGCATATGATCATAAGAGTCGGTAAATCATTGAAGTGATGATACTGAAGGCTCCTTCGGAGCAGTTGCATTTTGAGCATGATCCTACCACCTATGAGGGTCACACTAATATCATGTTGACAAGTAAATCTAGAATAGCAATAGTATGAGCATGTTGTTGGTATAAATCAAAGGTTTATGAAAACCCCGTCGGGAGCCACTAATGCCCGAGGGTGATGATGAGTTAGGTGGCCACTTTCGGAGAAGTGGTGCACCGGGTATTTTGAGTGAGTATGGTTACGGAAATGGGATTAGATTTATGATGTGTCGTCCGTCCCAACCTTACATATACGACCACGTTACCCCTTTACGGGACAGGGCTGTGTTGATTACTCTGGTCAGTGCTAGCAAAGAGCCACATTACTAGTGGCGGGAGTAATGTGTGATCGCTCTCGTGATGGGCTCATGCCAGGTAGGGCGACTATGCTGTTTTTAATTGTTCCAGGCACATCGTTGGTCCCTGCATGGTTTATACTGTCCAGAGTCGATGCTCATAAGACGTACAACATGTGGGCTGGGTACCAATCGAGTGGACCTCTTTGTCTAGTAACGGCTGGGGAAAGGCATTGATCAGGTACTTACCTCGGGTATGTTATATACCGCGAGTCGTGAATGACATGGAAGTTTCCGGATCACGTGGGTCCAGCGTACTACCTCTGTAGAGTGCAAAATTATTTGAATAGACATGTCCACAGTCAAGGACAGTTGGGTAATCATGCTTAAACTACGTCGAGTCGTTTCCGCATAAACCAAATGTGTGTGAGTATCTGGTAAATGGTGTTTTATGAAACGGTTGATATGACCAAGTGTGGTGACTTGGCATATAGGGTGAACCCGGAGTGTTCAGCCCTCGACAGATATATTGATATCTGTAACCTATTCTTCAAATCAACATTTAGCTTATGATGCATCCATGATCATGTTTATTTACAACCAAGATGTTATCCACCAAGGATGCATATCACTTTTTATCCCTTCAACTGCATTCTTCATATCATGGGCTATTTGCGAGTACATTCAAAGTACTCATTGGATTGCCACTGGTTATTTCATTGATCAAGTATGAGAGAACAGGATTTGGTGAAGAGTACTCGGTGACGTTCTTGCGAGCTAGGACGCTTCCCAGTTAGAATGCCTGTAAGTTAAGGCTGATGGCATGGGTTCACGCTTTCGATCGATATTTCCGCTAATGGTCCAGTTTGGTGTGTTGGCCCTCAAGGCCCTATATTTGTAAGACTTGACCGAATTGGTCATTTGTTGTATCAAACGGTATGTATGGATGTAAGACTCTTAATATTCAGTATTCTGTGTGTTCGGTGAGCATTGATCTATGGGATCACTGAGCACGTTCATTCGACGATCTCGACTCGTAAGTCGGGATCCCCATAGCATTGTCTAGGGTCTTACTAGCATAATGAATAACATTCAATTTCTTGTCTACTCTTTGCCCTTGAACAACACCAAACACATAATCACTAGCATCACACATAATTTCAAATGGTAGGTTCCAATCAGGTGGTTGAACAATAGGTGCAGAAATTAAGGCTTACTTAAGTATTTCAAAGGCTTCTACACAATCGTCATCAAAAACAAAAGGAACATCTTTTTGGACAAGATTAGTTAATGGCCTAGAAATCTTTGAGAAATCTTTAATGAAACGCCTATAGAACCAAACATGACCATGGTAACTTCTTATACCTTTGATATCTCTTCGGAAGACATTTTCTCTATCGCACCAACTTTGGCCCTATCCACCTCAATACCACGCTCAGAAATTGTATGCCCAAGCACTATACCTTCATTCACCATAAAGTGGCACTTCTCCCAATTCAAGACAAGATTAGTTTCTTGAGATCTCTACAAAACTAGATCAAGGTTGCTCAAGCAATCATCAAAGGAAGTCCCATAAATTGAGGAATCATCAATGAAGACCTCAGCAATCTTTTCACAAAAGTCAGAGAACATAGCAGTCATACATCTTTCAAAGGTAGCAGGTGCATTGTATAGTCCAAAAGGCATACACCTATAACCATAAGTTCCAAAGGGGAAAGTAAATGTAGTTTTCTCTTGGTACTCTTTTGACATAGGTATTTGAGAGAATCCAGAGTGACCATCAAGAAAACAAAAGTATGTGTACTTAGATAATCTTTCTAACATTTGATCAATAAAGGCAAGGGGTACAGGATTTCGGGGACAAACAGCTTTTTGTCAAGGCTGCTTGATGCTGCTTGGAGTTCCTTTAGACTTCCGCAATACCAATGATCTTCGGGCTACTATTAACACTTTTGGGGAGTTCCATCATTGGGTCAGCGATGACCCATATTTGGTTCGATCCATTGTCTTTGCATCTTTTCCTGAAGATAATCTGGTGCCAAGAAGCGTCACCTTCTTTGAATATGCTGCCTGGGGAGGGGCCAAGGTCTCATGGTCTGCGCCAGTCTACATCCTGGGCACAAATTTTGGTGAACAGATGCCCAACGACGAAGATCCCATGCCCCTCAATGACAACCCACACCCACTTCCTGGTCAACTGGTCAATGACAATTTGTTATTTGCACTGCCACCATACCCTGCTCTGGGATGGAACGCGGTGCCACCACCTCCCCCAAAGACAGAGCCACAAGCGGTCGGTGGAGGATGGGGTTGGGAAACTGAAGCTCCAGAGCCAGAGCCACAACCTGATGGACCTGTACAATATCAAGAATCGATGGTTATTGATCAACCAACCTCCTCTGATTCTGTTCAGGAGTTGGTGGTTCTTGACCCTCAGCCTACTGCAGATAACGCAGATGTTGTGGACATGCCTGTTGTCCAACCTGCGGCTGACAAGGCGGCTTCTCCTGATGCTGCCCCTCCCAATGGTGGTGCAGCAGCGGCAACCGACAATGTCAAAGACGAAGAGCTTGTGGAAGCAGATCATGCTGACGAGGCGCCTGTGTTTAACCCGTTGGCGATCGTCCCATACCAGCGACCTGTGATGCAGCAAACAAACCTGGTTGTTGGCGCGGCAAGGGTTTTCTATGGTCCACCACTGCCACCTGTGATATCCTGGGCCAGGTATTTTTCATCTCTTATGGGCGCGGCATGTACTATGCATGTCCCTCGCCATATTCAGATGCCACCATGCTGCCGATCATGATCCCCAAGCGATCAGGGTCGTCTGCTTTTGATGACGAGGTTGCAGGATCAAGCTTGACGCGCATCGAGATCCCCCTGCTCCTTCCACTGAGGTAACATATGACAACTCTCTTCCAACAACTGGGGAGTTCGCTTTTTGTTCACCTGCTGTCAAGAAGAAAGGGTCTCGCAAGCAGGCCACTCCCATCGTCGACTCCTCGGTTCGCCGTTGCACGAGGGGCTCGATCAAGCGTGACGGCTTCAAACCAGTGCTGCAGGAACTCCCAATGCACGTTCCCAAGAAGAGGAAGCCCAAGGCCAAGCCTATGGACAACCCGGAGGATGAACAAGCTCAAGAGAAGGTGCCACCAGCAATGCCAATTCCTGTACTACAAGCAACTGGTCAGAAGCTTGGGATTGCTGCTGAGAAGTTGTGTGTGGATCGTCTTATGGGGGATCCTGCTGAATCCAAGACCCCATCTTCTGATGTTTAAAACAATGTTGTTTTTACTCTGTTCTGCTGGTTGTTCGGTTTGTCAGACTACTGCTTGTCCTTTGTTATAGTGTTCTGAACCTTGGTTGTGTGAGTTATTATGTAACTCCACTTTTGCTATATCTATTAGTTCTTATGGATAGTAGATCTACGTGAAGTTGGCGTGTCCTCTGCTGGAATGTGCGTGGCCTCAATTCTGATCATAGAGAGAGAGTTGTTCGTAACAAAATTGATGAGAGTTTGGCCTCCGTAGTATGTTAACAGGAAACAAAAATGCAACACATTGGCTTTCGATCAACAAGAAGCTTTTGTCCTAAAATATTTGACCAGTTTGCATACTCACCCTCCTGTGGTGCCTCTGGTGGGCTGATCACTCTGTGGAACTCCTCTGTTCTTACTGGAACCTTAGTTGAGTGTCAACCTTTTGGTCTTATTATCTCTTTTACATCCAATCAGTCTGCAGAATCTTGGACCCTGGTAAATGTCTATGGACCTTGTCATGGTGAGGCTAGAGATTTTTTTGTCAGCTGGTGATATAATCTCAACATCCCTGCTGATGACAACTGGTTACTACTTGGGGATTTTAATTTTATTAGATCTCCATCTAATAGAAACCTTCATGGGGCTGATGTAAATGACATGTTCATCTTCAATGAGATCATTGGTCACCTAGGTCTACTTGAATTGCCTATTAAGGGCAGATCTTTCACCTGGTCCAATATGCAACATTCACCCCTGCTCGAGCAATTGGATTGGTTTTTTACATCTGCTTCTTGGATCTCATCATATCGTCCGACACAAGTCCTCCCTTTGGCTAAAACTGCATTTGACCATGTCCCCTGTGTAGTTACAGTCAACACTTCCATCCCAAAATGCAATCTCTTTCGATTTGAGAACTACTGGGTTGAAATGGATGGCTTCATGGATTGTGTCAAGGACTCTTGGAAGATTCCATCCAAGAAAGGGCATATCACTGCCATGATCATGGACAAGTTCAAGCACCTAAGGCAGGCCCTAAAGAAATGGCAAACTAACCTCTCTCAGCTCAAGCTTCTTATTGATAGGTGCAACCAGGTAGTACTTTGCCTTGATGATCTGGAAGAGCTAAAGCCCCTATACAGACCTGAAGCTAATTTCAAGGAGATTGTAAAGTTGCATTTGGATCATCTCTTGCATCTGTAGTTCCTTTACTGGAAAAAAGAGCTACAATTCATTTCATCAAAGTTGGAGAAGAGAACACTAAATTTTTCCATGCCTTGGCAACTGAAAGATATAGGAAAAATTCCATTTCATCTCTTAAGCTTAATGATGGCTCTGTCATCTCTGATCATGAGCAAATGCTGGATGTTTCTGGACTTCTTTCAAGGATAGGATGGGATCCTCTCTGGGTATTAATATGGCTTTTGAACTTCAATCCCTAATTCAGAAGGTGGATGGGCTGGATGTGCTAACAGAACCTTTTACCAAGTCTGAAATGGATCAGACAGTGAAATAAATTCCCACTGATAAGGCCCCTGGCCCTGATGGTTTCAATGGCCTTTTTTTCAAGAAATGCTGGTCTATTATCGGCCCTGAATTTTATCAACTTACAGCTGATTTCCATGCTCGCATTGACAAGCTTGAAAACATGAACTCATCCTATATAACTTTGATACCAAAAAAGAGCTCCCCTGAGCAGGTTGGTGACTTCAGGACTATCTCTCTCATAGGGATGGGACTTAAGTTTTTGTCTAAAATGGTGGCCAACAAACTGCAACTGTAAGTTATGAAATGCATACACAAAAATCAGTATGTATTTGTCAAATCCAGAACCATCCAAGATTGTGTGGGCTGGACACTAGAGTATTTGCACCAATGTCACCAGTCCAAGAAATCCATTGTCATCCTTAAACTGGATTTTGAAAAGGCTTTTGATTCTGTGGAACATGAGTTCATTTTGCAGATTCTCAAATATAAGGGTTTTAATGATAGATGGCTCCTATGGGTGCAACAGCTTCTCACTTCTGGCTCCTCCTGTGTACTTCTCAATGGATTTCCTGGAAGAAAGTTCATGTGTAGGAAAGTGGTCAGACAGGGAGACCCCATGTCCCCTCTTCTTTTTGCAATTGCTGCAGATTTTTTGCAAACTTTGGTCAATAAGCTCTTGGAGGATGGCCTCATTCAATTGCCAATTCCTTGTCATGACAGAGACTTCCCTATAGTACATTATGCTAATGATACTCATCATTCTATCTGTAGAAGAATCTCAATTGCTTGAATTCAAAAAAATGTTACTTCTGTTCTTCCAATCTACTAGTCTTCAGGTGAACTATCACAAGTCTGCTCTACTCCCCATCAACATAGATCAAGGACAACTCCAAAGGTTGGCAGATGCTATTGGTTGCAAGGTGGGTTCCTTGCCATTCACTTATCTTGGTTTAGCTGTAGGAACAACCAAACCAAGGATAATTGATCTCATGCCCTTAGTGGATAACATGGAAAGAAGACTCAGTGCTAGTTCATCCTTCCTGGCTTAGGGGGACGTTTGCAATATTTGAACTCAGCTATGTCTTCGGTCCCTATCTTATTTCTCTGCAGCTTAGATGTTCCTCCAAGGATCCTTAAGCAGCTAGAACGAATCCAACGACAATGTTTATGGAGAAAGAATGGTCAAGATCATGCCCCCTCTCTTGCCGCCTGGGACGTTGTATGCACACCTAAGATGAAGGGTGGGTTGGGGATCATGAACCTTCCTGTCCAGCTGATATTCCCTGCTCCTCAAACATGTGAACAAGTTTTACAATAAAGCTGATATTCCCTGGGTCAAGCTGATTTGGAACACTTACTATCATAACACAGTTCCCCAAGGTACCTCACTTTGTGGTTCCTTTTGGTGGAAGGACATCTGCAAATGTCTGGATAATTTCAGAACTGTGACTTATGTTAAACCTAGAGGTGATACATTCTTGTTTTGGTCTGATTCCTGGTTGATTGGAGACTCTATCAGACCACTGGCTTCTAAGTTCCAGAGACTGTTCTCTTTTGTTATGGATTCCTTTTGCACTGCTGAGGAAGTTTTCCATGCTTTCCAAGAGAACAATATGCTCTCCATGTTCCACTTACCTCTCTCTGAACAAGCTTACCAAGAGCTGGATACTGTAAACACTCTGCTTCAGGACATTGATATAAACCAGAATGCTGATGATGTATGCTCTGGAGTAAAGACTCTAAAGCATACACTGCCAAGAAGTATTATCTCCATATCCACCAACCCATCACACCAAACCCCCTGCTTAGCTGGATTTGGAAGAGCTGCTGCACCATGAAAATTAGGATGTTTCCCTGGTTGCTGATCATGGACAGCCTCAACACTCAAGACATGCTGGAGAGGCGTCACTGGAATGTGTCTGATTCAAATCTATGTGTTCTTTGCCATGCCAGGACCAAGGAGGACAGAGATCATTTGTTTTTCAATTGTCTTTTTAGTACCAGGATTTGGAATTATCTTCAAATATCATGGCAGGGAAATTCCATGTGGACTACTTCTTTAGCTGCAAGAAGAGACTTTCATCACCCATTCTTCCCTGAAGTTGTCTTCATTGCTTGCTGGAACATCTGGACTGTGAGAAATGCCAAAGTTTTTCATCATCAGCAACCCAGGTTCAGAAAATGGAGGTCTAGCTTTATTCAGGATATTTCACTCCTAGCTCATAGGATTAAACCTAGTTTTAGGGATGATCTCCTTAGATGGATAGCATTTTTACCTCCTTGAGGTCTATATCTCCCCTCACCTCTATCTTTTTTATATTCTTTACCTTCCTTTGTACATATAAACTGTTTATAGATTTAATAGAAAAGACTGTGGGGTGATTCCCTACAGTAGCCGGCCAAAAAATGATGTTTCCTAGTGGCCTTATTCAATTTCTTGAAATAAGTTACCATCATATAACCAGTTACTATCCTTTGTGGAATAAGTTCATTTTTATCATTAGGAACAACAGTTATACCACCTTCCTTACGAATGCAATGAACATGACTCACGCACCTACTATCAGTAATAGTGTAGATTATACCTACTTCCAAAAGATCTAATATTTCAGTTCTTACCACCTGTTTAATTTTAGGGTTGATATGGCATTGATGATCAACAACTGGTTTAGCGTCAGGTTCCATATTAATCTTGTGCTGACACAGAGTGGGGCTTATGCCTTTAAGATCATCAAGAGTATACTAATAACAACCCTGTGCTTCTTCAAAGTTTTGAGTAATATCCTTTCTTCATGTTCTAAAAGGTTAGCACTAATAATAACATGATATATCTGCTTGTCATCAAGATAAGAATATTTCAAGGTATCAGGTAAAGCCTTAAGCTCAAGTACGGGATCTACCTTGGGTGGAGGAGGATCACCTAAAAATTCAACTGGCGAATTATGCTTAAGGATAGGTTGTTGATCAAGGAGTATCCTATCTATTTCATTTATTTCATTCAAATGCATATCATTCTCATGGTCTAGCAAATATTGTTCCCGTGGATCCATAGGAGGTACAACAATAGAAGCAAGATGTAATGTCCAAGATGCGACTCTTTCCTTATTTGGGGGCCAGGCCTCAAAAGGGGAAAATGGCACATCTAAGCGTTTCACAAGAATGGTAAACATTGCAATACATACATGAGGGATGCGCAATAAAATTTATTTACAAGATCCACACAACATTTATTGAAATCATTCAGAAGGCAGGGTACGACTTCGGACAAGATAAACAACAAAAGCAAAGTTCCCGCCTCACTAGGCCCATGATCACGACCAAGGACCTCTAGTCGTCGGGGTACATCACGTACATATGACTACTGTCCTCGTCAAACTCCCACTTCAGCTGGGTATCCTCGAAAGCATCTGTACCTGCTGCACCTGTACCGCTTGGGTGGTTGTAGTAATCTATGAGCCACAAGGACTTAGCAATCTCATGACCATAGTATCAAATCTAACTAAGTTATTAGGTGAGTATGGGGTATAGGTGTTTGAGTTTTCAGCAACACTAAGCATTTATGGTGGCTAACTTACGAAGAACATGAAGTAATTTAGTGGTCTACGCATGACAGTCGAGAGCAAAGAATAATCACTAAGTAATCCTGAAGACCTAATTATGTTAGTCATAACCCCACCGTGTTCTCGATCAGAGAAGGAACTCTAAAGGAAACAATCACGGTTACACACACAGTTGGCGGGTTTTAATTAAGTTACTTCAAGTTATCTAGAACCGTATGTTAAACAAAGTTTCCATGTTTGCCACATAATCGCAGGCACGACTTTCTGAAAGATTTAATCCTTCACGGGTGCTCCAAATAATCCATCACAAATTACCACAGGCCGCATAGAAATCCGCAATCACAAAACTCGTGATCTCGTCGGATTCCTTCGTGGAAAACCTCAACTCTGAAATAACCCAAAGTATCTCTGGAATCCCGATGCACAAGATATATCGTTAAGGTAAGAACAAGTCCAGCAGGACCACCCGACGTGTCGACGAATTCGATAAGAACCGCGTATCTCGTTCTCAGGACACGACGGATGAGCACTACGTGTAGTGGCCGGATAGAAATCCCCTCGAGTTGCCTCGGGTGGCCCCCACAAGTGGCTCTAGTTTGGACCAACACTCATGAGGAGCACTAGCCAGGGTTGTTGATTAAGTTCCTCGGGGGAGATATTCCCTATGATTTAATTATTAAGTTATTAGCAAATGTAACACCAAAGTTGGGTCTTGCCAGACAAGCCTTAGCACTAAACGATTTACCTAGGGGGTCCCCATAACAACCTCGAACGTGTTAGGAGAGCTCAGTTATGCAATAAAACGCAAGTAGCCGAAACTAGGGCGGAAAAAGCGGAACAAATCACCTAGAAAAAGGCCAGGCCTTCTGCCTTTTACCAAGTTTATAGGTGCATTAACTCAATAGCATTAAATAAGATGATAATCAAATTGTTCATGCAATCACATGGACCAGCTTGCACCTACAACTAGCAATGCTATAAGATGGTTGAGCAAGCACTAACATAGCCAAACAATATTTTCTAGGAGGTGAAGGGTTAGAGGTTTCATGGAAATGTTTGGAGGCTTATTTTTTAGGTGGTAGGAAGAGATAAGTAATGATGGAAACGATTCAACTTGGCATAACAAAGCTAGAAACGGTGTCAAGGTCACGATCGTCTTGATTGTGAGATCTTCACACTCGCACTGCTCTTTATCTTCCTGAATGTACTCAACGGAATCCTCGAACTCATTCTCAGCACCCAATGCTACCCAAAATAAATAAGTATCCAACAAACACGAACAAGTGACAATGCTACAAGCCATATGATGCATGTGTGGCATGAAAGGAAGGATGACATTGCTGTACTAGTCATCTTTCATGCATTACTTGAGTTATTAACATTCTGGACAGAACCTCACATTAACTTATGTATACATGCGTAAACATGGAAGAAATGGATTCATAAGGAGAAAAGGGTGCAAAAACATATAAAGAACATCGCGAACCGAGTTACGAAACTCTCGGAAATTACAAAACAAGATACGAAAGCCTACAAAGACAAAACAACAATATACCAGATGCTATGGGCATCCACATGGAATTCCAAGGTTGCCACTGTACTAAGCACAAAATTCCATGTGGAATATAGCTAAAGATCTTGCAAATGCATCAAGCACAACTCACACAAAGGCCAAAACAAAATAGAACACAATCTGTCCACTAATAACATTTACCACCTTACTCACAAGAATTAAAGTAGCTACAACCATCCAAATATTTTAACCAAGGCATGAAATCAAATATATCAAATAGTACTACAACACCCAACCAATACCTAAGTCACTAGGAGCAAGAATCAGTTACTACCAAGCTCTAAACATGGCAAAAACATAACAGTTCGGGACATAGTGAAAATCACAGATTTTCACTAGCAGTTTATAACCTGAAGCCTTTTGACGTTACAAAATACTATGCTACAGCAAAGATCATGGCATAAAATTCAACAGGGTGATATAGGACAACAAATTCTACAAACCACTAGTGCATTTCTTGGGCTAAGTCCCCACAGAAAACTTGCTAGCATCAACTTAACAGGTTAAGAAATTTTGACTAGATGCAATTTTCAGCAACATAGCAACTTTGACAGTGAATAAAACTATGATGCAAGGTCGTATTGGCAAACTTGTGGCACCAAGTTGTAGAAGAGTTCAATCACTAGAATTCATGCCACTGAGCAAACTCTATGGAGCAACATAACCATGGGAACCATCAACACAAGACGGGAAGAAAATAACACTTCCAACACTTAGTAAAATCTAGCATGTGAAACTACAACAAATTCTTAGCTACTTAACAACAAAGTATCCACTCTTTTACAAAATTACCATGGCAAACAAAGTTACCAGGGCCTAGTATCCAAAAAAAATTAGCACTTTCATGTTGACACTAGCACCAAAGCATGCACAAAATAATTACTACAAAATTCGCAAAATGCCACCTTATCATAAAATGATAGTTTTGTAAAATTGCTCAAAAGTGAAATCCGATGCCACCATTGGATTCCTTGGGGTTTTCTACCCCAAAATCCTATATCAAACCCCTATTTTACTCTGGACAAATCTGCCACAAAACAGAAATGAAATCTAGCTCAAAATCCCAATTGACTTATATGTCAAATCAGACCCAATGTGGCATCTACCAAATATGGCAATGTTCATATTTGAACATATTCCAAAATTGGAAATTCCTACAACACCAAGAAAATAACACTAAAAAACAGGCAGGGGGTCCCACTGGCATAGAGCCAGGGCCCCAAGGGTATGACATGTGGGCCACACGGCCCATTGTCAGTGTTTCAAAAACAAAGTAAAAATGGGGGGGGGGTAATAGTGCTCGAGGGGGATCGAACCCGGGTCGCTGCCGTGCACGGCGTCTCGTTTAGCACTGTTCTAGGAGGGGGGTCGAGGGGTTCGACCCTTCTAGTACTATCACTAGGGTGACGCACACCCTTTCTGACAGTGTGAAAGATGGCAACGCCGGCGACGCTCCGGCGAGCCCTAACGCGAGGCGGATTCGGGAATCTGTGGTGCCACTGTTTCTACTCAGCTACTATGCAAGTTGCTACTACTGCGCCTGCTACTGCATGCTGCTACTACTCGCTGCTACAACATAATCGAACAGCGGCGGCAAGACGACGAGGACGACTATGGCACGACGATGGCATGAGGAGAGAGTGGAGGGGAAGATGCTCACAGCAGGCTGACGTGCAGCGCGACATGATCAAGGCGTCGAGGGCGAGGGAGGAAGGCTGGGGTTGGCTGGCGATGGTGATATCTTTGTATGTGTCAAGGACGATGACGGGACGATGCTGCAGGGACAGTCCGGCCTCCCTTACGTTGGGAATCGAACGCGGGGAGCACCACAGTCCTCCTCAGCATCCCGGAGGGAGGGGAGGAAGGCCACCGGAGGGCTGACGGCTGGCGATGACACCTGCTCTCTCTCTAAATCAGTGAACCTCTCCTCTCTGAAGATTACTTGTGTGGAGGGAAAGAAAGGAGAGAAGAGGGAGATGGCGGTGGATGGGAGGAACTCTAGGAAGGGGGCACGGACGCCGAGGATTTATAGGCCATAGGAGAGGCATGGCGGCTCGCCACCGTGGCCATGGCGCAGGCTGTGCTCGAGCTCTCTATGAGAGGGAGCTCAAAGGGGAGAAGAAGATGACGTGAGGACAGCCGCCGACACGTGGGGGCACGCGACGACACGCTCAAAATGAGGGGGGACGCGAGCGATGGCTGCGGGTTGCTGCTGGCCTGTGGATACTAGGCCGGGAGAGAGGTCAGGCCCGAGGTTGCTCCATCTCTCTCGCTCTCTCTCTCTCTCCGATTAAAAACAAAAGCTCACTTTTGTTTTCAACCAGCACGAAAGAAAATAAAACAACACTGTTTTGACAGAGGGAAAGAAAAAGGAAAATGCTTTTGGATTCACAGAAATGTCCTCTGTTTTTTAAGAATAGCTTAGGGATTTTTAGAACACACAAAATAAATGCATAAAGGACACATGGCCTGTGTTTTTGCAAATTTTTTGAGGGCCAACAATATTTCACCCCAGAATAAACTTCACAACAACTCCAAACAGAATATTGGTGGTAGTTCCAACATTTTTATTTGGCCAAAACAGAAACTTTTGTCATAGCTCCCTATAAAGTTGATAAGAAAGGTCTTCCTACTATTCGATGCAACAAGATTGTGCAAAGTTGAAACCACCACATGGCACACTCACAACACATGCACCACCACACATACAAAACACAATAGAGATGAACATGCTATGATGCCATGATGCCATGATGCAACAAAGAATGGAAATCAAAACTTATTTTTATTAAAACACAACATGCCAAAGTTGGAAGGTGCCACACGTGGAAAGGTACATAAATGGAAAGGGGTGCACTTGGGATGTTATGTAACCAAACCTCGAAGGATTTGAGTCTCTGTGCTTTACTGTGCTAGTCCCTGGATCGACTCGCTAGCACACACGGTATAGATGAAAACGAGATATAGCAAGTGCATCATTTATAATAACGTATGATCCAGAATTTATAAAATATAACAATCTGCATAGCACTTAGCTAGCTTTATTTTATCAAACAGCGGAAAAGTAGCAGAATAATAACGATGAGTCCCATCATAGCCCACTGGCGATGTTGAGTGAAGACTCGCGACCCTAACGGTACCTTACTCCTCATCTGAATATCCTGCAACATGATACGTTGCAGCCATATAGGTCAATACTTTGAATGTATTGGCAAGTTACACAGGAAAAGTAATATAACAGACCTACATGTATATGCATAGTATAACAAGAGAAAGGCTGATGGTTATTTTGCAGAAAGCTGATTTTATCCTCATAGCTACCTAATAGTCAAGTTTTAATTTGTTTGCTACAATAACTTATATATGGTTGAATTGGCATCTCCAACTCCAACCTATTACCATGATTAAGTTTCCCACCAAGTTTTATTAAGTGTGTCATCTGTCAAGATTATCCAACAACTGAAATGGCCTAGCTACTCAAAATTGTCCATAACCGGGGACACGGCTAATCATGATTAGTTTATACACTCTGCAGAGGTTTGCACACTGTACCCACTAGACCCAACCCGAAGATTGAGACGAAGTCTTTTAGAAGCAGTCACCTCCACCGAACGGCAAGCCGGTACACCTATTTATATCTACATCTGCTAGCTTTGCCCAGGCAAGGTTCCCACAACCTACTCAACTAAGCTAGAGCCCATATAGCTAGTGGTTGCGCACGGAAGCTACTAGTCACTAAGTCTTTCTGATCTTTTTGAACCTGGGCGGCATTCCACTTACATTCAGAGTGTAGAAACCATGATGTTCTTGAAACCACCCAACAATACCATATCCGCCTAGAGGTGTATTATTTCCTTAATTAATACTCAAATTTATTTTGTAGTAATCCTCACATAAACTCAATGAATATAGGAACCAATCACCGTCTACATAGCATAGCAAAACTACAAATACCACGGTCTTCAATGACGAGGGATATAGATCAATAGCATAGCAATAATAATAATAATCCTATACATGCATAAATTTTCATAGGGTGATATAATACTACATGCATAGAAAACAATAGGTAAAGGATGATCAACATGTAACTTGCCTTGATTCTGGTTCAGAAGGTCACACTCCTGACAATAGTTTGCGTCGCACTCCGCACAATCTACACATTGCAAACAATCACACCAATCAATCACCACAATCACATAACACCAAATAAAATCATCGGCAATAAAACAACTTGTTTAAAACCAAAGCATAAACAGCATGGCAGCAGGTATAAAATCATCTACATGCTGATACGATGACAACGCAAAAAGAATCAACTAAACCGGATGAATGGTTTGCAAAATATGGCCTTCGGTAGGTTAAAATAATCTGTTTTAACAAAAAAAATTAATTTTCATAAAACTGAAAACTACTGGTTCTAACATGTTCTACTCATCAATACGAGATCATAGGAAAAAGAATTTCTTGAATCGGAGTTACGAGTAAAAAGATAAACGCGTTTCAAAATTATACCAAGAATATGACAAAGCTAAAAACAGATTAAAAACAGATTAAATTTCGTCCTAAAGCTGTTCATCGGGGTTTGATGAATCGGCTCGTGCGTGCGTTCTCACCACGAACAACGGGGAAAAACGGAACCGTCTCGGTGTGGTGCCTCCGATGGTACTCCCGTGGCGGTCGAACGGAATCCGGTGACGGCGGCTTCGCGAACTCCGACGAAAACGGACGAACTCGGACGTGCGCGGCGTTGCTCCGCGGTGCTCGAGGCTATTGCGTGTGCGAGGCGGTGGCGCTGTGCGTGCGAGACGGCGGCGGGGCGAATCTGAAGGAGGAGTCCTGGGAGGAGTCTGGCTCGGTGTGGAGCATGGAAACTCGTGGGTAGGAGAAAACAAAAGAAAGAAAAAAAATAAGTGGGGCTCGGTGCGCTGGGGCTGTGGCTCTAGCCCCTGGTCAAAGCTCGGCCAGGCTCGCTGGCCAGGGTGGAGCTGTGCATTGTCTCGTTCGGTGGGATTTTGGGAGCAACCGGCTCGGTCTCGAGCCTTTTGCTCTCCTGGCTGGTGCATGTGGTGTGCTAGTGCACGTGACGTGCTGGTGGTGCCTAGGGCGCTGGCCTGCCAGCTTGGTGCTGGTGGGCTGGCCCCTGGTGTTTTTTTTAAATAAAACTACAAAAAGTAAATAAGTAAATAATATATTTTTTTAAAAGAAAAACAAAGAGAAAATAATGACGATAAAATACGTATACAAATATACATATGTATATTAAAAACAAACGCATATAATGATATATATATATACATATAGGTATATATATATTAAAATGCTAATATATACATACATATATAGATATAAAATAAATACCCTATTAAATAATAAAGGAACCTAGTTCCACCTAATGCAAGCTTTTGAAAATAGCTTTAATGCAATAGGACGAACAACGATCTTTTAAAAACTCAACTAAAAATAATTTGAGAGATTACAAAATTTGCATAACCAAATCGGGCAACTTCAAATAACATTTTAAACATCTTGAACTTTTTATTTCACACGGGAGAAGCACATTATCTCCACTCCAATAAATTTCGCGAAGTTGCCAACTGAATAAAATTTACAAAAGAGCAAATGATGCATTGAAAAATATGAGATGCATATGAATGACCTATTAACATCAGAATTTAAGAAAATTGGAATGTTACATGTTACAACTCACCCACACTACAAGAGGATCTCGACCCGAGATCTAGGACTAAAAAGGGGAAGAGGAAGAAAGCAAGAGGTAAAACTTAGTTTCTTCTTTGACAAACGAGTGAAATCAACGATCCTTGAAGATTGCAAAGAGATGAAGAATGACATGAAGAACAAGAAAGAATTGAGAAGAAGTTTTGACAACACTTCGGCAAAATTTATAAGATGGAAAGAATTTAGAAAATATTTGACAACTCGCTGGTTAAATGGACAAGCAAGGGAATAACAAGATATTGATTAAACTAGATAATGGCATAAAAAGTGCAATAACACATTGCTTCCGGATCGAAGGAATAGAAACTAGATCATTGAGAAGAAGAGAACGGAGAAGGAAAAATACAACTTCTACCACAATTGAACTTGAAAAGAATCCTTAACTATAAATCAACAAAGGAAGAACAAGCTTGTTGTGGGCTTATGGAAACCATCTCAAATAATGAGTTGACAACCGGCCACTAAAGGAGACAAGGATTGCTTGGGAGCAACAAAAAAGGCAAACTTCTTACACCAAGATGATATAATGAACTTGGGTCAATGATAATCACCAGAATAGCAACAATCCTTAGAAAAAAGCTTTAGGTGAAATCTAAACCAAGATAGATCAACGAAAGATACAATGAGTTTAATTATCTCATTCTTGAAACAAATTCTCTTCGATACTCCTCATCAATCAAGAATGCTATAGCACCACCTCAAAAGAAAATGAAGGAAGAATTGCACTTTGAAATACAAGAGAAAGATTTGTTGAGGTTCTCCAACAAGAATCTTGAAGAACACCTTGAGAACGAATGAAATCTTGATGGACCACCATGATGAGACTCCAGATACAAAAGAATGATGAAATGAATGAAGGTTTAAAATAATAAGATTATGTCCTTGCAATGATTTAGATGAAGCTTCACAAAGATATACTTGGAACTCCGGCAAAAGAAAAGATGAAGCAGTTGGGATGAAGAATTGATACCATCAAAACTTCCGGAAGAACGAATTGAACTCACTTAATGAAACAAGAACAAGAATAAGAATTATGTTATGCTTATCCTTCATCAAATTAAATTGATGACAAGCAACAGATTTAGCATATGACTTATTCTTTCCGAAATACAAAAGAGAGACATATAAGGCACACACTGGAAAAAGCTTTGAACGAATCACCAGTAAGAATTCACCAATGAATGAGGATACCAAGAATGAATGGAGATACATGAGAATTAAGAGATCATGATCCGGATAATAAAAAACTTGAACAAGCACCAGAATAATTGAGACGAACGAAGAGACAACAATTGAGAAGAATTTGAGAACGAAAGTTGAAAGACGAGAACAAAGAAATCTTCTGAAATGATGGCCTTCGGAGGATCAAAAAATGAAAACAACTCTTGAAATGCACCGGATAGATTAGAAGGAATTACTCATGATCGAAAACAATATGAGAGAGAGCACGAAGCTGAGATGACAAGCTTCAAAAGAATGGACAAGATTTAAGAGAACCACTTCTTCGGTCTTTAGTGCAGATAATGACGACAAAAGGACCACCAAGAATTACTGAGCCACTCTAGAATAATAATAAGGAAAGGTTTAGCCAATGATCAAAATAAATTTGAAGTGGTTTTGAGATGGAATATGAACGATGGAATCCATACTTACGTCACACTTGAAAAGAATTAGAGATCCCCGAAGAAGATTAGAAGAGCTAGGAAAGATTGTGGGAAAAACCTATGGGTTATGGGCCCACTCAAAAGAAACCACCGTTGAAACAATTGATTAGAAAAGAGAGGCTGCACGAGTATAAATGAAGAACTTGATGAGATGCGAGCCTTGAACCAATTGAAAAGATTGACCACAAGAAACTTCTAAGATATCTTCAACACTCCTAATAGAATATAGAGGGATGAATGAACAAGATAAACTTGGATAAGAATTTCCAACGCGGGAAGGCATTGAACAAATGAAAATAATATGATGAACGCCGAATGCGTGAATTGAATCCACCAAAGAAAAACATGGGGACAAAGAAATGATAAACTCAAAACTCCTGAAAATATTCACAATGAGTCACCCGTAAGAATACGGAAGAAATGATACCGGAAGCATTACATGGAAAGAAAAGGACTTGGATGATAATTAAATCGCTGAAGAAAATGGGCGGGATGGCGGGGAAAAAGAAGACAACTTGGATGGATGAAATGAACTCCAAAAATAAATGACATATTGATATTGCAAATACTAAAAATGATAGAATTTTCTTGAAGAGAAGCACCCGTTTGAAAAGAATTAACATGACGACTCCGGTTCACAAGAATTGACAAGACAATTTGATTGAGCAAAAGGATTAGCACTCTCATAAAAATATGAGAACACCTCTTGGAAATATATGAAACCTCCAATTGATATTGAAGCAACTCGAATTACCATACTCAAACAAAACAAAGTATGAGGCTTATGAAACAAGCCAGAAACAAATTCATGATAGTGATTCCGTTCGATATTTTTGTGGTATTCCACTAGATGTCGAACCCCAACCTCACATCATTCATATGTTGGAAGATAATCCTATAGGTAACTACCTTAATTCCCACCTAAGAACTTTTGAAAACTTTCTTGATTGTACAATCTGGTTGCTGGTCTGGGAAAGTACTCAGTGTAATCAGCTACACCTTTCCCGCAACTTTTCAAAACACAACGAGAAGATCCACAAATTCATCTATCTAGGATCCTCGAAAACACAACGATACTTAGTATGGCAGTACATCCGGCCCCTCTCACCAGTACTGGGGCTGTCGGCTTCATCTCACCACTACTAGTATTGAAGAAATTTTGAACATCCTCCATTCTGAGATAATAAGAAATCTGAACGATAACGATATGAACAAGAATCCCGTGGAGCTCAACTGCCCCGAATAAATGAAGTGAGACAGAAGGAACCAAGACAGAACTCCGTCACATCGGTATCATACATATTTCAAAATACCCGCGTGATTCTAATTTCTTTTGAGCAAGAAGACGAGTAGAATTAAAATTCCTAAGTCGTGAACCTCACCAGAGCAAGGAAGAGGAGTAAAAAAAAACCTACTCTCCGATATAACTAGGACTCAAAATAGTTTTTGCTAGACTCAACTCGGCCAAGTTCGATCAACCAAAGGCTCCTATGGTCATAAGGCTCTGATTACCAACTTGTAACGTCCAAGATGCAACTCTTTCCTTATTTGGAGGCGAGGCCTCAAAAGGGGAAAGGGGTGCTTCTAAGTGTTTCGCAAGAACAATATACATTGCAATACCTACAAGAGGGATGAGTAATAAAATTTGGCTTACACTTGCCACAGATTAAGTTAAAAGATGCACACAACATTTATTCAAACCATTCAGAAGGCAGGGCCCGACTACAGACAAGATAAACAACAAAAGCAGTGTTCCTACCTCACTAGGCCCACGATCACGACCAAGGACCTCTAGTCGTCGTGGTACGTCACATACATACGATAAGTGTCCTCGTCAAAATCCCACTTCAGTTGGGTATCCTCGAAAGCATCTGTATCTGCTACACCTGTACCTATAGGGTGGTTGTAGTAATCTGTGAGCCACAAGGATTCAACAATCTCAGGACCATGGTATCGAATATAACTAAGTTACTAGGTGAGGATGGAGTAGGTGTTTGAGTTTTCTAAGTTACTAAGTTATCCTGAAAACCTACTTATGTCAGCCATAACCCCACCGTGTTCTCGATCAGAGATGGAACTCTGAAGGAAACAATCACAGTTATACACACAGTTGGCAGGTTTCAATTAAGTTACTTCAAGTTATCTAGAACTAGATGTTAAACAAAGGTTCCATTTTTGCCACATAACCACGGGCACGGCTTTCCAAAAGATTTAACCCTGTAGGGGTGCTCCAAATAATCCATCACAAATTACCACAGACCGCATAGAAATCCTCAGTCACGAAACTCGTGATCTCGTCGGATTCCTTCATGGAAAACCTCAAGTCTGAAATAACCCAAAGTATCACCGAAATCCCGATGCACAAGATATATCGTTAAGGTAAGAACAAGTCCAGCAAGACCACCCGACGTGTCGACGAACCCGATAAGAGATGCGTATCTCGTTCACAGGACACGACGGATGAGCACTACGTACAATGGCCGGGTAGAAATCCCCCGAGTTGCCCCGGGTGGCCCCCGCAAGTGGCTCTAGTTTGGACCAACACTCATGAGGAGCACTAGCCCGGGTTGTTGATTAAGTTCCTCGGGGTAGCTATTCCCTATGCTTTAATTATGAAGTTATTAGAAAATGTAACACCAAAGTTGGGTCTTGCCAAAGAAGCCTTAGCACTAAACTATTTACCAAGGGGGTCCCCATAACAACCCCAAACGTGTTAGGGGCGCTTAGTTATGGAATAAAACACACGTAGCCGAAACTAGGGCGGAAAAATCTGAAGAAATCACCTAGCAAAAGGCCAGGCCTTCCGCCTTTACCAAGTTTATAGGTGCATTAATTAAATAGCATTAAGTAAAATGATAATCAAATTGTCCATGTAATCACATGGACCAGCTTGCACTTGCAACTAGCAATGCTATAAGATGGTTGAGCAAGCACTAACTTAGCCAAACAATATTTGCTAGGAGGTGAACGATTAGAGGTTTCATGGCAATGTTTGGAGGCTTATTTATCCGGTGGTAGTAAGCAATAAGTAATGGTGTAAACGACTCAACTAGGCATAGAAAGCTAGAAATGGTGTCAAATTCACGATGATCTTGTGTGTGAGATCTTCAGACTCGAACTGCTGTTAATTTTCCTGCATGTACTCATCGGGATCCTCGAACTTGTTCTCAGCACCCGTTGCTACCCAAAAGAAATAATCGTCCAATAAACACCCATTGCTACAAGCCATATCATGCATGTGTGGCATGAAAGGAAGCATGAGATTGCTATACTAGTCATCTTTCATGCATTACTTGAGTTTTTAACATGCTGGACAGAACCTCAAGTGCAAAAACTTATAAAGAACGTCTCGAACCGAGTTATGGAACTCCCAAAAACTACAAAAAAAGGTGCGGAAGCCTACGGAGACAAAACAACAATATACCAGATGCTAGTGGCATCCTCTTGGAATTCCAAGGTGGCCAATGGAGTAAGCACAAAATTCCAGGTGGAGTAGAGCTAAATATCATGCAAACACATCAAGCACAACTCACACAAAGGTCAAAACAAAATAGCACACTCCACTAACAACATCTTACCACTTTACTCACAAGAATTAAAGTAGCTACATCCATCCAACTATTTCAACCAAGGTATAAAATCAAAGCTATCAAACAGTACTACAACACCCAACCAATAGCTAAGTCACTAGTAACAAGAATCAGTTGCTACCAAGCTCTAAACATGGCAAAAAATATAACAGTTCAGGACTTAGTTAAAATCACAGATTTTCACTGGCAGTTTATAACCTGAAGCATTTTGACAACAATGAAATACTATGCTAGGCAAACCTCATGGCATGAAATTTAACACGGTATAGAGGACAACAAATGGTACAAATCACTAGTTCATCGCTTGGGATACATCCCCATAGAAAACTTGCTAGCATCAACTTAACAGGGGAAGAAAAAACATAGAATCTCAGACTTAGTCAAAATCACAGATTTTGACTAGATGCAATTTCCAGCAACATAGCTACTTTGACAGTGAATAAAACTATGATGCAAGGTCCTATTGGCAAACTTGTGGCACCAAGTTGTAGAGGACTTCAATCACTAGAATTCATGCCATTGAGAAAACTCTAAGGAGCAACATAACCATGGGAACCATAACCACAAGTGGGGAAGAAAATAACACTTCCAACACTTTGTAAAATCTAGCATGTGAAACTGCAACAAATTCTTAGCTACTTAACAACAAAGTATCCACTCATCTACAAGAGTATCATGGCTAAAATAATTACTAGGGCTAGTACCCACAAAACACTAGCACTTTCATGTTGACACTAGCACCAAAGCATGCACATAATAAATACTACAAAATTCACAAAATGCCACCTCATCACAGAATGACAGTTTTGTAAACTCGCTCAAAAGTAAAATCCAATGCCACCATTGGATTCCTTGGGTTTTTTTGTAACATCCCAAATTTTGGAATGTTAAAATAATTATTAGATTGTTTGTTTGTTTCCTTGAGTGATTGAAACTTGAGTGGTAATTTGAAACTTTTCAAAACTTTTGAATGAGAGGGAATAAAATGACTTTCCCCTTCTCCGGTGAATTCAAATTCAATCATTTAAAAGCAAAGAGAGAAGATGACGTGACTTCTTAAACTATAAAGAATTTGAACGGAGATTTGCATTTGAATTCTTTCAAAATTTTCTTTTGCATTTCTACTTGTTTTCTTCGTGCAAGAAGTGCCGGAAAATAATTCTTGCAAGCAAGAAAGAGAGGAGGAATATGACCCTCCAAAACCAGGGGCATTTTTGAAATATTTGGAGCCAAGAAAGCCAAGGTTTTATCGCGAAAATATTTGCAAAAAGAAAGTAAAGCATTTAGGGGATTTTTCTGAAAAAACATTTTTTTTAAAGTTTTTATTTTTGCCTTGGAAAAATGTTAATCGAGTAGAGGATATTTTTCTGAAAATTTTGGTATATAATACCCTATATTAATTATTTTATTTGTTTCCTTTTATTCCCTTTTAGTTTCTGTTTTATTAAAAAGGCTACATAGGAAAGTTATGTTTTTTTTAGAAACCGCGCCTGGGCGCATTATACCTCTGGGCCGAATCCCCCTCAGCCCGCAAATCCCTCTCCTTCCATTTCGGTCAACCGACCCGATTCCCTCCCCCTCTCTCTCGCTGCCACCTGGGCCCCACCGCCCGAAGTCCCACCCGACCGGTTACCCCCTCCCCCGCGCCTCCCTCCACCTTTCTTCTTCCCGAGCCGAGCCCGCCATCGCTGGGACTTTCCTTGCCTCCCCGATCTCCTTCCCCTCTGCCTCCCCTTCCCTCCCTATAAAAGCCGACCCCGAGCCCCTCCCCGCACCCCGTTTCCCCTCGTCTCCACCCGAGCCCCCGCCCCACGCCAGTGCACGCCGTCGTCGGAGCTCCGACCAGGAGCCGAAGCTCCCTGGCCTCCTTCTGCTCACCCCGAGCCTCCCCACCACTCGCCGCCGCCACCAAACGTCGCCGGAGATCCGCCGCCGTCGATCGGACCCCTCAACTGCCGCCCCCGACGCCGGAAGCCGCCGCCACGACCACCTCATCGCCTCGGCCTCGCCGGAGTAGCACCTCGCCGTCCATCTCTACTGTGAGCCGCCCTCTTTTAACTTCAACCGTAGGATCTAGAACCAACGAGGTAGATTAGAAGCTAGACACCCTTTCGGTTTTCAGACAAAAACCAAACCGGTTTTCTCCACTTATTATTTTAGCCGATGGGTTTTGTCTAAATAACTGCTGTCCGCTAGTTAGTCACCGCAGCGCACACCCCCTGACCAAACAGGAGCTGCCACGTACCCCCTTTGTTCGTTAGGTTAGTTTTTCTTTTTCTGTTTTAGATTTAAAAACAGAGAAAGTTTCAATAGTGTTTTGAGCATAACTTCTGATCCACAACTCAAATAGAGCTGATTCTTTTTCCATCAGATCATAGATTTTATGTAGTTTTTAAAAACATGTAATTTGTCTATGTTTGAAATTTTCAAATTTAAATTAGATCAGATTTAGTTTAAACCTTGTTTTGCCTATTCCAGGAGTTTAAAATAGCTTTGAATTTGATTCTTTTTGCTACTGATCACTAGTGATCTTAGTTATCAATGGTAAAAATTTCAGATTTATTTGAGTATTTTAGCTCATTGTTTCTTGTGAAACAATTTCTGTTTCACCTCTTTTAGGACTATGGCTATTTCTTTTTCCGTAAATTGTTTTAAATTATTTTCTTTTATATTTAAGAAAGGTTATTGTTTTTTTATGTTAGTTAATAGTAGTTTTGCAACAAGTGTTGATTTTATTTTTATTTGTTATCATGAAATCAATTCTAGTTCCTTAGTAACTTGCAATTGGTTTCTCCACTGTTTCAAATCCCGTTTGGAAATACTTTGAAAAAGTTTTGTGAAAAATACTCTATTTTATCTTAGTTCCTTTTTTTTCTGTTAGACAAAAACCATTTAGTGTTTGATGTAGTAGAAGACTCCTAACTTTAGTGAAGTTTCTTTCGGATTCTTATTCGCTCTCTCTTTTGTTTTGATTGCTAGAATGATTTCTAGTATGAGTGCTTATGTGAATGATATGTTTCTTATATAGATTTCATCAGAGAGTGACGAGTAGTCTATCAAGTTATTTCTCGAGAATTTTCTTCTTCGTCAACATCACCAGGCAAGTCACTTTGATCATACTATCACCTATGTTTTATGCATCGTAGTTCTACCATCCTATGCCCAATTGCATGCTGAGTAGGTACTTGGAAATTTTAGTATAGATTGTAGTATCATGTGGTAGGCACACAACAACCCGATACTTGGCCCCGGGATGACAAATTTCATATTGCTATGTTTGAGTAGACGGGATTTCAGTTGAGTGCATAACACGAGTGATGCGAGGTTGATTAAATAATCAAGACCGGTTAAGACAAGATTTTCAAGACCTCGGACGCAATGCAACTCTGTACGAAGGACGGTTGATCGGCTCCCTGGAGAACCCAGTGGATGACCCGGGATGCTGGAGACGGGCATGACATCCTGCGGAAAGCTTCACCCAGGCTCAAAGAGACGGACGGATATTTTCAAGACCCAAGGCTTACCTGCACAGCCACAAGTCATTATGGGCTCTGGCTTGGTTGGACAACGCGGCGACTCTGGACAGGCCGTGCTAGCAGATGTAGAAGAACGGTAGGAATGGATGGGCACCGACAGGGATTCAGAGGGACCCGTTGAAATACCATGTTTTGATCATCCGGTCTTCAAACACCCTGAAGTGCGAGGACATACACGGAGGCGATCAAATCTTGTGGGGAACGTGTGCAGAACTCTGCAGAGTACTCAAAACTAATCGATTAGCCGTGTCCACGGTCATGGACAACTTGAGCCAAAGGAACTGAAGTTATCTGGATTTCTCAACACCATTATATATATTTGATGAGGGTAATTATTGACAACTCGGGTACGAGAACTGGTTGGCGGAACCATCTCGTCAACAACCAACTTTTGTAGTAATATTTTGCTTTTAGCCCCTCTTGTTGTAGGAGAAAATTTGCTTTACGCTAAAACTTACAACACCACCTGCCATATATGCATAGAGTATAGATGATTACTTTTCACCCCTCTCTTATGTGACTTGCCGGCATATTCAATATGCTGACCTACACGGCTGCAACGTCTTATGTTGCAGATATTTTTCTTCGACGAGTAAGGGTACGATTCAGGGTTACGGTCTACACTCAACTTGCCGTTGGTGTTTATTGGGACTCCACTCCCTTGACTGCTTCCGCTGAGATATTTAAGGTATATATCAGTTTTACGCTATTTACATGTGATTGCACTTTGATATATACATTGATGTACTATGTGTGCCAGCATAGTGATCCAGGGATGGCACAGAAACACAGAGGCTTGACTCGTTTTGAGTCGGGTCGCTACATTTTTGCCCAAAAATCATACATTACACCCCTATCTTACCATGGACAAATCTGCCACAAAACAGAAATGAAATCTAGCTCAAAATCCCAATTGACTTATATGTCAAATAAGACCCAATCTCGCATCTGCCAAATATGTCAATGTCCATATTTGAACATATTCCAAAATTTTAAATTCCTACAACATAAAAAAAATAACACACAAGAAAACAGGCATGGGGTCCCACTGGCATAGAGGGCCCCAAGAGTATGACATGTGGGCCATAGGGCCCACTATCAGTGGCTGCACAACCAAGTAAAAATGGGGGGTTTTAATAGTCCCCGAGGGGGGATCGATCTAGGGTCGATGTGGTGCGCAGCGGCTAGGTTGCCACTGCGCTAGGAGGGGGGATCTGAACCCTGAGGGGTTTGACCCTTGTAGTACTATCACTAGGGCGACACACACCCTTTCTGATAGGGTGCAAGATGGCAATGCTCTGGTGAGCCCTGGCGCGAGGCGGATATGGGGATCTGCGGTGCCACTTCTACTACTGAGCTACTATGCAAGCTGTTGCTACTTCGCCTGCTACTGCATGCTCCTGCTACTCGCTGCTGCAACAGAATCAAATGGCAGCGGCGACACGAGGATGACGACTTTGGCATGGTGATGGAAGGAGGAGAGAGTGGAGGGGAAGATGCTCACAGCAGGCTGATGTGCAGCGTGACGCGATAAAGGAATTGAGGGAGAGGCAGAAAGGCTGGCGATGGCTGGTGACACGGACGCCTCTGTCGGAGTCGAGGCCAACGACGGGACGACGCTATAGGGACGGTCCGACCTCCCTAGCACCGGGAACCGGACGCGGGGAGTACCACGGTCCTCCTCCTGATCCCGGAGGGAGGGGAAAGGCCACCGGAGGGATGACAACCGGTAACGATGTCCGTCTCTCTCTCTGAATCTCTGAACCTCTCCTCTTTGAAGCTTGCCTGCGGGGAGGGAGAGAAAGGAGGGAAGAGGGAGATGGCGGCGGCTGGGAGGAATCCTAGGTAGGGTCACAGACGCCAAGGCTTTATAGGCCAGGGGAAAGGCATGACGGCTCGCCACCGTGGCCATGGCGGGGGCCTTGCCCGAGATCTGTGTGAGAGGGAGCTGAAAAGGGGAGAAAAACATGATGCGGGCACAATTGCCGACAGGTGCGGCCGCACGACAACACACTGGAAAGGAGGGGGGGGGGGACGCGCGCGATGGCTGCGGGCTGCTGGCCTGTTACTGGCCTCTGGCTACTTCGTGAGGAGAGACGTTATGCCGAGGGTTGCTGCCTCTCTCTCTATTAGATTAAAAACAAAAGATCACTTTTGTTTTTAACTAGCACTAAAGAAAATAAAACACCACTCTTTTGAGAGTAGGAAAGAAAAAGGAAAATGCTTTTGGACTCACAAAAATGTCCTCTATTTTATAAAAATAGCTTAGGGATTTTTAGAGCACACAAAATAAATGCATAAAGAACACATGGGCTCTGTTTTTTGCAAAGTTTTTGAGGGCCAACAATATTTCACACCAGAATAAACTTCACAACAAATCCAAACAAAATATTGGTGGTAGTTCTAACATTTTTATTTTGCCAAAACAGAAACATTCATCACAACTCCTTATAAAATTGATAAGAAAGGTCTTCCTACTATTTAATGCAACAAGGTTGTGCAAAGTTGAAACCACCACATGACACACTCACAACACATGCACCACCACACATACAAAGCACAAGAGAGATGAACATGCTATGATGCCATGATGCCATGATGCAACAAAGAATGGAAAGCAAAACTTATTTTTATTCAAACACAACATGCAAAGTTGGAAGGTGCGAGACATAGAAAGATACATAAATGGAAAGGGGTGCACTTGGGTTGTTAAACAAGACCAATTATTGCATCCTTACTAGGTAATTCTTTTTCATGTGGCTGCTTTCGAAATTTAGAGAAGTTAAACTCATGAGAAATATTGCCAAAGCTCACTTTAACCTTCCCAATAGCACAATTAATTTCAGCATTAACCGTATTCAGGAAAGGTCTACAAAATATGATGGAATAAAAATTATCTTGTTGCGAACCAAGTACTAAGAAATCAGTGGGGTACTTGACCTTTCCACACAAGGCATCAACATCCCTAACAATCCCGAGTGACAAAATAGTGTCACGGTTTGCAAGCTTAATAGTGACATCAATATCTTCAATTTCTCATGGTGCTATATCATGCATAATTTCTTTATATAATGTAAAGGTTATAACACTATAGTAGCACCAACATCACACAAGCCATGATAGCAAAGATCTCAAATTTTGACTGAGATGACACGTGTGCCTACCACCAGTTTATTTTTATCTAGTTCATCTCGTTTGTTTCTAACGGGTTTTGCAATTCTGGTAGCTTCATGACAGAGGTAGATAACCTCCCCATCAATATCATCGACTAGGAAATCTTTAACTATAGCTACATTAGGCTCAACATTTATTTGTTCCTAAGATGTAGGTGTTCTAACATGGCTCTTATTAACCACTCTTGTAGCCTTAGCATGTTCTCTAATCCTAACATGGAAAGGAGGTTTCTCAATGTAAGAAGTAGGAACAATTGGATCAACATGGTTAACAATTAGTTCTTCCTTCTTAATTCTAACAAGTTCCTTGGGTAATTTTTCAATGGGCGGATGATATTTGAACCACTTTTCCTTAGGCAGGTCAATATAGGTAGCAAAAGTTTTGAAGAAAGAAGCTACTATCTCAGTGTCAAGGCCATATTTGTTGCTAAAATCATGAAAAAGAGAAGTTCCCATAGTAGATTTGATACAATCAAAATTAACCTTTATAACTCACTCTTTACCTTCATAAAGTTCTCAATCTTTAGCATTGTGTTTAATATTTTCTAGAAGGTCCCACCTGAATTCAATAATCTTCTTCATATAGGAACCGATAGCGCAAGCATCAAGTAATGTTTGATCATCATGAGAAAGCCAAGCATGAAAATTATATATAATCAATTCCTTTGAGAGCTCATGGTTGGGGCAGGTGTGCATCATAGATTTAACCCCCCCAAGCTTGAGCAATGCTTTCTCCTGCACGAGGCCAACAATTATAGATAAAATTTCGATCGCGATGGATTAGATGCATAGGATAAAACTTTTGATGAAATTCCAGCTTCAAGCGATTCGAATCCCACGATCCAATATCATCCAATATCCTGTACCACATTAGTTCATTTCCCTCCAAAGATAAAGGGAAAACTTTCATCTTAACATTGCCCTCTGGTAAACCTAAATGCTTAAACAATCCACAAATCTCATCGACATATATCAAATGGTAATCAGGATGAGTTGAACCGTTATAAGGATTAGCTAGCAGTTTCTATACCATACTCAAAGGAATCTCGTAATAAATATTTTTAGTATGTTCAACAGGTTGAGTAACAATTTCCTAACCTACTGTTAAAAGTGAAGATCCCTGAACAAGCCACTCAATGGGTGATCTTTCATAATGACAAGCAACAGTAAATTTCAGCATGTACCAAAAATGTTTCCTTACAATTTCCCACTTTCCAAAGGCGCTTCACTCCTTGGCTATGGCGCAAGAAAAGAGTATTGATGACCCACAAGTTTAGGGGATCAATCGTAGTCCTTTCAATAAGTAAGAGTGTCGAACCCAATGAGGAGTAGAAAGAAATGATAAGTAGTTTTTAGCAAGGAAATATCTGCAAGTTCTATAAGTAATAGTGATAGATAGTTTTGTAGCAAGATAATTCGTAACAAGTAACAATAGTAGCAAAGATGCAGGAAGGTAGCCCAATCCCTTCTATAGGAAAGGACAGGTCTGGAAGTTCTCTGAAATAAAGCAAGCACTCCCGAGGACACATATGAATTTTCATCTAGTCATGTTCATCATATTGACTCGATTCACATTTGCTAATTTGACCAGTGCTAAGGTGTTGTTCTTACTTGAATAGCAATCTAATTATGATTACCCCCTAGTAAGAATCCGCAACTACGAAATAAGAATTAAGAATAATCTAACCATAACATGAAACATTAGGATCCAAATCAGCCCCTTATGAAGCAACGCATAAACTCGGGTTTAAGATTCTATCACTCTCGTAACTCATCATGTATTTGTTACTCCATAATGACTTACCTTAGTTCCATAACATGGTGAAGTGTCATGTAGTCGATGTTCACATGAAACCACTAGGGGAAGTAAGAACATCCATATCATCGAAATATTGAACGAATACCAACTTCACATGATTACTTATAATAAGACTTGTCCCATCTCCCGAGGAACAATATTTATTAGTCACGCAACATAAACATGGTCAAGATAACAGGTGTAATAATAATATTTAAGGATTTGAACATAATGTCTTCCACTAAGTAATCCAACAAGCATCAACTACTGGATGTAATCAACACTACTAGCAACCCACACGTACCAATCTGAGGTTTTGAGACAAAGATTGAATTGACATGATGAACTAGGGTTGGAGGTGAGATGGTGCTGGTGAAGAAGTTGATGAAGATTGGTCCTCCCACGAAGGAGGAAGCGTGAGTGATGACGATGGCTTTGATTTCCCCCTCAAGGAGGGGAATTCCCCCTGCAGAATGCCTCTGCCGGAGAACAAAAGGTCCTCTGCCCAGGTTTCCACCTCGAGACAGTGGCGGTTCATCCTAAAAGATAACTTGTGATTTTTTCTAGGGTAAAACACACCATATAGGAGAAGATGGTCGCGAGAAGGCCAGCTAGGGACCCACAAGCTATGAGGGTGTGGCCAGGGGGCGCCTTGTTAGTTTGTGCCCAGCTCATGGCCCCTCTCGAGTATATATTTGGCCCAGAAATTCTTAAATATTCCAGGAAAATTCCGTGTAAAATTTTAGGTCCTTTGGAGCAAGTTGATTTTTGTGCCTTTTTCTCCGTTTCCCGATCGAGAATTCCAGTTTCTAGATATTTCCCCCTTAGTGATGTACCTTGCATATTCAGAGAAAAAAGTTATAAGAATTGCACGATAATAATGGTAATGGATACGATCAACAAAAATATCAATAATAATTCATGATGCAAAATGAGTGTATCAATGACCTAATATATATATATATATATATATATATATATATATCATAACACAAACCTAGAAGAATTTACCGTGGTACACATGCGCTCAAATTATACCATGTAATAACCTCATACCATGACCTATCGCAAATACAAACCAAAAAAGAATCCATAGTAATTAATCTCTCTCGATGCTGTCAAAGTGATGGACAACACACGAGGCCATAGATGGGAGCGATGTTTATAACTGCGCGAGGGGGCGACGTCCGACGACAATCACCGCCTCCATGCTGTCCTAACATATGTATGGAGGTGATGTGTGATGTTTTGAATACCCAACGCGCACCTTTGATGTGTGAATGAACAATTCCTCCCTAAGGTGGTTTTCGTAATTAATCACAACATATGCATCATTGGACCAATGAATTTATCCAAGTACATTTGAGATAAGTTCAAAGATGCTTTGGCTATAGGATTGTGTGGGGATGCCCCTTTGATGCAAAGAAGATATAGGATTGGTTGCAAGAATACTCTTCATTTTACACTTCGTGAGAGCTCAGATTTGAGTCGATAGGAAAGCCAATACTATTAAAAGGGGATGAGGTATTATGATGAATTGGTTGCTCAAGTTCTTAGAGATAGCCACCAAAAATACTCAGCCACTTTCCCACAAAATATATCTGTCCCAAGCCAAATATGGAAAATCGGTGCCACCAACATTTCTCACTCGGCTATACCAATTTTACACTTAGAGAGATCCTATTCCAATCCCGCCATCTTGGTACAACCAACATTCCTATTGGTGCCACTGAGATTGGGTGACCAACTTTTGTTTAAGCTAATTTCAAGTTTCAGAAATTCCGAGTTTGAAGTCGGTCTCACCGAGTTTGGAAATGCAGTCTAGGTCATCTTATCGGTACCACCGAGATTCATATATCGGTCTCACCGAGAATTCAAAGTTTCCACATTTAGTGCAATCGATACCACTGAGATTAACATTTATGTTTAACCAAGTTTGCAAATAATGGTGTAACGGTTGGATTTTGGGAGATGCCTATATATAGACCTCCACCTACCTCTCTTTCGTAGAGGAACCACTTAGCACACACTTACACTTGCCAGATCCATGTTTTTGAGAGAGAGCCACCTACTCATATGTTGAGATCAAGAGATTGCATTCCTATCATTTGAACATTGATTTCTAGCATGCCCAAGTTGCTTTCCACAAGATCAATCTCTCCTACCCCTGCCAAATCTGAGAGAGAGTGAGTGAGTGTTGAGGAGACTATCCTTTGAAGCACACGAGCAAGGAGTTCATCATTCTACCACATCTATTGCCTTTTGTAGGGTGATGTCCCCTAGATTGGTTAGGTGTTGCTTGGGAGCCTCCTACTTCGTGTTGTGGAGTTGAACAAGGATGTATGTAAGGGTAAGGAGATCACCTACTTCATTTAGATCTACCGTGAGGGAGGCTAGTCCCATGTGGGTGGAAGCCATGGTGGAATAGACAAGACCACTTCTTCGTGGACCCCTTGTGGGTGGAGCCCTCCGTGAACTCTCGCAGCCGTTACCCTCCTTGGGTTGAAGTCTCCACTAACATGGACGTATGATAGCGCCACCTATTGGAACCATGCCCAAAATTGTCGTGTCAACCTTTTGCGTTTCATCTCCCTATCTTACCCTCCATTTACACTTGCATGTTTACTTTCCGCTGCAATACTCATAGATGTGCATGTGTAGGGTGTACTTGACCAATCATAGTTGCTAAAACTAGCCCACACTAAAAATAGGGAATAGGCTAAATTTTATCTTGTCAAGTAGTCTAATCACCCCCCTCTAGACATACTTTTGATCCTACAAGTGGTATCAGAGCTTTGGTCTCCATTACATTGGTTTCACAACCTAGGAGAGTATGGCATCTAGTGAGGGAAATTATCACCGTAGAGGTCCATATTTCGATGGCACTAATTTTGCTAGTTGGAAGCATAAAACGAAAATGCATATTCTTGGTCATAATCCTGCTGTTTGGGCTATTGTTCATGTTGGCATGCAAGGTGGTTTATTCGAAGAAGGAAAAGAACCGGATCGTGATGCCACAATGGAAGAATTGAAGATGCTGTAATTCAATGCTCAAGCCTGTGACATCTTGTTCAACTGCTTGTGTCTCGGGGAATTCAACAAAATCAGTCGCCTTGAGAATGCAAAGGATATTTGGGATACTTTTATTGATACGCACGAAGGTACCGATTCTGTCAGAGAATCTAAGTTGGATGTGATTCAAAGTTATCTTGACAAGTTCAAGATGAAGGATGGTGAAGGAGTCGCTCAGATGTACTTTTGGCTAGCTCTCATCACCAATGAAATTTTCGGCTTAGGAAGCGAAGAGATGACCGACAAATTCATCATCAAGAAGATACTTAGATCTTTGGACTGAAGATATGACACCGTGTGCACATTAAGCCAAATGATGCCCAACTACAAAGATATCAAGCCTACTGAAGTCATTGGAAGGATTGTTGCTCATGAAATGTCGCTCAAAGACAAAGATGAGTTGCACAACAAGTCAAGTGGTTCTTACAAAGCTTTAGTCGATGCTCTCGCTACTTCATGTGACAACCTTGTTACCAATAAGAGATCAGCCTCATGGTGAGAAAGTTCAACAAGTTCTACAATAGTAGAGGCAAACAGAGAAGGTGAAGCTCAAGATATGATGAGAAGATTTTGTTTAGTCGTGACCAAAACTGCAACAACTTTGGAAAGCCCGGACACTTTTCAAGTGAGCGCTCAGCTCCCCACAAATGAAGAGAAGATTCATCCACAAGATGAAGCTCGAGATATGAGTCACCTCACAGACAGAGAAGGAGTAGAGAAGATCATTATGAACGAAGACACTCCCGGAGAGGCGGAGAATCGGAGAAGAAGGATAAGAACACCAAGAGAAATTCAAAAAGAAGACATCAAGCTCATGTTGGTGAATGGGTTTCTGGATCTAAGTCTAACAACCAATCCGAGAGAAGCTATTACTCCAGTTCTGACTACAGTCAAGATGAAGGTGTTGCCAGCATCACACTTGTTTCCTCCAACTCCTACGACTTATTTGACTCACAAAATGAAGGGATTGGAAACTGCTTCATGGAAAAAGTCCCCAAGGTATGACACCTCGAGTATTTTTACTTTGATAGTGACGAGGATGACTTATTAGCAGAAGATGACTTGCTCCTTGATAAGACTAGTGATAATATTGAAAATGAACTTGCTAATTTTCATGCTAGTCAAGAGAAATCGAATGATCATGATAAGAGATAGATTGAACGACTAACTAAGGAATTAAACACTCTTAAGTTAGCTCATGAAACTACTCTAGAATATCATAGATTGCTTGCAATAACTCATGAGAAGCTACGCTTCGAGAAGCTAAATTAAGAGCAAGCGCATGAGTTCCTAAAAGCAATCAATGATGATCTTCGAAAGATGAGTTCCTTTTACATAGCCAAATGATTACTCTTGTCTACTTTTGGTCCACAAGTGTGGGGATCCCGACTAGCAAATCGAGTTCGCTGTGCCCAGTGACCCCAAGGATCAATGTTCACTGAACACAGATACTGAATAATAGAGTCTTACATCCAAGTACCGAAATTATTACATCAAACGACCACAAGGTCGGGTTCAAGAGCGAGGCCTAAATCCAAATTAAACAGATACATCGAGTAGCGGAAACTCGTAAGGGCTAAGCGGTGCCCATGCCATCAAGCCTACACCGACAGGCATTCTGACTTGGAAGCGTCCTAGATCGCAGGTTCGTCTCCGACGGCGTACTCGTCACCAAACTCCGGTCCTTCCATGTCTGGTCAATAATATAACCAGTGGCAAGCCAATGAGTACTTTGAATATACTCGCAAACAGCCCATCATATGAACATTTATAGTGAAGAATAACAGTAACATGTATCTTTGGTGGAATGTAATTTGGTGGAATGATCAAGTATATGCAACAAGTTAAAGAACTACTCTTGAAGAACAGGTTACAGATATCAACATATCTGCTAAGGTTTGAACCATCCGGGTTCACCCTATATGCCAAGTCATCAGACTTGTCATAACCTCAATGTATTAATGATGGCTAAACCATCCGGGTTTACCCTATATGCCAAGTCATCGAACTTGGTCATATTATTACTCGCATAACAACACCTTTTTAACACCACACACACACACTTGGTTTATGCGGAAATGCTGGACGTAGTTTAAGCAGCACCACCCAACTGTTCTTGACCGTGGACACGACTATTCGAATAGTTTGGCACTCTGCAGAGGTAGTACGCTGGACCCACGAGAAACGGGAAACTTCCGTGTCATCCACGACTCGCGGTATATCACATATACCCGAGGTAAGTACCCGATCATCATCTTTCCCCTGGCGATACTAGACAAAGAGGTCCACTCGATTGGTACCCAGCCCACATGTTGTACGTCTTACGAGCACCGACTCTGGACTGTATCAACCATGCTGGGACCAACGGTGTGCCTGGAACTCATAATAATGGCATAGTTGTCCTACCTGGCACGACCCCATCACGAGAGTGACACCGATCACTCCCGCCACTAGTAATGTGCTCTTTGCTAGTACCGACTAGAGTAATCAACAAAGCCCCGTCCCATAAAGGGGTAACGTGGTCGTACTGGTAAGGTTGGGACGGTCGACACCTCATAAATCTAATCCCATTTCCTAAACCACACACGCAAAATACCCGGTGCACCACTACTCCAAAAGTGGCCACCAACTCATCATCACCCTCGGGCATTAGTGGCACCCGACGGGGTTTTCATAAACTCTTTATTTAACTCATCATCATGCTTGTGATAATATGCTTTTACTTTACTTGTCAACATGGTATTAACACGACCCTCGAGGGGTAGGGTCAAGCTCAATGCAATGATCTTACTCTACTAGTCAACATGACAGTAGCATGATCCTCATAGATGGTAAGATCAAGCTCATCATGCTCATGCTCCGAGGAGCCATGTGAATAACATCATCAACATGCAAGGGCTTTGAAGAAGCCTCCCGTGCCATCACCACAATGATGAATCGGCATCGTGATCACATGCAACACGAAAATACTTGCTATACTAGCATGCAACAATGTTTATGCTCAAGTCATGGTCAAAGGGTTGCTTCCCTTGGTCAGCTAGGTATCCAGGGTCTTCGAGGTCTTCCGCTCCGGATCCTCCGTCACTCGGTAACTCTACCGTCAAAAAGGAATAAATAAATAATAGCTCACACCAAAACAGATCACAAGGTGCTTTTAAAAATGTTGGAAAGCTTGAATAAATTCAGTTTATTATTTTGGAAAATGTTTCCTATAGTTTTTATTAGCTAAGCACATTTATTGAAAAGCAAACAGGAGCAAACAAATGCTTTCAGTATCATTTTATTATATCAAAACAGTTTTTGTTTTTGATAAATGTCAAACACTACAGAATCAATTTCTACACATTTTTAGAAAATTGTTGGTGGAAGAATCATATTTTTCTACTAGCTAAATATTTTTATAAAAATCATTTAAGCTGGCGGTTAAAAATAAAAGGAAAAAGGCCAGGGGGGAGACCCAGCCGGCCCAGCCAACAGACCGGCCACCAAGCGCGCGCGGGCCAGGTTCAAACCTGACCTGCGGGCCCCTGGGGTCAGTGTGAGCGGTTGCGCGCGCTAGCTGCCCCAGGACACCGACAGGTGGGCTCCACCTGTCAGGTCCTTCTCCTACCTCCAGCCAGAGAGGTGGAGACGGACGCCGGCAAGGCTACCATTGTCCTCAGGCCAATCTAGGAGCAGGAATGGGTCCCTCGTTCCTTCGCCTACCTGCTCGTGGTCGGGACGTCACCGGAGGTGGTCTGGGTCACCGGCGACGAGGTGACCGTGGAGGAAGGGTTTCGGGTTTGCGTCGAGCTAGTGGCTAGGGGCACGGATTCGCTCGGGGAAGTTGGGGGAAATGGTCCTGGCGTCAAGGAGAGTGCAATGGGAGATCGGGCAGCGCAGGAGCCGGCGTGTAGCCGGAGATCGACCGAAGCTCCGAGGCGGAGGGGCCTCGGTCGATCTCGAGCACCGGGGCTCTGCGAGCTCGACTGGGCGGCTAGGGGGAGTCTAGTGGTTGTGCTGAAGCTGACTGGGGGGTGCTAGGGTGCCGGGGGGACCTATTTATAGGCCAGCGACGGTGAGCCGACTCGAGCGCGCCGGTGACTCATCGTGGTGCGCGTGCGTGCACAGCGAGGTGCTGCCGCGAAACCACGGGTTCAGGACGTGGTTTAGGACCTCCTGGTGCATCGGCCGCAGAGGGAAAGCTAGTGGGGTCGAGCCGCAGTGACCGTGCATGCTCGGCCGCGTCGGGCGCGCGCGGGCAAACATCACCTGAGCTCTTGCGCGAGGGGAGGGGGTCCCTGGTGGTAGCTTTGCACTGAATGGCTGTCGGGGGGAGTGTTTGGACATTACTGGGGAGGTTGGGACTGGACGAGGCGACGTCCCCTTGCTGGAGGCTCTCTGTAGCACGCCCAGAGCGCAGTTTTGGCATGCCACGGCATGCTGGCGCGCTCTGTGGCACTTGGGACGTGTCCTCCATGTCCTGAGTGTTGCTGGGAGTGTGTCTAGCCGTTGTGTGTTAGTGGGAGCACGAGCTGGTCAAAGGAGGCAAGAAACACTAGCTTTGCCAGTACTGGCCTGCGGCTCAAATTGAAGATCTTGTCACTTGTGCTTGGAGTTGGGGAGGGGCTGGTTGAATGGGTGCTCAGGGTGTTCTGGGGCTCTAACTCACCAAGTTTGGGGCTTTGCCATTGGGTAAAACAGTGGCTAGGACGGTTTTTACCTTCCTGTCAGTAGGTGTTCGACAGTGATTTGGGGTGCTTCGCCTCCACCACTGGAACTGAAACTTAACAGGTTTGGTCTTGGGGTAAAAACATGGGGTTTCACCAAATTTGAGTTCCATTGAACAAGTTTAGCTTTGTAAACTTGAAAATGCCTCAAAATGACCAGTACTGTCCTTTACAAAGGAAGTGTGGCCAAACAGAGTCTCAAAAATCCCATCTTTGGTGTGGAGTCCTCATTTGGGGTGTCAAACACCTCTGCAACGTTTCAGCTCCATTGGAGAAACTTTGCAATGTAGAGTTGTTCCAACTCTTCTCTAGACAGAGAGGGTTTTGGGCTCATTAGGTGCACTTCCCTACCTTGGATCAAGGTGAGATTTTATGTGAGCACCTAATATGGCTTGGGAGAGCTCCTGTAATTTTATGGGAATTTATTGAGATCATTTCCTTTGGAAACATCTCAAAAAGCTAGAACAGACAGAAATGGTTTTCAGGGTTTTACTCAAATAATATTAATATAAAATATGGTTGAAAATCTTATATATGGAAAATATATGTCCTTCTGAGCTTCCATGAATTTACTCAGAATTTTCTAAGGCAGGAAAGCAATTTTCCTTGTGGGAATATCATTCCTGGCCTTAGAAACAGACATAAATATAAAATAGGAAAATAAATTTTAATCACCAATTAATGTTTTTAATGAATGAAAATAATATTTGGATCAGATCACCAACTTTGGTTGGAAGTGCCACTTGGCTTCATGAGCTAGTAGTGTATCCCAACATGATGAAGGTGATCTTGATATAAAGGAAAAAGGGTTTTTGAAAATAGCAAAATAATAAGTTTTTCATGGGTTTGAGTCATCAAACAAACAAGCCTTCACTCATACAAGGGCTTACATTGCACTCACAACATTATTTGAAAAAGTTTTAACAAGCTCTGATTTTTGCAACATAAAATACTTGTGGTGAAAAACAGGGTGTGACAGACCTATCCCTCTTACAAGAATCTCGTCCCCGAGATTCCTAAGCTAAGCGTTAAATAGCTCGGGAAATTCTGATCGGAGATAGTCTTCACGTTCCCACGTGGCTTCTGCTTCGGTATGGTTGCTCCACTGAACCTTGAAAAACTTGATGGTGCGGCTTCTGGTGCAACGTTCGGCTTCATCCAAAATGCGGATCGGTTTCTCGTGGTAGGTAAGGTCCGGTTGAAGGTCAATAGCTTGATGATCAATGTCCTTGTAAAGATCGGGAAGGTTCGGCACTTGTAAACACTTCCGGAGTTGTGACACGTGAAACACGTTGGGCACGCCCGAAAGCTCAGGAGGTAGCTCCAACTGATAAGCTACTTCCCCGCCCCTTGCCGTGATCTTGAAGGGTCCAATGAACCTTGGAGCTAGCTTCCCCTTGACGTGGAAACGCTTGGTCCCCTTGAGAGGCGTGACTCGCAAGTACACCTAGTCTCCGGGAACAAACTCCACATCTCTGCGGCGAGGGTCCGCATAGCTCTTCTGCCTTGACTTAGCTGCCTCTAAGTTCTCTTGGACAAGCTCAACCTTGTCCCCTGCTTCTTGCAGTGCTTCTGGTCCGAAAATTAGTCTTTCACCGGTTTCGGACCAATTGAGCGGGGTGCGGCAGTTCCGCCCATATAACGCTTCGAATGGGGCCATCTGAAGACTGGACTGGTAATTGTTGTTGTAAAGAAACTCAACAAACGGCAGGCAGTCTTCCCACTTGGCACCATGAGCCAAAATACAGGCGCGGAGCATGTCCTCAAGTATCTGGTTTACCCTCTCGGTCTGTCCGCCCATTTGCGGGTGGAAAGCCGTACTGAAGGAGAGTTTGGTTCCGAGAGCTTCTTGAAACTTCTTCCAGAATCTTGAGGTGAATTGCATGCCACGGTCGGACACGATCTCCTTGGGAACTCCATGGAGACTCACCACTCGATGAATGTATAGACTGGCTAGCTGGCTGCCATCGTAGGTGGTGTTAACGGGGATGAAATGGGCCACCTTGGTCAAATGATCGACTATGACCCAAATGGAGTTATGACCCTTATTCGACCGGGGAAACCCGGTGATGAAGTCCATGCCAACTTTATCCCACTTCCATTCCGGCACTTGAAGAGGTTGCAGCAATCCAGCAGGTCGCTGGTGCTCAGCCTTGACTCGCTGGCATACATTGCATTTAGCGACATAGGAGGCAATTTCTCTCTTCATGCCATGCCACCAAAATCGCTCTCGGAGGTCTTGGTACATCTTGGTACCACCTGGATGGATAGAGTACGGTGTGTCATGAGCCTCTTGCAGGATCAAGTCCTTAAGTTCGGCCTTGTTAGGTATGCATAAGCGCTTTGCCTTCTCGCACCTTCCTCTTGAGGCCTTCGATACTCTTGTGCCCCTTCTGGGCTTCCTTGATGTCGTCTGCCAGAGTAGGCTTGACTTCATGGTTGGCCAGGTATCCTGGTTCGACTATCTCAAGCCCGAAGCCCTCCATATCTTCATACAAGACGGGTAATCTTTCCTTGAGCGTGACGTTCAAGGAGCCTGCCTACCGGCTTAAGGCATCGGCTACCACGTTCGCCTTGCCGGGATGATACTGAATGCTGAGGTTGTAATCCTTGATTAACTCAAGCCATCTCCGCTGGCTCATATTGAGCTCCCTTTGGGTGAAGATATATTTCAGACTTTTGTGGTCTGTATATATCTCACATCGCTTCCCCAGAAGGTAATGTCGCCACGTCTTCAGAGCATGCACTACGACTGCTAGCTCGAGATCATGGGTGGCGTAGTTCTCCTCATGCGGTCGCAGTTGCCGTGACAAGTATGCCACGACCCTGCCATCCTGCATCAGGACTCCACCGAGCCCCGTTCCAGAGGCATCAAAATATATCACGAATTCCTTGTTGATGTCTGGGGTAGCCAATACCGGGGCGGTAGTTAGCCTCTTCTTCAACTCCTGGAAACTTGCTTCACACGCCGGTGTCCACTCGAACTTTCGGCCTTTCTTCAAGAGCTGAGTCATAGGTCGAGTGATGCTGGAGAATCCTTCTACAAACTTGCGGTAGTATCCCGCGAGCCCGAGGAAACTCCTGACATCCTTCACGTCCTTTGGTGATTCCCAGTTGGTCACTGTAGTAATCTTGGACTGATCTACGGCCAAACCGCGTGCCGTCAGGGTATAACCCAGAAATCCAACTTTGTTCAGCCAGAACTGACACTTGCTGAATTTGGCATAAAGTTGGTGCTCTCGAAGCTTTCCCAGAACTAACCTCAGGTGTTGGTCATGCTCCTCTTCGGACTTGGAGAAGATTAATATGTCATCGATGAACACGACGACAAACTTGTCCAAATATTCCATGAAGACCTTGTTCATGAGGTACATGAAGTAGGATGGGGCATTTGTCAAACCGAAGGGCATGACAGTGCATTCATATAGACCGTATCGGGTCACGAATGCAGTCTTAGGTATATCTTCGGGTCGAATCTTCAACTGGTAATATCCCGATCGAAGATCGATCTTGGAAAATACCCTGGCCCCGCTTAACTGGTCAAATAGGTGTTCGATCTTGGGGAGTGGGTACTTGTTCTTAATTGTGACTTCATTAAGAGAACGGTAATCGACGCAAAGTCGAATGGTACCATCCTTCTTTAAAACAAATAGAACAGGACAGATGAACCCTTTCCCGAGTTGCTCATCCACCTGCTTCTTCAGCCCTGCCAGCTCTTCGGAACCCATCCTGTAAGGCTTTTTATATATAGGCCTTGATCCGGGCATGAGCTCGATGATGAACTCGATGTCTCGGTCAGGAGGCATTCTGGATAGCTCGTCAGGAAAGACGTCCGTGTATTCACAGACTACAGGCACTTGATCAAGCTCTACCTCGGATAGACTGTTGACTCGAGGCACCTGATCCGTTACTGGCTCGGAGACAAACTTGACCTTGACCCCTTGGTTGCTTGTCATGGTAATGGCCCTGTTGGCAGAGTCCAAAAGACTCTGGTGCTTGGCCAACCAATCCATGCCAAGGATTACTTCTACACCTTGTGATTTAAGCACAATGAGGTCTGCCAACAAACTCGTTCCATTGATAACTATCTCGACCCTTCTACACCCTAGGTTGGTCCTCAATATTGCTCCCGAGGTTTGAATTGCCATCTGCCCACGGAGTAGAGTGGGTTTTAAACCACACTTCTCCGCAAACCTTTGAGTAACAAAAGAATGCGAGGCACCACAATCAAACAACACTGTTGCTGGAGTTGAGTTGACGAGGAACGTACCCAGAATGCAGTTCGGGTCTTCCTGCGCCTCTTCTGCAGTGATGTGATTGATCCGGCCCCTGCCATTGAACTGCTGGTTGCGGGGGGCCTGGTTCCTTCCTAGTGCACCTTGACTGGGGTTGGGTGCGTTGGGATGCGGTGCGTCGGGCTTCTTGTTGGGGCACTGCCTGGAATACTGCCCGGTCTGACCACACCCAAAGCAGGTGACCTGCCCCGGAGGGTTGGTCTTGACTCCACCATTGTTTGGCGGGTTGACTACTGGCTTGGCTTGCTGCTGAGGCTGATAATTCTGGCAGAACACGGGGTGCTTGTACTGTTGCTGCTGAAAGTTGGGTCTTGCAGGTGCTGACTTCCATGGTCTTGGTCTTGCGCTACTGGGTGCTCCACTGCCTATCAGTTTGCGCTTGCGGGTGTCGCCATCGCACGACGCTTGTCTTCCAGCATAAGCGCCTTGTTAACCACCTCGCTAAAAGTCTGGCAGTCGCAAACCACCAGCTGGTATTGCAGGGACTGTTGTAACCCTTCCATGAAACGTTCCACCTTAGTGGCCTCAGTGTTAACATCTTCGGGCGCGTAGCTCGACAAGAGGTTAAACTTCTACAGGTACTCCTTAATAGTTCCACTGCCCTACCTCAAGGCTCAGAATTCCCGCTTCTTAATGGTCATCAGTCCAGGTGGAATGTGAGCCGCACGAAATCCTTCCTTGAACATCACCCAAGTGATGACTTGTCCTATCCGCATGATCTGGAATCCATCCCACCATGCCCTGGCGGTGCCTCCGAGACAGTGAGAAGCATAAAGGACCTTCTCATGATCGTCGGTGCACTTGACCAGTGCAAGGAGGTCTTCAATGGTGCGGATCCAGTCATCAGCGTCCAGCGTTCAGTCGTCTCCGTGAATATGGGGGGCGTAGTCCGCATTAACTCAGAAAGAGTAGAGCAGCCACCGCCATTCCCATTCCGCGGCGGGTTGTCCACCAGGGCTTGAGTCAGCTGCTGAATAGTGGCATTGCTGGCTTGGCGCTCCTCCCGAAGAGCTTGAAGGAACTGAGCCATCGTCAAGTTCTCAGGAGGAGGTGGTGGCGGAATGTCTCTAGGCTGCTCGTGGTGACCTCCAGCGTGAGCTTCTCCTTCGGTTCCCTGCGGCGTCCTTGAGGAGCCGGCGCCAGGGTTGTCGAAGGTGCTGTTGCGTGTTGCGTTCACCATCCTGTCATAGAAACAGACAGATCAAAATGCCACCTTGCTCGGGAATACAAGGATTCTCTCCTAGTAAGAGGGGGTCCAATGCGTGCATGTGCCAAGTTTTCAAAACCAAAGTTTTTGACAAACTGGAAATTGCATTCATAGAAACTAGGTGATGTAGTCACTTACAGGCTGCCTAAGGCAATATGTGACTTACATCATGCACACATACATAAATTAGAAGCGGATACATGGATACCCTATGCTCGGGGTACTCCTAATTGCCTACGTTAAATCCTACGCGGCGGACTGCTCGGTCTCAAAGGCGGATTCAACAGGATCCTCATCTTTGTCCTCGTCTTCATCAACATCTTCTTCCTTTATAGGAGTGGAATAAAGAATCCACACATCACGGCGTCTCTTACGCGAGGCGGCGAAGGTCTCAGTGTACTCTTCCGCTGTCAGGCGGCGACTCCAAAGAGGGACTGCCTGGATGGGTAACACATCACCCCTAGTAGCAACAGCTGTCCTCCCTTCAGGTGCGCCAACCTTCTTTACTTTGCGGTTCTGCATCTTCTCAGCGTGGACCAGGACCTTGACTAGGTGCAGCTCTTGGTGAAGCCTGGTTGTTTCCTTAACCAGGAAGTGCGTCAGGGTGTCCGACGAGAGGCTGAAGTAGGTCTGAAACCTTAATGGCATCCAATCCTCCGTGGCTGGGGTGAGTGTCCAACTCCCATCCACTCCTTCCTTAATGAAGGGTAGGTGACGAGTGACAGGCTCATTAGCCATCTCAGGGAGGATGCTGCGAAGTCGCACGAGCGCCTCTCGTGCGGCCGTCTCCACTGGCAACATCATTTCTCCCATCTGTGGTCCTTCGAAGAACCAACTAGACGGGGAGTCATTAGCCTTCACTATCACGTCCACGTGATATTCCTTAGTGTCGGTGTTGACCCAGTGCTCATGGTAGAGGAAGATGGGCGTGCGATGTACGTGGCACTTCTCGAGACAATCCCCAGAAGTAGTGGAAAGCCGGTCTCCAGAAGCGTCTCAGGTACGGCAGGCATCTACAAGGCATAGGAGAGAAGTCAGAAGGTTGTATGTGCAAAAGTTTTGTGCAAGGCTGGCGTTCTGATGTTCTCGGCTAACGTCCACACTATCTAAGGCTTCCTATAGTCAGGATGGCTCTATTACCAGTTCTGTGGGGGCCCCGACTAGCAAGTCGAGTTCGCCGTGCCAAGTGACCCCTAGGATCAATGTTCACTGAACACAGATACTGAATAATAGAGTCTTACATCCAAGTACCAAAATTATTACATCAAACGACCAGTAGGTCGGGTTCAAGAGAGAGGCCTAAAGCCAAATTAAACAGATACATCGAGTAGCGGAAACTCGTAAGGGCTAAGCGGTGCCCATGCCATCAAGCCTACACCGACAGGCATTCTGACATGGAAGCGTCCTAGATCGTAGGTTCGTCTCCGACGGCGTACTCGTCACCAAACTCCGATCCTTCCATGTCTGGTCAATAATATAACCAGTGGCAAGCCAATGAGTACTTTGAATGTACTCGCAAACAGCCCATGATATGAACATTTATAGTGAAGAATAACAGTAACATGTATCTTTGGTGGAATGCAATTTGGTGGAATGATCAAGTATATGCAACAAGTTAAAGAATACTCTTGAAGAACAGGTTACAGATATCAACATATCTGCTAAGGGTTGAACCATCCGGGTTCACCCTATATGCCAAGTCATCGGACTTGTCATAACCTCAATGTATTAATGAGGGCTAAACCATCCGGGTTTACCCTATATGCCAAGTCATCGAACTTGGTCATATTATTACTCGCATAACAACACATTTTTAACACCACACACACACACTTGGTTTATGCGGAAACGTTGGACGTAGTTTAAGCAGCACCACCAAACTGTCCTTGACCGTGGACACGGCTATTCGAATAGTTTGACACTCTGCAGAGGTAGTACGCTCGACCCACGAGAAACGGGAAACTTCCGTGTCATCCACGACTCGCGATATATCACATATACCCGAGGTAAGTACCCGATCATCATCGTTCCCCAGACGATACTAGACAAAGAGGTCCACTCGATTGGTACCCAGCCCACATGTTGTACGTCTTACGAGCACCTACTCTGGACTGTATCAACCATGCAGGGACCAACGGTGTGCCTGGAACTCATAATAATGGCATAGTCGTCCTACCTAGCACGACCCCATCACGAGAGTGACACCGATCACTCCCGCCACTAGTAATGTGGCTCTTTGCTAGTACCGACCAAAGTAATCAACAAATCCCCGTCCCATAAAGGGGTAACGTGGTCGTACTGGTAGGGTTGGGACGGTCGACACCTCATAAATCTAATCCCATTTCCGAAACCACACACGCAAAATACCCGGTGCACCACTTCTCCAAAAGTGGCCACCAACTCATCATCACCCTCGGGCATTAGTGGCACCCGATGGGGTTTTCATAAACACTTTATTTAACTCATCATCATGCTGTTGATAATATGCTTTTACTTTACTTGTCAACATGGTATTAACACGACCCTCGAGGGGTAGGGTCAAGCTCAATGCAATGATCTTACTCTACTAGTCAACATGACAGTAGCATGATCCTCATAGATGGTAAGATCAAGCTCATCATGCTCATGCTCCGAGGAGCCATGTGAATAACATCATCAACATGCAAGGGCTTTGAAGAAGCCTCCGGTGCCATCACCACAATGATGAACCGGCATCGTGATCACATGTAACGGGAAAATACTTGCTATACTAGCATGCAACAATGTTTATGCTCAAGTCATGGTCAAAGGGTTGCTTGCGTTGGTCAACTAGGTATCCGGGGTCTTCGAGGTCTTCCGCTCCGGATCCTCCGTCACTCGTTAACTCTACCGTCGAAAAAGGAATAAATAAATAATAGCTCACACCAAAATAGATCACAAGGTGCTTTTAAAAATGTTGCAAAGCTGGAATAAATTCAGTTTATTATTTTGGAAAATGTTTCCTATAGTTTTTGTTAGCTAAGCACATTTATTTAAAAGCAAACAGGAGCAAACAAATGCTTTTAATATCATTTTATTATATCAAAACAGTTTCTGTTTTTGATAAATGTCAAACACTACAGAATCAATTACTACACATTTCTAGAAAATTGTTGGTGGACGAATCATATTTTCTACTGGCTAAATATTTTTATAAAAATCATTTAAGCTGCAGGTTAAAAATAAAAGGAAAAAGGCCAGGGGGAGACCCAGTCAGCCAGCCAGCACACTGGCCACCAGGCGCGCGCGGGCCAGGTTCAAACCTGACCTGCGGGCCCCTGGGGTCAGTGTCAGTGGCTGCACGCGCTGGCTGCCCCAGGACACAGGCAGGTGGGTTCCACCTATCGGGTCCTTCTCCTACCACCGGCCAGGAGGTGGAGACGGACGCCGGCGAGGCTACCGTTGTCCGCAGGCCAATCTAGGAGCGGGAATGGGTCCCTCGTTCCTCCGCCTACCTGCTCGTGGTCGGGACGTCACCGGAGGTGGTCTAGGTCGCCGGCGATGAGGTGACCGTGGCGGAAGGGTTTCGGGTTGGCGTCGAGCTTGTGGCTAGGGGCACGGATTCGCTCGGGGAAGTTAGGGGAAATGGTCCTGGCGTCAAGGGGAGTGCAATGGGAGGTCGGGCAGCGCAGGAGCCGGCGTGTAGCCGGAGATCGACCGAAGCTCCGAGGCGGAGGGGCCTCGGTCGATCTCGAGCACTGGGGCTCTGCGAGCTCGACTGGGCGGCTAGGGGGAATCTAGTGGTTGTGTTGAAGCTGACTGGGGGGTGTTGGGGTGCCAGTGGGACCTATTTATAGGCCAGCGACGGTGAGCCGACTCGGGCGCGCCGGTGACTCACCGTGGTGCGCGTGCGTGCACAGTGAGGTGCTTCCGCGAAACCATGGGTTCGGGACATGGTTTAGGACCTCCTGGTGCATCTGCCGCAGAGGGAAAGCTAGCGGGGTCGAACCACAGCGACCGTGCATGCTAGGCCGTGTCGGGCGCGCGCGGGCAAACATCGCTTGAGCTCTTGCGCGAGGGGAGGGGGTCCCTGGTGGTAGCTTTGCACTGAATGCCTGTCGGGGGAGTGTTTGGACATTACTGGGGAGGTTGGGACTGGACGAGGAGACGTCCCTTTATGGACAGTCTCTGTAGCGCGCCCAGAGCGCAGTTTTGGCATGCCACGGCATGCTGGCGCGCTCTGGGGCACTTGGGACGTGTCCTCCATGTCCTGAGTGTTGCTGGGAGTGTGTCTAGCCGTTGTGTGTTAGTGGGAGCATGAGCTGGTCAAAGGAGGCAAGAAACGCTAGCGTTGCCAGTACTGGCCTGCGGCTCAAATTGAAGATCTTGTCACTTGTGCTTGGAGTTGCGGAGGGGCTGGTTGAATGGGTGCTCAGGGTGTTCTGGGTCTCTAACTCACCAAGTTTGGGGCTTTGCCATTGGGTAAAACAGTGGCTAGGAGGGTTTTTACCTTCCTATCAGTACGTGTTCGACAGTGATTTGGGGTGCTTCGACTCCACCACTGGAACTGAAACTTAACAGGTTTGGTCTTGGGGTAAAAACATGGGGTTTCACCAAATTTGAGCTCCATTGAACAAGTTTAGCTTTGTAAACTTGAAAATGCCTCAAAATGACCAGTACTGTCCTTTACAAAGGAAGTGTGGCCAAACAGAGTCTCACAAATCCCATCTTTGGTGTGGAGTCCTCATTTGGGGTGTCAAACACCTCTGCAAAGTTTCTGCTCCATTGGAGAAACTTTGCAATGTAGAGTTGTTCCAACTCTTCTCTGGACAGAGAGGGTTTTGGGCTCATTAGGTGCACTTCCCTACCTTGGATCAAGGTGAGATTTTATGTGAGCACCTAATATGGCTTGGGAGAGCTCCTGTAATTTTATGGGAATTTATTGAGATCATCTCCTTTGGAAACATCTCAAAAAGCTAAAACAGACAGAAATGGTTTTCAGGGTTTTACTCAAATAATATTAATATAAAATAGGGTTGAAAATCTTATATATGGAAAATATATGTCCTTCTGAGCTTCCATTAATTTACTCCGAATTTTCTAAGGCAGGAAAGCAATTTTCCTTGTGGGACTATCATTCCTGGCCTTAGAAACAAACATAAATATAAAATAGGAAAATAATATTTTAATCACCAATTAATGTTTTTAATGAATGAAAATAATATTTGGATCAGATCACCAACTTTGGTTGGAAGTGCCACTTGGCTTCATGAGCTAGTAGTGTATCCCAACATGATGAAGGTGATCTTGATATAAAGGAAAAAGGGGTTTTGAAAAGAGCAAAATAATAAGTTTTTCATGGGTTTGAGTCATCAAACAAGCAATACTTCACTCATACAAGGGCTTACATTGCACTCACAACATTATTTGAAAAAGTTTTAACAAGCTCTTATTTTTGCAACATAAAATACTTGTGGTGAAAAACAAGGTGTGACAGACCTATCCCTCTTACAAGAATCTCGTCCCTGAGATTCCTAAGCTAAGCGTTAAATAGCTCGGGAAATTCTGATCGGAGATAGTCTTCACGTTCCCACGTGGCTTCTGCTTCGGTATGGTTGTTCCACTGAACCTTGAAAAACTTGGTGGTGCGGCTTTTGGTGCAACGTTCGGCTTCATCCAAAATGCGGATCGGTTTCTCGCGGTAGGTAAGGTCCGGTTTAAGGTCAATAGCTTGATGATCAACGTCCTTGTAAAGATCGGGACGGTTCAGCACTTGTAAACACTTCCGGAGTTGTGACACGTGAAACACATTTTGCACGCCCAAAAGCTCAGGAGGTAGCTCCAACTGATAAGCTACTTCCCCACACCTTTCCGTGATCTTGAAGGGTCCAATGAACCTTGGATCTAGCTTCCCCTTGACGTGGAAACACTTGGTCCCCTTGAGAGGCGTGACTCGCAAGTACACCTGGTCTCCGGGAACAAACTCCACATCTCTGCGGCGAGGGTCCGCATAGCTCTTCTGCCTTGACTTAGCTGCCTCCAAGTTCTCTCGGACAAGCTGAACTTTGTACCCTGCTTCCTGCAGTGCTTCTGGTCCGCAAACTAGTCCTTCACCGGTTTCGGACCAATTGAGCGGGGTGCGGCACTTCCGCCCATATAACGCTTCAAATGGGGCCATCTGAAGACTGGACTGGTAGCTGTTGTTGTAAGAAAACTCAGCAAACGGCAGACAGTCTTCCCACTTGGCACCATGAGCCAAAACACACGTGCGAAGCATGTCCTCAAGTATCTGGTTTACCCTCTCGGTCTGTCCGCCCGTTTGCGGGTGGAAAGCCGTACTGAAGGTGAGTTTTGTTCCGAGAGCTTCTTGAAACTTCTTCCAGAATCTTGAGGTGAATTGCATGCCGCGGTCGGACACGATCTCCTTGGGAACTCCATGGAGACTCACCACTCGATGAATGTATAGACTGGCCAGCTGGCTGCCATCGTAGGTGGTGTTAACGGGGATGAAATGGGCCACCTTGGTCAAATGATCGACTATGACCCAAATGGAGTTATGACCCTTATTCGACCGGGGCAACCCGGTGATGAAGTCCATGCCGACTTTATCCCACTTCCATTCCGGCATTTGAAGAGGTTGCAGCAATCCAGCAGGTCGCTGGTGTTCAGCCTTGACTCGCTGGCATACATCGCATTTAGCGACATAGGAGCCAATTTCTCTCTTCATGCCATGCCACAAAAATCGCTCTCGGAGGTCTTTGTACATCTTGGTACCACCTGGATGGATAGAGTACGGTGTGTCTTGAGCCTCTTGCAGGATCAAGTCCTTAAGTTCGGCCTTGTTAGGTATGCATAAGCGCTTCCCGTACCACAGTACTCCTTGCTCATCAATCGAGAATCCTGGGGCTTTGCCTTCTCGCACCTTCCTCTTGAGGCCTTCGATACTCTTGTGCTCATTCTGGGCTTCCTTGATGTCATCTGCCAGAGTAGGCTTGACTTCGAGGTTGGCCAGGTATCCTGGTTCGACTATCTCAAGCCCGAAGCCCTCCATCTCTTCATACAAGACGGGTAACCTTTCCTTGAGCGTGACGTTCAAGGAGCCTGCCTTCCAGCTTAAGGCATCGGCTACCACATTCGCCTTGCCGGGATGATACTGAATGCTGAGGTCGTAATCCTTGATTAACTCAAGCCATCTACGCTGCCTCATATTCAGCTCCCTTTGGGTGAAGATATATTTCAGGCTTTTGTGGTCTGTATATATCTCACATCGCTTCCCGAGAAGGTAATGTCGCCACGTCTTCAGAGCATGCACTACGGCTGCTAGCTCGAGATCATGGGTGGCGTAGTTCTCCTCATGCGGTCGCAGTTGCCGTGACAAGTACGCCACGACCCTGCCATCCTGCATCAGGACTCCAGCGAGCCCGGTTCCAGAGGCATCACAATATATCACGAATTCCTTGTTGATGTCTGGGGTAGCCAATACCGGGGCGGTAGTTAGCCTCTTCTTCAACTCCTTGAAACTTGCTTCACACACCGGTGTCCACTCGAACTTTCGGCCTTTCTTCAAGAGCTGAGTCATAGGTCGAGCGATGCTGGAGAATCCTTCTACAAACTTGCTGTAGTATCCCGCGAGCCCGAGGAAACTCCTGACATCCTTCACGTCCTTTGGTGATTCTTAGGTTGTCACTGTAGTAATCTTGGACTGGTCTATGGCCAAACCGCGTGCCGTCAGGGTATGACCTAGAAATCCAACTTCGTTCAGCCAGAACTGACACTTGCTGAATTTGGCATAAAGTTGGTGCTCTCGAAGCTTTCCCAGAACTAACCTCAGGTGTTGGTCATGCTCCTCTTCGGACTTGGAGAAGATTAATATGTCATCGATGAACACGACGACAAACTTGTCCAAATATTCCATGAAGACCTTGTTCATGAGGTACATGAAGTAGGATGGGGCATTTGTCAAACCGAAGGGCATGACAGTGCATTCATATAGACCGTATCGGGTCACGAATGCAGTCTTAGGTATATCTTCGGGTCGAATCTTCAACTGGTAATATCCCGATCGAAGATCGATCTTGGAAAATACCCTGGCCCCGCTTAACTGGTCAAACAGGTCTTCGATCTTGGGGAGCGGGTACTTGTTCTTAATTGTGACTTCATTAAGAGAACGGTAATTGACGCAGAGTCGAATGGTACCATCCTTCTTTGAAACAAATAGAACAGGTGATCCCCAAGGTGATGCACTCGGACGGATGAACCCTTTCCTGAGTTGCTCATCGAGCTGCTTCTTCAGCCCTGCCAGCTCTTCGGAACCCATCCTTAAGGCTTTTTATATATAGGCCTTGATCCGGGCATGAGCTCGATGATGAACTCGATGTCTCGGTCAGGAGGCATTCTGGGTAGCTCATCAGGAAAGACGTCCGGGTATTCACAGACTACAGGCACTTGATCAAGCTCTACCTCGGATAGACTGTTGACTCGAGGCACTTGAGCCATTACTGGCTTAGAGACAAACTTGACCTTGACCCCTTGGTTGCTTGTCATGGTAATGGCCCTGTTGGCACAGTCCAAAAGACTCTGGTGCTTAGCCAACCAATCCATGCCAAGGATTACTTCTACACCTTGAGATTTAAGCACAATGAGGTCTGCCAAGAAACTCGTTCCATTGATAACTATCTCGACCCTTCTACACCCTAGGTTGGTCCTCAATACTGCTCCCGGGGTTTGAATTGCCATCTGCCCACGGAGTAGAGTGGGTTTTAAACCACACTTCTCCGCAAACCTTTGAGTAACAAAAGAATGCGAGGCACCACAATCAAACAACACTGTTGCTGGAGTTGAGTTGACGAGGAACGTACCTAGAATGCAGTTCGGGTCTTCCTGCGCCTCTTCTGCAGTGACGTGATTGATCTGGCCCCTGCCATTGAATTGCTGGTTGCGGGGGGCCTGGTTCCTTCCTGGTGCACCTTGACCGGGGTTGGGTGCATTGGGACGCGGTGCGTCGGGCTTCTTGTTGGGGCACTGCCTGGAATAGTGCCCGCTCTGACCACACCCACAGTAGGTGACCTGCCCTAGAGGGTTGGTCTTGACGCCATTGTTGTTTGGCGGGTTGACTACTGGCTTGGCTTGCTGCTAAGGCTGATAATTCTGGTGGAACACCAGGTGCTTGTACTGCTGCTGCTGAAAGTTGGGTCTTGCAGGTGCTGACTGCCATGGTCTTGGTCTTGCGCTACTGGGTCCTCCACTGCCTATCAGTTAGCGCTTGCGGGTGTCGTCCATCGCACGACGCTTGTCTTCCAGCATAAGCGCCTTGTTAACCAACTCGCTGAATGTCTGACAGTCGCAAACCACCAGCTGGTATTGCAGGGACTGCTGTAACCCTTCCATGAAACGTTCCACCTTAGCAGCCTCAGTGTTAACATCTTCGGGCGCGTACCTCGACAAGAGGTTAAACTTCTGCAGGTACTCCTTAACAGTTCCACTGCCCTGCCTCAAGGCTCAGAATTCCAGCTTCTTAATGGTCATTAGTCCAGGTGGAATGTGAGCCGCGCGAAATCCTTCCTTGAACATCACCCAAGTGATGACTTGTCCTATCCGCATGATCTGGAATCCATCCCACCATGCCCTGGCGGTGCCTCCGAGACAGTGAGAAGCATAAAGGACCTTCTCATGATCGTCGGTGCACTTGACCAGCGCAAGGAGGTCTTCAATGGTGCGGATCCAGTCATCGGCGTCAAGTGGTTCAGTCGTCTCCGTGAATATGGGGGGCGTAGTCCGCATGAACTCAGAAAGAGTAGAGCGGCCACCGCCATTCCCATTCCGCGGCGGGTTCTCCACCAGGGCTTGAGTCAGCTACTGAATAGCGGCATTGCTGGCTTGACGCTCCTCCCGAAGAGCTTGAAGGAACTGAGCCATCGTCAAGTTCTTAGGAGGAGGTGGTGGCGGAATGTCTCTAGGCTTCTCGTGGTGACCTCCAGCGTGAGCTTCTCCTTCGATTCCCTGCGGCGTCCCTGAGGAGCCGGCGCCGGGGTTGCCGAAGGTGCTGTTGCGGGTTGCGTTCACCATCCTGTCATAGAAACAGACAGGTCAAAATACCACCTTGCTCGGGAATACAAGGATTCACTCCTAGTAAGAGGGGGTCCAATGCGTGCATGTGCCAAGTTTTCAAAACCAAAGTTTTTGACAAACTGGAAATTGCATTCATAAAAACTAGGTGATGTAGTCACTTACAGGCTGCCTAAGGCAATATGTGACTTACATCATGCACACATACGTAAATTAGAAACGGATAAATGGATACCCTATGCTCGGGGTACTCCTAATTGCCTACACTAAATCCTACGCGGCGGACTGCTCGGTCTCAAAGGCGGATTCAACAGGATCCTCATCTTTGTCCTCGTCTTCATCAATATCTTCTTCCTTTATAGGAGTGGAAGAAAGAATCCGCACATCACGGCGTCTCTTAGGGGAGGCTGCGAAGATCTCAGTGTACTCTTCTGCTGTCAGGCGGTGACTCCGAAGAGGGACTGCCTGGATGGGTAACACACCACCCCTAGTAGCAACAACTGTCCTCCCTTCAGGTGCGCCTGCCTTCTTTACTTTGCGGTTCTGCATCTTCTCAGTGTGGAGCAGGCCCTTGACTAGGTGCAGCTCTTGGCGAAGCTTGGCTGATTCCTTAACCAGGAAGTGTGTCAGGGTGTCCGACGAGAGGCTGAAGTAGGTCTGAAACCTTAATGGCATCCCATCCTCCATGGCAGGGGTGAGTGTCCAACCCCCATCCACTCCTTCCTTAATGAAGGGTAGGTGACGAGTGACAGGCTCATTAGCCATCTCAGGGAGGATGCTGCGGAGTCGCACGAGTGCCTCTCGTGCGGCCGTCTCCACTGCCAACATCATCTCTCCCATTTGTGGTCCTTCGAAGAACCAACTAGACAGGGAGTCATTAGCCTTCACTATCACGTCCACGTGATATTCCTTAGTGTCGGTGTTGACCCAGTGCTCGTGGTAGAGGAAGATGGGCGTGCGATGTACGTGGCACTTCTCGAGACAATCCACCAGAAGTAGTGGAAAGCCGGTCTCAGGTACGGCAGCCATCTACAAGGCATAGGAGAGAAGTCAGAAGGTTGTATGTGCAAAAGTTTTGTGCAAGGCTGGCGTTCTAACATTCTCGGCTAACGTCCACGCTAGCTAAGGCTTCCTATAGTCAGTATGGCTCTGATACCAGTTCTGTGGGGACCCCGACTAGCAAGTCGAGTTCGCCGTGCCCAGTAACCCCAAGGATCAATGTTCACTGAACACAGATACTGAATAATAGAGTCTTACATCCAAGTACCGAAATTATTACATCAAACGACCAGAAGGTCGGGTTCAAGAGCGAGGCCTAAAGCCAAATTAAACAGATACATCGAGTAGCGGAAACTCGTAAGGGCTAAGCGGTGCCCATGCCATCAAGCCTACACCGACAGGCATTCTGACTTGGAAGCGTCCTAGATCGCAGGTTCATCTCCGATGGCGTACTCGTCACCAAACACCGGTCCTTACATGTTTGGTCAATAATATAACCAGTGGCAAGCCAATGAGTAATTTGAATGTACTCACAAACAGCCCATGATATGAACAGTTATAGTGAAGAATAAAAGTAACATATATCTTTGGTGGGCAATTTGGTGGAATGATCAAGTATATGCAACAAGTTCAAGAACTACTCTTGAAGAACAGGTTACAGATATCAACATATCTGCTAAGGGTTGAATCATCCGGGTTCACCCTATATGCCAAGTCATCGGACTTTTCATAACCTCAATGTATTAATGAGGGCTAAACCATCCGGGTTTACCCTATATGCCAAGTCATCGAACTTGGTCATATTATTACTCGCATAACAACACCTTTTTAACACCACACACACACACTTGGTTTATGCGGAAACGCTGGACGTAGTTTAAGCAGCACCACCCAACTGTCCTTGACCGTGGACACGGCTATTCGAATAGTTTGACACTCTGCAGAGGTAGTACGCTGGACCCACGAGAAACGGGAAACTTCCGTTTCATCCACGACTCGCGGTATATCACATATACCCGAGGTATGTACCTGATCATCATCTTTCCCCTGACGATACTAGACAAAGAGGTCCACTCAATTGGTACCCAGCCCAAATGTTGTACGTCTTACGAGCACCAACTCTGGACTGTATCAACCATGCAGGGACCAACGGTGTGCCTAGAACTCATAATAATGGCATAGTCGTCCTACCTGGCATGACCCCATCACGAGAGTGACACCAATCACTCCCGCCACTAGTAATGTGGCTCTTTGCTAGTACCGACTAGAGTAATCAACAAAGCCCCATCCATAAAGGGGTAACGTGGTCGTACTAGTAAGGTTGGGACGGTCGACACCTCATAAATCTAATCCCATTTCCGAAACCACACACGCAAAATACCCGGTGCACCACTTCTCCAAAAGTGGCCACCAACTCATCATCACCATCGGGCATTAGTGGCACCCGACGGGGTTTTCATAAACTCTTTATTTAACTCATCATCATGCTTGTGATAATATGCTTTTACTTTACTTGTCAACATGGTATTAACACGACCCTCGAGGGGTAGGGTCAAGCTCAATGCAATGATCTTACTCTACTAGTCAACATGACAGTAGCATGATCCTCATAGATGGTAAGATCAAGCTCATCATGCTCATGCTCCGAGGAGCCATGTGAATAACATCATCAACATGCAAGGGCTTTGAAGAAGCCTCCGGTCCCATCACCACAATGATGAACCGGCATCGTGATCACATGCAACGGGAAAATACTTGCTATATTAGCATGCAACAATGTTTATGCTACAGTCATGGTCAAAGGGCTGCTTGCCTTGGTCAGCTAGGTATCCGTGGTCTTCGAGGTCTTCTGCTCTGGATCCTCCGTCACTCGGTAACTCTACCGTCGAAAAAGGAATAAATAAATAATAGCTCAAACCAAAACAGATCACAAGGTGGTTCTAAAAATATTGCAAAGCTTGAATAAATTTAGTTTATTTTTTTGGAAAATGTTTCCTATAGTTTTTATTAGCTAAGCATATTTATTTAAAAGCAAACAGGAGCAAACAAATGCTTTTAATATCATTTTATTATATCAAAATAGTTTCTGTTTTTGATAAATCTCAAACACTATAGAATCAATTACTACACATTTTTAGAAAATTGTTGGTGGAAGAATCATATTTTTCTACTGGCTAAATATTTTTATGAAAATCATTTAAGCTGGAGGTTAAAAATAAAAGGAAAAAGGCCAGGGGGGAGACCCAGCCGACCTAGCCAGCAGACCGGCCACCACGCGCGCGCGGGCCAGGTTGAAATCTGACCTGCGGGCCCCTAGGTCAGTGTCAGCGCCTGTGCGCGCTGGCTGCCCGAGGACACCGACAGGTGGGCTCCACGTGTCGGGTCCTTCTCCTACCTCCAGCCAGAGAGGTGGAGATGGACGCCGGCGAGGCTACCGTTGTCCTCAGGCCAATCTAGGAGCGGGAATGGGTCCCTCGTTCCTCTGCCTACCTGCTCGTGGTCGGGACGTCACCGGAGGTGGTCTGGGTCGCCGGCGACGAGGTGACCGTGGCGGAAGGGTTTTAGGTTGGCGTCGAGCTAGTGTCTAGGGGCACGAATTTTCTCGGGGAAGTTGGGGGAAATGGTCCTGGCGTCAAGGGGAGTGCAATGGGAGGTCGGGCAGCGTAGGAGCCGGCGTGTAGCCGGAGATCGACCGGAGCTCCGAGGCGGAGGGGCCTCGGTCGATCTCGAGCACCGGGCTCTGCGAGCTCGATTGGGCGGCTAGGGGGAGTCTAGTGGTTGTGCTGAAGCTGACTGGGGGTGCTGGGGTGCCGGGGGTACCTATTTATAGGCCAGCAACGGTGAGACGACTCGGGCGCGCCGGTGACTCACCATGGTGCGCGTGCGTGCATAGTGAAGTGCTGGCCACGAAACCACGGGTTCGGGACGTGGTTTAGGACCTCCTAGTGCCTCGGCCGCAGAGGGAAAGCGAGTGGGGTCGAGCCGCAACGACCGTGCATGCTCGGCCGCGTCGGGCGCGCGCGGGCACGCGTCGCCTGAGCTCTTGCGCGAGGAGAGGAGGTCCCTGGTGGTAGCTTTGCACTGAATGGCTGTCGGGGGAGTGTTTGGACATTACTAGGGAGGTTGGGACTGGCCGGGGCGACGTCCCCTTGCTGGAGGCTCTCTATAGCGCGCCCAGAACGTAGTTTTGGCATGCCACGGCATGCTGGCGCACTATGGGGCACTTGGGACGTGTCCTCCATGTCCTGAGTGTTGCTGGGAGTGTGCCTAGCCGTTGTGTGTTAGTGGGAGCATGAGCTGGTCAAAGGAGGCAAGAAACACTAGTGTTGCCAGTACTGGCCTGCGGCTCAAATTGAAGATCTTGTCACTTGTGCTTGGAGTTGGGGAGGGGCTGGTTGACTGGGTGCTCAGGGTGTTCTGGGGCTCTAACTCACCAAGTTTGGCGCTTTGCCATTGGGTAAAACAGTGGCTAGGAGGGTTTTTACCTTCCTGTCAGTATGTGTTCGACAGTGATTTGGGGTGCTTCCACTCCACCACTGGAACTGAAACTTAACAGGTTTGGTCTTGGGGTAAAAACATGGGGTTGCACCAAATTTGAGCTCCATTGAACAAGTTTAGCTTTGTAAACTTGAAAATGCCTCAAAATGACCAGTATTGTCCTTTACAAAGGAAGTGTGGCCAAACAGAGTCTCACAAATCCCATCTTTGGTGTGGAGTCCTCATTTGGGGTGTCAAACACCTCTGCAACGTTTCAGCTCCATTGGAGAAACTTTGCAATGTAGAGTTGTTCCAACTCTTCTCTAGACAGAGAGGGTTTTGGGCTCATTAGGTGCACTTCCCCACCTTGGATCAAGGTGAGATTTTATGTGAGCACCTAATATGGCTTGGGAGAGCTCTTGTAAGTTTACGGGAATTTATTGAGATCATTTCCTTTGGAAACATCTCAAAAAGCTAAAAAAAGACAGACATGGTTTTCAGGGTTTTACTCAAATAATATTAATATAAAATAGGACTGAAAATCTTATATATGGAAAATATATGTCCTTTTGACCTTCCATGAATTTACTCAGAATTTTCTAAGGCATGAAAGCAATTTTCCTTGTGGGAATATCATTCCTGGCCTTAGAAACAGACATAAATATAAAATAGGAAAATAATATTTTAGTCACCAATTAATGTTTTTAATGAATGAAAATAATATTTGGATCAGATCACCAACTTTGGTTGGAAGTGCCACTTGGCTTCATAAGCTAGTAGTGTATCCCAACATGATGAAGGTGATCTTGATATATAGGAAAAAGGGTTTTTGAAAAGAGTAAAATAATAAGTTTTTCATGGGTTTGAGTCATCAAACAAGCAAGCCTTCACTCATACAAGGGCTTACATTGCACTCACAACAGTATTTGAAAAAGTTTTAAGAAGCTCTGATTTGTGCAACATAAAATACTTGTGATGAAAAACAGGGTGTGACAACATGTTAAACCTAAGAACACTACTAACAAAGGGAAGAAAGTTTCTTCATCTAGTAACAAGAAGGCGAAAACTGAATCAAATGATATTGTTGCTAGTAGCTCTCTTGATTCCACTAACGATTCTCTTAGCCAAGTTACACTTGAGCAAGAAAACGATTTATTGGAAGGGATTATATAGAGAGGTGTCTTCAAGAGTCTTGCCGAAAATAAGCAATTTGAGGAAATTGTGCGCAAGCCAGGAGGACATCGGAAGAAGCAAGGTGTTGGCTACTTGACTATCAACGAAGATGGTTGACCATATACCATTCCTAAGTTTGTTACTTAAGAGGAGAAGTATGATCCTACTCCTCCCAAGGGAACAAGCTCACAAGTTGGCCTTATACCACACGACCACAAGGGCAAGGGAAAGCTTCAAGAGGACAATGACTCATTTGAAGAGCCCGAAGCCAAGGTTGAGTGGGTTCCCAAGGACACTTCTAGCAATACCTCATCTAGTGCTACCACAACTCCTAGGATCCCCATCAAGGTGATGTGGGTCCCCAAGAGGAAGAACTAGAAAGTTTTTGCGGGGTGACTCCGCCAATGAAATTCACTCTCATTCATTTTGACAAGAACTACATGCAATCAACCTCAACCATATGCATTAGTTCAAGGAGTCACACATTCCCTCAAAGGTGAGCAAGGGATAAGGTAATTAATGCATCTTTGGACATCACCTCCCATGTATGTTACTCCATGTCCATAGATATCTTTGTGTTTGTTCCATTTGCTTTGGGACTAACCCATGTAGGTGAGAAGAGTTAGAAACAACAAGGATTGCTCCCAAATCAAGATGAACTTCATCAACAATGAGCATCCACCACAACTTCACCTACGTGAAGTCTTCTATGACAAAACCGAAGGTTAGTTGATCCCTGTTAGGGGGGATGTCATATCTAGAGTCTTGAGTACAAGCGTCTCCTAAATGGTGTGAACACATTAATGCATTATGTAAAAGTGGTAACCCCACTTGTGCTTAATCAATGAGTATGACCTATGAGAAAGTATTCTTACTTGACTCCTAAGTTAATATACTAATATATGGATGACTTCGTCATCGCTAAAGTGCTCGATAGATGCTAGGATGTTTGTGCATTTTCATCCTGATTCCATTTGACATCTTTTTGTGTGAGCATGTTGGTCTGCATATTTTTTCTCATTCGAGGATATCCAATTGTAGCTATTTGGCTTTTGATTTATTCTTTGCCAATTGGATAAACAAGAATACCTAGGACACTTATCTAGCTATCTATGATTTATCGTCTCAAGTTCTATTAATTCTACATCACAAAACTTGAACAAGCACTTCCTGATCCCTCTGTTTGAGGAGCACTCGGAGTTCTGTGCTGATAAGGGCTGCCTTCCAAAAACTCTTTGTGAATGTCGGTGTAACAACCCCAAAATTCTCGGTTCCATCGATTCTCAAAGGTGATCTAGGTTTTCATCTCGGTACCACAGATACCATAATCTCGGCTTCACCGAGTTTCTGTGTTAACACACAACATTGGGACTCGGTGGCACCGAAATATTACTCTCCGTGACACCGATAGTGAGGGGTACTTATACCTGAGGACCTACCCCTTTGAATTTCTATCTTCAGTCGTCAAGTGACCAACCCCAAATTGCCGCACCAGGACCCCTTGGTCATCGCCCTTGCATCCCTGTATGCCTTCGCCGTTGGGAATCGCCGCCGTCGATGGAATCTTCACCGCCGTCATCGCCTAGCGGATTCATCACCGAGCTAGGGTATGAATCCAACCTCTTGTGTGCTCCTATACCAGATTCATGCGTGTTAGGTCACTCCCATCTACAATCCACAGTGTGAAACTCTTCTACGCCACTAGAAAAATCCATAGAATAGGGAACAAAGAAATTCTGGATCTGATCTCTCGCTACATGCATCTCGGTGATGCCGAGTTGATAAAATCGGTTCCACCGATTTTGTTTTTAGGGTTTGTGAGAACCGCCTCTCTGAGACTGAGTAGTTCTTTTCATTTAAACCGGAAAGGATGCCGAATTATTTGTTAATGCGAGTGGTCAGTCTTGGTGACTCCGGAAAATTCAACCCGGTGCTACTGAAATACATTTTGCAGTAGATCATACCCAAAGTTTCTAAGTTCAATTTTTAAAAAATTCTACAATTTTGTGATGCTTATCTTTTCTAGCTCTTCCATCTCTTTTCAGAATGTCAGCGAGTCTGACTGTCAGCTTGTCTGCTTGGTTTGCAATATGTTAGATTCTGATGACAGTGAGAACAATTTCAGTGAGCCCAATGCTTAGTCTGATTCAGGAACTAATCCTCAGAGGACCCCTTCTGATCTAGGCACTGCAAGCTCCAATAGCTTTCCCAAGGCTGCCACAAGGACCAGGAGGAAGTTGGATTCTGATGAAGAAGATTCTGATTTTGTTCCTGTAGAGTCTGCTTCCCACAAGCAGAAAGAGAAGCCTCTTATCAAGAAAACTTTCACGAAGGAATACTCTAAACCTTCTAACATGAGAGCTCCAGAGAATGCAAGGAAAGGGATGACACTTACCCTTAAGGGACCTCCTAATAAGCCAGGTGTGAAGAGATCTAGGAAGAGAACTATTCATGTCATTGGTAGACAAACTTCCACGTACGAAGACCCACGTAGGAAGAGAACTATTGCTGAGGAAGAGGAAGAGGAAATACCAGCTAAGGCCCCTCCTCCAAACAAGACGAATCTTATGGAAGATGCTATGAAGCCTTTTGCTCCAAAGCCTTCAACTCCAAAGAAGCATGTACTTCGCAACAGGAATACAAAGGACATACCTCTAGCCGCTAAATAGAAAGGCACTGCTTGTGTTGGGGATATTACCTACGGTATGACCCGCCCTGCTAGGCCAGGTCAAGAAAGCGGCGACTCATATTTACATGACCAGGATAAGCTTTGGCTCGGGCCTGACGTGTGCAGGAAGGCCTTCGTCAAGGAGGGCCGCAAAGGCCCATGAGCCAGATGGCGGTTCAGGACTGAGGGAGAAGATAAGTCGCCAAGAAGGTTTCCTGGCTTGCAAAACACGACGACTTATAGATACGGAAGGTCATGATTTGTAAGGTGGCCAGGACTTTGTAAACCCAGGAGCCTCGACTTGTATATAAAGGCAAGTCCCTAGGGCGGATAGGTCAAGTTAGAATTCATCGAGAGCTAGGTCAGGCGAATTACGCCCTCCTTGTAATCGAATCCACCATCCATATACACAAAGCAGGACACATGTTTTTACCTCCACAGGAGGAGCCGAACCTGGGCAAACCTGAGTCTCGCTTCTGCTCACCCCCTTTGAGTCGCCACCAAGGTGCAATGGCTCCATCACTAAGTCCTTGCACGAGGACATCTGTCGTGACAAAACCACGTCAGTTGGCGCCCACCATGGGGCCCGCGCATGGTGGACTTGATTTCTCAAAGGGAGCCCTTCCAGGGTTAGGAAGCTACGCGGTCGGCATCATGACGTAGAGCCACCGCGGGAGGTACTACATCGACAACTCTTAGTGGGGGCCTGAGGCCGATTCAATCGAATCTGGATACAGGGTCCCCTTTGGCAAGATTCGCGTTTTCATTGGCAAGATTGGGTCTCGTGTGCATGAGCCGGACACCTTCACAGACATCGTTGAGCCGGACCGGTATGCCCATCCCGCTAACCACCAGGTCAGGAAACACCATGCTTTCATTGGTTTTACACAAGGAACCGACCTACCGGACAAGTCGATGATCCAGGAAATCACCCCCGTCAATTCGAACGACGAGTCGTCCATTGGCGACACAGATTCGATCTACCCTCTCCACAAAAGACAGCTCGGGGGGTTGCCCGAAGCAGCAATCTCTGAGGATGTTGAAGGTCCCCACCGTCAAGTCGCCATCTACATGGAGGGAGCAGCGCCGCCTCACCCAAGCCCAATGGGTAACAATGAAGCTAATGGATCACGGAAGACTCTAGCTCAGGCTACGGCGGATCTGGTAGCAGAGATGGGCAAACTCATGTCGATCGATGTGATGGCGGATAACCAGGAAGCGGTCAACGCCGAGTTAACAAAACTAAGGGAAGAGATGGCCAAAATCCAACGTGACATAGAAGGAGAAGCCGCCAGGATGACAACGCAGCGGTCCCAGATCACCGTAGAGACAGAACAGCTGAATGCTGAGGGATGGCGGCTTGAGCAACAACAACGCACCTCTGATGCGGTACACCACAGGAGGCATCATAACCGTTTTCCTGCCGATTTAAACCAAACTCGGCTCTATGACAGCCCACATACCCCTGGGGTGGAGCACAATCGGCCATGGCAGGTCGCCCTGGAGACGATCTGACTCGGCCACCGCTTAACCCATAGCCGCCTCAGCGGACGGTGGCTCATGCACCCCGTTTTCAGACACCACGGGGTCACTTCTCGAACCCCATCGACAACATACTAGCAGCAACCCGCTACCTTGAATCTCTCCCCATTCACGGAAACTCTTCGCTGAGGTGGTGGCAAGAAACGCCATCGAGATGCTGAAAACAACGGTAGTGCAACAGGCACAATATTCATATAGGCGCGAGCGGCTACACTCCACGGACCAGGCGAGTCACACCAGGAGTCGCCATGATGATCCGCCCAGTGTCCAGCAAACAACGATGTTTGCCGCAGATCAATCCGCCCGGGATGCGCGACACACGAGCTCAGGATCTTGTGGATGCGGCGCGAGCCGCCCGCCTGATGGAAACAACAGCCGCGGCAGATCAGGGTTATCCGGCTCACACCTTACCTTCCCTCGCGCTAGCCGAAATAGGTGGCAGGCACGTTGGGGTGCCTTTTCTAGCACCCGCCCTTCGCAACGAGCATATGCCGAAAGAATTTAAAGGTCCACGGAAGGCACCCAATTACACCCCGGACCTAGAGCCAGGTGCATGGATCGAGAGTTATGAGCTTGTAATGGATATGCTCGATGTGAGTGAGGCGGTCTGTGCTAAGTATTTCACCATGATGCTTGAAGGAACAGCGCGCACGTGGGTGAAGAATCTGCCGCCCAACTCCATCAACACCTGGGCCGAGTTGAAGGAACATTTCGTAAAAAAATTCAGAGGGACCTGGAAGCGCTCGATGACCATCGTCGACTTACAACACTGTGTCCAGCGTCCAGACGAGTCGGCCCACCACCGGACACGACAAATTGCAGAAGTGATCCATTCATCAGATGGCATCTCAGCGGCTCAAGCCGTGATGATCTTGGAGAAAAATTGTCACTACGAGCCTTTGGTGCTGAAGCTTGGGCGACTCAAACGAAAGGTGCAGGACATGGGGGAATTGATGGACACCGTGACTAGGTATGCCGAATCAGATGACACCAAAGATCTTGGGGAGGATGACGATAAAGTCAGCACCGCCAAGAGAGGCGAGTCGCTGAGAAATCACCCTCAGTTCCAGGGGCAAGGCAACCACAACCCCGGGGCATAAGGGAAAAAGAGACAACAAAAATGCTTCACGGATTTCGTCGCTAACACTAACATGGAGAACGTGAACCAGCGTCAGAAGAAAAGGGGTTTCAATGGGAAGAAGCCACGCAACTATCATGAGATGCTCAAGGGCCCCTGCCCATAGCACGCTACTGCGTAGGGTCCGTCTACCCACTCTTGGGAGGATTGTTACGTGATGCAGGAGTTTCGCGTTGAAGCACTCAAGAACGGGCAAGGAGGCAGCCATGGCGGATATCGGGATCAATTTGGTGCAGGCGGCTCACACAGAAGCCCGTTCGGCGGACTTCCTAACCCAGGTCCACAAGGCGGGTCACAGGTTAATACCGGGCAGTATCAGGTTCAGAACAGTCAGCAATACCATGGGAAAGGTGTCTTTCAGCAACAACCTCCGCAAGGCGGCCCTCAGCGGCAAGATGACGGCGGCGGCTTCCAGAATAACTCTAAACAGCTAAACAGTGGGCAATATCATGTGTTCACCACCAGTACTTACAAAAGGGACCAAAAGGTGAAGCACAGGGCCTTCAGCGTGGTTGAGCCGGTGCTTCCTAGGTACCTCAACTGGTCTGAACAACCCATTGTTTGGAGTAGGGAAGATCACCCTCCCCGGGTTGATAATCCTAGCGACTTAGCTTTGGTCGTGGTGTCACGGGTTGGGGGCTATACCCTTTCCAAGGTCCTGATGGACGGAGGCAGTAGTATTAACATCTTATATTTCGATACCTTTCGGCGGATGAATTTCTCAAAAGGCGATTCGATGCCTTCCTCCATGGTCTTTCACGACATTGTCCGAGGTAAGTCAGCATACCCTGTTGGATGGATCAAGCTTAATGTGGCCTTTGTCACAGAGTCTAACTACAGGAACGAGTCCCTCATGTTTGAGGTGGTCAAAATCAAGAGTCCTTACCACACACTTTTTGGAAGGCCGGCTTACGCTCGTTTCATGGCCCGGCCGTACTATGTCTACCTTAAACTCAAAATGTCGGGCCCTCAGGGAACTATCACGATCAACGGGGACTAGAAGATAGCTCAAGAATGCGAGGAAGGAGACGCAGCTTATCCTGAGTTGGCTTGCGCACCTTAGGAACTCAAGTTTCCTCAAGCTAATGTTGATGCGGCAGATATGACACCACTCAAGAGACCTACGATTGATTCAGAGCCGCCCCTCAAGTTTAAGCCGGCAAATGACATGAAGGTGATAAATTTCACGCCTGGCGACTCCTCCAAGCAATTCACCATTGGGACAGGTCTGGATCCCAAATAGGAAAGCGCACTCATGGAATTCATCCGTGAGAATCAGGACATTTTCGCATGGAAACCTTTTGACATGCCAGGTGTGCCGAGAGAATTCGTTGAGCACCACCTTAACACTGACCCTAAGATAAAGCCGGTTCAGCAATATCTTCGCTAGTTTAACGAAGAATGACATAAAGGAATTGGGGATGAAGTCGCCCTGCTCTTGGCTGCTGGATTCATTATTGAGGTTTTCATCCTGAGTGGTTGGCTAATCCGGTCTTGGTGCTCAAGAAAAATGGTAATTTCTGCATGTGCATTGAATACACCGACCTCAACAGAGCCTACCCAAAGGACCCTTTCGCCCTCCCTCGCATTGATCAAATCATTGATTCTACAGCGGGTTGCGAGCGACTATGTTTCCTGGACGCTTACTCAGGGTACCAACAGATCAAGACGGCTCTGGCGGACAAGGAGAAGACGTCATTTATAACTCCCTTCGGATCCTTCTGTTATGTGTCTATACATTTTGGGCTCAAGAGCGCATGGGCGACTTATCAACGCTGTATCGAGAATTTCCTGCATAGTCAGATTGGGCGCAATGTTCATGCCTATGTTGATGACATTGTGGTCAGATCCCTGAAGAAAGAGTCACTTTTAGAGGACCTCAAGGAGACTTTCGACAATTTACGCGTGTATCAGATGAGGCTTAACTGAACCAAGTGTGTTTTCGGTGTTCCTGCAGGAAAATTGTTGGGCTTCTTGGTGTCAGAACGAGGCATCGAGGACAACCCGGATAAGATCAAAGCGATCACTTCGCTTGGTAAGCCGACCAATATCAATCAAGTTCAGCGCATGGCGGGTCATATTGCAGCTCTAAGTCGTTTCATAAGTCGCCTTGGGGAGAAGGCCATCCCTCTTTACCACCTACTTAAGAAATCTGATCGTTTTATGTGTACGGACAAAGCCAATGAGGCTTTTGAGGCCTGGAAGAAAGAACTGGCTGAGCCGCCTATCTTAGCCGCTCCGAGTGACAAAGAGCCTTTGCTCTTGTACATTGCTGCCAACTCTAAAGCAATAAGTGTAGCAGTAGTCGTCGAGCACAAAGAAGAAGGGAAGGAATACTCGGTTCAAAGACCAGTCTACTTTGTAAGCGAGGTTCTAACCCTCTCCAAACAGCGTTACCCGCACTGGCAGAAGTTAGTCTTTGGGATTTTCATGGCGAGTCGTAAATTGAAACATTATTTTCAGGAGCATCCCATCACGGTGGTCAGTTCTGCGCCGCTTGGTGATATCATACAGAACCGTGAAGCAACCGGGCGGATTGCTAAATGGGCTATTGAGCTTGGGGCCCATCTTGTGAAATATACACCTCGCACGACCATAAAGTCTCAGGCCTTAGTGGATTTAATCAACGATTGGACCAAGTTACAAATTCCAGAGGATAGACCTGACCATACGTATTGGACTATCCATTTTGATGGGTCTAGACATCTGGAAGGCTCGGGGGCTGGCATAGTATTGACCTCTCCTCAGGGTGACAAGTTTTGCTATGTCCTCCGGCTTATGTTCCCATGTACCAACAATGCGGCAGAATACGAAGCTTTGCTCCATGGGCTTAGAATCGCCAAAGAAATGAACCTCAGTCGAGTTAGATGTTTGGGCGACTCAGACCTGGCGGCGCAGCAAGTTTCTGGCACATGGGATTCCAGAGATCCCCTGATGGCGGCTTATAGGCGTGCAATATCGGACGTGGTGGGTCATTTTCATGGTTATCAGGTTGATCATATTGATCGTCGACTCAACGAGGCGGCTGACGCCCTTTCGCGACTTGGATCACAGCGTAAGCCGGTTCCCCCTAACGTCTTTTTGGATATATTGCATAACCCGTCAGTAAAATTGCCATCAGAAGAAGACTTAGCGGTTCCTGACCCTGAGTCTCAACTTGTGGCGGCTCTCCGTGCTACACCGGATTGGGCAATCCCCTACATGGCGTATTTCGCACGAGGCGAGTTACCTACTGATGAGTTATTGGCCCGCCAAATTATCCTTTGATGCAAATCCATGATTATACATAAAGGCAAGTTACACAAGCGAAGCACTTCTGGAATTTTCCAAAGGTGTGTCTCGTCTGAGGAAGGATGTGCGATTCTCAACAAGATACATGCAGGTGACTATGGTCATCATGCCGGGTCACGCTCTCTGGTGTCCAAACCCTTTAGGCATGGGTTTTACTGGTTGACAGCTCATGCAGATGTTGAGGATATAGTACGCAGATGTTATGGCTGCCAAAAATTTGGGCATCAGAGGCATGTGTCGGCTCAGGAGTTACGGATGATTCCAATTACATGGCCTTTTGCGGTCTAGGGGCTGGACATGGTTGGTCCCTTCAAAATGTCATCCAATAAAAAAATCACCTATTGGTGGCATTTGACAAGTTTACCAAGTGTGTTGAAGCAGAGCCGGTTAGCAGTTGCGATGCAGACATGGACGTTAAGTTCCACAAGAAGTTGATTTTTCGCTTCGGGTATCCACATAGTATTATTACTGATAATGGTACTAATTTGTCCAAAGGCGCCATGCAAGAGTTTTGCGCAATGGAGCACATCCGGCTCGATGTTTCTGCAATTGCACACCCCCAGTCTAATGGACACGCAGAAAGGGTTAATCAAGAAATATTGCGGGGAATCAAGCCCCGGCTTATGGTACCTCTGGAACATACTCTGGGATGCTGGGTTGAAGAGTTGCCTTCAGTTTTATGGAGCATCATAACCACCCCTAATCGGTCTACCGGTTAAACGCCCTTTTTCTTGGTCTATAGAACAGAGGCAGTGTTACCAAGTGACATCAGACACGACTCGCCATGAGTCACCGCCTATGTGGAAGAAGACAACGAGCTAGCGCGTCAAGATTCATTGGACGCCCTGGAGGAGGAGCGCGACTTGTCCGCATCACGATCGGCGATTTATCAACATGACTTACGCCGCTATCATAGCCGCCGAGTCCAAAGCCGAGCCTTTCAGGAGGGCGACTTAGTGCTCCGGTTGATTCAAGATCATACCGGTATGCATAAGTTATCTCCTCCGTGGGGAGGACCTTTTGTAATCAGCAAAACTATTCACAATGGCTCATACTACGTGGTGGATCTTCGCCAGATAGGCCAACAACAGAGGTGGAGACGACTCGCCCATTGAACATCGCCCACTTACGGCCATACTGTACTTAGTGCCACACCACCTTATCTATGTCTAAAGTTTACTCTTTTAATCTCTCCTTTTATATATATAGCAATAAAGTCGGCGCCCACGAACTTCGGGGTTCTCTGCCATTTCAGCTACTTGAAAGCATGAGTCTTTATTGTTCCATAAGTCGTCCAAGCATGGACGCTATCAGCATCAAAGAGCATAAGTCGCCACGCTGCGCTTATTTCAAAACTAGATGTTGGTACGCCAAAGAGGACCAAAGTTGCCATGTTGCACGGTTCAAACATGGGCACCCTATATGGTTTTGAGAATTAAGCCAGCTTACTTGGGGGCTACTAGCTCCCAAGTCGTTTTGCAGTAAGAGCGTACACGCTTCTGGAATCCTATGTCTGACTTTTCCCTAATCATAGGTGACTTGGGGGCTTCTGCTCATTGAGTTCATCCTGAATACCCTCTTGGCTAGCGAAAAATTAATGCATTACAATGGTTATACTGGACTGTGTGTTGGGCGACTCGCCCTATGGTCCCATGTACTCTTGGCGAGTCAATCCACTTTTCGGACCCTGAACTTGCCTTGGTTAAAACCTGAAAGGTGCTAGCGGGAGCCGACACATGGAAAATAGACAAAGCATGCGTTCAATGAACCTACTTCATTGAAGCTTGACTCGTGCCTGATCAGCCGGTCTAAACAACTATGGCTGTTGCAAAAGCCTTCTTGGGGTAGCACTAGAGTTTTGCAAAATCGTCCTATCCTGTCGTAACTCATTGAGCCAGCAAACTTCATGACTATCTTTGTGGCACAACCCAAAGGTTTCATAAAACTCCATTATAACCCGCCGCAACTCTTTAAGCTGGCTTACTGTTTTTCTCTACTCCACAGGGCAAAGATCTTTCTTGTCAAACATGACAAAGCATTAGGAAAGGCGATTCAGATTAATGAAGGCTGAAACTTCCATAACCATCACAAGGTACATTTATCGTACTGTTTTCAAAAATCCTAGACTATTACATGGCTTAGCAAGCCATACCAGGAAACATAACCCGTCCATAAAGGATCAAAATATTCTTTGCGGATATACTTCATGCCAGTTTGGCTCAAGCCACCTCCGGGTTATCCTGCCTCGAGCTTTCGCCATCTTCGATCTCTAAGTCGCCCAATTTCCAATTGCAATTGGTCAAGGCGAGGAACTCGTCTTCATTAGTCAAGACGGTGGACAGATCAACGTCAAAATCAAAAGGATTCTTACGGCGTCACGGAGTCAGGCTGGTGATTTCATACGAAGGAGGAGTCACCCTTTTGTTGTGCTCATCATAAGCCACCTGATATTTGACTAAATCCAGGTCGACCGCTAGCTGGGTCGCTGCAAAGCGAGGCTCTTTGACACAGTGGTGGTAGTCCTCCTGAGTGAAATCTGACCCATCATCCTTCAGTTCTGGAAATCCACCAGCCACCTCTTCCGGCTTATGTTCCACAGCATAGGCCAAACACCGGCTTAGGGCGGTTAGCACTCCCTTGCGGGCGGCTGACCTCTTTAGCTCCTCTATCTGGGGTGGCAGTGTTGACAAGCAACCCAACATATGCTTGATGGATTTTATGGGCTCCCTGTTGCCCATAACAGCCTTCATAGTCATCATACCGCCAGTATATACCTGCTCTATCAAAGTATATATCGCTTTCAGCTTCAGAATGCAGTCATTCTGCAGTGTGGCGTCTCGCGGACCTACAGGTGACAAAACATGATAATCGGTGGTTGCAAGATTGTACATAGCACTTTTCAGAAGGTGGTAATTGACCCTTACCAAATATGGCTTGGGTCATGTTGGAGATGTGACGGTTCAAGCCGGAGAGTTCTTGAACGGCGGCTTTCAGCTTCTCTTCGGCTTGTTCCGCCTTTTCAAAATGGCAGCTTGCTCAGCATGGGCCTTATCTTCAAACATTTTGTGCTCTTCTTTCATATTTTCCATGTCAATAAGGGCAATACGAAACTTTTCTTCAACTTAGCCCGAGCGTCCTGCTGCTCTACTAATCTTTCCTTCAAGCCGTCCACGGTTGAGTCAGCCCGAGTCAAGGATTCCTGCAACAAACATTGGGAAAGCAAGTTTCAGGACCATTGCAAGCAACATCCCTGACACTTGGGGGCTAATGTATGACTCAATTCTTCTAAGGTCATACCTTCAAACAAGACCCGACTCATCTTTCAAAAGATGACCCATCCCTTGGAGGCTACATGTTGAAGAAGTTTTTGTTCAATTACAAGTTAAAGACCCGGCTCATCTTTCGAAAGATGACCCGACCCTTGGGGGCTACATGTTGACGAATTTTTTTGTTTAATTACAAGTTAAAGACCCGGCTCATCTTTCAAAAGATGACCCGGCCCTTGCAGGCTACATGTTGAAAAAGTTTTTGTTCAAATTACAAGTTAAAGACCCGGCTCATCTTTCAAAAGATGACCCGGCCCTTAGGGGCTACAGGTTGAAGAAGATTTTTCAAATATAAGTTCAAGACCTAGATCATCTTTACAAAGATGACCCGGCCCTTGGGGGCTACACATTGATAGATGACATAAATGTATGATTCATCATGGATGACTCGTCCTCTCGAGGGCTAATGGGAGGACGTGTTAGTAAGGATGAAAGATATCATACCTCATGTTTGATCCGCATCAGGTTGGCAAGGCTCTTTTCCATCTCGTGGCTTGTCTCCAGGCGGCTCACAAAACTAGAATATAGTTCCTCAAACTCCAATTTTTCATAGTTGGGAAGCTTCAGCTTGGTGATATCTTTCTCTACAAATACTGGCGTATCTCTTGGCACGTGTTTGGTTAACACCGTGGTTGCAGGCTTAGAACAGCCAGTACCTGTAACAACGACTGAATCTGGGTCTTCAGGCACCTTAGAAGGACTGGGCGGGTTGACGTTTTCAGTCACTTCCTTTTGAGGGCTCGAAGGATTGACCCGGATATCAGGAAAATCATCAAAGGTATCATCGTGGATTTTAGCTGTTTCTTCTGGAGCTTCTGGGACGGAGGTACTCGTACCAAACACTTCAGCCGCGTTGGGAGTGGAAGATGAGTCGCCGGTTTTCCTCTTCTTTGCTTGTGCTCTGAAAAACAATGGCACCAATGTTGAGATGGAGACATTAGCATCTGAAATAACATGTTAGTAAAGGAACTGACCCTGAAGACGAATCATTGGGGGGAGAGTCGACATAGATGAGTCGCAGATGAAGGAGGGGAAACCTGATAAGGATTCAAAGATTGTGTAAGTCACGAGAATGTCTTGCACAAGAAAAGGGATGCTTACAGTAACATACCTCGTTCTGTCGTTTGTGACCAGTTGTTTTCTCAGGTAAACCAGAGACTAGTTCCGCGGAGTGGCTCCGAGTGTGACATTTGGGTGTATAACTCGCCTTCTTCAAAAGGAAATTGGGATCCAGATGAGCATCCGGGTGAGACATGGGAACTTTCCTACAGATTTGCCTTGCCGACTTGGGGGAGAAGAAGTTGAGTCGGAAGAAATAGAAATTACCTCGACATCTTCATCTTGCCTCTCGAAGTCATCATCCTATAAACAAAGGTAGCAAAGCGTGAGTACAAGTCAGATTAAAGCAATAAAGACAAGAGAGTTTTTACCTCTGATTATTCTTCGGCGGCCCGAGACTCGCCAATGACGGATGACTCTTTTACAGCGGCTTTGCATTTGTTTTTATTCTTCGTCTTAGGGGCGGGTTTGGTTGTTTTATTGACAATCGTCTTGAGTCTTTGAGACCAAAATGCCGAATCTTTTGGATGGCTAGGCAGTGTAACAGGGCGAATCGGATTATTTACCTCTGGAGCTGGGTTGGAGACGCAAAAAGGTTTGAGTCCAATCTTGGAGCAATTATCCATGGGCTCACCAGTCAGTTTCTTCACGATCTCGACAATGTCTTCTTCCAAAAGCCTCACATTGTAAAAGCATTGGGGGTGGTTTAAGTCGCCATTGTACTCACACATCAAGCCATCTCTACGGCTTAAAGGCAAGATTCTGCATTCCACCCAGCAGCGGATCAGATTGATCCCACTAAGACCATTAACAATAAGGGCCTTTAGCTTTGCAAAGATAGGAACAAACATGGCTTCTTCCTCCTCAGTTAGTTTTTCTGGCAACTTGAAGTCCATGGGCAGACGTTCTTTTGTGAAACTCGGTAAAGGGTTCTCATTGGAGGGAGAGGTGTCGTGGCAGTAAAACCAAGTCTTTCCCAACCTTTTGGATGGCTAGGCAGTGTAACAGCCGGAAATCCGCATTCACGACGTCGCTAGATGTTAACTCCCCCAAGCTCTAAGCAAGGCCCGTTAGCAAACTCAGTCTGGCGGTTGAGATGGAAAAACTTCCTGAACAATAATACAGTGGGCTCTATTTGCTAATAAGGTACACAAAACACTTGGAACCGACAGAGGTTACTGATGGAGTTTGGCCCCAAGTCTTGGGGATGAAGGTTGAAGAAGTGCAAGGCGTCTCTGAAAAATTTCGAGCCGGGCGGCTTGAAGCCTCGCTCAAGGTGATCGGCAAAAATGACTACTTCCTCTGCGGCGGGTTGATGGATTGCTTCTCCAAAGGCGGTTTATCAGCCAATGATTTCCTTGGGATCAAGATTACCCACTTTTACAAATTTCTCAAGATAAGCGTCATTGCCCTGTGTTGGCAGCCAGTTACATTTCGAGATGGTACCCAGGACTACAAAAATAAATAGATTGGCGGGTTGTCAGGATCTACGGAATGGTAACTCGCCGGCTAACGGTCGGAAGCATATCTATAAGGGTGTTGTGACTCGCTATAGCAATGAGGGCGGGTTGTGGCTCTAAAAAGTTTCCTTAAGAATATTCTCAGTTGGCGACAAACATGTTTCCAACACCGAGAGATAATTTACAGATCTAGGGTGATTCTATTTGAGGAAATAATGCTTGCCAACAATCCATGTGCTAAGAACACGAAGAACATTGCAAAAACAGGGTGTGGATCTATAAGCAATGGAGGAAGAGTACAACTTGCTAGGGAATGCGATGGGACTATGACGGTTTATCGCTGCGCAGAAGGATCTAAAATTCCATGCTTGGACAGGTTAATGGTGAAAGGATCTAGCATTCATGGAGTTTCGGTGCTGCCCTAAGAAATACGGGAGTTCAAGATCTAGCCCTAACGGCGGAAGAGGACTTACCCGAAGGAAGAAGGCGATGACGGAAGAAGGTCGCAGAGGTTCCGCAACACGGACTAGGCCCCCGATCGGCCTGGGAAACGGCTGGTCCACGACAGAAGCTCGGCGATGGTGAGGTGGTCGAGACGCGAGTTCGAGGAGAACGAAGCAGCCGAGGAGACGGAATGGGGGTAGATGGGTAAGTTCCCCCACTCCCCTGCGACTATTTAAAGACCTAGGGCAGAGTTGAAACAGTAGGCGCAGGAATCGAGGTGACAAATTGAAAACCGGAAATAATGGCGCCTATATTTTTGGGATAATAGGATAAAGACGAAAAGATCCGTTGGAAGTGATGTCATCAAAATCCCGGAATAGTGGAGAAGGTGATGTCACCAAGAAATGACCTGGCGACTCAAGCAAATTGAGAAAGTTGGCGGCTCGTCACTTATTAAAGAAAGGGCGGAGGTAATATGAGTCACCAAAGACAAGCGTAAAGGTTTATTGGCGTGAGTGAATTCAAGTCAATCTGGGGCCTAATGTTGGGGATATTACTTGCGGTATGACCCGCCCTGCTTGGCCGGGTCAGGAAAGCGGTGACTCATATTTACATGGTCAGGATAAGCGTTGGCTCGGGCCTGAGGTGTGCAGGAAGGCCTTCGTCAAGGAGGGCCGCCAAGGACCATGAGCCAGATGGCGGTTCAGGACTAAGGGCGAAGATAAGTCGCCAATAAGGTTTCCTGGCTTGGAAAACACGGCAACTTAGAGATATGGATGGTCATGATTTGTAACGTGGCCAGGACTTTGTAAACCCAGGAGCCTCGACCTGTATATAAAGGCGAGTCCCTAGGGCGGATAGGTTAAGTTAGAATCCATCGAGATCTAGGTCAGGCGAATTACACCCTCCTTGTAATCAAATCCACCATCAATATACACAAAGCAGGACGTAGGTTTTTACTTCCACAGGAGGGGCCGAACTTGGGTAAACCTGAGTCTCGCTTCTGCTCACCCCCTTTGAGTCACCACCAAGGTGCGATGGCTCCATCACTAAGTCCTTGCACGAGGACATCTGCCGTGACAAAACCACGACAACTTCCACAACCTGTGCTGCAAAGGAAGATGTTGAGAATGCACCTATTCTCATGAAGTTAAGACCTCGTTTTCCACTTCACAATGAGGCTCATCCAATTGCTAAAGACATGAAGAAGAGAAGAGATGCAGGGTTGATGAAAGCACATATGCTCCCTTGGTGATTTTGATAGTTCATGACAACATACATTATCTCTTGGACTAACAATTTTACCTAGATATTTAAGGAATAGTCCATGGAGAGCTATGGCTAAAGGTTTATGTGGAGATGCCCCTTGATGCAAGAAAGGAATAATATTGGCTCATGCTTCAGACTAGAAGACTCCTCATTTTATATTTGTGAGAAATCAGTTTTGAGTCCATAGGAAAGCCTATACTATTAAAAAGGGGTGGGGTAGTTAAATGAAGTGATTGCTCAAAGTTCTCAAAGTTAGCCACCAAAACAGTCAGTCATTTTTCCCACATATCCACTTTGTCAAATTCCATATACACAAATTCGATGTCACCAACTTACACATTTCGGACCCACTGAGTTTGACCTCAGACAGAAACCCTACCCATTCCCACCAAATCGGTGCAACCGAATCCATATCGGTGCTACCGAGTTTGGGTGACGACCTTTCGGGTGCCTCGATATACAAAATCAGAATTTAAGAATTTGACTATCGGTGCGACCGAGTTTGGCCATCTGACCATTAGCCACCTTTTCGGTGCCACCGAGTTTCATATATCGGTCTCACCGAGATTCAAAAGTTGCTACCTTTGTGCTAATCGGTACCACCAAGTTTTTCACTTCGGTGTCACCGAGTTTGCCACTTTGTGTGTAACGGTTAGATTTTGTGTGCTGCCTATATATACCCCTTCACCCACCTCTCATTCGTGGTAGAAGCACTCAGAACACACACTTCATTGCCATATCAATTTTCTGAGAGAGAACCACCTACTCATGTGTTGAGACCAAAATATTCCAATTCAATCATTTAAAACTTGATCTCTAGCCTCCCCAAACTGCTTTCCACCAAATCAATCTCTCCTACCCATGCATATCCTGTGAGAGGGTGATTTTTTGTTGAGGAGACTATCTTTAGAAGCGCAAGAGCAAGGAGTTCATTGATCTACCACATCTATTACCTTTTGGAGGGTGGTGCCTCCTAGATTGGTTAGGTGTCGCTTGGGAGCCTCCTACTTGGTGTTGTGGAGTTGAACCAAGATGTTTGTAAGGGCAAGGAGATCGCTTACTTCGTGAAGATCTACCATGAGTAAGGCTAGTCCTTCTTGGGCGGAAGCTGTGGTGGAATAGACAAGGCGCTTCTTCGTGGACCCTCCGCGGGTGGAGCCCTCCATTGACTCTCCCAGTCGTTACCCTCCGTGGGTTGAAGTCTCCACTAACATGGACGTACGATAGCACCACCTATCGAAACCATGCCGAAAATCACCGTCTCAACCTTTGCGTTTGATCTCCTAATCTCTACTCCTTTGCATGTGCAAAGTCTTAACTTTTCCACTGCCATTTAAATTGACTAGCATGTGTAGGGTGCACTAGACTTGTTAGAACTGCTGAATTTCTGCCTTCCTTAAAATTGGGTTAGGCTAGGAATTTTATCTTGACAAGTAGTCTGTTCACCCCCTCTAGACACATCTTCTATCGATCCCTCAATTGATATCAGGGCAAGGTCTCCAAAACCTTTGTTTAATCATCCTTGGAGGAAGATGTATGTGACTAGTTCCAGGATTTTTAGTTGTAGAGTGCCTATTCTTGATGGGGAGTACTTCAAACAATGGAACAATGAATTGCTTGATATACTTGATGAGTTCCATTTGCGCAAGTATGTTGAGTATCCATATGTTCCTCCCATTGATCCTATACATCCTTCTCATGATGATGAAATTGATATGCTTGGTAATATTAACACTGTCAATCTAATCATTAGAGGATTACCAAGAAATGTGCTTAATCGGTTGCAAAACTTTGAGTGTGCTCATACCTTGTGGAAATACTTAGAGAAAATATATCCAAATTATTCCTTGAAAAATCTTGATATCATTGTCTACAAATACATTGGATTTCACAAAATGAAGTCAACCAATCCTAATTTTGATAAATGCCTATTTGAGTTTCGTGACCTCATGCGTGCCAAAGGAGATATCATTACTATTAACAATATCATTGTTGAAGCCATTCGAATGCATAAACATGAAAACTATCATAGTCAAAATTCTGATGAACCTCTTGTTTCTTATGAGGGAACTTCATCTGATGATAATCATGTGGAGCATGGCTACTACGATGAAGATGAGGACTTTGACATCGAGTATGAGAAGACCATGAGGAACCTTAGTCTTATGGCGAACCTTAGAGACTACATGGCCGGTGGTAAGGAGTTGGTTGTCAATAGTGGATGCACCGATCACATGACCGGAGATAAAGACATGTTCCATCGGATCACACCAAACCGTGGACCTCAAAGGTATGTGACTTATGGAGATAACTCCAAGGGTAAGGTACTTGGTCTTGGTAAGGTGGTCGTATCTCATGATAGTTCCACTCAAAATGTCATGCTTGTTGAATCCCTTGGCTACAGTCTTCTTTCAATGTCTAGACTAGCAAACTTTGGTTTCGATGTGCTATTTACGAAAGTTGAATGCCGAACGTTTCGCAGCGACAACCATAAAATTGTCTTTACAGATTTCCGTAGAGGTGACCTATACATTGTGGACTTCTCTAAAATATCCAAACCCCGTACATGTCCTATTGCAAAATCTTCTAAAGGTTGGTTATGGCATAGAAGGTTAGGAAATGTAGGTATGCGTAACCTTGACAAACTTATCAAAGGTCATCATATTCGTAGTGTTAAGGATGCTATCTTTGACAAAGATAGACTTTGTAGTGCTTGTCAAGAAGGAAAGCAAGTTGGTGGAAGTCATCCCGTGAAGAACATCATAACTACCAGAAGACCCCCTCAGGCTGATTCACATGGATCTCTTTGGTCGCAATGCTTACAAGAGTATCGGGGGAAATTCTTATGGTTCAGTCATTGTTGATGATTTTTATAGATTTATGTGGGTGTTATTTCTTAATGATAAATCGCAGGTACAAATGATCTTCAAGAAATTTTCTCGAAAAGCTCAAAATCAGTTTGAAGTGAAGATCAAGAAGGTTCAGAGCAACAAAGAAACGGAGTTCAAGAACACTAATGTGGATACTTTTCTTGACGAAGAAGGTATCTCACATGAGTTCTCGGCGACGTATTCACCTTCACAAAATGGAGTTGTTGAGAGAAAGAACCAGAGTCTCATAGAGATGGAGAGAACAGTGCTTGACGAATAAAAGAATCTAAGACACTTTTGGGCAGAAGCCGTGGAAACAGCTTGCCATGCCATAAACCGACTCTACCTGCACAAGCTTCTCGGTAAAACGGCATACGAGTTACTCACCGGTAACAAACCCCAAGTTGGATACTTTCGGGTATTCGACTCTAAGTGTTATATTCTTGATAAGCATCATTGATCTAAATTTGCACCTAAATCATATGAAGGTTTCCTACTCGGTTATGGATCGAACTCTCACACTTACTGTGTCTACAACAACATCACTTGAAAAGTTGAAGAGACAGTAGATGTGAAGTTTGAACAGACTAATGGTTTTCAAGTCGAACAATTGCTAATTTATGTAGGAGATAAGGAACCTTCAGAAGCTATCAAAGACATGTCCATTGGCAAGATTCATCCCATGGAGGTGAAGGAAATCACTTCATCAAATCAAGTGGAACCTCCCACTTCACGTCAAGGCGAAGCACAAAATGACATGGAAGCATCCACAAGTGGTACACAACATCATGAAGAAGAGGAAGAAGAACATCGTGATGATCCACCTCAACCTTCCTCACCACCAACTCAAGGAGATGATGACGTTAACAACAATGCTCAAGATGGTGATCATGATGAAGAAGCTCCACCATCCAACAATAAGAATCTGTCAAGAATGAGAGCAAGAGTGGACAGAGATCATCCCTTGAATCAAATCTACGGTGACATAAAAACCGGGAGAATCACTCGCTATAAATCTAGTTTAGATAACTTTTTTGAGCATTATTCTTTCATCTGTAATATTTCACCTTTGAAGGTTGAAGAAGACCTTCAAGATCCGGACTTAGTGAATGCCATTAATGAAGAGCTACACAACTTCGAGAGGAACAAGTATGGACACTTGTTGAAAAACGTGAAGGCGAGCAGAATATCATTGGTACAAGATGGGTGTTTCGGAACAATCAATTTGAAGATGGACAAGTTGTACGCAACAATGCACGTCTCGTAGCCTAAGGATACATGCAAGTCGAAGGTATGGACTACGGTGAGACTTATACTCCTGTTGCTAGACTTGAAGCCATTCACATTTTTCTAGCTTATGCCAATCACCATGATATAACTCTTCACCAAATGGATATCAAAAGTGCCTTTCTCAATGGAGAAATTGTGGAGGAAGTTTATGTTGAGCAACCTCGTGGTTTTGTGAAGCCTAAGAAACCACATCATGTCTACAAACTTTGTAAAGCTTTATATGGTCTTAAACAAGCCCCTAGAGCTTGGTACAAATGGCTAACGAAGTTTCTCATTGAAAAGTGTTTTGAGATTGGTAAAATTGATGCAACCTTATTCACTAAAGGAGTTAATGGATAACTATTTGTTTGCCAAATATATGTGGATGATATTATCTTTGGTTCTACTAACCCACATTTTAGTGAAAAGTTTGGAAACTTGATGTCACAGAAGTATGCGATGTCCATGATTTGTGAACTGAAATTCTTCCTTGGATTTCAAATCAATCAATCAAGAGAAGGTACGTTTATCTCTCAAACCAAGTACACCAAGGACTTAATAAAGAAGTTCAACATGCAAGAATGCAAAGGTATGAGAACCCCCATGCCTACTAGTGGACATCTTGACCTCACTAAGGAGGACAAACCAATTGATCAAAAGGTTTATTGATCAATGATTGCTTCATTGCTATATTTATGTGCCTCTCGTCCTAACATCATGTTGAGCATTGGCATGTGTGCCCGATACCAAACAACACCAAAAGAGTGTCATCTATTGGTTGTGAAAAGTATAGTGAGATACCTAATACATACACCCAACTTGGGCATATGGTATCCCAAGGGATCTTCTTGTAATCTTGTTGGCTATTCCGACTCGGCCTATGCCAGAGACAAGGTTGACAGAAAATACACCTCGGGTACATGTCAATTTCTTGGGAGATCTCTTGTGTCTTGCTCATCTAAGTAACAAAACTCGGTATCCTTATCTACTGCCAAAGCTGAATACATTGCCGCTGCATCGTGTTGTGCCCAATTAATTTGGATGACTCAAACTCTTAAGGATTATGGCATTCATGTTAGGAAAGTTCCATTGTTATGTGACAATGAAAGTGCTATTATGATTGCCTATAATCATGTGCAACATTCTTGAACAAAACATATCCAAGTGTGACATCATTTCATTCGTGATCATGTTGCTAAAGGAGATATCGATCTCAAGCATGTTCGTACTGACAAACAACTAGCTGATATATTTGCCAAACCACTTGATGAGAAAGTGTTCTGTCATTTGAGGAGTGAGTTGAACATCACTGATGCTTCAAACCTAAGCTAGACTCACTCAGATGCATGTAGGGGCATGAGCCTGATTTCCCATACCATGATGCCATTGATATGACTATCTTATATCTTGGAAACTATGCTCCCGTGTATTGTATATAACCCTTTTGTAGCTACTTGGAAGAAACACACTCCACAAGATTGCAATCAACTCACATCAAAAGCAATCTTGACATGGCCAAGTACAAACAAGCTTTTCTGCAGAGATGGATGAAGAAGACGACAAAATCATATCCTTGACAATTCTATAATATTGAATTTCACTCATGTCATTTGGATATATTATGTTCTTCCTTGCGTGACTAACCATTGTAGATGACAAGTGAACCAAAATGACATGGATTGCTCCCAACTTGAGATGATCTTCATCAATTTTTAGCATCCACAACAAGTTCACCTACATGCCACGTCATCAACATCATTCGAAGGTATGTACTCATATCCTTGACAAAACTCTACACCAATTAATGGGGTAAAGCAACTCAAGTGATATGAAGACATTGAAATGCTTAATCGAAAAATGGTAATCCGTTTCACGCTTAACGATGAGTATGACCTATGATCAAGCATCCTTGCTTGACTCCTCAAGTCAAATACTCTAAAATAAGTGACCTAGTTGTCGCCTCACATCTTGATGAACATTGTTGTATGATTCACATTTGACCTTTCATATTCTTTTGGAACCATTCAATTCTCATCTACATGTATGTATATTTCAAAAAAAATGTTGCTACCTTATGTTTTTCTTTTACTTTAGTTTGTCTTTCTGAATTCGTATGTTTTGCAATTGGAATCTTGAGACAGTTCTTTCGATCAGTCTATCTTCAGTTAAGGAGTTGATTTTCATTGCAACTCGGTCCCACCGATATGAGAAACTCGGTCCAACCGATTTCTCCCAGAGGCTTGAATCTCATTCTTGGCTCTACCGAATCACTTGGCCTCAGTGACTCTGATATTGTAACTGCCTTAGCTACTCTGATATTTTCTTCTAGATTTTTGTCATAGGGGGAGTAAGATTATCAATGATCCCATGTTTCATTGCATCCTAACATTGTATTAAAAATTTCTAAGACAAAATTCATTTCCAGCTTTATTTTTCTAGGGGGGAAAACTTCTCTTGGGGGAGAAAAATCTCAGTGATCCCACACAATGTAAGAGGGAGAATGATCTAGGATCCCTATCATACGGAGAGATAGTTCAAGGAACTCTTATCCATTTCAAAGGGGTAGAACACTCGATGAACCCTACAAACTACATAAGGGGGCGAAAAGACAAATTCAAGGAACCCTTATCCAAGAGAGAAGTATCAAGGATCCCTTTCTCTCAATGAGCCCTTACCCTCTAACATTTTTTGAAATTTATGCCAAAGGGGGAGAAATATCAAAGGTTCCATTCAATGAACCTACATATAGGGGATAAATATCACCAAGAAGCTTACACAAGAGGGAGAAACATCACCAGGGGAGATATTCGTTCATGAAGGGAGATATATCAAACCTTATATGCTAAGGGGATGAGAAATAAAATTGTGTAACTGCTTTGAACTTATCTTACCCTACCTACTCCCAATATCCAATGCTATGATTAAGTGGGAGAGAAAATTATCACATATTCATCCTTAGGCGAGAAAACTTCCTTTGGAGACATATCCTTTCATCAAATCTTATCTTCAATATGTCTTCAATATCTTGGTACTTTTGAAGTTCTTTGCATCTTTACAACATGGTACTTTTGTGTTATCTAACATTTGTTTTCCCAAGTGTTCTCCTATGCTAAGACGCTCAAGATCCTCAAGATAAGTATATGCATCATATCCTTGTTCGTGATGATCTCTTGTTTCTTGCACGTATTGTTTGCAAGAGGGAGTCTTGAACATGGAAGCCCGTCATTCAGACATGTTCGATGCATATAGACTGGATGTCTATGACTTGTATTGTCCTTCTACCTTGTGTGTGCCCATGCATTCCAAAGCAACTATCCTTTAAAGGAATTTCTCACATCTAGGGGGAGTTTGTACTAGTCATATTTCTTTCAAAGTTGTCATATTCTTATGCTTATCTTTATTTGAAGCTTTGATTGTATGTTGTCATCAATTACCAAAAAGGGGGAGATTGAAAGCACATATGCTCCCTTGGTGATTTTGATAATTCGTGACAACATACATTGTCTCTTGGACTAAGACTTTTACCTAGATATTTCAGGAATAGTCCATTGAGAGCTATGGCTAAAGGTTTATGTGGAGACGCCCCTTGATGCAAGAGAGGAATAATATTGGCTCAAGCTTCAAGCTAGAACACTCTTAATTTTATATTTGTGAGAAATCACTTTTGAGTCCATATGAAATCCAATAGTATTAAAAGGGGGTGACGTAGTTAAATGAACTGATTCTCAAAGTGCTCAAAGTTAGCCTAACTAGTCATGCCAATCATGAAAAGCAAACTAACAAGGCTAAAAAGCAAAGGTAAAAGATAATGTGCAACTCCCCTATTTTGAGGACTGGAGTCCCAGGCAATGGTGCCAGAAATTCGCCTGATGACGAGTTGATAGATATACTTATCGCCCCTCGTCGGTTACCCAAAGTGGAAGGTGGAGATGTAGTCAGGAGCAAATTTTCCCTTACACGAAGACTGTAAGGTTTATCGAACCAAGAGGACTCCTAGGCTCAACAAGTAGGTGTATTCCACCCTCGCACTAGAAGAAGACGTGGACCTGTGCACACAACAAATAACTTTGCTCCCAATGAGTACAGAGAGTTTGTCAATCTCTCAGGCCTTGTAGTTTGCAAAGGATCAAAACACAAGCGGGAAGGTAATAGTCATTGCAACAGAAAAGTAAATGAAAGCGGTAAATGATGGAGGTGTAAACAATGATGGTGATATGGACCGGAGTCACATGATGTTTACTAGTGATGTCTCTCTCCCAAAATACGATAAACAACTATGCTTGGGTAAACAAATCATAGTTGGGCAATTGACAGAATTATGATCGCACCGCAATGCTAATTATGCTACTTGATAGTTAGAGGTTCAATAGTAATGGGTAGTACGCCAAAACAAGTAGACCGTTTATTCATCGCCATCTACTTACTAATCATCCACCTTGAGATATTTATCCAGAACATCTCTGGTATTAAGTTGCGAGCCCAACCCAAAGTGTAAACTCAAAGCAACGGACAACTGCATTAACGAACTATGCGTAAGGTAAACAATCCTTGCAACCATGATCACAAGCACCATTGTTTTCTCCCTGGTGGCAACAAGCACATCCCCTAGTCTCATGTTTCTGTCACTCAAGCTAGACATCGATGGGCCTAAACCCACAATCATGCATAACGCTCCCTCATGGAGTCACAATCTACTACATGGCCAAAGCAATAAAAAGCAACGGAGAACATGCATGAATCACTATGGAAAATAATAATAAAGGATAATCAAATATATAACTCATAACAATCTGAAGATAATCTCATAATCCATCGGATCCCAACAAACCGAGCATAGCAATAGCAAGAGAATTACATAGATGCCTTGACCATGTAGGGCAGCTCACAAGGACTAACCATTGAAGCACGAGATTGGAGAGAAGGCATCACATAACTACTGGTCATGGACTCATGGTCCAACGAGGATTACTCACGGCACGTCCTCGAAGCGTCCATGGCGGTGGAGAAGCTCCCGGAGGTCAATCCTCCTTCCGGCAGGGTGCCGGGAAGAGGACTCCTCACGCTCTCGATCTTGGAGGTGCTGCGGCGGCGGAACGATAGAGAAATTCGCGATTCCAGAAAGTCTGCGAGCGTTTCCTCTCGGGACTCTAAATATAGGCCAAAGGAGGGCACCGAAGGAGGTGTGACCCACCCAGGCGACCTCCTGGTGCGGTCTAGGGCCTGGCCGCGCCAGCATGCCGCATCAGAGACCCCTGCCCCCCTCTGGCCCTCCTTCGGTGATCTGGAAGCTTCTGTTTCGCTGATTTTTATAAAACAAATTCTTGATTTTTTCAGGCTTCGAAAAATTGGTTAAAAGCTCCTACAAAATAGACATGAGCCGACATAAACTGGCACTGGGTGCACTAAGTTAGTAGGTTAGTCCATATATGCGTAAAATGATATAAAAGTGTAGCAAAAAATATAACAATGTCACCCAAAAGATCCTGGAACAAGCAAAAATTATAGATACGTTTGGGATGTGTCAACATCGCCAAGCTTAATTTCTGATCGTCCTTGAGTAGATAAATGATAACACAATAATTTCTATGGTGATATGCTAACACACATATAAGAACTTCAAAGCAAAGCAAGTGAGATATTCCATTCAAGTCAAGACAATAACAAGCAAGAGTCTATATCTAGTATTGAATTTAGCAAAGTAAGAACATAAAGGTGCAAGAGCTCTCGCTGTCCGTGACTCGAATGCCTCCAAATGGTGTTTGCGTGCAAAAAGTTGGAGATGGGTTGAGATTATAAAATATTTTTTAATTGAGAACTCAATCTACTAAACCTCACACTTAGTCTCCTTCAGAATCTTATTTTGACACATCCCGAGACCACTAGTCAGGCACAAGTCAAAATGATCCTCTCCCTTTCGACTTTGAGCAGTCATGCAATGGATGAACATAAGCAAGATATGTTGGCACTTAGGATGACAAATAGAATAATGATGGGGAAGGAAGACAAAAAGGTGTGAAAGGCTCACAACAATGAGGCAACCACAGGCGAGAGAAAGCCAAATGATAGATATGATGTGAGGAGTAGGGATTGCCATGCAACGGATGCACATATGAGCTAAGATAAGCTCTCCAATGGAACTAGTGGGGATGCATCCAACTTGTTTGCTCAGGAATACCTAGAGCTCATTTGAGGAGGCTCATCATTGGAATATGCAAACCAAGTTCTATAGTGTAAGGATCCCCGCATAGTTATGGATGAATGATAATATCTATGTAGTACCAATATAGCAATGGAGTACGAGTGTGGACCTTTCAAAAGGAATAGTAGTGTTGCTCCCTTCTCTCTTTTTATTTCTGTTTCTTTTTCTCTCTTTTTTGTGGCCTCTTTGGCTCTTTCTTTTATCACTCATTTGTCCTCTTTGGGATATTTTGTTTTGTCCACTTTGGGAACTTTTTCTCACTTAAGGGCAACACTCTATGTTTTACATGAAAAAATAAAAATCATCACACTTTATAAGAAGCACTCAACATAAAGACAAGTGAAAACTATCATGATGTATACAAATGTATGCCTCTGCAAGTGTAGCACGATATGCAATGATACTACGTGTCATGTAGCAGTAATGAGTGCAAGGGCCAACTAGCATGAGGCTCCTCGATCACGCAAAAGCATGTATGACATGAATATCAAGTCATGAGATGGTCGATGTTGCATGGCAATGTATCTCGGAAAGGCTATGGAAATGCCTAAGTAGGTAGCTATGGTGGCTGTTTTGAGGAAAGATATAATGAGGCTTATGTATGACAGAGCGTATCATGTCATGGGTTTGGATGCACCGGCGGAGTTTGTACCAACTCCCAATGCGAGAAAAGGCAATATATGGTACCAGAGAGGCTAGCAAAATACGGATGGTGGAAGTGCCAACAATTGAATACGCACATTAGTCTGAAGAACTCATACACTTATTATCGGTAACTCTCTATCTAGTTAGAAAATTCACAAACATACAAGTACCCCGAGGAGGAGTGTTTGGGGCTTGGTTATCCTTGCGCATCCTCGACTCATGGTAACCTGATGGTACTCTATATATTCCAACCCCTCTAGAGGTTAGCGATCAATTTAGTAGCTAGAGTTCCAACTAATTTTAGTTTTTGAAAAACACACAGATTTCCCAAAATACGACACCTATCACTAATAGGCTCAAGCTCTTGGCACCAATAGTCCAAACATTACTCAAATCAATACCACAAAACTATTGCAAGTTACTACTATACTCAAATAGCAACCTCAATTACGTACTCATGCAAGACACACAACTCAGTGCAACAAGCCAACTCTCTAAACAAGATAAGCATGATAACTCAAGAGATTTCCAAAATCAACCTAAATAAAAGCTCTTAAAAAGATAAGGTAAGGTAAACAATCCTTAAGCATTAACGAACTATGAGTAAGGTAAACAATCCTTGCAACCATGATCACAAGCACCGTTGTTTTCTCCCTGGTGGCAACAAGCACATCCACTAGTCTCATGTTTCTGTCACTCAAGCTAGATATTGAGGGGCCTAAACCCACAATCATGCATAACGCTCCCTCATGGGGTTACAATCTACTACTTGGCCAAGGCAATAAAATGCAACGGAGAACATGCATGAATCACTAAGGAACATAATAATAAAGGATAATCAAATATATATAACTCATAACAATTTGAAGATAATCTCATAATCCATCGGATCCCAACAAACCGAGCATAGCAATAGCAAGAGAATTACATAGATGCCTTGATCATGTAGGGCAGCTCACAAGGACTAACCATTAAAAGACGAGATTGGAGAGAAGGCATCACATAACTACTGGTCATGGACTCATGGTCCAAGGAGGACTACTCACGGCACGTCCTGTAAGCGTCCATGGCGGTGGAGAAGCTCCCAGAGGTCAATCCTCCCTCCGGCAGGGTGCCGGGAAGAGGACTCCTAACGCTCCCGATCTTGGAGGCATTGCAGCGGCGGACGATAGGGAAATTCGCGATTCCAGAAAGTGTGCGAGGATTTCCTCTCAGGACTCTAAATATAGGCCAAAGGTGGGCACCGGAGGAGGTGGGACCCACCCAGGCGTCCTCCTGGCACGACCTAGGGCCTGGCCGTGCTAGCATGTCGCCTGGGAGGCTCCTGCCCCGCCTATGGCCCTCCTTCGGTGATGCGGAAGCTTCTGTTTCGCTGATTTTTATATAGTTTTTCTTGATTTTTTCAGGCTTAAAAAATTGGGTAAAAGCCCCTACAAAATAGACATCAACACATATAAACTGGCACTGGGTGCACTAAGTTAGTAGGTTAGTCCATGTATGTGTAAATTGATATAAAAGTGTAGCAAAACATATAACAATGTCACCCAAAAAATCATGGAACAGGCAAAAATTATAGATACGTTTGGGACATATCAACATCCCCAAGCATAATTTCTGCTCTTCCTTGAGTAGATGAATGATAACACAATAATTTCTGTGGTGACATGCTAACACACATATAAGAACTTCAAAGTAAAGCAAGTGATATATGCAATTCAAGTCAAGACAATAACAAGCAAGAGTCTATATCTAGTATTGAATTTAGCAAAGTAAGAACATAAAGGTGCAAGAGCTCTCGCTGTCCGTGACTCGAATGTCTCCAAATGGTGTTTGCGTGCAAGAAGTTGGAGATGGGTTGAGATTATAAAATATATTTTTAATTGAGAACTCAATCTACTAAACCTCACACTTAGTCTCCTTCAGAATCTTATTTTCACGCATCCCCAGACCACTAGTCACGCACAAGTCAAAATGATCCTCTCCCTTTCGACTTTGAGCACTCATGCAATGGATGAGAATAAGCAAGATATGTTGGCACTTAGGGTGGCAAATAGAATAATGACGGGGAAGGAAGACAAAAAGGTGTGAAAGGCTCACATCAATGAGAACAACCATAGGCGAGAGAAAGCCAAATGATAGATATGATGTGAGGAGTAGGGATTGCCATGTAACGGATGCACATATGAGCTAAGGTAAGCTCTCCAATGGAACTAGTGAGGATGCATCCAACTTGTTTGCCCATGAAGACCTAAAGCTCATTTGAGGAGGCTCATCATTGGAATATGCAAACCAAGTTCTATAGTCTAAGGATCCCCGCATAGTTATGGATGAATTATAATATCTATGTAGTACCAATATAGAAATGGAGTACGAGTGTGGATCTGTCAAAAGGAATAGTAGTGTTGCCCCCTTCTCTCTTTTTATTTCTTTTTCTCTTTTATTTTGTGTGTGGCCTCTTTGGCTCTTTCTTTTATCTCTCATTTGTCCTCTTTGGGATCTTTTGTTTTGTCCACTTTCGGATCTGTTCCTCACTTAAGGGCAACACTCTTTGTTTTACATGAAAAAAGAAAATCATCACACTTTATAAGAAGTACTCAACATAAAGACAAGTGAAAACTATCATGATGTATAAAAATGTATGCCTCTGCCACTGTAGCACGATATGCAATGATACTAGCGCGTCATGTAGCAGTAATGAGTGCAAGGCCCAACTAGCATGCGGCTCCTCGATCAAGCAAAAGCATGTATGACATGAAGATCAAGTCATGAGATGGTGGATGTTGCATGGCAATGTATCTCGGAAAGGCTATGGAAATGCCTTAGTAGGTAGGTATGGTGGTTGTTTTGAGGAAAGACATAATTAGGCTTATGTATGAGAGCGTATCATGTCATGGGTTTGGATGCACCGGCGTAGTGTGCACCAACTCCCATGTGAGAAAGGGCAACGCACGGTACTTTAGAGGCCAGCAAAATATGGATGGTGGAAGTGCCAACAATTGACTACTCACATTAGTCTCAAGAACTCATACACTTATTATCGGTAACTCTCTATCTAGTTAGGAAATTCACAAAGATACAAGTACCCCGAGGAGGAGAGTTTGGGGGTTTGGTTATCCTTGCGCATCCTCGACTCATGGTAACGTGATGGTACTATATATATTCCAACCCCTCTAGAGGTTACCGATCAATTTAGTAGCTAGAGTTCCAACTAATTTTAGTTTTTGAAAAACACACAGATTCCCCAAAATACGACACCTATCAATAATAGACTCAAGCTCTTGGCACCAATAGTCCAAAGATTACTCAAATCAATACCTCAAAACTATTGCAAGTTACTACTATACTCAAATAGCAACCTCAGTTACCTACTCATGCAAGACACACAACTCAGTGCAACAAGCCAAGTCTCTAAACAAGATAAGCATGATAACTCAAGAGATTTCCAAAATCAACCTAAATAAAAGCTCTTAAAAAGATAAGGTAAGGTAAAAAATCCTTAAGAATTAACGAACTATGTGTAAGGTAAACAATCCTTCCAACCATGATCACAAGCACCGTTGTTTTCTCCCTGGTGGCAACAAGCACATCCACTAGTCTCATGATTATGTCACTCAAGCTAGACATTGAGGGGCCTAAACCCAAAATCTTGCATAACGCTCCCTCATGGGGTTACAATCTACTACTTGGCCAAGGCAATAGAAAACAACGGAGAACATGCATGAATCACTAAGGAACATAATAATAAAGGATAATCAAATATATATAACTCATAACAATTTGAAGATATTCTCATAATCCATCGGATCCCAACAAACCGAGCATAGCAATAGCAAGAGAATTACATAGATGCCTTGATCATGTAGGGCAGCTCACAAGGACTAACCATTAAAGCATGAGATTGGAGAGAAGGCATCACATAACTACTGGTCATGGACTCATGGTTCAAGGAGGACTACTCACGGCACGTCCTGTAAGCGTCCATGGCGATGGAGAAGCTCCCAGAGGTCAATCCTCCCTCCGTCAGGGTGCCGGGAAGAGGACTCCTGACGCTCCCGATCTTGGAGGTTTTGCAGCGGCGGACGATAGGGAAATTCGCGATTCCAGAAAGTCTACGAGGGTTTCCTCTCAGGACTCTAAATATAGGCCAAAGGTGGGCACCGGAGGAGGTGGGACCCACCCAGGCGACCTCCTGGGACGACCTAGGGCCTGGCCGTGCTAGCATGTCGCCCGGGAGGCTCCTGCCCCGCCTATGGCCCTCCTTCGGTGATGCGGAAGCTTCTGTTTCGCTGATTTTTATATAGTTTTTCTTGATTTTTTCAGGCTTAAAAAAATTGGGTAAAAGCCCCTACAAAATATACATCAGCACATACAAACTGGCACTGGGTGCACTAAGTTAGTAGGTTAGTCCATGTATGTGTAAATTGATATAAAAGTGTAGTAAAACATATAACAATGTCACCCAAAAGTTCATGGAACAGGCAGAAATTATAGATACGTTTGGGACATATCAACATCCCCAGGCTTAATTTCTGCTCTTCCTTGAGTAGATAAATGATAACACAATAATTTCTGTGGTGACATGCTAACACACATATAAGAACTTCAAAGTTAAGCAAGTGATATATGCAATTCAAGTCAAGACAATAACAAGCAAGAGTCTATATCTAGTATTGAATTTAGCAAAGTAAGAACATAAAGGTGCAAGAGCTCTCGTTGTCCATGACTCGAATGTCTCCAAATGGTGTTTGCATGCAAGAAGTTGGAGATGGGTTGAGATTATAAAATATATTTTTAATTGAGAACTCAATCTACTTGTCGGGACCCCGATCCTAAGCCATAGGAATCCAGCCTGTAACACATTGCATCCCTTTGTGGTCTCACGCACGGTTAACTCCACGGCTGCAGCCTTACCTTAGCCGGGACCGTTTGCGTCTTTTGACTCACGTATGCGCTAGTGTCGCTAGCAATCCAATGTCAAAGAACCCAGATCGACATGTCTAGTCATAAACCAAAGTGGCAGTACCGCACAAGGACAGGCATACATGACCCAACAAAGCAGGTGTCGGTCATCAGCGAATGTAGACGAGTCGTAGCAAGCTACAAGGACCCCATTACATCGCGTGACATTTCCCCAAAGGGGACAGAGACAGCAGCTAAGAAGGACACATGCCGGTCAACCAATGTGTCCGGAGCAGTAGCGAACTACCAAGGCTCGTTGGATCACAAAGGGGCATTTCCTTGTAAGGAGTGCTACTAAAGTTCACGACTAGGTAATCGAACCCCATACATATCAAGTACGACACACGTACGCATGGCATACCGATATGTATAGATACATCGATGGCATCACAACATAACCATAAACATACAACCTTTATTTAAGAGGCTCGGAAGAGCCACACACATAATATTACACATTAAAGGTCTCACGACCCATAATAGCAGTCATTCAGTTACAAGCGAGCGGAAGAGTTTAAACTGTCTGAGTACAGACAGGGCAACTAGAAGGCACATGCCGTGACTATACTACAGATCCAACGTAGGGCCAGATAGTAGCTGGGACACCAGCTACTCGTCGTCGTCGATGTCTACGAAGAACCCTCCATTAGGGTCATTAGCAACCTCTGCAACATGTATTAAGAAAACATGAGTACGAAGGTACTCAGCAAGACTTTAGGACAACTAACTACTCATGCAAGGTATCAAAAGGTATTGTGGGGTTTCATGCGGAAAGCCAGCATTTGACTCGTGGCTAGACAATTTGCATTTTTAAAATAATTTTGACAACTTGATTTCTCGCACGCGAGTCCACTAACACCACAACAATACACTATCGTGGAATCATTCCGTCTCCATACGGAAATGCCGTCCACGACACTCACGCTTATCTTGGCAATTTTATGAGTAGCCATTGAAGTTATCTATGAACAACATATGTCTCCAAGTAGTCCATATCCGCGGACGCGGCTATTCGAATAGATCATAACCCTGTCGGGGTGTACTTCGTCACACACGCTGTCGCCACTTATCGCCATGTGCACGTCCTGCACCTCGACAACCTTCAAGCAGAAGGCCAGCGAGGGAGTCGGCCACGACCGTTAACCACACTAGTACCTAGTCCAGGTTTATCGCCTATCTGAGAGTAACCCGTACGGAAGTCCGGCCGGGGTTTCCGCCACGGCCTCAAACGATGTGCGCAGGGTTCCCAAGCCCACCATCCGGGTGCCACTTGGTACACCGTGCCACTGCCTACCGCATCACGGTCCACCTCTCAGGTCAGCACCATGCACGGCCTCCAACATTACTATAAACACCAGAAACTACTTGCAACTCCTGGACCGAGTACTAAGCGATCAATAGGCCGAGCGGGGTCATATTTCAGGGCCCAGCATGTGGTAGTATCTAGTCTTGGATTACATACACGGAACTCAGTTCCTAAGGACGATTCCAATGAAACAACCCGCCATGTACTCCTACACAGCCTTTCACCGGTACCTTTACCGAATCAAGTTCAACACACAACCTTTGCTCACCGAACACATCCTCACAATTCTGTTCATCTCCCAGATGACAGACCATACACAACTCTAAGCATAGCATGCATAGCCGGGTAAGGCACATCATAGCTCAAGCAACTATCAGGTATGCTAGGTTGCAAGGTTCGGCTATTTACTGTGACAAGGTTAGGTCATGCAAAGGAAGTGGGTTCAACTAACGTGGCAAAAGCAGTTGAAGCATTTGATCCTAATGCAATAAATGAGGGCAGGAGCAAGAACATGGGAATTATCGGGATGATCAAAAGGGTTGCTTGCCTTGTTGCTCAGAGGAGGAACCATATTGAAATTTGAATATTTTCCAAATTCCATTTATAAAGTGATTATAAGAATTGAATTATTCCTTATTATACATGTTAGGGTTCTGTAACTTTTTCAAACATGGTTGAAAATAGCATAATCAGAATCCTTGAATTTTTCTGATACTTTTTCATATATAAATTGTTTTCATTGGAGTTACAGATTAATTTCTATGATTTTTACAAGTTTTAGCAATTTCCTGAAATTATTTCTATACTGATAATTCTCTTTATTGCATCAGACTGACGTCAGCAGGTCAGCCGAACTGTTCAGGTCAAACCTGACAGGGGGCCCCCACTGGTCAGCCTCTCTGCGACTAATCCCGCGCTGACCAGCCCCTAAACTGAGTTGACTTGGCCTTGGGCCCACTGTCAGCGAGAGATTAAGCTCCTAATCTGCTGGATTAGCTTTGCCATGTCGACCCCCACCAGAGCATGGCCGGCGGCGACCACGGGCGCGGCGAAGGGCTCACCGGAGGAAGCTAGACTGCGCATCGGCCGTCGGTTTTGGGCACAGAAAGCAGCTACGGGTAGCTGTTGCAACGCCGCATCTAGCGGGGGCATTAGGGGGAAGCTAGGGTCGCCGGGAGGGGCACCGGCGACGAGCCGAAGCGGCGGCCGAAGCTCGGCCTTCTATGAGAGATGGCTCTAGGGCACGGGGAGGGCAGCTGGGGGGCTCATCATACTCCTGGAGGCTCCAAGAGCTCGAACCCTAGCTCGAGCGCGTGGATCAGACACCACAGCGACGGCGACAACATGACCGGCGGCGAGGAGCTCTCGGCCTTGGTGGGGAACGGGGCTACGATGCACGGAAGAGCGTGGGGCAAGAGGGGAAACGATGACGAGCTCACGGCGGTTCCGATGGTGCTGCTGAGGGGCTCGGGGGTGCGCCGGAGGGAGCGAATCGACGGGAGAGTTCGGGCGGCCGGAGGTGGAAGACGATGGCGTTGGGGGCGATGCAGAGTTCGGGGAAGCTTCGGCTTCTGCAGAGAGGACCGGCGCGACGAGGCGGAGCTAATGGCGTGCTCAGCAAGGGGAGGCTAAGGCTAGGGGCACGGGCAGCTCGAGCTTTGCTCGGCTCCAATGGCGGCAGGAGGGGGAGGAGAGATCCGAGAGGAAGGGAAGGAACCGACGATGGGAATGGATAGCGGTGGCCTCGGGGAGCTTATCCCCGGCCGTGCCAGCGCGAGGCGGCGGCCAGGTAGGCGCACAGGTGCGTGGCCGCGCCGGAGAAGGCGGCGGCCACCTCCTGCTCCTACTGGCGCGAGGGAGGGGACGACTCGGGGAGATGGGCTGGGCCAGGCTAGGCGTCAGGTAACCCTTTTTTCCATTTCCTTCTGTTTTATTTCTGTTTTTATTTCTGACATTGATTTGCTATTTATTTCAGCTCCAAAAAGGTTGTAAAAACTAATTTAAACACACCTGAATATTTGTTATAATATTCTCAACCATTTCCAAAGTTTTCAACATTTTTGAAAATTTATAGTTTCAAATTTCAAATTTAAAACTTGAAACTAGTAGCTTTTTGCATTTATTTAAAATGCTTAAAGTGTCAAGAAAATAGTTTTCTCCAATGCTCATTTACTTTCATGATTTATCAGAAAGTTTGAACATTTCTTGAGGCCATTTTGGGTTCATTGATTTTAACTAGTTTGAGATTTTCTTTATTTGAAGTAGTGGCTAGGGTTTTGAGTTTTTTTTCCTTTGCCACTTTCTTGATCTTGTTGGGAAATCTTAGATGCAAATGCAAAGAAGACATGAGCACAAGACTAACTTGCTTAAGGGTTAGGGATGTGACAACTCACCCCCACTCAAAAGAATCTCGTCCCGGGATTTAGAAGTCGTCGGGAATAACGCAGGATACTCAACTCGGAGACGATCCTCTCTTTCCCAAGTTGCCTCCTTTTCAGAATGATTAGACCATTGAACTTTAAGAAACTTGAGGTTTCGACGTCGAGTGGTACGCTCAGCTTGATCAAGAATACGCACGGGGTATTCTCAATATGAAAGGTTATCTTGGAGATCAAGCGTTTCGTGGTCCACTTCACGGATAGGATCCGAAAAGCAACGCCTGAGTTGCGAGACGTGGAAAACATCATGAACCTTGGAAAGATGCGGAGGAAGTTCCAACTGGTACGTAACTTCTCCTCGTTTGGCAAGAATACGAAAAGGACCAATGTAACGTGGAGCCAATTTGCCCTTGATACCGAAACGATGGGTACCCTTCAAAGGTGTAACCCGAAGGTAAGCCTTCTCGTCAACTTCAAAGGTCACAGCCTTATGATGACAATCATATTGGCTCTTTTGACGAGACTGGGCTGTTTTCAACTTTTCACAAATAATGCGAACCTGCTCTTCTGCATCCTGGATCATATCCGGACCAAAGAGTTGCCTCTCTCCGGTTTCTGACCAATTAAGAGGTGTTCGACATCTTCGTCCATAGAGAACTTCAAAAGGGGCTTTGCCCAAGCTCGATTGGTAACTATTGTTATAAGCGAATTCGGCGAATGGAAGACACTTCTCCCAATTCATACCGAATGATATAACAAAAGCTCGGAGCATATCTTCTAGAATTTGATTCACTCTTTCTACTTGACCACTTGATTGAGGATGGAAAGCAGTGCTAAAAGATAAGTGAGTCCCCATGGCATTCTGAAAACTTTCCCAGAAGCGAGAAGTAAAGATACTTCTACAGTCTGAGTTAATCTCCAGGGGAACACCATGAAGAGACACTATTCGAGAGAGATATAACTCTGCTAGCTGGCTAGCTGTTATACTCTCACGAACAGGAAGAAAATGAGCCACTTTGGAAAGACGGTCAATGACCACAAAGATAGCATTATTTCCTTTCTTGGTCTTGGGAAATCCGGTAATGAAATCCATGCTAACTTTATCCCATTTCCATTCAGGAATAGCTAGAGGTTGAAGGGTGCCAACAGGCCTTTGATGTTCTGCCTTAACTCGACGACAAACGTCGCAGTTAGCAACGAACTCAGCAATTTCTCTCTTCATCCTAGTCCACCAAAACCTCTGGCGTAGGTCCTGATACATCTTACTACTACCGGGATGAATGGTGAGAGGAGAATCATGAGCCTCCTTAAGGACTAACTGCCTTAGATGTGGGTTCTTAGGAATCACTAAACGATTCTGGAAGAACACAACACCTTGATCGTTCATGGAAAATTCTTTAGCGTTTCCGCTAAAAATATTCTCCTTGATCCGTGATATACCCTTGTCACGCTTTTGGCTAGCTATAATTTCATCCTTAAGAGTAGGCTTCGCCACCAGAGTAGAAAGGAATCCTTGAGGAACAATATGAAGATTCAACTTCCGAAAGTCCTCATGGAGATGCGGTTGACCTTGTTGTAGCATCAAATTGTTACAATAAGATTTATGACTTAGCGCATCGGCCATAACATTGGCCTTCCCCGGGGTGTAAGTTATCCCTAAGTCGTAATCCGAGATCAACTCAACCCACCGTCTTTGCCTGACATTCAAATCCGGTTGGGTGAAGATATATTTCAGACTTTGGTGATCGGTGAATATTTCGCAACGATTACCCAGAAGGTAATGTCGCCAGGTTTTTAGTGCATGGACCACAGCTGCAAGCTCAAGGTCATGTGTGGGATAGTTATCCTCATGTGGACGCAGTTCTCGAGATGCATATGCGATCACATGACGATCTTGCATGAGAATGCAACCTAATCCTTGTCACGAGGCGTCGCAATAGATAACAAAGTCCTTAGAAAAATCTGGTGGTAGCAACACAGGTGCGGAAGTCAGGCGTCTTTTCAGTTCCTGAAAACTATGCTCACACTGTGGTGTCCACTCGAACTTTTTATCTTTCTTGAGGAGTTCAGTTAGAGGCTTTGCAACCTTGGAGAAATTCTCGACAAAGCGGCGACAATAGCTCGCTAGTCCAAGAAAACTCCTAACTTGCTTAACCGATTCAGGTTGAGTCCAATCAAGGACAGCTTGAACTCTCTCGGGATTGACAGCAATACCCTTACCAGAGATTACGTGGCCTAGATAGGTCACTTCTGGTAACCAGAATTCACATTTTGAAAATTTGGCATAAAGGCGATGCTCTCGAAGTTTCATCAATACCAGCCTTAGATGCTCGGCATGTTCTTGTTCATTCTTCGAGTAGATGAGGATATCATCGAGGTATACCACGACGAATTTATCCAAATACTCCATGAAGATTGAGTTCATCAGTCGAGAGAAGGTGGCTGGGGCATTGGTTAAACCGAAGGACATAATGGTGTACTCATATTGTCCATAACGAGTAACAAAAGCCGTTTTTGGAATGTCCCCGTTCTTAATCTTGATTTGATGGTATCCCAACCTCAAATCCATTTTGGAGAAGATTGAGGATCCAGCGAGCTGATCGTACAGGTCGTTGATCCTGGGGAGCGGATACTTGTTCTTTATGGTGACCAGATTAACTGGTCGGTAATCTACAACCATCCGATCCGTTCCGTCTTTCTTCTTGACGAAGAGGACGGGACAAGCCCAAGGAGAAGAGCTAGGACGAATGAAACCCTTGTTCAAGGCCTCATCTAATTGCTTCTTAAGTTCGGCTAGCTCTAGGGGTGCCATCTTATAAGGTCTTCTGGCTATTGGGACAGTTCCTGGAACAAGATCTATTACAAACTCTACATCTCTGTCAGGTGGAATTCCTGGCAGTTCCTCTAGAAAAACATCCAGAAAGTCACGGACTACCGGAATGTCTTCAAGTTCCGGAAGAGGGTTGGCATTTAAGGAATAGAGCTGGCATTTGGCAACTCGAGTAGAGACATTTACTATCTCACCCGAGGGATGGGTAAGCTGGACATTTCTAGAATGAGTATCAATCTTGGCATAGTGAGCTAACATCCAGTCCATGCCCAAGATGATATTAATATCCAAAGATTTCAATGCTATCAATGAGGCTAGAAAAACTAGCCTGTCTACTAGAATTTCATTGACATAGGTTATCCTGGAGGTTTGCCATTTACTACCAGGGGTTTGGACAACCAATGGAATTGGCATATCACAAAAAGACATGTTATGCAACTGTGCATAACTTTCTGAAATGAAGGAATGAGAAGACCCAGTGTCAAAGAGAACGGACGCTGGGTGATGATTAACAAGAAGCATACCCAGCATGACGTCGGGATCCTCTGCAGCTTCTTCTGCTGACACATAGTTCACATGGCCACGTGTAGGAGTTGGCTTCACATAATAAGCTTTGCCCGACTTGGCTTGCCCGACGGACTTTCCGGGTTGCTTGGCACCCACATTCTGAGGACAGTCACGGGAATAGTGCCCTGGTTCTCCACACTTGTAGCATATCACCTGGTTGGCACATGGTGCAGCATTGCTAGCTGGACCACCATAAGCTTTTGCTGGAGGGTTGGCCTGATTTGTCTGAGGCGCCACGTAGGATGGCCTCGGAGTGTATCTTGGTGGCAGAGAACTGTTTGGAACCCACAGCCTGCGTTTTGGAAACGCGGAACCAGAAGACGAGCCAAAGTCACGGGAGTGCTTCCTTGTGGCTTCGAAGTCAGAATGACCAGTCTCGGCACTGATCGCTTTGTTGACTAGGGCTTGAAAACTTGCACACTCATGGAGGCGCAGATCACGACGGAGCTCAGGGCTCAGACCCTTACGGAATCTTGCTTGCTTCTTGGCGTCGGTAGACACCTCCTCTGTTGCATAGCGGGCGAGGTTACCGAACTCGCGGCTATAGGCATCCACAGACAACTTGCCCTGAGTGAAGGCACAGAACTCCTCTCTCTTTCTGTCCATCAGGCCCTCTGGAATATGGTGCAGACGAAAAGCTGCACTGAAGTCTGCCCATGTGGCCACTGGTTCAGCGGGACGCATAGCTTCAAAATTCTCCCACCACAGATTGGCGGGTCCTTCCAGGAAATACGCCGCAAAGGTCACCTTGTCGGCCTCAGACACATTCGCAGAGCGAATCTTGCGTGAGATGCTGCATAGCCAGTCATCAGCGTCGAGGGGATCGACGGAATGATGAAACTTTGGAGGATTCAGCTTCACAAAGTCATTGAGGGACACTGCAGCATTCCTAGGCTATCGAGCCGTATTCTGCTCAATATGCTCTAGCAGTCGATTGGTCTCCCTTTTATTTCTCTCTGCCTCAAGCAACACTTCCACCAGAGAAGGTGGGTGAGCCTGGTCTTCCTACGACGCTTGACTACCCTCACCTTGCTCTTGAGCAGGGGCACGGTTCAACCTGGTGAACACCATCCTGACAAACAAACTCATAGCTTAGACCAATAGCATATCAATACTAACTATGGATTAAGAATGTACTGAACACACGGAATGCGGAAATGAATATCCGAACAGCATGGTAACAAGCAACTGCTATATATACACCATGGTTCATACACACCCTTACATAGTTCAGTACAACCTTAACCGAAGAGCAAACTACTGAAATTATGAAACTACTCATCAGAGGCTTACAAGCTTCCTATACATTATTTATCTAGGCCTCCGGAATTCATTTCACATTACATGCATACTTCACAAGTCATGCAGGACTGTGAACGTACGGCTACTACCATACTATCCTTCCACTCACAGCTCAGGCATCCGCATAGAACATCTCATAGAGATTACCTCCATGACCTGGAAGCTCAACCTGCGGATCAGGAAACACTCTAGCCTGAGATCCCTGGGATCCATAAGGACACGGATGTGGCCTGGGTCCCCTGACTGGTGGTAAGAGGGGTCCCCGAAGAGGTGTGACTCCTCCTATAGCTGGCCAGTCAACGTGGGCCGGAAGATGGGTCCTAACAGGGTTCAACATCTCCATCTCTCCATACCCTGTCTGGACTACCGGTGCCAGCTGCGTCAAAGCTGTCCACAGACGGGCACGGGTAGCATAAAGCTCCATGTGGAGAGCACGAGCATCCCTGTCTCTGTTCTCTAGCATCTCAACAATGGACTGCAGTAGTGGATCCTTCATAGAAGAATCAAAATAGACTCCACTGAGGTATCCCTCTTCACCAGGCTGAGAGGCCAGAACATAGCAGAACTCTGAATTCTGCAGCAGTGCATGTCTCGCTCTCATAATTGTCAGCATTGAATAGGCAGCATCTTGTACTGCCATGTCAACAGTGACTCCCAACCCATAGGACCAATGGACTGGCTCCTCATCTCCAGGGTAGTCTGGAAATACCCTAACAGTGCAGATGTACTGGCTCTGGTTGAAGTCTCGGTAGTGTTCCTCTACTGTGTACTCGGGGTACCAGCGGTAACCGCACACCGACATCACCCTGACCAGCATGGCCGTATGACCCGGCACATCAATGCACCTGGTCAGACGTACCACCTGACGAGAAGGACGGCCAGGCATCTGTAAATAGAGAGTAATGCAAAAGCATTAGAGCTCTGAATGAAAAATTGGGCAGCATAACGGCTGTAAATGCTCAAAAACAAATTTTGAGACAACCCAAAATGGAATAGCGTAGCCACTCAACTATCAAGTTCAACTCTCTGATCATCAACTTACTTCCTTTTTCCTAGGAATAGAAGAAACCCAATATCTCTTGTCCCGTAGTCCTATAATCTACCGATCAGAACACGAGCCTAGAAGAAGATGAGTAACCTAGTCCTTAATTCCCGCAGAAAAGACGAGGATGACCAGAATAGAATAACTTGAGAAGAGAAAAAGAGTCTTACGTTCCCTTCCACAAACAATTCCCTTATATATAACTAAATAAATTCTAGACTCAACTTCGACCAGTTTGGCTTAGTAATCCTACAGTCAATCAGGCTCTGATACCAACGCTGTCGGGACCCTGATCCTAAGCCATAGGAATCCAGCCTGTAACACATCGCATCCCTTTGTGGTCTCACGCACGGTTAACTCCACGGCTGCAGCCTTACCTTAGCCGGGACCGTTTGCGTCTTTTGACTCACGTATGCGCTAGTGTCGCTAGCAATCCAATGTCCAAGAACCCGGATCGACATGTATAGTCATAAACCAAAGTGGCAGTACCGCACAAGGACAGACATACATGACCCAACAAAGCAGCTGTCGGTCATCAGCGAATGTAGACGAGTCGTAGCAAGCTACAAGGACTCCATTACATCGGGTGAAATTTCCCCAAAGGGGATAGACACAGCAGCTTAGAAGGACACATGCCGGTCAACCAATGTGTCCGGAGCAGTAGCGAACTACCAAGGCTCGTTGGATCACAAAGGGGCATTTCCTTGTAAGGAGTGCTACTAAAGTTCACGACTAGGTAATCGAACCCCATACATATCAAGTACGACACACGTACGCATGGCATACCGATATGTATAGATACATCGATGGCATCACAACATAACCATAAACATACAACCTTTATTTAAGAGGCTCGGAAGAGCCACACACATAATATTACACATTAAAGGTCTCACGACCCATAATAGCAGTCATTCAGTTACAAGCCAGCGGAAGAGTTTAAACTGTCTGAGTACAGACAGGGCAACTAGAAGGCACATGCCCTGACTATACTACAGATCCAACGTAGGGCCAGATCGTAGCTGGGACACCAGCTACTCGTCGTCGTCGATGTCTACGAAGAACCCTCCATTAGGGTCATTAGCAACCTCTGCAACATGTATTAAGCAAACATGAGTACGAAGGTACTCAACAAGACTTTAGGACAACTAACTACTCATGCAAGGTATCAAAACGTATTGTGGGGTTTCATGCGGAAAGCCAGCATTTGACTCATGGCTAGACAATTTGCATTTTTAAAATAATTTTGACAACTTGATTTCTCGCACGTGAGTCCACTAACACCACAACAATACACTATCGTGGAATCATTCCGTCTCCGTACGGAAATGCCGTCCACGACACTCACGCTTATCTTGGCAATTTTACGAGTAGCCATTGAAGTTATCTATGAACAACATATGTCTCCAAGTAGTCCATATCCGCGGACACGACTATTCGAATAGATCATAACCCTGCAGGGGTGTACTTCGTCACACACGCTCTCTCCACTTATCGCCATGTGCACGTCGTGCACCTCGGCAACCTTCAAGCGGAAGCCCAGCGAGGGAGTCGGCCACGACCGTTAACCACACTAGTACCTAGTCCAGGTTTATTGCCTATCTGAGAGTAACCCGTACGGAAGTCCGGCCGGGGTTTCCGCCACGGCCTCAAACGATGTGCGCAGGGTTCCCAAGCCCACCATCCGGGTGCCACTTGGTACACCGTGCCACTGTCTACCGCATCACGGTCCACCTCTCAGGTCAGCACCATGCACGGCCTCCAGCATTACTATAAACACCAGAAACTACTTGCAACTCCTGGACCGAGTACTAAGCGATTAATAGGCCGAGTGGGGTCATATTTTAGGGCCCAGCATGTGGTAGTATCTAGTCTTGGATTACATACACGGAACTCAGTTCCTAAGGACGGTTCCAATGAAACAACCCGCCATGTACTCCTACACAGCCTTTCACCGGTACCTTTACCAAATCAAGTTCAACACACAACCTTTGCTCACCGAACACATTCTCACAATTATGTTCATCTCCCAGATGACAGACCATACACAACTCTAAGCATAGCATGCATAGACGGATAAGGCACATCATAGCTCAAGCAACTATCAGGTATGCTAGGTTGCAAGGTTCGGCTATTTACTGTGACAAGGTTAGGTCATGCAAAGGAAGTGGGTTCAACTAACGTGGCAAAAGCAGTTGAAGCATTTGATCCTAATGCAATAAATAAGTGCAGGAGCAAGAACATGGGAATTATCGGGATGATCAAAAGGGTTGCTTGCCTTGTTGCTCAGAGGAGGAACGATATCCGTCAGACGGATATTCGATGGAATCCGGGGGTGCGGAGCCTACCGAAAAGAATGGTAACATTCAATAACAATCATATGCAATCAAAATGATGCATGAGCATGGCATGAGAATGCAAAGTGATAAGTTATTATTTTCAACATGTATTAGGTTTAGAGTTGATTTGAATCACATTCGAATAGCAATTCAAACGGGGTATTCTCGGATACCGGTTTAATTGATTCAACCTGATGCTTAGATCAACTTGATGTTAGCATGCATGAAATGTCATTTTAATGTACTAATTTGTAACTAGGAAAGTGTGTGATCATGGCAACCATATTGAAATTTGAATATTTTCCAAATTCCATTTATAAAGTGATTATAAGAATTGAATTATTCCTTATTATACATGTTAGGGTTCTGTAACTTTTTCAAACATGGTTGAAAATAACATAATCAGAATCCTTGAATTTTTCTGGTACTTTTTCATATATAAATTATTTTCATTGGAGTTACAGATTAATTTCTATGATTTTTACAAGTTTTAGCAATTTCCTGGAATTATTTCTATACTGATAATTCTCTTTATTGCATCAGACTGATGTCAGCAGGTCAGCCGACCCGTTCAGGTCAAACCTGACAGGGGGGCCCCACTGGTCAGCCTCTCTGCGACTAATCCCGCGCTGACCAGCCCCTAAACTGAGTTGACTTGGCCTTGGGCCCACTGTCAGCGAGAGATTAAGCTCCTAATCTCCTGGATTAGCTTTGCCACGTCGACCCCCACCGGAGCATGGCCGGCGGCGACCACGGGCGCGGCGGAGGGCTCGCTGGAGGAAGCTAGACTGCGCATAGGCCGTCGGTTTTGGGCGCAGAAAGCAGCTACGGGTAGCTGGTGCAACGCCGCATCTAGCAGGGGCATCAGGGGGAAGCTAGGGTCGCCGGGAGGGGCGCCGGCAACGAGCCAAAGCGGCGGCCGAAGCTCGGCCTTCTATGAGAGACGGCTCTAGGGCACGGGGAGGGCAGCTGGGGGGCTCATCATACTCCTGGAGGCTCCAGGAGCTCGAACCCTAGCTCGAGCGCGTGGATCAGACACCACAGCGACGGCGACGACATGACCGGCGGAGAGGAGCTCTCGGCCTTGGTGGGGAATGGGGCTACGATGCACGGAAGAGCGTGGGGCGAGAGGGGAAATGATGACGAGCTCATGGCGGTTCCGATGGTGCTCCTCAGGGGCTCGGGGGTGCGCCGGAGGGAGCGAATCGACGGGAGAGTTCCGGCGGCCGGAGGTGGAAGACGATGGCGTTGGGGGCGATGCAGAGCTCGGGGAAGCTTCGACTTCTGCAGAGAGGACCGGTGCGACGAGGCGGAGCTAACGGCGTGCTCAGCAAGGGGAGGCTAAGGCTAGGGGCACGGGCAGCTCAAGCTTTGCTCGGCTCCAATGGCGGCACGAGGGGGAGGAGAGATCCGAGAGGAAGGGAAGGAACCGACGATGGGAATGGATAGCGGTGGCCTCGGGGAGCTTATCCCCGGTCTTGCTAGCGCGAGGCGGCGGCCAGGCAGGCGCACAGGTGCATGGCCGCGCCGGAGAAGGCGGCGGCCACCTCGTGCTCCTAATGGCGCGAGGGAGGGGACGACTCGGGGAGATGGGCTGGGCCAGGCTAGGCATCAGGTAACCCTTTTTCCATTTCCTTCTGTTTTATTTCTGATTTTATTTCTGACATTGACTTGCTATTTATTTCAGCTCCAAAAAGGTTGTAAAAACTAATTTAAACACACCTGAATATTTGTTATAATATTCTCAACCATTTCCAAAGTTTTCAACATTTTTGAAAATTTATGATTTATGATTTCAAATTTAAAACTTGAAACCAGTAGCTTTTTTGCATTTATTTAAAATGCTTAAAGTGTCAAGAAAATAGTTTTCTCCAATGCTCATTTACTTTCATGATTTATCAGAAAGTTTGAACATTTCTTGAGGCCATTTTGGGTTCATTGATTTTAACTAGTTTGAGATTTTCTTTATTTGAAGTAGTGGCTAGGGTTTTGAGTTTTTTTTCCTTTGCCACTTTCTTGATCTTGTTGGGAAATCTTAGATGCAAATGCAAAGAAGACATGAGCACAAGACTAACTTGCTTAAGGGTTAGGGATGTGACACTACTAAACCTCACACTTAGTCTCCTTCAGAATCTTATTTTCACGCATCCCCAGACCACTAGTCACGCACAAGTCAAAATGATCCTCTCCCTTTCGACTTTGAGCACTCATGCAATGGATGAGAATTAGCAAGATATGTTGGCACTTAGGATGACAAATAGAATAATGACGGGGAAGGAAGACAAAAAGGTGTGAAAGGCTCACATCAATGAGGACAACCATAGGCGAGAGAAAGCCAAATGATAGATATGATGTGAGGAGTAGGGATTTCCATGTAACGGATGCACATATGAGCTAAGGTAAGCTCTCCAATGGAACTAGTGAGGATGCATCCAACTTGTTTGCCCATGAAGACCTAAAGCTCATTTGAGGAGCCTCATCATTGGAATATGCAAACCAAGTTCTATAGTGTAAGGATCCCCGCATAGTTATGGATGAATTATAATATCTATGTAGTACCAATATAGAAATGGAGTACGAGTGTGGATCTGTCAAAAGGAATAGTAGTGTTGCCCCCTTCTCTCTTTTTATTTCTTTTTCTCTTTTATTTTGTGTGTGGCCTCTTTGGCTCTTTCTTTTATCTCTCATTTGTCCTGTTTGGGATCTTTTGTTTTGTCCACTTTCGGATCTGTTCCTCACTTAAGGGCAACACTCTATGTTTTACATGAAAAAACAAAATCATCACACTTTATAAGAAGTACTCAACATAAAGACAAGTGAAAACTATCATGATGTATAGAAATGTATGCCTCTGCCACTGTAGCACGATATGCAATGATACTAGCGCGTCATGTAGCAGTTATGAGTGCAAGGCCCAACTAGCATGCGGCTCCTCGATCAAGCAAAAGCATGTATGACATGAAGATCAAGTCATGAGATGGTGGATGTTGCATGGGAATGTATCTCGGAAAGGCTATGGAAATGCCTTAGTAGGTAGATATGGTGGTTGTTTTGAGGAAAGCTATAATACAAGTACCCCGAGGAGGAGAGTTTGGGGGTTTGGTTATCCTTGCGCATCCTCGACTCATGGTAACGTGATGATACTATATATATTCCAACCCCTATAGAGGTTAGCGATCAATTTAGTAGCTAGAGTTCCAACTAATTTTAGTTTTTGAAAAACACACAGATTTCCCAAAATACGACACCTATCAATAATAGGCTCAAGCTCTTGGCACCAATAGTCCAAACATTACTCAAATCAATACCTCAAAACTATTGCAAGTTACTACTATACTCAAATGGCAACCTCAGTTACCTACTCATGCAAGACACACAACTCAGTGCAACAAGCCAACTCTCTAAACAAGATAAGCATGATAACTCAAGAGATTTCCAAAATCAACCTAAATAAAAGCTCTTAAAAAGATAAGGTAAGGTAAAAAATCCTTAAGCATTAACGAACTATGTGTACGGTAAACAATCCTTCCAACAATGATCACAAGCACCGTTGTTTTCTCCCTCGTGGCAACAAGCACATCCACTAGTCTCATGTTTATGTCACTCAAGCTAGACATTGAGGGGCCTAAACCCACAATCATGCATAACGCTCCCTCATGGGGTTACAATCTACTACTTGGCCAAGGCAATAAAAAGCAATTGAGAACATGCATGAATCACTAAGGAACATAATAATAAAGGATAATCAAATATATATAACTCATAACAATTTGAAGATATTCTCATAATCCATCGGATCCCAACAAACCGAGCATAGCAATAGCAAGAGAATTACATAGATGCCTTGATCATGTAGGGCAGCTCACAAGGACTAACCATTAAAGCACGAGATTGGAGAGAAGGCATCACATAACCACTGGTCATGGACTCATGGTCCAAGGAGGTCTACTCACGGCACGTCCTGTAAGCGTCCATTGTGGTGGAGAAGCTCCCAGAGGTCAATCCTCCCTCCGGCAGGGTGCCGGGAAGAGGACTCCTGACGCTCCCGATCTTGGAGGCGTTGTAGCGGCGGACGATAGTGAAATTCGCGATTCCAGAAAGTCTGCGAGGGTTTCCTCTCAGGACTCTAAATATAGGCCAAAGGTGGGCACCGGAGGAGGTGGGACACACCCAGGCGACCTCCTGGCACGACCTAGGGCCTGGCCGTGCTAGCATGTCGCCTGGGAGGCTCCTGCCCCGCCTATGGCCCTCCTTCGGTGATGCGGAAGCTTCTGTTTCGCTGATTTTTATATAGTTTTTCTTGATTTTTTCAGGCTTAAAAAAATTGGGTAAAAGCCCCTAAAAAATAGACATCAGCACATATAAACTGGCACTGGGTGCACTAAGTTAGTAGGTTAGTCCATGTATGTGTAAATTGATATAAAAGTGTAGCAAAACATATAACAATGTCACCCAAAAGATCATGGAACAGGCAGAAATTATAGATACGTTTGGGACATATCAACATCCCCAAGCTTAATTTCTACTCTTCCTTGAGTAGATAAATGATAACACAATAATTTCTATCGTGACATGCTAAAACACATATAAGAACTTCAAAGTAAAGCAAGTGATATATGCAATTCAAGTCAAGACAATAACAAGCAAGAGTCTATATCTAGTATTGAATTTAGCAAAGTAAGAACATAAAGGTGAAAGAGCTCTCGCTGTCCGTGACTCGAATGTCTCCAAATGGTGTTTGCGTGCAAGAAGTTGGAGATGGGTTGAGATTATAAAATATATTTTTAATTTAGAACTCAATCTACTAAACCTCACACTTAGTTTCCTTTGGAATCTTATTTTCACGCATCCCCAGACCATTAGTCACGCACAAGTCAAAATGATCCTCTCCCATTCTACTTTGAGCACTCATGCAATGGATGAGAATAAGCAAGATATGTTGGCACTTAGGATGGCAAATAGAATAATGACGGGGAAGGAAGACAAAAAGGTGTGAAAGGCTCACATCAATGAGGACAACCATAGGCGAGAGAAAGCCAAATGATAGATATGATGTGAGGAGTAGGGATTGCCATGTAACGAATGCACATATGAGCTAAGGTAAGCTCTCCAATGGAACTAGTGAGGATGCATCCAACTTGTTTTCCCATGAAGACCTAAAGCTCATTTGAGGAGGCTCATCATTGGAATATGCAAACCAAGTTCTATAGTGTAAGGATCCCCGCATAGTTATGGATGAATTATAATATCTATGTAGTACCAATATAGAAATGGAGTACGAGTGTGGATCTATGAAAAGGAATAGTAGTGTTGCCCCCTTCTCTCTTTTTATTTCTTTTTCTCTTTTATTTTGTGTGTGGCCTCTTTGGCTCTTTCTTTTATCTCTCATTTGTCCTCTTTGGGATCTTTTGTTTTGTCCACTTTGGGATCTGTTCCTCACTTAAGGGCAACACCCTATGTTTTACATGAAAAAAGAAAATCATCACACTTTATAAGAAGTACTCAACATAAAGACAAGTGAAAACTATCATGATGTATACAAATGTATGCCTCTGCCACTGTAGCACGATATGCAATGATACTAGCGAGTCATGTAGCAGTAATCAGTGCAAGGCCCAACTAGGATGCGGCTCCTCGATCAACCAAAAGCATGTATGACATGAAGATCAAGTCATGAGATGGTGGATGTTGCATGGCAATGTATCTCGGAAAGGCTATGGAAATGCCTTAGTAGGTAGGTATGGTGGTTGTTTTGAGGAAAGATATAATGAGGCTTATGTATGACAGAGCGTATCATGTCATGGGTTTGGATGCACCGGCGTAGTGTGCACCAACTCCCAATGCGAGAAAGGGGAACGCACGGTACCGAAGAGGCTAGCAAAATATGGATGGTGGAAGTGCCAACAATTGAATACTCTGTCCCCAACATACTCACATTACTCTGAAGAACTCATACACTTATTATTGGTAACTCTCTATCTAGTTAGGAAATTCACAAAGATACAAGTACCCCGAGGAGGAGAGTTTGGGGGTTTGGTTATCCTTGCGCATCCTCGACTCATGGTAACGTGATGGTACTATATATATTCCAACCCCTCTAGAGGTTAGCGATCAATTTAGTAGCTAGAGTTCCAACTAATTTTAGTTTTTGAAAAACACACAGATTTCCCAAAATACGACACCTATCAATAATAGGCTCAAGCTCTTGGCACCAATAGTCCAAACATTACTCAAATCAATACCTCAAAACTATTGCAAGTTACTACTATACTCAAATAGCAACCTCAGTTACCTACTCATGCAAGACACACAAATCAGTGCAACAAGCCAACTCTCTAAACAAGATAAGCATGACAACTCAAGAGATTTCCAAAATCAACCTAAATAAAAGCTCTTAAAAAGATAAGGTAAGGTAAAAAATCCTTAAGCATTAACGAACTATGCGTAAGGTAAACAATCCTTGCAACCATGATCACAAGCACCGTTGTTTTCTCCCTCGTGGCAACAAGCACATCCACTAGTCTCATGTTTATGTCACTCAAGCTAGACATCGAGGGGCCTGAACCCACAATCTTGGATAACGCTCCCTCATGGGGTTACAATCTACTACTTGGCCAAGGCAATAAAAAGCAACGGAGAACATGCATGAATCACTAAGGAACATAATAATAAAGGATAATCAAATATATATAACTCATAATAATCTGAACATAATCTCATGATCCACCGGATCCCAACAAATCGAGCGTAGCAATAACAAGATAATTACATAGATGCCTTGATAATGTAGGGCAGCTTACAAGGACTAACCATTAAAGCACGAGATTGGAGACAAGACATCACATAGCTACTGGTCATGGACTCATGGTCCAAGGAAGACTACTCACGGCACGTCCGAGAAACGTCCATGGCGGTGGAGAAGCTCCCAGAGGTCAATGCTCCCTCCGGCAGGGTGCCGGGAAGAGGTCTACTGACGCTCCTGATCTTGGAAGCGCTGCGTCGGCGGAACGATGGAGAAATTCGCATTTCCAGGAAGTCTACGAGGGTTTTTTCTCAGGACGCTAAATATAGGCCAAAGGAGGGCATCGGAGGTGGTGGGACCCACCCACGCGACCTCCTAGTGTGGCCTAGGGCCTGGCCACGCCAGCACGCCGCCTGGGAGGCTCCTGCCCCGCCTATGGCCCTCCTTCGGTGATGCGGAAGCTTGTGTTTCGCTGATTTTTTATATATTTTTTCTGAATTTTTTCGGGCTTCCGAAAATTGGATAAAAGCCCCTGCAAAGTATACATCAGCAGACACAAACTGGCACTGGGTGCACTAAGTTAGTAGATTAGTCCAAATATGTGTAAAATGATATAAAAGTGTAGCAAAACATATAACAATGTCACCCAAAAGATCATGGAACAAGTAGAAATTATAGATACGTTTGGGATGTATCAGTTCCTCCATCTCATCGTCCAAATCTCGAGCATCATGAAAGTCTTGCACCATGTCTTCGATCCCGGTACCATGCTCGTCGGTGCGACGACGAACCACCTCAGCTTTGGTGCATTGTATAGACTCACCACTACATGTCCACACCGTATAATTAGGCTTAAAACCCCTCCTCTGCACACTACTGGAAAATAGACGGAACAGAAGAGGGGGGAGGCATACGGCGAAGAAGAGCGGGGCGGCTGACGGCAAAGAAGAGGGGGTAGGCAGACGGCAAAGCCTCCGTTAGCCCCTAATGGAGCCAAAGCCTGTCGGCTGCCGTCTCGACCACTTTGCCGACTGCTCCTACGAAAAAGCTGACGGCAAAGCTCTTTGCCGCCCGCTTTGGGGAGACAGACGGCAAAGAAGCTACAATGCTGTCGTAGGCTGACGCAGAAATTTTGCCGGCTGTGAGATTCTTTGCCGTCTGTGATATTCTCTTTGCCGTCCGGGATTTACTCTTTGCCGTCTGTGATGGCAGACGGCAAAGAAGCTAATTCGTGTAGTGGCAGGTGTTTAGTCATTTCAGCCTCCGACCTCTTTTTACAGTTTTCGCACCAGGACAAGGGCACCAGTTTGTTTCCTGGCCATTTGCAAATGCGGCTTGCACAAACTCCTTGGTTTTTAGAAACCATTCTTTGGTCATCTCTTTCTGACGAGGGTGACCGGAGTACATCCACGCACGATCACTCATCTTGCCTAGTCGAACGCAGGGGCAGAGCTTGTTGAACACCAGACTGTCGCATCAACGAAAACAACTGCACATTATTATTTTTATATCAACCTAACTAAATATTTACAACATGATGCCACCGCCAAGTTGTAAATAAACAACTCACACTGCTCGTTTCGTCCACACGGAGGCACCCCTACCCGAAATATATGTCATTCAGGGTTCCATCAACGTCGAGGAACCCCTAACCTATATAGATGTCATTTAAGGTTGCATCGATGCTGAGGAACCCCCTAACTTGCTCGTCCCCGGTACCCTCAGGTATGGCGATGCACAGTCGAAGGGTCAGCACGCCATCCCTTCCGGTTCCGGAAACCTATACTCTCTTCCTCTCCTCTCCTCTCCGAGCATTCTCCTGGCGAGGTCCGCCGTCGGCGGCCTCTGGAAAGCCGAAGAGCACCTTCTTAGTTAACAGGTGGCCGAAGAGATGTTCGGGGTCGGGGGTTGGGGGTCAGTGGCGTCGGGGTTGGAGTTTCGTGCGGGGGTGTCGGGATGTCGTGTCGGGGCGTCGTCTCGGTGTGTCGGGACATTGTGTTGGGGTGTCAGGGTGTCATTTTCTTCTTCCTCCTCTTATTTTTTCCCTCTTCTTCCTTTACTTCTTCTTCCCCTTTTTCCTTTTCTTCCTTTTCTTCTTCTTCTTCTTCTTCTTCTTCTTCTTCTTCTTCTTCTTTCTTCTTTTCCTTTTCCTCTTCTTCTTCTTCTTCTTCTTCTTCTTCTTCTTCTTCTTCTTCCTTCTTTTCCTTTTTCCTCTTCTTTCTTCTTCTCCTCTCTCCTCTTCTTCTTCTTCTTCTTCTTCTTCTTCTTCTTCTTCTTCTTCTTCTCCTCCTCCTCCTCCTCCTCCTCCTCCTCCTCCTCCTCCTCCTCCTCTTCTTCTGCTTCTTCTTCTTCCCTCATCTACTTATTCTTCTTTTCTTCTTCATTTTTTTTGACTTATTTTAATCATGACTAAGTAACTAAACCTAGCACTAAACCTATCACTAAACATATATAACACTACACAGCAAAAAAACACAATCTACCACTAATTAACTAAAAAAGAATCTACCATTAATTAACAAAACATAATATACCACTAGTTACAAAAACAACAAAAAACAACAAAAAAAGAACAAATAATCTAGCACTAATTAACTAAACCTAGCGCTAAATCTACTAATTAACTGAAACTACCAACTAAACTATCACTAAACCTACTAATTAACTAACCTACCAACTAAAATTTACCACTAAATCTATGAATTAGAAAAAGGAAAAAAAATCACCTTGCACACGCACTGGGCGGTCGGGGCGGTGGGGGGCCATGGCGGTGGGGGTCGGGCTGGTGGGGCGTTGGGGCCGACACGGGCGCCGACTGCAAGGAGGGGCACCGGCTGCGGGGTGGGGTGCCGGCTGTGGGGAGGGGCACCGGTGCAGGTAGAGGGATGGGCGAGGGGTGGCCAGTGCGAGGGAGCTTCGGTGGCTGGCGGCGCGGGCTGGGAGCGAGGGGGAGGGAGAGAGATAGAGAGTGGGGTGGCGTGGTGGGTGGGATAGCCGACTGTTAGGGTGATAGGGGAGAGAGGAGAGAGATAGGGGCCTAACGGTGACCGTTAGGGTAGGTGGCCTTTGCCGTCTGCGACGGACGACAAAGAGGGGGTGGGGGTGCGGCAGCTGTTAGGCCGTATCTTTGTCGTGTGCCTGCTCCCTCTTTGCCATCGGCTGGTGAATGACAAAATGGGAGGGTGGGGTCTGAGCCCTTTGCCGTTTGCCTTGCCCTTCTTTGCTATCTGTTGGCATACGTGAAAGGGTTGACTAATGGCAAAAAGGCCCTTTGCCATCAGTTTTCTGGAAGCTGACAGCAAAGAGTGTCTTTGCCATCACCTAGTCAGACGACAAAGAACGGGATGATGGCAAATTCTCCGATTCCAGTAGTGTGTCTTGTATATTTTTGGCCCAGAAATTCTTAAATATTCCAATATTTCTTTTGTAAAACTTCAAGTCATTTGGAGCAAGTTGATTTTTCTACCTTTTTCTCGGTTTCCCGGTCCAGAATTCTAGTTTCCAGATATTTCCCTCTTAGTGATGTACCTTGCATATTTAAAGAGAAAGGCATAATAATTTTATGATAATAATGGGTAGTGGATATGATCAACACAAATATCAATAATAATTCATGATGGAAAATGAGTGTATCAAGTCCCCAAGCTTAGACATTTCTTATCCTCAAGCGAAAGCCGAGCTCGAAAATAATGACCACATGATTTGAGAGAGAGGTGTCGATAAAAACAGAATACGAGCATGAGAGCATCATGAATATTTACATATCAACAAGTATTTTATCATTTAACCTCTCATAAATAAGTAACAATCCTTTCACAACTCTTGGAGCATGAAGCTTAAATTTTATTCAAAATCAAGAAACTATGTTCTGAGTCATTGGGGCAATAATAATTCATCATAATCCAGAGAGAGTCTATGTAAAGGCTTTATTTTTGGCAAGTTCACATACTCAACTACCATTTATTCTTCTATGGTTACTCACACTCAAGGCATATTTTTGGAGCTCTTGTTTTTGTACGTCACATAGGAAGATAGGGGCTTAAGTGATTTGCCACCCTACTTATTTATCTCAAGGATAATGTCAACAATAATAAATCATAATCATATACATCCACTAGGATATATGAATCTGAATATTTCCTCAACACATGATGCTTGTCAATATATAATTATTGGGTTGAAAGAGGAATAAACTTTAAGGACTCACACACAGAGTTAAACTCGTGAAAGTAAAATATAGGCCCTACGCAGAGGGAAGCAGAGGTTGTCATGCACTTTTAATTTGTTGGATGTGGGAACTCTTAATCCAAGGGAATGCCACTTTATATTGTCCCTTAGGATAGCAAACTTTATTATGCACTATATCGCTTTTATTTCTTTGCCATCACAAGATCGTCCAAAACTTATTTTCCCTTGCAATAAAAGATCATACAAGTTTAGGAGCAATTTTTATTGCTTGGTGCACCAATAATAACTTACCTGAAGGATCTTACTCAATCCATAGGTAGGTATTTTGGACTCTCTTGGCAAGAAACTGTGTTTCAGGGTTATGGATGCACAAGTATTATCTATACTTGGTGCGGAATTTTTGGGCTAGCAAAGGATCTAAGGCAAGCACCACATGTTGAGGGATCCAAGACCATATAACTTCTATGTGAATATACACTACCATGATCATTGCATTGTCTCCCATGTCCAACATCAACACTTGATCATTATGTAATATTTAATGAAGGCTCACAATTGTAAAAGCTGTCCAGGGTAGTGTATTTATATGGGAGTCTCCTCTCCTCTATTATAATCTTTCTTAGATTGCAACAATGACTAATACTATGTTTGTTTACTATCATCAACTTGTATCACTTTTAACATTTTTGTATAATGTCATTACTTCTCGTGGGATGAGCATATGATCTCTATCTTTCCTTTTATTGACATGCTATGATGATGGGTGCCCATGGGTAAACCACAAAAACTCAACTAATCTTTGTTATATCTCGCATACTCGACTACGAGGATAGGTGGAACTAAGAGCAAAAATCCTAAGCAAAGCAAGTGTGAAATTTATTTCTCTAAATCATGAACAACTGCGGATTGAACTAAAATAGATAGTAATGATGGCAGTGATGGTGATACGATACCGGGGCACCTCCCCCAAGCTTGTAACGAGCCAAGTATGGTGCCAATACACAAGTACTCAAGCGTCATTCTCACGTGATGGTAGTGGTGTAGCATCATTCTTATTCTCCGACTTACGTTGGAGGATAAAATTCTCCTCCCTCAAGTCACTGTTCTCTTGCTCGAGCTTCAGTATCTTTTTGCATAATGCCATCTTGCTTTCCTGCAGAAAACGTGACGGGATAAATTGATCCTTAGATTCATTTACCCTATTTGGTAGATTGGCCTTCTTAAATTCCACATGCATATCTTCGGGTTGAGGTAGTGGAACTTCGTCTTCATCTGAGCTGGCTTCCTTTGTTTTCTCCAATTCATTTTCCTCCTCTTCATCAGTGGGCCAAAGATAGGGATAGATGTCCCAAAGATCTTTTGGTTGGAAATATAGTGCATGATGTAGCTCTCTCCATACGAATCTTGAGACAACCTATTCTCACGCATCCGAGAAAACAACTCGAAACAAAAACATAAGAGAAACTTGTGATGCGGTGATCAAAACACCCGGGAGTATATATAATGAATTTTTTCACGTCAAAATACATGCTCAGGAAGAATTCGGAGTTTGGGAAGCGCACGAGGGCCCCACAAGCTATCAGGGCATGGCCAGGGGGCACCCTGTTAGCTTGTGCCTCCCTCGCGGGCCCCGAGGACTCTGTTTTATTTTTATATTTTTTTCTAAAATACTAAAACCAAACAAAATAATGTTATTTTCAGAATTTTTGGAGTCGGTTCACTTACTGTAGCACGTACCTTCCCCTTTTTAGGTTTCTAGAGTGTTTCGGAAGGCTTCCTTTATGTCTTTCTCCGGTGTTATGACATGCATGACATTAGTTTCCTCATCAATGGGTGTACCTGAAATATAATGCTTGATTCTTTACCCATTAACCACTCTTGGGTTTTACCTTTGTAGTTATTGATTTTTATAGCACCGGAGCGATAGACCTCCTCGATAACATAAGGTCCTTCCCATTTGGAGAGGAGCTTCCCTGCAAACAATCTAAAATTAGAATTGTACAAAAGCACCAAGTCTCCTACATTGAATTCTCGTTTTGGAATTCTTTTTTCATTCCATATTTGAACATTTTCCTTAAACAACTTAGCATTTTCATTAGCTTGTGTCCTCCATTCATCCGGTGAGCTAATATCGCATAACCTTTTCTTATCGGCAAGGTTAAAATCATAGTTAAGTTCTTTAATTGCCCAATAAGCTTTATGTTGTAACTCAAGAGGTAAATGACAAGATTTTCCATAGACCATTTTTTATGGTGACATCCCCATGGGATTCTTATATGCGGTCCTATAAGCCCACAAAGCATCATCAAGTTTCTTAGACAAGTTATTTCTGGACCTATTGCAGTCTGTTGCAAAATGAATTTTATTTCACGATTGCTTAGTTCAACTTGGCCACTAGACTAAGGATGATAAGGTGATGCAACCCTATAGTTAACATCATACTTAGCTAGTAGTTTATAGTAAGCACCATGAATAAAATGTGAACCACCATCAGTCATTGAATTTCTAGGGACACCAAACCTCGAAAAGATAATATATTTAAGCATTTTAATAGAAGTGTTATGGTCAACACTACTAGTTCGAATAGCTTCTACCCATTTAGTAACGTAATCAACAACAACTAAAATATGAGTAGATCCATTCGAAGACAGAAAAGGTCAAATAAAGTCAAAACCCCACACATCAAATGGTTCCATAGCAACTGAATAGTTCATAGGCATTTTACTCATGTTTACCAATATTACCTACTCTTTGGCATTCTGTCACTAGCATGATGTGCACCATAGGCCTCGGGATGACACTTCCTTAGAATTTGTTCCTCCCCGTGCTCAAGTATGCAACACCTAATAACACCATCTACTCCTCTTTATAAAGATGTGGGTCATCCCAAAAGTAATGTCATAAATCATAGAATAATTTTTTCTTTTGTTGATTGGTGAAACTTGGTTGAATATATTTAGCAACAATGTAATTGTCATATTCCTCATATCAAGGCGTACTACATGAAGTGTTCATCACAACAAGTTGCTCATCAGGAAAATTATAATCAATAAGTACTGGGTCATTAAGAACATTTTCCATCCTAGACAAGTTATCTTCTACAGGGTTATCAGCTCCCTTCCTATCAACAGTATGCAAATAAAATTGTTGGAGTAGTAACACCCATCTAATAAGTCTAGGTTTATCATCTTTTTTTCCAGAGGTACTTAATAGCAGCATGATCAGTGTGAATAGTTACTTTAGAATCAACAATATAAGATCTAAAATTATCACATACAAACACAACTTCTAAAAATTCCTGTTTAGTAGGAGCATAATTTATTTGAGAATTGTCTAGGGTCTTATTAGCATAATGAATAACATTCAATTTCTTGTCTACTCTTTGCCCTAGAACAACACCAAACACATAATCACTAGCATCACACATAATTTCAAATGGTAGGTTCCAATCAGGTGGTTGAACAATAGGTGCAGAAATTAAGGCTTTCTTAAGTATTTCAAAGGCTTCTACACAATCGCCATAAAAAACAAAAGGTACATCTTTTTGGACAAGATTAGTTAATGGCCTAGAAATCTTTGAGAAATCTTTAATGAAACGCCTATAGAACTTAGCATGACCAAGGTAACATATTATACCTTTGATATCTCTTGGGAAGGTATTTTCTCTATCGCACCAACTTTGGCCTTATCCACCTCAATACCACGTTGAGAAATTTTATGCCCAAGCACTATACCTTCATTCACCATAAAGTGGCACTTCTCCCAATTCAAGAAAAGATTAGTTTCTTCAGATCTCTACAAAACTCGATCAAGGCTGCTCAAGCAATCCTCAAAGGAAGTCCCATAAATGGAGGAATCATCGATGAAGACCTCAACAATCTTTTCACAAAAGTTAGAGAATATAGCAGTCATACATCTTTGAAAGGTAGCACGTGCATTGCATAGACCAAAAGGCATACACCTATAACCATAAGTTCCAAAGGGGCAAGTAATGGTAGTTTTCTCTTAGTAGTGTTTTGACACATGTATTTGAGAGAATCCAGAGTAACCATCAAGAATACAAAAGTATGTGTGCTTAGATAATCTTTCACTACTGGAATTCAGTTATTTGTCATCTGCCAGATCTTTGCCATCTGCTGGCTGATGGCAAAGAGTGTCTTTGCCGTCAGCTTCCACAAAGCGGACGACAAAGAACTGGCTGATGCCATAAAACGTGTTTGCCATCAGTCACTTCTTTGCCATCAGCCGCAGACGGCAAAAAGCCGCACAACAGATGGTAAAGCTACACGTGGGGCCCACCTGACTGCGGGGATGTTAGGTCAAACTGGAATCTCTTCTTTGCCGTCTGCCGTAGACGGTAAAGAGCAGCCAACAGACGACAAAGAGCTAACGTTTGTAATGGCTCTTTGCCCCAACCCCGGCCCCTCTCTCTCAATCACTCACACACGCTCCACCCGCTCTTCCACTCCTCTCCCCGACGGCCACCGCCGGCACCACGGTCGCCGCCCCATCGGCCTTTGTCGCGCAGCCGCCCCACCGCCCCCGGTGCCCCACAGGCCCGGCGGTGCCGCCCCACTACCCCCCCCCCCCCCCCCCGCCGCCCCAACGCCCCCAACGCCGCCCGCGGCGCCCGACAGCCCCCAACGCGCCCACGATGCCCCAGCTGCCCCGCCGGTGACCCCCCACGCAATTTGTATGGTTAGATTAGTTTTTCCTTATTTTTATTTATGTTAAATTAGTTAGGTTAGTTTTTTAGCTTATTAGGATTAGGTTAGTTAGTTAGCTTGTTAAATTAGTTAGGTTAGTTACTTAGCTTTGTTAGTTAGGTTAATTAGTTAGTTAGCTTAATAGAAAGAAGAGGAAGAAGAAGAAGAAGAGGAGGAGGAGAAGAGGAGGAGGAGGAGAGGAGGAGAAGAATAAGAAGAAGAAGAAGAAGAAGAAGAAGAAGAAAAAGAAGAAGAAGAAGAAGAAGAAGAAGAAGAAGAGGAGGAGGAGAAGAAAAAAAGAAGAAGGCGAAGAAGAAAAGAAGAAGGGAAGAAGAAGAGAATAAAAGAGGAAGAGAAGAAGAAGAAAAGAAGAATAGAAGAAGAAAAAATAAGAAGGAGAAGAAGAGAAAAAAGAAGAAAAGAAAAATAAGTAGAAGAAGAGGATAAAGAAAAATAGACATATAAATAAGAGGAAGAAGAAGAAGAGGAGGAAGAAGAGGATAAGAGGAGGAGGAGGAGGAGAAGAAGAGGAGAATAGGAGAGGAAATAGGAAAAATGAAGAGAAGGAAGAAGAAGAAGAAGAGAAGAAGAAGGAGAAGGAGGAGGAGGAGGATAAGGAGCCCTCCTTCTTCTCCTTCTTCTTCTCCTGCTTCTCTCCTCCCGCTTCTCCTTCTTCTTCTCCTTCTTCTTCTCTTATTCTTCTCCTCCTCCTCCTTCTCATTCTCATCCTCCTCCTTCTTCTTCTCTTCTTGCTTCTTGTTAGGTCGTATATTTTTTGATTTTATTAATGATCACAAAATATTTGTGCTGATCGGGTGGATTTACATGTGACAGTTGTCTCGTCGCTGTGAGGTCTATTGTGCGAAGACCTTCCCGTGCATTCTACGAGCGCCGCCCCTGCATTCGTGGGTCAGTACAAATGGCATATCCTCCTCGCCCCTTCATTTACTGTGGGTCGGTTTTCGGATGAAACTTGCTAGATGTAGGTAATTAAATTAATTAATCAGTATGCGTGACCAGTATGCGTCTCCCGTTCGAAAGGGTTACAGTTATAAATATGCATGCATTTGCTTATATTTATAACCGTGATTCTTCCGAATTGTCCAACGTTATCCATGGAAAACCCGAGTATGTGTAGATTGGGTTCGTTTTCCCATATGCTTTGTTACGGATCCGATGCATAATTTCGTTAGTGCCTCCCTATTGTTCTCCGGATACACATCCTCTCTGTTGATTGCGGAGACTTGTATCAGGAGAACAGCGGGGAGGTGCTGCCGAAAATTTGCGTTGGATCCGGAGCAGAGCATGGGAAAACGAACCCAATCTACACATACTCGGGTGGGATTAGGGCCTATCTTTACCTATTAGCGTGTAGGTTGCTTGGACGTAATAAAAATGGCAATCTTGATTAAATGATGAATATATATGCTAAATTATATATAAATATATTCTTGTGTGTTTAGTAGCTAGGCAAGATGATTGATCGTGCGTGGATGTACACCAGTCACCCTAGTCAGAAAGAGATGACGAGAGACTGGTTTCTAAAAACCAAGGAATTTGTGAAAGCCACATTTGCAAATGGCCAGGAAAGAAACTATTGCCCCTGTCCTGGATACGACAACTATAAAAAGACGATAGAGGTTGTAATGATTAAACACCTGCAGAGGAGGGGTTTCAAGCCGAATTATACGGTGTGGACATTTCATGGTGAGTCTATACAACACACCAGAGCTGAGGTGGTCCGTCGTCACACTGACGAGCATGGTACCGGGATTGAAGACATGGTGCAAGACTTTGATGATGCTCGGGATTCGGAAGATGAGATGGAGGAATCTGCAAAGGCCTTCTATGAGATGTTGGAGTCTTCAAAACGTCCTCTCCATGAGAACACTGAGCTTCATTAGCTGGATGCAATTGCACAAGTAATGGATGTGAAGGCTCAGTTCAACTTGGGAAGAGAATGCTACGACGCGATGATGACACTATTTCGACGCTTCCTACCCAAAGGCCATGTCATGCCTGCAAACCTGTACCAGTCGGACAAAATACTTCGTGTACTTAAGATGCCCTATGAGAAGATAGATGCATGTGAGAAAGGATGTGTCTTATTTAGGAAGGAGTATGCACACTTGGACTATTCTCCCAATTGCGAGTCTTGCAGTAATCTTGTGGTAGACAACGGTATGGGTGAGAAGAGGCAGACCAAAATCACAGTTAGTGTTCTTCAGTATATGCCAATTGTACCAAGGCTTCAATGTCTTTTCATGGTCCAAGAGACAACCAGACAGATGACATGGCACAAATTGGGCAAAAGAACCGAACTAGATACATATGGGAATAAGATGGAGGTACACACATCCGATGGGGAAGCGTGGAAACATTTTGATGGATTGCATCCGGATAAAGTGGCAGATCCAAGGAATCCTCGAGTCTGCACCGCCACGGATGGTTTTAATCCCTTCGGCATGATGGCAAACCAATACAATTGTTGGCCTGTATTTGTCATTCCACTCAATCCCCCCGGGAAGATTACGCAAAGAAAGAACATATTTCTGACATTGATAATTCCAGGGCCCAATTATCCGGGAAATAATATGAGTGTGTACCTGCAACCACTTAAATATGAATTGGGAGAAGCTTGGGATAATGGGGTCAAGACATACGATGCGGTTAGAAAACAAAACTTCAAAATGCATGTGTGGTACATGTACTCTATGCATGACTTGCCAGCGTATGCGCTATTCTCTGGATGGTGTGCGCATGGAAGGTTCCCGTGCCCCCAATGCAAGACAGCTCTTCAGTTTCATTGGTTGCAGGAGGGTCGGAAGTATTCTTGCTTTGACTTACGTAGACAGTTCCTGGATCCTGACTATCAGTTCAGAAAAGACAAGAAGAACTTTACCAAAGGTAAAGTTGTCAAAAACTTGGCACCACCTGCGTTGACAGGCCAACAGATCCTAGATCAGTTAAACGCCCTCGAGCCTGATCTAGAGCGTCTAGGGTATTTCAAGGGGTATAATTCAAAACACGCCTGGACTCACAAGCCATGCTTCTCGGATCTGCCTTACTTCAGATACCTCCTTCTTCCACACAATATCGACATGATGCACACTGAAACGAATATCGGAGAGGCTATTTTTGGTACATTGTTCGACATAGATGGGAAGACAAAGGATAATAATAAGGATAGAGTCGATCAAGAGACACTATGTGACACACCGTTACAAAACATGCGAGAAGGCAAAGGAAAGCAGAAAGGGTCGAAGCCAAAGTCCTGGTTCAATCTTGGAAGGCCAGCTATGAGCGAAATTATCTTGTGGGTCAAAATGCACTTGATGTTCCCCGATGGGTATGCAGCGAATCTAAAGAGGGGAGCGAGTCTTGAAAAATTAGAAATCTTTGGTCTCAAGAGTCATGATTGCCACATATGGGTAGAGAGGGTAATGCCGGTGATGTTACGTGGCTTTATTCCTGAGGATGAATGGCTAGTACTGGCGGAGCTGAGCTATTTCTTCCGTGTTCTTTGTGCGAAATAATAGTCACCTAGCGTGGTAGATGACATGGAGGAGTTTGCACGAGAGTTGTTGTGCAAGTTAGAGAAGATCTTTTCGCCGGGCTTCTTTAATCCAATGCAGCATTTGATTTTACATCTATCGACTGAGGCAAGATTGGGTGGGCCCATGCAAAATCGTTGGTGCTATGCAACTGAGAGGATGCACAAGACGCTTCGAGCTAAATGTAAAAATAAGCGTAGAATTGAAGCATCGATGGCTGAGGCATTCATTACTTAGGAGGTGGCAAACTTTGTGACAGCACATTACGAAGCCAGAAATCATCATTTGCATAATCCGAAACCTTGACACAATGATGCGGACCCTAAAAAACGTGGGTCCAACCTCAACCTATTCAAAGGGAAGCTCGCACCAGTCGGTGATTCGAAACCAATAACGTTGGATGTCGAAGAATGGCGAAACATTTTGTTGTATATCTTCAACAATCTAATAGAAGTGCGACCGTACATCGAGTCAGTTCTCGGCACATTTTCCCGTAACGATTGGTGCTCTTATTCCCGGATATTTCATACAGCCGATACGTCGCCAAATTCTCGGATGGAGCAGTGATTCAAAATGATTCCGTTAAAGAGTATGAGCTTCTGGCAAAGACAGGAGGCGGCTATCCCGGTTTCATCTCTTGGTTCAAACAAACGGTAATTACCAATAATGGACCATTTCATTTCTTGGTCTAACTTGCGGCTAATGCAAAAATCGTTTCGTATTAAACTTGTAGGCTAACTGAGAGTGTATGGACGCCAAATTGAGACAAGCCGCTAATGGTTTTGACTATAATGTCCGTTCATTTGAGAAATACAACATCAACGGGTATCTCTTTCGTACCTTTGGCAAAGAGCTATCTATGCCCGACCAGACATCTACAAATTGTGTTGTCTCTGCTATTGGTGAAGGTGTTATCGAGTATTATAGAAGAGTTGAAGCAATTTATGAACTTCAATTCTATGGTGAAAACCCACCGAACGTTGTAGTCTTCAAATGTTATTGGTTCCAGCCGAAGGAGACTAGAAGGACTCATGAACATATAGGAGTATTCGAAATCAATCGAAACACCCAATTAGATGTTCCCGATGTCTATATTATGGCTCAACAGGCGACCCAAGTTTTCTATCTACGGTGGGCATGCCAAACTGATAAGAATCTGGAAGGTTGGTATGTTGTTTATGAAGTGCTGCTACGTGTTAGACCACCTCTCCCAAATGAATAGGATTATGAACCTCACATTAACCCAGACACATATGATGTAGAATTCTTCCAAGAAACACGTCTTTCCAAGAAACATTTCAAGAACCGCCGTGCTTCACCCCAGAACTTGGTAGTAGACAGGGACAATGAATCCGACTTCACCCCTGAGCCGGAACCAGCAGAGCTGGAACTAGAAGAGGTTACAGATGCAGATGACCTATCAATGCTTGACCAATTACAGAAAGGCCTTCCACAACTTCATGCCGTTGAACCTCATGAGCACGTCATTCATGAAGACATGCATGATACTTATGATGATGATGCATTTATTGATGATGATTATTAGTTTGTAAGATTCCCAACTTTAATTATATATGTACATATTATTATTCATCTTAGTTATTCAATTTTTTATATTGTACTAATTTATTTTAATCTTTATCATAGCAGGTCAGCAGGTGTTGAAATATGGTGGACGCGGGTCCAGATCGCTCGACGGGTTCTTCTTCGGCGACCCGCATGAGAGGTCGTACTTCCATTCCACCCCTATCTCTCCGTAGAGCCTTGGCAGACAGTCTGACGACACCACGCGTGGGTGCTTCTTCGTCGGTGGCATTGCCCACTGGGAGAGGTGCTCGTCGGGTAGGGAAGAAGGGGAAGGGTACATGGAGAGGTGGTGGCCGTAGAAGAGGTAGGCGTACTGCTGCGCCGTCCTTGCCACCACCACCAGCTCATTCACCCAAGCACAGGACTACTATGGTGGACCCGTTTGCAGAGGAGGCTCTAGGGACTCCGGTCTAGTAGCCTTGGGTGGACGGGCATTATGCCCATGAGACTCCGGTCCAGGATCAGCCTCGGGTCCAGGTGCCTTCGGCCCACGAGACTCCGGTTTGTGAGGCTACATCCCACGAGACTCCTGCCAGACACGTTTCAGCTGACGTGGAGAGGTCCGGATGGGGTGCCTGGCTGGATCGGACTGAGGTGCCGGATTGGACCGAGGGTCCGGGTGGCTGTTCTGTTGATGACGGGGATGGGTCTATGGATAGTGAGGGCGATGTTCAGGTGGACGGGGCCACCGTGTACAAGCGTGGTAGTACACTTCTCCCGGTCGCGCCGGCTACCCGCGAGCAGAGGCCGGTGATTAAGCCTGAACGGGATAGGTAAGTACATTTACTCTTTTTTTAGCTTTTGCCTTCAAGTTTCTTCAAATATCTAATGCGTTGACCTTATCATACTGCAGGGGATGGAAACACCGTGGTGGAGTCCGCAAGCCGAACATCGTCCTTGTTGTGCTTTGCCGGACAAATTTCGCGGGGTTTGTCACATTGCCTGGTGATGGTTAGGTTCCTACACTAGGATTTACCTAGGAGCACTACCAGGCTGCGCACGCCCCTCCGGAGGAGAATATAGATGGTGTCTTGTGCCACACGAGGGCCGAGATGGTGATCAACAGCTTTTGGGTCAATTATCCTTTTACACAATCTAAAATTAACAATATAGCTAATTATTGTACTAATCGGTGTTGTCTCGTTTGATTGCAGACCTTCTATGGGTGTGAGGAGGGATATGAGGAGGAGGCGGCCAAGGTTATCGAGGCCGAGTGTAGGCGGTTATTACAGAACTTATGCCACGAGGCTCGGCCGCAGGCCATTCGAGACTACTACGCCACACATTGTATTAAGAAGAGAAGAAGGAGTGCCGTAGAAAGTATATGAAGAAGGAGTAGTACATGAAGGTAATTACCTATTCTTAAGGTCTTGTACCTAGTTTTCTTGATTTGATTCATAGGCATAGCGCTCAAAATTCTTTCTAATAACTTATAGGTGCCCCCAAGATGGTGTGCGGATAAGATGGATTGTTGGGAGGCGTTGGTGGATGAGTGGTGCACAGGAAACTTGCGAGCCGTCAACGACAATGCGAAGGATCGGCGTAGCCAAATGGTTGGTGTGCCACACCATCAAGGCAGCACCAACTTACTTCAGTTCAGACGAAACTGGGTATGTGGTTTGCTTCATGATTCATGCAATTCATTCTTCATGCTAGCTTGAGCTCCTTACTAATACTTTGTTCCTCTCTTTTAGGCGCATCACAATAAGACGGAGACGCTAGAGTTGTACGACCTTTATGGCATGGCCCATACCGCCTCGTACAAGAAGGCGAAGGCATTCTCTGAGTCTGACCTGTATGATCCAAATAACTTCACCAACATCTCATCCCACCACAAGCTCGTGAAATATAGGGACATGGGAAGGCTTGGAAAGGGGAGGACTTTAACCCGAGCCTGGAACCTTTGGATCTAGAGCTGGTGATGATATCTGGTGGCGGGAGGCCCCATGGCTCGATAGCCATTGGAGATGGGATAATACGTTGTCCACTCACTCTCCCGGAGATCAAGGCGTGCCAGTCGAGCTCCTATCCTGAGATAACGCCTCGTCCACGGCCAGTCGATCTTGCCATCGAGGTTAGTTGTGCGGACTCAGAAAACTTTCATCCATTTCATTGTGTGTGTGGCCATCGATCATTACTGTGGTAACGAGGAATGGTGTTGTAGCTTGCTCTTAAGAAAGAGAGAGCGGAAAACGAGGCTGCTCTTGAGAAAGAGAGAGCGGCAACCGAGGCTGCTCTTGAGAAGAGGGACCTGACCACGACTCAGTTGATTGAGGAGGAGAGGGCCCAGAATGAGGCGGCTCACCTGGCCATGTACGAGCTTATTGTGTTAAGTTTCTTTTTCGCATTAGCCAAATTATGTGTGTAATGTGTGTTTCATTACTAACTAATACGACTGACTCTTCAAAACCGAATGTGCAGTCTATGTACGAGAAGACCTATCAAGCCCCTCCGCCGATGCCCGTCTTCTCTGCGATTGTCACAATGAGTTTCATTTCCATGGTCATTATAAAAAAGTATTAACAATTGTGTGTCATCATGCTAACTGAGACATTGCAAAATATCTTTTCTGCAGAATAACTCCTCAGCAACATCGCATGACCCTTCTCCAGGGCAACTGTGTCCAAACGAAGCCGACGCGAGCAACCCTGGTGTTTCTCCTCCTTGATGACCACTCTGGTAAGTTTTCTTTAGTTCATTTTTGACATAATTAGCCCATTTAGCTCAAAATAACATAATAAGCTCAAAATGGCATAAGAACCTTGGTTAGCTCATGAATATTATATACTTAGCTAATTTAGCTCCAAAATGACATAATTAGCCCATTTAGCTCCAAAAAGACATAATTAGATAATTTAGCTCCAAGAAGAGGAGAAGAGGAGAAGAAATAGGAAAAATGAAAAGAAGGAACAAGAATCTTCTCCTTCTTCTCCTCCTCCTCTCCTCCTCCTTCTTCTCCTCCTCCTCCTCCTTCTTTTTCTTCTCCTTCTTCTTGATTTCTTCTTATTCTTCTCCTCCTCCTCTTTATTCTCCTCTCTCATATTCTCCTTACCTTATTTTCCCCAACAATGACATAATTAGCCCATTTAGCTCCAAAATGACATAATAAGCTCAAAACGGCATAAGAACCTTGGTTAGCTCATGAATATTATATACTTAGCTTATTTTACGCTAAAATGACATAATTAGCCCATTTAGCTCCAAAAAGACATAATTAGATAATTTATCTCCAAGAAGAGGAGAAGATGAGAAGAAATAGGAAAAATGAACAGAAGGAAGAAGAAGAAGAAGAAGAGAAGAAGAACAGAAGGAGAAGGAGGAGGAGGAGAAGGAGGAGGAGAGGAGGAGGAGAAGGAGGAGAAGAGGAGAAGACCTTCTCATTCTTCTCCTACTTCTCCTCCTTCTCCTCCTCCTCCTCCTTCTTATTCTCCTTATTCTTGATTTCTTCTTCTTCTCCTCCTCCACTTTCTTCTCCTCTTTCATATTCTCCTTACCTTATTTTCCCCCAACAATGACATAATTAGCCCATTTAGCTCCAAAATGACATAATTAGCCTATTTAGCTCCAAAAAGACATAATTAGATAATTTAGCTCCAAGAAGAGGAGAAAAGGAGAAGAAATAGGAAAAATTAAAAGAAGGAAGAAGAAGAAGAAGAAGAGAAGAAGAAGAGAAGGAGAAGGAGGAGGAGGAGGAGAAGAAGGAGAAGGAGGAGAAGACCTTTTCCTTCTTCTCCTCCTCCTTGTCCTTCTTCTTCTCCTTCTTCTTGATTTATTCTTCTCCTCCTCCTCCTCCTCCTCTTTCTTCTCCTCTTTCATATTCTCCTTACCTTATTTTCCCCAACAATGACTTAATTAGCCGATTTAGCTCCAAAATGACATAATAAGCTCAAAATGGAATAAGAACCTTGGTTAGCTCATGAATATTATATACTTAGCTTGTTTCCTCTAAAATGACATAATTAGCCCATTTAGCTCCAAAAAGACATAATTAGATAATTTAGCTCCAAGAAGAGGAGAAGAGGAGAAGAAATAGGAAAAATGAAAAGAAGGAAGAAGAAGAATAAGAAGAGAAGAAGAAGAGAAGGAGAAGGAAGAGGAGGAGAAGAAGGAGGAGGAAAGGAGGAGGAGAAGAGGAGAAGACCTTCTCCTTCTTCTCCTCCTTCTCCTCCTTCTCCTCCTCCTCCTCATTCTCCTTATTCTTCTCCTTCTTATTGATTTCTTATTCTCCTCCTCCTCCTCTTCTTTCTTCTCCTCTTTCATATTCTCATTACCTTATTTTCCCCAACAATGACATAATTATCCAATTTAGCTCCAAAATGACATAATTACCCAATTTAGCTCCAAAAAGACATAATTCGATAATTTATCTCCAAGAAGAGGAGAAGAGGAGAAGAAATATGAAAAATGAAAAGAATGAAGAAGAAGAAGAAGAGAAGAAGAAGAGAAGGAGAAGGAGGAGGAGGAGAAGAAGGGGGAGGAGAAGAAGGGGAAGGAGGAGAAGACCTTTTCCTTCTTCTCCTCCTTCTCCTCCTCCTCCTTCTCCTTCTTCTTCTCCTTCTTCTTGATTTCTTCTTCTTCTCCTCGTCCTCCTCTTTCTTCTCCTCTTTCATATTCTCCTTACCTTATTTTATCCAACAATGACATAATTAGCTAATTTAGCTCCAAAATGGCATAAGAACCTTCGTTAGCTCATGAATATTATATACTTAGCTTGTTTTCCTCTCAAATGACATAATTAGCCCATTTATCTCCAAAAATACATAATTAGATAATTTAGCTCCAAGAAGAGGAGAAGAAATAGGAAAAATCAAAAGAAGGAAGAAGAAGAAGAGAAGAAGAAGGAGAAGTAGGAGGAGGAGAAGGAGGAGGAGGAGGAGGAGAGGAGGAGGAGAACAAGGAGAAGGAGGAGAAGACCTTCTCCTCCTTCTCCTTCTTCTTCTCCTTCTTCTTGATTTCTTCTTCTTCTCCTCCTCCTCTTTCTTCTTCTCTTTCATATTATCCTTACCTTATTTTCCCCAACAATGAAATAATTAGCCCATTTAGCTCCAAAATGACATAACAAGCTCAAAATGGCACAAGAACCTTGGTTAGCTCATTAATATTATATACTTAGCTTGTTTTCCTCTAAAATGAAATAATTAGCTAAAAAACATCATATGTTGTTGTTGTTGTTGTTCTTCTGACTTTCTTATTCACATTTTTGCAGATTGGATGTACTACATGCATGGAAGCTCGCATTCATGGAGTGCTCTAGTTCTAGTTTTCATTTGAGTTGATGAACAATGTTGAACTACAAGTATATGTATCTACGGATGAACAATGTAAAACTTTGTATGTTGGTTCTTTCGATATATGGGATGTACATTGATGAAATTTATATGCAATCATATATGTGTTGTGAACTATATATATGTGTTGTGAAATATATATCATATATGTGATGTGAAATATATATATATATATATATATATTTGTGTGTGTGTGTGTGTGTGATGTGAAATAATATAAAACAAATAAAACAATTACTATATGGGATCTTTGCCATCTGCCAGCTGATGGCAAAGGTCTTTGCCATCAACTAGCAGACGGCAAAGATCCCATATAGTAATTGTTTTATTTGTTTTATATTAGGTCTTTGCCATCAGTTGGCAGACGGCAAAGGGGCCACGTGGCACCTAGCTGTGCACCTTGGGGCAGCAGCAGTTTTCCGATATAGCCTCTTTGCCATCTGTTGCCTGGGTAGGTTGACGGCAAAGAGAAGAGCCGGCTCGGGCAGTTATGGGCTAGTCCATATTAGTAGACGACAAAGAGAAGGGGGAAGCAAACGACAAAGAGAAGGGGGGAAGCAGACGGCAAACAGGAGGTGGAAGAAGACGGCAAAACTCCGTTAGCCCTAACGGAGGCGTTTCCTGTCGGCTGCCGACTGCCCGGTGCCAGAGACTGACGGCAAAGCCCTTTGCCTTCCACTTCGGGAAGGAAGACGACAAAGAAGCTACTATGTTGTCGAAAGATGATGTAGAAACTTTGCTGACACGAGGCAGACGGCAAAGGTCTTTGCCGTCGGTGGAACACCTCTTTGCCGTGTGTTATGGCAGATGGCAAAGTGTCTGATTCCTGTAGTGTTTCTAACATTTGATCAATAAAGGCAAGGGGTAATAATTTTTCCTGGTGGCCATATTCAATTTCCTGAAATCAGTTACCATCCTATAACCAGTTACTATCCTTTGTGGAATAAGTTCATTTTTATCATTAGGAACAACAGTTATACCACCTTCCTTAGGAATGCAATGAACATGATTGACCCACCTACTATCAGCAATAGTGTAGATTATACCTACTTCCAAAAGATCTAATATTTCAGTACTTACCACATGTTTCGTTTTAGGGTTGATACAGCGTTGATGATCAACAACTGGTTTAGCGCTAGGTTCCCTATTCATCTTGTGCTAACATAGAGTGGGGCTTATGCCTTTAAGATCATCAAGAGTATACTAATAGCAACCCTGTGCTTCTTCAAAGTTTTGAGTAATCTCCTTTATTCATGTTCTAAAAGGTTAGCACTAATAATAACATGATATATCTTCTTGTCATCAAGATAAGAATATTTCAAGGTATCAGGTAAAGCCTTAAGCTCAAATACGGGATCTCCCTTGGGTGGAGGAGGATCACCTAAAATTTCAAATGGCGAATTATGCTTAAGGATAGGTTGTTGATCAAGGAGTATCCTATCTATTTCATTCCTTTCATTCAAATGCATATCATTCTCATGGTCTAGAAAATATTGTTCCAGTGGATCCATAGGAGGTACAACAATAGAAGCAAGATGTAACGTCCAAGATGCGACTCTTAACTTATTTGGGGGTGAGGACACAAAAGAGGAAAAGGCACATCTAAGCGTTTCACAAGAATAGTAAACATTGCACTACATACATGAGGGATGAGTAATAAAATTTGGCTTACACTCACCACAAATTAATTTACAAGATCCACACAACATTTATTCAAATCATTCAGAAGGAAGGGTCCAACTACGGACAAGATAAACAACAAAAGCAATGTTCCCGCCTCACTAGGCCCACGATCACGACCAAAGACCTCTAGTCGTCGGGGTACGTCACGTACATACGACCACTGTCCTCGTCAAACTCCAACTTCAGCTGGGTATCCTCGAAAGCATCTGTATCTGCTGCACCTGTACCGCTGGGGAGGTTGTAGTAATGTATGAGCCACAAGGACTCAACAATCTCATGACCATGGTATCGAATGTAACTAAGTTATTAGGTGAGGATGGGGTAGGTGTTTGAGTTTGCAGCAGCACTAAGCATTTATGGTGGCTACCTTACAAAGAATATGAAGTAATTTATTGGTCTATGCATGACAGTCGAGAGCTAAGAATAATCACTAAGTAATCCCGAAGACCTAACTATGTCAGTCATAACCCCACCGTGTTCTCGATCAAAGAAGGAACTCTAAAGGAAACAATCATGGTTACACAGAATGTTGGCAGGATTTAATTAAGTTACTTCAAGTTATCTAGTACCATATGTTAAACAAAGTTCCCATGTTTGCCACATAACCGCAGGCACGACTTTCCAAAATATTTAACCCTGCAGGGGTGCTCCAAATAATCCATCACAAATTACCATAGGATGCATAGAAATCCTCAATCATAAAACTCGTGATCTCGTTAGATTCCTTCATGGAAAACGTCAACTCTGTAATAACCCAAAGTATCACCGGAATCCCGATGCACAAGATATATCGTTAAGGTAAGAACAAGTCCAGCAAGACCACCCGACGTGTTGACGAACCGGATAAGAGCCGTGTATCTCGTTCTCAGGACACGGCGAATGATCACTACATTCGTTGGCCGGAAAGAAATCCCCTGAGTTGCCCGGGGTGTCCCCAGTAAGTGGCTCTAGTTTGGACCAACACTCATGAGGAGCACTAGCCCGGGTTGTTGATTAAGTTCCTCGGGGTAGCTATTCCCTATGCTTTAATTATTGAGTTATTAGCAAATGTAACACCAAAGTTGGGTCTTGCAAGACAAGCCTTAGCACTAAATGATTTACCAAGGGGGTCCCGATAACTACCCCGAACGTGTTAGGGGCGCTCCGTTATGGAATAAAACACATGTAGCCGAAACTAGGGCGGAAAAGCGGAACAAATCACCTAGCAAAAGGCCAGGCCTTCCGCCTTTTACCAAGTTTATATGTGCATTAATTAAATAGCATAAAATAAGATGATAATCAAATTTTTCATGTAATCACATGGACCAGCTTACACATGCAACTAGCAATGCTATAAGATGGTTGAGCAAGCACTAACTTAGCCAAACAATATTTGCTAGGAGGTGAACGGTTAGAGGTTTCTTGATCTTCCTGAATGTACTCAAAAGAATCCTTGAACTCATTCTCATGACCCATTTCTACCCAAAAGAAATAAGCAGCCAATAAACACCAGCAAGTGACAATGCTACAAGCCATATGATGCATGTGTGGCATGAAATGAAGCATGCCATTGCTATACTAGTCATCTTTCATGCATTACTTGAGTTATTAACATTCTGGACAGAACCTCACGTTAACTTATGTATACATGCATGAACATGGAACAAATGGATGCATAATGAGAAAACGGTGCAAAAACATATAAAGAACGTCATGAGCCGAGTAAGGGAACTCTCGGAAACTACAAAACAAGATACAAAAGCCTACAAAGACAAAACAACAACATACCGGATGCTATGGGAATCCACATGGATTTCCAAGGTTACCACTATACTAAGCACAAAATTCCATGTGTAATATAGCTAAAGATCTTGCAAATCCATCAAGCACAATTCACACAAAGGCCAAAACAAAATAGCACGCAATTTGTCCACTAACAACATCTTACCACTTTCCTCACAAGAATGAAAGTAGTTACAGCCATCCAAATATTTTAACCAAGGCATGAAATCAAATATACCAAATAGTACTACAACACCCAACCAATACCTAAGTCACTAGGAGCAAGAATCAGTTGCTACCAAGCTCTAAACATGGCAAAAACATAACAGTTCAGGACTTAGTGAAAATCACAGATTTTCACTGGCAGTTTATAACCTGAAGCCTTTTGAAGGCAACAAAATACTATGCTACAGAAAACATCATGGGATGAAATTTAATAGGGTGATATAGGACAATAATTCTACAAACTATTAGTGCATTTCTTGGGATAAATCCCCACAGAAAACTTGCTAGCATCAACTTAACAGGTTAAGAAATTTTGACTACATGCAATTTTCTGCAACATAACAACTTTGACGGTGAAGAAACTATGATGCGAGGTCCTATTGGCAGACTTGTGGCACCAAGTTGTAGAGGAGTTCAATCACTACAATTCATGCCACGGAGCAAACACTAAGGAGCAACATAACCATGGGAACCATCAGCACAAGAGGGGAAGAAAATAACACTTCCAACACTTAGTAAAATCTAGCATGTGAAACTACAACAAATTCTTAGCTACTTAACAACAAAGTATCCAGTCTTCTACAAGAGTATCATGGCAAACAAAATTACCAGGGCCTAGTACCCACAAAACACTAGCACTTTCATGTTGACACTAGCACCAAAGCATGCACATAATAAATACTACAAAATTCACAAAATGCCACCTCATCACAAAATGGAAGTTTTGTAAACTTTCTCAAAAGTGAAATCCAATGCCACCATTGGATTCCTTAGTTTTTCTACCCCAAAACCCTATATCACACCCCTATCTTACTATGGACAAATCTGCCACAAAACATAAATGAAATCTAGCTCAAAATCCCAATTGACTTATACGTCAAATCAGACCCAATGTGGCATTTGCCAAATATGGCAATGTCCATATTTGAACATATTCCAAAAGTGGAAACTCCTACAACACCATGAAAATAACACTAAAAAACAGGTAGGGGGTCCCATTGGCATAAAGCGAGGGCCCCAAGGGTATGACCTGTGGGCCACATGGCCCATTGTCAGTGGTTCCACAACAAAGTAAAAATGGGGGGGGGGGTTAATAGTGCGCGAGGGGGATCGAACCCGGGTCGCTGCGGTGCATGGCAGCTCGGTTACAACTGCGCTAGGAGGGGGGTCTGAACCCTGAGGGGTTCGACCCTTCTAGTACTATCACTAGGGCGACGCACACCCTTTTTGACAGAGTGTAAGATGGCAACGGTGGCGACGCTCCGGCGAGCCCTGACGCGAGGCGGCTACGGGGATCTGTGGTGCCACTATTGCTACTCAGCTACTTGGCAAGCTGCTTCTACTGCGCCTGCTACTGCATGCTGCTGCTACTCGCTGCTACAACAGAATCGAACGGCGGAGGAAAGACGACGAGGATGACTATGGCACGACGATGGCAGGAGGAGAGAGCGGAGGGGAAGATGCTCACAGCGGGCTGACGTGCAGCTCGACGTGATCAAGGCGTCGAGGGCGAGGGAGAAAGGCTGGGGATGGCTTGCGACAGTGATGCATGTGTCGGAGTCAAGGCCGAGGACGGGACGATGCTGCACGGACAGTCTGGCCTCCCTAGCGTTGGGAACCGAACGTGGGGAGCACCACGGTCCTTCTCAGCATTCTGGAGAGAGGGGAGGAACGCCACCGGAGGGCTGATGGCTGGCGATGACGCCCACTCTCTCTCTTAATCACTGAACCTCTCCTCTCTGAAGATTACTTGCGTGGAGGGAAAGAAAGGAGGGAAGAGGGAGATGGCGGCGACTAGGAGGAACCCTAGGAAGGGGGCACAGACGCCGACGCTTTATAGGCCATAGGAGAGGCATGACGGCTTGCCACTGTATCCATGGAGGGGGGCGTGCCCGAGCTCTCTATGAGAGGGAGCTGGAAAGGGGAGAAGAAGATGACGCGAGGACAGTCGCCGACAGGTGGGGCCGCACGGCAACACGCTGGAAAGGAGAGGAACGCGTGTGACGGCTGCGGGTTGCTGCTTGCCTGTGGATACTAGGCCAGGAGAGAGGTTAGGCCCGGGGTTGCTCCCTCCCTCTCTCTCTCTCTCACTCTTTCTCTCTGATTAAAAACAAAATCCCACTTTTGATTTTAACCAGCACTAAAGAAAATAAAACACCATTGTTTTGAGAGAGGGAAAGAAAAAGGAAAATGCTTTTGGACTCACAGAAATGTCCTCTGTTTTATTAAAATAGCTTAGGGATTTTTAGAGCACATAAAATAAATGCATAAAGAACACATGGGCTCTATTTTTGCAAAGTTTTTGAGGGCCAACAATATTTCACACCAGAATAACTTCACAACAAATCCAAGCAGAATATTGGTGGTAGTTCCAACATTTTTATTTGGCCAAAATAGAAACTTTTGTCACAGCTCCCTATAAAGTTGATAAGAAAGGTCTTCCTACTATTGGATGCAACAAGATTGTGCAAAGTTGAAACCACCACATGACACACTCACAACACATGCACCACCACACATACAAAGCACACGAGAGATGAACATGCTATGATGCCATGATGCCATGATGCAACAAAGAATGGAAATCAAAACTTATTTTTATTCAAACACAACATGCCAAAGTTGGAAGGTGCCACACGTGGAACGGTACACAAATGGAAAGGGGTGCACTTGGGCTGTTACAAATCTCCCACGCTACAAGAGGATCTCGACCCGAGATATACAACTAAAAAGGGGAAGAGGAAGAAAGCAAGAGGTAAAACTTAGTTTTTTCTTTGACAAACAAGTGAAATCAACGATCCTTGAAGGTTCCAAAGAGATGAAGAATGATATGAAGAACAAGCAAGAATTCAAAAGAAATTTTGACAACACTTCGGCAAGAAAAATGGCAAAATTGATAAGATGGAAAGAATTTAGAAAAGATTTGACAACACTCTGGTTAAATGGACACGCAAGGGAATAACAAGATATTGATTAAACTAGATAATGGAATAAAGAGAGCAATAACACATTGCCTCCGAAATGAAGGAATAGAAACTAGATTATTGAGAAGAAGGGAACGTAGAAGTAAAAAAGAAAAATTCTACCACAAGTGAACTTGAAAAGAATCCTTAACTATAAATCAACAACGAAAAGAATAAGCTTGTTGTGGGCTTATGGAAACCATCTCAAATAATGAGTTGACAACCGGCCACTAAAGGAGACAAGGATTGCTTGGGAGAAACAAAAAAGGAAAACTTCTTACACAGAGAGGATATTGTGAACTTGGGTCAACGATAATCACCATAATAGCAACAATCCTAAGAAAAAAAGCTTTAGGTGAAATCTAAACTAGGATAGCTCAATGGAAGAGACGATGGGTTTAATTATCTCATTCTTGAAACAAATTCTCTTCGATACTCCTCATCAATCAAGAATGCTATAACACCAGCTCAAAAGAAAATGAAGGAAGAATTGCACTTTGAAATGCAAGAGAAATATTTCTTGAGGTTCTCCAACATGAATCTTGAAGAACACCTTGAGAATGAATGAAATCTTGATGGACCACCATGATGAGACTCCAGATACGAAAGAATGATGAAAAGAATGAAGGTTTAAAATAATAAGATGATGACCTTGCAAAGATTTAGATGAAGCTTCGAAAAGAGATACTAGAGAAATACTTGGAACTCCGGCAAAAGAAAATATGAAGCAGTTAGGATGAAGAATTGATACCATGAACTATTCCGGAAGAATGAATTGAACAGACTTAATGAAACAAGAACAAGAATAAGAATTCTGTTATGCTTATCCTTAATCAACTTAAATTGATGACAAGCAACGGATTTGGCATACGACTTATCCTTTCGGAAATACAAAAGAGAGACATATTGTGGGGACCGCGACTGGTAGCTCGAGATCGCCGTGCCCAGTGATCCCAAGGATCAATGCTCACTGAACACAGATACTGAATAATAGAGTCTTACATCCAAATACCAAATATTACATCAAATGACCGAAGGGTCAGGTTCACAAACAGGGCCTAAGGCCAAATAAAACGGGTACAGTGGGTAGCGGAAACTCATAAGGGCTACGCGGGTGCCCATGCCATCAAGCCTACACCAATAGACATTCTGACTTGGAAGCGTCCTAGATCGCAGGTCCGTCTCTGAAGGCGTACTCATCGCCAAACTCCGGTCCTTCGTTGTCTGGTCAATAATATAACCAGTGGCAAGCCAATGAGTACTTTGAATGTACTCGCAAACAGCCCATGATATGAACAATGAAAATGAAGGATAACAATATCATGCATTTCTAGTATAACTCATTTGGGTGGAATGATCATGAATATGTATCAAGTTAAAGAATTACTCTTAAAGAACAGGTCACAGATATCAACATATCTGCTAAGGGTTGAACCATCGGGGTTCACCCTATATGCCAAGTCATCGGACTTGTCATAACCTCAATGTATCAGATGAGGGCTAAACCATCCGGGTTTACCCTATATGCCAAGTCACCGAACTTGGTCATATTATTATTATTGTAACAACACCTTTTTAACACCACACACACACACACTCACACTTGGTTACCCAACTGTCCTTCACCGTGGACACGGCTATTCGAATAGTTTACACTGTGCACAGGTAGCACGCTGGACCCACGAGATCCGGGAAACTTCCGTGTCACCCACGACTCGCGGTGTATCACATATACCCGAGGTAAGTACCCGATCATCATCTTTCCCCTGACGATACTAGACAAAGAGGTCCACTCGATTGGTACCCTGTCCACATGTTGTACGTCTTACGAGCATCGACTCTGGACAGTATCAACCATGCGGGGACCAACAGTGTGCCTGGAACTCACAATAATGGCATAGTCGTCCTACCTGGCACGACCCCATCACGAGAGTGACGACAATCACTCCCGCCACTAGTAATGTGGATCTTTGCTAGTACCAACCAGAGTAATCAACAAAGCCCCGTCCCATAAAGGGGTATCGTGGTCGTACTGGTAAGGTTGGGACGGTCGACACATCATAAATGTAATCCCATTTTCGAAACCATACTCACACAAAAGTGATCACCAACTCATCATCACCCTCGGACATTAGTGGCACCCGACGAGGTTTTCATAAACTCTTGTTTTATGACAACAACATTCTCATGATAATATATTTTTACGTGTCAACATGATATTAGCGTGACCCTCAAGGGGTATGGTCAAGCTCAATGCAATTGTCTTTAATTCTACTAGTCAACATGACAGTAGCATGATCCTCATAGATGGTAGGGTCAAGCTCATCATGCTTGTGTTTCGAGGAGCTACATGTATAACATCACCATCATGCAAGTGCTTCAAAGAAGCCTTCGGTACCCTCACACCAATGATGAACCGGCATTATGATCACATGCAACGGAAAAGTACTTGCTATTCTAGCATGCATCAATTCATATGCTTAAGTCATGGTCAAAGGGCTGCTTGCCTTGGTCAGCTAAGTATCCTGGGTCTTCGAGGTCTTCCGCTCCGAATCCTTCGTCACTCGGTAATTCTATCGTCAAGAATAGAATAAATAAGAAATAGCTCACACAAAACAGATCACAGTTCACTTTTAAAAATGTTGCAAAACTTGGTAAAAATCAGGTTGTTACTTCGAAAAATATCTTCTCTTTGTTTTTACTAGCAAAGCATTTTTAATAATTACTAAAGAGAAGCAAATTATTGCTTTTAATGCCTTTATATTATTATAAAATAGATTCTATTTTTGAAAAATATCAACAATGGCAGAATCAAATACTACTCATTTTTGGAAAAATATCAGCGGAAGAATCATATTTTTCCACTAGGTAGTTATTTTTAAAAAAAATCATTTTAGTCTCAGGTTTAAAAATAAAATAAAACGGCCAAAGCCTGGCCTGGGAGACAGGCCGGCCCAGCCAGCCAGCAGCCTGCCAGGCGCGCGCGCCAGGTTTGAACCTCACATGAGGGCCCCTGGGGTCAGCGGCTGTGGCTGCGCGTGGGGCAGCTCCAGGACACCGACAGGTGGAGCCCACCTGTCGGGTTCTTCCCCTACCTCCAGCTAGGGAGGAGGAGACAAATGCCGGTGAGGCTACCGTCGTCCATGGGCCTAGCTAAGGGAGGAATGGGTTCAGCATGCCTCCGCCTACCTGCAGGTGGTCGGGACAACGCTGGAGAGGCTTGGAGTCACCAGCGACGAGGTGGCCGTGGCGGAGGAGTTTCAGGATGTGGTTGAACTGGTAGCTAGGGGCACGGAAAAGCTCGGGGTTGTTGGGGGAAAGGTTCCTGGTGTCGAGGGGAGTGCTCTGGTGGGTCGAGGGTCGCACGAGCCGGCGTGTTGCCGGAGATCGACCGGAGCTCCGAGGCGGAGGGGCCTCGGTCGATCTCGAGCACCGGGGCTCTGCGAGCTCGATTGGGTGGCTAGGGGGAGCTAGTGCTCGTCCAGAGGCTGTTGGAGGGGTGCTGAGGTGGCGGGGAGGCCTATTTATAGGCTCGCGACGATGAGCCGAACTTGGTGCGCCAGTGACTCATCGTGGCGCGCATGCGTGCACACTGAGGAGCTGGCTGCGAAACCACGGTCTCCGGACGTGGTTTAGGACGCTCTGAAGCATCGGCCGCAGAGGGAGAAGGTGTGGGGTCGAGCTGCAGTGTCCGTGCATGCTCGGCCGAGTCGGGTGCGTGCGGGCACATGTCGCCCGAGCTCTAGCGCGGGAGAGGAGGGTCCCTGGTGGTTGTTTCTCCCCGAGGGGTTGTCGGGGGAGATCTTGGACACTTTGGGGGAGGTTGGGACCGGCCGGGGGCGTCGTCCCCTTCTCGGTTGCTCCCTGTAGCGCGTCCAGAGCGCAGTTTTGGCATGCCACGGCATGCTGGCATGCTCTGGGCACTACAGACGTGTCCCTCATGTCCTGGGTGTTGCTGGGAGTGTATTTAGCCGTTGTGTGCTAGTGAGAGCACTGGCTGGTCAAGGGGGACATGTTTTACTAGTGCTGCCAGTCCTGATCTGTGGCACAAATTGGAGTTTTTGTCACTTGTGCTTTGAACTGGGGAGGGGCCAGTTGACTGGGTGTTTAGGTTGGTCTGAGGCACTAATACACCAAGTTTGAGGCTCTGGCATTGGGTAAAATAGTGGCTAGGTGGGTTTTTACCTTGCTGTCAGAAGGTGTTCGACAGAGTTTGGGGTGCTTCCACTCCACCACTGGAACTGCAACTTAACAGGTTTGGTCTTGGGGTTAAAGTAGAGGTTTCCACCAATTTTGAGCTCCATTGCACAAGTTTAGCTTTGTAAACTTGAAAATGCATGAAAGTGGCCAGATCTGTCTTCTCAAAGGGAGTGTGACTAAACAGAGTCTAGCAAATCTCATTTTTGGTGTGGAGTCCTCATTTGAGGTTCCAAACACCCTTGCAAAGTTTCAGCCCCATTGGACAAACTTTGCTATGTAGAGTTGTTCCGACTCTATTCTGGACAAAGAGGGTTTTAGGCTCATTTGGTGACCTTCCCCACCTTGGATCAAGGTGATATTTTATGTGGGCACCAAATATGGCTTGGGGAGGCTCCTGTAATTTAATGGGATTTTATTGAGAATATTTCCTCTGGAAATATCTCAAAAGCTTAAAACAGATAGGAATGGTTTTCACGGTTTTACTCAAATAATTATAATATAAAATTGGGTTGAAAATCTGATGTATGGAAAATATATGTCGTTCTGAGTTTCCATGATTTTACTCAGAATTTTCTAAGGCAGAGAAGCATTTTTCTTTGTGGGAATATCATTTCTGGCCTTAGAAACAGACATGTATTTAAAATAGAAATATAATGTTTTAAATCATTAAATAATGTTTTTGGCAAATAATAATAGTATTTGAGTTCAGATCACCAACTTTGGTTGGGAGTGCTACTAGGCATCATGAGCTAGTAGTGTAACCCAAGCAAGGTAGAGGTGATCTGATGTCAAAGAAAAGAGTTTGGAAATTCATTTAAAATAATTAAATTTGCCATGGGTTTGGATCAACAAGCAAACAAGAATACATTCATACAAGGCATTCATAGCATTCACAACATCGTTAGAAAAAGTTTTAACAAGCCCTGATTTTTGCAACTCAAAATATTGGTGGTGAAAAACAGGGTGCGACATATATAAGGCACACACTGGAAAAAGCTTTGAACGAATCACCGGTAAGAATTTACCAATGAATGAGGATACCAAGAATGAATGGACATACATGAGAATGAAGAGATCATGATCCGGCCAATAGAAAAATTGAACAAGCACCGGGATAATTGAGAGACGAACGAAGAGACAACAATTGAGAAGAATTTGAGAATGAAAGCTGAAAGGTGAGAACAAAGAAATCTTGTGAAATGATGGCCTTCGGAGGATCAAAAAATGAAAACAACTCTTGAAATGCACCAGATAGAATAGAAGGAATTACTCATGATCAAAAATAATTTGAGAGAGAGCACGAAGCTGAGATGACAAGCTTCAAAAGAATGGACAAGATTTAAGAGAACCACTTCTTCTGTCTTCAATGCAGATAATGACAGCAAAAGCACCACCAAGAATTACTAAGCCACTCTAGAATAATAATAAGAAAAGGTTGAGCGAATGATGAAAATAAATTTGAAGCGGTTTTGAGACGGAATATGACCGATGGAATCCATACTTACGTCACACTTGAAAATAGTTAGAGATCCCCGGAGAGGATTAGAAGAGCCAGGAAAGATCATGGGAAAAACCTATGGGTTATGGGCCCACTCAAAAGAAACCACCGTTGAAACAATTGATTAGAAAAAGAGAGGTTCCACGAGTATAAATGAAGAAATTGATGAGATGAGAGCCTTGAAACAATTGACAAGATTGAAAACAAGAAACTTCTAAGATATCTTGAGCACTCCTAATAGAATAGGGAGGGATGAATGAACAAGACAGACTTGGATAAGAATTTCCAACACGGGAAGGCACTAAACAAATAAAAAGAATATGATGAACGCCGATTGCGTGAATTGACTCCACCAAAGAAGAACATGGAGACAAAGAAATGATAAACTCAAAACTCGTGAAAATCTTCACAATGAATCACCCGTAAGAATACGGAAGAAATGATAGTGGAAGTATTGCATGGAAAGAAAAGGACTTGGATGATAATTAAATCGCTGAAGAAAATGGGCGGGGTGGCGGGGAAAAAGAAGACAACTTGGATGGATGAAATGAACTCCGGAAAGAAATGAGATATTGATCTTGCAAATACTGAAAATGTTATAATTGACTTGAAGAGAAGCACCGGTTTGAAAAGAATTGTCATGGAGACTCCGGTTGACAAGAGTTGACAAGACAATTTGATTGAGAAAAAGGATTAGCACTCTCATAAAAATATGGGAACACCTCTTGGAAATATATGAAATCGCCAATTGACATTGAAGCAACTCGAATTACCATACTCAAACAAAACAAAGGATGAGGCTTGTGAAACAAGTTGGAAACAAATTCATGACAGTGATTCCGTTCGATATTTTTGTGGTATTCCATTAGATGTCGAACCCCAACTTCACATCATGCATCTATTGGAAGATAATCCTATAGGTAACTACCTTAATTCCCACCTAAGACCTTCCGAACACTTTCTTGATTGTACAATTTGGTTGCGGGTCCAGGAACATACTCGGTGTAATCAGCTACACCTTTCCCTCAACTTTTCAAAACACAACTAAGAAGATCCACAAATTCATCTATCTAGGATCCTCGAAAACACAACGATACTTAGTGTGGCAGTACATCCAGCCCCTCTCAACAGTACTGGGGATGCCGGCTTCATCTCACCACTACTAGTATTGAAGCAATTTTGAACATCCTCTGTTCTGAGATAATAAGAAATCTGAACGATAACAATGTGCACAAGAATCCCATGGAGCTCAACTCTCCCGGGGAAATCAAGTCAGACAGGAGGCACCAAGACAGAACTCCGTCACATTTGTATCATACAGATTCCAAAATACCCGCGTGATTCTAAATTTTTTTTGAGCGAGAAGAGGAGTAGAATTAAAATTCCTAAGTCGTGAACCTCACTAGAGCAAGGAAGAGGAGTAAAAAGAAACACACTCTCCGATATAACTAGGACTCAAAATAGTTTTTGCTAGACTCAACTCGGCCAAGTTCGATAAACCAAAGGCTCCTATGGTCGTAAGGCTCTGATTACCAACTTGTAACGTCCAAGATGCGACTCTTTCCTTATTTGGGGGCGAGGCCTCACAAGGGGAAAGGGGCGCATCTAACATTTCGCAATTACGGTATACATTGCAATACATACAAGAGGGATGAGTAATAAGATTTGGCTTACACTCGCCACAGATTAAGTTAAAAGATGCACACAACATTTATTCAAACCATTCAGAAGGCAGGGTCCAACGACAGACAAGATAAACAACAAAAGCAATGTTCCCGACTCACTAGGCCCACGATCATCGTGGCATGTCACATACATACGACCACTGTCCTCATCAAACTCCCACTTTAGCTGGGTATCCTCGAAAGCATATGTATCTGCTACACCTGTACCTGTGGGGTGGTTGTAGTAATCTGTGAGCCACGAGGACTCAACAATCTCATGACCATGGCATCGAATCTAACAAAGTTATTAGGTGAGGATGGAGGAGGTGTTTGAGTTAGCAGCAACACTAAACATTTATGGTGGCTAATTAACTTGCGAAGAACATGAAGTAATTTAGTGGTCTACACATGACGGTCGAGAGCTAATAATAATCACTAAGTGATCCTGAAAACCTACTTATGTCAGTCATGACCCCACCACATTCTCGATCAGAGATGGAACTATGAAGGAAAAAGTCACAGTTACACACACAGTTGGCAAGTTTTAATTAAGTTACTTCAAGTTATCTAGAACCAGATCTTAAACAAAGTTTCCATGTTTGGCACATAACCACGGGCACGGCTTTCCAAAGTATTTAACCCTGCAGGGGTGCTCCAAATCCATCACAAATTACCACAGGTCGCATAGAAATCCTCAATCACGTAACTCGTGATCTTGTCAGATTCCTTCTAGGAAAACCTCAAGTCTGAAATAACCCAAACTATCTCCGAAATCCTGATGCACAAGATATATCATTAAGGTAAGACAAGTCCAGCAAGACCACCCGACGTGTCGACGAACCCGATAAGAACCGTGTATCTCGTTCTCAGGACACGACGGATGAGCACTATGTACAGTGGCCGGATAGAAATCCCCCGAGTTGCCCCGGGTGACCCCCACAAGTGGCTCTAGTTTGGATCAACACTCATGAGGAGCACTAGCATGGGTTGTTGATTAAGTTCCTCGGGTAGCTATTCCCTATGCTTTAATTATTAAGTTATTAGCAAATGCAGCACCAAAGATGGGCCTTGCGAGACAAGCCTTAGCACTAAACGAGTTACCAAGGGGGTCCCCATAACAACCCCGAACATGTTAGGGGCGCTCAGTTATGGAATAAAACACCGGTAGCCGAAACTAGGGCGGAAAAAGCAGAACAAATCACCTAGCAAAAGGCCAGGCTTTCCGCCTTTTACCAAGTTCATAGGTGCATTAATTAAATAGCATTAAATAAGATGATAATCAAATTGTCCATTTAATCACATGGACTAGCTTGCACCTGCAACTAGCAATGCTATAAGATGGTTGACCAAGCACTAACTTAGCCAAACAATATTTACTAGGAGGTGAACGGTTAGAGGTTTCATGGCAATGTTTGGAGGCTTATTTATCTGATTCTAGGAAGCAATAAGTAATGATGTAAACGATTCAAGTAGGCATAAAAAGCTAGAAATGGTGTCAAGTTCATGATCATCTTGTGTGTGAGATCTTCAGACTCGAACTGCTCTTGATCTTCCTGAATGTACTCAACAGAATCCTTAAACTCATTCTCAGCACCCGTTACTATCCAAAAGAAATAAGCATCCAATAAACACCAGCAAGTGACAATGCTACAAGCCATATGATGCATGTGTGGCACGAAAGGAAGCATGTCATTGCTATACTAGTCATCTTTCATGCATTACTTGAGTTTTTAACATGCTAGACAGAACCTCAAGTTAACTTATGTAGACATGCATGAACATGACAGAAATGGATTCATCACGAAAAAATGGTGCAAAAACTTACAAAGAACGTCGTGAACCGAGTTAAGGAACTCTTGGAAACTACAAAACAAGATACGGAAGCCTACACACACAAAACAACAATATATCAGATGCTATTGGCATCCTTTGGGAATTCCATAGTTTCCAATGGACTAAGCACAAAATTCCAGCTGGAATAGAGCTAAATATAATGCAAATACATCAAGCACAACTCATACAAAGGCCAAAACAAAATAGCACACAATCTATCCACTAACAACATCTTACCACTTTACTCACAAGAATTAAACTAGCTACAGCCATCAAACTATTTCAACCAAGGTATAAAATCAAAGCTATCAAACAGTACAACACCCAACCAATAGTTAAGTCACTAGGAGCCAAAATGAGTTGCTACCAAGCTCTAAACATGGCAAGAAACATAACAGTTCCGGACTTAGTTAAAATCACATATTTTCAATAGCAGTTTATAACCTGAATCATTTTGACAGCAACAAAATACTATGCTAGGCAAACCTCATGGCATGAAATTGAACAGGGTATAGAGGACAACAAATGCTACAAATCACTAGTTCATTGCTTGGGCTACATCCCCACAGAAAACTTGCCAGCATCAACGTAACAGGGAAAGAAAAAAACATAGAATCTCACACTTAGTCAAAATCACAGATTTTAACTAGATGCAATTTCTAGCAACATAGCTACTTTGACAGTGAATAAAACTATGATGCAAGGTCCTATTGGAAAACTTGTGGCACCAAGTTGTAGAGGACTTCAATCACTACAATTCATGCCATTGAGCAAACCCTAAGGAGCAACATAACCATGGGAACCATAACCACAAATGGGGAAGAAAATAACACTTCCAACACTTTGTAAAATCTAGCATGTGAAACTGCAACAAATTCTTAGCTACTTAACAGCAAATTATCCACTCATCTACAAGAGTATCATGGCAAACAAAATTACTAGGGCTAGTACCCACAAAACACTAGCACTTTCATGTTGACATTAGCACCAAAGCATGCACATAATAAATACTAGAAAATTCACAAAATGCCACCTCATCACAAAATGACAGTTTTGTAAACTTGGAGAAAAGTGAAATCCAATGCCACCATTGGATTCCTTGGGTTTTTTACCCCAAAACCATATATCACACCCCCATCTCACTATGGAAATATCTGCCACAAAACAGAAATGAAATCTAGCTCAAAATCCCAATTGACTTATATGTCAAATCAAACCCAATCTGGCATCTGCCAAATATGGCAATGTCCATATTTGAACATATTCCAAAATTTTAAATTCCTACAGCACCAAACAAATAACACACAAAAAAGCAGGCATGGGGGTTCCACTGGCATAGAGCCAGGGCCTCAAGGGTATGACATGTGGGCCATAGGGCCCACTATCAGTGACTGGACAACAAAGTGAAAATGGGGGGTTTTAATAGTGCTTGAGGGGGATCGATCTAGGGTCGATGCAGTGCCCAGCGTCTAGGTTGCCACTATGCTAGGAGGGGGGATCTAAACCCTCAGGGGTTCGACCCTTCTAGTACTATCACTAGCGCGAGGCACACCCTTTCTGACAGGGTGCAAGATGGCAACGCTCCGGCGAGCCCTGGCGCGAGGCGGCTACGGGGATCTGCGGTGCCACTTCTGCTATTGAGCTACTATGCAAGTTGCACCTACTGCGCCTACTACTGCACGCTCCTTCTACTCGCTGCTGCAACATAATCAAACGGCAGCGGCGACACAACAACAGCGACTTTGGTACGACGATGGCAGGAGGAGAAAGCGAAGGGTAAGATTCTCACAGCGGGCTGATGTGCAGCACGGTGCGATCAAGGAATTGAGGGAGAGGGAGATAGGCTAGCGATGGCTGGTGACGGCGACGCCTCTGTCGGAGTCAAGGCCGACGATGGGACGGTGCTAGAGGGACGGTCTGACCTCCCTAGCACTGGGAACCGGACACGGGGAGTACCACGGTCCTCCTCTGCATCCCGGAGGGAGGGGACGAAGGCCACCGCAGGGCTGACGACCGATGACGGTATGTCGCTCTCTCTATGAATCTCTGAACCTCTCCTCTTTGAAGCTTGCCTGCGGGGAGGGATAGAAAGGAGTGAAGAGGGAGATAGCGGCGGCTGGGAGGAACCCTGGGAAGGGGCATAGACGCCAAGGCTTTATAGGCCAGGGTAAAGGCACGACGGCTCACCACCGTGGCCATGGCAGAGGCCTTACCCGAACTCTCTAGGAGAGGGAGCTGGAAAGGGTTGAAGAAGATGAGGCGGCAACAATTGCCGACAGGTGCGACCGCATGACGACACACTGGAAAGGAGGGGGGGGGACGCGCGCGATGGCTGCGGGCTACTGGTCTGTTGCTGGCCTCTGGCTACTAGCCAGGAGAGAGCTTATGCCGAGGGTTGCTGCCTCTCTCTCTCTCAGATTAAAAACAAAATCTCACTTTTGTTTTTAACCAGCACTAAAGAAAATAAAACACCACTGTTTTGAGAGAGAGAAAGAAAAAGCAAAATGCTTTTGGACTAAACATAAATGTCCTCTATTTTATAAAAAATAGCTTATTGATTTTTAGAGCACACAAAATAAATGCATAAATAACACATGGGCTCTTTTTTGCAAAGTTTTTCAGGGCCAACAATATTTCACACCAGAATAAACTTCACAATAAATCCAAACAGAATATTGGTGGTAGTTCCAACATTTTTATTTGGCCAAAACAGAAACTTTTATCAGAACTCCCTATAAAATTGATAAAAAAGGTCTTCCTACTATTTGATGCAACAAGGGTGTGCAAAGTTGAAACCACCACATGACACACTCACAACATATGCACCACCACACATACAAAGCACAAGAGAGATGAACATGATATGATGCCATGATGCCATGATGCAACAAATAATGGAAAGCAAAACTTATTTTTATTCAAACACAACATGCTAAAGTTGGATGGTGTGAGACATGGAAAGGTACATAAATGGAAAGCGGTGCACTTGGGATGTTACACAGGACCAATTATTGCATCCTTACTAGGTAATTCTTTTTCATGTGCCTGCTTTATAAATTTAGAGAACTTAAACTCATGAGAAATATCCCCAAAGCTCACTTTAACCTTCCCAATAGCACAATTAATTTCAGGATTAACCGTATTTAGGAAAGGTTTACCAAATATGATGCGAAAAAATTATCTTGTTCCGAACCAAGTACTAAGAAATGAGTGGGGTATTTGACCTTTCCGCACAAGACTTCAACATCCCTAACAATCCCGATTGGCAAAATAGTATCACGGTTTGCAAGCTTAATAGCGACATCAATATCTTCAATTTCTCATGGTGCTATATCATGCATAATTGTTTTATACAATGTAAATGTTATAACGCTATAGTAGCACCAACATCACACAAGCCATGATAGCAAAGATCTCCAATTTTGACTGAGATGACACGTGTGCCTACCACCAGTTTATTTTTATCTAGTTCATCTCGTTTGTTTCTAACGGGTTTTGCAATTCTAGCAACTTCATGACAGAGGTAGATAACCTGCCCATCAATATTATTGACTAGGAAATATTTAACTATAGATACACTAGGCTCAACATTTATTTGTTTCGAACATGTAGGTGTTCTAACATGGCTCTTATTAACCACTCTTTTAGCCTTAGCATGTTCTCTAATCCTAACATGGAAAGGAGGTTTCTCAATGTAAGAAGTAGGAACAATTGGATCAACATGGTCAACAATTATTTCTTCCTTCTTAATTCTAACAAGTTCCTAGGTTAATTTTTCAATGGGGGAATGATATTTGAACCACTTTTCCTTAGGAAGGTCAATATAGGTAGCAAAAGTTTCGCATAAAGAAGCTACTATCTCAGTGTCAAGGCCATATTTGTTGCTAAAATCATGAAAAGGAGAAGTTCCCATAATAGATTTGATACAATCAAAATTAACCTTTATAACTCACTCTTTAGCTCCATAAAGTTCTCGATCTTAAGCATTGTGTTTAATATTTTCGAGAAGATCCCACCAGAATTCAATAGTCTTCTTCATATAGGAACCGATAGCGCAAGCATCAATTAATGTTTCATCATCATGAGAAAGCCGAGCATGAAAATTCTGTATAATCAATTCCTTTGAGAGCTCATAGTTGGGGCAGGTGTGCATCATAGATTTAAGCCTCCCCAAGCTTGAGCAATGCTTTCTCCTGCACGAGGCCAACAATTATAGATAAAATCCGACGATCCAATATCATCCAATAGCCTGTACCATATTAGTTCTTTTCCCTCCAAAGATAAGGGGAAAACTTTCATCTTAACTTTGTCCTCTGGTAAACCTGAAAGCTTAAACAATCCTCAAATCTCATTGACATATATCAAATGGTAATCAGGATGAGTTGAACCTTTATAAGGATTAGCTAGCAGTTTCTATATCATACTCAAAGGAATCTCATAATAAATATTTTCAGTATGTTCAACAGGTTGAGTAAAAATTTACTAACCTACACTTCGATGCGAAGATGCCCTTAACAAGCCACTCAAAGGGTGATCGGTCATAATGACAAGCAACAATAAATTTCAGCATGTACCAAAAATGTTTCCTTACAATTTCCCCCTGCCCAAAGGTGCTTCACTCTTGGCAATGGTGCACGAAAAGAGTCTTGATGACCCACAAGTATAGGGGATCAATCGTAGTCCTTTTAATAAGTAAGAGTGTCGAACCCAATGAGGAGCAAAAAGAAATGATAAGTAGTTTTTAGCAAGGAAATATCTGCAAGTTCTATAAGTAATAGTGATAGATAGTTTTGTAGCAAGATAATTCGTATCAAGTGACAAATAACAATAGTAGCAAAGGTGCAACAAAGTATCCCAATCCCTTTTATAGTAAAGGATGGGCCTGCAAGTTCTCTTAAATAAAGCAAGCGCTCCCGAGGACACATAAGAATTTTCATCTAGTCATGTTCATCATATTGAGTCTTCACATTTGCTAATTTGGCCAGTGTTAAGGTGTTGTTCTTACTTGAATAACAACCTACTTATGAATACCCCCTCGTAAGAATCCGCAACTACGTAAGAAGAATTAAGAATAATCTAACCATAACATGAAACGTGTGGATCCAAATCAGCCCCTTATGAAGCAATGCATAAATTCGGGTTTAAGATTCTATCACTCTCATAACTCTTCATCTATTTGTTACTCCATAATGACTTCCCTTAGTTCCATAGCATGGTGAAGTGTCATGTAGTCGACGTTCACATGACGCCACTAGGGGAAGTAAGAATGTAACGACTAAGATGCTGTCCTTTCCGATTTAGGGAACGAGGCCCCGAATTGGAAAGAAGCGCATCTAAGCGTTTCGCCAGCACGGTAACATAGCACAGACATAATAATAGTAGAATGACAATTAGGGATTCAACTGCCATCTCATAAATATATCAGAGTTATGTCACGCATCCAAACAAGGTAGTTCTACTACGGACTACAAAACATGAGAAATGACTATGCTATCCTGGATGCTTGCCCACGATCACAACCACGCCTCAGTCTTCTGGATAGTTCACGTATAGGCGGTTGTTCTCCTCATCGTACTGCCATGCCAGCTACGTGCCGTCGGGATCACCTGTCTCGGGCGTACTTGTACCTGTTGGTGTTTGGAGGAATCTGTGAGCCACGGGGACTCAGCAATTTATGACCTTGGTGCCAAAACTAGTCAAGTTATTAGGTAAGGAAGGTGGAGTATTTAGGTTGCAGCATCCTAAGCATTTATGGTGTCTAACTTACGTGGAACATGTATTGAAGGTGGTCTATACTAGCGGTCGATGTTTAACTGATCACTAAGTGATCCTGACACCTACTTACGTCAAAACATTGAAGCTACACAATCTGCCATAAACAGCATCATAGCAGTTTGAGGGCTACATGCAAAGCACCTACAACCACCCAAATATGCCAAATAAGATATGTGGCAGAAGCTATCCAAGATTACTACAAGCACAAGCAAAAATATAATGCAAAGGAGTTTCACACAGAAAGTTCTACAGCTGCTAACTTGGACAAAAATATCAGTTTTCAGGGACTTAGTGAAAATTCCAAATTCTCACTAGCTGTTTATGCGCTGAAGCATTTTACCAGCATGCAAAACAATGTCTACAGGATTCCAAATGAAATGAACATTGACAAAGAGCTAGACAAACACAAAAGCTACAACTTCCGAGTTGATAGCAAGGGCTAATTCCCAACACATGGACTTCTACAAGCACAACAATAGGAGAAGAAAATATAAGAAGATTCTCAGCCTTATGTCACATCCCTAACCCTTAAGCAAGTTAGTCTTGTGCTCATGTCTTCTTTGCAGTTGCATCTAAGATTTTCCAACAAGATCAAGAAAGTGGCAAGGGAAAAACTCAAAACCCTAGCCACTACTTCAAATAAAGAAAATCTCAAACTAGTTAAAATCAATGAACCCAAAATGGCCTCAAGAAATGTTCAAACTTTCTGATAAATCATGAAAGTAAATGAGCATTGGAGAAAACTATTTTCTTGACACTTTAAGCATTTTATTTTAATGCAAAAGCCACTGGTTTCAAATTTTAAATTTGAAATCAGAAACTATAAATTTTCAAAAATGTTGAAAATTTTGGAAATGGTTGGGAATATTATAACAAATATTCAGGTGTGTTTAAAATATTTTTTTCAACCTTTTTGGAGCTGAAATAAATAGAAAATGAATGTCAGAAATTAACACAGAAATAAAACAGAAGGAAATGGAAAAGAGCTTACCTGTCGCCTAGCCTGGCCCGGCCCATCTCCCTGAGTCGTCCCCTCCCTCGCGGCAGTAGGAGCAGGAGGTGGCCGCCGCCTCCTCTGGCGCGGCCACGCACCTGTGCGCCTGCCTGGCCACCGCCTCGTGCTGGCAAGGCCAGGGATAAGCTCCCCGAGGCCTCACCTATCCATTCCTAGCGTCGGCTCTCTCCCTCCTCCCGGATCTCTTCCTCCTTCCTGCTGCCGCCATTGGAGCCGAGCAAATCTCGAGCTGCCCGAGCCCCTAGCCATAGGATCCCCTCTCAGAGCACGCCGTTAGCTCCGGCTCGTCGGTCCGGTCCTCCCTGCAGAAGCCGAAGCCACCCCGAGCCCTGCAACGCCCGCGGCGCCATCGTCTTCCACCTCCGGCCGCCGGACCTCTCCCGTCGATTCGTCGCCCCCAGGCCTTCCCCGAGCCGTCTAAGCCCTGCTCTGCACTCCCCGTGAGCATGCGGTCATTTCCCCTAAGTTATCTCCGTCGATCCCCTCCTCTAGCTCTAGTTTCACCGGAGCCCGACGAGGACCGCCGCTGCCGCTCGTCGCCGGTAGCCCTCCGATGATCAGCTCGTCCTTCCGAGGGCACCAGCAGCTTCAGGTCGACGCGTAGATGCTGTAGGAGCTAAGAACCGAGCGTAGTTCCCTCTGAATCAAAGACCCCGATGACGCCCGAGCCTTGGCCGCCGCCAAGCTCGTCGCCGGCGTCATCTCCGGCCAGATCAGCCCCGGCTAAGTGCAGAAATGGAGCTGCGGGAGATGTGCAGTTCTTCTGGTGCTCCCCGCGCAGCATTTGGCCCCCTGTGCGCCGTTTCCGAGCCCCTCCGCCGTGCTGGTGGTCGCCGGAGGCTCCCCGCCGGCGAGGACGACCTCGCCGCCGGTGGCTCTCGGCTGGCCTGAGCCACTGACTGGTGGGGCCAGCCTCTGGCAAGTTTAAAACTAATAAAAATAAATCAAATAAGTTAATCAGTCACTTACATGTGGGTCCAGCAAGGTTAATCAGTTAATTAAGTTTAAACTTAATCTAAAATTGACCAGAGAGACTGACCAGTGGGTCCCACTGGTCAGGTTTGACTTTCAACGGCGAGATGGACCTGCTGATGTCATGCTGATGCAATAAAAGTATTTTCCAGTATAAAAATAATTCCAGAAATGATTAAAACTTCCAAAATTCATAGAAATTAATCTGTAACTCCAATGAAAATAATTTATATATGAAAAAGTATCAGAAAAATTCAAGGATTCTGAATATGCTATTTTCAACTATGTTTGAAAAAGTTAAAGAACCCTAACATGTAGAATAAGGAATAATTCAACTCTTATAATTACTTTATAAATGGAATTTGGAAAATATTCAAATTTCATTATGAATGCCATGATCACACACTGTCCTAATTACAAATCAGTACCATAACATGACATTTCATGCAAGCTAACATCAAGTTGATCTGAGCATCAGGTTGAATCAATTAAAACGGTATCCGAGAATACCCCGTTTGAATTGATATTCGAATGTGATTCAAATCAACTCTAAACCTAATACATGTTGATTATAATAACATATCACCTTGCATTCTCATGCCATGCTCATGCATCATTTTGATTGCATATGATTGTTATTGAATGTTGCCATTTATTTCGGTAGGCTCCGCACCCTCGAATTCCACCGAATATCCGTCTGACGGATATCGTCCCTCCTCTGAGCAACAAGGCAAGAAACCCTTTTGATCATCCCGATAATTCCCATGTTCTTGCTCCTGCACTTATTTATTGCATTAGTATCAAATGCTTCAACTGCTTTTGCCACGTTAGTTGAACCCACTTCCTTTGCATGACCTAACCTTGTCACAGTAAATAGCCGAACCTTGCAACCTAGCATACCTGATAGTTGCTTGAGCTATGGTGTGCCTTATCCTGCTATGCATGCTATGCTTAGAGTTGTGTATGGTCTGTCATCTGGGAGATGAACAGAATTGTGAGAATGTGTTCGGTGAGCAAATGTTGTGTGTTGAACTTGATTTGGTAAAGGTACCGGTGAAAGGCTCTGTAGGAGTACATGGCGGGTTGTTTCATTGGAACCGTCCTTAGGAACTGAGTTCCGTGTATGTAATCCAAGACTAGATACTACCACATGCTGGGCCCTGAAATATGACCCCGCTCGGCCTATTAATCGCTTAGTACTCGGTCCAGGAGTTGCAAGTAGTTTCTGGTGTTTATAGAAATGCTGGAGGTCGTGCATGGTTCTGACCTGAGAGGTGGGCCGTGATGCGGTAGGCAGTGGCACGGTGTACCAAGTGGCACCCGGATGGTGGGCTTGGGAACCCTGCGCACATCGTTTGAGGCCGTGGCGGAAACCTCGGCCGGACTTCCGTACGGGTTACTCTCAGATAGGCGATAAACCTGGACTAGGTACTAGTGTGGTTAACGGTCGTGGCCGACTCCCTCGCTGGGCTTCCGCTTGAAGGTTGCCGAGGTGCATGACGTGCACATAGCGATAAGTGGCAAGAGCATGTGTGACGAAGTACACCCCTGCAGGGTTATGATCTATTCGAATAGCCGCGTCCGCGGATATGGACTACTTGGAGACATATGTTTTTCATAGATAACTTCAATGGCTACTCATAAAATTGCCAAGATAAGTGTGAGTGTCGTGGACGGCATTTCCGTACGGAGACAGAATGATTCCACGATAGTGTATTGTTGTGGTGTTAGTGGACTCGCGTGCGAGAAATCAAGTAGTCAAAATTATTTTAAAAATGCAAGTTGTCTAGCCACGAGTCAAATGCTGGCTTTCCGCATGAAACCCCACAATACCTTTGGATACCTTGAATGAGTAGTTAGTTGTCCTAAAGTCTTGCTGAGTACCTTCGTACTCATGTTTGCTTAATACATGTTGCAGAGGTTGCTAATGACCCTAATGGAGGGTTCTTCGTAGACATCGACGACGACGAGTAGCTGGTGTCCCAGCTACGATCTGGCCCTACGTTGGATCTGTAGTATAGTCAGGCCATGTGCCTTCTAGTTGTCCTGTATGTACTCAGACAGTTTAAACTCTTCCGCTGGCTTGTAATTGAATGACTGCTATTATGGGTCGTGAGACCCTTAATGTGTAATATTATGTGTGTGGCTCTTCGGAGCCTCTTAAATAAAGGTTGTATGTTTATGGTTATGTTGTGATGCCATCGATGTATCTATACATATCGGTATGCCATGCGTACGTGTGTCGTACTTGATACGTATGGGGTTCGATTACTTAGTCGTGAACTTTAGTAGCACTCCTTACAAGGAAATGCCCCTTTGTGATCCAACGAGCCTTTGTAGTTCGCTACTGCTCCGGACACATTGGTTGACCGGCATGTGTCCTTCTTAGCTGCTGTGTCTGTTCCCTTTGGGGAAATGTCACGCGATGTAATGGAGTCCTTGTAGCTTGCTACGACTCGTCTAGATTCGCTGATGACCGACACCTGCTTTGTTGGGTCATGTATGCCTGTCCTTGTGCGGTACTGCCACTTTGGTTTATGACTAGACATGTCGATCCGGGTTCTTTGACATTGGATTGCTAGCGACTCTATCGCATACGTGAGTCAAAAGACGCAAACGGTCCCGGCTAAGGTAAGGCTGCAGCCGTGGAGTTAACCGTGCGTGAGACCACAAAGGGATGCGATGTGTTACAGGCTGGATTCCTATGGCTTAGGATCGGGGTCCCGACAGCGTTGGTATCAGAGCCTGACTGACTGTAGGATTACTAAGCCAAACTGGTCGAAGTTGAGTCTAGAATTGCTTTAGTTATATATAAGGGAATTTTTTGTGGAAGGGAACGTAAGACTCTTGTTCTCTTCTCAAGTTATTCTATTCTGGTCATCCTCGTCTCTTCTGCGGGAATTAAGGACTAGGTTACTCATCTTCTCCTAGGCTCGTGTTTCCGATCGGTAGCTTATAGGACTACGGGTCAAGAGATATTGGGTTTCTTTTATTCCTAGGAAGCAAGAAGTAAGTTGATGATCAGAGAGTTGAACTTGATAGTTGAGTGGTTACGCTATTCCATTTTGGGTTGTCTCAAAATTTGTTTTTGAGCATTTACAGCCGTTATGCTGCCCAATTTTGTATTCGGAGCTCTAATGCTTTTGCATTACCCTCTATTTACAGATGCCTGGCCGTCCTTCTCGTCAGGTGGTACGTCTGACCAGGTGCATTGATGTGCCGGGTCATACGGACATGCTGGTCAGGGTGATGTCGGTGTGCGGTTACCGCTGGTACCCCGAGTACAAAGTAGAGGAACAGTACCGAGACTTCAACCAGAGCCAGTACATCTGCACTGTTAGGGTATTTCCAGATTACCCTGGAGCGGAGAAGGAAATCCATTGGTCCTATGGGTTGGGGGTCACTGTTGACATGGCAGTACAAGATGCTGCCTATTCAATGCTGACCATTATGAGAGCGAGACATGCACTGCTGCAGAATTTAGAGTTCTGTTATGTTCCGGCCTCTCGGCCTGGTGAAGAGGGATACCTCAGTGGAGTCTATTTTGATTCTTCTATGGAGGATCTACTTCTGCAGTCCACTGTTGAGATGCTAGAGAACAGAGACAGGGATGCTCGTGCTCTCCGTATGGAGCTTTATGCTACCCGTGCCCGTCTGTGGACAGCTTTGACGCAGCTGGCACCGGTAGTCCAGACAGGGTATGGAGAGATGGAGATGCTGAACCCTGTTAGGACCCATCTTCCGGCCCACGTTGACTGGCCAGCCATAGGAGGAGTCACACCTCTTCGGGGACCCCTCTTACCACTAGTCAGGGGACCAAGGCCACATCCGTGTCCTTATGGATCCCAGGGATCTCAGGCTAGAGTGTTTCCTGATCCGCAGGTTGAGCTTCCAGGTCATGGAGGTAATCTCTATGAGATGTTTTATGCGGATTCCTCAGCTGTGAGCGGAAGGATGGTATGGTAGTAGCCGTACGTTCACAGTCCTGCATGACTTGTGAAGTATGCATGTAATGTGAAATGAATTCCGGAGGCCAGGATAAATAATGTATAGGAAGCTTGTAAGTCTCTGGTGAGTAGTTTCATAATTTCAGTAGTTTGCTCTTCGGTTAAGGTTGTACTGAACTATGTAAGGGTGTGTATGAACCATGGTGTATATATAGCAGTTGCTTGTTACCATGTTGTTCGGATATTCATTTCCGCATTCCCTGTGTTCAGTACATTCTTAATCCATAGCTAGTATTGATATGATGTTGGTCTAAGCTATGAGTTTGTTTGTCAGGATGGTGTTCACCAGGTTGAACCGTGCCCCTGCTCATGAGCAAGGTGAGGGTAGTCAAGCCTCGCAGGAAGACCTGCCTCACCCGCCTTCTCTGGTGGAAGTGATGCTTGAGGCAGAAAGAAACAAAAGGGAGACCAATCGACTGCTAGAGCGTATTGAGCAGAATACGGCTCGACAGCCTAGGAATGCCGTAGTGTCCCTCAATGACTTTGTGAAGCTGAATCCTCCAAAGTTTCATCATTCCGTCGATCCCCTCGATGCTGATGACTGGCTGTGCAGCATCTCACGCAAGATTCGCTCTGCGAATGTGTCTGAGGCCGACAAGGTGACCTTTGCGGCGTATTTCCTGGAAGGACCCGCCAATTTGTGGTGGGAGAATTTTGAAGCTATGCGTCCCGCTGAACCAGTAGCCACATGGGCAGACTTCAGTGCAGCCTTCCGTCTGCACCATATTCCAGAGGGCCTGATGGACAGAAAGAGAGAGGAGTTCTGTGCCTTCACTCAGGGCAAGTTGTCTGTGGATGCCTATAGCCGCGAGTTCGGTAATCTCGCCCGCTATGCAACAGAGGAGGTGTCTACCGACGCCAAGAAGCAAGCAAGATTCCGTAAGGGTCTGAGCCCTGAGCTCCATCGTGACCTGCGCCTCCATGAGTGTGCAAGCTTTCAAGCCCTTGTCAACAAAGCGATCAGTGCCGAGACTGGTCATACTGACTTCGAAGCCACAAGGAAGCATTCCCGTGACTTTGGCTCGTCTTCTGGTTCCGCGTTTCCAAAATGCAGGTTGTGGGTTCCAAACAGTTCTCTGCCACCAAGATACACTCCGAGGCCATCCTACGTAGCGCCTCAGACGAATCAGGCCAACCCTCCAGCAAAAGCTTATGGTGGTCCAGCTAGCAATGCTGCACCACGTGCCAACCAGGTGATATTCCATAAGTGTGGAGAACCAGGGCACTATTCCCGTGAGTGTCCTCAGAATGTGGGTGCCAAGCAACCCGGAAAGTCCGTCGGGCAAGCCAAGTCGGGCAAAGCTTATTATGTGAAGCCAACTCCTGCACGTGGCCGTGTGAACTATGTGTCAGCAGAAGAAGCTGCAGAGGATCCCGACGTCATGCTGGGTACGCTTCTTGTTAATCATCACCCAGCGTCCGTTCTCTTTGACACTGGGTCTTCTCATTCCTTCATTTCAGAAAGTTATGCACAGTTGCCTAACATGTCTTTTTGTGATATGCCAATCCCATTGGTTGTCCAAACCCCTGGTAGTAAATGGCAAACCTCCAGGATAACCTATGACAATGAAATTCTAGTAGATAGGCTAGTTTTTCTAGCCTCATTGATAGCCTTGAAATCTTCGGATATTAATATCATCTTGGGCATGGACTGGATGTCAGCTCACTATGCCAGGATTGATACTCATTCTAGAAATGTCCAGCTTACCCATCCCTTGGGTGAGATAGTAAATGTCTCTACTCGAGTTGCCAAATGCCAACTCTATTCCCTAAATGCCAACCCTCTTCCGGAACTTGAAGACATTCCGGTAGTCCGTGGCTTCCCGGATGTTTTTCCAGAGGAACTGCCAGGAATTCCACCTGACAGAGATGTAGGGTTTGTAATAGATATTGTTCCGGGAACTGTCCCAATAGCCAGAAGACCATATAAGATGGCACCCCTGGAGCTAGCCGAACTTAAAAAGCAACTAGATGAGGCCTTGAACAAGGGTTTCATTCATCCTAGCTCTTCTCCTTGGGCTTGCCCCGTCATCTTCGTCAAGAAGAAAGACGGAACGGATCAGATGGTTGTAGATTACCGACCAGTTAATCTGGTCACCATTAAGAACAAGTATCCGCTCCCCAGGATCAACGATCTGTACGATCAGCTCGCAGGATCCTCAGTCTTCTCCAAAATGGATTTGAGGTTGGGATACCATCAAATCAAGATTAAGAACGGGGACATTCCAAAAACGTCTTTTGTTACTCGTTATGGCCAATATGAGTACACCGTTATGTCCTTCGGTTAAACCAATGCCCCAGCCACCTTCTCTCGGCTGATGAATTCAATCTTCATGGAGTATTTGGATAAATTCGTCGTAGTATACCTCAATGATATCCTCATCTACTCGAAGAATGAACAAGAACATGCCGAGCATCTAAGGCTGGTATTGATGAAACTTCGAGAGCATCGCCTTTATGCCAAATTTTCAAAATGTGAATTCTGGTTACCAGAAGTGACCTATCTAGGCCATGTAATCTCTGGTAAGGGTATTGCTGTCAATCCCGAAAGAGTTCAAGCTATCCTTGATTGGACTCAACCTGAATCGGTTAAGCAAGTTAGGAGTTTTCTTGGTCTAGCGAGCTATTGTCGCCGCTTTGTCGAGAATTTCTCCAAGGTTGGAAAGCCTCTAACTGAACTCCTCAAGAAGGATAAAAAGTTCGAGTGGACACCACAGTGTGAGCATAGTTTTCAGGAACTGAAAAGACGCCTGACTTCCGCACCTGTGTTGCTACCACCAGATTTTTCGAAGGACTTTGTTAGCTATTGCGACGCCTCGCGACAAGGATTAGGTTGTATTCTCATGCAAGATCGTCATGTGATCGCATACGCATCTCGACAGTTGCATCCACATGAGGATAATTATCCCACACATGACCTTGAGCTTGCAGTTGTGGTCCATGCACTAAAAACCTAGCGACATTACCTTCTGGGTAATCGTTGTGAAATATTCACTGATCACCAAAGTCTGAAATATATTTTCACCCAGCCGGATTTGAATCTCAGGCAAAGACGGTGGGTTGAGTTGATCTCGGATTACGACTTAGGGATAACTTACACCCCGGGGAGGCCAATGTTATGGCCGATGCGCTTAGTCGTAAATCCTATTGTAACAATTTGATGCTACAACAAGGTCAACCACATCTCCATGAGGACTTTCGGAAGTTGAATCTTCATATTGTTCCTCAAGGATTCCTTTCTACTCTGGTGGCGAAGCCTACTCTTAAGGATCAAATTATAGCTGGCCAAAAGCGTGACAAGGGTATATCACGAATCAAGGAGAATATTTTTAGCGGAAACACTAAAGAATTTTCCATGAACGATCAAGGTGTTGTGTTCTTCCAAAATCGTTTAGTAGTTCCTAAGAACCCACATCTAAGGCAGTTAATCCTTAAGGAGGCTCATGATTATCCTCTCACCATTCATCCCGGTAGTACAAAGATGTATCAGGACCTACGCCAGAGGTTTTGGTGGACTAGGATGAAGAGAGAAATTGCTGAGTTCGTTGCTATCTGCGACGTTTGTCGTCGAGTTAAGGCAGAACATCAAAGGCCTGCTGGCACCCTTCAACCTCTAGCTATTCCTGAATGGAAATGGGATAAAGTTAGCATGGATTTCATTACCGGATTTCCCAAGACCAAGAAAGGGAATAATGCTATCTTTGTGGTCATTGACCGTCTTTCCAAAGTGGCTCATTTTCTTCCTGTTCGTGAGAGTATAACAGCTAGCCGGCTAGCAGAATTATATATCTCTCGAATAGTGTCTCTTCATGGTGTTCCCATGGAGATTAACTCGGACCGTGGAAGTATCTTTACTTCTCGCTTCTGGGAAAGTTTCCAAAAAGCCATGGGGACTCACTTATCTTTTAGCACAACTTTCCATCCCCAATCAAGTGGTCAAGTAGAAAGAGTGAATCAAATCCTAGAAGATATGCTCCGAGCTTGTGTTATATTGTTCGGTATGAATTGGGAAAAGTGTCTTCCATTCGCTGAATTCGCTTATAACAATAGTTATCAATCGAGCTTGGGCAAAGCCCCTTTTGAAGTTCTCTATGGACGAAGATGTCGAACACCTCTAAATTGGTCAGAAACCGGAGAGAGGCAACTCTTTGGCCCGGATATGATCCAGGATGCAGAAGAGCAGATTTGCATTATTCCTGAAAAGTTGAAAACAGCCCAGTCTCGTCAAAAGAGCCAATATGATCGTCATCATAAGGCTGTGACCTTTGAAGTTGACGAGAAGGCTTACCTTCGGGTTACACCGTTGAAGGGTACCCATCGTTTCGGTATCAAGGGCAAATTGGCTCCTCGTTACATTGGTCCTTTTCGCATTCTTGCCAAACGAGGAGAAGTTGCCTACCAGTTGGAACTTCCTCCGCATCTTTCCAAGGTTCATGGTGTTTTCCACGTCTCGCAACTCAGGCGTTGCTTTTCGTATCCTATCCGTGAAGTGGACTACGAAACGCTTGATCTCCAAGATAACCTTTCATACCGAGAATACCCCGTGCGTATTCTTGATCAAGCTGAGCGTACCACTCGACGTCGAAACCTCAAGTTTCTTAAAGTTCAATGGTCAAACCATTCTGAAAAGGAGGCAACTTGGGAAAGAGAGGATCGTCTCCGACTTGAATATCCTGCGTTATTCCCGACGACTTCTAAATCTCGGGACGAGATTCTTTTGAGTGGGGGTGAGTTGTCACATCCCTAACCCTTAAGCAAGTTAGTCTTGTGCTCATGTCTTCTTTGCATTTGCATCTAAGATTTTCCAACAAGATCAAGAAAGTGGCAAAGGAAAAACTTAAAACCCTAGCCACTACTTCAAATAAAGAAAATCTCAAACTAGTTAAAATCAATGAACCCAAAATGGACTCAAGAAATGTTCAAACTTTCTGATAAATCATGAAAGTAATGAGCATTGGAGAAAACTATTTTCTTGACACTTTAAGCATTTTATTTTAATGCAAAAGCCACTGGTTTCAAATTTTAAATTTGAAATCAGAAACTATAAATTTTCAAAAATGTTGAAAATTTTGGAAATGGTTGGGAATATTATAACAAATATTCAGGTGTGTTTAAAATATTTTTTTCAACCTTTTTGGAGCTGAAATAAATAGCGAATCAATGTCAGAAATTAACACAGAAATAAAACAGAAGGAAATGGAAAAGAGCTTACCTGTCGCCTAGCCTGGCCCGGCCCATCTCCCAGAGTCGTCCCCTCCCTCGCGCCAGTAGGAGCAGGAGGTGGCCGCCGCCTCCTCCGGCACGGCCACGCACCTGTGCGCCTGCCTGGCCGCCGCCTCGTGCTGGCAAGGTCAGGGATAAGCTCCCCGAGGCCTCACCTATCCATTCCCAACGTCGGCTCTCTCCCTCCTCCCGGATCTCTTCCTCCTTCCTGCTGCCGCCATTGGAGCCGAGTAAAGCTCGAGCTGCCCGAGCCCCTAGCCATAGGATCCCCTCTCAGAGCACGCCGTTAGCTCTGGCTCGTCGGTCTGGTCCTCCCTGCAGAAGCCGAAGCCACCCCGAGCCCTGCAACGCCCGCGGCGCCATCGTCTTCCACCTCCGGCCGCCGGACCTCTCCCGTCGATTCGTCGCCCCCAGGCCTTCCCCGAGCCGTCTAAGCCCTGCTCTGCACTCCCCGTGAGCATGCGGTCATTTCCCCTAAGTTTTCCCCGTCGATCCCCTCCTCTAGCTCTAGTTTCACCGGAGCCCGACGAGGACCGCCGCAGCCGCTCGTCGCCGGTAGCCCTCCGATGATCAGCTCGTCCTTCCGAGGGCACCAGCAGCTTCAGGTCGACGCATAGATGCTCTAGGAGCTAAGAACCGAGCGTAGTTCCCTCTGAATCAAAGACCCCGATGACGCCCGAGCCTTGGCCGCCGCCAAGCTCGTCGCCGGCGTCATCTCTGGCCAGATCAGCCCCGGCTAAGTGCAGAAATGGAGCTGCGGGAGATGTGCAGTTCTTCTGGTGCTCTCCGCGCAGCATTTGGCCCCCTGTGCGCCGTTTCCGAGCCCCTCCGCCATGCTAGTGGTCGCCGGAGGCTCCCCGCCGGCGAGGACGACCTCGCCGCCGGTTGATCTCGGCTGGCCTGAGCCACTGACTGGTGGGGCCAGCCTCTGGCAAGTTTAAAACTAATAAAAATAAATCAAATAAGTTAATCAGTCACTTACATGTGGGTCCAGCAAGGTTAATCAGTTAATTAAGTTTAAACTTAATCTAAAATTGACCAGAGAGACTGACCAGTGGGTCCCACTGGTCAGGTTTGACTTTCAACGGCCAGATGGACCTGCTGATGCAATAAAAGTATTTTCCAGTATAAAAATAATTCCAGAAATGATTAAAACTTCCAAAATTCATAGAAATTAATCTGTAACTCCAATGAAAATAATTTATATATGAAAAAGTATCAGAAAAATTCAAGGATTCTGAATATGCTATTTTCAACTATGTTTGAAAAAGTTAGAGAACCCTAACATGTAGAATAAGGAATAATTCAACTCTTATAATTACTTTATAAATGGAATTTGGAAAATATTCAAATTTCATTATCAATGTCACGATCACACACTGTCCTAATTACAAATCAGTACCATAACATGACATTTCATGCATGCTAACATCAAGTTGATCTGAGCATCAGGTCGAATCAATTAAAACGGTATCCGAGAATACCCCGTTTGAATTGATATTCGAATGTGATTCAAATCAACTCTAAACCTAATACATGTTGATTATAGTAACTTATCACCTTGCATTCTCATGCCATGCTCATGCATCATTTTGATTGCATATGATTGTTATTGAATGTTGCCATTTATTTCGGTAGGCTCCGCACCCTCGGATTCCACCGAATATCCGTCTGACGGATATCGTCCCTCCTCTGAGCAACAAGGCAAGCAACCCTTTTGATCATCCCGATAATTCCCATGTTCTTGCTCCTGCACTTATTTATTGCATTAGGATCAAATGCTTCAACTGCTTTTGCCAGGTTAGTTGAAGCCACTTCCTTTGCATGACCTAACCTTGTCACAGTAAATAGCCGAACCTTGCAACCTAGCATACCTGATAGTTGCTTGAGCTATGGTGTGCCTTATCCTGCTATGCATGCTATGCTTAGAGTTGTATATGGTCTTTCATCTGGGAGATGAACAGAATTGTGAGAATGTGTTCGGTGAGCAAAGGTTGTGTGTTGAACTTGATTTGGTAAAGGTACCGGTGAAAGGCTGTGTAGGAGTACATGGCGGGTTGTTTCATTGGAACCGTCCTTAGGAACTGAGTTCCGTGTATGTAATCCAAGACTAGATACTACCACATGTTGGGCCCTGAAATATGACCCCGCTCGGCCTATTAATCGCTTAGTACTCGGTCCAGGAGTTGCAAGTAGTTTCTGGTGTTTATAGAAATGCTGGAGGCCGTGCATGGTGCTGACCTGAGAGGTGGGCCGTGATGCGGTAGGCAGTGGCACGGTGTACCAAGTGGCACCCGGATGGTGGGCTTGGGAACCCTGCGCACATCGTTTGAGGCCGTGGCGGAAACCTTGGCCAGACTTCCGTATGGGTTACTCTCAGATAGGCGATAAACCTGGACTAGGTACTAGTGTGGTTAACGGTCGTGGCCGACTCCCTCGCTGGGCTTCCGCTTGAAGGTTGCCGAGGTGCATGACGTGCACATAGCGATAAGTGGCGAGAGCGTGTGTGACGAAGTACACCCCTGCAGGGTTATGATCTATTCGAATAGCCGCGTCCGCGGATATGGACTACTTGGAGACATATGTTGTTCATAGATAACTTCAATGGCTACTCATAAAATTGCCAAGATAAGCGTGAGTGTCGTGGACGGCATTTCCGTACGGAGACGAAATGATTCCACGAAGTGTATTGTTGTGGTGTTAGTGGACTCGCGTGCGAGAAATCAAGTTGTCAAAATTATTTTAGAAATGCAAGTTGTCTAGCCACGAGTCAAATGTTGGCTTTCCGCATGAAACCCCACAATACCTTTTGATACCTTGCATGAGTAGTTAGTTGTCCTAAAGTCTTGCTGAGTACCTTCATACTCATGTTTGCTTAATACATGTTGCAGAGGTTGCTAATGACCCTAATGGAGGGTTCTTCGTAGACATCGACGACGACGAGTAGCTGGTGTCCCAGCTACGATCTGGCCCTACGTTGGATCTATAGTATAGTCAGGCCATGTGCCTTCTAGTTGTCATGTCTGTACTCAGACAGTTTAAACTCTTCCGTTGGCTTGTAATTGAATGACTGCTATTATGGGTCGTGAGACCCTTAATGTGTAATATTATGTGTGTGGCTAATCCGAGCCTCTTAAATAAAGGTTGTATGTTTATGGTTATGTTGTGATGCCATCGATGTATCTATACATATCAGTATGCCATGCGTACGTGTGTCGTACTTGATATGTATGGGGTTCGACTACTTAGTCGTGAACTTTAGTAGCACTCCTTACAAGGAAATGCCCCTTTGTGATCCAACGAGCCTTGGTAGTTCGCTACTGCTCCGGACACATTGGTTGACCGGCATGTGTCCTTCTTAGCTGTTGTGTCTGTTCCCTTTGGGGAAATGTCACGCGATGTAATGGAGTCCTTGTAGCTTGCTACGACTCGTCTACATTCGCTGATGACCGACACCTGCTTTGTTGGGTCATGTATGCCTGTCCTTGTGCGGTACTGCCACTTTGGTTTATGACTAGACATGTCGATCCAGGTTCTTTGAGATTGGATTGCTAGCGACTCTATCGCATACGTGAGTCAAAAGACGCAAACGGTCCCGGCTAAGGTAAGGCTGCAGCCGTAGAGTTAACCGTGCGTGAGACCACAAAGGGATGCGATGTGTTACAGGCTGGATTCCTATGGCTTAGGATCGGGGTCCCGACACCTTAGTGAAAATGTCAGATTTTCACTAAACTGGAATTTTAGCCACATGCCTACTTTGACTAGGCACAACTTGCACACATGAACTCCTAAGCATGAAACAAAACCAACATGTGGTAGAGGGGTTCACCCTCTACTGCCACAACAAAGAATCAACCTCTTGGGCTCATCACATCTCATGGAACCAAGCTCTAAACATGGAACAAAACTGAAATATGACATTCCCAGAAAGTGTTCCAAATTGGAATCTGAACCCACCATTGGATTTCTGGGATGATTCTACCCCAAAAACATATATAATACATAGGCACTTGCATAGAACAAATGGGCACAAACTTGAAAGGAAAATCTACATGGAATCACATAGAGATGAATAGTGCATCATCACATGTGCTATTCACTAGAACAACACCTACACATGAGAAACTATATATACACACAAACAAGGAATGTGGGAGGAAACCCCCCCCCCCCCCCCACACACACACACCACTTGCACAAACTAGTGCTTGAGTTCATCACTCAAGCACATAGTCACACACCACATACATCACTATACTAGTGCAACTACAAGCTAATTCACACTCACATGCATGATATCTAGCTCACATAACACACACTCACATGAAGCTTGCACATACACTAATGCACCTACACATACTAGTGCAAATACACAAACTACACACTCACATACATGGTGTAGCTCATACCTACACTCATGCACACAAGCGTGCACCATCCACAAGCTAAACACACAAACATACACCATATAAATGCTAGCTCACACATTCACTAGCCCCCAAAGTCCTACACATGCAAGAGCTACACTAACAAAATAATAGGCAACCTGCTATAAGAGCTAAAATAAATATCACATAAGTTGTTGAGCCTATCACGGCAACATCTAGCAAGCTATAAAAGAACAGCAAAGGAAAGCACAAATATAAAAGGGGCTGGTTTGGGTTTCGAACCCAAGACGTGCAAGTTTAACCAACTGAAACAACACCACTCTGCTACGGCTCGAACACTTGACAGGATAGAGGGGGCTTGCAAGGTGAACCACACATGCGCTACTAATGCTACTGCTAAAACAAATATCAAAAAGGGGGTGCTTGATGTGCCACAAGCGTATGGGATCGCAACAGTTTTCGAGGGTAGAGTATTCCACCCAAATTTATTGATTCGACTCAAGGGGAAGCGAAAGAATATTCTCAAGTATTAGCAGTTGAGTTGTCAATTCAACCACACCTGAAAGATTAGTGTCTACAAGCAAAGTATCAGTACCAAGGTAGTATGATAGCAACGGTGCCAGAAAAAGCCTTGGTTGACGGGATTGTCAGTACCGCTTACCTAGCTTCGGCAATGGCGCCAGCAAAGTCTTGCAACAAGTAACAACAAGGTAGCAAGGAACAGTAGTAGCAACAGTAGCAGCAAAGTGACAGCAGCAAAGTGGCCCAATCCCTCTTGTAGCAAGGGACAAGCCTAGGCAAAGTAATGTAGCGAGGGCCAGTAGTAGAAGACTCGTAGGTAGTGGATCGGTGATGGATGAGTGTAACGGATGTGATTCATCATGTAACAGCTATAACATGGAGAAATATGTGGCTAGCTCCCGTTCATCGATCTAATGTAGGCATGTATTCCGTATGTAGTCATACGTGCTTAGGGAAAAGAACTTGCATGACATCTATTGTCCATCCCTCCCGTGGCAGCGGGGTCCTAATGGAAACTACGGGAATTAAGGTTCTCCTTTTAATAAAGAACCGGACCAAACGCATTAACACGTGGTGAATACATGAACTCCTCATACTATGGTCATCTCCGGGAGTGGTTTCGGCTATTGTCACTCCGGGGTTGCCGGGTCATAACACATAGTAGGTGACTACAACTTCCAAGATAGGATCTATAACACACATATATTGGCGACAACATAACAGGTTCAGCTCTGAAATCATGGCACTCGGGCCCTAGTGACAAGCATTAAGCATAGCCAAGTAGCAGCAACATCAATCTAGAACATAGTGGATACTAGGGATCAATCCCCTTCAAGAACTAACTCGATTACATGATAGATCTCATCCAACTCATCACCGTCCAGCAAGCCTACGATGAGATTGTTGGGTAACGTCGCATGGGAAACAAAATTTTCCTACGCGCACGAAGACCTATCATGGTGATGTCCATCTACGAGAGCGGATTTCCGATCTACGTACCCTTGTAGATCGCACAGCAGAAGTGTTAGTGAACGCGGTTGATGTAGTGGAACGTCCTCACATCCCTCGATCCGCCCCGCGAACTGTCCCATGAACCGTCCCGCGATCCGTCCCACAATCTAGTGCCGAACGGACGGCACCTCCGCGTTCAACACACGTACAGCTCGACGATGATCTCGGCCTTCTTGATCCAGCAAGAGAGATGGAGAGGTAGATGAGTTCTCCAGTAGCGTGACGGCGCTCCGGAGGTTGGTGGTGATCTAATCTCAGCAGGGCTCCGCCCGAGCTCCACAGAAACGCGATCTAGAGGTAAAACCGTGGAGGTATGTGGTCGGGCTGCCTTGGAAAAGTTGTCTCAAATCAGCCCTAATTGCTCCATATATATAGGAGGAGGGGAGGGGAGGCTTGCCTTGAGGCTCAAGGAGCCCCAAGGGCTGCGCCACCAAGGGAGGAGGACTCCTCCAATCCTAGTCCAACTAGGATTGGAAGGTGGAGTCCTTCTCTCCTTTCCCACCTCCTCCTTTTTTTCTCTTTGATTTTCTATCTATGGCGCATAGGGATTTCTTCGGCTGTCCCACCAGCCCACCAAGGGCTGGTGCGCCACCCCCAAGGCCTATGGGCTTCCCCGGGGTGGGTTCCCCCCCCCCCCCCGCTGAACACCCGGAACCCATTCGTCATTCCCGGTAACTCTGAAAACCTTCCGGTAATCAAATGAGGTCATCCTATATATCAATCTTCATTTCCGGACCATTCCGGAAACCCTCGTGACGTCCGTGATCTCATCCGGGACTCCGAACAACATTCGGTAACCAACCATATAACTCAAATACGCATAAAACAACGTCGAACCTTAAGTGTGCAGACCCTGCGGGTTCGAGAACTATGTAGACATGACCCGAGTGACTCCTCGGTCAACATCCAATAGCGGGACCTGGATGCCCATATTGGATCCCACATGTTCTTCGAAGATCTTAACGTTTGAACCTCAGTGCCAGGGATTCACGTAATCCCGTATGTCATTCCCTTTGTCCTTCGGTATGTTACTTGCCCGAGATTCGATCGTCAGTATCCGCATACCTATTTCAATATCGTTTACCGGCAAGTCTCTTTACTCGTTCCGTAATACAAGATCCCGCAACTTACACTAAGTTACATTGCTTGCAAGGCTTGTGTGTGATGTTGTATTACCGAGTGGGCCCCAAGATACCTCTCCGTCACACGGAGTGACAAATCGCAGTCTCGATTCATACTAACTCAACGAACACCTTCGGAGATACCTGTAAAGCAACTTTATAGTCACCCAGTTACGTTGCGACGTTTGATATACACAAAGCATTCCTCCGGTGTCAGTGAGTTATATGATCTTATGGTCATAGGAACAAATACTTGACACGCAGAAAACAGTAGCAACAAAATGACACGATCAACATGCTACGTCCATAAGTTTGGGTCTAGTCCATCACGTGATTCTCCTAATGACGTGATCCAGTTATCAAGCAACAACACCTTGTACATAGTTAGAAGACCCTGACTATCTTTGATCAACTGGCTAGCCAACTAGAGGCTTGCTAGGGACAGTGTTTTGTCTATGTATCCACACAAGTATATAAGTCTTCATTCAATACAATTATAGCATGGATAATAAACGATTATCTTGATACAGGAATTATAATAATAACTATATTTATTATTGCCTCTAGGGCATAATTCCAACAGTCTCCCACTTGCACTAGAGTTAATAATCTAGCCCTCACATCATCATGCGAATTACATTGTAATAAATCTAACACCCATACAGTTCTGGTGTTGATCATGCTTTGCCCGTGGAAGAGGTTTAGTCAGCGGGTCTGCTACATTCAGATCCTTGTGCACTTTGCATATATTTACATCCTCCCCTTCGACGTAGTCGCGGATGAGGTTGAAGCATCGTTTAATGTGTCTGGTCTTCTTGTGAAACCATGGTTCCTTTGCTAAGGCAATGGCACCCGTGTTGTCACAGAACAAGGTTATTGGATTCAGTGCGCTTGACACCACTCCAAGATCCGTCATGAACTGCTTCATCCAGACACCCTCCTTAGCCGCCTCCGAGGCAGCCATGTACTCCGCTTCACATGTAGAATCAGCTACGACGCTTTGCTTGGAACTGCACCAGCTTACCGCACCCCCATTAAGAATAAATACGTATCTGGTCTGCGACTTAGAGTCGTCCGGATCTGTGTCAAAGCTTGCATCAACGTAACCCTTTATGGCGAGCTCTTCGTCACCTCCATACACGAGAAACATCTCCTTAGTCCTTTTCAGGTAGTTCAATATATTCTTGACCGCCGTCCATTGATCCACTCCTGGATTACTCTGGACCTGCCTGCCATACTTATGGCCAGGCTAACGTCCAGTCTAGTGCACAGCATTGCATACATGATAGATCCTATGGCTGAAGCATAGGGGACGGTGCTCATATGCTCTCTATCTTTATCAGTTGTTGGGCACTGAGTCTTACTCAATCTCGTACCTTGTAAAACTGGCAAGAACCCTTTCTTGGACTGTTCCATTTTGAACCTCTTCAAAACTTTATCATGGTATGTGCTTTGTGAAAGTCCTATCAGGCGTTTCGATCTATCCGTGTAGATCTTAATACCTAGAATGTAAGCAGCTTCTCCTAGGTCCTTCATAGAGAAACTTTTATTCAAGTAATCCTTTATGCTCTCCAAAAACTCTACGTTGTTTCCAATCAGCAATATGTCATCCACATATAATATTAGAAACGCCACAGAGCTCCCACTCACTTTCTTGTAAATACAAGATTCTCCAACCACTTGTATAAACCCAAATGCTTTGATCACCTCATCAAAGCATTTGTTCCAACACCGAGATGCTTGCACCAGTCCATAAATGGATCGCTGGAGCTTGCACACCTTGTTAGCATTTTTAGGATCGACAAAACCTTCGGGTTGCATCATATACAACTGTTCTTTAAGGAAATCGTTAAGGAACACCGTTTTGACATCCATTTGCCAGATTTCATAATTGGAAAATGCAGCTATTGCTAACATGATTCTGACGGACTTAAGCATCGCTACGGGTGAGAATGTCTCATCGTAGTCAACTCCTTGAACTTGTGAAAAACCCTTTGCCACAAGTCGAGCTTTATAAACGGTCACATTGCCGTCAGCGTCCGTCTTCTTCTTAAAGATCCATTTGTTCTGAATAGCCGTGCGGCCCTCAGGTAGTACTTCCAAAGTCCACACTTTGTTCTCATACATGGATCCTATCTCGGACTTCATGGCCTCCAGCCATTTGTTGGAATCTGGGCCCACCATTGCTTCTTCATAATTTGCAGGTTCATTGTTGTCTAACAACATGATTGACAAAAAAGGATTACCGTACCACTCGGGAGCAGCACGTGGTCTCGTCGACCTGCGTGGTTCGATAGGAACTTGAACCGGAGTTTCATGATCATCATCATTAACTTCCTCCTCAACCGGCGTCGCAATGACAGGGGTTTCCCCTTGCCCTGCGCCACCATCCAGAGGGATGAGAGGTTCGACAACCTCATCAAGTTCTATCTTCCTCCCACTCAATTCTCTCGAGAGAAACTCCTTCTCGAGAAAAGCTCCGTTTTTAGCAACAAACACTTTGCCCTCGGATTTAAGATAGAAGGTGTACCCAACTTCTCTTTTGGGTAACCTATGAAGATGCACTTTTCCGCTTTGGGTTCCATCTTTTCAGGCTGAAGCTTTTTGACATAAGCATCACATCCCCAAACTTTAAGAAACAACAACTTTGGCCTTTTGCCATACCACAGTTCGTATGGTGTCGTCTCAACGGATTTTTATGGTGCCCTATTTAAAGTGAATGCAGCTGTGTCTAATGCATAACCCCAAAACGATAACAGCAAATCGGTAAGAGACATCATAGATCGCACCATCTGTAATAAAGTACGATTACGATGTTCGGACACACCATTACGATTTGGTGTTCCACGCGGTGTCAACTGTGAAACAATTCCACATTGTCTTAAGTGAGCACCAAACTCGAAACTCAGATATTCACCCCCACTATCAGACCGTAGGAACTTGATCTTCTTGTTACGATGATTTTCAACTTCACTCTGAAATTGCTTAAACTTTTCAAATGTTTCAGACTTGTGCTTCATTAAGTAGACATAACCATATCTACTCATATCGTTAGTGAAGGTGAGAAAATAACGATATCCGCCGCGTGCCTCCACGTTCATCGGACCGCACACATCGGTATGTATGATTTCCACCAAGTCACTGGCACGCTCCATTGTTCTGGAGAACGGAGTTTTAGTCATCTTGCCCATGAGGCATGGTTCGCACGTGTCAAGTGAATCAAAGTCAAGTGACTCCAAAAGTCCATCGGTATGGAGTTTCTTCATGCGCTTTACACCAATATGACCTAAGCGGCAGTGCCACAAAAACATGGCTCTATCATTGTTAACTCTAACTCTTTTGGTCTCAATGTTATGTATATGTGTATCATCACTACCAAGATTCAATATGAACAATCCTCTCACATTGGGTGCATGACCATAAAAGATGTTACTCATAGAAATAGAACAACCATTATTCTCTGACTTAAAAGAGTAACCGTCTCGCAGTAAACAAGATCCAGATATAATGTTCATGCTCAACGCAGCCACTAAATAACAATTATTCAAGTTCATAACTAATCCTGATGGTAACTGAAGTCAAACTGTGCCGACGGCGATTGCATCAACCTTGGAACCATTTCCTACGCTCATCGTCACTTCATCTTTCACCAGCCTTCGCCTATTCCGCAGTTCCTGTTTCGAGTTGCAAATATGTGCAACAGAATCGGTATCGAATACCCAGGCACTACTATGAGAGCTGGTTAAGTACACATCAATAACATGTATATCAAATATACCTGATTTTTCTTTGGCCGCCTTCTTATCAGCCAGATACTTGGGGCAGTTGCGCTTCCAGTGACCCATACCCTTGCAATAGTAGCACTCTATTTCAGGCTTAGGTCCAGCTTTGGGTTTCTTCGTCGGATTGGCAACAGGCTTGCCGCTCTTCTTTGAATTACCCTTCTTGCCTTTGCCGTTTCTCTTGAAACTAGTGGTCTTATTCACCATAAACACTTGATGCTCTTTACGGAGTTCAGACTCTACGACTTTCAGCATCGCAAACAACTCGTCGGGTGACTTGTTCATCCCTTGCATGTTGTAGTTCAACACAAAGCCCTTATAGCTTGGCGACAGTGATTGAAGAATTCTGTCAGTGATAGCCTCTTGCGGGAGTTCAATCCCCAGCTCAACTAGACGGTTTGAGTACCCAGACATTTTGAGCACATGTTCACTGACACACGAATTCTCCTCCATCTTGCAAGCATAGAATTTATCGGAGGTCTCATACCTCTCGATCCGGGCGTTCTTCTGAAAGATAAACTTCAACTCCTGGAACATCTCATATGCTCCATGACGCCCAAAGCGATGTTGAAGTCCCGGCTCTAAGCCATACAAGACTGCACATTGAACTACTGAGTAGTCCTCCTTACGTGTTAACCAAGCGTTCTTAACATCTTGTTCAGCCGTAGCGGGTGGTTCGTCTCCTAGCGCAGCATCAAGGACATAATCCTTCTTCCCAGCTTGTAGGATCAACTTAAGATTACGAGCCCAGTCTACAAAGTTGCTTCCATCATCTTTCGACTTAGCTTTCTCTAGGAACGTATTAAAATTCAGGGTGACTGTCGCGTGAGCCATGATCTACAACACAAATATATTCAAAGTGGACTTAGACTATGTTCAAGATAATTAGAGTTTAACTCAATCAAATTACTTGCTAAACTCCCACTCAAAAAGTACATCTCTCTAGTCATTTGAGTGGTTCATGACCCACTTACACTAGCTCAAGTCCGATCATCACGTGAGTTGAGTATAGTTTCAGTGGTAAGCATCCCTATGCTAATCATATCAACTATACGATTCATGATCGACCTTCTGGTCTCATGTGTTCCGAGGCCATGTCTGCACATGCTAGGCTCGTCAAGCTTAACCCGAGTGTTCCGCGTGTGCAACTGTTTTGCACCCGTTGTATGTGAACGTTGAGTCTATCACACCCGATCATCACGTGGTGTCTCAAAAGGACGAACTGTAGCAACGGTGCACAGTCCGGGAGAACACAATTTCGTCTTGAAATTTTAGTGAGAGATCACCTCATAATGCTACCGTCGTTCTAAGCAAAATAAGGTGCATAAAAGGATTAACATCACATGCAATTCATAAGTGACATGATATGGCCATCATCACGTGCTCCTTGATCTCCATCACCAAAGCACCGGCATGATCTTCTTGTCACCGACGACACACCATGATCTCCATCAACGTGTCGCCATCGGGATTGTCGTGCAACTCATGCTATTACTACTAAAGCTACATCCTAGCAAAATAGTAAACGCTTCTGCAAGCACAAACGTTAGTTTAAAGACAACCCTATGGCTCCTGCCGGTTGTTCTACCATCGACGTGCAAGTCGATATTATCTATTACAACATGATCATCTCATACATCCAATATATCACATCACATTGTTGGCCATATCACATCACAAGCATACCCTGCAAAAACAAGTTAGACGTCCTCTAATTTGTTGTTGCATGTTTTACGTGGTGACCATGGGTATCTAGTAGGATCGCATCTTACTTACGCAAACACCACAACGGAGATATATGAATTGCTATTTAACCTTATCCAAGGACCTCCTCGGTCAAATCCGATTCAACTAAAGTTGGAGAAACCGACACTTGCCAGTCATCTTTGAGCAACGGAGTTACTCGTTGCGATGAAACCAGTCTCTCGTAAGCGTACGAGTAATGTCGGTCCAAGCCGCGTCAATCCAACAATACCGCGGAATCAAGAAAATACTAAGGAGGGCAGAAATTGCACATCACCGCCCACAAAAACTTTTGTGTTCTACTCAAGATTACATCTACGCATGAACCTAGCTCATGATGCCACTATTGGCGAACGTCGCATGGGAAACAAAAATTTCCTACGCGCACGAAGACCTATCATGGTTATGTCCATCTACGAGAGGGGATTTCCGATCTACGTACCCTTGTAGATCGCACAGCAGAAGCGTTAGTGAACGCGGTTGATGTAGTGGAACGACCTCACGTCCCTCAATCCGCCCCGGGAACCGTCCCACGATCTAGTGCCGAACGGACGGCACCTCCGCGTTCAGCACACGTACAGCTCGACGGTGATCTCGGCCTTCTTGATCCAGCAAGAGAGACGGAGAGGTAGATGAGTTATCCGGCAGCATGACGGTGCTCCAGAGGTTGGTGGTGATCTAATCTCAGCAGGGCTCCGCCCGAGCTCCGCAGAAACGCGATCTAGAGGTAAAACCGTGGAGGTATGTGGTCGGGCTGCCTTGGAAAAGTTGTCTCAAATCAGCCCTAATTGCTCCATATATATAGGAGGAGGGGAGGGGAGGCTTGCCTTGAGGCTCAAGGAGCCCCAAGGGCTGCTCCACCAAGGGAGGAGGAGTCCTCCTCCAATCCTAGTCCAACTAGGATTGGAAGGTGGAGTCCTTCTCTCCTTTCCCACCTCCTCCTTTTTTTTCTTTTCTCTTTGATTTTCTATCTATGGCGCATAGGGATTTCTTGGGCTGTCCCACCAGCCCACCAAGGGCTGGTGCGCCACCCCCAAGGCCTATGGGCTTCCCCGGGGTGGGTTGCCCCCCCCCCCCCGGTGATCACCCGGAACCCATTCGTCATTCCCGGTACATTCCCGGTAACTCCGAAAACCTTCCGGTAATCAAATGAGGTCATCCTATATATCAATCTTCGTTTCCGGACCATTCCGGAAACCCTCGTGACGTCCGTGATCTCATCCGGGACTCCGAACAACATTCGGTAACCAACCATATAACTCAAAGACGCATAAAACAACGTCGAACCTTAAGTGTGCAGACCCTGCGGGTTCGAGAACTATGTAGACATGACCCGAGTGACTCCTCGGTAAATATCCAATAGCGGGACCTGGATTCCCATATTGGATCCCACATATTCTACGAAGATCTTAACGTTTGAACCTCAGTGCCAGGGATTCACGTAATCCCGTATGTCATTCCCTTTGTCCTACGGTATGTTACTTGCCCGAGATTCGATCGTCAGTATCCGTATACCTATTTCAATCTTGTTTACCGGCAAGTCTCTTTACCCGTTCCGTAATACAAGGTCTCGCAACTTACACTAAGTTACATTGCTTGCAAGGCTTGTGTGTGATGTTGTATTACCGAGTGGGCCCCAAGATACCTCTCCTTCACACGGAGTGACAAATCCCAGTCTAGATTCATACTAACTCAACGAACACCTTCGGAGATACCTGTAGAGCATCTTTATAGTCACCCAGTTACGTTGCGACGTTTGATACACACAAAGCATTCCTCCGGTGTCAGTGAGTTATATGATCTTATGGTCATAGGAACAAATACTTGACACGCAGAAAACAGTAGAAACAAAATGACACGATCAACATGCTACGTCTATTAGTTTGGGTCTAGTCCATCACGTGATTCTCCTAATGACGTGTTCCAGTTATCAAGCAACAACACCTTGTACATAGTCAGAAGACCCTGACTATCTTTGATCAACTGGGTATCCAACTAGAGGCTTGCTAGGGACAGTGTTTTGTCTATGTATCCACACATGTATATAAGTCTTCATTCAATACAATTATAGCATGGATAATAAACGATTATCTTGATACAGGAATTATAATAATAACTATATTTATTATTGCCTCTAGGGCATAATTCCAACAGAGATTACTCACGAACGATGAAGGGCATCATGGAATTGTCGATGGAGAAAGGTTGATGATGACGATGGCGATGATTTCCCCTCTCCGGAGCCCGAAACGGACTCCAGATCTGCCCTCTAGATGAAGAACAGGATGTGGCGGCGCCTCCGTATCGCAAAACGCGATGAAACCTTCTCTCTCATTTTTTTCCAGACGAAACGGAAGATGTAGGACTGAGATTGGGGGCGGTGGTTCCACGTGGGTCCCACAAGCCCTCATGGCGCGGCCATAGGGGGTGGCCGTGGCCCAGGGGCTTGTGGCCCACTGGCACGCCCCCTCACGTGGATCTTTGCGAAAATATTTTTCTTTTATTCCATAAAAAATCTCCGTAAATTTTCAGGACGTTCCGAGAACTTTCATTTCTGCACAAAAACAACACCATGGCAATTCTGCTGAAAACAGCGTCAGTCCGGGTTAGTTCCATTCAAATCATGCAAATTAGAGTCCAAAACAAGGGCAAAAGAGTTCGGAAAAGTAGATATGATGGAGACATATCAACTCCCCCAAGCTTAAAGCCGTGCTTGTCCTCAAGCAACTCAGTTGACAAAATGAGAGGGACAAAAGAAAAACTTTGACGAACTCTGTTTGATCTTGTTGTTGCAACCATGTCTAACTCACAACCAGAATTTCAGCAACATCACAATCAAACCACATAAGCAAATGACATCTAGGTCTCACGGTAAACTCATATCAATGGCATAATCAACTAGCGAGCAAATAGTAATAAGCCTCAAGTGTCAACACTTCAATCAAAACAACATGAAGCAGTTCGAATAGATGGTATCTCGCTAGCTCTTTCTGAGACCGCAAAACATAAATGCAGAGCACCTTAAAAGACCAAGGGCTGACTAAACATTGTAATTCAAGGCAATGAAGATCCAGTCATAGTCACACTCAACACAGTTAAAAGCAAAGCATAAAAATGACAGAGGTTCTCTCTAATTGGTGCTTTTGTAAGAGGAGTATGACTCAACAGGAACATAAATAGACAGGCCCTCCGCAGAGGGAAGCATTGATTTGTAGAGATGCCAGAGCTCAAGCTTTGAAAACAGAGGTAATAATTTTGGGTGGCATGCTTTCATTGTCAACGCAATGACAAAGAGTTCTCAACATCTTCCATGCTACACATGCTATAGGCGGTTCCCAAACAGAAAAGTAAAGTTTTGACTCCCCCACCACCAATCAATCACACTCCACGGCTAGCCGAATCCTCGGGTACCGTCCATACCAACAACAATCCTGCGGGAGTTTTGTTTGCAATTATCTTTTTGATTTGAGCATGGAACTGGGAATTCCAATAACGGTCCCCTTTCTCGTGAATGGTAGTGAATAAACACATATCGAGGATAACAAGACTAGCATGGAAAATACCAATAGCCCCATGTCACCAGATGAGCGGTTCGGGCATGCAAAACAGATTATTTCTTGAAGGTTTAGAGAATGGCACATGCAAATTTACTTGGAACGGCAGGTAGATACCGCACATAGGTAGGTATGGTGGACTCATATGACACAACTTTGGGTTTATGGAAGTGGATGCACAAGCAGTATTCCCGCTTAGTACAAGTGAAGGCTAGCAAAAGACTGGGAAGCGACCAACTAGAGAGCGACAACAGTCATCAAAATGCATTGAGAGTAACTAACATTGAGTGCAAGCATGAGTAGGACATAAATCACCCTGAACATGAACATCATAGAGGCTATGTTGATTTTGTTTCAACTACACGCGTGAACATGCGCCAAGTCAAGCCACTTGAATCATTCAAAGGAGGATACCATCCTATCACACTACATCATAGTCATCTCAACATTCATGTGGGCAACCAAGACAGACCATTATAAGCTCCTAGGTAAATAAGCATGGCATAAGCAACTATGATCTCTAAGTTGTCATTGCAAACATGTTTCTCTCACAACAAAGCTGAATCAGGCATGATGAGCTAGTCATATTTACAAAAACAAAATAGATCGAGTTCATACCAGCTTTTCCAGGCTCAGTCACTTCATCATATATCGTCATTATTGCCTTTCACTTGCACGACCGAATGATGTGAACAATAATAAGAGTGCTCGTGCATTGGACTACGCTGGAATCTGCACGCAAACACAAAGGAGAAGACAAAGTAATATGGCTCTTTGAAAGCTAAACAGGTATGCATGCAAGAGCCACTAAACATTGTAACCAATATCTTCTACCTTGACCCAAAGAAAAAAAAACTATCTACACGGGAAAGCTCCCAACAAGCAAAAGAAGAAAACAAAATCTTTTTGGGTTTTTCTCAAAATAGACAGACACACGAAAAGAAAACGAGAAAAAGAAAATAAACTAGCATGGATGATAAAGTGGCAACGTGTGAACACCGGCTAACAAAGTCAAAGCATAAACAAGAATGTAAAGTCGGTGAAAACACATACTCCCCCAAGCTTAGGCTTTTGGCCTAACTTGGTCTACTCCCAAGGAGGGAAATAACTAGCTCCTGGGTACTCCAGAGTGGACTGTGGATTCCACTGCTGTGTGAGCTCCTCCGGCTCCCACTGATAAACTAGCGTCTGGTACTCGACTAGCGGCTCGGGCACGGACACCTGTGGTTGGGCTAAGCCCGAATATGCGTAGATGTCCGAGGGGATAATAGTGTACCTGCCTGCATGAAGATTGAACAAAGAAGGAGCAGGCAAAGTAATAGTCTCACGAGTACCCTGACTAAATATCAGGTTATAAATCATCCTACCACCTATATCTCTATCAAGAAAGTCATGGCGAACCATGATATCGTAATCAACATATCTCTCGGGAAGAAGCATCTCTTCTTCCTCCTCCAGTCTAATGGGTATATCAAAGTGTCCGGCAAGACGGGTAGCATAGATACCTCCATAGACAACACCTTTAGAACGGTTAAGGTTCAACCGTTGAGCTACTATAGCGCCCAAGCTATAAGTTTTATCGTTATAAAAGGCTTCGTGCAAGACCGCGAGATCTGGGGAACTAAGTGACCCAGCTTTCCCACGACCAATCAAACATTTTCCCACAAATAGTGAGAAGTACCGAAGCACGGGAAAATGAATGCTAGCAGCTCTAGCGCAAGACACTTCTCTCTCCTCTCCTACAACAATTGTACCTATAAAAGCTTCCAAGTCCCATGGACGAGGTTCATGAATATCCCCAACATAAGGTAATTTGCAAACATTGCAAAAATCCCGGAGTGACATGCGTTGGGGGACATCATAAAGTTTAAACTCAACCATAGGAGGATTCTTCCTCGGATAGAAGTTAAAGCTTTGTACAAAGATATTAGTGAGGAGGAGGTATTGCGAACACTTATCTTCAACAAAGGCGGTAAGGCCTGCGTTCTCCACCAAGTATAAAAGTCCTCATAAATTCTAGCGGCGTGTAAGAACACGTCGCTTGGCCACTCGCACGCTCGAACTTCCGCGACTTGAGGGACCGGATACTTAGGCTTCTTCTCACTCCCATAATCCTTGGGGTCACGGCTTCACAAGCCTCTCAAGAACCTCCTCATCTTTTCCCTTTTCTATCTCTGAAAATTTCTGAAATTTTTAGTGACTCTAAGGAAAAGTGAATAAGGCTCAAGGAAACTCGTAGAAACTACTCCCTCAAGTGCCTAGAGACCATATTACGCATCAAAATTACTTGGGACCAGCTAGAATCAGCATGCAAAGCTCAAGAGCATGGTCACCAAGGCAGCAAAAATACGCCGAGTATTAGTCACTAGAGAAAAAACTAATTGGACCAATGGAGGAGTCACTTACCAAGGAGTAATTTCCCCAAAACAGTTCGGAGAACGGTGATTTGAAGAAAGAGATCGAAAATCCCAGCAAGAGTAGCAAGAACACGGGTTTGAGCTGCGAAACGATTTTTTCTGTATGTAGGAGAATTGGATGGGAGCAAGAATGAGTGGAGAGGGTGCCTATGGGCCCCACAAACCTGGGTGGCGCAGCCAGGGGTCCCGCGCCCCTAGGGCTTGTGGCCCACTGGTGTGGCCCCCAGACAGACTCTTTGTCCCAGTATTTTTCAAATATTCCAGAAAAAATCATACTAGATTTTCACAGCATTCGGAGAACTTTTATTCTCGGGGTATTTTTCTACCAGACGCTAAGACAGAAAATAGGGAAAACTAAACTAAATCTATCATTTTTCTTCTAAGCAACCTAAAATGAAAGCTTAAAACAGAGGTTTGTGACTCCTCGATTCATCCATCTCATGGTCATCGAAAGTAATCCGTCAGTGAGGTTGATCAAGCTTCTTTGACAAACCTTTTCGAATCGCAAAAGAGAATGGAGAATTTTTGAATAGTCACTAGGTCACCTCAATGGGGATGTGTATTTCCCCAACAAGCAAATCATACTTCATCTTCACATGAGGAATAGGGCATTCAAAGCTCCCAATAAGAATCGATGAAGTTTTTTCGATAGCATTGATGCAATGTACTCGATATTGTTTCTTCGCAAAGTGTACCGTATGCTCATTACCGTTGACATGGAAAGTGACATTGCCTTTGTTGCAATTTATAATAGCCCTTGCAGTGTTTAAAAAGGGTCTTCCGAGGATGACAGCCATGGCATCGTCCTCAGGAAATTCCAAGATAACAAAGTCTGTTAAGATAGTGGTGTTAGCAACCACAACAGGCACATCCTCGCAAATGCCGATAGGGAAAGCAGGTGATTTGTCACCCATTTGCAGAGAGATTTCAGTGGGTGTCAACTTATCCAGTTCAAGTCTATGATAAAGAGAGAGAGGCATAACACTAACACCGGCTCCAAGGTCGCATAACGCAGTTCTAACGTAGTTGCCTTTAATGGCGCAAGATATAGTGGGCACACCAGGATCACCTAGTTTCTTAGGAGTTCCACCCTTGAAAGTGTAATTGTCAAGCATGGCGGAGATATCAAGATCAGGTATCCTCCTCTTATTAGTCACAATATCTTTCATGTACTTAGCATATGGAGACATTTTGAGCATATCTGTCAGACGCATCTGCAGAAAGACACGTCTGATCATTTCAACGAAGCGCTCAAAATCCTCATCATCCTTTTTCTTGGATGGTTTGGGAGGAAAGGGTATAGGTTTCTGAACCCATGGTTCCCTTTCTTTACCGTGCTTCCTAGCAGTGAAGTCAATCTTATCGTATCTTCTAGTCTTAGGCTGTGGGTTATCAAGATCAACACTAGGTTCAATCTCCACATCCTTATCATTGCTAGGTTGAGCATCTTCATGAACATGACTATTGATATTATCATTAGGCTCATGTTCATCACCAGATTGTGTTTCAGCATCAGAGACAGAGACATTGTTTGGACTCTCAGGGGTAGCAGCAATAGGGTTGCTAGCGTGCAGGTTCCTATCATCTTTCTTCTTCTTTTTAGGATGACTAGGTGCATCTGTGCTAACTCCTTGAGAATCTTGTTCAATTCTATTCGGATGACCCTTAGGATACATAGGTTCCTGGGTCATTCTACCGCCTCTAGTAACGACTCTAACGGCATTTTCATTCAACTCATTGAGCAAGTCATTCTGAGCTTTAAGTACTTGTTCTACCTGAGTAGTAACCATAGAGGCATGTTACATTTCTGTCCACACAAGCACTTAGATGACTAAGCATACGAGCATTCTTTTCCAATTCTCTTCTAACATAATCATTGAAACTTTGTTGTTTGGCAACAAAGTTATCAAATTCATCAAAGCGTAAGCTAGCAGGTTTATCAAAAGGAATATCACTATCCTCAAACCTACGCAGAGAATTTACTTCTACTACCTGTATCGGGTCATCGAGACCATGGATCTCTTCGATAGGTGGTAGATTTTTGACATCTTCAGATTTAATGCCTTTCTATCACATAGATTTCTTGGCTTCTTGCATATCTTCAGGACTGAGGAATAGAATACCTCTTTTCTTCGGAGTTGGCTTAGGAGGTGGTTCGGGAATAGTCCAAGCATTCTCATTGCACAAGATGTTATTGAATAGAATCTCAGCTTGTTCTACAGTTTGTTCCCTAAAAACACTACCGACACAACTATCTAAGTGGTCTTTGGAAGCATCGGAAGTCCATTATAGAAGATATCAAGTATCTCATTCTTCTCAAGAAGGTGATCAGGCAAAGCATTTAGTAGCTGGATAAGCCTCCTCCAAGCTTGTGGGAGACTCTCTTCTTCAGCTTGAGAAAAGTTGTATATTTCCTACAAGGCAGCTTGCTTCTTATGGCAGGGGAATATTTCTTAGAGAAGTAGTAGACCATATCCTGGGGGCTACGCACACAACTAGGAGGAAGAGAAGTGAACCAGGTCTTAGCATCGTCCTTTAGCGAGAAAGGAAACAGCTTGAGCATATAGTAGTGGCGAATCTTTTCCTCACTAGTGAATAGGGTGGCTATATCGTGCAGTTTGGTAAGATGGGCTACAACCGTTTCAGACTCATAACCGTGAAAGGGGTCAGATTTGACCAGAGTGATTAACTCAGGGTCGATAGAGAATTCATAATCCTTATCGGTCACAAAGATAGGTGAAGTGGCAAACTTCGGGTCGTATTTCATCCTAGTGTACAGAGATTTTTCTTTCCACTTGCGCAGAAGTTTCTCAACATCATAGCTATCCTTACACGCAAGAAAATCCTCAGCTATCTCTCCCTAAATAACATAGCATGTATCAGGCATAACATGCATAGTAGCAAGTTCTACTTCAATAGTATCAGCAGTTTCAGAAGTATCATCACATCTAGCAGCAACTCTAGCAATATGTGCATCAAGGAATGCACCAAGTGGCAAAGTGGTATCAGGCATAGCAGGCATAGTATCAAGCATAGCATCATCATGCATAGTATCAAGCATAGCATCATCAGGCATAGTATCTAGCATAGCATCATCAGGCATAGTATCAGGCATAGCATCATCAGGCATAGTATCAAGCATAGCATCATTAGGCATAGTATCAAGCATAGCATCATCAGCATAGTATAAAGCATAGCATCATCAGGCACACGCGACATATCAAGATTTCTAGCAGGAGGCGATGTCGTAAACTTACTCATAACTGAAGGTCAATCAAGTGCAGAGCTAGATGGCAGTTCCTTACCTCTCCTCGTAGTGGAAGGCAGGATTTTAGTTCTTGGATCTTTCAGATTCCTCATAGTGACCAGCAGACGAAAATCCCAAGTGACTCAGAAAATATAGTTGTGCCTCCCCGGCAACGGCGCCAGAAAAAGTCTTGATGTCCCACAAGCGTATGGGATCGCAGCAATTTTCGAGGGTAGAGTATTCAACCCAAATTTATTGATTCGACTCAAGGGGAAGCGAAAGAACATTCTCAAGTATTAGCAGTTGAGTTATCAATTCAACCACACCTGAAAGATTAGTGTCTGCAAGCAAAGTATCAGTAGCAAGGTAGTATGATAGCAACGGTGCCAGAAAAAGCCTTGGTTGACGGGATTGTCAGTATCGCTTACCTAGCTTCGACAACAGCGCCAGCAAAGTCTTGCAATAAGTAACAACAAGGTAGCAAGGAAGAGTAGTAGCAACAGTAGCACTAAAGTGACAGCAGCAGCAAAGTGACAGTAGCAAAGTGGCCCAATCCCTCTTGTAGCAACGGACAAGCCTAGGCAAAGTAACGTAGCGAGGGCCAGTAGTAAAAGACTCGTAGGCAGTGGATCGGTGATGGATGAGTGTGAGGGATGTGATTCATCATGTAACAGCTATAACAAGGAGAGATATGTGGCTAGCTCCCGTTCGTTGATCTAATGTAGGCATGTATTCCGTCTGTAGTCATACGTGCTTAGGGAAAAGAACTTGCATGACATCTATTGTCCATCCCTCCTGTGCCAGCGGGGTCCTAATGGAAACTATGGGATATTAAGGTTCTCCTTTTAATAAAGAACCAGACCAACGCATTAACACGCGGTGAATACATGAACTCCTCATACTATGGTCATCTCCGGAAGTGGTTCCCGCTATTGTCACTCCGGGGTTGCCGGGTCATAACACATAGTAGGTGACTACAACTTGCAAGATAGGATCCGAAACACACATATATTGGCGACAACATAATAGGTTCATATCTGAAATCATGGCACTCGGGCCCTAGCGACAAGCATTTAGCATAGCCAAGTAGCAGCAACATCAATCTAGAACATAGTGGATACTAGGGATCAATCCCCGTCAAGAACTAACTCAATTTCATGATAGATCTCATCCAACTCATCACCGTCCAGCAAGCCTACGATAAGATTACTCACGAAGGGTGAAGAGCATCATCGAATTGTCGATGTAGAAAGGTTGATGATGACGATGGCGACGATTTCCCCTCTCCGGAGCCCGAAACGGACTCCACATCTGCCCTCCAGATGAAGAACAGGATGTGGCGGCGCCTCCGTATCGCAAAACGCGATGAAACCTTCTCGCTGATTTTTTTTTCAGGCGAAACGGAAGATATAGGACTGAGATTGGGGGCGGTGGTGCCACGTGGCCCCCAAAATCCCTCATGGTGCGGCCATAGGGGGTGGCCGCGGCCCAGGGGCTTGTGGCGCACTGGCGCGCCCCTTCACGTGGATCTTTGCGCAGGTATTTTTCTTTTATTCCAGAAAAAATCTCCGTAAGTTTTCAGGATGTTCCAGAACTTTCATTTCTGCACAAAAACAACACCATGGAAATTCTGCTGAAAACAGCGTCAGTCCGGGTTAGTTCCATTCAAATCATGCAAATTAGAGTCCAAAACAAGGGCAAAAGAGTTCGGAAAAGTACATACAACGGAGACGTATAAGTGCTACTCTGGGACTCGAACCCACAACGCGCCTGATCCACCACACACACTGCACCACTACGCTATGCTACAGATCTCGACAGAACAGAGGGCAACAAACAAGGTAAGCTACGAGGCCGCCCTGCTCTGCATCTCACAGAGACGATGACGACAACAGAGACATCGCCGGAGCATGCCTGAGCTAGCTACTACTGCTCTATGCGAGAGAGGGGGACATCTACGCTAGCAACTCCTACCGCGTACATATACTGAAATAAGTATATGGATAGTGGATATTGAATGCATATGCATGTAGATTGCAAAATCTTGGTTATTGGGATGTATGGAAATCCATCTCTTTTACCCGGGTACCATATCTATTATGTAATTTTTATTTATACGTTTGCAATTTACATTATGTTAGGATGGCCGAGCCCAATGGGCATGTGTATATGGGACTTGACATGCCTTTCGACAAGAACCATCATGCCCGTGCTCTCGAGAATGGAGAGGTAATGGTTGAAGCCATAATAATTTTATGGAATTATTTCATAGATAAAGTAAGTTTCTAACATATTTGTTCAATTTTGACAAACACTTACGGTAGTGCAAATGAGGAGTCACACGAAGGGTACCCGATGGCATATTATGAGCGCTATGAGCCCTTCTTCAAGCATGTCAGCCTCCTACCATTTGTCCTTCTGTTCAAACATGTGTCGTCGATGATGAACCATGCAACTCTCACGGCATTGCTTGATCGTTGGCTGCCAGAGGCACATAGCTTTCATCTCCCTTGCGGCGAGATGACGGTCACGTACACGACTTTGCCATGATCACAGGGCTTCCCATCGACGGCCAGGCTCTCACCTATTGAGTGGACAACAAGAACTGGCATGGGAGGGTTACCGCTCTCATCGGTGACTGCTCTCCCTCTCTTAGCCTCGTAGAAGGAAAGAAAGACAACGGGACAAACGCCGTGTCATTTTCCTAGATCGAGGCCAATAGGTCTGGATGCCTGGACGATGCCCACCCAGAGACAATGGAGCAGTATGCGTGAGCATATGTGTGGCATCTCCTCATACAAGTTGTTTTTGGAGATACATCTGGAGACGTTGCTCCTTGGATGTCTCTTGACTTCCTGGCCGACTGGACCAAAATGACAGCTCGGGGTCTGCTGGGCTCGCCTACTTGTACCGTCATGTAAGTGCAATTGTCATCAACCATGGTAGTACATCATAATGTTTGCAAAGGTAACCAGGAATGAAATGCTAGTTTGCATCTTCATGATGCTTGTAGGAAAACCAGCCAGAGACCATGCATGGGCGGATGTATTTGGTGCCTATCTATTTGGATGTGGGAGCGTTTGCCAGTTGGACGTCTTGAAAGGGACCACAAAAACTCGGTACCGTGGGTAGGCCTTGCTGGTGAAGAGACGATACCGTGGGAAATCCAGGATGCTTTTCGACTCCCCACTGTGGCATTCTCCTGTGACAAAGTTAAAATGTTTGGGAGCAAGCACAAGTCCTTGTACGAGAGCTTCATAAATGAGATGGACAACCTCACATATCATCAGGTATATATACCCACATCATTTTCTCTCAACTAATAATGGAATGCATTTGATCGACTATCTAGCTCTTTTACAGGTAAATTGGAGGCCTTACGAGGCACACATGGATTTTCCATTGAACTAGATGTGTATGAGGGACAGCCATCTTTGGTGGATCGGGTTCCCCTTATATGCATTGTTGATGTCGAGTGGCATCTACTGCATCGAGTGGTGCCGCAATTTGGTATGACGCAACTCACCCCGCCGGCAAACACAAGCACGGGTAGATTTGAGCTCCACGAGTGAGTTACATAAACGAGGCACGTTTAACAAACATAATCAAGGTTGTTCTTATGCTCTGTTGTCTTTTGTTCTACTCAACTTTAGTTAATAGAATAATCAGAGTGTGACTGAGTGGAGACAGCACCATGCAAAATATGTCCAGATGTGGATGGAGAGGGAAGGTTCCATAGAGATCGATATGACACCGTCTAATATGAGGGAATTCAAAGAAACACATCTGAAATGGTATGACAATAGAACACGTTATCGGTTGCATTTGAGACCAAGGTGGACCGATGCAGATCTTGCTGATCCCTTCAAGACATTAACGCAGAAGATGAGTACGACGTCATGGTGAGAAGTACACAAGGTGCATATAGAGAGTATGCGCCCATGACTGACCGAGTGGTAAGTCTTTTGACCTCGTTTGACCTCATTTGATCTCAAATTATGTTGGGAATGGTTTCGAAATCGTGCACACTTTTGACCTTGTTTTATTTCCAGACTCCTGAGCTTAATAAAAGTATCATCGAAGGCTCAAACGCACTCATGCAACCCGAGCCGACACTGAGGGACACTATGAAAGTAAGCATTCGAACTCCTTATCCTACTTTTACTTCACAAATGTTTATCTGTCATTGAAATGTGTTCAAATGTTGTCATTGCAGCACTTCGTAACACGCTACCTCAGGATGGTCACCATGCTTGGGTGCGCAACTCCTACCAGCATTGATGTGCATGCTCCTGGCACATCCATGCAGGCAAGTCGAGTTGCTGCTTATGCCAGTGGATCTTCTATGCATATCGATGAATCTAACAAAGAAGAGGAGGACTCGCAGGACGAGTGTGTGAAGGAGATGAACATGTCACAAATGTCGGATGAACCACCGGTTTCCCACACAAAAAGGCTTCACACCCTCATTCGGATGTATTTTCACCGGATCCGTTTCAAAAAGAGGTGCTTCATCACTTCAACAAAACCGTTAGCAAGGGGGCTGAAAGACAGGAAGAAGATGATGCGGGTGGTTGATGGTTGTTTACTATGTGGCTACGTTGGGGATGTTAAGCTTTTACTATTTCATTGTCGGTGCTTACTCACAACATAAGCCATGGGTAGGCTAAAGATAGTGGGAACCGAAGTGGCACCGGAGGGCACTCGGAGCGAGGATGGTACAAGCATGGAACGCATGATGTACCCAGGTTCAGGGCTCTCCGTAGAGATAACACCCCAAATCTTGCCGGAGTGTATGATGTATGAATGGGACTGCAAAGTTCTCGTGGAGCTGTATTGCGGAGGAGGAAGAAGGAGCTGCCGGCTCGCGTCTGCCTCTCCAATGTGGTGTGTGTGTGCTGAGTTGACCAACCCTCTGCATGGAGGGGGCGGGGGGTTTTATAGACGAACCCACCGACCTACAATATGGATAAAAGGTACAAGATGGGGGCCCGACTGGCTGCCTCGCCGTCTGGCCAGGGGGCCCACGGGGTCTTGTCTTGTCGCTGGTGGGGCCCGCCGGCTGCGAGGTCCCGTCTAGGTGTGGTACCCATCGGCTAGACAATAAGGCTCTTGCATAAGGTTGATGTAGGGCGTGTGTGGTACGTCCAGCGTCGTCCAGCGAGGATCTTCATGGGCAGGTAGTATGGCCATTTCCACTGTTCCCACGCCGAGTGCAGTAATGGAGTGGGAGTTTGACGGGCCGACACTGTGCGGGGTGATGGATCGGTGTCGGAGGAGGTCAGCGGCGTGGCCGCCGACGATTGTACATGTCGTGCACCCCGATCCAGTACCTTTGCTGACGCGTAGCCACCTTTAACCATAGGGTCTCATCATGACCTACGGTCTGATGTGACTTGTGCTCCCTAGCCGGCTAGTTGATTGACTAGCCGGCCTGGGCTCGGCCGCCTCGCCCCTAACCAGATGGCTTGGCCTAGGCGGCCAGGGGGAGGTAGCCTTCTCACCTCTAACCGATAGGTGCTTCTTGGCCGGCTGGAGAGTTGGCCGTCTCGCCCCCAGCCGGCTAGGGGGACTTGGTCTATGCAGAATGGTTCTTGTTGTTCCTTCTTGGTTGAAGGCAAAGGAGTAGGCTCGATGAGCCTACCCCGGGGTTATCCCCCGACAGTAGTCCCCAAGTTGGGGAGGCCCGCCGCCTTGGAGCGGGCGGCCTCGCCGGCTTAATTTTTTTGCTCATGAGTTCCTGTCGTCGCCTGCGGCACGGGACGCCGGCTCGGAAGCCGGCTGGCTTTCAAGCGATGCCTCGGCTTCGTTGTAGGTTGCGCCAGTCGCGCCACGTGTCAGGCCCGGCCTGACGTGATGATGGTTTGTTTAGTTGACGGGACTGGGCCTGAGCCCTGGGTCCCGTCATGACGCCCCCTTGGCCCCCACGGGGAGGATTCTCTGCGGATTTGCTCTGCGACGATTGGGTTTCGGGAGTCGTAAAAGCCTCCGCAATATTCGGAGATAATGGGATCGGTGCGCACCGGATCCCCTCCCCACAATCCTTCATGGGGTTTAAATGGGATGCGAGGGTACCGACGAGGCTATTCGCCCTCTTCTCGCCCCACACTTGCGCTCCCTCCCTCCCTGAGCCCATAGAGAGAGTCGCGTCTTCTTCTTCGTCTTCGCCGCCGCACAGACCGTCGCCGTCCCTTTGAGCTCTCGCCGCTCGCCACCATGTCGAGCAGCTCTTCCAAGAAGGGCCAGCACAACGGTGCCTGGCTCGGCAGCGACATCTGCGCCTAGCACATCGACGCGCTCCGCCATCGCTGAATGCTGCCTCCAGCCTCCCTTGTGACCGTGCGTATCCCCGGAGCCGAGAATGCTCCAAAGCCGCAGGAGGGAGAGGTAGTCGTGTTCGATGAACACTTCTACTGAGGCTTGAGGCCCCCGGCGAGCACCTTCTTTAGGAAGTTCCTCACCTTCTTTGGCTTACAACCGCACCATCTGGCGCCGAACACCATCCTTCAGCTCGCCTCGTTTGTTGTCCTATGCGAGGGGTTTCTAGGAATCGAGCCCCGCCTCGACCTCTGGCACAGCTTGTTCTTTTTCAAGCAATAGTCCAAGAAAATAGACAAGGCCGAGGTGGAGAAGCTCGATGGCCCACGTCCAATGACCCCGTGCGGCGCGGCACTAGTGCTTCACCGGACGAAGTGCGGCTTCCCCCAGATGCCGCTCCAAGGCTCCATCTAGCAGTGGCAAAGGGGCTTATTCTACATGAAGAATGCCAACCCTACCCGCGACGCGATCAACATACCGCCCTTCGCCATCGAGCCTCCGACAGCAAATAAGAACTGGCAAGCCAAGTACCCCCGGCCGGCTCCCGAGGTAGCGCAGATTGGTGTCTACCTCAACAGCCTGAAGGCTCGCGACCTCCTAGGCCGCGACCTACTTACCACCATGATGGCCCGCAGGATCCTGCCTTTACAGAGGTGGCCTCATCTGATATGCCAGATGAGCGGCCGGCACGATCCTTGCCGGCTCTCCACCAAGAATTTCCACCCTGGAGCGATGGCGAAGAACGTGAACCAGATTTCCTCCGCCAACATGGATGAAGGAGGAGACTGGGAGTGGGGGCTGGTCCCTTACGATAGGAACCATCCTCCCCCAATGGTGAGTGTCCTCATGGATCTGGTATTTGCTTTGTGTTTTTAAACTGTTGTTTCTTCTCGTTAAGCCGGCTGCCAACTGTTGTTGTATCAGCTGTTTGGGAAGTTGCAGGAGCTCACCCCGCCGACTCCAGATGTGGAGACGTCAGACCCCTCGGAGATTGAAGACAAGGGGATGATCGAGCCGCGGGACGCCGTCTCAGAGGAGGCGCTGGAGTCGGAAGGCTCCGAGCCGTTTGGTGAGCACCTGAGGCCTCCCCTTGTTGACTGGATGGATGATGACCAGACACCACCATCTTCATATGATGCAACCTTCGGGGAGGATGCCGAAGAGGTGGCGGAAGTCACCAACTCTCCAATAATCTGAGGCCGCCGCCATGCTGGTGAGAAGGCCGCGCCTGGCGAGGCGGCTAAGAACCAGGGCAAGGGTGCCACCACCTCCAAGCCGGCCTCCAAATGCGCCGCGCCTGGACCTCCACCCAGAGGGCGAGCAGGCGGCGCCAAGAAGCGTCGAGCCGGCGCCATCAGGAAGCAGGTGCCTGTCATGGCGGGGTAAGAATCCTTCGTTGTTCTCTTTTAGTTTTGTCGAGTGAGGATAGGTTCCTCAAATCATGCCCGGCAGGGAGTCAGAAGACGTCGAGGAAGAAACTGCCTCCATCGCAGAACGGGCCGGCTGGGTGATACGTCTCCAACGTATCTATAATTTTTTATTGGTCCATACTATTATATTATCAACTTGGGATGTCTTATATGCATTCATATGCCATTTTATATCATTTTTGGTACTAACCTATTAACTCAGTGCCTAGTGCCACTTTCTGTTTTTCCATGTTTTTGACCTTTTTCAGAAGAGAATATTAAATGGAGTCCAAACGGAATAAAACCTGCAGGATGATTTTTTCCATAACAGAAGATACGCAGAGGACTTGAGAACCAAGGCAAGAGGTTTCGTGGGAGGTCACGAGCCCCCTAGGCGCGCCCTAGGGGGCGCCTAGCAGGCTCGTGGGCCCCCTTGCCTCCTCTGCCCTACCTCTTTCGCCTATAAATTCCCAAAAATCCCGAAACCAACGAAGGGAGGCACGAAAATACTTTTCCGCCACCGCAAGCTTCTGTCTCCACAAGATCCCATATGGGGACCGTTCTGGTGCCCTGCCGGAGGGGGATTTGGACACGGAGGGCTTCTTCATCAACACCATTGCCTCTCGGATGATGCGTGAGTACTTCACCACAGACCTTCGGGTCCATAGCTAGTAGCTAGATGGCTTCTTCTCTCTCTTGGATCTTCAATACAAAGTTCTCCATGATCTTCATGGAGATCTATCCAATGTAACTATCTTTTGCGGTGTGTTTGTCGAGATCCGATGAATTGCGGATTTAATGTCAGATTATCTATGAATATTATTTGAGACTCCTCTGATTTCTTATATGCATGATTTCGTATCCTTGTAATTCTCTTCGAGTTATGGGTTTCGTTTGGCCAACTTGATCTAAAATTCGTGCAATGGGAGAAGTGCTTGGTTTTGGGTTCATACCGTGTGGTGTCCTCACCTAGTGACAGAAGGGGTAGCGAGGCACGTATCGTGTTGTTTCCTTCAAGGGTAAAAAGATGGGGTTTATATCATATTGCATGAATTTATCCCTCTACATCATATCATCTTGCTTAAGGCGTTACTCCGTTTGTTATGAACTTAATACACTAGATGCATGCTGGATAGCGGTCGATGTGTGGAGTAATAGTAGTAGATGCAGACAGTATCAGTCTCCTTGTCTCGGACGTGATGCCTATATGTATGATCATTACCTTAGATATCGTCATGACTTTGCGCGATTCTATCAATTGCTCGACAGTACTTCATTCACCCACTATAATACGTGTTATCATGAGAGAAGCCTCTAGTGAACATTATGACCCCGGGTCTATTTTACACTTTATATATTCAGATCTACATACAAAAATACTTTGCTGCACCTTTACCTATTTACCTTTTATCTCTGTCAGATCTCACCTTGCAAATAACCGTGAAGGGATTAAACAACCCCTTTATCGCGTTGGGTGCAAGTTTTTTTGTTTTTGCACAGGTTCATTGGTGCCTCATCTTGATATTCCTACTGGATTGATACCTTGGTTCTCAAACTGAGGGAAATACTTATTTCTACTTTGCTGCATCACCCTTTCCTCTTCAAGGGAAAAACCAACGCAAGCTCAAGAAGTAGCAAGAAGTATTTCAAGCGCCATTACCGGGGAGTATTCAAGTGAAGCATATCTACCAAGTACCTATCACAAACTCATCTCTTGCATTTACATTATTTGCCTTTTGCCTCTCGTTTTCCTCTCCCCCACTTCTAAAAAAACAAAATTTACAAAAAAATTGCCTTTTTCATTTGCCTTTCCTTTGCTTGTGTGCTATGTGCCTTCAATATGCTTGCATCTTTGCTTGCTAAGTATCTATTGATATGGATCCACTTAAAGTTTTCTACTTGGATCATCTTCGATCCCTTTATGCTCGTGCTGAAACCCCAACTAGGTTGGTTGATGGGAAATCTTTAGATGAGCATGCTCATTTTGTGCGTCACCGTTTCTCTGAAAAGGGGAAACTCTTATGGCATCACATAAATAGTTTGCTATGCTATACTTTGAATCTATGTGAAATTTATGATTATACTTGTTGCTCTAAAAACCCTAAAAACACCTTCCCAACCTATGTGAGTTTAATGATAATGAAATCTTATCTTCTTATGAAAAGGGTGTTTATAGCTATTATGATATCGAACTAATTGAAGAATTTGTTGTTTTTAAGGGTGCTCATGAAGTTGCTTCTTTGATTGAAAAGTATGATATTACTCTCTACAAATATGAAAATCTTGACATACTTAATTACTGCCGTGAGAACTTTGCTTCTAATGCCTAAGTTATTGAATTTCTTGAGAGAATGTCCGGTTCTTTGGAAGAAAATAATGATATGCATGAACCTATAGATAATTGTGATTCCGTTGATATGATTGAAATATCTCCCCTTGATAAACATGATGCTTGCTATGCTTGTGGCCACGATGCCAATATTAATGATGCCTATGGAGATGAACTTGCTTAGTTCCTTATGTTAAACGTGAAATTATTGTTCTTGCATCCACACTTGCTAGCCCCTTTAAAGATAAGCATGATTGCAATGATTTTTTTACAAATTCTATGAATGTCAATTATGCTGAAAATATGCAAGACCCTAAGCTTGGGGATGCTAGTTTTGCTATGTCCACTACTTATTGCAATGATCATGATTGGGGTGATGATTTTTCTTTTGATCTTGAAAATTTGTTTAAGCCTCATGATGAATATGATATTTATAATAATTATTGCAATAATAAAGAGTGTCAACTTTGCATACATGTGGATCTTGAAAAGAATATCCTATGTGATAGTTATATTGTTGAATTTGAATATGATCCCACATGTAATTATTACGGGAGAGGAAAATATTGTGGTAGAAACTTTCATGTTACTAAATTACCTCTCGTTAAGTTGAGATTGTTATTGTCTCATTCTTCTTCCTTGCATATGGTAGTTATTGCTTGTCTTGATAATTTGTTTTCCAATAAAATGCCTATGCATAGGAAGTATGTTAGACTTAGATATGTTTGTCACATGTTTCATGATGCTCTCTTCGTGTCCGATTGCTATCTTTGATGTGAGCATCATTGAATTATCAATGCCTAGCTAAAAGGCTTTAAAGAAAAGCGCTTGTTGGGAGGCAACCCAATGAATAAATTTATTTTTTCTTTTTACTTTCTGTTTTGTTGAGTCCACACCATCATGATTATGTTATGATTGTGTTTTTTATGTTTTATTTAGTTTTTGTGCCAAGTAGAACCTTTATGATTAGTTTTTGTGATCATTGTTTTATCATGCTGAAAAAAGACACAAACTTTGTGCTCACAAAATTATTTTTAGTTTCTATACAGAAAGAAATTTTGCGTTGATTCTTTTTGCTGTTGATGATATGCAAATAGCCCTAATTTTCATAATTGTTCAGAATTTTTGGGATATCATAGGTATACAAAATATACAGATTTCTACAGACTGTTCTGTTTTTGACTGATTCTGTTTTTGTTGTGTTGATTACTTATTTTGATGAAACTATGGTTAGTATCGGGGGGGTACGAGCCATGGAGAAGTGAGAATACAGTAATAAAACATCAATCTAAATGGAAATTAAGTTTACTACAGTACCAAACAAGTTGGTGGTTTGTTTTCTTATGCTAATGATATCACGAGTTTCTGTTTAAGTTTTGTGTTGTGAAGTTTTCAAGTTTTGGGTGATGTTCTTATGGACAATGGAATAAAGAGTGGAAAGAGCCTAAGCTTGGGGATGCCCAAGTTATCCCAAGCCAAATTCAAGGACACCAAAAACCCTAAGCTTGGGGATGCCCCGGGAAGGCATCCCCTCTTTCGTCTTCAATCCATTGGTAATGTTACTTGGAGCTATATTTTTATTTACCACATGATACGTGTTTTTCTTGGAGCGTCGTGTATTATAGGAGTCTTTGCTTTTTGTTTTGTCACAATCATCCTTGCTGCACAACTTTTTGAGAGGGACATGCACTCATCGTGAATTTGCTAGCATACTCAATGAGCTTCACTTATATCTTTTGAGTTAGGCAATTTAGCTCGCATGTGCTTCACTTATATCTTTTGAGCTAGATAATTTTGCTCTAGTGCTTCACTTAAATCTTTTTAGAGCACGGTGGAGTCATATTTTCTAGAAATAAAAACTCTCGATCTTCACTTATATCATTTTGAGAGTGCTCTCTCTAAGTAACTTGGTAATTGGCGTGTGCTATGAAATTAGTCCTAAATATGATAAGCATCCAAAGAGGATATAATAAAAACATTCATATTCAAGTGCATTGATTAGTAAGATAAGTTTGATTCCTCACAATTAGTTTTGAGATATGCATACGGTAATATTAGAGTCATGTTAGTAGGGTGTTGTGAATCTAGAAATACTTGTGTTGAGGCTAGTAATTCCCGTAGCATGCACGTATGGTGAACCGCTATGTTAGGAAGTCAGAGCCTAATTGATCTATTGATTGTCATCCTTTGTGTTGAGTTTGGGATCGCGCGATGGTTAACACCCACCAACCCTTCCCCTAGGAGTATGCGTTAAGCACTTTGTTTCGATTACTAATAAAAACTTTCGCAACAAGTATGTGAGTTCTTCATGACTAATGTGAGTCCATGGTATAGATGCACTTTCACCTTCCACCATTGCTAGCCTCCCTAGTGCCGCGCAATTTTCGCCGGTGCACAAACCCACCATATGCCTTCCTCAAAACAGCCAACATACCTACCTACGATAGCATTTTCATAGCCATTCTGAGATATATTGCCAAGCAACTCCCACTGTTCCATCTCATGACTTGTGCCGTCACTCTCATATTGCCATTGCAAGATCGTAAGATATCTAGCAAGATGTTTCAACGTCATACGCCAAGCTAGATCGTTGCACATCCCGGTACACTGCCGGAGGCATTTCATATAGAGTCATCATTGCTCAAAGTATTGAGTTGTGAGTAAATAAAAGTGTGATGATCATCATTATTAGAGCATTGTCCCATGTGAAGAAATAAAAAAAAGAGGCCAAAGAGCCCAAATAAGAAAAAATAAAGGCCACAGAGCCCCAAAAAAAAGAGAGAAGGGACAATGCTACTATCTTTTTCCACACTTGTGCTTCATAATAGCACCTTGTTCTTCATGATTGAGAGCCTCTCGTTTCGTCACCACCATATGCTAGTGGGAATCTTTATTATATAACTTGGCTTGTATATTACAATGATGTGCTTCCTCAAATTGCCCTAGGTCTTCGTGAGCAAGAAAGTTGGATGCACACCCACTTGTTCTCCTTTTGAGCTTTCACATACTTATCGCTCTAGTGCATCCTTTGTATGGCAATCCCTACTCATTCACATTGATATCTATTAATGGGAATCTCCATAAGCCATTGATACGCCGAGTCAATGTGACCATCTCCTCCTTTTTGTCTCACAACCACCACCACACTCTATTCCACCTATAGTGTTATATCCATGGCTCACGCTCATGTATTGTGTGATAGTTGAAAAAGGTTTGAGAAAGTAAGAGTGCAAAAACAATTACTTGGCCAATACCGGGGTTGTGCATGATTTACATTAGTTGTGTGGGGATGATGGAGCATAGCGAGACTATATGATTTTGTAGGGATAACTTTCATTGGCCTTGTTATTTCGAAAGTTCATGATTACCTTGCTAGTTTGCTCGAAGTATTATTGTTTTCACGTCAATAGCAAACTGTTGTTTTGAATCTTATGGATCTGAACATTCGTGTCACATGAAATAAGTTACGAAGGAAAACTATTCTAGGTAGCATTCCACATCAAAAATTCAGTATTTATCACTTCCCTGCTCGAGGACGAGAAGGAGTTAAGCTTGGGGATGCTTGATACATCTCCAATGTATCTATAATTTTTGATGGTTTCATGCTATTATCTTGTCAAACTTTGGATGTTTTATATGCCTTTTATATCTTTTTTGAGACTAACTTATTAACTCAGTGCCAAGTGCCAGTTCCTGTTTTTTTCGTGTTTTTGACCCTTTTCACAGGGGGATTTTAAACAAAGTCCAAAAGGAATGAAACTTCCAAAAAGATTTTTTCCGAAACAGAAGACGATCGGGAGACTTGAGAACCAAGGCAGAGGGTCACCAGAGACCCCACAAGCCCCCTAGCCGTGGCCAGGGGGCCCGCGCTTCCTAGTCTTGTGGGGTCCCTAGGCCTCCTCTGCCCTAGGTCTTTCGCCTATATATTCCCTAAAATCCCAAAAAAAAATCAGGAGATCAAAGAAAATACTTTTCCGCCGACGCAAGCTTCTGTCTCCACAAGATCCCATCTGGGGCACGTTCTGGTGCCCTGCCGGAGGGGGGATTCGGATACGGAAGGCTTCTTCATCAACACCATGACCTCTCCGATGATGTGTGAGTAGTTCACCATAGACCTACAGGTCCGTAGCTAGTAGCTAGATGGCTTCTTCTCTCTCTTGGATCTTCAATACAAAGTTCTCCATGATCTTCAAGGAGATCTATCCAATGTAATCTTCTTTTGCGGTGTGTTTGTCAAGATCTGATGAATTCTGGATTTATGATCAGATTATCTACGAATCTTATTTGAGTTTCTTCTGATCTCTTATATGCATGATTTCATATCCTTGTAATTCTCTTTGAGTTGTGGGTTTTTTTTGGCCAACTTGATCTATGATTCTTGCAATGGGAGAAGTGCTTGGTTTTGGGTTCATACTGTGCAGTGACCTCACCCAGTGACAGAAGGGGGTAGCGAGTCACGCATCGTGTTGTTGCCATCAAGGGTAAAAAGATGGGGTTTTCATCATTGGTTTGAGTTTATCCCTCTACATCATGTCATCTATCTTAAGGCGTTACTCTGTTCGTCATGAACTCAATACACTAGATGCATGCTGGATAGTGGTCGATGTGTGGAGTAATAGTAGTAGATGCAGAAAGAATCGGTCTACTTGTCTCGGACGTGATTCCCTTAGATATCGTGATGACTTTCCGCGGTTCCATCAATTGCTCGATAGTAATTTGTTCACCCACCGTAATATTTGCTATTTTGAGAGAAGCCTCTAGTGAACACTATGGCCCCCGGGTCTACTTCACAGCATATTTTCAGCCATACACTTTTACTTCGTTGCACTTTCCACCTTCAGATCTCACTTTGCAATCAATCTTGAAGGGATTGACAACCCCTTTATAGCGTTGGGTGCAAGCTCTTTTGTGTTTGTGTAGGTAATCTATACTTGACGCGATTCTCCTACTGGATTGATACCTTGGTTCTCAAAACTGAGAGAAATACTTACTGCTACGGTGCTGCATCACCCTTTCCTCTTCAAGGGAAAACCAACGCAAGCTCAAGGGACGACAGAAGGTTTTTGTCACCGAAGCAGCCGGCTAGAATAAGATCGCAAAAAAGGATCAAACCAACCCGAGCCGGCAACTCTTTTTGTAGTTGAACTTTTCATGCAGCCATCCTTACCTGGCGTCGCCTCGCTAGCCGGACAGTCGGGAGCCGGTCTATAGCTGTTACGAGATGGCCAGGGTTTGACCCGGCATACACTATATGTTCTTCTACAACTAAGGTAATCGTTCGGGCCGGCTAGCAAGCCCCCGAGCCCGTTAGAGCCGTACAAAGGTACTCACAAAATGAGTGAAGACTCTAGTTATGAATCCAAAAGAGGCATGCCTCAAGCCTCCGCTTGAAACACCCATTGCATTCATTGGAAATCCTGAAGAGGGATAAAGATACTTATGTACATGCTCTTTCCATTTTTCTTACTTGCCTTCTAGCAATAGAACGGGCGAAGCAACGCCGCGTTCCATGGATGCTCTGTCTCCTGGCCGGAGTTGTCTCTCTTGCACTTCCTTGCCTTCTGGGCATCGATCAGGTAGTATGCATTGTTATGCAATGCCTTGCTGACAATGAAGGGCCCCTCCCATGGGGATGAGAGATTGTGCTAGCCAGCTGTTTGCTGGATTCTTCTGAGCACCAAGTCCCCCTCTCTGAAAGAGAGAGGCTTGATCTTCCTTTTGTGGTAGTATCTCAGCTTCTCTTGATAAATGGCCGTCCGGCTCAAGGCTAGATCCCGTGCCTCCTCGAGCAGATCGACGCCGTCTTCTCTTGCCTCCTTCCATTCAGTTTCTGTGTATAGGGTGTCCCGAGGCGCGTCGAACTCGACATCCATAGGGATGATAGCCTCGGACCATATACCAGAAAGAATGGGGTGAAGCCGGTTGACTGGTTGGGCGTGGTGCGGAGGCTCCACAACACTATCGGCAGCTCTTCGATCCAGCAGTCGGCTGACCTGACGAGTGGTGCCACCAGTCTTGGCTTGATGCCGGCCTGGATCAAGCCGTTAGCCCTCTCTACCTCACCGTTGGAATGGGGGTGTGCCACCGACGCCAAGTCGAGCCGGATGCCTTCCTTGGAACAGTAGAGTGCCAAAGTACCCTTGGCGAAGTTGGTGTCGTTGTCGGTGATGATGCTGTGGGGAACACCTTATCGGACAACGATGTCCTTGATGAACCTGACGGCCGTGGGGCCGTCAAGCTTCTTGATGGGCCTAGCCTCGATCCACTTGGTAAATTTATCGATGGCTACGAAGAGATGAGTCATGCAGCCTCGAGCAGTCTTGAATGGTCCCACCATGTCCAACCCCCAGACGGCGAATGGCCATGACAAGGGGATGGTTTTGAGGGCTGAAGGTGGCATGTGGCTGTGCGCGCCAAAGCATTGACAGCCTCGCATTTGCTGACCCTGTCCACGGCCTCCTCGAGGGCCGTGGGCCAATAGATTCCATGGCGGAACCCCTTGGCCACCAGGGTTTTAGAGGCGGCTTGATGCCCGCACTCCCCCTGGTGGATGTCTCTGAGGATCTCCTGTCCCTTTTTTGATTCGACGCAGTGCTAGAACACGCCAGTCACACTACGCCGAACCAGCTCGCGATTGATGATGGCGTAGGCTGCTGATCAGCACTGAATCTTCCTTGCCTCCGCCTCATCTTGGGGAAGCTCGCCGCGAAGAAGGAAGGTCAAGACGGGTTGAGCACACGACGGAGCCGACACAAGGGCTGGCTCTGTCTCGACCTGAGTATCAGGGGCTTCTGCAGCCCCTGCGCTTCATGAAGCAATCTGTCACGCCCAAGATGCGACCCTATCCTCAATTTAGCACGAGGGCCTCGTCAGGGATAGAACCGCATCTCTTCGTATCGCAAGACTCGATATCGTTACAAGTACATGTACTGAAAAGAAGATATATATACATAGAGAGAGAATTGGCTTACACTCGCCACAAGCTACATCAGAGTCACATCAGTACAATACATAATCATCATGAATAAGAGCAGGGTCCGACTGCGGATGAAAACAAACGAGAAAAGAAGAACGACGTCCATCCTTGAACCCATCCTAGACCAATGAAGAAGAAGAAGAAGCAACTCCAAATGAACAATCAACGCGCTCGCGTCAAATAACCTTTACCTGTACCTGCAACTGGTGTTGTAGTAATCTGTGAGCCACATGGGACTCAGCAATCTCATTTCCAAAGGTATCAAGACTAGCAAAGCTTAATGGGTGAGGTATGGTAAGGTGGTGAGGTTGCAGCAGAGGCTAAGCATGTATTTGGTGGCTAAACTTACGAGTACAAGAGTAAGAGCGGGATGGTCTACGCAAAGCGAACGGGAACTACTCGTTATCACATGAATGATCCTGAACACCTACCTACGTCAGACATAACCCCACCGTGTCCTTGATCGGAGAAGGAACTCACGAAAGAGACAGTCACGGTTACGCACACAGTTGGCAAGATTTAATTAAGTTAACTTCCAGTTGTCTAGAACCAGTGTTAAACAAAGTTTCCACGTTGCCACATAACTGCGGGCACGGCTTTCTGAAAAGATTTAACCCTGCAGGGGTGCTCCAACTAGTCCATCCCAAATTACCACAAGCCGCATAGAAATCCTCGATCACGAAGCTCACGATATCGACGGACTCCTTAGTGGAAAACCTCAACTCTGAGATTACCCAAAGCATCACCGGAATCCCGATGCACAAGATATCTCGTCAAAGGTAAAACTAATCCAGCAAGGCCACCTGACGTGTTGACGATCCCGATAGGAGCCGCGTATCTCGTTCTCAGGACACGACGGATGAGCTAGACGTCGGGATCGCTTAAACCCTGGGTGACCAGGGGCGCCGGACATCGCTTAGGTGGGACCAACACTCATGCGGAGCACTGGCCCGGGGGTTGATTAATTATCCTCGGGGTCCGGAAAGTCCCTATGCAATTTCATTAGGTTATTAAGCAAATGTAGTACCAAAGTTGGTCCTTGCCAGACCAGCTTTAATCTAAAACGAATTATCAAGGGGGTCCCCAGAACAACCCCGATCGTGTTAGGAGCGCTCAATTATGGAACATAACACCGGTAGCCGAAACTAAGGTGGCAAAGGTGGAACAAAACACCTGGCTAGAAAGGACGAGCCTTCCACCTTTTACCAAGTATATAGGTGCATTAAATTAAATAGTATTAATATGGTGATATAGCAAGGAACCCATGTTGTCACATGGAAGCAACTGCACCTGCAACTAGCAACGCTAACACAAGGTTATGCAAGCAATAACAAAGCCAATCAGTGGTTTGCTAGGTTGTGAATAGGTTGAAGGTTTCATGGCATTGTTGAGAGACTGATATTTAACAGGTGGTAGGCAACGAGACATAATCGATAGAAGCGATAAAACTAGCATGGCAATGATAGTAATGGTATCTGGGGAAATGGTCATCTTTCTTGGGTTCCCGCATGGAAGAAGAACGACTCTGTGAAGCAGACGAACCGACGTAGTCGAACGGGTCCTCACTTTCCGACACGCTTGCGGAAGTCTATCGAGATGAAGGAAACTAGAAACAATAATCAACACATGATATACACCACACGATGCACAACACATATGATGCATGAGCAGGTGAACATGCTAGACATGGCATAACAATTCACACAATCAAACACTACACATTAAGTGAAGTTCAATATGCAACGAGTTGCATATTGACGAAACTCCACGTTTAATTATTTAGTTCTATCCCAATTCAACACACGGCAATATTAAATGTGGTTAAACAGGGCAAGAGGAGAAGCATAATTAATCTACCTATCTAGGCATTTTAAATGACGTCGGAAATGACATATAGCATCTCCGAAACGACCTCACATATTAATTTACAATTCTGTCCAGATCTGAACTACCACGTTTAATTAGTTGTTAAACAGAAAAACAAATAGGTTCACGTGATTGTACGCGTCGTTACAAGCAATTTACACATAGAGAACATCTCCAACGGAGCTACGGCTCAAAAGATACAAGCACCGCAAGATATGATGGCATGAATGCAATATGTGTGCAACGACGGTCACGAGCACTTCAAAACATACAACCAGCAAGAGAAAATGAAACTACATGAGAATCTCAGCAAGTTCCATATAGGACACGATCAAAACGGAGCTACGGATCAACAACTAAGAGCAAAACAAGAAATCACTACAATCTGCCAAAATCAGCCACATAGCATTTTCTACACCCCACAACTACGAGCTACTCAACTCCAATGTACTCAACCAAGGCATGATACGAAAGAGGGCAAGAAGCACTACAACATACAACCAACAACAACTAGCATGGGAGAAAGGATCACTAGGATAAGAAGTCGCAAAATGGCTTCTCAGACACTATTTCAGACTTAGTGAAAAGAGCAGTTTATGAAGCTGCAGTTTTCGATCTGAAGGCATATTGACAGCAGCAAAACCATAAGCTACAAGAATCCAAATGGCATGAAAATTCACAGCATGCTAGAGAATCCCAAAGTCTACAACTAACTCCACTACACCAATCTAAAAGAGCTACAGATCACAAGATAGGAGCAAGACAAGACAGCAACAAAATATAACAGATTCAGACTTAGAAATATTTCAGCACCTCCAAAACAACACTATTTCCTAGCAAGTAAGGATCAAGCAAACCACACCTAAACATGGATTTCTATTGCAAGCAAAAATACCAGGGGCTAGACTAAACATCAAAGGCCATAACTCTAGTTGACAACTCCTTCAAACGAAGCACGGAATAAATCCTACGAAGTAGACAAGAGGGCAACATGGCATAATATGGCGTGAACTAACTTACTCAAAAGCTAAATCTAAATGCACAGAAATATCCTATGGATTTTTCTATCCCGAAAACATATAAAACATGTGGGGTTGCACAACAATAATTTCACCACACGTAAATGCGAGATAATAACCTAAACACGGTAAAATAACTAGCGTCGGTAACATACACGTAAAAATACCAACGACTACTCTAAAATACAAGTCAAAGGGGTTCCTAAAACATGGACATTTCTACAACGACATTCGAGCTAACCGGACTCGCACGAGAAAATAAATACGGGACTAATCCTATTGAGACAACACGTAAATCTATGCATTCGGCATGCTAAATTACGTCAAACAATTATGCAACTTGCAAAAACATATTCTACACGAAAATCTAGACAAAATCCACATGCTACACGTCGCGATCCGGCTAAAGGAATAAAAGATACGAACGTTCTATTATTCGTCTAATTCCTGGAATTTAAATAATTCTGAAACAAAATCCTAAATAATCTATCGGGCCAACAGGGGGCGCAATAAAGTAAAAATGCGCTGGGGCGGTGGCTTACCATGGGCCTGCCTGGCTAGTGGAGCTGGTGGGCCGGTCGGAGGCCGGCCTGGGCGAGCTGGCCAGGCGGCTGCAGGAGTACACGTGGTGGAGTTCGGACGGGGCGAGGCCGAGGCCCACGCGAGGCGAAGGGGCAGGCCTGGTTGGGCGAGGAGGCCCAGGCGGCGCTATGCTCGGTCGGTCAACGCAGGGGTTTCGTCCTCCCGACCGGTCACACGGAGGCGAGCCGCTCCGGCGGCGGATGCTCGCCGGCGGGACTCGGAAGGGACAGGCGACCTCGGAGAGGCCCGGATCTGCACGAGGCTGGGGGAGGGGCGACCGATTCGGGCATGGTGGCGCTGCAGACGACCGGGGGAACCGAGGTGGCGGCGGGATCTCCCCGGGATCCGGTAGGGTTGACGAGGAGCGGCCGGCTAGGGAGGGTTGGCGGCTGCAGGCTCGGGCTCTGGCCAGAGGTGGCACTCGGGCCGGCAGCAGTAGTGCGGCGTGGCGAGGCGAGCTCGGGCATCGGCGGGATGAGCTCGGGAGAAGGAAGCTCGGGCACTGCGGCGGCGGCAGATGGGCCTGCCCGGGCCCGATTTGGGCCAGGCGGGCCCGCGGCGGCTGGTGGGTGGTGGGAGGAGAGAGATGGTTCGGTTAGGGTTAGGGGGCTGCACGGTTTTCGAGGCAAAGGGGTAGGGTTGCTAAAAATGGCATGGGAGATCCTATGCAGGGGGGCTAGGTTTAGCGAAATTCCGCACCGGTTTCAACCGCACGGTCGGATTCGAGTAATTCTGAACACGGGACGGACGAGTGGCTGTGTAGAGTATGTATCCGGAGACGAGAGGGAAAACGGGCGGCGCGGCAATGCAATTTGAAACACCACAACACGCTCGATGATAGACCGAATACGGTGCCGCTACGGTCGACCGTTCGGGTACCAGACAGAATCCAATCGTGACGAAATTTGACAGGCAGCCTACCTACAACTAATTACGACCGCATGCCAAGTTTCACCCCAATCAGAGAAAGTTTTCAACACACTTTTAAAACAGGGTTTCGACGATGCCGCGGGCGCGTGCGTGTGCGGCCGGGCTTAGAACGAACAACGACAAGAACCGGCAACTAACAACGGATGCAAGTTTTGAAAACTGACGGCAACGGAGATGCCGATGCAATGTAGATGATGCGAATGATGCGATGATGATGCGACAAATGAAAATGCCCACACGACGAAAATGGAAAGAAAAGGGGAATCTTCTGGAACGTCGGCATCGGGGTGGCACAAGTCTCCTACACTACAAGAGGATCTCGCCCCGAGATCCAAGAACGAAAGGGGGAGAGGATGAGAAAGAACAAGAGGTAAAAACTTAATCGCTTCTTTGACAAACGAGTGTAACCAACGATCCTTGAAGGTTGCAAGGAGATGAAGAAAGATATGAGAAACAAGCAAGAATCCACGGAAAATTTCGGCAGCACTTTGGTAGGAAAATGGGACAAATTTTTTGAAAAGGTAGGAGAATTAGGCAAGATTCACAACAAACAAGTAAATAGAACAAGGGAACACCATGATCTTGATAGAACAACATGATTGACCCAAAAGAGCAACGGCACAACAACTCCGGAACAAGAGAATAGGAACAACATCATGAGAAGAATAGAATGGAGAAGAAAATGACAACTACTATCGCAATTGGATTGAGGAACATCCTTGAAAGAAGAATTGAAGAGGATACATTGAAAACTTGGATTAATGACAAGCACCATGATAGCAACAATCCATAGGAAAATCTTTAGGTGAAATCCAAACCAAGACAGCTCAATGAAGAAATCACGGGTTGAAACATCTCATGATCATAGAATTGGTGGGTTTAATTATCTCATTGTTGAAAGGAAATATCTTCGAGGCTCCTACACTAACAAGAATGCTATAATACCACCTCAAATGATAAAGGAGGAAGAATTGCACTTTGAAATGCAAGAGGAAGGGTACTTGAGGTTCTCCAACAGGAATCTTGAAGAAGACTTGAGAATGAATTGATATCATGAGCCGCTCCTGAAGAAGAATTGAAATCTCTTGGAAGAAGGACGAACAAGAATAAGAATTATGTTATGCTCATCCTTCATCAAATTAAATTGATGACAAGCAACGGATTTAGCATACAACTTACTATTCTAGAAATGATTGAGGAGATATATGAGCACAAACTAGACGAAGTCTTGAAGGAGACACCGGTAAGAATTGAAATGAACGAGGCAACCATGAATGAATGGAGATACATGAGAATGAAGAGATCATGAGACACCTGAGAGAAAACTAGAATAAGGCACCAGAATAATTGAGAGACGAACGAAGAAACAACAATTGAGAAGAATTGAGGATGAAAGTTTAAAGCTGAGGACGAAGAATCTTGTAAAATGATGGCCTTCGGAGGATCGAGAATGAAAACAACTCAGAAATGCACCGGATAGCCAGAAAGGGATTACTCACGATTGACAAAATTCAAGATGATGCCAGAAGACTGAAACGATGAATCATGAAGAGAATGGACCAAGATTTACGAGGAACACTCCTTCGGTCTTCCACGCTGAATAGGATGAAGAGAACACCACCAAGAACTACTGAGATACTCCGGAAGAACGAATAATGAAAGGTTGAGCCAAAGACGAAATAAATTTGTAGCAAACTTGAAGAAGGAATATGACTGATGAAATTCATACTTACGTCATAGTTGAAAAGATTTAGAGATCTCCGGAAAATTAGAATAGACATATTACATCCTGGGAAAAACCTGTGGGTTATGGGCCCACTCAAAGAAACCACCGTTGAAAAGATTGCTAGAAAGAGAGATATTGCACCGGTATAAAGAAAAACTAGATGAGGTTGAGCACCTCGAAATAATTAAAGAATTGAAACAAGGAATTCTAAGATAATTTGAGCTCTCCGGATAGAAAATAGAGGAATGAATAACAAGAATGGTTGATAAGAATCTCCAACATGGGAAAGAATTTAAAGGATGAAAATGGTATGAGGAACACAGATAACTGAATTGAATTCACCGGGAAAGATGACAAGATTGAATAAAGAAGAACACGAAGCTCCTGAGAATCTTCACAATGAATCACCGGATAGGACACAGAAGAAAAGATAGCGAAAGCAACAATGAAATGAATGCACTTGGATGAAATCCAATCACCGAAGAAAAGGGCGGGAGGGCGGGGAAAACAAAGACAACATGGGACAGATGAGATGGCTCCGAAAAGAATTGAGAGAATGATCTGCAAATATTGGAGAGGATTGAATTCACTTGAAGAGAAGCACACCGGTTGGAAAAGAATTAACATGACGACTCCAGTTGGCAAGAATTGATAAGACCATTGATTAATCACAAGGATTAGCACCCTCATATGAATTGGAGAACACTACTTCGAAAAGATCTGAAATCACCACTTGACATCGAAGCAACTTGAATTACCATATTCCAACAAAACAAAGGATGCGGCTTGCAATTAGCCAGAACAAACTCATGAGAAAGATTTCGTCCGATATTTTCGTGGACAGGATCGCACGGGCTCGAACCTTACAGTAGCCATCAACCGTCACTTGTATCACATCCGTCAACACATAACCAGAATCTCGGACCTTCATCTACAACAGACCCTTGTGATCACAACGATACAAAGTATGGCAGTACTCCCCAACAATCAGCACCAGTACAGGGGACATCGGGGTTATCTCGCCACTACTAGTATTGACGCAATTACGAACATCCTTCGTTCTGAGATACTAAGAAATCTGAATGATAACGATGTGCTCGAGAATCCCGTGGAGCTCAACTCCCCGGAAGAAATCAAGTCAGACAGGAGGCACCAAGACAGAACTCCCTCACATCGGCATCATATAGATTCCAAAAATTTCAGCGTGATCCTAAAAAAAATTTGAGTGAGAAGAGGAGTAGAATTAAATTATTACGTCAAGATTCCTCACCAGAGCATAGAAGAGGAAGAAAAAAGAATCCTACTCTCCAATATATAACTAGACTCAAAGCAGTTTTTCACTAGACTCGACTCGGCCAAGTTCGATCAATCAAGGGGGCTCCTAGGTCGGTACTTCTCTGGTACCAACTTGTCACGCCCAAGATGCGACCCTATCCTCAATTTGGCACGAATGCCTCGTCAGGGATAGAAGCGCATCTCGTCGTGTCGCAAGACTGGATATCGTTACAAGTACATGTACTGAAAAGAAGATATATATATATATATATATAGAATTGGCTTACACTCGCCACAAGCTACATCAGAGTCACATCACTACAATACATAATCATCATGAATAAGAGCAGGGTCCGACTATGGACGAAAACAAACGAGAAAAGAAGAACGACGTCCATCCTTGCTATCCCAGGCTGCCGGCCTGGAACCCATCCTAGACCAATGAATAATAAGAAGAAGCAACTCCAAATGAACAATCAACGCGCTCACGTCAAATAACCATTACGTGTACCTGCAACTGGTGTTGTAGTAATCTGTGAGCCACGGGGGACTCAGCAATCTCATTTCCAAAGGTATCAAGACTAGCAAAGCTTAATGGGTGAGGTATGGTAAGGTGGTGAGGTTGCAGCAGCGGCTAAGCATGTATTTGGTGGCTAAACTTACGAGTACAAGAGTAAGAGGGGGATGGTCTATGCAAAATGAACGGGAACTACTGATGATCAAATGAATGATCCAGAACACCTACCTACGTCAGACATAACCCCACCGTGTCTTCGATCGGAGAAGGAACTCATGAAAGAGATAGTCACGGTTACGCACATAGTTGGCAAGTTTTAATTAAGTTAACTTCAAGTTGTCTAGAACTAGTGTTAAACAAAGTTTCCATGTTGCCACATAACCGCGGGCACGACTTTCTGAAAAGATTTAACCTTGCAGGGGTGCTCCAGCTAGTCCATCACAAATTACCACAAGCCACATAGAAATCCTTGATCACGAAGCTCGCGATCTCGACGGACTCCTTAGTGGAAAACCTCAACTCTAAGATTACCCAAAGCATCACCGGAATCCAGATGCACAAGATATCTCGTCAAAGGTAAAAACTAATCCAGCAAAGCCACCCGACGTGTCGACGATCCCGATAGGAGTCGCATATCTCGTTCTCAGGACACGACGGATGAGCTAGACGTCGGGATCGCTAAAACCCTGGGTGACCAGGGGGCGCCGTACATCGCTCAGGTGGGACCAACACTCATGCGGAGTACTGGCCCGGGGGTTGATTAATTATCCTCGGGGTCTGGAAAGTCCCGATGCAATTCTATTAGGTTATTAGGCAAATGTAGTACCAAAGTTGGTCGTTGCCAGACCAGCTTTAATCTAAAACGAATTATCAAGGGGGTCCCCATCACAACCCCGATCGTGTTAGGAGCGCTCAATTATGGAACATAACACCGGTAGCCGAAAGTAAGGGGGCAAAGGTGGAACAAAACACCTGGCTAGAAAGGCTGAGCCTTCCACCTTTTACCAAGTATATAGGTGCATTAAATTAAATAGCATTAATATGGTGATATAGCAAGGAATCCATGTTGTCACATGGAAGCAACTGCACCTGCAACTAGCAACGCTAACACAAGGTTATGCAAGCAGTAACATAGCCAATCAGTGGTTTGCTAGGTTGTGAACAGGTTGAAGGTTTCATGGCATTGTTGAGACGTTGATATTTAAGAGGTGGTAGACAACAAGACATAATCGATAGAAGCGACAAAACTAGCATGGCAATGATAGTAATGGTATCTGGGGAAATGGTCATCTTTCCTGAGTTCCCGCTTGGAAGAAGAACGACTCCGTGAAGCATACAAACCGACATAGTCGAACGGGGCCTCACTTTCCAACACGCTTGCGGAACTCCATCGATACGAAGGAACCCGGAAACAAGAATCAACACACGATATACACCACACGATGCACAATACATATCATGCATGAGCAGCTGAACACGCAAGACATGGCATAACAATTCACACAATCAAACACTACACATTAAGTGAAGTTCAATATGCAACGAGTTGCATATTAACGAAACTCCACGTTTAATTATTTAGTTCTATCCCGTTTCAACACACGGCAATATTAAATGTGGTTAAACATGGCAAGAGGTGAAGCATAATTAATCTACCTGTCTAGGCATTTTAAATGAGGTCGGAAATGACATATAGCATCTCTGAAACGACCTCACATATTAACTTACAATTCTGTCCAGATCTGAACTAACACGTTTAATTAGTTGTTAAACAGGAAAACAAATAGGTTCACATGATTCTACGCGTCGTTACAAGCAATTTACACATAGAGAACATCTCCAACAGAGCTACGGATCAAAAGATACAAGCACCGCAAGATATGATGGCATGAATGCAATATGTGTGCAACAACGGTCACAAGCACTTCAAAACATACAACCAGCGAGAGAAAATGAAACTACACGAGATTCTCAGCAAGTTTCATATAGGACATGATCAAAACGGAGCTATGGATCAACAACTACGAGCAAAACAAGAAATCACTACAATCTGCCAAAATCAGCCACATAACATTTTCTACACCCCACAACTACGAGTTACTCAAGTCCAATGTACTCAACCAAGGCATGAGACGAAAGAGGGCAAGAAGCACTACAACATACAACCAACAACAACTAGCATGGGAGCAAGGATCACAAGGAAAAGAAGTCACAAAATGGCTTCTCACACCTATTTCAGACTTGGTGAAAATAGCAGTTTATGAAGCTGCAGTTTTCGATCTGAAGGCATATTGACAGCAGCAAAAGCATAAGCTACAGGACTCCAAATGGCATGAAAATTCACAACATGCTAGAGAATCCCAAAGTCTACAACTAACTCCATTGAACCAATCTCAAAAGAGCTGCAGATCACAAGATAGAAGCAAGACAAGACAGCAACAAAATATAACAGATTCAGACCTAGAGATATTTCAGCACCTCTAAAACGACACTATTTCCTAGCAAGTAAAGATCAAGAAAACCACACCTAAACAAGGATTTCTATTGCAAACAAAAATACCGGGGGCTAGACTAAACATCAAAGGCCATAACTCTAGTTGACAACTCCTTTAAACGAAGCACGAAATAAATCCTACAAAATAGACAAGAGGGCAACATGGCAAAATATCGTGCGAACTAACTTACTCAAAAGCTAAATCTAAATGCACAGAAAAATCCTATGGATTTTTCTACCCCGAAAACATATAAAATATGTGAGGTTGCACAACAATAATTTCAGCACACGTAAATGCGAGATAATAACCTAAACATTGTAAACTAACTAGTGTCGGTAACATACACGTAAAAATAACAATGACTACTCTAAAATACAAGTCAAAGGGGTTCCTAAAACATGGACATTTCTACTACAGCATTCGAGCTAACCGGACTCGCACGAGAAAATAAATACGGGAGTAATCCTATTGGGATAGCACGTAAATCTATGCATTCCGCATGCTAAACTACGTCAAACAATTATGCAAGTTGCAAAAACGTATTCTATGCGAAAATCTACACAAAATCCACATGCTACACGTCGCGATCCGGCTAAAGGAATAAAAGATACGGACGTTTTATTATTCGTCTAATTCCTGGAATTTAAATAATTCCGAAACAAAATCCTAAATAATCTATCGGGCCAACAGGGGGCGCAATAATGTAAAAATACGCTGGCGCGATGGCTTACCATGGGCCTGCCCGGCTGGTGGAGCTGGTGGGCCGGTCGGAGGCTGGCCTGGGCAAGCTGGCCAGGCGGCTGCGGGAGTCCACGTGGTGGAGTTGGGCCAGGGCGAGGCCGAGGCCCACGCGAGGCGGAGGGGCAGGCCTGGTCAGGTGAGGAGGCCCAGGCGGCGCTGTGCTCGGTCGGTCAACGCGGGGGTTTCGTCCTCCCGACCGGTCGCACGGAGGCGAGCCGCTCCCGCGGCGGATGCTCGCCGACGGGACTCGGAAGGGACCGGCGACCTCGCAGAGGCCCGGATCTGCACGAGGCTCGGGGAGGGGCGACGGATTCCGGCATGGTGGCGCTGCAGACGGCCGGGGGGACCGAGGTGGCGGCGGGATCTCCCCGGGATCCGGCGGGGTTGACGAGGAGCGGCCGGCTATGGAGGGTTGGCAGCTGCAGGCTCGGGCTCCGGCCAGAGGTGGCACTCGGGCCGGCGGCAGCAGGGCGGCGCGGCGAGGCGAGCTCGGGCACTGGCGGGATGAGCTCGGAAGAAGGAAGGTCGGGCACTGCGGCGGCGGTGGATGGGCCTGTCCGGGCCCGCGGCGGCTGGTGGGTTGTGGGAGGAGAGAGATGGCTTGTTTAGGATTAGGGGCTGCATGGTTTTCGAGGCAAAGGGGTAGGGTTGCTAAAAATGGCATGGGAGGTCCTATTTATAGGCAAGGGGTGCTAGGTTTAGCGAAATTCCGCCCCGGTTTCAACCGCGCTATCGGATTCGAGTAATTTCGAACACGGGACGACGAGTGGCTATGTGGAGTATGTATCCAGAGACGAGACGGAAAACGGGTGGCGCGGCAACGTGATTTAAAACACCCAAACACGTCCGACGATAGACCGAATACGGTGCCGCTAGGGTCGACCGTTCGGGTACCACACGGACTCTGATCGCGACGAATTTGACACGCGGCCTACCTATAACTAATTACGACCGCATGCCAAGTTTCACCCCGATCAGTGAAAGTTTAAACATACTTTTAAAACAGGGTTTCGACGATGCCGCGGGTGCGTGCGTGTGCGGTCGGGCTCAGAACGAACAACGATGAGAACCGGCAACTAACAACGGATGCAAGTTTTGAAAACTGGCGACAACGGAGATACCTATGCAATGCTGATGATGCGAATGATGCGATGATGATGCAACAAATGAAAATACCCACACCATGAAAATGGAAAGAAAAGGGGAATCTTCTGGAACGTCGGCATTGGGCTGTCACACAATCGCAGGCTCGAGACTCTCTGTCTCTGATGCCGTCGTGCCAGCCGGCTCGCCGTCTACCTCCATGGCGTCCACCCACTGGGTGTTGAGATGACAGGTTTTGAAGCTTGGCGAAGCCGGAATTGTTGTTGTAGCTGGCGAAGTAGTCGTAGCCGGCAAAGTAGTTGTAGCCGGTGCAGCAATTGGAGTTGGCGAAGCCAGTGTAGCCGGCACAGCTGGCATAGCCGACGGTGCTTGTACCAAGGGATCAGCCGGCACAGAAATTGACGCCGACTCTGGAGACGGCTTGTGCAGCTGTTTGAGGGAGACGCCTGCTGGAATTGCTTGTCTTGTGGATCCAATCTTGGCCAATGTATCAGCCGCCTCGTTGTCCTCCGTGGGAACGTGGTGAAACTCGCAACCCTCGAAAGGGCCGCTGAGCTGCTGGATGAGGAAGCGATAGCTCGCCATATTGGCCTCCCTGGCGTCCCACTCGCCAGAGACTTGTTGTACCACGAGATCTGAGCCGCCAACGAAATGGAGCTGTCGGATGCGAATCTCCTTGGCAAGTCGGAGGCCATGAGCGAGCGTTTCGTACTCGACGACGTTGTTGGAGGCGACGAAGTGAATCTGGAGAGCATACTTGAGCTGGCCTCCTTTTGGAGATGTCAAGACAATGCCGGCTCCCAGACCAGTTCGCATCTTCGAGCCGTCGAAGTGCATCCGCCAATGAGTGGAATCTGGAGATGGCGTCTCAAACTGGGTTTCAGCCCAGTCGACAAGGAAGTCAGCCAGCACCTGAAACTTGATGGCAGTGCGTGGCTCGTAGTGGATGTCATGGTCAGCCATGGAGACGGACCACTTGGCAATCCGGCCAGTCGCATCACGGTTGCCCATGATTTCTGAAAGTGGAGCAGTGTTCACCATAGTGATGGCATGCTCTTGGAAGTATTGCTTCAAATTCTTTGCGGTAAGGTAAACACCATAACACATTTTCTGGTAGTGTGGGTAGTTTTGCTTGGAGGCGGACAAGACCTCGCTGAGGTAGTAGATAGGGCATTGCACTAACAGTACCTTGCCCTCCTCCTTGCGCTCAACTACCAGCACTACACTAACCACGCGAGTGGTCGCTGCAATGTATATGAGAATGGGTTCGCTTTTAGCCGGTGCTGCCAAGATTGGAAGGTTTGAGATGACCCGCTTGAGGTCGCGGAAGGATTCGTCCGCCTGGTCGTTCCACTCAAACTTGGTTGTTTTCTTCATGAGCTGGTAGATTGGAAGCGCCTTCTCGCCGACCCGGCTGATGAACCGGCTAAGGGACGCCAGGTAGCCGGCGAACTTCCGGACGTCGAGGATTCGAGCCGGCTTTACCATCCGCTCGATGGTGCCAATTTTCTCAGGGTTCGCTTCAATGCTATGAGCAGACACGAAGAACCCCAAGAGCTTGCCGCCTGGAACCCCGAAGACGCACTTCTCCGGGTTGAGACGGATCTTGTATTCGCGCAGGTTGGCATACGTCTCCCGCAAGTCGTCGAGGAGGCTGAAGTGCTGCTTGGTCTTGACGATGATATCATCCACATAGACGTGAATGTTTCTGCCAATCTATGGCAGTAGGCACTGCTGCATGCAGCGTTGGAATGTCGCACCAGTGTTCTTCAGACCAAACGTCATGGTGGTGTAGCAGTGGGCCCCGAAGGGCGTGATGAAGGAGGTCTTCAGGCGATCAGCTGGATCCAGCTTGATTTGATGGTAGCCTGAATAAGCATCCAGAAATGATAGCAGTTCACAGCCGGTTGTGGAGTTGATCACTTGATCTATCCTGGGCAAGGCTAAAGGGTCCTTAGGGCATGCCTTATTCAGGCTCGTGTAATCGATACACATGCGCCAGGTGTTGTTCTTCTTCAGCGCCAGGACTAGATTGGCGAACCAGTCCGGGTGGAAAACCTCCATGATGAAGCTGGCTGCAAGGAGCTGGGCAATCTCTTGTCCGATTGTGCGCTGCTTCCCCTTGGCGAAGCAGCGCAAAGGTTGTTTCACTGGCTTTGCATCCGGTCGCGCATGAAGTTTGTGCTCGACGTACTTCCTCGGAGCACCAGGCATGTCTTTGGGAGACCATGCAAATATGTCCCGATTCTCATGGAGGAAGTCGACGAGCTCGCCTTCCTATTTGGGGCTAAGGTTAGCCCCGATGGTGACGCACTGCTTGGGGTTCGCAGGGTCGAGTGGTACCTGCTTGGTTTCTTTGGCCGGTTTGAAGGAGCCTTCGCCGGCCGACTGGGATGGAGGAGTAGGGATCACCGGTTGCTCGGTAGCCTGAGCCACGAGCCGGTCAATCTGCCTTTTCTCCTCAGCAATCACCATGGCATCGGCCAGGCGGCTGTTTTCATGTGCACACTCGATTGACTTCTTGTAGACGCCAGCGATGGTGATGATGCCCTTCGGACCCGGCATCTTCATCTTGAGGTATGCGTAATGGGGGGTAGCCATGAATTTGGCCAGAGCCGGCCTGCCCAGCAACGCGTGATACAAGCTGCTAAGATCCACCACCTCGAACCATATGGACTCGCGGCGGAAGTTAGCCTTGTCACCGAAAAGGACGTCCAGCTGGATTTTGCCAATCGGCGAGCAGGACTGTCCCAGCACGATGCCGTGGAAGACTGTGCTGGTCGGCAGGACGTCCTTCTCCTTGAGCCCAAGCTTGAGGAGGGTGTCGAGGTAGAGAATGTTGATACTACTGCCGCCATCAACCAACACCCGGGAGAACCGGCAGGTGAGCCTCTGGGAGGCGAAAGTAGGGTCGAGGACGAGCGCGTATGACCCAGGGTTTGGCATTACCGTGGGATGGTCAACCCGGCTCCTTGTGATGGCCTTTTCAGACCAATCCATGTATTGGGGAACCGGGGGAGCCGTGGCATTCCCCTCGTGCCGATGTTAGCGCTGGTTGTGCTTGTTGTCGCCTTCACTGGTGAAGACCACGAATGCTCCATCTTGATGGGGGTAGTCATCATGGAGACGGCCGTCGTTGTGAGGCGGCGGTGGTGGAGCCCAAGCTGGACCGGGAGCCGGAGCGTGAGGCACTCCACCTGCACCTGGGGCAGCCGACAGGCCCTCCCCTTGCGACAGTCGTCGTGCAAAGCTGCATTGTCGAAGGGTATGGGTAGAGGGCTTCGCCCCAGAGTGCGTCTTGCAAGGCGCGTCTAGCATCTGCTGGAAGCTGAGCTTGGGCTACCAATCATTATTACCGGTCTGCCTCCGTTGAGAGCCGGCCTGAGTAGCCGGCGCCTCTCCCTCCATGTTGGCTACCAGCTTGTTGTTGGAGCGCGAATCAAGTTGATCCGCCTTGCGCTTGTTGTTGTTCTGGCCGCCTCGATTGTCGCCAGCCGGCTTGGGAGTAGTCGGCGTGGGGATAGCTTTGTCCGAGGTGGTCACCATGACCCGCATCGCGGAGTCGGCCGTGGCGTACTTGTCCGCCTTGGCCATGAGCACCGCGAGAGAGGTGGGCTCGGAGCACATGAGCTTGTGCTTGAGGAGAGTGTCTTCTCGGCAACCGTCGATGAAGTACTGGATGGCATGTACCTCATGCACTCCCTCGCAGGAGTTGCGAAGCTCCGTCAAAAGCGTGACGTAGTCGCGAAGGGGTTCGTCGGGCCTCTGGAAGCACATGGCCAGCTTGCGAGGCTGGCCAGGGTGCTTGTAGGTGTCAGTGAAGTTGCGGACGAACGCCTCCTCGAAGACGACCCACGAGTTGACGCTGCCGGCTCGAAGGCTATTAAGCCATGTCCGAGCCGAGCCGGCCAACATGAGTGGCACGTAGGGGACGGCTATGCGCTTGTTTTCCCTGGCGATGCCAACGGCAGTGGTGTAGTCAATCGGCCAGTCTTCTGGCTTCGCTGTGCCGTTGTACTTGGGGGTGTCCCGAGGAAGAGTGAAGCCTCGAGGAAATGGATTCCCTCGGATCCGGGGGCCGAAGCACGCCGGACCGATGGGACCGTCTTCCTCCAGAAGAACTGACTGCGCTAGTGCGTTGAGATGCCTGCGAGCGTCACCATTTCCATATGGGACGCGGGCGCCGATCGGAGCCGTGATCGGAAGGTTGCCTTGTGAGCCGGCAGCATGGGTCCTCCCCGGACGAGGAACCTCATGCACCGAATCACTCTCATCATCCCCGCGACGCCGGCTCGAAGTTGGCTCGCTTTGGCGCTGAGAACGCCTGTCGTGGCTGCCCTCGCCCTTCCGGCCGGAAGTGCGATGCCAGGAAGATCCCTCGGCTTGATGATGACCGCTGGGGTTACGGCGCGCTCCGGGATTGGGTCCCAGAGACTTTGACTAAGCTTGACTGGGGTCAAGCCGTGTCTGCTTCCCATTGTCAATGTCAAGGAGATCCTTGACCCGCTTCTCCTGAAGGACGCGCTCCTCGCCCTCCAAGCCTAGCATTTCTGCCATGGCCCCATGGGTCATCCGTAAGTTGGCCGCAGGAGTCTCGTAGATGGGCTGCTTGCCGCCTAGGATCTCGGCAATGACACGGCCGCGGTCGCGGACCGCGCCAAGACGGCTAGGGCCCTCGGAAACCGGAGTGAGGCCGTAGGCGAAGTTATACTCGAGCTGCGTGGCCTCCATCCGGCGTTTAGCCGTGGCAATGGCGATGCCCTCCTCCAAGATCTGCGTGCGATCCTCTTCTAGCGAGGCCCGCACGTCAGTGGGGTTCATGGAGGTGGCAATGGGTGTCTTCAAGCCGGTAAGAGCGTCCTGAAGCGTATGGGCGGAGACAGCAGCAGGCTCACCAGCGTCTGCTGACGCCTTTCCATGAGACTTGCTGGTGCCGGCACCGATAACCATCACCTCCACAACACTGGAGACAGCAGCGACGTGATACGGGGTAAAGAACCCCACAGACAACGGAGGACCGTCGAAGACGAGTACGTTGGTGGGGTATATGTCGAATGTAGGTGTCTCAGCGATAGAGAGCCTACTGAAGCTGGCGCATAACGCCTTGACATCAAAGTCCTCGCGAGGGTAGCGAGGACCGTCGCCGAGATGCAAGTCACTAAAGAGAACGCTGAGGTCCTCCACAGCAGCGACGACGACGCTAGCGAGTGACTCATCGTCAGACTCCCCATCCGAGTCCGCATGATGGACTGGGACATCGATCATGATCGGTGAAGCCTCATCGAAAGCAGGCTCCATGGGCATGCAGATCGGTCCAGACGCGATGCATCCGGCAGTGTAAGAGTAGGGCCCTGCCCAGCGCGTGAAGTCAGCCGATGCTGCGGACGGCCCCATGGTGTGCGCCAAATGTCAGTGTTTACTCACAACATAAGCCATGCGTAGGCTAAAGATGCTGGGAATCGAAGTGGCATCGGAGGGCGGTGGGAACGAGGATGGTACAAGCATGGAACACACGATGTACTCAGGTTCATGGCTCTCCATAGAGATAACACCCCTAATCCTGCTGGAGTGTATGATGTATGAATGGGGCTACAAAGTGCTCCTGGAGCTGTATTGTGGAGGAGGAAGAAGGAGCTGCCGGCTCGCGTCTGCCTCTCCTATGTGGTGTGTGTGTGTGTGCTGAGTTGACCAACCCTATGCATGGAGGGGGCGGGGGGTTTTATAGACGAACCCACCGACCTACAATATGGATAAAAGGTACAAGAGTGGGGCTCGACTGGCAGCCTCACCGGCTGTCCATGGGGCCCACGGGGTCTTGTCTTGTCGCTGGTGGGGCCTGCCGGCTGCAAGGTCCTGTTTGGTTGTGGAACCCGCCAGCTCGCCAATAAGGCTCTCACGTAAGGTTGACGTAGGGCACCTGTGGTACGTCCGGCGCCGTCCAGCGAGGATCGTCATGCACAGGGAGTACAGCCGTCTCCACTGTTCCCACGCCGAGTGCAGTAATGGAGTGGGAGTTTGACGGGCGGACACTATGCAGGGTGATGGATCGGAGCCGGAGGAGGTCAGCGAAGTGGCCGTTGACGCTTGTACCTGCCGTGCACCCCGATCCAGTACCTTTGCTGACGCGTAGCCACCTTTAATTGTATGGTCTCGTCATGACCTACGATCTGATGTGACTTGTGCTCCCTAGCCGGCTAGTCGCTTGACTAGCCAGCCTGGGCTCGGCCGCCTCGCCCCTAACCGGCTGGCTTGGCCTAGGCGGCCAGGGGAAGATAGCCGCTCACCTCTAACCGGCAGGTGCTTCCTGGCTGGCCAGAGAGTTCGTTGTCTCGCCCCCAGCCGGCAGGTACTTCCTAGCCGGACAGGGGGGCTTGGTCTTTGCAGAATGATTCTTCATGTTCCTTCTTGGTTGAAGGCTAAGGAGTAGGCTCGATGAGCCTACCCCGGGGTTATCCCCCCGACATTCATCATGTCGAATTTGCAACTACCTGTTTAGCTTGTTGTTGAACTTCTATAGTCATGTTGAACTCTAACGTGATATCCTTATGTTGAACTATATATTTCTGTCGATTATGATGCATATTTTCTGTTGTGTACTATCAAATTTTACTAGGCAAAATAATGCAAAATCTCTGTCACCTTGTTGCTGTGCATTTATGACAATAAAGGATCCTAGCGCCACTATCTATGGCGGTAGGGTACTACGGCCTACCACCGTAGGCACTGGCGGTAGGGTCCGGGGGCCCTTTAAGTGGCTCGCAAGGCCCACTCTCAAAAACTCATTTGCTGCCTGCTTCATCCTCCCGTAGCTATTCGCCTCTCTTGCACTTCCACCATGACCCCGCCCACCTCAAGCCCCCCCCCCCACAAATCCGGCTTTGTTCTTTCAGATTTGTCCGTTGGATCCGTTGAACGTCATCTGGCACTTCTTGATGGGAGATCGTATGCGTTAGTCGGACGTTTACGATCATATGCGTAGTTCGGACACACAAAATATATCCTTCCTTCTGTCCATGACTTCTTCGGGTCAGTGGAAACCTTCACCTTGCAAACATCTCCACACCAATAGGGTGGGGTTTTCAAATCTTTGTCGTTCGTCTTGTCCAAGGTTGCCTCCTTACACTTGTTTGGCATGTCCTCTCGGTCAGCGCGCGGCAGCCTTGAGATGGAACCGGATGAAACCATGCCTACAAATATTCCAAACTGTTAGTGACATATATCGACAAATTTGTATGTGAAGACAATTGATATAACAACAAATGCAAGTTTCAGAAAGTAAAGCATCAAATTTACCATTTATATTGTATCAACCATCTGGGTTGAGCAAAACGTCTACGGGTCGTCCTATATCAATCTGTCATCTCTTACTAGCACCGGAACTACGACCACCACCGCCGGCAACTCTAACACTCGGATGACCTCCACGGACTCCCCTAGCGTCTCCCCGTGCACTACCGCTAACACTAGTCCATCCTCCACGGCCACTAGTCGTACCTCCGTGTTGACCAACAAAACCGCCTCTACGGCTACCCGTTTGTCTCGTGCTAGTGTTGGCATAGGTCGTTCTTGTGGTGCTATTGCATGTCCTGTTATTGCGTCCTGAGTTGTCACATTGACCACAGTTGTTGGTGTCGGGAGGCTCCATGAAATGACCGCTGCCAAATTGTTTCATGTCGATATATCCAGCTAGAACAACCATGTCACTGCTAAGCCTCTTTTTCTTCTTCGTCCTTTTTTAGGTACGTGAGTTCAGGATCAGGCATGATATGTGGGCCATCGTACTCAGGCCACTGTGACTGGTCAAGGTTTAGGATAGATAGAAGGTGTCTCTAGAGGTGGGGCGAATAGACTACTTGACAAGATTAAAATCCTAGCCTCTTCCCAATTTTATGGTTGGCAGATTTTACAATTCTAACAAGTCTAGTACACCCTACACATGCTAGTCAACATATACGGCAGTGGAAAAGTAAACACTTTGCACATCTAGAAAGTAGTAGAGTTTAGGAGATCAAATGCAAAGAGACTGACACGACAATTTTTGGCATGGTTCCATTAGGTGGCGCTATCGTACGTCCATGTTAGTGGAGACTTCAACCCACGGAGGGTAACGGTTGCGAGAGTCCACTGAGGGCTCCACCCACACGGGGTTCCACAAAGAAGCGGCCTTGTCTATTCCACCATGGCTTCCGCCCACAAAGGACTAGCCTCACCCACGGTAGATCTTCACGAAGTAGGTGACCTCCTTGCCCTTTCAAACATCTTGGTTCAACTCCACAACACGAAGTAGGAGGCTCCCAAACGACACCTAACCAATCTATGAGGCACCACTCCCCCAAAAGGTAATAGATGTGGTAGAACGATGAACTCCTTGCTCTTGTGCTTCTAAAGATAGTCTCCTCAACACACATCACTCTCTCACAGAATAGGCATGGCTAGGAGAGGTTTATTTGGTGGAAAGCAGCTTGGGGAGGCTAGAGATCATGTTTCAAATGATTGGATTGGAATATCTTGATATCACCACATGAGTAGGTGCCTCTCTCAAAAAAATGGATCTGGCAATGAAGTGTGTGTTATGAGTGCTTCTCCCACGAATGAGAGATGGGTGCACGGGTATATATAGGCAGTCCCCAAAATCCAACCGTTACAACTAAAGTGACCAACTCAGTGACACTGAAGTCATGAATTTGTGGTATCGACTTGCACTAAAGGTAGCAACTTTTGAATCTTGGAGGAACTGATATACACAACTCGGTGACACGAAAAGGTAGCTAACGGTGAGATGACTATACTCGGTGGCACCGATACCCAAACTCGGCAATTCCAATTTTGTGTACCGAGGCAACAAGAAGTTGGTCACCTAAACTCGATAGCACCAACACAGTTTCAGTTGCACCAATTTTGTGGCTTTGGCTCGGGTTCCGTCTGGGATTAAAATTGTAGGGCCAAATTGAGAAACTGGTGGCACCGACTTTGTGTGTGAGGCTTTGGACAGGATGGTTATGTGGGAAAATGATTGAGTATTTTTGGTGGCTATCTATGAACACTTGAGCAACCAGTTCATTTTACTACCTCACCCCCTTGTAATAGTATTGGCTTTCCTATGGACTCAAAACTGATTTCTCACAAATATAAAATTAAGAGTCTTCTAGCTTGAAGCTTCGGCCAATCTTATTCCTTTCTTGCATCAAGGGGCATCTCCACAAACCTTTAGCCAATGCTCTTTATGGACTATTCCTGAAATATACTAGGTAAAAGTTTCAGTCCAAGAGACAATGTATGTTGTCAAGAATTATCAAAACCACCAAGGGAGCATATGTGCTTTCAATGTCCCCCTTTTTTGCTCTTTGATGACAACATAAAAACAAAGCTTCAAATAAAGATAGGCATTAGAATATGACAGCTTTGAAAGATACATGACTAGTACAAGCTCCCCCTAAGTGTGTGCAATCATTTTTAAAGGATAGTTGCTTCGGAATGCATGGTCACACACATGGTAGAAATGAAAAGACAAGTCATGTACATCCTGGATAAATGCATCAAACATATGTGAATGTCGAGCTTCCATATTCAAGACTCCCTCTTGCAAACAATATGTGCAAGAGGCAAGAGATCATCATGAACAAGGATAACATGCATATACTTACCTTGAGGGTCTTGAGCATCTTAGAAGTAGGAGTACACTTGACAAAACATTTGTTAGATAACACAATAGTATACTATTGTAAAGATGCAAAGAGCTTCAAGAATACCAAGATATGGAGAATAAAGATGCAAAGAGCTTCAAGAATACCAAGATATGGAGAACATATGAGCAAATATGATTTGATAAAAGATATGTCTCCAAGAATACTTGGAACTTTCTCCCCTTAGGAATGAATATATGATTCCCCCTCCCCGGAACCAGAGCATTTAAATATATTGGGAGTAGATAGGTTGAGACAAGTTCAATCCAGAAAATATCAATAGTAAGTAACAACACTAATTGTATCAATTGTAACTCTCTCTCTCCTCCTTAATTGTGTCGCTCCCCCCTGAGTATGTAGGGTTTGATATTTCTCCCTTATGTAAAAAAAATCTCCCCCTTTCTGTAAGCTTATTGGAAGCTTTGATATTTCTCCCCCTTTGGAATTAGTTGCCTAAAAGGTCAGAGGGAAGGGCTCACTGAGAGTAAGGGGTCCTGGATTCATCTCTTTATTATAAGGGTTCCTTGAAATATTTCTCTCCCTTAGATATGGAAATGATTTCATTGATTCATCTCCCCCTTAGGTATAGGTAAGGATTCATTGAATGTTCTCCCCCTTTAATGGATAAAAGTTCCTAGTAAGATCTCCCCTGTTTGTTAGGGATCCAAGATATTTCTCCCTCTTGTGAGAAAATTTCTTTTTGAAAGGTTGGGAGACAGATTATATCCTCCTTTGAAAATGTGAAGAGTTCAATTAATTTTAGGAGGTTATAAACTTGGAATCACAGAAAATATTTCTCTCCCTTCGGAAAATATTGAGGATATTTCCAGAAAGAATGATAAACACAGATAATTTTCGGAGCCATCGAGGCATTGTGATTCAGTAGAACCGAGTATGTGAAATAAGGCCTCTCGAAGAAATCATTGGGACCATTTGTTCCTAATTGGTGACACCGAGTTGCATTGTAGATCAACTCCTTGAATAGATACCAAATGGAAAATTCCAATTTAAGGGTTACCAATTGTAGTAGATACCAATTGAGAAATTACAATTGAGAGAGAACAGGATAATACGGTAAGAATATATTTTTATTAAATAAACATATAGAGATGAGTGTTGGATGGTTCCAATAAATCAAACATTAAAATCATGAACCATACAAGAATATCCATCTAGATATTGGGCGGTGACTACGTCACCTATATTAGAGTATTTGACTTGAGGAGTTAAGCAAGAATGCTTGATCATAGGTCATACTCATCGTTAAGCACAAAATTGGGTTAACATTTTTCGATTAAGCATTTCAATTTCTTCATATCACTTAAGTTGCTTTACCTCATGAATTGGTGTAAAGCTTTATCAAGGATATGAGTACATACCTTTGAATGATGTTGATGACGTGTCATGTAGGTGAAATTGTAGTGGATGCTCAATGTTGATGAAGATCATCTTGAGTTTGGAGCAATCCTTGTTGTTTTTGGTTAATTTTCACCTAAATTGGTTAGTCGTACAAGGAAGACCATAATATATCCAAATGACAGAGTGAATGAGTTCATCAAATGTTAGTCAAGGATATGATTTTGTTGTCTTCTTTCTTCATCTCCAAAGAAGGGGTTTTTGATACTTGGTCATGACAAGATTGCTTTTGATGAGGGTTGATTTCAATCTTGTGGAATGTTGTTCTTCCAAGTACCTACAAAAGATTAATTGCAATACAAGGGAGCATAGTTTTCCAAGATATGATATAGTCATATCAATAGCATCATGGAATAGGCAATCAAGCTCATGCCCTTGCATGCATCCTAGTGAGTATAGCTCAAGTTTGAAGCATCAATGATGTTCAAATCACTCCTCAAATGGCAAAACACTTTCTCATCCAGTGGTTTGGTAAAGATGTCAGCTGATTGTTTGTCAGTACGAACATTCTTGAGATCTATATCTCCTTTTCCAACATGATCATGAATGAAATGATGTCGCACCTGGATATGTTTTGTTCGAGAATGTTGCACAGGATTATAGGCAATTTTAATAGCATTTTCATTGTCACATAACAAAGGAACTTTTCTAACATGAATTTCATAATCCTTAATAGTTTGAGCCATCCATAATAATTGCGCACAACATGATCCAGCGGCAATGTATTCCTCTTTGGCAGTAGATAAAGATACCGAATTTTGTTTCTTGGATGACCAAGACACAAGAGATCTCCAAAGAAATTGACATGTACCCGAGGTGGATTTTCTATCAACCTTGTCTCTGACATAGTCCGAGTAAGAATAGCCAACAAGATTAAAATAAGATCCCTTGGGATACCATATGCCAAAGTTTGGTGTATGTATGAGGTATCTCACTATTCTTTTCACAGCCAATAGTTGACACTCTTTAGGTGCCGCTTGATATCAGGCACACGTGCAAACACTCAACATGATGTCATGACGGGAGGCACATAAATATAGCAATGAACCAATCATTGATCGATAAACCTTTTGATCAACTCGTCTGTCCCCCTTAGTGAGGTCAACATGTCCACTAGTAGGCATGGGGGTTCTCATACCTTTGCATCCTTGCATGTTGAACTTCTAGATTAAGTCCTTGGTGTACTTGGTTTGAGAGATAAACGTATCTTCTATCTATTGTTTGATTTGAAATCCAAGGAAGAATTTGAGCTCACGCATCATAGACATCTCATACTTCTCTGAAATCAACCTTCCAAATTTCTCACTAAAATGTGGGTTAGTAGAACCAAAGATAATAGCATCCACATATATTTGGCATACAAATAGTTCTCCATTAACTCTTTTTGTGAATAAGGTAGTATCAATTTTACCGATTTCAAAACCCTTTTCAATGAGAAACATTGTTAGGCATTTTTACCAAGCTCTAGGGGCATATTTAAGACCATATAAAGCTTTACGAAGTTTGTAAACATGATTAGCTTTCTTAGGGTTCACAAATCAGGGAGGTTGTTTGACATAAACCTCCTCCTCAATTTCACCATTTAGAAAAGAACTTTTGATATCCATTTGGTAAAGAGTATTATTATGGTGATTGGCATAAGAGAGAAGAATGTGAATGGCTTCAAGTCTAATAACGGGTGCATAAGTCTCTCCGTAGTCCATACCTTTGACTTGAGTGTATCCTTGGGATACGAGATGTGCCTTGTTGCGTACGGCTTGTCCATCTTCATCTTGCTTGTTCTGAAACACCCATCTTGTACCAATAATGTTTTGCTCGCCTTCGGGCTTTTCAACAAGTGTCCACACTTGATTCCTCTCAAATTGTGTAGCTCTTAGTGCATGGCATTCACCCAATCCGGGTCTTCAAGGGCTTCTTCAACATTCAAAGGCTCAATTCTAGAGTCGAAAGAATAATGCTCATAAAAGTTAGCTAAACGAGATTTACACAGGGTGATTCTCCCGGGTTTTATGTCACCGTAGATTTGATTCAATGGATGATCTCTGTCCACTCTTGCTCGAACTCGTGGTAGCTTCTTCTTGTTGGATGGAGGAGCTTATTCATCATCATCATCATCATCTTGCACGTTGTTGTTGACTGTGTCAACTCCTTGAGGTGGTGGTGATGAAGGTTGAGGTGAATCATCACGATGTACTTCTTCCTCTTCTTCATCATGTCATGTACCGCTTGTGGATGCTTCCATGTCGTATTTGTGGTTCGCCTTGATGCGAAGTAGGATCTTCCACTTGAGTTGATGAAGTACTCTCCTTCACCTTCATGGGACAATCTTGCCAATAGATAAATCTTGGATGACTTCCGAAGGTTCCTTATCTCCTACATCATTTGGCATTGTTCGACTTGCAAACCATTAGTCTCATCAAACTTCACATCTATCATCTCTTCAACTTTTCGAGTGAAGTTGTTGTAGACACGGTAAGTGTGAGAGTTCGATCTGTAACCAAGTAGGAAACCTTCATAAGATTTAGGAGCAAATTTAGAGCGACGATGCTTATCAAGAATGTAGCACTTAGAGCCGAATACTCGAAAGTATCTAATTTGGGGTTTGTTATCGGTGAGTAGCTCGTATGTCGTTTTACCAAGAAGCTTGTGTAGGTAGAGTCGGTTGATGGCATGGCAAGCTGTTTCCATGGCTTCTGCCCGAAAGTGTCTTGGAGCCTTGTATTCGTCAAGCATCGTTCTGGCCTTCCCTATGAGAGTCCGTTTCTTCCTATCAACAAATCCATTTTGTTGAGGTGTGTACGTTGCCAAGAACTCATGTGAGATACCCTGTTCATCAAGAAAGGTAACCACATTCGTGTTCTTGAACTCCGTTTTGTTGTCGCTCCGAACCTTCTTAATCTTCACTACAAACAGATTTTGAGTTTTTCGAGCGAAGTTCTTGAAGATCTTTTGTAACTGCGACTTATCATCAAGGTAGAATACCCATGTAAATCTGGAAAAATCATCAACAGTGACTAAACCATAAGAATTTCCACCGAGGCTCATGTAAGCATTGGGACCAAAAAGATCCATATGAAGCAGCTCGAGTGGCCTTCTTGTATTCATGATGTTCTTCACGGGGCGACTTCCACAAACTTGCTTTCCTGCTTGACAAGCACTACAAAGTCAATCTTTGTCAAATATAACATATTTACACCAAGAATATGATCACCTTTGATAAGTTTGTCAAGATTACACATTCCAACATGTCCTAACCTTCTATGCCATAACCAACCTTTAGAAGATTTAGCAATTAGACATGCACGGGCTTTGGATTTCTTAGTAAAATCGACAATGTATAGGTCACCTTTACGGAAACCAGTAAAGACAATATTATGGTTGTCGCTATGAAACACTCGGCAGTCAACTTTCGTAAATAGCACATCGAAACCAAAGTATGCTAGTCTAGATACGGAAAGAAGATTGTATCCAAGGGATTCAACAAGCATGACATTTTAAATGGAACTGTCATGAAACACGCCACCTTACCAAGACCAAGTACCTTACCCTTGGAGTTATCTCCAAAGGTTACATACCTTCGAGATCCACGGTTTGGTGTAATCTCATGGAATATGTCTTTATCTCCTGTCATGTGATCGATGCATCCATTGTCGAGAACCCACTCCTTTTCACCGGCCATGTAGTCTCTAAGGTTCACCATAAGACTAAGGTTCCTCATGATCTTCTCATACTCAATGTCAAAGTCCTTATCTTCATCATAGTAGCCATGCTCCACACAGTAATCGTAGGATGAAGTTCCCACGTCATAAACAAGAGTTTCATCAGAATTTTTACTGTCAAAATGTTCATAATTATGCATGCGAATGGCTTCAACAATGATATTGTTAATATTAATCACATCTCCTTTAGCACGCATGAGGTCACGAAGCTCAAATAGACATTTATCAAAATTAGGATCACTTAGCTTCATTTTCTGAAAGACAATGCATTTGTGGACAATGATATCAAGATTTTTCAAGAAATAATTTGGATATATTTCCTCTAAGTTTTTCCACAAAGTATGAGCACACTCAAAGTTTTTCATTTGATTAAGCACATTTCATGGTAGGCCTCTAATGATTAGATTAATAGTGTTAATATTACCTAGCATATCAATTTCATCATCATAAGAAGGATGTATGGGATCAATGGGAGGCGCATAGTGATATTCAACATACTTGCGCAAATGGAACTCATCAAATATATCAAGCATTTCATCTTTCCATTGTCTAAAATACTCCCCATCAAGAATAGGCACTCTACAACTAAAAATACCGGAAGAGCCACATTCATCTTCCTCCAACAGTGATTAAACCAAGGTTTTGGAGACCTTAGAAGGTGTGTCTAGAGGGGGGTGAATAGACTACTTGACAAGATTAAAATCCTATCCTTTTACACAATTTATGGTTGGCAGATTTTAGCAATTCTAAAAAGTCTAATACAGCCTACACATGCTAGTCAACATATATAGCCGCGGAAAAGTAAAGACTTTGCACATGTAAAGGAGTAGAGTTTAGGATATCAAACACAAAGAGGTTGACACAAAAAAAATTGGCATGGTTCCGATAGGTGGCGCTATCGTACATCCTTGTTAGTGGAGACTTTAACACACGAAGGGTAACGGCTGCGAGAGTCCACATAGGGCTCCACCCACAAGGAGTCCACGAAGAAGCTGTTGGGGAACGTCGCATGGGAAACAAAAAATTTCCTACGCGCACGAAGACCTATCATGGTGATGTCCATCTACGAGAGGGGATGAGTGATCTACGTACCCTTGTAGATCGTACAGCAGAAGCGTTAGAGAACGTCGTTGATGTAGTGGAACGCCCTCACGTCCCTCGATCCGCCCCGCGAACAATCCCGCGATCAGTCCCACGATCTAGTACCGAACGGACGACACCTCCGCGTTCAGCACACGTACAGCTCGACGATGATCTCGGCCTTCTTGATCCAGCAAGAGAGACGGAGAGGTAGAAGAGTTCTCCGGCAGCGTGACGGCGCTCCGGAGGTTGGTGATGATCTTGTCTCAGCAGGGCTCCACCCGAGCTCCGCAGAAACGCGATCTAGAGGAAAAACCGTGGAGGTATGTGGTCGGGCTGCCGTGGAAAAGTCGTCTCAAATCAGCCCTAAAACCTCCGTATATATAGGTGGGAGGGAGGGGGCCTTGCCTTGTGGTCCAAGGACCCTCAAGGGGGTCGGCCGAGCCAAGGGGGAGGACTCTCCCCCCCCAAACCGAGTTGGACTAGGTTTGGTGGGAGGGAGTCCCCCTCCCTTCCCACCTCCTCCTTTTTTTTCCTCTTGATTTTTCTTCTCTTGGCGCATAGACCACTTGTGGGCTGTCACACCAGCCCACTAAGGGCTGGTGTGCCTCATCCAAGGCCCATGGGCTTCCCCGGGGTGGGTTGCCCCCCCCCCCCCCGGTGAACTCCCGGAAACCATTCGTCATTCCCGGTACATTCCCGGTAACTCCGAAAACCTTCCGGTAATCAAATGAGGTCATCCTATATATCAATCTTAGTTTCTGGACCATTCCGGAAACCCTCGTGACGTCCGTGATCTCATCCGGGACTCCGAACAACATTCGATAACCAACCATATAACTCAAATACGCATAAAACAATGTCGAACCTTAAGTGTGCAGACCCTGCGGGTTCGAGAACTATGTAGACATGACCCGAGAGACTCCTCGGTCAATATCCAATAGCGGGACCTGGATGCCCATATTGGATCCTACATATTCTACGAAGATCTTATCGTTTGAACCTCAGTGCCAAGGATTCGTATAATCCCGTATGTCATTCCCTTTGTCCTTCGGTATGTTACTTGCCCAAGATTCGATCGTCATTATCCGCATACCTATTTCAATCTCGTTTACCGGCAAGTCTCTTTACTCATTCCGTAATACAAGATCCCACAACTTACACTAAGTTACATTGCTTGCAAGGCTTGTGTGTGATGTTGTATTACCGAGTGGGCCCCGAGATACCTCTCCGTCACACGGAGTGACAAATCCCAGTCTTGATCCATACTAACTCAACTAACACCTTCGGAGATACCTGTAGAGCATCTTTATAGTCACCCAGTTACGTTGCGACGTTTGATACACACAAAGCATTCCTCCGGTGTCAGTGAGTTATATGATCTCATGGTCATAGAAATAAATACTTGACACACAGAAAACAGTAGCAACAAAATGACACGATCAACATGATACGTCTATTAGTTTGGGTCTAGTCCATCACGTGATTCTCCCAATGACGTGATCCACTTATCAAGCAACAACACCTTGTTCATAATCAGAAGACACTGACTATCATTGATCAACTGGCTAGCCAACTAGAGGCATGCTAGGGACGGTGTTTTGTCTATGTATCCACACATGTAAATGAGTCTTCATTCAATACAATTATAGCATGGATAATAAACTATTATCTTGATACAGGAATTATAATAATAACTATATATTTATTATTGCCTCTAGGGCATAATTCCAACAGTCTCCCACTTGCACTAGAGTCAATAATCTAGCCCTCACATCACCATGTGAATTACATTGCAATAAATCTAACACCCATACAGTTCTGGTGTCGATCATGTTTTGGCCGTGGAAGAGGTTTAGTCAGCGGGTCTGCTACATTCAGATCCGTGTGCACTTTGCATATATTTACGTCCTCTTCCTCGACGTAGTCGCGGATGAGGTTGAAGCGTCGTTTGATGTGTCTGGTCTTCTTGTCAAACCGTGGTTCCTTTGCTAAGGCAATGGCACCCGTGTTGTCACAGAACAAGGTTATTGGATCAAGTGCACTTGGCACCGCTCCAAGATCCGTCATGAACTGCTTCATCCAGACACCCTCCTTAGCCGCCTCCGAGGCAGCCATGTACTCTGCTTCACATGTAGAATCTGCTACGACGCTTTGCTTGGAACTGCACCAGCTTACTGCACCCCCATTAAGAATAAATACGTATCCGGTTTGCGACTTAGAGTCGTCCGGATCTGTGTCAAAGCTTGCATCGACGTAACCTTTTACGGCGAGCTCTTCGTCACCTCCATACACGAGAAACATCTCCTTAGTCCTTTTCAGGTACTTCAGGATATTCTTGACCGCTGTCCAGTGATCCACTCCTGGATTACTCTGGAACCTACCTGCCATACTTATGGCCAGGCTAACATCCGGTCTAGTGCACAGCATCGCATACATGATAGAACCTATGGCTGAAGCATAGGGGACGGAGCACATATGCTCTCTATCTTCATCAGTTGCTGGGCACTGAGTCTTACTCAATCTCGTACCTTGTAAAACTGGCAAGAACCCTTTCTTGGACTGTTCCATTTTGAACCTCTTCAAAACTTTATCAAGGTATGTGCTTTGTGAAAGTCCTATCAGGCGTTTTGATATATCCCTATAGATCTTAATGCCTAGAATGTAAGCAGCTTCTCCTAGGTCCTTCATAGAGAAACTTTTATTCAAGTAACCTTTTATGCTCTCCAAAAGCTCTATGTTGTTTCCAATCAGTAATATGTCATCCACATATAATATTAGAAACGCCACGGAGCTCCCACTCACTTTCTTGTAAATACAAGATTCTCCAACCACTTGTATAAACCCAAATGCTTTGATCACCTCATCAAAGCGTTTGTTCCAACTCCGAGATGCTTGCACCAGTCCATAAATGGATCGCTGGAGCTTGCACACCTTGTCAGCATTCTTAGGATCGACAAAACCTTCGGGTTGCATCATATACAACTCTTCCTTAAGGAAACCGTTAAGGAACGCCGTTTTGACATCCATCTGCCAGATTTCATAATCGAAAAATGCAGCTATTGCTAACATGATTCTGACGGACTTAAGCATCGCTACGGGTGAGAAAGTCTCATCGTAGTCAACTCCTGGAACTTGTGAAAAACCCTTTGCCACAAGTCGAGCTTTATAAACGGTCACATTACCGTCAGCGTCCGTCTTCTTCTTAAAGATCCATTTGTTCTGAATAGCCTTGCTGCCCTCAGGTAGTATCTCCAAAGTCCACACTTTGTTCTCATACATGGATCCTATCTCGGATTTCATGGCTTCTAGCCATTTGTTGGAATCTGGGCCCACCATTGCTTCTTCATAATTTGCCGGTTCATTGTTGTCTAACAACATGATTGATAAGATGGGATTACCGTACCACTCTGGAGCAGCGCGTGATCTCGTCGACCTGCGTGGTTCAACAGAAACTTGAACTGGAGTTTCATGATCATCATCATTAACTTCCTCCTCAACCGGCGTCGCAACGACAGAGGTTTCCCCTTGCCCTGCGCCACCATCCAGAGGGATGAGAGGTTCGACAACCTCGTCAAGTTCTATCTTCCTCCCACTCAATTCTCTCGAGAGAAACTCCTTCTCGAGAAAAGCTCCGTTTTTAGCAACAAACACTTTGCCCTCGGATTTGAGATAGAAGGTGTACCCAACTGTCTCTTTTGGGTAACCTATGAAGACGCACTTTTCCGCTTTGGGTTCCAGCTTTTCAGGCTGAAGCTTTTTGACATAAGCATCACATCCCCAAACCTTAAGAAACGACAACTTTGGCCTTTTGCCATACCACAGTTCGTATGGTGTCGTCTCAACGGATTTTGATGGTGCCCTATTTAAAGTGAATGCAGCTGTTTCTAATGCATAACCCCAAAATGACAACGGCAAATCAGTAAGAGACATCATAGATCGCACCATCTCTAACAAAGTACGATTACGACGTTCGGACACACCATTACGCTGTGGTGTTCCAGGCGGTGTTAAGTGCGAAACAATTCCACATTGTCTTTAAGTGAGCACCAAACTCGAAACTCAGATATTCACCCCCACGATCAGACCGTAGGAACTTGATCTTCTTGTTACGATGATTTTCCACTTCACTCTGAAATTGCTTGAACTTTTCAAATGTTTCAGACTTGTGCTTCATCAAGTAGACATAACCATATCTACTTAAATCGTCAGTGAAGGTGAGAAAATAACGATATCCGCCGCGTGCCTCTACGCTCATTGGACCACACACATCGGTATGTATGATTTCCAACAAGTCACTTGCACGCTCCATTGTTCCGGAGAACGGAGTCTTAGTCATCTTGCCCATGAGGCATGGTTCGCACGTGTCAAGTGAATCAAAGTCAAGTGACTCCAAAAGTCCATCAGCATGGAGTTTCTTCATGCGCTTTACACCAATATGACCCAAGCGGCAGTGCCACAAAAATATGGCGCTATCATTGTTTACTCTAACTCTTTTGGTCTCAATGTTATGTATATGCGTATCGCTATCAAGATTCAATATGAACAATCCTCTCACATTCGGTGCATGACCATAAAAGATGTTCCTCATAGAAATAGAACAACCATTATTCTCAGACTTAAAAGAGTAACCGTCTCGCAATAAACAAGATCCAGATATAATGTTCATGCTCAACGCAGGCACTAAATAACAATGATTTAAGTTCATCACTAATCCCGATGGTAGCTGAAGTGACACTGTGCCGACGGCGATTGCATCAACCTTGGAACCGTTTCCTACGCGCATCGTCACTTCGTCTTTCGCCAGCCTTCGTCTATTCCGCAGTTCCTGCTTCGAGTTGCAAATATGAGCAACAGAACCGGTATCGAATACCCAGGCACTACTACGAGAGCCGGTTAGGTACACATCAATAACATGTATATTAAATATACCTGATTTTTCTTTGCCCGCCTTCTTATCTGCCAGATACTTGGGGCAATTGCGCTTCCAGTGACCCATACCCTTGCAATAGAAACACTCCGTTTCAGGCTTAGGTCCAGCTTTGGGTTTCTTCGGCGGATTGGCAACAGGCTTGCCGCGCCGCTCTTCTTCGAATTTCCCTTCTTGCCTTTGCCGTTTCTCTTGAAACTAGTGGTCTTATTCACCATCAACACTTGATGCTCTTTACGGAGTTCAGACTCTGCGACTTTCAGCATCGCAAACAACTCGCCGGGAGACTTGTTCATCCCTTGCATGTTGTAGTTCAACACAAAGCCTTTATAGCTTGGTGGCAGTGATTGAAGGATTCTTTCAGTGATAGCTTCTAGCGGGAGTTCAATCCCCAGCTCAGCTAGACGGTTTGAGTACCCAGACATTTTGAGCACATGTTCACTGACAAACGAGTTTTCCTCCATCTTGCAAGCATAGAATTTATCGGAGGTCTCATACCTCTCGATCCGGGCGTTCTTCTGAAAGATAAACTCCAACTCCTGGAACATCTCAAATGCTCCATGACGCTCAAAGCGACGTTGAAGTCCCGGTTCTAAGCCATACAAGACTGCACATTGAACTATTGAGTAGTCCTCCTTACGTGCTAACCAAGCGTTCTTAACATCCTGATCAGCCGTAGCGGGTGGTTCATCTCCTAGCGCAGCATTAAGGACATAATCCTTCTTCCTAGCTTGTAAGATTAGCTTAAGATTACGAGCCCAGTCTACAAAGTTGCTTCCATCATCTTTCAACTTAGCTTTCTCTAGGAACGTATTAAAATTCAGGATGACTGTCGCGTGAGCCATGATCTACAACACAAATATATTCAAAGTGGACTTAGACTATGTTCAAGATAATTAGAGTTCAACTTAATCAAATTATATGCTAAACTCCCACTCAAAAAGTACATCTCTCTAGTCATTTGAGTGGTTCATGATCCACTTACACTATCCCAAGTCCGATCATCACGTGAGTTGAGTATAGTTTCAGTGGTAAGCATCCCTATGCTAATCATATCAACTATATGATTCATGATCGACCTTTCGGTCTCATGTGTTCCGAGGCCATGTCTGCACATGCTAGGCTCGTCAAGCTTAACCCGAGTGTTCCGCGTGCGCAACTGTTTTGCACCCGTTGTATGTGAACGTTGAGTCTATCACACCCGATCATCACGTGGTGTCTCGAAACGACGAACTGTAGCAACGGTGCACAGTCGGGGAGAACACAATTTCATCTTGAAATTTTAGTGAGAGATCACCTCATAATGCTACCGTCGTTCTAAGCAAAATAAGGTGCATAAAAGGATTAACATCACATGCAATTCATAAGTGACATGATATGGCCATCTTCACGTGCTTCTTGATCTCCATCACCAAAGCACCGGCACGATCTTCTTGTCACCGGCGCCACACCATGATCATCCATCAACGTGTTGCCATCGGGGTTGTCGCACTACTTATGCTATTACTACTAAAGCTACATCCTAGAAAAATAGTAAACGCATCTGCAAGCAGAAACGTTAGTATAAAGACAACCCTATGGCTCCTGCCGGTTGCCGTACCATCGACGTGCAAGTCGATATTTCTTTTACAACATGATCATCTCATACATCCAATATATCACATCACATCGTTGGCCATATCACATCACAATCATACCCTGCAAAAACAAGTTAGACGTCCTCTAATTTTGTTGTTGCATGTTTTACGTGGTGACCAAGGGTATCTAGTAGGATCGCATCTTACTTACGCAAACACCACAACGGAGATATATGAGTTGCTATTTAACCTCATCCAAGGACCTCCTCGGTCAAATCCGATTCAACTAAAGTTGGAGAAACCGTCACTTGCCAGTCATCTTTGAGCAAAGGGGATTACTCGTAACGATGAAATCAGTCTCTCGTAAGCGTACGAGTAATGTCGGTCCAAGCCGCTTCGATCCAACAATACCGCGGAATCAAGAAAAGGCTAAGGAGGGCAGCAAAACGCACATCACCGCCCACAAAAACTTTTGTGTTCTACTCGAGAAGACATCTACGCATGAACCTAGCTCATGATGCCACTGTTGGGGAACGTCGCATGGAAACAAAAAATTTCCTACGCGCGCGAAGACCTATCATGGTGATGTCCATCTACGAGAGGGGATGAGTGATCTACGTACCCTTGTAGATCGTACAGCAGAAGCGTTAGAGAACGCGGTTGATGTAGTGGAACGTCCTCACGTCCCTCGATCCGCCCCGCGAACAATCCCGCGATCAGTCCCACGATCTAGTACCGAACGAACGGCACCTCCGCGTTCAGCACACGTACAGCTCGACGATGATCTCGGCCTTCTTGATCCAGCAAGAGAGACGGAGAGGTAGAAGAGTTCTCCGGCAGCGTGACGGCGCTCCGGAGGTTGGTGATGATCTTGTCTCAGCAGGGCTCCGCCCGAGCTCCGCAGAAACGCGATCTAGAGGAAAAACCGTGGAGGTATGTGGTCGGGCTGCCGTGGAAAAGTCGTCTCAAATCAGCCCTAAAACCTCCGTATATATAGGTGGGAGGCAGGGGGCCTTTCCTTGGGGTCCAAGGACCCTCAAGGGCGTTGGCCGAGCCAAGGGGGAGGACTCTCCCCCCCCAAACCGAGTTGGACTAGGTTTGGTGGGAGGGAGTCCCCCTCCCTTCCCACCTCCTCCTTTTTTTTTCCTCTTGATTTTTCTTCTCTTGGCGCATAGACCACTTGTGGGCTGTCCCACCAGCCCACTAAGGGCTGGTGTGCCTCATCCAAGGCCCATGGGCTTCCCCGGGGTGGGTTGCCCCCCCCCCCCCCGGTGAACTCCCGGAACCCATTCGTCATTCCCGGTACATTCCCGGTAACTCCAAAAACCTTCCGGTAATCAAATGAGGTCATCCTATATATCAATCTTCGTTTCCAGACCATTCCGGACACCCTCGTGACGTCCGTGATCTCATCCGGGACTCCTCACAACATTCGGTAACCAACCATATAACTCAAATACGCATAAAACAACGTCGAACCTTAAGTGTGCAGACCCTGCGGGTTCGAGAACTATGTAGACATGACCCGAGAGACTCCTCGGTCAATATCCAATAGCGGGACCTGGATGCCCATATTGGATCCTACATATTCTACGAAGATCTTATCGTTTGAACCTCAGTGCCAAGGATTCGTATAATCCCGTATGTCATTCCCTTTGTCCTTCGGTATGTTACTTGCCCGAGATTCGATCGTCAATATCCGCATACCTATTTCAATCTCGTGTATCGGCAAGTCTCTTTACTCGTTCCGTAATACAAGATCCCGCAACTAACACTATGTTACATTGCTTGCAAGGCTTGTGTGTGATGTTGTATTACCGAGTGGGCCCCGAGATACCTCTCCGTCACACGGAGTGACAAATCCCAGTCTTGATCCATACTAACTCAACTAACACCTTCGGAGATACCTGTAGATCATCTTTATAGTCACCCAGTTACGTTGCGACGTTTGATACACACAAAGCATTCCTCCGGTGTCAGTGAGTTATATGATCTCATGGTCATAGAAATAAATACTTGACACGCAGAAAACAGTAGCAACAAAATGACACGATCAACATGCTACGTCTATTAGTTTGGGTCTAGTCCATCACGTGATTCTCCCAATGACGTGATCCAGTTATCAAGCAACAACACCTTGTTCATAATCAGAAGACACTGACTATCATTGATCAACTGGCTAGCCAACTAGAGGCATGCTAGGGGCGGTGTTTTGTCTATGTATCCACACATGTAAATGAGTCTTCATTCAATAAAATTATAGCATGGATAATAAACTATTATCTTGATACAGGAATTATAATAATAACTATATATTTATTATTGCCTCTAGGGCATAATTCCAACAGTCTCCCACTTGCACTAGAGTCAATAATCTAGCCCTCACATCACCATGTGAATTACATTGTAATAAATCTAACACCCATACAGTTCTGGTGTCGATCATGTTTTGGCCGTGGAAGAGGTTTAGTCAGCGGGTCTGCTACATTCAGATCCGTGTGCACTTTGCATATATTTACGTCCTCTTCCTCGACGTAGTCGCGGATGAGGTTGAAGCGTCGTTTGATGTGTCTGGTCTTCTTGTCAAACCGTGGTTCCTTTGCTAAGGCAATGGCACCCGTGTTGTCACAGAACAAGGTTATTGGATCAAGTGCACTTGGCACCACTCCAAGATCCGTCATGAACTGCTTCATCCAGACACCCTCCTTAGCCGCCTCCGAGGCAGCCATGTACTCTGCTTCACATGTAGAATCTGCTACGACGCTTTGCTTGGAACTGCACCAGCCTACTGCACCCCCATTAAGAATAAATACGTATCCGGTTTGCGACTTAGAGTCGTCCGGATCTGTGTCAAAGCTTGCATCGACGTAACCTTTTATGGCGAGCTCTTCGTCACCTCCATACACGAGAAACATCTCCTTAGTCCTTTTCAGGTACTTCAGGATATTCTTGACCGCTGTCCAGTGATCCACTCCTGGATTACTCTGGAACCTACCTGCCATACTTATGGCCAGGCTAACATCCGGTCTAGTGCACAGCATCGCATACATGATAGAACCTATGGCTGAAGCATAGGGGACGGAGCACATATGCTCTCTATCTTCATCAGTTGCTGGGCACTGAGTCTTACTCAATCTCGTACCTTGTAAAACTGGCAAGAACCCTTTCTTGGACTGTTCCATTTTGAACCTCTTCAAAAGTTTATCAAGGTATGTGCTTTGTGAAAGTCCTATCAGGCGTTTTGATCTATCCCTATAGATCTTAATGCCTAGAATGTAAGCAGCTTCTCCTAGGTCCTTCATAGAGAAACTTTTATTCAAGTAACCTTTTATGCTCTCCAAAAGCTCTATGTTGTTTCCAATCAGTAATATGTCATCCACATATAATATTAGAAACGCCACGGAGCTCCCACTCACTTTCTTGTAAATACAAGATTCTCCAACCACTTGTATAAACCCAAATGCTTTGATCACCTCATCAAAGCGTTTGTTCCAACTCCGAGATGCTTGCACCAGTCCATAAATGGATCGCTGGAGCTTGCACACCTTGTCAGCATTCTTAGGATCGACAAAACCTTCGGGTTGCATCATATACAACTCTTCCTTAAGGAAACCGTTAAGGAACGCCATTTTGACATCCATCTGCCAGATTTCATAATCGAAAAATGCAGCTATTGCTAACATGATTCTGACGGACTTAAGCATCGCTACGGGTGAGAAAGTCTCATCGTAGTCAACTCCTGGAACTTGTGAAAAACCCTTTGCCACAAGTCGAGCTTTATAAACGGTCACATTACCGTCAGCGTCCGTCTTCTTCTTAAAGATCCATTTGTTCTGAATAGCCTTGCGGCCCTCAGGTAGTATCTCCAAAGTCCACACTTTGTTCTCATACATGGATCCTATCTCGGATTTCATGGCTTCTAGCCATTTGTTGGAATCTGGGCCCACCATTGCTTCTTCATAATTTGCAGGTTCATTGTTGTCTAACAACATGATTGATAAGACGGGATTATCGTACCACTCTGGAGCAGCGCGTGATCTCGTCGACCTGCGTGGTTCAACAGAAACTTGAACTGGAGTTTCATGATCATCATCATTAACTTCCTCCTCAACCGGCGTCGCAACGACAGAGGTTTCCCCTTGCCCTGCGCCACCATCCAGAGGGATGAGAGGTTCGACAACCTCGTCAAGTTCTATCTTCCTCCCACTCAATTCTCTCGAGAGAAACTCCTTCTCGAGAAAAGCTCCGTTTTTAGCAACAAACACTTTGCCCTCGGATTTGAGATAGAAGGTGTACCCAACTGTCTCTTTTGGGTAACCTATGAAGACGCACTTTTCCGCTTTGGGTTCCAGCTTTTCAGGCTGAAGCTTTTTGACATAAGCATCACATCCCCAAACCTTAAGAAACGACAACTTTGGCCTTTTGCCATACCACAGTTCGTATGGTGTCGTCTCAACGGATTTTGATGGTGCCCTATTTAAAGTGAATGCAGCTGTTTCTAATGCATAACCCCAAAATGACAACGGCAAATCAGTAAGAGACATCATAGATCGCACCATCTCTAACAAAGTACGATTACGACGTTCGGACACACCATTACGCTGTGGTGTTCCAGGCGGTGTTAAGTGCGAAACAATTCCACATTGTCTTTAAGTGAGCACCAAACTCGAAACTTAGATATTCACCCCCACGATCAGACCGTAGGAACTTGATCTTCTTGTTACGATGATTTTCCACTTCACTCTGAAATTGCTTGAACTTTTCAAATGTTTCAGACTTGTGCTTCATCAAGTAGACATAACCATATCTACTTAAATCGTCAGTGAAGGTGAGAAAATAACGATATCCGCCGCGTGCCTCTACGCTCATTGGACCACACACATCGGTATGTATGATTTCCAACAAGTCACTTGCACGCTCCATTGTTCCGGAGAACGGAGTCTTAGTCATCTTGCCCATGAGGCATGGTTCGCACGTGTCAAGTGAATCAAAGTCAAGTGACTCCAAAAGTCCATCAGCATGGAGTTTCTTCATGCGCTTTACACCAATATGACCCAAGCGGCAGTGCCACAAAAATATGGCGCTATCATTGTTTACTCTAACTCTTTTGGTCTCAATGCTATGTATATGCGTATCGCTATCAAGATTCAATATGAACAATCCTCTCACATTCGGTGCATGACCATAAAAGATGTTACTCATAGAAATAGAACAACCATTATTCTCAGACTTAAAAGAGTAACCGTCTCGCAATAAACAAGATCCAGATATAATGTTCATGCTCAACGCAGGCACTAAATAACAATGATTTAAGTTCATCACTAATCCCGATGGTAGCTGAAGTGACACTGTGCCGACGGCGATTGCATCAACCTTGGAACCGTTTCCTACGCGCATCGTCACTTCGTCTTTCGCCAGCCTTAGTAGGTTTCACGAAGTAGGTGACCTCCTTGCCCTTTCAAACATCTTGGTTCAACTCCACAACACGAAGTAGGAGGCTCCCAAACGACACCTAACCAATCTATGAGGCACCACTCCCCCAAAAGGTAATAGATGTGGTAGAACGATGAACTCCTTGCTCTTGTGCTTCTAAAGATAGTCTCCTCAACATACATCACTCTCTCACAGAATAGGCATGGCTAGGAGAGGTTTATTTGGTGGAAAGCAGCTTGGGGAGGCTAGAGATCAAGTTTCAAATGATTGGATTGGAATATCTTGATCTCAACACATGAGTAGGTGGCTATCTCTCAGAAAAATAGGTTTCGCGATGAAGTGTGTGTTCTGAGTGCTTCTGCCACGAATAACACATGAAAGTCCCCAAAATCTAACCGTTACACCTAAAGTGACCAACTCGGTGACACCGAAGTCATGAACTTGGTGGTACCGACTTGCACTAAAGGGAGAAACTTTTGAATCTCGGTGGAACCGATATACACAACTCCGTGACATCGAAGAGGTGGCTAACAGTTAGATGACACAACTCGGTGACAACGATACCCAAACTCAGAAATTCCAATTTTGTGTACCGAGGCAACAGAACGTTGGTCACCTAAACTCGGTAGCACCGACACGGTTTAGGTTGCACCGATATGGTGGCTTTGGCTAGGGTTGTGTGTGGGATGAAAATAGGTAGGGCCGAACTGCGAAACTTGGAGGCACCGATTTTGTGTATGTGACTTTTGACAGAATTGTTATGTGGGAAATGACTGAGTATTTTCGGTCGCTATCTCTGAGCACTTGAGCTACCAGTTCATTTTAATACCTCACCCCCTTTTAATAGTATTGGCTTTCCTATGGACTCGAAAGTGATTTCTCACAAATATAAAATGAAGAGTCTTCTAGCTTGAAGCTTGGGCCAATCTTATTCCTTTCTTGCATCACATAAACCTTTAGCCAATGCTCTCTATGGATTATTCCTGAAATATACTAGGTAAAAGTGTTAATCCAAGAGACAATGTATGTTGTCATGAATTACCAAAACCACCAAGGGATCATATGTGCTTTCACAAGGAAAGGATGCAACCAAGGTAACCATGTCAACCTCGTGGCTTCCAACGTGAACTCAGGGAACCGTACGGTCCTCCCATCTGAAACAGGTAAGTTCCTTGCCCTCCCAGCCGTCATCAAATGCGAGCACGGCCAGTGGTACCTGTGAGGCCTCTCATATTGACACCACCGGTCCTTGAGGTGCACCTCATAAGCAACACCACCGTAGGTGACTGACGTCCCACAAGCGTATGGGATCGCAGCAGTTTTCGAGGGTAGAGTATTCAACCCAAATTTATTGATTCGCTCACAAGGGGAAGCTAAAGAATATTCTCAAGTATTAGCAGCTGAGTTGTCAATTCAACCACACCTGAAATATTAGTGTCTGCAAGCAAAGTATCAGTAGCAAGGTAGTACGATAGAAACGGTGCCAGAAAAAGCCTTGTTGACGGGATGTCAGTGCCAACAAAGTCTTGCAACGAGTAACAGCGGAGTAGTAAGGAACAGTAGTAGCAGCAGCAGCAAAGTAACAAGTAACAGCAGTAGTAACAGCAGCATCAAAGTAACAAGTAACAGCAGTAGTGACAGCAACAGCAAAGTAACAAGTAACAGAAGTAGTGACAGCAGCAGCAAAGTGGGCCAATCCTTCTTGTAGCAAGGGACAAGCCTAGACAAAGTAATGTAGCAAGAACCAGTAGTAAAAGACTCGTAGGCAGTGGATCAGTGATGGATGAGTGTGACGGATGTGATTCATCATGTAACAGCTATAACACGGAGAGATATGTGGCTAGCTCCCGTTCATCAATCTAATGTAGGCATGTATTCCGTATATAGTCATACGAGCTTAGGGAAAAGAACTTGCATGACATCCATTGTCCATCCCTCCCGTGGCAGCGGGGTCCTAATGGAAACTATGGGATATTAAGGTTCTCCTTTTAATAAAGAACCGGACCAACGCATTAACACGCGGTGAATACATGAACTCCTCATACTATGGTCATCTCCGGGAGTGGTTCCGGCTATTGTCACTCCGGGGTTGCGGGGTCATAACACATAGTAGGTGACTACAACTTTCAAGATAGGATCTAAAACACACATATATTGGCGACAACATAATAGATTCAGATCTGAAATCATGGCACTTGGGCCCTAGTGACAAGCATTAAGCATATCCAAGTAGTAGCAACATCAATCCAGAACATAGTGGATACTAGGGATCAATCCCCGTCAAGAACTAACTCGATTACATGATAGATCTCATCCAACTCATCACCGTCCAGCAAGCCTACGATGAGATTACTCAAGAATGATGAAGAGCATCATGGAATTGTCGATGGAGAAAGGATGATGATGACGATTTCCCCTCTCCGGAGCCCGAAACGGACTCCAGATCTGCCATCCATATGAAGAACAGGATGTGGCGGCACCTCTGTATCACAAAACGCGATGAAACCTTCTCTCTGATTTTTTTTCCAGGCGAAACGGAAGATATAGAGCTGAGATTGGGGGCGGTGGTGCCACATGGGCCCCACAAGCCCTCACGGCGCGGCCATAGGGGGTGGCTGCGGCCTGTGGCCTTGTGGCCCACTAGCACGCCCCCTCCGGTGGATCTTTGCGCAGGTATTTTTTTTATTCCAGAAAAAAAATCTCCATAAATTTTCAGGACATTCCGAGAACTTTCATTTCTGCACAAAAACAACACCATCGCAATTCTGCTGAAAACAGCGTCAGTCCGGGTTAGTTCCATTCAAATCATGCAAATTAGAGTCCAAAACAAGGGCAAAAGAGTTCGGAAAAGTAGATACGACGGAGACGTATCAACTCCCCCAAGCTTAAAGCCTTGCTTGTCCTCAAGCAACTCAGTTGACAAACTGAGAGAGACAAAAGAAAAACTTTGACGAACTCTGTTTGGTCTTGTTGTTGCAACTATGTCTAACTCACAACCAGAATTTTAGCAACATCACAAGCAAACCACATAAGAAAATGACATCTAGGCCTCACGGTAAACTCATATCAATGGCATAATCAACTAGTGAGCAAATAATAACAAGCCTCAAATGTCAACACTTCAATCAGAACAACATGAAGCAGTACGAATAGATGGTATCTCGCTAGCTCTTTCTGAGACCGCAAAACATAAATGCAGAGCACCTTAAAAGACCAAGGGCTGACTAAACATTGTAATTCAAGGCAAAGTTAAAAGCACAGTCATAGTCATACTCAACACAGTTAAAAGGAAAGCATAAAAATGACAGAGGTGCTCTCTAATTGGTGCTTTTGTAAGAGGAGGATGACTCAATAGGAACATAAATAGACAGGCCCTTCGTAGAGGGAAGCATTGATTTGCAGAGGTGCCACAGCTCAAGCTTTGAAAACAGAGATAATAATTTTGGCTGGCATGCTTTCATTGTCAACGCAATGACTAAGAGTTCTCAACATCTTCCATGCTACACATGCTATAGGCGGTTCCCAAACAGAAAAGTAAAGTTTTGACTCCCCCACGACCAATCAATCACACTCCACGGCTAGCCGAATCCTCGGGTACCATCCATACCAACATCAATCCTGGGGGAGTTTTGTTTGCAATTATCTTTTCGATTTGAGTATGGAACTGGGAATTCCAATTACCGGCTCCTTTCTCGTGAATGATAGTGAATAAACACATATCAAGGATAACACGCCTAGCATGGAAGATACCAACAACCCCCTGTCCCCACATGAGCGGTTCGGGAATGCAAAACAGATTATTTCTTCAAGATTTAGAGAGTGGCACATAAATTTACTTGGAATGGCAGTTAGATACCGCACATAGGTAGATATGATGGTCTCATATGGAACAACGTTGGGTTTATGGAACTGGATGCACAAGCAATATTCCCGCTTAGTAAAAGTGAAGGCTAGCAAAAGACTGGGAAGCGACCAACTAGAGAGCAACAACAGTCATCAAAATGCATTGAGATTAACTAACATTGAGTGCAAGCATGAGTAGGACATAAATCACCATGAACATGAACATCATAGAGGCTATGTTGATTTTGTTTCAACTACATGCGTGAACATGCGCCAAGTCAAGCCACTTGAAACGTTCAAAGGAGGTTACCATCCTATCACACTACATCATAGTCATCTCAACATTCATGTTGGCATCCAAGACAAACCATTATAAGCTCCTAGCTAATTAAGCATGGCATAAGCAACTATGATCTCTACGTTGTCATTGCAAACATGTTTCTCTCACAACAAAGCTGAATCAGGCATGATGAGCTAGTCATATTTACAAAAACAAAATAGATCGAGTTCATACCAGCTTTTCCAGGCTCAGTCACTTCATCATATATCGTCATTATTGCCTTTCACTTGCACGACCGAACGATGTGAACAATAATAAGTGTGCTCGTGCATTGGACTAAAGCTGGAATCTGCAGGCAAACACAAAGGAGAAGACAAAGTAATATGGCTCTTTGAAAGCTAAACAGGTATGCATGCAAGAGCCACTAAACATTGTAACCAATATCTTCTACCTTGACCCAAACAAAAAGAAAACTATTTACACGGGAAATCTCCCAACAAGCAAAAGAAGAAAAGGAAATTCTTTTTGGGTTTTCTCAAACTATACAGACACACGAAAAGAAAACAAGAAAAAGAAAATAAACTAACATGGATGATACAGTGGCGAAGTGTGAACACCGGCTAACAAAGTGAAAGCATAAGCAAGAATGTAAAGTCGGTGAGAACACGTACTCCCCCAAGCTTAGGATTTTGGCCTAACTTGGTCTACTCCCAAGGATGGTCCTGGCAAAACCCAAAATCATAATTGGGGTTATACGGGAGCGCTGCAGCCACTGCCTGAATAGCTGCCTCACGAAGACGAGCAGCCATCGCCTCCCTCTCATACTCCTCTGCCTCTCCTCAGGTTATGTAATATCTTTGTTTTACCTGAAAGTCAAAGAAAGCAGGAGCAGGAAGGGTAATATGGAAAACACGCTGCCGGTTAAATATCAATCGGTATAGGAGGGATTCATCATCCCTCTCAAGGAACTGGTAGCGTGTCATTGCGACGCGGTCAAGGAAAGCTGTATGGAGCGGGGGGTCTCCTGCGCGGATGGGTACTCCAAGAAAATTTGCTATGCGAGTGGCATAGATGCCGCCAAAGAAAGCCCCTTCAATAGCATTCTTATTCAGCCTCCTTGCTATAATAGCTCCCGTGTTCAAGCTTTTGTCACCTGTCACTGCGCTCTTAAGGATACTAAGGTCGGGTGCGCAGAGGTGACAATGATCAATCTTGCCATTAATGCATCTGCCTATGAAGAGGGCAAAGTAATGCAAGCCAGAAAAAGCCTTGACGTCCCACAAGCGTATGGGATCGCAGCAGTTTCGAGGGTAAAGTATTCAACCCAAATTTATTGATTCGCTCACAAGGGGAAGCTAAAGAATATTCTCAAGTATTAGCAACTGAGTTGCCAATTCAACCACACCTGAAAGATTAGTGTCTGCAAGCAAAGTATCAGTAGCAAGGTAGTACGATAGGAACGGTGCCAGAAAAAAGCCTTGTTGACATGACGTCAGTGCCAACAAAGTCTTGCAACGAGTAACAGCAGAGTAGTAAGGAACAGTAGTAGCAGCAGCAGCAAAGTAACAAGTAACAGCAGTAGTGACAGCAGCAGCAAAGTAACAAGTAACAGCAGTAGTGACAGCAGCAGCAAAGTAACAAGTAACAGAAGTAGTGACAGCAGCAGCAAAGTGGCCCAACCCCTCTTGTGGCAGGGGACAAGCCTAGACAAAGTAACGTAGCAAGAATCAGTAGTAAAAGACTCGTAGGCAGTGGATCGGTGATGGATGAGTGTGACGGATGTGATTCATCATGTAACAGCTATAACACTGAGAGATATGTGGCTAGCTCCTGTTCATCAATCTAATGTAGGCATGTATTCCGTATGGAGTCATACGTGCTTAGGGAAAAGAACTTGCATGACATCTTTTGTCCATCCCTACCGTGGCAGCGGGGTCCTAATGGAAACTACGGGATATTAAGGGTCTCCTTTTAATAAAGAACCGGACCAACGCATTAACACGCGGTGAATACATGAACGCCTCATACTATGGTCATCTCCGGGAGTGGTTCCGGCTATTGTCACTCCGGGGTTGCCGGGTCATAACACATAGTAGGTGACTACAACTTGCAAGATATGATCTAAAACACACATATATTGGCGACAACATAATAGGTTCAGATCTGAAATCATGGCAGTCGGGCCCTAGTGACAAGCATTAAGCATCGCCAAGTAGTAGCAACATCAATCTAGAACATAGTGGATACTAGGGATCAATCCCCGTCAAGAACTAACTCGATTACATGATAGATCTCATCCAACTTATGACCGTCCACCAAGCCTACGATGAGATTACTCACAAACGATGAAGAGAATCATGGAATTGTCGATGGAGAAAGGTTGATGATGACGATAGCGATGATTTCCCCTCTCCGGAGCCCGAAACGGACTCCAGATCTGCCCTCCAGATGAAGAACGGGATGTGGCGGCGCCTCCGTATTGCAAACGCGATGAAACCTTCTCTCTGATTTTTTCCAGGCGAAACGGAAGATATAGAGCTGAGATTGGGGGCGATGGTGCCACGTGGGCCCCACAAGCCCTCACGGCGTGGCCATAGGAGGTGGCCGCGGCTTGTGGCCCACTGGGACGCCCCCTCCGGTGGATCTTTGCACAGGTACTTTTCTTTTATTCCAGAAAAAATCTCCGTAAATTTTCAGGACATTCATAGAACTTTCATTTCTGCACAAAAACAACACCATGTAAGTTGTGCTGAAAACAGCATCAGTCCGGGTTAGTTCCATTCAAATCATGCAAATTAGAGTCCAAAACAAGGGCAAAAGAGTTCGGAAAAGTAGATACGACGGAGACGTATCAGTGACACCATCTCGTGTTGTGACACCTAGCTCATCGACTTGGTAGATCATTTCTTTGTCATTGAATCTTATGCTTTGTTGATGTGAAGACTTTCCTTCTTGAAATTTCAGCCAATCGTGAACCTTATCTCGATACTCCATTTTGTTCCCTATCCAACTGGCAGTTGATATGAAATGGTTAAGGAAATACTCGTTCAACTTCAAGAAGGTATATTTCAATATTGCAGTCAGGGGAAAAGAATGGACACCCTTAAGAAAATTGTTGAAGCATTCCACAATGTTGCTCATCATGTCGCCGTATCTCCAACCACCGTCATCGTAAGCGTGTGAACACTTTTGTTTTTCCTCATAATGCCTGCTCATGAATGCTCTTCCCTTTTTGTTATTTTCCAATGCCTTCAAGAGTTTACCATAGCGGCTTTTGAATGCATCCAGGGTGAATGTCGTGCACAAATGTGTAAGGTCTTTGCAAAACTCTTTGCTCTTGCATGCCCGATAAAAATTTGTCATGAAATGCCTCATGCACCATTGATGGTGAAGCTTTGGGAGGTAGTGAATAAACAAGGTTATCGCCTTGGGAATCCTGTGATGCCGGTCTGATAGGATGCATACCTCCCTATTCCCAATCACCTTGGTTCTCACATGCCCCATGAACCACTCCCAGTTGTCGTCATGCTAGGAAGGAACTAAAGCAAATGCAACCGACAACACGTTATCATTGGACGAGTGAACCATTGCCACCATTAGTGTGCCCTTGTATATGCCAGTCAAGAATGTGCCATCTATAGTCAACACCGGACGACAATGCTTGAATGCCTCTATGCATTGCCCAAAACTCCAGAACGCATGGTGAAACACTCCATCAATTTCCTCCACTGCATGCCACATTACATGGTTCCTATGTGCGATTGCTCCCAACATCCTCGGGAGAATATTGTATGCAGCCTCATAATCACCATGCAACATCATGATTGCATTTGCCTTCGCCTCCCATGCCTTCCCATAGTTGACCGGGCATCTGAATCATTCGTGAACCATACTCATGAGCAACTCCACCTTCATAGTTGGATTGTGGGATATCTCATTCAACAATTTGTATCCTAAAAAATCAGACATGAGTTGACGGTGTCCCTTGCTTCGGTCGGCTTTGTCAAGCGGTAAGCACATGTGAGTGGCCACACAACACTTTAGCACCCATTGCCCGGTTTCTTGAATTTTTCTTCCACAAACCTTCCAAGGGTAACCTTGTTTGTCACATTTGATGATGTGCCGCGGATTTTGGTTGGAATGATCAACAAAAAATGGCCTATGGTTCCTAATGGCATAGTCACTCAACCATATCTTGAACTCTTGCAAGAAACCAAACTTGATGCCTTTCTTCAAATGAGCATTCTCATCCTCATCCTTGGGTTTAGGTTCACTGACCATAGGGCATGGTGTTGGTTCAAGAAACCTCAAACTCATGCCACCATCAACAACAGCCTTGTCGGCAAGACTAAGATCATGAAACAATGGGGCACCTCTTTCCTTCCACGTAACCTTCTTGAAAATTTCATTTTCTTGTGCAGTGAATCCATCCTCATCCAATTCCTCCGTTGGACCCTCGTCATCCAAGTCATACCCATGCATACGGCTATAGGGGAGATTACGATCCATGTCTTGCTGGTGTAGAATCACATCCAAGTTACCGATGGGATTATAATGAATCTCTTCGGCTTCCTGATAAACATCACCATGGGCGGCTTCACCATCAACATGAACCACTTCCTCATGAATTACCATGGCTTCATCATTCATCTCCGCTTCATGTGGTGGTTGACTAGAAGAATTGGGGACATACACCTTCACCCTTGCATCATGTATTCGGGAGGAAGCATGTCGGTTCAAGTCAATTTGCAACCTAGGAGGCTCAACCTTGGTGGCAAACAATCAAGGGATTTGTCATGCGATTCAACTCCTTTATCCTTGTAAAACTTCCAATGCAATTCCGAGGTGATAGGCATACTCTTCAATCGAGACTTCTGAGGGATTTCTGGATTAAGCGGTCCTTGGGCGATGGGGTTATCCCTTATGGGCCGACCATATGGGCTGCATCATTGAAGACCGGATTATCTGACAACTGCGTAATCAAGATGGAAAGCTGTGAAGACTAGGCGTGCACTTCAAGGCAGGAGGACGAGTTCGGCCCGTCTACCCCCGATTAAAGTTGACAACATGTGACCCTAGGGGGCCTGGTGTCTACACAAACCAGAGGTTCTTATGCGTAGAGGCAGGTTATCTCATCTAGGGTTTACCTCGTACGATCTCGAGGTAGATCAACTTAGTAACCATCGTTCCCCATCAATGTAATCAAGCATGACATAGGGTTTTACCTCCTCAAGAGGGCCCGAACCTGGGTAAACAATGTCTCCCCCTCTTTCCTGCAACCAATCGATCCAAGGTCCACTGTTCGGGACCCCCTACCCAAGATCTGCCGGTTTTGACGCCCACATTGGTGCTTTCACTGAGAGTTCCTCTGTGGGGTCACTAAAAGGATCGATGGCTCGCTTGATCATCAACGATCGAGTCTACGACGGGGGCATCTTCGCCCCCGAACATGTCCCCGTGCTCGGCAACATCACACCGTGCACGGACCTAACCGGCCATCCTAGCTAGATCGGAGGTTTTGTCCCCTCTCAGCGAATAAGGTTTGGAGACTTTGAATTCTCCACCAACTCGCGAGGCAATTTTTTCCCTGCCAATGTCACGATCTCGACCGATGAAACTCAAAATCCCGAAGCCTTGACTCCGGATCCCTTGTCCGGCCACGATCTCGGTCCCCTCCACTTAGGAGAGGCGGCCTTGAGCTTGGAACTGACCATTGTGTCCGGACAACAAGAAACAACCATTGCCGAACTGGCTTCCCCTACGGAAGACGCGGAGGTCAACTCCAAAAATCTAGAAAGCACTGATCGGGACAGCCTCTGAATGTTAAACGAGATGCTCGACCAGATCCAATCGCTTCAAATCTCACTTACTCGAAGTCCGCCTTGTTCGCAGCCGGCTCTGAGGTGGATTATGAGGACTTTTATGCCCCACCCACCACCCATAAACAACGGGGGTGGCCACCGTCAAAGATCTAACCGACGCATTGGACTATGCCTCCGAAGATCTCGAGGACATGGACGATGAGGCCTACTACCCCACCCCCATAAACACCAGGGGTGGGCCGCAATGTGTACCTACGATGTTTAGATGGTAGACACGCCTCGTGACACACGTGATGTCACACCCAAGCAAAACGACGGTAAGCCCATAGAAGAGCCCTCAAAACATCAAAAGCCGCGTAAGAGTGCCAAGGCAAATAACGGGAAGGGGCTCCGCACAAGCCACAAGGGAAAACGTGACCCTAGAAGAGCATGGCAACCCTTAAGCTCCCGAGCAGCAACCACTAATTCTTAAAAGCAAAGCAACTACTCCCGAGCATGCCGATCACGATGACCTTAACAACTTGGAACACGACGATGATTACCTCCCTCCCGTCGACGACCTAGACGGTCTTGAAGCTGAAGAATTCATAATCCCCGAAGACCCCGAAGGCTAGGAGCAATTCTGGAAGAGACTTATAGCCACCACTAATTCTTAAAAGCAAAGCAACTACAGCCCCAGGGCGAATAAGACACCATTAATAATAGGTGGTCCAATATCCTCGCGACCGAAGAAGGATACGGCACGGAGTGGCCGGAGCAGAAGAAAATGTACCCACGCCAACGCGTGCTCCCAGAGTTCGACGACGAGGCCCCTAAACATGTGTCCCCTAGATGCACCGACTATGACCAGCCTGACCGCCCACCTCGAGGGCACGACAGAACGACCGGAGAAAACAAGTATAGACCCGAACCTCCATGCAGAAGAGGAAAAGAGAATATGCACCCAGGGGACGGACCCGACCCACGATATGCCAGATCAGGTCACAACGCGTCCATCTATGGATCCACGAGGTACTCTCCCACTCGATGGGATGATGAACCACCTCGGGTCGCTCACAAAAGTAGAGCCCAGGAAACCTACCGGGCTCAACCCGGAGTCGATCTCTCGCACCACATTGCGTGGATTAGATGCGTCGCTCACCCATTGTGTTTCACAGATGAGGTAATGCAGCACCAGTTCTTAGAAGGGTTTGAACCCGTAAACATTGAACAATACAACTGGACTACAAACCCCGTCATGTGGATAGATGATTTCCTTCTCCGCATCCATATGGCCAGAGGAGACGATCTCCACGCCATAAAATACTTGCCGCTAAAACTCAAAGGACCGGCATGACATTGGCTAAACATCCTACTTGAAGATTCCATTGGCAGCTGGGAAGACCTCGAGGAGGCTTTCCTATATAACTTCCAGGGAACATATATTCGGCCACCGGATTCATCCGACCTAAGCAAGATCATTCAAAAGGTGGGAGAATCGGCCATAGAATTATCGAAGCGGTTCTTCACCAAGAAGAATCAAATCGTAGACTGCCCGGATGCTAAAGCAATAGCTTCCTTTCGGCACAACATCTGGGATGAATGGCTTGCCAGACAGCTCGGTGAAGACAGGCCGAGAACAATGTCCACCCTTACTTCCCTCATGAACCACTTTTGCGCGGGCGAAGATAATTGGATAGCTCGGTGCAGCCATAATACGGACGACACTAGAACCTCTGAAGTTCAAGATAGAAACGGTAACCCAAGAAAGAACAAGAACAAATGCCGACACCGTCATGGTGATGCCGACAGCACAACGGCAAATGCTAGATTGCGTAGTGCAAAACCTAGACAGCGGAAGAAACGCTTTAAAGGGAACAGGGATGGACCAACTCCATGGGATAAAATCTTGGAACGGCCATGCTAGATTCATGGTACCCAAGACAAGCCTGCCACCCACACCAACCATAATTGTTGGGTGTTCAAATAGGTCGGCAAGCTAGCCACCAATGAACAAAACATGGGGCCTCGAAGTGAAGATGATGAGGAGCCTCGCGGCCCAAACAAATGGGGCCAAAAATAGTTCCCTCCTGAAGTCAAAACTGTGAACATGATCTATGTCACCCATATACCCAAAATGGAGAGGAAGAGGGCCCTTCGGGAGGTGTATGTTATAGAGCCAGTAGCACCAAAATATAACCCGTGGTCGCCCTGCCCCATCACTTTCAACCACAAGGATCATCCAACCAGCATCCGTCATGGAGGATCGGCCGCCCTCGTCCTCGATCCCATTGTAGATGGATACCACCTTACTAGAGTCCTCATGGATGGAGGAAGTAGCTCTAATCTGATATATTCAGATACGGTGAAAAAGATGGACATATACCCATCACGAATCAAGCCAAGTCGCACTACCTTTAAAGGGGTGATTGGGCGTCGAAGCCCGCTGCTCTGGTACGATAACACTAGAGGTTGTGTTCGTCTTGCCCGATAACTTCTGCAGCAAGGACTTGATCTTCGACATCATCCCCTTTTGCATCGGATATCGCACTCTGCTCGGCTGCACAGCTTCCGCCCATTTCAATGTTGTGTCCCACTACGCCTATTTGAAGCTCAAAATGCCCGGAACCAGGGGATTTATTACACTCAATGGCAATACAGAACATTCTCTCCGGACCGAGGAGCACATGGATGCATTGGCCGCTGAGTGCCAACATGACAGTAAAACTTCAAGGCACAGGCCTGTAATAAAGGCGTGGAAGGAAGGCAAGCGAGCCCGAGCTCAATCAGATTAGCCGGAGTATTCTTCGGCTCAGAGTACATAGGGATACTCCTCCCACGGCACGGCCAAGACACCTTCAAGGTACGTCCCTCGTAGACAAAATTTCATCCTTAAAATTCCATGGGAAGCCGTGGGAGCCACCCACCATGGATTATGTGCTCGGGTCAACGAAGCCAAGATCCAACACACCTCTACGAACCAAAGACAGGGTATCATGAAAAACCCCAAGCATCAAGCTTCTTCGTTTCATCATCAGCTTCTCAAGACCCTCTACTCAAGGTCTGCATGCTGACAGCAACTTCCTCTAAAGTATAGTACCTCCAGCCCTAGCAAGGGTAATAGATATAGTACAGCCAAAAATAGGGCGGACATCAAGTCGCCCATGGAAGGCCGTTGGGAAAAGTTGCTTTAAAAACTTGTGTCGGTAGTTACCTGTAACAGCTAGCTTGGTGCCATGAGTTATAAAAATTCATCGCACACATAATTCCAAGTACTTTTGTATACACATATTTCATGCTTATCGGCGTTGACATGTCAAAACACTTTTTACACACGTTAAAGTGCTATCGATCGTAGACCAGGGGCTTGGATGGTTACACCACCCCGATTACTATGTTGTCACTTCTTCTTAAGTGTCTGGTCTCTCGGGTTTTGTGTTATATGCATCGGTTCTGAATTATGTCTTGGGTCTATAGTTGGGTTGTCCTGCTCCTGTGCTTACCTCCTTACGTTCCGCTAGTTTGGCTAAGGGGTAAAGGGAGAACCACTGTGATTGTATTGCCGGCTAGTCTGGCTAAAAATACCTCAGTGGAGAAAGCCGAAAACTGACCGTCATAATAAGCGAGAACTGGTGTGCAACCCGAGCTCCAACACAAAAGTTGTTGGGGTCTATTCTGTGTTACACGCAGGGTTTACACCTTTGCGGACCATATGGTAGCTATTTTGAAATTCGGCTTACCCGACTACCACCAAAAAACATGGGGGATTCTGACCAACCCTCAAATTTAAACTCCTAAGGGTAAGTGAAAGCGATAAAGCCACATGTCTTGTTGCCTTGTTTCCGTCGCACACTACCACCTTCGGTCAGCGAGTCATCGGCTAAGGGTAATAGTACGAACGATGAAACACCCTGAGTAGTCTCTACCTGGGGGGTGAAGTCGACGAGTGGTAACTTTCAGATTAAAATGGTCAGACGATAGGAGTCAAAATAATACACAAGCACAAATACTAAAACATTATAAATATAAGTTGTTCGGTAGCACATGACAGTTAAATCACTCAAAGAGTACATCTATCAAGCATTGGACTTCTATGACCCGAGCACCCTTCATCGCGGAGGGAAAATATAGCTCGGGGCGTCTGTGCTCCTTCCCAGCTGGTGGAGGTGTGATAGCCATCGTCAAGGGCTTCATCCTTGGATAGTGCACCAGGGTCCTTGATGACCCACAAGTATAGGGGATCAATCGTAGTCCTTTCGATAAGTAAGAGTGTCGAACCCAATGAGGAGCAGAAGGCTCTGAAAAACGGATTTCAGCAAGGTAATAACTGCAAGCACTAAAAGTAGCGGTAACAAGTGATTCTGTAGCGAGGTGAAACGTAGCGAGCAAAAAGTAACAAGTAACAAGTAGTAGCAATGGTGCAGCAAGTGGCCCAATCCCTTTTGTAGCAAGTGACAAGGCTGAACAAAGTCTTATAGGAGGAAAAACGCTCCCGAGGACACACGGGAATTTCTGTCATGCTAGTTTCATCATGCTCATATGATTCGCGTTCGTTACTTTCATAGTTTGATATGTGGGTGGACCGGCGCTTGGGTACTGCCCTTACTTGGACAAGCATCCCACTTTTGATTAACCTCTCTCGCAAGCATCCGCAACTACAGAAGAAGAATTAAGACAAAGTCTAACCATAGCATTAAACTAGTGGATCCAAATCAGCCCCTCACGAAGCAACGCATAGACTGGGGTTTAAGCTTCTGTCACTCCAGCAACCCATCATCTACTTACTACTCCCCAATGCCTTCCTCTAGGCCCAAATATGGTGAAGTGTTATGTAATCGACGTTCACATAATACCACTAGAGGAAAAGACAATATACAGCATATCAAAATACCGAACGAATATCAAATTCACATGACTATTATTAACATGACTTATCCCATGTCCTCAGGAACAAAAGTAACTACTCACAAGACATAATCGTAATCATGACCAGAGGTGTAATGAATAGCATCAAGAATCTGAACATAAACTCTTCCACCAAGTAATCCAACTAGCATCAACTACAAAGAGTAATCAACACTACTAGCAACCTTACAAGTACCAATCGGAGTTGCGAGACGAAAATTGGTTACAAGAGATGAACTAGGGATTGGAGAGGAGATGGTGCTAAAGAAGATGTTGATGAAGATGCCTCCCCTCCGACGAGAGGAGTGTTGGTGATGACGATGGCGACGATTCCCCCCTCCGGGAGGGAAGTTTCCCCGGCAGGATCGTCCTACCGGAGCTCTAGATTGGATCTGCTCAAGTTCCGCCTCGTGGCGGCGGTGAAACCACGAAAAAGCTCCCTCTTGATTTTTTTTTCCAGACCAGGACGCTTCATATAGCAAAAGAAGGGGGCTAGTGGGCCTTCAGGCAGCCCACAAACTTGCCCACCGCCACCAGGGGGGTGATGGCGGAGTGGGGGCTTGTGGGGCCCTGGTGGCCCCCCTCCGGTAGTTCTTTCGCCTAGTATTCTTAGTATATTCCAGGAAAAATCCACGTAAATTTTTAGGGCAATTGGAGATGTGCAGAATAGTGGACTAGGATTTGCTCCTTTTCCAGTCCAGAATTCCAGCTGCCTGAATTCTCCCTCTTCAAATAAACCTTGCAAAATAAGAGAGAAAAGGCATAAATATGGTACCACAAGAAATATAACAGCCCAAAAAGCAATAAATATCAACATGAAAGAATGATGCAAAATGGACGTATCAACTCCCCCAAGCTTAGACCTCGCTTGTCCTAAAGCGAAAACCAAGTTCCATAAACATGTCCACATGTTTGGGGACGAAGGTGTCGATAAAACATAATACGGACACGAGGGCATCATGATCACACATAGGACAACAATATATCATAAAGATTCTTATGGGAAAGTAACAATTCCTTCACAAAGCAAAGCATGAAGCAAAAACCTTACCGAGAAATAACCAACAATAGTCCATAATCATTGAAGCAATTGCAATGTATCACAACATCAGAAAGAGTCAAATAAGAGCTTGTAAGGCAAACCCACATACTCAATCATCTCTTTTGTTTTAAACAATTATTACAACTCACGTGGTATTCATGGTGTCAAAGTTTCAGCTGGACACAGAGGAAGATAGGGGCTTATAGTTTGCCTCCCAACGATTTACCTCAAGGGTAAAGTCAACAACAATAAAGCATGAGTACTCAACTCCAAGTTGATATATGAATATAGATCTTTCCAAACATGTGACGGTACCCAAGACAAAGGCAAAAAGGGAATTGGTGAAGATCACCATGACTCTTACAAGGGTAAAAAGTAAAGGTACAAGATAGGCCCTTCGCAGAGGGAAGCAGAGGTTGTCATGCGCTTTTGAGGTTTGAATGTGTGTCCTCTTAGTGCGGAGGAACGTCACTTTATATTGCCTCCTGTGACAAAGAACTTTATTATGCAGTCTGTCGCTTTTATGTCTTCCTCATCACAGGTTTGTAAAGCTTATTTTCCACACACTAATAGATCATACATATTAGAGAGCAATTTTTATTGCTTGCACCGATGACAGCTTACTTGAAGGATCTTACTCAATCCATAGGTAAGTATGGTGGACTCTCATGGCAAAACTGGGTTGGAGGTTTATGGATGCACAAGTAGTATCTCTACTTGGTGCGGGAGTTTTGGCTAATATGAGGTGGAAGCAATCGTCACATGCTAAGGGATCTCTAATCATATAACATTTTTTGGAACCAAGCAAACACAATTCATTATGTTGTCTTCCTTGTCCAACATCTACTCCTAGGCATGTAATAGTTTGGTGAGTGCTCACAATTGTAAAAAGTGTCTAAGATGATATACTTATATGTGAACCTCTCTTTCCTTATTACTTCTTATTAATTGCAACAATGACTGAGGTCTATATTGATTTATTCTCAACAAGTTTCAATCATCATACGTGTCATAAGTGAAGTTATCACTTTCCATAAGATCGTCTCATGATATTTCATGCTATCGTTCTATTCATACTTTTGATCATGGCACAAAGCAAAGCCCTTGACTAAGACACTCTTTATTATATAGCTCGTAAGCTCGAATACATCGGGGGAGAGACAAAAGCAAAAGACTCAAAGTAGAAACTAAAGACTTATTCTTCTAAAAGAAGAAATAAAAACTGAAAAGGAAAGAAGTAAAACAAAGGTAAAAGCAAAATATATAAAGGTGATACGATACCAGGGCAACTCCCCCAAGCTTGGCAGAAGTCAAGGGGATTGCCCATACCAATGCTTAGTTGTCTTCCTTTGGTGGTGATGGTGGTGTTGTTGTCGGAGTAGTCTGATCCTCCGTCTTCCAAGGCATAGGTGGTCCATCATGGCAGGATGAACGAGTCGCCGGAATCCTCAAATCTGCAGCCAACCTTATTGATTTAAATCTATACTCATACTCACAATTTTGATTCTGCAGGTCATAGATCTGGCCCTGAAGTTGGTCAACCCTATCGTAGAGCCTAGAGAGGTGTTTCCCAATATCAATGGAATCCATCTTGTGATTTCTAGTGAACTCCGTAATCATCATGTGGTTGGCATTGAGTCCACGCTCCACCATCCCTTGGCATTTGAAGACTTTTTGCTCCATTGCTTCGAGCCTCCTCTCCATGCTTCCGGTCTTCTTAGGCCCATCAACACCACGGATGTGCAACATCCCCTCGCTCATCTTGATAGATTGAGGGTGTTTTAGCACTTCCGTGAGGTAGGGATTGATGACCTTCTCGAAGACCTTGTCCTTAGCAGCGTTTGGGGAAGTCATGATGATCTAGATCTGTCACAGAAACAGGCTCGAAACAAAAACAGAGGGAAACTACGCAATACGGAGATCAAAACCTTCGGGTGACTATATATTGATTTTTTCTGGGCCAGAAGGAGTCCTCTGCAAGAAAACGGAGTCCAGGAGGCACACGAGGTGCCCACAAGATTGCCCACCGCCACCAGGGGGTGGTGGTGGAGTGGGCCCTTGTGGCTGCCTCGTTCGCTCTCCGGACTGCTTTTTATTTTTCTAATTTTCCAAAAATTCCAAAACGGAAGAAATTTCCTATTGGAAAAGTATCAGAGTCCAATTTCTTGCCGAAACAGATACATCTTCGTTTTCAAGGTCTGAAACAGGCTGATAAACATCCCTTATGTACTCCTGTGGAGTTACGACATTGATGATATCGGTCTCAACATTAATGGGAGTACCAGAGATGTAATGCTTGATTCTTTGCCCATTTACCACTCTAGGAAAATTTCCTTCCATGTTATTGATTTTGATGGCACCGGAACGATATACTTCCTCGATAACATAGGGACCTTCCCATATAGAGAGAGGCTTGCCTGCAAAGAATCTCAAACGAGAATTGTATAGCAAGACATAATCACCTACATTGAACTCTCGTTTCTGTATTCGTTTGTCGTGCCATCTCATAACATTTTCCTTGAACAACTTTCCATTCTCATATGCCTGGGCTCTCCATTCATCTAACGAGCTGATATCAAACAACCGCTTCTCACCGGCAAGTTTGAAATCAAAGTTGAGCTCTTTGATTGCCCAATAAGCTTTGTGTTCCAGCTCAAGAGGTAAATGACAGGCCTTACCGTAAACCATTTTATACGGTGACATGCCCATGGGATTCTTATAAGCAGTCCTATAAGCCCATAGTGCATCGTCCAGTTTGCTAGACCAGTTCTTTCGAGATCTATTGACGGTCTTTTATAGGATCAACTTGATCTCCCTATTACTCAACTCCACTTGACCACTAGACTGAGGATGATAAGGAGATGCAACTCTATGGTTGACATCATACTTAGCTAGCATCTTGCGGAAAATACCATGAATGAAGTGTGAACCGCCATCAGTCATCAAGTATCTAGGGACTCCAAATCTTGGGAATATGACTTCTTTAAGCATCTTAATAGAGGTGTAGTGATCAGCATTTTTAATGGGGATAGCTTCTACCCACTTAGTAACGTAATCCACAACAACTAAGATGTGAGTGTACCCATTGGAACTCGGGAAGGGTCCCCTATAATCAAAGCCCCAGACATCAAATGGTTCAATCACAAGTGAATAGTTCATAGGCATTTCCTGACGCTTACTGATGTTCCCTATCCTTTGGCATTCGTCACAAGACAAGACAAACTTATGAGCATCCTTGAAAAGAGTGGGCCAATAGAAACCTGATTGCAATACCTTATGGGCAGTTATATCTCCAGCATGGTGTCCTCCGTAGGCTTCGGAATGACACTTCTGCAGGATCAGTCCCTGTTCATGTTCAGGCACACAACATCTAATAACACCATCTACTCCTTCCTTATAAAGGTGAGGATCATCCCAAAAGTAGTGTCTCAAATGAAAGAAGAATTTATTCTTTTGTTGATAGGTGAAACTGGGTGGTATGTATTTGGCTACGATATAGTTTGCATAATCGGCATACCACGGTGCACTAAGTGAAGTGCGGATGACACTTAATTTCTCATCAGGAAAGCTATCATCAATAGGTAGTGGGTCATCAAGGACATTCTCTAGCCTAGACAAGTTATCTGCTACAGGGTTATCAGCACCCTTTCGGTCAACGACGTGCAAATCAAATTCCTGTAGCAGGAGAACCCATCTGATCAGCCTAGGCTTAGCGTCCTTCTTCTCCATGAGGTACTTAATAGCAGCATGATCAGAGTGAATAGTGACTTTGGAGTCAACTATGTAAGATCTAAACTTTTCACATGCAAACACGACTGCTAAAAATTCCTTCTCTGTAGTGGCATAGTTTCTTTGGGCGCTGTCTAGAGTTTTACTAGCGTAGTGAATGACATTCAACTTCTTGTCAACTCTTTGTCCTAGAACAGCACCAACATCATAATCACTAGCGTCACACATGATTTCAAAGGGCAAGTTCCAGTCAGGTGGTTGAACAATAGGTGCAGTTATCAAAGCCTTCTTAAGTATTTCAAAGGCTTCCTCACAATCCTCATCAAAAACAAAAGGAACATCCTTCTGCAAGAGGTTGGTAAGAGGCCTAGAAATCTTAGAAAAGTCTTTAATGAACCTTCTATAGAAACCAGCATGACCTAGGAATCTTCGTATACCTCTGATATCTGTGGGGCAAGGCATTTTCTCAATTGCATAAACCTTAGCCTTATCAACTTCAATGCCTCTCTCGGAAATTTTGTGTCCTAAGACGATACCTTCATTAACCATAAAGTGGCACTTCTCCCAATTCAAGACGAGGTTGGTTTGTTCGCATCTCTGTAAGACTCGATCAAGGTTGCTGAGGCAATCATCAAAGGTCATCCATGAAAACCTCAACAATCTTTTCACAAAAGTCACAGAATATAGCCATCATACATCTTTGGAAGGTGGCAGGTGCATTACATAAGCCAAAATGCATACGTCTATAGGAAAAGGTACCGAAAGGGCAGGTGAAAGTGGTTTTCTCTTGATCAGATTGTGCAACAGGTGTTTGCGAGAAACCTGAGTAACCGTCTAGAAAGCAGAAGTGTGTGTGTTTTGATAGCCTTTCTAGCATTTGGTCGATGAACGGCAAAGGATAATGATCTTTCCTGGTTGCCTTGTTTAGTGTCCGGAAGTCTATCACCATTCTATAGCCGGTAATAATCCTGTGTGGGATTAGTTCATCCTTATCATTAGGAACGACGGTGATACCTCCCTTCTTGGGTACGCAATGTACTAGACTTACCCAATCACTATGAGCAACAGGATAAATGATTTCTGCTTCAAGAATCTTTAATATTTCTTTTCTAATGAACTCTTTCATCTTAGGATTTAATCTCCTTTGATGATCAGCAACTGGTTTAAAGTCAGGATCGGTTTTAATCTTGTGCTGACATAGAGTAGGACTAATACCCTTAAGATCATCAAGAGTATATCCAATAGCAGCGCGGTGCTTCCTCAGAGTTTTTAGTAACTTCTTCTCTTCGCGCTCTGAGAGGAGAGCACTAATAATGACAGGATATATCTCCTTCTCACCAAGATAGGCATACTTAAGAGTATCAGGCAACTGTTTAAGCTCGAACACAGGATCACCCTTTGGTGGAGGAGGATCCCCAAGGAGTTCAACCGGCAGATTATTCTTGAGAATAGGATATTGTTCTAAGACAATTTTATCTATCTCATCTCTCTCCTCCATATGCATATCATTTTCATTCTCAAGCAGATATTGCTCTAAAGGATCTGTAGGAGGTACGGCAATAGAGGCAAGAGCAATGATTTCATCCGTACCAGACGACTCTCTTTCACGGGGTTGTCTTCCAAACTTGGAGAAGTTAAATTCATGAGACACACCCTCGAAACTAACTGTGATGGTCTGCTTAATGCAATCAATGTGAGCATTGACAGTGTTGAGAAAGGGTCTACCAAATATGAATGGACAAAAGTTATCTTGTGCAGTACCAAGGACGAGGAAATCAGTAGGATACTTCGTCTTACCACATAGGACTTCTACGTCTCTCACAATTCCCAGAGGGAAGATGGTGTCTCTATTGGCTAGCGTAATAGTGACATCAATGGGTTCTAACTCAGCAGGTGCAATCTCATCTTTGATTTCATCATATAGAGAATGGGGTATTGCACTAACACTAGCTCCCATATCACATAAACCATGGTAACAGTGATCTCCTATCTTAACAGAAACAACGGGCAGGCCAACTACAGGTCTGTGTTTGTCTTTCACTGAGGTTTAGCAATTCTAGCGGAGTCCTCACAGAATTTGATAACATGCCCGTCTATGTCTTCGGCTAAGAGATCTTTGATAATAGCAACACTAGGTTCAACTCTAATCTCCTCAGGGGGTGCAAGTGGTCTAATGTAACCCCTACGTATCATAGTTGGAGCTTTAGAATAATCCTTCATCCTAGCAGGGTATGGTGGTTTCTCAGTGTAAGCACAAGGAACAACAGGATCACTAAAAGCTACTCCCTCCGTCCCAAAATAAAGTACGATCTTCATGAGAAAGCCGAGCATAAAAGTTTTGAGTGATGATTTCTCTCGAGAGCTCATGATTGGGGCATGAGTATAGCATTGATTTAAGCCTCCCCCAAGCTTGAGCTATGCTTTCCCTGTCACGAGGCCAAAAGTTATAAATAAAGTTCTGATCATGATGTACTAAATGCATAGGATAGAACTTTTGATGAAATTCCAATTTCAACCGATTGTAGCCCCATGATCCAGCATCATCACATAGCCTATACCATGTCAACGCCTTATCCTTCAAAGATAAAGGAAAGATTTTCTTCTTTACCTCATCCTCGGGCAAACCTGCAAGCTTAAATAAACCACAAACTTCATCTACATAGATTAGATGAAAGTCTGGATGTGAAGATCCATCTCCTATGAAAGGATTAGCCAGCAGTTTCTCAATCATACCCAAAGGAATTTCAAAAAAGATATTTTCAGTAGGTACCTCAGGTTGAGGAGAAACTCCTCATGCTTCCGTTCGTGGTGAAGATACCCCGAACAAACTCCTCAAAGGAAGAGTTTCCATAGTGACAAGTGACAATAAATTTCAGCACAGTATATAAATGTTTCCTTACAAATTTCCACTTACCAAAGGCGCTTCACTCCCCGGCAACGGCGCCAGGAAAGAGTCTTGATGACCCACAAGTATAGGGGATCAATCGTAGTCCTTTCGATATATAAGAGTGTCGAACCCAACGAGGAGCAGAAGGCTGTGATAAACGGATTTCAGCAAGGTAATAACTGCAAGCACTGAAAGTAGCGGTAACAAGTGATTGTGTAGCGAGGTGAAACGTATCAAGCAAAGAGTAACAAGTAACAAGTAGTAGCAACGGTGCAGAAAGTGGCCCAATCCCTTTTTTAGCAAGGGACAAGCCTGAACAAAGTCTTATAGGAGGAAAAACGCTCCCGAGGACACACGGGAATTTCTGTCATGCTAGTTTCATCATGTTCATATGATTCGCGTTCGTTACTTTGATAGTTTGATATGTGGGTGGACCGGCGCTTGGGTACTGCCCTTACTTGGACAAGCATCCCACTTATGATTAACCTCTCTCTCAAGCATCTGCAACTACAAAAGAAGAATTAAGACAAAGTCTAACCATAGCATTAAACTAGTGGATCCAAATCAGCCCCTCACGAAGCAACGCATAGACTGGGGTTTAAGCTTCTGTCACTCCAGCAACCCATCATCTACTTATTACTCCCCAATGCCTTCCTCTAGGCCCAAATATGGTGAAGTGTTATGTAGTCGACGTTCACATAACACCACTAGAGGAAAAGACAACATACAGCATATCAAAATACCGAACGAATATCAAATTCACATGACTATTATTAACATGACTTATCCCATGTCCTCAGGAACAGAAGAAACTACTCACAAGACATAATCATAATCATGACCAGAGGTGTAATGAATAGCACCAAGAATCTGAACATAAAGTCCTCCACCAAGTAATCCAACTAGCATCAACTACAAAGAGTAATCAACACTACTAGCAACCTTACAAGTACCAATCGGAGTTGCGAGACGAAGATTGGTTACAAGAGATGAACTAGGGATTGGAGAGGAGATGGTGCTGATGAAGATGTTGATGAAGAAGCCTCCCCTTCGACGAGAGGAGTGTTGGTGATGATGATGGCGATGATTCCCCCCTCTGGGAGGGAAGTTTCCCCGGCAGGATCGTCCTGCCGGAGCTCTAGATTGGATCTGCTCAAGTTCCGCCTCGTGGCGGCGGCGAAACCACGAAAGAGCTCCCTCTTGATTTTTTCCATACCAGGACGCTTCATATCGCAAAAGAGGGGGCTAGTGGGCCTTCAGGCAGCCCACAAGCTTGCCCACCGCCACCAGGGGTGGTGGCGGAGTGGGGGCTTGTGGGGCCCTGGTGGCCCCCTCCGGTAGTTCTTTCGCCCAGTATTTTTAATATATTCCAGAAAAAATCCATGTAAATTTTTAGGGCATTTGGAGATGTGCAGAATAATGGACTAGGATTTGCTCCTTTTCCAGTCCAGAATTCCAGCTGCCTGAATTCTCCCTCTTCAAATAAACCTTGCAAAATAAGAGAGAAAAGGCATAAATATGGTACCACAAGTAATATAACAGCCCAAAAAGCAATAAATATCAACATGAAAGCATGATGCAAAATGGACGTATCAGTCCTTGCAAAGGCCATCCGAGCTCCTTCTATGCACACGGAACGCTTTAGGACCTCAATCTGGGGCACGACATCAACCAACTTCTGCACTAAGCCGAAGTAGCTGCTCGGCAAAGGCTCGGTAGGCCATAGCTAGATACAGAGATCGTTCATGGCCCGGCTCCGCCATCCTATGCAGCTCCATGAGCTGTTTCATTTGATAACTCAGACTGGGGTTGAGCTCGGGAGTTTGAGACTATGCCCAGAAAAGCCTCCACTCAACATCCCCGTCATGGGACGAGTAGTGCTTGGTTGCTTCCGCCACACTCCTCGGGAGGTCCCTGAAGGCGCATGAGGAATGCCACATTCGCGTAAGAAATGCATACATGTTTCCACCAAAGGCACATTGCAATAAGTATGACTTACCATTCGCCATCTTTTGGCCTGGTGCACCTCTTCTTCAAAGAACCTACGTTCCACCCGCTCTGATTTGAGCTCAGCGGACAGCTTGGAGAGCTAGATCATCTGATACCAAGATTTCTGATGCAAAGCCTTACACTTAGAGTTGGCTTCTTTCAACCCATGTTGAACCTCTGCCACCCTGGCCTCATGCTTGTTGTTGTCAACCTTGAGGGATCTCAGTTCGGCAGCTCCTCGTTCGGCGGCCACTTTGTGAGCAGCGGTCTCCTTCTTGGCCTGCTCCAATTCGGCCTTGAGTTTTTCAAACTCTTCATCCCGCACTGCTGCGGGACCCCGACTTATGAGTCGAGATCGCTGAATGAACGTGATCAGTGATCCCAAGGATCCATGCTCACCAAACGCACAAATACTGAATATTAAGACTCTTACATGCAACATACCGTTTCATACAACAAATGACCATCAAGGTCAAGTCTCACATAGGTAAGGCCTATAAGGCCAATCACACTGATACAACTACTAGCGAAAATCTTGGGGATAAACGGGAGCCCATGCCATCAGCCTTCACCAACAAGAATTTTGACTGGGAAGCATCCTAGTTCATGTGTCCGTCTCCGATAATGAATTCTTCTCCAAAAACCGGTCCTTCCATGTCTGGTCAATAACATAACCAGTGGCAAGCCAGTGAGTACTTTGAATGTACTCGCAAACATCCCATGATATGGATAATGCAGTTGGTATGATAACAAGTAATATGCAGAATTTGTGGAAAGCGAGCTTGAATGTAAGTAAACATGGTCATAATTGGATATGCATCGTAAGCTAGATAGTATTTAGAACAACAGGTTACAGATATCAACATATCTGTTGAGGGCTGAACAGTTCGGGTTCACCTGATATGTCAAGTCACCAAACTTGACCATATCAACTCTTTCACATAACTCCTTGAACACACACACGCACACTTGGTTTACGCGGAAACGACTGGACGTAGTTTGAGCGGCACCACCCAACTGTCCTTGATCGTGGACACAGCTATTCGAATAGTTTAACACTCTGCAGAGGTTGTACGCAGTACCCACGAGATTCGGGAAACTTCCATGTCATCCACGACTCGCGGTATATAACATACCCGAGGTAAGTACCCGATCCATGCCATTCCCCTGACGATACTAGAGAAAGTGTTCCACTCGATTGGTACCCAGCCCACATGATGTACGCCTTACGAGCACCAACTCTGGATAGTATCATCCATGCAGGGACCAACGATGTGACTGGAACACATAAAAACGGCATAGTCGACCTACCTGGTATGACCCCGTCACGAGAGTGAACACATATCACTCCCGCCACTAGTAATTTGGCTCTTTGCTAGCACCGACCAGAGTAATCAACAAAACCCCGTCCCATAAAGGGGTAACGTGGTCGCACATGTAAGGTTGGGATGGTCGACACATCATAAATCTAATCCTTTTTCTGAAATCACTCACACCAAATATACACGGTGCACCACTTCTTCACAAGTGGCCACCTAACTCATCATCACCCTCGGGCATTAGTGTCACCCAACGGGGTTTTCGTAAAACCTTTGATATTTACCAACATCATACATATGCTTCTACTATGCTTAGCTCTATTGTCTACTTGTCAACATAATATTAGTGTGACCCTCATAGGTGGTAGGATCATGCTCAATGCAAGTGCTCTGGAGGAACCAACGGTAACACCATATCAATGATTTACCGAATACTCATGATCATATGCAACGGAAATAACTGCTCTACTTAGAATGAAAATAATATTTTTATCAAACATGTTCAAAGGGCTGCTTGCCTTGGTCAGCTAGGTATCCGAGGTCTTCGGGGTCTTCGAGTCCAACTCCTTTGTCAAACGTGGAATCTATCGTAGTAGTGATAGTAATAAAATAAGTAGCTCATTCAAAAACAGAACACAATCTCACTTTAAAAATGTTATACTATTCTTCTCAATGTATATTATAGTTTCAAAAATATTTGTCTCTGGTTTATATGAAAAGATTATTTTTAAAATCAATTTAACAAGAGCTAAAGTATTCAAAACAAGCTTTCTAATTATAACTATACAAAAAAGTTGTCATAAAAATTTGTATAATAACTCTATTAAATTCTACTCATTTTTGAAGAATTGTGGTGGAAAAATAATTAAATTGAATTGAATAACAACCTCTACAAAATTCTTTTACCGAATTGGCCAGTGGCTGGGCCGGCCCAACTCACCAACTAGCTCGCCAGCCAGCCAGCCCAAGTGTGCACGTCGTCAAGTTCAAACCTGACACGCGGGGCCTTGCGGCCAGCGGCTGAGAGAGGAGAGAGGGGGAGAGATGAGCCATCGACAGGTGGGGCATGCCTCTCGGGGTCAGATACGTCTCCAATGTATCTATAATTGTTTATGGTTCCATGCTATTATCTTGTCAATCTTTGGATGTTTTGTATGCATTTTATATCTTTTTTGGGACTAACTTATTAACTCAGTGCCAAGTGCGAGTTCCTGTTTTTTCTGTGTTTTTGACCTTTTCAGAGGAGAATATTAAACGGAGTCCAAATGTAATAAAACCTCCGAAAAGATTTTTTCCGGAGCAGAAGATACGCATGGAGCTTCAGAACCAAGGCAAAGGGCACCAGGGGAGGCCACAAGCCCACTAGCCGCGGCGTGGGGGGCGCGCCTAGTAGGCTTGTGGGCCCCGTGTGGCTCCTCTGCCCTAATTCTACCGCCTATAAATCCCTGAAAAATCTGAAACCACGGGAGAGAGCCACGAAAATACTTTTCCGCTGCCGCAAGCTCCTGTCTCCGCAAGGTCCCATCTGGGGCACGTTCTGGTGCCCTGCCGGAGGGGGGATTCGGACACGGAGGGCTTCTTCATCAACACCATTGCCTCTCCAATGATGCGTGAGTCGATCACCATAGACCTTCGGGTCCATAACTAGTAGCTAGTTGGCTTTTTCTCTCTCTTGGATCTTCAATACAAAGTTCTCCATAATCTTCATGGAGATCTATCCGAGGTAGTCTTCTTTTGCGGTGTGTTTTTTGAGATCCGATGAATTGTGGATTTATGATCAGATTATCTATGAATCTTATTTGAGTTTCTTCTGATCTCTTATATACATGATTTCATATCCTTGCAATTCTTTTTTTTTGACCGGCTACTGTAGGGAAAACTCCCCACAACCTTTTTTCCTATATTCCCATATATGAGAGCAATATGTACAAGTTGTGGGTTTCGTTTGGCCAACTTGATCTATAATTCTTGCAATGGGAGAAGTGCTTGGTTTTGGGTTCATACCGTGCGGTGACCTCACCCAGTGACAGAAGGGGTAGCGAGGCACGCATCATGTTGTTGCCATAAAGGGTAAAAATATGGGGTTTATATCTATTATATGAATTTATCCCTCTCCATCATGTCATCTTGCTTAAGGCGTTACTCTGTTTGTCATGAACTCAATACACTAGATGCATGCTGGATAGCGGTCGATGTGTGGAGTAATAGTAGTAGATGTAGAAAGTATCGGTCTACTTGTCTCGGACGTGATGCCTATATGTATGATCATTGCCTTATATATCGTCATGACTTTGCGCGGTTCTATCAGTTGCTCGACAGTAATTCGTTCACCCACCGTAATATTTGCTATCTTGAGAGAAGCCTCTAGTGAACACTATGGCCCCCGGGTCTACTTCACATCATATTTTCAGCCCTACACTTTTACTTTATTGCACTTTCCGCCTTCAGATCTCACCTTGCAATCAAGCGTGAAGGGATTGACAACCCCTTTGTAGCGTTGGGTGCAAGTTTGCTGTTTTTGCACAGGTACTTCGGAGAGTTGGCTTGATACTCCTACTGGATTGATACCTTGGTTCTCAAACTGAGGGAAATACTTACTGCTACTGTGTTGCATCACCCTTTCCTATTCAAGGGAAAAACCAACGCAAGCTCAAGAGGTAGCAAGAAGAATTTGTGGCACCGTTTCCGTGGAGGAGGATCAAGTCAAGAATAGTCTCCCATCAACGTGCCAATTTCTGGCGCCATTGTCGGGGAGGACGATCAAGTCAAGAATAGTCTCCTGTCAACGTAACAATTTCTGGCGTCGTTGCCGGGGAGCATCAAGTCAACAATAGTCTTCCTCCAACGTGTCAATCTCTGGCACCGGGGATTATTCTAAGTGAAGATTATCCAAGTAATCGTCGCAAACTTATCTCTTGCATTTACTTTTTTGCCTCTCATTTTCCTCTCCCCCACTTCTGAAAAACAAAAATTTACTAAAATATTTGCCTTTTTCGTTTGCCCTTTTCTTTCGCTTGCTTTCTGTTCGCTTGTGTGCTTGTGTGCTTGCTGAAGTCACCACGACTGAAAACACCAAACTTTGTGACTTCTCGAATACTAATTATAATTATTTTATTAGTACTCCGATTTCTCCCGCCACTAGTGCGGAATCGTATGAAATCAATGCTGCTTTGCTGAATCTTGTTATGAAAGAGCAATTTTCCGGCCTTCCTAGTGAAGATGATGCATCCCATCTTAATACCTTCATTGAGTTATGCGATATGCAAAAAAAATATGTGGATAATGATGTGATTAAATTGAAGCTATTTCCATTCTCATTGCGGCTAAGATGCTTATATATCCAAGTATTTTCCCAAAAATAGTATTGATTCTTGGAACAAGTGCAAAGATGCTTATATATCCAAGTATTTTCCATCGGCTAAGATTATCTCTCTCCATAATGATATCATGAATTTTAAGCAACTATATCATGAACATGTTGCGCAATCTTGGGAGAGAATGAAATTTATGATTAGAAATTGACCCGCTCATGTCTTGAGTCTTTGGATGATTATACAAGTCTTCTATGCTGGTTTGAATTTTGCTTCTAGAAATATCTTGGACTCCGCCTCCGGTGGAACTTTCATGGAAATCACATTAGGAGAAGCCACAAAACTCCTAGACAATATCATGAAAAATTGTTCTCAGTGGCACACTGAAAGGTCACCTACTAGTAAAAAAGTGCATGCTATAGAAGAAATTAACTCGTTGAGTGCTAAGATGGATGAGTTAATGAAATTGTATGCTAGTAAAGGTGCTCCTTTAGATCCAAATGGTATGCCCTTGTCTTCCTTGATTGAGAGTAGCAATGAGAGATTGGATGTTAATTTTGTTGGTAGGAATAATTTTGGCAACAACAATGCTTTTAGAGGAAACTAAATTCCTAGGCCTTTTCCTAGTAATCCCTCTAATAACTTTGGCAATTCCTACAACAATGCTCATGGAAATTACAAAAAAGTACCCTCTGATATAGAGAGTAATATTAAAGAGTTTATCAACTCGCAAAAGATTTTCAATGCATCCATAGGAGAAAAACTACTCAAAATTGATGATTTGGCTAGGAGCATTGATAGAATATCTCTTGATATTGATGCTTTGAAAGTGAGATGTGCTCCTCCCAAGATCAATATGGATGAAACTTTGAAAGCTATGCGTGATTCCATGAATGAGAGTAAAGAAAGAACTACCCAAATTCGTGCTAGACATGAATGGCTTAAAAAGGCGTGTTCTCGTGATGAGAATCACGAAGATCTTAAAGTGCTTGGTGTGACTCCCATTGAATCCTTGTTTTCTAGTGTCAAACCTAATGATGATGGGGCTGGATACGGATCCACTTTGGTTGAAAAACGCCCCAATGATTCGGAGTCCATCTATCTTGATGCTAAAAGCATTACAAGTGGAGTAGAGGATATCAAAACTTTGAGTAGTAATGAAATTACTACTTTGGATTTCAAGGAATTCAATTATGATAGTTGCTCTTTGGTTGAATGTATTTCCTTGATGCAATCCATGCTAAACTCTCCACATGCTTATAGCCAAAACAAGGCCTTTACCGATCTTATCGTCGATGCTATGATGAAATCTCTTGAAGAGAAACTTGAATTAGAAGTTTCTATTCCTAGAAAACTTCATGATGAGTGGGAATCTACTATCAAAATCAAGATCAAAAACTATGAATGCAATGCTTTGTGTGATTTGGGTGCTAGTGTTTCCGCGATTCCAAAGTCTTTATGTGATGTTCTAGGCTTCAATGAGATTGATGAGTGCTCTCTTAATTTGCATCTTGCGGATTCTGCTATTAAGAAACCTACGGGAAGGATCAATGATGTCCTTATTATTTAAAATATTTACTATGTACCCGTAGATTTCATTGTGCTTGATATTGATTGCAATCCGACATGTCCTATCATTCTTGGTAGACCTTTCATAAGGAGTATTGGTGTTGTCATCGATATGAAGGAAGGGAATATTAGATTTCAATTTCCATTAAAGAAGGGCATGGGACATTTTCCTAGAAAGAAAATAAGATTTCCTTGTGAATCCATGATGAGGTCTACTTATGGTTTGAGTACCAAAGACGACGATACGTGATTCTATCGCCTTATGCCTAGCTAAGGGCGTTAAACAATAGCGCTTGTTGGGAGGCAACCCAATGAATTTATCTTTTCTTTTTGCTTTCTGTTTTTTTGCGTCCACACCATCATAATTCTTTTATAATTGTGTTTTTTGTGTTTATTTTTGTGTTTGAGCCAAGTAAAACCTTTATAACTAGTTTTGGTGATGGTTGTTTGATCATGATGGAAAAAGACAAAAACTTTTCGCTCACTAAATTATTTTTCATTTTTATCCAGAAAAAGACTTTGAGTTGATTCGTTTTGTTGCTGGTTGATATGCCAATTTCCCAAATTGTCGTAATTGTTCACAATTTTTGAGATACCAGAAGTATACGAAGTATACAAATTGCTACAGACTGGTTTGTTTTTGATAGATTCTGTTTTTGTTGTGTTGATTGCTTAATTTGATGAAACTATGGATAGTATCGGGGGGTACTAGCCATGGAAAAGTGAGAATACAGTAATATAACACCAATATAAATAGAAATCAAGTTTGCTACAATACCTAAAGATGTGGTAGTTTGTTTTCTTGTGCTAATGATATCACGAGTTTCTGTTTAAGTTTTCTGTTGTGAAGTTTTCAAGTTTTGGGTGATGTTCTCATGGAAAATGGGATAAAGAGTGGAAATAGCTCAAGCTTGGGGATGCCCAAGGCATCCCAAGCCAAATTCATGGACACCAAAAAGCCTAAGCTTGGGGATGCCCCGGGAAGGCATCCCCTCTTTCGTCTTCAATCCATCGGTAACATTACTTGGATCTGTATTTTTATTCACCACATGATATGTGTTTTGCTTGGCGCGTCGTGTATTATAGGAGTCTTTTCTTTTTGTTGTGTCACAATCATCCTTGCTGCACACCTTTTGAGAGAGACATGCACTCATCGTGAATTTGCTAGAATACTCATTGAGCTTCGCTTATATCTTTTGAGTTAGGCAATTTAGCTCACATGTGCTTCACTTATATCTTTTGAGATAGATAACTTTGCTCTAAGTGCTTCACTTAGATCTTTTAGAGCACGGCGGTGTCATATTTTTGCGAAATAAGAACTCTCGATCTTCACTTATATCTTTTTGAGAGTGCTCTCTCTGAGTAACTTGGTAGTTGGCTTGTGCTATGAAAGTAGTCCTAAAGATGATAGGCATCCAAAGAGGATACAATAAAACTTCCTTATTCTTGTGCATTGATTAGAAAGAGAAGTTTGATTCCTCTCAATTAGTTTTGAGACATGGATTTGGTAATATTAGAGTCATGTTAGTAGGGTGTTGTGAATATATAAATACGTGTGTTGAAGTTAGTGATTCCCGTAGCATGCACGTATGGTGAACCGCTATGTTAGGAAGTCGGAGCATAATTGAATTATTGATTGTCATCCTTTGTGTTGCAGCCGGGATTGCGCGATGGTTAACACCTACCAACCCTTCCCCTAGGAGTATGCGTTTAGCACTTTGTTTCGATTACTAAAAAAACCTTTGCAATAAGTTTGTGAGTTCTTCATGACTAATGTGAGTCCATGGTATAGATGCACTTTCACCTTCCACCATTGCTAGCCTCTCTAGTGCCGCACAACTTTCGCCGGTGCACAAAACCACCATAAACCTTCCTCAAAACAGCCACCATACCTACCTATCATGGCCTTTTCATAGCCATTCCGAGATATATTGCCATGCAACTCCCATCGTTCCGTCTCATGACTTGTGCCGTCACTTTCATTTTCCCATTGCATGATCGTAAGATAGCTAGCGAGTCATACGCTAAGCTAGATCGTTGCACATCCCGGTACACTATCGGAGGCATTTCCTATTAGTGTCATCATTGTTCTAAGCATTGAGCTGTGAGTAAATAAAAGTGTGATGATCATCATTATTGGAGCATTGTCCCATGTGAGGAAATAAAAAAAAGAGGCCAAAGTTGCCCACAAAAAAATATGGAAAGAGGCCAAAGTGCCCAAACAAAAAAAGAGAGAGAAAAAGAGAGAAGGGACAATGCTACTATCTTTTTCCACACTTGTGCTTCATAATAGCACCATGTTCTTCATGACTGAGAGTCTCTTGTTTTGTCACCACCATATACTAGTGGGATCTTCATTATGTAACTTGGCTTGTATGTTCCAATGATGGGATTCCTCAAAATTGCCCTCGGTCTTCGTGAGCAAGCAAGTTGGATGCACACCCACTAGTTCTTCTTTTGAGCTTTCACATACTTGTAGCTCTCGTGCATCCGTTACATGGTAATCCCTACTCATTCACATTGATATCTATTGATGGGAATCTCCATAGCCCTTTGATACGCCGAGTCAATGTGACCATCTCCTCCTTTTTGCCTCACAACCTCCACCACACTCTATTCCACCTATAGTGCTATATCCATGGCTCACGCTCATGTATTGCGTGAGAGTTGAAAAAGGTTTGCGAAAGTAAGAGTGCGAAAACAATTACTTGTCCAATACCGGGGTTGTGCATGATTTAAATTCATTGTGTGGGGATGATGGAGCATATCCACACTATATGATTCTGTAGGGATAACTTTGTTTGGCCTTGTTGTTTCGAAAATTCATGATTACTTTGCTAGTTTGCTTGAAGTATTATTGTTTTCATGTCAATAGCAAACTATTGTTTTGAATCTTACGGATCTGAACATTCATGTCACATGAAAGAAGTTACAAAGGACAAATATGCTAGGTAGCATTCTGCTACTGCAAAAATAGACCTTCCCCGGCAACGGTGCCAGAAATCCTTCTGCTACTGCGACTACACACCTTCCCTGGTACAGCGCTAGGAATCCTGCTGCTACGGCTACTCCTTTAGGGACTTCCTTGGAAAATATGCAAAGGATTTCCCCGCGGTCTTGGGGCCTTGCGTTGGTGTTCCCTTGAAGAGGAAAGGGTGATGTAGCACAGCGGTGGTAAGTATTTCCCTCAGTTTTGAGAACCAAGGTATCGAACCAATGAAGATCTCGTCAAGACTCAAGTACCTGCACAAACACAAAGAGCTTGCACCCAACGCTACTAAGGGGTTGTCAATCCCTTATAGATTGTTTGCAAAATGAAAACTGAAAGCAACAAAGTAAACAAGCAAAGTGAAAGTGAAAGTGGAAACGATAGGTGTGAATAGACCCGGGGGCCGTAGTGTTCACTAGTGGCTTCTTTCATGAAAGCAAGTAGATGGTGGGTGAACGAATTACTGTCGAGCAATTCATAGAACCACGCAAAGTCATGACGTTATCTAAGGCAATGATTATATCTATAGGCATCACGTCCAAAACAAGTAGACCGATACTTTCTGCATCTACTACTATTACTCCACACGTCGACCGCTATCCAGCATGCATCTAGTGTATTAAGTCCAAAAGAAGAGAGTAACTCCTTAAGCAAGATGACATGATGTAGATGGACAATCTCATATCTACGATAAAAGCCCATCTTGTTACCCTTGATGGCAACAACACGATGCGTGCCTTGCTTCCCCTTCTGTCACTGGGAAAGGTCACCACACGGTATGAACCCAAAACCAAGCACTTCTCCCATTGCAAGAATCATAGATCTAGTTGGCCAAACAAAACCCAAGACTCGGAGAGACTTACAAGGATATCAAATCATGCATATAAGAAATCAGCAAAGACTCAAATATATATCATAGATAATCTGATCACAAATACACAATTCATCGGATCTCGACAAACACACCGCCAAAGAGGATTACATCGGATAGATCTCCATGAAGATCATGGAGAACTTTGTATTGAAGATCCAAGAGAGAGAAGGAGACGAAAGAGGGGATGCCTTCCCGGGGCATCCCCAAGCTTAGGCTTTTACGGCATCCTTGAATCAACTTGGGGTGCCTTGGGCATCCCCAAGCTTGAGCTCTTGCCACTCTTTATCTTTTTGTCCATAAGAACTTCACCCAAAACTTGAAAACTTCACAACACGAAACTTTAAAGAGAAACTCGTGATAACATTAGTATAAGCAAGCAAACCACCACTTCCTTAGGTACTGTAGCAAACTTAAATTCTACTTATGTTGGTGTTGGGTTACTGTATTTTCAATCTTCCATGGCTAATACCCCCCGATACTATCCATAGTTTCATCAAAATAAGCAACCAACTCAACAAAAACAGAATCTGTTAACAGCAGACCAGTCTGTAGCAATCTGTATACTTCGTATACTTCTGGTACTTCAAAAATTCTGAAAAATTACGACAGTCTGAAGAATTTGCTTATCAATTAGCAGCAAAAAGAATCAACTCAAAAGCTCTTACATAAAAAAACAAAAAATTTGTGAGCAGAAAGTTTTTGTCTTTTCCAGCATGACCAAACGATCATCCCCAAGACTAATCATTATGGTTTTGCTTGGCACAAACGCAAAAAGAAACACAAAAAACACAATCATAACAGAATTATGAAAGTGTGGAAAACACAAAACAGAAACAAAAGGATAGATTCATTGGGTTGCCTCCCAACAAGAGCTATTGTTTAACGCCCTTAGCTAGGCATAAGGTGATGGAATCACGTATAGTCATCCTTGGTGCTCAAATCATAAGTAGCCCTCATCATAGATACATAAGGCAATCTTATTTTCTTTCTAGGAAAATGCTCCATGCCATTTTTTAGGGGAAATTGAAATCTAATATTCCCTTCCTTCATATCAATGATAGCACCGATAGTCCTTAGGAAAGGTCTACCAAGAATAATGGGACATGAAGGATTGCAATCTATGTCAAGTACAATGAAATCCACGGGTACATAGTTCTTATTTGCAACAATAAGAACATCATCGATCCTTCCCATGGGTTTCTTGACAGTAGAATCCGCAAGATGCAAATTAAGAGAACACTCTTCAATCTCATGAAAACCAAGAATATCACATAAAGACTTTGGAATCGCGGAAACACTAGCACCCAAATCACACAAAGCATTGCATTCATAGTTTTTGATTTTGATTTTGATAGTAGGTTCCCACTCATCATGAAGTTTTCTAGGTATAGAGACTTCTAATTCGAGCTTCTCTTCAAGAGATTTCATCATAGCATCTACGATATGAGCGGTAAAGGCTTTGCTTTGGCTATAAGCATGTGGAGAGTTTGCCATGGATTGCACCAAGGAAATACATTCAAACAAGGAGCAACTATCATAATTGAATTCCTTGAAATCCAAAGTGGGAGTTTCATTACTACCCAAAATTTTGATTTCTTCTACTCCACTCTCCACACCTTTATCATCAAGATAGGTGGACTCTGAATCATTTGGGTGTTTTTCAACCAAAATGGATTCATATCCAGCCCCTTCATCAATAGGTTTGACACGCGAAAACAAAGATTCAAGAGGAGTCACACCAAGCACTTTAAGATCTTCGTGATTTGCATCACTAGAATGCACCCTTTTAAAACATTCATGCCTAGCGTGAAATTTGGGCGGTTCTTTCTTTGCTCTCATTCATGGAAACACGCATAGCTTTTAAAGTTTCATCCAAGTTGACCTTGGGAGGAGCACATCTAACTTTCAAAGCATCAATATCACAAGACATCCTATCAACGCTCTTAGCCAAATCGTCAATCTTGGGTAGTTTTTCCTCTATGGACGCTTTGAAAATCTTTTGAGAGTTGATGAACTCTTTGATATTACTCTCTAAATCAGAGGGTAATTTGTTATGATTTCCATAAGTGTTGTTGTAGGAATTGCCATAATTGTTAGAGGAGTTACTAGGAAAAGGCCTAGGAACATAGTTTCCTCTAAAAGCATTGTTGTTGCCAAAATTGTTCCTACCAACAAAATTAACGTCCAAACTAGCGTTGCTACTCTCAATCAAGGAAGATAGTGGCATGTCATTAGGATCTAAGGGAGCGTTTCTACTAGCAACCAAATTCCTCAACTCGTCCATCTTAGCACTAAGCGAGTTAATTTCTTCTATAGCGTGTACCTTTTTGCTAGTAGGTGACCTTTCAGTATGCCACTGAGCGTAGTTGGTCATGATATTGTCTAGGAGTTTTCTAGCGTATCCTAACATGATTTCCATGAACGTTCAACCTGAGGCGGAGTCCAAGATATTGCGAGAAGTGAAATTCAAACCAGCGTAAAAGATTTGTATAATCATCCACAAACTCAAGCCATTAGCGGGACAATTTCTAATCATTAACTTCATCCTCTCCCAAGATTGTGCAACGTGTTCATGATCAAGTTGCTTGAAATTCATGATATCGTTACGTAAGGAGATAATCTTAGCCGGAGGAAAATACTTGGATATGTAAGCATCTTTGCACTTATCCCAAGAATTGATACTATTTTTAGGCAAAGAAGAAAACCAAGTTTTTGCGCGATCTCGCAATGAGAAAGGAAAAAGCTTCAACTTAATCACATCATTATCCACATCTCTTTTCTTTTGCATATCACAAAGCTCAATGAAGGTATTGAGATGGGATGCGGCATCTTCACTAGGAAGGCCGGAGAATTGCTCTTCCATAACAAGATTCAACAAAGCTGCGTTGATTTCATACGATTCCGCACTAGTGGCGGGAGCAATCGGAGTACTAATAAAATCATTATTATTGGTACTCGAGAAGTCGCAAAGTTTGGTGTCTTCAGCCATGGTGACTTCAACAACAAACAAGCACACAAGCAAGCAAGAAAACCGGCAAAAGGAAAACGGCAAAAAGGCAAAAGAAAACGGCAAAGGAAAACGTCAAAGGAGAAAGGCAAATGAAAACGGCAAATGTGAAGTGGGGGAGAGGAAAACAAGAGGCAACTGGCAAAAAAGGTAAATGCAAGAGATGAGTTTGTGACACCTACTTGGACAGATCTCCTCCTTGCGCCAGAAATCAGCACGTTGAAGAGAGACTATTCTTGACTTGATCTCCCTGGCAACGGCGCCAGAAATCCTTCTGCTACTGCGACAACAGACCTTCCCCGACAACGGCGCCAGAAATCCTTCTGCTACTGCGACAAGAGACCTTCCCTGGTACGGCGCCAAGAATCCTGCTGCTACGGCTACGCCTTTAGGGACTTCCTTGGCAAATATGCAAAGGATTTCCCCGCGGCCTTGGAGCCTTGCGTTGGTGTTCCCTTGAAGAGGAAAGAGTGATGTAGCACAGCGGCGGTAAGTATTTCCCTCAGTTTTGAGAACCAAGGTATCGAACCAATGAAGATCTCGTCAAGACTCAAGTACTTGCACAAACACAAAGAGATTGCACCCAACGCTATGAAGGGGTTGTCAATCCCTTATAGATTGTTTGCAAAGTGAGAACTGAAAGCAACAAACTAAACAAGCAAAGTATAAGTGAAAGTGGAAACGATAGGTGTGAATAGACCCGGGGGCCGTAGTGTTCACTAGTGGCTTCTCTCATGAAAGCAATTATACGGTGGGTGAACGAATTACTGTCGAGCAGTTGATAGAACCGCGCAAAGTCGTGACGTTATCTAAGGCAATGATTATATCTATAGGCTTCACGTCCAAAACAAGTAGACCGATACTTTCTGCATCTACTAGTATTACTCCACACGTCGACCGCTATCCAGCATGCATCTAGTGTATTAAGTCCAAAAGAACAGAGTAACGCCTTAAGCAAGATGACATAATATAGATGGACAATCTCATATCTACGATAAAAGCCCATCTTGTTACCCTTGATGGCAACACCATGATGTGTGCCTTGCTGCCCCTTCTGTCACTGGGAAAGGTCACCACACGGTATGAACCCAAAACCAAGCACTTCTCCCATTATAAGAATCATAGATCTAGTTGGCCAAACAAAACCCAAGACTAGTAGAGACTTACAAGGATATCAAATCATGCATATAAGAAATCAGAAAAGACTCAAATATATATCATAGATAATCTGATCACAAATCCACAATTCATCGGATCTCGACAAACACACCGCCAAAGAGGATTACATCGGATAGATCTCCATGAAGATCATGGAGAACTTTGTATTGAAGATCCAAGAGAGAGAAGAATCCATCTAGCTACTAACTACGGACCCGTAGGTCTGAAGTGAACTACTCACAAGTCATTGGAGGGGCGATGATGTTGATGTAGAAGCCCTCCAACTCCAAAGTCCCCTCCGGCACGTCTCCAGATGAGATCTTGCGGAAACGGAAGCTTGCGGCGGTGGAAAAGTGTTTTCGTGGATGCCCTGATTTTTTCTGGATTTTAGGGAATTTATAGGCCAAAGACCTAGGGCAAGGGAGTGTCAAGGTGCCACAAGCTTGGTTATCGCGGCATCCCCCCTAGCCGCGGCAACAGGGCTTGTGGGGCCCCTGTGGGCCCACTGGCTTGGCCCTCAAGCCTCCCAATCTTCTTCCGTTCTAGAAAAATTTATTTCGGGGATTTTATTCCTTTTGGACTCCGTTCCAAAATCAGATCTGAAAAGAGTCAAAAACACAGATAATAACAGGAAATCGCGCTTGGCACTGAGTTAATAAGTTAGTCCCAAAAAAGATATAAAAGGTAAACAAAACATCCAAAGTTGACAAGATAATAGCGTGAAACCATCAAAAATTCTAGATACTTTTGAGACGTATCACATTCCACATCAAAAATTCAGCCTTTATCACTTCCCTACTCGAGGACGAGCAGGAGTTAAGCTTGGCGATGCTTGATACGTCTCCAACGTATCTATATTTTTTTATGGTTCCATGCTATTATCTTGTCAATCTTTGGATGTTTTGTATGCATTTTATATCTTTTTTGGGACTAAATTATTAACTCAGTGCCAAGTGCCACTTCCTATTTTTTCCGTGTTTTTTGACCTTTTTCAGAGGAGAATATTAAACGGAGTCCAAACAGAATAAAACCTCCGAAAAGATTTTTTTCCAGAGCAGAAGATACGCAGGGACCTTCAGAACCAAGGCAAAGGGCACCAGGAGAGGCCACAAGCCCCCTAGCCACGGCCTGGAGGCACGCTTAGCAGGCTTGTGGGCCCCCTGTGGCTCCTCTTCCCTACTTCTTCTGCATATAAATCCCTGAAAAATATGAAACCATGGGAGAGAGCCACGAAAATACGTTTCCGCCGCCGCAAGCTTCTGCCTCCGCAAGATCCCATCTGGGGCACGTTCTGGTGCCCTGCCGAAGGGGGGATTCGGACACGGAGGGCTACTTCATCAACACCATTGCCTCTCCGATGATGTGTGAGTAGTTCACCATAGACCTTCGGGTCCATAGCTAGTAGCTAGATGGCTTCTTCTCTCTCTTGGATCTTCAATACAAAGTTCTCCATGATCTTCATGGAGATCTATCCGATGTAATCTTCTTTTGCGGTGTGTTTGTCGAGATCCAATGAATTGTGGATTTATGATCAGATTATCTATGAATCTTATTTGAGTTTCTTCCGATCTCTTATATGCATGATTTCATATCCTTGTAATTCTCTTCGAGTTTTGGGTTTCGTTTGGCCAACTTGATCTATAATTCTTGCAATGGGAGAAGTGCTTGGTTTTGGGCTTATACCGTGCGCTGACCTCACCCAGTGACAGAAGGGGTAGCGAGGCACGCATCATGTTGTTGCCATCAAGGGTAAAAAGATGGGGTTTATATCTATTGCATGAATTTATCCCTCTACATCATGTCATCTTGCTTAAGGCGTTAATCTGTTTGTCATGAACTCAATACACTAGATGCATGCTGGATAGCGGTCGATGTGTGGAGTAATAGTAGTAGATGCAGAAAGTATCGGTCTACTTGTCTCGGACGTGATGCCTATATGTATGATCATTGCCTTACATATCGTCATGACTTTGCGCGGTTCTATCAATTGCTCGACGGTAATTCATTCACCCACCGTAATATTTGCTATCTTCACAGAAGCCTCTAGTGAACACTATGGCCCCCGGGTCTACTTCACATCATATTTTCAGCCCTACACTTTTACTTTGTTGCGCTTTCCGCCTTCAGATCTCACCTTGCAATCAATCGTGAAGGGATTGACAACCCTTTTGTAGCGTTGGGTGCAAGTTTGTTATTTTTGCGCACGTACTTTGGAGACTTGGCTTGATACTCCTACTGCATTGATATTTTGGTTCTCAAACTGAGGGAAATACTTACTGCTACTGTGCTGCATCACCCTTTCCTCTTCAAGGGAAAAACCAATGCAAGCTCAAGAGGTAGCAGGGTCCTCTTCCTCCTCCGTATAGAGGGGAGGGGAGGCAGGCCGGCGGCAACACCGACGACCTCATGCCTCAGTGACGGCAGGAATGGAACCAGCACATTGTTGCCTACCTGATGGTGGTCGAAGGGACGACGGGGAGGCTGTGGGTCATCGGCGACGAGGTGGCAGCGGCGGAGCTGATTCGGGAGGTGGAGGAAATGGATGCTATGGGTGGGGATTCGCTCGGCAAAGAGGTGGAGAAGCTCTGTGAGCTCATTATGATCACGGAGGAGGTAAGAGGAGCGCAAGAGCTGGCCTATAGCCCAGGATCGATGGAGCTCCGAAGCGGCGGGGCCTCTGTTGATCTCCATCACCAGAGCTCATTGTGCTTGAATGGGGTGGCTAGGGGCTCGATTGGGGCTCTCGAGGAGTGGTGGGAGGGTGCTGGAGCGAGGGGTAAGGCCTATTTATAGGCCCGCAACGGTGCACCGTGCGGGAAGTGCCCGTGGTTTCACCGTGGCTTGCAGGAAGAGGCAGAGAGAGATCGGGGTCGAAACCATGGTATTGCGGACGTGGTTTAGGACCCCAGAGACTCAATGAGAGGGAGAGAGAGTGAGGAGCGAGCCTACTGCATGGCCGCGTTCTTCTGGCTGAATCTGGCGCGCGAGGGCACACGTCGCCCTAGTCAACAGAGAGGGTGGAGGGCCCTAAGGCTGCCCTGATTGAGGTGGGTTGTCGGGGACGTGGAGAGGCATCGAGGGAAGGCTTTAACCCGCCAGGGCTGCCACCTTTGGCTCTGGTGCACCCTCTAGCGTACCAATAGCGCAGTTTTGGCATGCCACGGTATGGTGGCACGCTCTGGGCACTATGGTTGTGTCGGGCGTGTCCTGGGGTTGGGTTAGATGATCCCTAGCCGTTTGAGAGCCGAGGGACTCACTATTGGTCAAAGGAAGTGATTGAAGAGGTGATGCCAGACTTGAGCCAGAAACTAAAATGGTGATTTTGGCTCTTCTGCTTGGAACCAGAGAGGGGCCACTCGTCTGAAGTTGAGGAGTGGTGTTGGCTACTTGGACTAAGAGTTTGGTGGAAAGGGTGTGGGTGTAGATTGAGTTAAGAGTTGATTTACCAAGCTGGCAGAAGGTGTTTGACACGTGTTTGGGGTAGCTACACTTCACCACAGGTGATGAAAGTTAACAGGATTGGGTTTGATGCAAAAATAGAATGCTCCACCAAATTTGAGCTTCATTGGACAAGTTTGGCAGTGCAAACTTGAAATCACCCCCAAATGGGGCAGTTATGTCCCTTCAAAAGGGAACGTGGGTAAATTAATCCCCACAAATCCAAGTTTTGGCAGGGTCTCCTCATTTGGGGTGTTGAGCACTCCTGCAAAGTTTCAAGCCATTTGGACAAACTTTGCTATGTAGAGTTGCTTCAACTAGATTGTGGACACATAGGGTTTTAGGATTATTTGGTGAACCAAATCACCTTGGAATGAGGTGAAACTTCGCATGGCCACCAAATATAGCTTGGGAAGCATGCTAGAATTTTCTGGGATTTTATTGGAAATATTTCTTTTGGAAATAGTTCAACAGGTCAAAACAGACACAATAGGTTTTCAAAGATTTGCTCAAATATTTTGAACATTAATAGGGGTTTAAAATCTTATGTATGGAAAATATATGTCCTCTGAGTATCTCCATATTTTCTCAGATTTTTGTAAGGCAGAAAAGTAATGTTTCATACAGAAATGTCATTTCTGGCCTCAGAGAAGGACATGCAAATAAAATAGAAAAATATTTTATAAAACAATTATTTTATGATATTGGAGAGTTATAATAGTGTCAAAACCAAAATACAATCTTTTGGTGAAGGCATTCCCCTGGAATGAGGGATTTGCAGTGCAAACCCAAAGCAAGGTTTTGAAATAGCCAAAATGAGAAAAGAAGCTTTTGAAAATAACATGTTATAAAAATATGGTTTTGGGCTCCACTCATTCAAGAATACATATGAATAATGGCATTCATTGCACTCATAGCACTTGTTTAAAAAGTTTTAATAAACTCAGATTTTGAAAAGGCTATAGTGGAAGTGAGGTAAAAACATGGTGTCACACACCTATCCCCCTTACAAGAATCTCGTCCCCAAGATTCCTAAGCTAGGTGATAAAAAGGTACGAAAATTCGGATCGAAGGTAGTCTTCACGCTCCCATGTTGCTTCTGCTTTGGTGTGGTTGCTCCACTGAACCTTGAAGTACTTGATGGTGCGGCTTCTGGTACAACGCTCGGCTTCGACGAGGATGCGGATCAGCCTCTCACGATAAGTGAGGTCTCGTTGAAGGTCGATGGCTTGATGGTCAATGTCCTTATAAAGATCTGGACAGTTCGGCGCTTGCACGCACTTCCGAAGTTGTGACATGTGGAAGACGTTGTGCACGCCTGAAAGTTCCGGAGGTAGCTCCAACTGGTAGGCAACTTCTCCACGCCTTGTCGTGATCTTAAAAGGTCCAATGAACCTTGGAGAAAGTTTCCCCTTGACGTGGAAACGCTTGATTCCCTTGAGAGGTGCCACGCGGAGGTACACCTCATCTTCGGGATTGAACTCCACTTCTCTGTGGTGAGAATCCGCATAGCTCTTTTGTCGCGACTTGGCCGCTTTCAATTTTTACCTGACAAGTTGCACCTTGTCTTCTGCTTCACGAAGAAATTCCGGACCGAAAATCAATCCTTCACCAGTTTTGGACTAGTTGAGCGGGGTTCGGCATCTCTGTCCTTATAGCACTTCAAATGGGGCCATCTGGACAATGGACTCGTAGTTGTTGTTGTAGGAGAACTCAGCGAATGGCATACAGTCTTCCCATTTGGTCCCACGTGCTAAGACACAAGCGCGGAGCATATCCTCAAGTATCTGATTCACTTGCTCCATCTGTCCGCCCATCTGCAGGTGGAAGGCGGTGCTGAAGGAGAGCTTGGTTCTGATAGCTTCTTGGAACTTCTTCTAGAATCTTGAGGTGAATTGCATGCCTCGGTCAGATACAATTTCCTTTGGAACTGCATGGAGGCTCACAATATGATGGATATAGAGGCTGGCCAATTGGCTACCATCGTAAGTGGTGTTGACCGGAATAAAATGGGCCACCTTGGTTTGGTGGTCGACAATGACCCATATGGAGTCAGGCCCTTTGCTTGACTTGGGCAGGCCGGTGATGAAGTCCATGCCGACTCTGTCCCACTTCCATTCAGGCACTTCGAGAGGTTGTAGCAACCGAGCAGGTCGTTGGTGCTCAGCCTTGACTCGCTGGCACACGTCGCACTTGGCGATATAGGAAGCTATTTCCCTCTTCATGTCATGCCACCAGAACCTTTCCCAGAGGTCTTGATACATCTTAGTCCCACCGGGGTGAATTGAGTAGGGTGTGTCATGGGCTTCTTGCAGGATTAAGTCCTTGAGTTTAGCCTTGTCGGGTATGCATAAACGTTTCCCGAACCACACGACTCCTTGCTCATCCACTAAGAATTATGGGGCCTTGCCATCGTGGATCTTCTTCTTGATGCCTTCAATGCTCTTGTGCCCCTTCTGGGCCTCTTTGATGTCATTGTCCAGAGTGGGTTTGACTTCGAGGTTAGCTAGGAATCCTGGTTCAACTAGCTCCAACCCTAAGCTCTCCACCTCATCATATAAGGAGGGTAGCCTTTCCTTGAGCATAACATTCAATGTGTTGGCCTTCCGTCTTAAGGCATCGGCCACCACATTGGCCTTACCGGGGTGGTATTGAATGTTGAGGTCGTAGTCGTTGATTAGCTCCAACCATCTTCGTTGCCTCATATTCAATTCCCTTTGAGTACAAATATACTTCAGACTCTTGTGGTCGGTGTATATTTCACATCGCTTCCCCAGAAGATAATATCGCCATGTCTTCAGGACATGCACTACGGCTGCCAACATGATGTTATGTGTGGCGTAGTTCTCCTCATATGGGCACAGTTGCCGTCACAGGTAAGGCGCGACCCTGCCGTCTTGCATTAGGACACCACCGAGCCCGGTTCTTGAGGCATCACAGTATATCACAAACTCCTTGCTGATATCTGGAGTAGCCAATACCGGGGCGGTAGTTAGTCTCTTCTTTAATTCCTGGACGCTTTCTTCACACTCCGGCGTCCCTTCAAACGTCCTGCCCATTGATATGTCTCCAACGTATCTATAATTTTTGATGGTTTCATGTTATTATCTTGTCAAACTTTGGATGTTTTGTATTGCCTTTTATATCTTTTTTGGGACTAACCTATTAACTCAGTGACAAGTCCCAGTTCCTGTTTTTCCGTGTTTTTGACCCTTTTCAGAGGAGGATTTTAGACGGGGTCCAAACGGAATAAAACTTCCGAAAAGATTTTTCTGAAACAGAAGACGATCGGGAGACTTGGGAACCAAGGCAGAGGGACACCAGCGACCCCACAAGCCCTCATGGCGTGGCCAGGGGGGTCGCGCCTCCCAGGCTTGTGGGCTCCCTGGGCCTCCTCTGCCCTAGCTCCTTCGCCTATATATTTCCTAAAATCCCAAAAAAAATTAGGAGAGCCACGAAAACACTTTTCCACCGCCGCAAGCTTCTGTCTCCGCAAGATCCCATCTGGGCACGTTCTGGTGCCCTGTCGGAGGGGGGATTCGGATACGGAGGGATTCTTCATCAACACCATGACCTCTCCGATGATGCATGAGTAGTTCACCATAGACCTACGGGTCCATAGCTAGTAGCTAGATGACTTCTTCATTCTCTTGGATCTTCAATACAAAGTTCTCCATGATCTTCATGGAGATCTATCCGATGTAATCTTCTTTTGCGGTGTGTTTGTCGAGATCCGATGAATTGTGGATTTATGATCAGATTATCTATGAATCTTATTTGAGTTACTTCTGATCTCTTATATGCATGATTTCATATCCTTGTAATTCTCCTCGAGTTGTGGGTTTTGTTTGCACAACTTGATCTATGATTCTTGCAATAGGAGAAGTGCTTGGTTTTGGGTTCAGACCGTGCGCTGACCTCACCCAGTGACAGAAGGGGCAGCGAGGCATGCATCGTGTTGTTGCCATCAAGGGTAAAAAGATGGGGTTTTCATCATTGGTTTGAGTTTATCGCTCTACATCATGTCATCTTGTTTAAGGCGTTACTCTGTTCGTCATGAACTCAATACCCTAGATGCATGCTGGATAGCGGTCGATGTGTGGATTAATAGTAGTAGATGCAGAAAGTATCGGTCTACTTGTCTCGGACGTGATGCCTATATGTATGATGATTGCCTTAGATAACGTCATGACTTTGCGTGGTTCTATCAATTGCTCGACAGTAATTTGTTCACCCACCATAATATTTGCTATTTTGAGAGAAGCCGCTAGTGAACACTATGGCCCCCGGGTCTACTTCACATCATATTTTCAGCCTTACACTTTTACTTCGTTGCACTTTCCGCCTTTAGATCTCACTTTGCAATCAATCTTGAAGGGATTGACAACCCCTTTATAGCGTTGGGTGCAAGCTCTTCTGTGTTTGCGCGGGTACTCTGGACTTGACGCGATTCTCCTACTGGATTCATACCTTGGTTCTCAAACTGAGGGAAATACTTACTGCTCCTGTGCAGCATCACCCTTTCCTCTTCAAGGGAAAAAAACAGCGCAAGCCAAGTCTCCGTCAACGTGCCAATTTCTGGCGCTGTTGTGTGTTGCCGTAGCAGAAGAATTTCTGGCGCTGTTGCCGGGGAGGATCAAGTCAAGAACTCATCCAAGTAAGTGTCGCAAAGTCATCTCTTGCATTTACTTTTTTGCCGCTCGTTTTCCTCTCCCCCACTTCTGAAAAACAAAAATTTACAAAAATATTTGCCTTTTTTGTTTGCCCTTTTCTTCGTTTGCCTTCTTCGTTTGCCTTTTTCGTTTGTCTTTTCCGTTCGCCCTTTTCTCTCGCTTGCTTTCTGTTCGCTTGTGTGCTTTCTTGCTTGCTGAAGTCACCATGACTGAAAACACCAAACTTTGGGACTTCTCGAATACAAATAATAATGATTTTATTAGTACTCCGATTGCTCCCGCCACTAGTGCGGAATCATACGAAATCAATGCTGCTTTGCTGAATCTTGTTATGAAAGAGCAATTCTCCGGCCTTCCTAGTGAAGATGCCGCATCCCATCTTAATACCTTCATTGAGCTTTGCGATATGCAAAAGAAGAAATATGTGGATAATGATGTGATTAAATTGAAGCTTTTCCCTTTATCGTTGCGAGATCGAGCAAAAACTTGGTTTTCGTCTTTTCCCAAAAATAATATTGATTCTTGGAATAAGTGCAAAGATGCTTACATATCCAAGTATTTTCCGCCGGCTAAGATTGTCTCTCTCCGTAATGATATCATGAATTTTAAGCAACTTGATCATGAACATGTTGCACAATATTGGGAGAGAATGAAATTGTCCCGCTCATGGCTTGAGTCTTTGGATGATTATACAAATCTTTAACGCTGGCTTGAATTTCTCTTCTAGAAATATCTTGGACTCTGCCTCAGGTGGAAATCACGTTAGGAGAAGCCACAAAACTCCTAGAAAATATCATGATGAACTACTCTCAGTGGCACACTGAAAGGTCACCTGCTAGTAAAATGGTACACGCTATAGAAGAAATTAACTCGTGAAGTGCTAAGATGGATGAGTTAATGAATTTGGTTGCTAGTAGAAGTGCTCCTTTAGATCCTAATGATATGCCCTTGATTGAGAGTAGCAATGCTAGCTTGGACGTTAATTTTGTTGGTAGGAATAATTTCGGCAACAACAATGCTTTTAGAGGAAACCATGTTCCTAGGCCTTTTCCTAGTAACCCCTCTAATAACTTTGGCAACTCCTACAACAATACTCATGGAAATTTCAATAGATTACCCTCTGATCTAGAGAGTAATATCAAAGAGTTTATCAACTCACAAAAGATTTTCAATGCGTCTATAGAGGAAAAACTACTCAAAATTGACGATCTGGCTAGGAGCGTTGATACAATGTCTAGTGATATTGATACCTTGAAAGTTAGATGTGCTCCTCCCAAGATTAATATGGATGAAACTTTTAAAGCTATGGTGTTTCCATGAGTGAGAGCAAAGAAAGAACCGCCCAAATTCGTGCTAGACATGAATGGCTTAAAAAGGCGTGTTCTCGTGATAAGAATCACGAAGATCTTAAAGTGCTTGGTGTGACTGCCATTGAATCTTTGTTTTCTTGTGTCAAACCTAATGATGATGGGGCTGGATATGAATCCACTTTGGATGAAAAAACCCCCAATGATTCGGAGTCCATCTATCTTGATGCTAAAAGCATTGAAAGTGGAGTAGAAGATATTAAAACCTTGAGTAGTAATGAAACTACTACTTCGGATTTCAAGGAATTCAATTATGATAGTTGCTCCTTGATTGAATGCATTTCCTTGATGCAATCAAGGCTAAACTCTCCACACGCTTATAGCCAAAACAAGGCCTTTACCGATCATATCGTCGAAGCTATGATAAAATCTCTTGAAGAGAAACTTGAATTGGAAGTTTCTATCCATAGAAAGCTTCATGATCAGTGGGAACCTAATATCAAAATCAAAATAAAAAACTATGAATGCAATGATTTGTGTGATTTGGGTGCTAGTATTTCCGTGATTCCAAAGTCTTTACGTGATGTTCTCGGTTTTAATGAGATTGAGGAGTGTTCTCTTAATTTGCATCTTGCGGATTCTACTGTCAAGAAACCCATGGGAAGGATCAATGATGTTTTTATTATTGCAAATAGGAACTATGTATCCGTGGATTTCATTTTGTTTGACATTGATTGCAATCCTACATGCCCTATCATTCTTGGTAGACCTTTCCTAAGGACTATCGGTGCTATCATCGATATGAAGGGAGGGAATATTAGATTTTAATTTCCTTTAAAGAAGGGCATGGAGCATTTTCCTAGAAATAAAATTAGATTGCCTTATGAATCCATGATGAGGGCTACTTATGGTTTGAGCACCAAACACGACGATACGTGATTCTATCGCTTTATGCCTAGCTAAGGGCGTTAAACAATAGCACTTGTTGGGAGGCAACCCAATGAATTTATCTTTTTCTTTCTGTTTTGTTGCGTCCACACCATCATAATTCTGTTATGACAGTGTCTTTTGTGTTTCTTTTTGTGTTTGAGCCAAGCAAAACCTTTATGACTAGTCTTGGTGATGGTTGTTTGATCCTGCTGGAAAAAGACAAAAACTTTTCGCTGACGAGATTATTTTTCATTTGTATTCAGAGAGAGCTTTTGAGTGGATTCTTTTTGCTGCTGGTTGATATGCCTTTTGCCCAGGCAGTCGTAATGTTTCAGAATTGTTGAGGTACCAGAAGTATACAAAGTATACAGATTGCTACAGACTGGTCTGTTTTTGACAGATTCTGTTTTTTGTTGAGTTGGTTGCTTGTTTTGATGAAACTATGGATAGTATCGGGGGGTACTAGCCATGGATAAGTGAGAATATAGTAATCTAACACCAATATAAATAGAAATCAAGATTGCTACAGTATCTAAAGAGGTGGTAGTTTGTTTGCTTGTGCTAATGATATCACGAGTTTCTGTTTAAGTATTGTGTTGTGAAGTTTTCAAGTTTTGGGTGATGTTCTCATGGACAAAGGGATAAAGAGTGGAAAGAGCTCAAGCTCGGGGATTCCCAAGGCATCCCAAGCAAAATTCAAGTACACCAAAAATCCTAATCTTGGGGATGCCCCGGGAAGGCATCCCCTCTTTCGTCTTCAATCCATCGGTAACATTACTTGGAGCTATATTTTTATTCACCACATGATATCTGTTTTGCTTGGAGCGTCTTGTATCGTAGGAGTCTTTTCTTTTTTTTGAGTCACAATCATCCTTGCTGCACACCTTTTGAGAGAGACACGCACTCATCGTGAATTTGCTAGAATGCTCATTGTGCTTCACTTATATCTTTTGAGCTAGACCATTTTGATCTATGTGCTTCACTTAGATCTTTTAGAGCACGGCGGTGCGTAACTTGGTAGTTGGCTTGTGCTATGAAAGTAGTCCCAAAGGTAATAGATACCCAAATAGGATACAAAAACTTCCATCTTCATGTGCATTGAGTAGAAAGAGAAGTTTGATTCCTCTCAAATAGTTTTGAGACGTGGATTCGGTAATATTAAGACTTATGTTAGTAGGGTGTTGTGAATCTAGAAATACTTGAGTTGAGGTTAGTGATTACCGTAACATGCACGTATGGTGAACCGCTATGTTAGGAAGTCAGAGCATAATTGATCTATTGATTGTCATCCTTTGTGTTGCGGTCGGGATCGCGCGATGGTTAACACCTACCAACCCTTCCCCTAGGAGTATGCGTTTAGCACTTTGTTTCGATTACTAATAAAAACTTTAACAACAAGTATGTGAGTTCTTCATGACTAATGTGAGCCCATGGTATAGATGCACTTTCACCTTCCACCATTCCTAGCCTCTCTAGTACCGCGCAATTTTCGCCGGTGCACAAACCCACCATATGCCTTCCTCAAAAGAGCCACCATACCTACCTACTATGGCATTTTCATAGCCATTCCGAGATATATTACCATGCAACTCCCATCGTTCTGTCTCATGACTTGTGTCGTCACTCTCATATTGCCATTGCATGATCGTAAGATAGCTAGCGAGATGTTCCAACGTCATACTCCAAGCTAGATCGTTGCACATCCCGGTACACTGCCGGAGGCATTTCCTATAAAGTCATCATCATTCTGAGCTTTGAGCTGTGAGTAAATAAAAGTGTGATGATCATCATTATTAGAGCATTGTCCCATGTGAGGAAACAAAAAAATGGCCAACGTTGCCCACAAAAAAAAGAGGCCAAATAGCCCAAATAAAAAAAATTGAGAAAAAGAGAGAAGGGACAATGCTACTATCTTTTTCCACACTTGTGCTTCATAATAGCACCATGTTCTTCATGATTGAGAGCCTCTCGTTTCGTCACCACCATATGCTAGTGGGAATCTTTATTATATAACTTGGCTTGTATATTCCAATGATGGGCTTCCTCAAATTGCCCTAGGTCTTCGCGAGCAAGTAAGTTGGATGCACACCCACTAGTTCTCCTTTTGAGCTTTCACATACTTATAGCTCTAGTGCATCATTTGTATGGCAATCCCTACTCATTCACATTGATATCTATTAATGGGCATCTCCATAACCCTTTGATACACCGAGTCAATGTGATCATCTCCTCCTTTTTTATCTGACAACCACCACCACACTCTATTCCACCTATAGTGCTATATCCATGGCTCACGCTCATGTATTGTGTGATAGTTGTAAAACGTTTGAGAAAGTAAGAGTGCAAAAACAATTACTTGGCCAATATCGGGGTTGTGCATGATTTAAGTTAGTCGTGTGAGGATGATGGAGCATAGCCAGACTATATGATTTTGTAGGGATAACTTTCTTTGGCCTTGTTATTTCAAAAGTTCATGATTACCTTGCTAGTTTGCTTGAAGTATTATTGTTTCCATGTCAATAGCAAACTATTGTTTTCAATCTTACGGATTTGGACATTCATGTCACATGAAAGAAGTTACAAAGGACAACTATGCTAGGTAGCATTCCACATCAAAAATTCAGTCTTTATCACTTCCCTACTCGAGGATGAGCAGGAGTTAAGCTTGGGGATGCTTGATACGTCTCCAACGTATCTATAATTTTTGGTGGTTTCATGCTATTATCTTGTCAAACTTTGGATGTTTTGTATTGCCTTTTATATCTTATGTGGTGCTAACCTATTAAGTCAGTGCCAAGTGACATTTCCTATTTTTCCTGTGTGTTTTGACCCTTTTCAGAGGAGGATTTTAAACGGAGTCCAAACGGAATAAAACTTCCGAAAAGATTTTTTCCGAAACAGAAGATGATCGGGAGACTTCAGAACCAAGGCTGAGGGTCACCAAGGACCACACAAGCCCTCATGGAGCGGCCACGGGGCGCGCCTCCCAGGCTTGTGGGCTCCCTGGGCCTCCTCTGCCCTAGCTCCTTCGCCTATACATTCCCTAAAATCCCAGAAAAAATCAGGAGAGCCACGAAAACACTTTTCCGCCGCCGCAAGCTTCTGTCTCCGCAAGATCCCATTTAGGGCACGTTCTGGTGCCCTACCGGAGGGGGGATTCGGATACGGAGGGCTTCTTCATCAACACCATGACCTCTCCGATGATGCATGAGTAGTTCACCATAGACCTACGGGTCCATAGCTAGTAGCTAGATAGCTTCTTCTCTCTCTTGTATCTTCAATACAAAGTTCTCCATGATCTTCATGGAGATCTATCCGATGTAATCTTATTTTGCGATGTGTTTGTCGAGATCCGATGAATTGTGGATTTATGATCAGATTATCTATGAATCTTATTTGAGTTTCTTATGATCTCTTATATGCATGATTTCATATCCTTGTAATTCTCTTCGAGTTGTGGGTTTTGTTTGGCCAACTTGATCTATGATTCTTGCAATAGGAGAAGTGCTTGGTTTTGGGTTCATATCGTGCGGTGACCTCACCTAGTGACAGAAGGGGTAGCGAGGCACGCATCGTGTTGTTAATATCAAGGGTAAAAAGATGGGGTTTTCATCATTGGTTTGAGTTTATCCCTCTACATCATGTCATCTTGCTTAAGGCGTTACTCTGTTCGTCATGAACTCAATACACTAGATGCATGCTGGATAGCGGTTGATGTGTGGAGTAATAGTAGTAGATGCAGAAAGTATCGGTCTACTTGTCTCGGACGTGATGCATATAGGTATGATCATTGCTTTAGATATCGTCATGACTTTGCGCGGTTCTATCAATTGCTCGAGAGTAATTAGTTCACCCACCGTAATATTTGCTATTTTGAGAGAAGCCTCTAGTGAACACTATGGCCCCCGGGTCTACTTCACATCATATTTTCAGCCTTACACTTTTACTTCGTTCCACTTTCCGCCTTCAGATCTCACTTTGCAATCAATCTTGAAGGGATTGACAACCCCTTTATAGCGTTGGGTGCAAGCTCTTTTTTGTTTGCGCAGGTACTCTGGACTTGACGAGATTCTCCTACTGGATTGATACCTTGGTTCTCAAACTGAGGGAAATACTTACTGCTCCTGTGCTGCATCACCCTTTCCTCTTCAAGGGAAAAAACCAGCGCAAGCAATGTCTCTGTCAATGTGCCAATGTTGGCGTTGCTGTTTGTTGTCGTAGCACCCATATTCAAGAGCTGAGTCATTGGTCGAGCGATGCGGGAGAACCCTTCCACGAACTTGCGGTAGTATCCCGTGAGTGCGAGGAAGCTTCTGACTTCCTTCACATCGATTGGCGACTCCGAGTTGGTTACCGTGGTAATCTTGGAAGGATCGATTGCCAATACGTTTGCCGTCATTGTATGACCCAAGAATACAGCTTCATGCAGCCAGAATTTGTATTTGCTAAACTTGCCATAAAGCTGGTGCTCTCTAAGCTTTTCCAACACTAGCCTCAAGTGTTGCTCATGCTCTTCTTCAGACTTGGAGAAGATTAATATGTCATCAATGAAGATGACGACAAACTTATCTAGGTATTCCACTAAGACTTTGTTCATGAGGTACATGAAGTAGGCTCGGGCATTGGTCAACCCAAATGACTTGACTGTGCATTCTTATAGACCGTACCGGGTCACGAATGTCGTCTTAGGTATGTCTTCAGGTCGGATCTTCAGCTGGTAATATCCAGATCTGAGGTCTATCATGGAAACTACCTTGGCACCATTTAACTGGTCAAATAGGTCTTCAATCTTGGGGAGTGGGTACTTGTTCTTGATCGTGACTTCATTGAGGGAACGGTAATCGATGCAGAGCCTGATAGTTCCATCCTTCTTGGACACGAACAGAACAGGTGATCCCCAAGGAGATGCACTCTGACGGATGAATCCCTTCCTGAGTTGCTCATCCAACTGCTTCTTCAACTCTGCTAGCTCTTCGGATCCCATTCTATAAGGCTTCTTATAGATAGGCCTTGATCCGGGCATGAGCTCAATGATGAACTCAATGTCTCGGTCAGGAGGCATCTCTGGCAGCTCATCAGGAAAGACGTCCGGGTACTCACAGACTATTGGCACTCGGTCCAACTCTTCTTCCGATAGGCAATTGACCTGAGGAACTTGAGTGGCGGTAGGCTCAGGGACATACTTGACTTTGACCCCTTGGTCACTTGTCATGGTAATAGCCCTTTTGGCACAGTCCAATATGCTTTGGTGCTTGGCCAACCAATCCATTCCAACGATCACGTCCAAGCCTTGCGACTTAATGACGATGAGATCTGCTATGAAGCTTATCCCATTAATGTTGATCCACACTCCTCTACATCCTAGGTTGGTCCTTCGCACTGCTCCTGGGGTATGTACTTCCATTTGTCCATTAAGGAGGGTAGGCTTCAAACCACTTTTTTCCGCAAAATTTTGGGTGACAAAAGAACGCGAAGCACCACAATCAAACAATACTATTGTTGGGGTAGAGTTGACGAGGAACGTACCCAGAATGCAGTCCGGGTCTTCGTGTACTTCTTCTGCGGAGATGTGATTCACACGCCCCCAGTTGTGGTACTGCTGGTTGCGGGGAGTTTGGTTCCTGGCTCGTGCTCCATGACCTTGATCTTGATTAGGCACATTGGGGCGTGGTGCATCGGACTTCTTGTTGGGGCACTGCCTGGAGTAGTGCCTAGTCTGTCCAAATCCATAGCAGGTAACCTGCCCTAGGATGTTGGGCTTGACTCCACTGTTGTTGGGCGGATTGCTCGCTGGATTGGGGTTGACTTGCTGCTGGGGCTGGTAGATCTGGCAGAACGTTGGTGCCTTATATTGTTGTTGCTCGTAGCTGGGTCTTGCCGGGGCTGATTGCCACGGGCGTGACTTCTGGTTACTCGGAGTTCCATTACCCATCAGCTTGCGCTTACGGGTGTCATCCATCGTACGACGCTTATCCTCCAGCATGAGGGCCTTGTTCACCAGATCGCAGAAGGTCTAGCATTCACAGATAACCAGCTGATATTGAAGCGATTGTTGCAGTCCCTCCATGAAGCGTTCCACCTTTGCAGCTTATGTGTTGACGTCTTCCAGCGCATATCTTGACAAGAGGTTAAACTTTTGCAGATACTCCTTGACGGTTCCACTACCTTGCCTCAAAGCTCGGAATTCCCGCTTCTTAATGGTCATCATTCCAAGGGGAATGTGAGCGTCACGGAATCCTTCCTTGAATACAGCCCAAGTAATAGCTTGCCCTTCTCGCATGATGTGGAACCCGTCCCACCAAGCCCTGGTCGTGCCTTCAAGATAGTGAGAAGCATAAAGGACTTTCTCGCAGTTATCGGTGCATTTGACCAGCGCGAGGAGGTCTTCGATTGTGCGGATCCAGTCATCGGTATCCAATGGTTTAGTTGTCTCCATGAATGTGGGAGGCGTAGTCCACATGAACTCGGACAGAGTGGAGTGACTGGCGCCATTTCCGTTCTGCGACAGATTGTCCACTAAGACTTGAGCCAGCTGTTGGATGGCGGCATTGCTGGCTTGACTTTCCTCTCGGAGATCTTGGAGGAACTGAGCCACGGTCATGCTCTCCGGAGGAGGCGGCGGCGGGGGAATGTTGCCTTGCTGCTGCTCGAGGTGATCTCCACCTTGAGCAAACCCACCGGTTCCCTACTGCTGGCCAGAAGTGGCAGTGCTGGGGTTGCCAAAGGTGCTAGTGCGAGTTGAAACCACCATCAATATACCGAAGTGGTCGGGGAATCATAAGGGGTGACGCTCCTAGATAAGGGGGTTTCGTACTGTGCAAGTGTGTGATACAAACAAAAGGTTTTGAGAAGACTAATGCAATAAATTAAAACAAGTGATGTAGTCATTTAAAAGATGCCTAAGGAAGAAATGCGGCTTGCATCAAACATGAACAGGAAGCACACAACACTCATGGTTCTCATGAACCGATACACAGACTCGACTTCGCTGGGGAGACTCCTAATTTGCCTAAGACGTTCCTCTAAGTGGCAGACTGCTCAGCCTCGTATGCCAGTTCTACACGGTCTTCGTCTTCATCCTCATCAGTACCTTCTTCCTTCAGAGGTGTGGGAGATGGGAGCGGTCCATCACGGCGTCACTTTGTTGGCGAAGCGGTGAGGAGGTCAGCGTACTCTTTCGCGGTGAGACAACAACTTTGTATAGGAGTAGCCTAGAGCGGTGGTATCCCTCCTCGGAAGGCAATGCCTGACTGCCCTCCGAGTGCTCCTTCCTTCTTGACCTTGCGGGTCTTCATCTTTTCCACGCGAAGTAGGTCCTAGACTTGGTGTAGTTCTTGGCGATGCGTCAAGGACTCCTTGATCAGAAGGTGAGTCAAGGTGTCGGCAGAGAGGCTGAAGTAGGTTTGAAACCTGAGTGGCATCCCATCCTACGGGGATGGGTTAAGTGTCCAGCTCCCATCAATCTTGTCCTTAAGAAAAGGCAAGTGACGAGTAGCCGGCTCATTGGCTATATCAGGAAGAATGTCGCGGAGATGCACGAGCGCCTCTCGTGCGGCTGTCTCCACTACCAACATCAGATTCTCCATCTGTGGTCCTTCAAAGAACCAACTAGTTGGGGGGTCATTTACCTTCACTATCACGTCCACGTGATATTCCTTCGTCTCGACGTTGACCCAGTGCTCTTGGTAGAGAAAAATGGGCGTGCGGCATACTTGACACTTCTCCAGGTTGTCTCCCAAAAGTAGGGGAAAGCCAATCTCCAGAAGCATCTCAGGTAAGACAGCCATCTACAAGGTTTGTAGGAGAGGTTTAGAAATTTGTGGGTGCTATGAAATGGTAGTAGGGTGTAGAAAATCTCAAGTGTGGGGGTTGAGTGTACTAATCGTCTCGGCTATCATCCATGCTACTTAAGGCTTCCTACAGTCAGGATTGCTCTAATACCAGCTCTGTGGGGACCCCGACTTACGAGTTGAGATCGCCAAATGAACATGCTCAGTGATCCCAGGGATCAATGCTCACCGAACACACAGATACTGAATATTAAGAGTCTTACATCCAACATACCATTCAATACAACAAATGGCCATCAAGGTTAAGTCTCACATAGGTAGAGCCTATAAGGCCAATCACACCAATACAACAACTAGCGGAAATCTTGGGGATAAACGGGAGCCCATGCCATCAGCCTTCACCAACAGGCATTCTGACTGGGAAGCGTCCTAGTTCGTGTGTCTGTCTCCGATGATGAATTCTTCTCCAAACTCCAGTCCTTCTATGTCTCGTCAATAACATAACCAGTGGCAAGCCAGTGAGTACTTTGAATGTACTCGCAAACAGCCCATGATATGGATAATGCAGTTGGTATGATAACAAGTAATATGCAGCATTGGTGGAAAGCGAGCTTGAATGTAAGTAATCATGGTCATAATTGGATATGCATCTTAAGCTAGATGGTATTTAGAAGAACAGGTTACAAATATCAACATATCTGTTGAGGGCTAAACACTTCGGGTTCACCCGATATGTCAAGTCACCAAACTTGACCAAATCAACTCTTTCACATAACTCCTTGAACACACACACATACAATTGGTTTATGCGGAAACGACTAGACGTAGTTTAAGCAGTACCACCCAACTGTCCCTGACCGTGGACAAGGCTATTCGAATAGTTTTACACTCTACAGAGGTTGTATGATGTACCCACGAGATCCGGGAAACTTCCGTGTCATCCACGACTCGCGGTATATAACATACCCGAGGTAAGTACCGATCCATGCCTTTCCCCTGACGATACTAGACAAAGAGTTCCACTCGATTGGTACCCAACCCACATGATGTAAGTCTTACGAGCACCAACTCTGGACAGTATCATCCATGAGGGGGCCAAGGGTGTGCCCGGAACACGTAAAAACGGCATAGTCGACCTACCTGGTATGACCCCATCACAAGAGTGACCACATATCACTCGTGCCACTAGTAATGTGGCTCTTTGTTAGCACCGACCAGAGTAATCAACAAAGCACCGTCCCATAAAGGGATAACGTGGTCGCACATGTAAGGTTGGGATGGTCGACACATCATAAATCTAATCCTGTTTGTGAAACCACTCACACCAAATATACACGGTGCACCACTTCTTCACAAGTGGCCGCCTAACTCATCATCACCCTCGGGCATTAGTGTAACCCGACGGGGTTTTCGTAAAACCTCTGATATTTACCAACATCATGCATATGCTTCTACTATGCTTAGCTCTATTGTCTACTTGTCAATATAATGTTAGTGTGACCCTCATAGGTGGTAGGATCATGCTCAATGCAAGTGCTCCGGAGCAGCCATTGGTAACACCATATCGATGATTTACCAAATACCCATGATCATATGTAACGGGAATAATTGCTCTACTTAGCATGCAAATAATATTTTGCTCAAACATGGTCAAAGGGCTGCTTGCCTTGGTCAGCTAGCTATCCGGGGTCTTCGGGCTCTTCGAGTCCAACTCCTTTGTCAAACATGGAATCTATCGTCGTAATAATAGTAATAAAATAAGTAGCTCACTCAAAAACAGAACACAATCTCACTTTAAAAATGTTATACTATTCTGATAAATCTATATTATAGTTCTAAAAATATTTGTCTCTCGTTTTAGTGAAAAGATAATTTTAAAATCAATTTAACAGGAGCTAAAGTATTCAAACCAAGCTTTTTAATTATAACTAAACAGAAAAGTTGTCATAAAAATGTGTATAACAACTCTATTAAATTCTACTCATTTTAAGAAGAATTGTGGTGTAAAAATAATTAAATTGAATTGAATAACAAACTCTACAAAAATTCTTTTAAAACTGATTAAAACAAAAAAGAAAAAGGGACTCAGCCCTGGCCTGACTCGGCCAGTGGCTGGGTCGTCCCAACTGGCCAACTAGCCCGCTAGCCAGCCAGCACATGCGCGCGCGCCGTCAGGTTCAAACGTGATGCGCGAGCCCGTGCGGTCAGTGGCTGAGAGATGAGAGAGGGAAAGAGATGAGCCACCGATAGGTGGGGCACGCCTGTCGGGTCATCTTCCTCCTGTGGACAAAGGGAAGGGGAGGCACACCCGCGGCGACAACGACGCCCTCATGCCTCAGCGACGGCAGGAATGGAACTAGCACATCGCCGCCTACCTGTTGGTGGTCGAAGGGACGACGGGGAGGCGCTAGGTCACCGGCGACGAGGTGACAGCGGCGGAGCCGATTCGGGAGGTGGAGGAAATGGGTGCTACGCACAGGGATTCGCTCGGGAAAGAGGTGGAGAATCTCCCTGAGCTCACTATGGTCACGGAGGAAGTGAGAGGAGAGCGAGAGATGGTCCTAGCCAGAGATCGACGGAGCTCCAAAGCGACGGGGCCTCGGGTGCACCATGTACCGCGCCCAGAGCGTAGTTTTGGCATGCCACGGCATGCTGGCGCGCTCTAGGGCGCTTTGGTTGTGTCTGGCGTGTTGTGGGGTTAGGTTAGATGATCCCTAGCCATTTGAGAGTCGAGGGACACACTGTTGGTGTTGGGGATATTACTTATTAAGTGACCCGCCCAAGGTGGGCCGGGTTACCAGTAAGGCGATTCATCCTCTAGGTTACTTGGGCTTCAGCCTGGCCGGTTCAAGGCCGCGGGACGGTTATGATTTCTGGAAGGTCTCCGGGTTTTGAAGGACGGCGACTTAGAGACTACAATGGTCACGAATTGTAAGAAGGAAGGGACTCTTGTAAACCCTAAGGCCTCGACCTATATATAAAGGCGAGTCCTAAGGAGGAGAGGCAGGTTAGAAAATCATCGAGTGCTAGGTTAGGCGAGTTACGCCTCCCTTGTAATCGAATCCACATCAATACACACAAAGCAGGACGTAGGCTATTACCTCCTCTCGAGGGGCCGAACCTGGGTAAATCGCCGTGTTCCTCCCGTTTAACCCCTTTGAGTCGCCACCAAGGTGCGATGGCTCCAGTACTAAGTCCTTTCACGAGGACATCTGCCGTGACAAAACCACGACAGTTGGCGCCCACCGTGGGGCCTACGCACGGTGGAGTTGAGTTCTCAAAGGGATCCCTACCAGGGTTTGGGAGTTATGCGACGGCGCTCATGACTCGGAGCCGCCGTGGGATAACCTACATCGACAACCAACGATGGGGACCTGAAGCGAATTCTCTCGAATCGGGCTACAGGGTCCCCTTCGGCAAGATCAACATCTTCATCGACATGATCGGATCATCCGTTCCTGAGCCGGACATCTCCACCGACATCGTCGAGCCGGCCAGGTACGTCTGCCCAGTCATAACACAGAATCTAACTCGCCCGGTCTTTGTGGGGTTCACGCAGGGATCGGAGGACCCAGAACACTTGGCGACTCAGGAGGTTACCCCAGTCAACTCTGACGATGAGTCATCCATGGGCGATTCAGATTCCATCCGGTCTCTCCATGGGGACGGTCTCGGAGGCTTGTCACTGGCCATGGATCCGGAAATCCTAGATCGAACCCGCCGCCAGATCGCCATCTACATGGCTGGGGCAACTCAACCCGCACAAAACCCCACCGGAGGCGATGGGACCGGCGGGACATCCAGAAGTGCATCCGCAGTCCTGTTGGATTTAGCAGCGGAAATCACGAGACTAATGTCAACTCCCCTCACGCCAGAGAACCAAGAGGAGATAAATGCAGAGTTAGCAAAGCTCAGAGAGGCGGTGGCAAAGGCCCATCAGGATGCTGAGATGGAGTCCGCCAGGATCGAGACTCGACAAGCCCAAATCACGGTCGAAAGGATGCGATTGAACACTGACAACTGGCGGCTCGAAAGACAGCAGCGCGCGTCCGACGCTGTCCATCAGCGGAGACACCAGGGTCGCCTGCCCCATGACCTCAACCTGACCCGTCTGTTCGACACCCCTCGAACCCCCGGGATGGGAGCCGCCCCAGCAGGAGGACCGGGCCGCCCACCTAACTCGCCGGTTCAGCCGAGTGAGGGTCAAATTCCTCGTTTCCGGACCCCTCAAGGCCACTTCTCCAACCCGGTGGATAACGTGCTTGCCGCAACTCGCCACTTGGAGTCTCTTCCGATTCACGGCAACACCCCATCTGAGATTGAAGCGAGGAACGCCATCGAGATGTTGAAAAGAGCGGTGGTTCAAAACTCACAGTTCTCACACAGCCTTGAGAGATTGCACTCCACCCCTCAGGTGAGCTATACCAGGAGTAGGCCGGAGGATCAGCCAGCCGTAAACAGTGGCCCGCGACACTTCCCGCAGGACAACCCGCCCGAGCGGAACCCGCCGGGCAGAGATCTCCCTAACATTCAAGATGCCCAGGCCCCCCTTGCAGGGACCGGAGGGCGAGTTGGGGTACCGTGCTTGTCCCTAGCCCTTCGGAACGAAAGAATGCCCAAGGATTTTAAAGGACCAAGAAAGGTGCCTAATTACACACCAGATCTCGAACCAACATCATGGATCGAGGGCTATGAGATTGCCATGGACATGCTCGACGTAAATGAGGCGGTTTGCGCCAGATATTTCACCATGATGCTCGAGGGATCGGCGCGCACTTGGCTGAAAAACTTACCTCCCAATTCTATCCAGTCCTGGGCCGAGCTGAAAGAGCGTTTCATCAAAAACTTCCGGGGAACCTGTAAACGACCAATGACGATCGTCGATTTACAACACTGCGTACAACGCCCGGATGAGTCGGCACACCATTGGTCGCGGCGGGTCGCAGAAATTATTCATTCATCAGATGGTATCACGGCAGCACAAGTTGTGCTTATCCTCGAGCACAACTGCCACTATGAACCGTTGGTCCAGAAATTGGGGCGACTCAAACGGAAAGTTCAGGACATGGGCGAACTGATGGACACCCTCACTGGGTATGCCGTGGCCGATGATACCAAGGATCCCGGCGAGGATGGTAAGGGTAACTCGCCCAAAAAGGGCGATTCGACAAAAAATCACACCCGTTTCCAGGGCCGCAACCGTCACAATCAGGGGACCAACGGCAAGCGTAGGCCACAGGAGGAGCCCTCGGACTTGGTTGCCAACACCAATGCCAATGACGGCAAAAAGAAGAATCGAGGTTTCAGTGGGAAAAGGCCGCGTAACTATGAAGAGCTACTCAAAGGCCCTTGCCCGCACCACGCCACGGCCGACGGCCCGGCGGGCCACTCTTGGGAGAACTATTTCGTGATGCGAGAATTTCGGGCGGAGGCAATCAAGAAGAGCCAAAACGAAGATCCAAACCGGCGCCAGGACCAACTCGCCGCGTCCAACCAAAGGCAGAACCCCTTCGGCGGCTTTCCCGAACCGAGGGCTCAGGGAGGCCCGCAACCAGGCGGCGGCCAATACCCGGTGCACCACCAGCGGCGGTACAACCCGCCGGGAGTTTTCCAGCAGCCGCCCCCACAGGGGGCTCCACAGGACCAGGATGACAACGGGGGTTTCTGCAGCAATCCCAAACAGCTAAGTAATGGGCAGTACCACGTTTTCACCACTAATGCTTGCAGGCGTGATAAAAAGGTAAATCACCGGGCGTACAGCGTAACTGAGCCAGCGATCCCCAGATATCTCCACTGGTCCGAGCAGACCATAACATGGAGCAGAGAGGATCACCCGCCAAGAATAGATAACCCGGGCGACCTGGCATTAGTCGTGGCTCCCCAAGTGGGGGGTTACACCCTGTCAAAGGTATTAATGGATGGTGGCAGTAGCATTAATATCCTATACTTCGACACCTTCCGGAGGATGAATCTATTGGAGAAAGACTTGATGCCTTCAACCACGGTTTTCCACAGCATTGTCCCAGGGAAATCGGCTTATCCCATAGGCCGGGTCAGGCTCTCAGTAGCGTTTGGAACTGCGCAGAATTACAGGTCGGAGTCTCTAATCTTCGAGGTGGTCAAGCTGAAAAGCCCGTACCATGCGTTGTTCGGGCGACCGGCTTACGCCCGCTTCATGGCCCGCCTGTGCTACGTCTACCTCAAGCTCAAAATGCCTGGTCCTAAAGGACCCATCACGGTTGATGGAGATAGAAGAATCGCAAAGGAGTGTGAGGAAGGGGATGTGGCCTATGCGGAAGTCGCCTGTGCGGCGGAAGAGCTCAAACATCATCGGGCCAATGTTGACCCGGCAGACATGTCACCACTCAAGAAACCGACTACAGATTCTGAGTCTCCCCTCAAGTTCAAACCGACGGATGATACTAAGACAATCGATTTCGTGCCTGGTGATTCATCCAAGCAGTTCACCATTGGGACGGGTCTGGACCCCAAATAGGAAAGCGCGCTCATCGAATTCATCCGTGAGAATCGGGACATCTTTGCATGGAAGCCCTCTGACATGCCGGGTGTACCGAGAGAATTCGCAGAGCACCATCTTAATATTGACCCAAAATACAAACCTGTCCAACAGTACCTTCGCAGATTTAACGAGGGGCGACGCAAGGCGATTGGAGAAGAAGTCACCCGTCTTTTAGCCGCCGGGTTCATCGTGGAAGTTTTTCACCCGAAATGGCTGGCTAACCCGGTGTTAGTACTCAAGAAGAATGGCACTTTCCGTATGTGTATTGACTATACGGATCTCAACAGAGCTTGTCCCAAAGATCCTTTCGCTCTTCCCCGCATCGACCAAATCATTGACTCGGTGGCGGCATGCGAACGATTGTGCTTTTTGGACGCCTATTCAGGTTATCATCAGATCAAGATGGTCGTGGAAGATCAGGAGAAGACGGCCTTCATAACCCCCTTCGGGGCCTTTTGCTATGTGTACATGCCGTTCGGACTCAAAAGCGCAGGGGCGACTTATCAACGCTGCATCCAGAATTGTCTTCATAACCAAATTGGCCGCGACGTCCATGCTTAGGTTGACGACATTGTGATCAAGACCCGCCGGGGGGAGACACTTTTGGAAGACCTTAAGGAAACCTTTGATAATTTACGACTATATCAGATGAAGCTAAATCCTACCAAGTGCGTTTTTGGTGTACCTGCAGGAAAATTACTGGGTTTCTTGGTACCGGAGCGCGGCATCGAGGCTAACCCGGACAAAATTGAAGCGGTTACCTCTCTCGGGAAGCCGACGAATGTTAATCAAGTTCAGCGACTGGCAGGCCGTATTGCGGCTCTAAGTCGTTTCGTGAGCCGCCTTGGGGAAAAGGCGATTCCTCTTTACCAATTGTTGAGGAAATCCGACCGATTCGTATGGACAGATGAGGCAGACGAGGCGCTTCAGGCCTTGAAACATCAATTGGTTAACCCGCCGGTCCTGGCAGCCCCAACTGAAAAGGAGCCTATGCTCCTGTATATTGCGGCAAATTCCAAGGTGGTCAGCGTGGCTGTGGTCGTCGAAAGAAAGGAGGAAGGAAAGGAATACCCGGTGCAACGTCCAGTATACTTTATCAGTGAGGTGTTAACTCTTTCCAAACACCGATACCCGCATTGGCAAAAACTGGTCTATGGGGTGTTCATGGCAAGTCGAAAGCTTAAACATTATTTCTAGGAGCACCCGATCACTGTGGTCAGTTCCGCCCCCCTCGGTGAGGTCATCCAAAATCGGGAGGCAACAGGGCGAATCGCCAAATGGGCAATAGAGCTTGGGTCTCATCACATACAATATACCCCCCGCACAGCCATCAAATCCCAGGCACTAGTTGATTTCGTTAACGATTGGACGGAACTTCAGGCTCCGGAAGATCGGCCTGACCTTACCTATTGGACTATTTACTTTGATGGATCCAGGCAGTTGGAGGGCTCGGGGGCTGGTGTGGTGTTGATATCCCCTCAAGGAGATAAGTTCTGTTATGTTCTCCGACTCATGTTTCCCTGCACGAATAATGCGGCGGAATATGAAGCTCTGCTTCACGGTTTGCGACTGGCAAAAGAGATGAACCTAACCCGAGTCAGATGTTTTGGGGATTCAGATTTGGTGGCGCAACAGGTTTCGGGTACCTGGGATTCTCGGGATCCTATGATGGCGGCTTACAGACGAGTTGTATCTGATGTGGCGGGCTATTTTCATGGATATCAGGTGGATCATGTTGATCGGCGACTCAACGAAGCAGCTGATGCCCTCTCGCGACTCGGCTCACAAAGAAAACCGGTCCCCCCTAATGTTTTTTTTGGATATCTTGCATAAACCGTCTGTGGCTGTACCCACGGAGGAGGACTTGGCGATACCAGATCCCGAGTCTCAGCTCGTGGCGGCTCTCCATGTCACTCCGGACTGGGCTCTTCCTTATCTGGCTTATCTCACTCGGGGCGAATTACCCACCGATGAAGTTTTGGCTCGCTAGATCGTTCGACGTAGCAAATCCATGGTCATCATTAATGGCGAGTTATATAAACGGAGTGCTTCTAGGGTCTTTCAGCGGTGTGTTTCCTCCGAGGAAGGATGCGTGATCCTAAATGACATTCATTCTGGAGACTGCGGGCATCACGCCGGGTCACGTTCTTTGGTATCAAAAGCTTTTCGACATGGTTTCTTTTGGCTGACGGCTCATGCAGATGCGGAAGACATAGTACGGCGGTGCGAGGGGTGCCAACGATATGGGAGACAGGCTCATGTGCCGGCTCAAGAATTGAGGATGATTCCCATTACTTGGCCCTTCGCGGTCTGGGGGCTGGACATGGTCGGTCCTTTTAAAATGTCCTCTAACAAGAAAACTCACTTATTGGTGGCAGTTGATAAGTTCACTAAATGGGTTGAGGCGGAACCTGTTGGAGCTTGCAATGCAGAGACAGCGGTCAAATTTCTGAAGAAGCTGATTTTCCGTTTTGGATATCCGCACAGTATTATCACGGACAATGGTACTAACTTGTCCCAAGGAGCGATGCTCAATTTTTGTCGTCGAGAACATATCCGGCTTGATGTTTCTGCAGTTTCTCACCCGCAGTCTAATGGGCAAGCAGAGCGGGCGAATCAGGAAGTCTTGCCAGGGATTAAACCTCGGCTCATGGTTCCCCTGGAAAGGACTCCAGGGTGTTGGGTTGAAGAATTACCTTCGGTACTGTGGAGTATTCGGACCACCCCGAATCGATCCACGGGGTTCACTCCTTTCTTTTTGGTCTATGGAGCAGAGGTTGTCCTCCCTACTGACATAAGACATGATTCTCTTAGAATCGCCGCATATGTGGAGCAAGATAATGAGTTGGCGCGTCAGGATTCCTTGGATGCCTTGGAAGAGGCGTGTGACCTGGTGGCGGCTCGTTCGGCTATCTACCAGCAAGATCTGCGGCGTTATCATAGTCACCGGGTTAAGAGTCGGACTTTTCAGGAGGGCGACTTAGTACTTCGTCTGATACAAGATCGGGCAGGTATGCACAAGCTATCACCCCCTTGGGAAGGGCCGTTCGTCGTCAGCAAGAACCTCCGCAATGGCTCTTATTATTTGATGGATCTTCGGCCTAATCGACTGACTACAGAGGCTGAGTCAACTCGCCCCTGGAATATTGCTCATTTGCGGCCTTACTACACTTGAGCTCTTAAAAGCTCCATATTTTGTAAGTTTTTCAGTTTCATTATGAAGTAATAAAACGCTCTCCGACTTGGGGGCTTCCTCATTGAAAAGTGCAAATTGTGTCATCCTGTTGCGACCTTATGAGCCGACAGAACATGCATTTAGGGTGGGTGCACGAGCTTTCTGACTCGCCTCCCCCTGTCGCGACCGTATGAGCCGACGAAACCTGCATTTAGGGTGGGTGCACGAGCTTTCTGACTTGCCTCCCCCTGTCGTGACCGTATGAGCCGACGAAACCTGCATTTAGGGTGGGTGCACGAGCTTTCTGACTCGCCTCCCCCTGTCGCGACCGTATGAGCCGACGAAACCTGCATTTAGGGTGGGTGCACGAGCTTTTTGACTCGCCTCCCCCTGTCGCGACCGTATGAGCCGACGAAACCTGCATTTAGGGTGGGTGCACGAGCTATCTGACTCGCCTCCCCCTGTCGCGACCGTATGAGCCGACGAAACCTGCATTTAGGGTGGGTGCACGAGCTTTCTGACTCGCCTCCCCCTGTCGCGACCGTATGAGCCGACGAAACCTGCATTTAGGGTGGGTGCACGAGCTTTCTGACTCGCCTCCCCCTGTCGCGACCGTATGAGCCGACGAAACTTGCATTTAGGGTGGGTTCACGAGCTTTCTGACTCGCCTCCCCCTGTCGCGACCGTATGAGCCGACGAAACTTGCATTTAGGGTGGGTGCACGAGCTTTCTGACTCGCCTCCCCCTGTCGCGACCGTATGAGCCGATGAAGTTACTCTTATTATGATTTAATCTTGAAGGTTTTTAAACCATTTTCCCCTTTCTACATACTTGTTGAAACTACCCGTAGTTCATTTGTTTTCACAGATGATGTTTTCAAAGTTTAAGACAGGAGGGTGCTAAGATTTGTTTCATCCTTGGCGGATTAAGCATTATAGAAGACTCTTATAAAGTCGGGCCAAATATTTCAAATCGCCTTAAAAAGCGATATAAGGGTTTTTCTCGCAGAAGATATCATCAAAAAAATAGTACTGACTATTACATGGCTCGCAGGCCAAATTCAGGAAAGTCTACTCCGCTAAATCCTGGCGTGAGCTCTGACCAACTTCGATTTGTAAATCGCCCAATACCCAATTGCACCTGGCCAAAGCAGCAAAGTCGTCTTCGTCGGTCAAAATTGATGCCCAGTCTGCTTCCCAGTCGAAAGGATTCTTGGGTCGCCGAGGAATTAGGTTGGTCACCACGAAGGTTGGCGGGCTGACTTTCTTATTCCTACTGTCATAAGCCGCCTGGTACTTCGTTAAATCAAGGCTTGCGGCGAGTCGAGTTGCAGCCAGCCGAGAATCCTTGACAACTTTTTGGTAATCCTCTTCAACAAATTCCGATCCATCGTCCTTAAGCTGAGGGAAGCCAGCGGCTACTTCTTCTAAATTGATCTCTGGGGCATACGCTAAGCAGCGACTCAGGGCAGTCAGGACACGTTTCCGGGCGGCTGACCGAGTTAACTCGCCAATCTGGGGAGGAAGCATGGACAAACATCCAAGTACCTTCTTGATGGAAGTAATAGGCTCTTTGGCACCCATCACAGCTTTGACGGTCAACACACTGCCTGTGTACAGCTGCTCTGTCAGCATATAAATCGCCTTCAGCATCAGCACACAGTCTTCTTGCAGGTTGGCGACTCTTGGACCTGGAATATGATAATTAGTGACTTAACATCAGAAATTTGAGTACAAAAAAGGGGGGGCATAAGGTTGAAGATTTAGGTAAGGCTTACCAAAGATGGCTTGCGTCATGTTAGAGATATGACGTTTTAAGCCGGATAACTCCAGTTGAACAGTCACCAGCTTCGCTTCAGCTTTCTCTGCTCTCTTCAAAGCGACGATTTGGTCAGCTTGAGTTTTTTCTAACTCGGCTTTGAGTTTTTCCAGTTCGGCCAGAGCCAATTTACACTTCTCTTCCGACTGAGTTCGGGCATCTTGTTGTTCAGCTAAGTTTTTCCTTAAATCGCCCAGCGCCAATTTGGTCTGAGCAAGGTTTTCCTATTGAAAGTTTAAAATAAGGACAAGTCTCGAAATTATTGCAAAGCAATATCCCTGACACTTGGGGGCTAATGTATAATTTTTTCAGGAGAAATTATACAGAAATCAAGATTGGTCGCGAAGTTTTTTCTAAATTTTCAAGACCCGGCTCATCTTTTTACTGATGACCCGGCCCTTGGGGGTTACTGGTCGTGAAGCTTTTTCTAAGTTTTCAAGACCCGGCTCATCTTTTTACTGATGACCCGGCCCTTGGGGGTTACTGGGAATAATATAAGTATAACAAAATTTACCTCATGTTTGTTGTTTAACATCTTCAGCAGATTTTTCTCCATCTCATAGCTCGCCTCCAGGCGACTTGCAAAGCCAGAACAGAGTTCCTTAAACTCCAGATTTGCATAGTCGGAAAGTTTCGCCTTGGAGAGCCCAGACTCGGGAATGGCCTGAGAGGAGGATGCTACATGTTTGGACAAAACTGTCGCTGCCGGCTTAGAAAAGCCAGAGCCAGGAATAACTACAGCATCTGGGTCTTCTGTTGTCATCAATGGGTTCGGCGATTTAGAGGCATCCATTGTTTCCTTCGGCGACTCAGGAAGATCCACTTGAATCGCAGGCTCAGCATGATCCGGATCGTCTTGAGTCAGAGTTGCTTTCTTTGGGGATTCTGAAGTTGCATCAGGAATTGATCCACTGGTTTTCCTTTTCTTGGCCTGTGCCCTAACAAAAGGGAATAAGCACGTTAAGGAATTGAAAAGATCGTTATTCTCAAAAGTCGAGGCAAGGTTATCAAAAGACTTACCCCGGAACTCGAATCATCGGTGGAAGTGTTGACATCACTGAGTCGCCGGAAGTGGGAGGAGAGTTCTGCAAGAGTTATATATCAATAATACAGGCGGGTTACAAATGTGATCCAAAGAAGCACGAATAATGGTTACTCATAAAAGTTCCTCGCTTGGCTTTCTTTTGTTCGTTGCTGGTAAACCAGATACCAGATCGCCAGAGTGACTTCGTGTTTTCCGGTTTGACGCGTGCTGTGCTTTCTTCAGTAAGAAATTTGGGTCCAAATGAGCATTTGGATGTGAGAAGGGGACTTTCCCACATATTCGCCGGGCCGGCTTAGGTGGAGAAGGAGATGAATCGGAGGAAACAGAAATTACCTCAACAGAGTCTTCTTGGCTTTCGTTATCTTCATTCTATTACAAGAAGAGAGAAAGATATAAATAAAAGGTCAAAAGTGATAGGTGGCGAGTGAAAAGAGGACGGATTTGTACCTCTGAAAGTGCATCGCCGACTTGAGATTCGTCGACTTCGGATGGCTCAGCCGCAGCAGATTTTCCTTTGCCCTTGTCTTTCTTAGAGGGCGGCTTAGCAGTTTTCATGGCTTGCTTTTTAGGTCTCCTGGACCAGAACTTATCGCCTTTCTGAAAAGGTATATATTATGAAATCATGACGGCAATGAAACAGAAGGGATAAATACCGAGGGCGGGTCAGTTTTGGTTACCTTGGGCGCCTGGTTAATCTTGCAAAAGGGCTTAAGGCCGATTTGACCGCACTTTCCCGCAGGCTCGCCGGTCAACTTTTTGATAATGGCAACAATGTCCTTTTCTGTTAATGTTGTGTGAAAGTAGCATTGAGGATGATCCAGAGTGCCGTCAAACTCACACATCAGACCATCTCGGCGGCTCAGAGGAAGAATCCGCCATTCGACCCAGCAGCGGATCAGGTCAACCCCGGTAAGACCATTGTTCGTCAGGGATCTCAGCTCAGATAATATTGGGATGAACTCCGACTCTTCTTCCTCGGTGAGCTTGTATGGGAGCTTGAAGTTGACCGGAAGGTGGGTTGGCCTGTAACCCGGAAGCTTATTCTCACCAGCACGGGACGTCTCTTGACAATAAAACCAAGATTCGCCCCAGCCCTTGGGATGGCTAGGCATGATGAGTGAAGGGAACGGACTATCCCTACAACGCTGGACGTTGACGCCGCCGAGTTCCAAACTGGGGCCATTGTGGAATTCCGTCTGGCGATTCAAATGAAAAAAATGCCAGAATAGAGGGACAGAAGGCTCGATCCGCAGATACGCTTCACAAAGAACTTGGAACTGGCTCAAATTGCTTATGGAATTGGGTCCCAGATCCTGGAGTCGGACGTTCATGAAAGTCAAAGCGTCCCTAAGAAATTTCGATCCGGGCGGCTTAAAACCCCGTTCCAAATGTTCAACAAAAACTACTATTTCCCCTTCTTTGGGGTTAGGGAGATCTTCTCCCAACCCGGTGCGCCATCCAATGACATCTTGAGGATCCAAACAGCCCGCTTTCACATAATTAGATAAGACAGCGTCATCAACCTTGGTAGGAAGCCAGTCGCTCTTGAAGACGGAGCCCATGCTACAAGTAGGTAAAAGTATGATATTACATGTCTTGGACATCTACTATATGGATTGGAATCGGTTCATTTAACCCGCTAGACCAAGAGGCCGGGTTGGATTGCTATGGCGACTTATGGAAGTAGGGTTATTCCCAAAGACTACGTTTCTGCGGATGGTAAAATCTATTCGTTCCAAAGCGCTAAGGGGGGGTGAAGGCTACAAATGGTTTTTCGCAAACAGTAAATGAGGAATGGATCTACCAAGCATATGTGAAAATCTACGAATATAACTGGGCACGAACAATTTATTATCACGTGATGCCCCTCGTTTGGTGAAGACATTGTGTTCAAAGATTCGCGAGTACAGCGGATAATTAAAATTATTCAGGGCACTGGCTACCCTATCAGTGCTCGCGCTAATCGATTCGAAGAAGATGAGCAACTATGAGCGAAAAGCTTCGAAGCCACAGCAATGGCGAAAGCTCAAGCAAGGAATGAACCTACTCCTAAGAAGGTGAATGAAGGCCCAATCTGATGCTCTCGATCGAAGAAGGCGGACGATGACGGAGATCGTTGAAGAAGCGCGGGGGTCCCGACGAACGAAGAGATCTTCGGCGGCGGCGGAGTTCGAGGCAAGCAACGAGGTGGTCGGTGACGATGCGATGGTCAATGGCGGCGGACGGATCGTCCGAGGTGCGAAGCTTGACGACGGCAACTGCTTATGGGCGGCGCTGAAGCTTCTCGGACGAGAGCGGAAGGTGCGGCCGGCGGCGGAGCCCTCGGGAAGCGATGAGGCCTTTTGCTGTGATAATGGGGGGGATTGACGAGACTGGTAGGTGGGAAGCGCCAGCCCTGTCCCCTCCGTCTATTTATCAGGACGGGCGCTGGAATCGAGGCGCCGTGAGCGGGAACCGTTGGGGAATAAAAATATTCGCCATGATGACGTCCGAAGATTTTGGGATAGTGATGCACTAAAGATCCGTTGGGATTATGTTAGTTTTCTCGAGAATCGAGGGACAAGAAGATGCCAACGGGAAATGGTTTGGCGACTCAAAGATTTTTTCGGTGCCAGATGGCGAGTTACAATTTCTGACGTATGAAGAAAGACGAAGGAGTGAATCACCTTCAACTGAGCGGAAGCATTGGCGTGAAAGTTCAAGTCAATCTGGGGCCTAATGTTGGGGATATTACTTATTAAGTGACCCGCCCAAGGTGGGCCGGGTTACCAGTAAGGCGATTCATCCTCTAGGTTACTTGGGCTTCAGCCTGGCCGGTTCAAGGCCGCGGGACGGTTATGATTTCTGGAAGGTCTCCGGGTTTTGAAGGACGGCGACTTAGAGACTACAATGGTCACGAATTGTAAGAAGGAAGGGACTCTTGTAAACCCTAAGGCCTCGACCTATATATAAAGGCGAGTCCTAAGGAGGAGAGGCAGGTTAGAAAATCATCGAGTGCTAGGTTAGGCGAGTTACGCCTCCCTTGTAATCGAATCCACATCAATACACACAAAGCAGGACGTAGGCTATTACCTCCTCTCGAGGGGCTGAACCTGGGTAAATCGCCGTGTTCCTCCCGTTTAACCCCTTTGAGTCGCCACCAAGGTGCAATGGCTCCAGTACTAAGTCCTTTCACGAGGACATCTGCCGTGACAAAACCACGACAGTTGGTCAAAGGAAGTGATTAAAGAGGTGATGCCAGACTTGAGACAGAAACTAAAATGAAGATTTTGGCTCTTCTGCTTGGACCAGAGAGGGGCCACTCGTGTGCAGTTGAGGAGTGGTATTGGCTGCTTGGACTAAGAGTTTGGTGGAAAGGGTGTGGGTGTAGAGTGAGTTAAGAGCTGATTTACCAAGCTGGCAGAAGGTGTTCGATAGGTGTTTGGGGTAGCTACACTTCACCACTGGTGATGAAAGTTAACAGGATTAAATTTGCTGCCAAAATAGGATGCTCCACCAAATTTGAGCTTCATTGGACAAGTTTGGCTTCGCAAACTTTAAATCACCCCCAAATGGGCAGTTATGTCCTTTCAAAAGGGAATGTCGGTAAATTAATCCCCACAAATCTAAGTTTTGGCACGGTCTCCTCATTTGGGGTGTTGAGCATTCCTTCAAAGTTTCAAGCCATTTCGACAAACTTTGCTATGTGGAGTTGCTTCAACTAGATTCTGGACAAAGAGGGTTTTAGGATTATTTGGTGAACCAAATCACCTTGGAATGAGGTGAAATTGGCATGGCCACCAAATATAACTTGGGAAGCATGCTAGAATTTTTTGCGATTTTATTGGAAATAATTCTTTTGGAAATAGTTCAAAAGGTCAAAATAGACACAATTGGTTTTTAAGGATTTGCTAAAATATTTTGAATATAAATAGGGGTTGAAAATCTTATGTATGGAAAATATATGTCCTCTGAGTATCTCCAAATTTTCTCAGATATTTCTTTGGGTGAAGGCATTCCCTTGGAATGAGGGATTTGCAGTGCAAATCCAAAGCAAGGTTATAATAGCAAAATGAGAAAATAATCTTTTGAAAATAACATGTTATAAAAATATGGTTTTTGGGTCCACTCATTCAAGCATACATACAAACAATGGCATTGATGGCACTCATAGCACTTGTTTAAAAAGTTTTAATAAACTCAGAGTTTGAAAAGGCTACCGTTGAAGTGAGGTAAAAACATGGTGTGATAGCACTTGACCAAATCAACATAACGGGGTCACATATTAAAAATCAGGACATGCCTTCTGTATTACAAGGCGGTAACACTTTTTACAGCAGTACTTGCAACTTACCGTGTTTTTTATCAAGCCGAACATTCATGCGACTAAGCTCCTCATCGGAAATCTTCAGTTTCCGGTTCAGCTCGGCTATCTCGAGTGTGTTGGCATCAAGAGTCGAGCATGAGGCATGCATGGCAGAATTATGAATTTCAACGACTACGAGTTAACGGTATACAAGACATTTGGTCGGAATTACTTCAGAACACCGTTATAATTGGAAAAACTCAGGATTACTCTTCCTGTCTAGGAATTATTCTCAGCCATGTATAAGCTTGTCAAACTTACCCGTGGCTCGAGGGCTGTTATACCCATAAAGGCATATATAACCTTGTAAATAAAATTTAAAATGTTACATGTCTTACCTTAAAACCCTCCAGCAAGCCATTGAAGGCTTCGTTTAGTCCGCTGTTAACGGACTGGATACTCTTTAAGACCACACCCATAAGGGTGTGATGTTCTTCGGCAATAGAGGAGCCCGTCAAGGAGTCCTCCATCATGGTTGGCCACCCAGTCATAGCATGTTCTGCTGCGGGCTGTGCTGGGGGGTACCGAAGACAACGGAGCATCAGGGCCCCCAAGAGCTTTCTCCGGGCAAACCTTGGCACGGATCTAGTTCCCCTCTCCACTTGTGGGGAGGGAACCGATCCCATGGGTCCCAATGACTGAGGTATGAACCTCGGTCTGAATCTCATGCTCTTCGGCGGCCGGTGTATCTACACTAGCCGGGACTTCCCAGTCTTCGGAAACCGGTGTATCAACTTAGGCTAGGACCTCCCGGTCCTCAGCGTTCAATGTATCCACTTGTGCCATCACCACATCGGCAGTGGTTGGCGGGGCTAGATGGGACATCACCTCGGACGGCTCATCTGAGGCCCGGAGAGGGGTATTATGGGACTCGTTCCCACTCTCCGCCAGCTCTGCGGCAACGATCCCTCCTCCGAAAATTGATTTGTCGGAAGATCTCGGACAGGGTTGTAAGAAAAAATAGCTCATTTCTCATTACCCATAAGAATACGGTGTAACTCCATTAGTTTAAGGATTGGATTGCGTACCTTCGGGCGAGGGCTTTACCCTAGGGGTTCGGTGAGGGATCGCCCGAAGGCTCTGATCTCGTCATCAGAGTCCAGGCCACCATCGAGAAGGGCGACCTTTCTCTTGTGAGGTATCTTTGGAGCCCAAGGAGGTAGTCCCTCTTCGCCCCTCCGAAGCCTCCCTCTTCCTCGCGTGAAGATAATCCTTCTCTTCCTCATCATCTGCACCCTCCCCCTCGTGGGTGGAAGAGGAATGGCTGTCCCCGGACTTGGTATCCGGTGGACCCCTCGAACGGAGACCCCCGTGTGTCTCCTTCTTATTATTGTCTGGCGCCACGTACGACGCCTCTACCAGCATCAGATTCAACAAAGAAGTCCAGGGTTCCTCGGGCAGGGGAGTTGGGTCATATATTTTCTCAGCTAGTTCCATCCAATCCTGCAAAGAATGAGGGATAGTAAAACCTTCAATAAAACGAGGACTTCGAGTAAGTATACAAGCTCGGACGTAGCTCCAAGGGGGAGCATCATTGTCCAAGCCGGTATCTTCGTCCTCGGTCGGCCACTCCTGCTGCGGTTTGAGCAATATCTGCCACAAGTTTTCATGGGTGGTGCGGTAGAACTCAAGCATCATCCAAGGGTCGTCAGGCTTGTGAGACCACATCGGGTTATCCCGATGCTGGTAGGGAAGGATGTGACGATGGAGCATGACCTGGACTACGTGGGTCAGCTGGATGTTTGACGCCACCAACTGCTTGATGTGTTTTTGCAGCAGCTTCACATCCGAACTCGAGCCCCAGTCCAGAACATTCTTGATCCATGAGGTCAACCTCACTAGGGGTCCAGACCTGAACTCGGCGAGCATCGCCCAGTTTGCTTCCCATGGCTCTCTGATGTAGAACCATTCCTTCTGCCAGCCCTTGATGGTGTCGATCAGTGTGCCCTCCAGCCATGGCACACGGCAGATCTTGCTTATCACAGCCCCGCCACAGTCGGTTGTTGGTTGTTGACCGACTTTGTCTTGACATTGAAAACTTTGAGCCAAATACCGAAGTGCGGATGAACCCGCGGGAAGGCCTTGCAAATGGTGATGAAGATGGAGAGGTCCATAATGGAATCTGGGGGAAGGTCATGGAAGTCTAACCCATAATAAAACATCAAACCCTGACGAAGGGATGAAGCGGGAAGCCAAGTCCACGGAGGAAGTGGGAGGCAAACACTACCCACTCACCGGGCCTTGGCGTAGGTACCACCTGACCCTTTTCCGGTGCTTGGTGGGTGATGTCGGGCGCAATATAGCCAAAACACATCAGCTCCTCGATGTCCCCTTCGGAGACACAGGATATCTCCCATTTGCCATGAGAGCCCGAGCCGGCCATTGCAGAGCTTGGAACGAAGGGCGGCTGGAAAGGGTGGGAGATGGAATGGATCTGGGCGCTCGAGCTAGGCAAGAGAAGGAATGTGGGTTTGGAATGCATGTGGTGGGCTTTGGATCTTTTTTCCCCTTTTAAGGGAGGTTGTGAAGCCAAGGGTTTCCGCTTACTGCGCCACCAGCTCCACCACTTCCTGAAACAACCGCACCATTGAAACGTGTTTGGGTTGGCCCTGGTCATTAATTCGAATCCCCTTAGATGCGGGACACGATCTCTTTTGTTGATAGAACGTGCCCCACGGAAAGTGGCCTCGAGCCGCCATTTGAGTTTTTCTCATTATTTGTTATCACGACTTTTCGTCAGAAGAATAGTCACATAGATGACTATTCACCTCTCGGCCTTTAAAAGCCTTTAGATTTCATGACGCCCGTTTTTGAGAACGTGACTTCATTGCAGCGACTAAACCGATACCAGCCGAATATGGGGGGAACTAGTCATGCAAGCCGATTAGTCTATGTGTCTGGCTGCCGAAGACCATACACATCAGCGTTGAAGACCAGTTCGGGGGCTACTGAGGGATTTCTAGATTAAGGGGTCCTCGGGTGGTCGGATTATCCCTTATGCGCCGATCATATGGGTCGCATTATTGAAGATCGGATTATGTGACAACTACGTAATCAAGATGTAAAGCTCTGAAGACTAGGCATGCACTTCAAGGCAGGGGGCCAGTTCGGCCCGTATACCCCCGATGAAAGTGGGTAACATGTAACCCTGGAGGCCCTTGTGTCTATATAAACCAGAGGTTCTTATGCGTAGAGGCGGGTTATCTTATCTAGGGTTTAGCTCGTACGATCTCGAGGTATATCAACTTTGTAACCATCGTTCCCCATCAATATTGTCGGATTTAGGGCTCCACAAAATCCTAAAGATTCGAACACTGGGGCGTGTACGAATGTCTCTCCCTGCTTCACCTCGCCTAACCCACTATTCGATGGAAGCGATGAAGGACTCACTCGACGGCGAGGGGAACACAGAACACAACAGTTTACCCAGGTTCGGGCCGCTACGAAGCGTAAAACCATACTCCTGCTTTTGGTGGATTGCCTCTCGCGGAGGTGGTGGATGAATTAGTATAGTGTTCTTCGGCCTCCGGAGGTCGAGCGACTAGGTGTATTGTTCTACCGTCCGAATGAACTCCCCTCTCAAGTATCCTACCCTCTCTATTTATAGCGGAGGCCCGGGTCCTCTTCCCTCATAGCTTCGGCGGGAAGGGATCCCACAGCGGCCAATTTGAAGGGGAACAAGGGAACATGCTCCCCTGCCCAAAGGTGGTCTTCGCCTGCAAAGTAACCGTTCGCGCCACAGAGACGGGCCCATTGATGATGTTTGCCCTACTGGTGGGAGGATGCGGCTTTGTTGTACCAGAAGGGAAACCTTTGGAAGATGCCTTTGGAAAACATGTATGCTCCCGCCTCCTTTGCACCAAAGGGGAAACTGTCCCGTCCTGTCATCTGCTACTCGCCTGTCCTTTCCTGGCGTCACCCTTGACTCCTGTGGCCCGGCCTTGCCTCGAAATATCCGTTGCTCCGGAGGGGTCCTGAGGAGGCCCCCTGCGGGTCTTGACGTTGCTCCTCCTCGTGAGGCTTGGCCCCTCACAAGGGCCTTTCCTTAAACATTGTTGGGTCCGTTGGTTTGCTCCGGTGAGGCGGGCCCGCCCTCGGACATAAGTAGGCAGGTCTGGGTACCCCCAATCCTAGAACACCGACATTAGCCCCCGGGCCCGCGGCGTTCTCGGGTTGGCTTCAGGGCGAAGCCTCGGGGGGGCAGCATGAGATGTCGTAGGCCCTCAAATGCTTATGGGCCAGGCCGGTGCGCGTCATACGGCTGGTGTCTGGTCCTCCTTGTCCTCTATCTCTGCCCCCCTTTATTAGGTCCCTCCTTGTAGCTTCGGTGCCTTATTGCTTTCCTTCTTCCACACTCGCCTTTCTTATTAAGTCTTTGACTCCAACCGGCGCCTCCCGGATCCAGCGTCGCATAGTTCCTTGCCAGTCTAGCAAAGGCGCCCGCCGGCAAGCAGAAGCCAGAGGGGCATGGTCCGGCCCCGGCTTCTCCGATCCTGGATTGCGCCCTCTCCAAGGACGTGGATCTCGTCCCAGTGCTTCCATGGACCGCGGCTGAGTCTAGCGAGCACGGGCGGACCCTAATTTGGCCTGACGCCGTAGAGGAGCGGCCCGCGCCTGGGGCGGTATACCCCTTCTTCCTTCATAGTATTTATGTTGGGCTCGTGCCGCCTTTCTCTCGATTCTTCGGTGCTGTCTTGGACCACAATGGGATCCAAGCCCTTCAGCTCCAACCCAACTCTATCTTGCTTATGTCTGTCTTTGCCTTCTACTGTGATGCCTTCGTTGGCGTGCAGCCTTCGGTTGCCCTCCTCCGCCACTTCTTCAGCCTGCGCCTGCATGACAGCGCTCACTTGTCGGCGTGCGTTTCCTTCGTGGCGGTCCAAAGTGGCAGCGTGCTCTTGAAGGCCAGGAAGAAGGTGGAGAACTTCAGGCACCGCTGAGTCCTCATGTGTCTCAAGGATGCCAACCCCTGGCTGGAAGAGCCGAAGGGGTTGCCGGAGAAGACCTCCGCATGGAGCTCGGCGAAGCTCTCCGACCCTCAGGATGTGCCCATGCTGGAGCACTTTTCCCGTGACATCAGCGCCAAGAGGCTGACCGGGGGAATGATAGTGAAGGAGTTCCTGACGCAGCGCTTGCCACCCTCCCTGCACATCACAGGCCCCTGTGGGAGTACCGGGCTAGCGACGACGAACTCCGGCTTCGGTCCCGGTACCTTCCCTCACAGGACCTGAGCAGGGTCTTGGCGATTTTGCTGGGCGGCGACCCTGGCGACCATCCCGAGGCCCTAGGTTTTCTATATCGTCGTGACGGCCGGACCGATCTGCTCACCGCGACACCCGTCTTCAACAAGCAGGGGCTTCTCTCGGTTGAAGGCTCCGGTCCGGTGGAGGCATCATCCAACGGCACCTCCTATGAAGGGGGCTCGGTGAAGATCGTCGACGACCGTACGGTGAGTGTGCCCCTCCCATCGCAATCTGTCCTTCTGCGTGAGCTCGAGGATGATGGCGCCACTGATGATACCTCCATCGGGACCCCCTTGTGCCCGACCAGGGACTCCAGGGGGCTTGTACCGACCCCGCCACCACGCGGTCTACATGTGTGCATGCTTCCCGGAAGCTCGGGGCTGAACCGTCCCCGATGCACCCCGCCTGTGCCGGTGGGAGATCCAAGGCGCCGAGCTCGCCTCCCTCCTCGTGGGGGCCCGTTTCCTCCGTCGTTGCCAGGGCGGAGAAGAGGAAGAGATGGCGCGATATCGAAGAGTAAGTTTGCTTCTTGGGCGCGCCTTCTGTGTCTGCTGTCCAGGCTTGGCTGGTTTATTCCTTTTTGCCTGGCGCCCAGGGATGTCGTCTCGCCGGGGGCGAAGAGCAAGAAGACGGTCATCAAGCCGAAGGCGACTCTTGATGCTCCGCCTGCTCTCGTCGACACATCATCGTCTGCGGGTGGGGAGGAGGACGCTCATGGGGCGGCCTCCCTGCCCTTGGTCGCCAAACCCCCCCGAGCCCCTGAAGCATCCTGAGGCGACCATGGGTATGCCGTTGCCCGGGGGACAGGCCGGCGAGGATCCTCGGGCTCCGGAGGTGTTGGCGTCCGCAACTATTGAGCAGACTTCGGGGTCCCTTGTTCTTCGTGGCGCTGCTCCTCCGGTAGAGCCACCTGCGCCAGTGTTGGAGACTCTTGAGGAAGGGGTCCATAAGGCCTCGGTGCTCCCCGAGGCATACTGGATGCGGCCTTCACCTCCGTGAGTGGTGTTGCAGCTGAGATGAGGAAGGTCGAGGAAGAAGTCGTGGCCGCCCGCGCCGCGCGTGAGGGGGCGCTGAAGGAGGCCGAGGCGGCTGTCGAGCGCTGTGAAGGGGTGGAAGCCCGCCTGAACGCTCTCCAAGGGGAACATGCCGAGCTGGTCGGGCAACACCGCTCACAGGAAGAGGAACTTAAGGCCCGCGAGACCAAGCTCGCCGCCCGGGAGGAAGAACTGTCCCAGAAGGCGAGCCACGTGGACACGGAACAGGTGCACTTGGAGGAGCGAGAGAAGGATGTTACCACGAGGAAGGCTCTCCTTGAGGTTGAGGAAAAATCTCTCGCCGTGGCTGAGAAAAGAAAGGCCGCTGAGCTAGCTTGCTTCCCCGACGTCGAGCTCGGGCTTCGCAAGGCGCTCCACTCCCTCTGTCGGGACGAGTTTCACGAGCCTCTGGCCACCCCGGAGGGCGGCTTTGTCGCGCTCGCGAAGGGGCTCGTTGATACGTCCATTTTGCATCATGCTTTCATGTTGATATTTATCGCTTCTTGGGCTGTTATTTCACTTCACGGTACAATACTTATGCCTTTTCTCTCTTATTTTACAAGGTTTACATGAAAAGGGAGAATGCCGGCAGCTGGAATTCTGGCCTGAAAATGGAGCAAAGTTGAGATACCTATTCTGCGCAATTCCAAACGCCGTAAAAATCAACGAGGATTTTTTCGGTATTTATAAAAAATATTGGGCCGAAGAAGTGCCAGAGGGGCGCGAGCAGGGGGCCACAAGCCTGCTAGGCGCGGCCACCCACCCTGGCCACGCCTAGGGGGCTTGTAGGCACCCAGCTGGCCCTCTGGCTCCCCCCTTTTGCTACAAGAAGGGTTTCGTCCGGGAAAAAATCAGGAGGAGGCTTTTCGGAGGATTCGCCGCCGCGATGAGGCGAAACTTGAGCAGAACCAATCTAGAGCTCCGGCAGGACGATCCTGCCGGGGAAACTTCCCTCCCGGAAGGGGAAATCGTCGCCATCGTCATCACCAACACTCCTCCCATTGGAGGGGACTCATCACCATCAACATCTTCATCAGCACCATCTCATCTTCAAACCCTAGTTCATCACTTGTAACCAATCTCCGTCTCGTGACTCCGATTGGTACTTGTAAGGTTGCTAGTAGTGTTAATTACTCTTTGTAGTTGATGCTAGTTGGATTACTTGGTGGAAGAGTTTATGTTCAGATCCTTGATGCTACTCATTACCTCTCTGGTCATGAATATGATTATGCTTTGTGAGTAGTTACTTTTGTTCCCGAGGACATGGGATAAGTCATGCTAATAATAGTCATGTGAATTTGGTATTCGTTTGATATTTTGATGTGTTGTATGTTGTTTTTCCTCTAGTGGTGTTATGTGAATGTCGACTACATAACACTTCACCATTATTTGGGCCTAGAGGAAGGCATTGGGAAGTAGTAAGTAGATGATGGGTTGCTAGAGTGACAGAAGCTTAAACCCTAGTTTATGTGTTGCTTCGTAAGGGGCTGATTTGGATCCACTAGTTTAATGCTATGGTTAGACTTTGTCTTAATTCTTATTTCGTAGTTGCAGATGCTTGTGAGAGGGGTTAATCATAAGTGGGATGCTTTTCCAAGTAAGGGCAGTACCCAAGCGCTGGTCCACCCACATATCAAACTATCAAAGTAACGAACGCGAATCGTATGAACATGATGAAAACTAGCATGACAGAAATTCCCGTGTGTCCTCGGGAGCGTTTTTCCTCCTATAAGACTTTGTCCAGGCTTATCCCTTGCTACAAAAGGGATTGGGCCACTTTGCTGCATCGTTGTTACTTTTGTTACTTGTTGCTTGCTACGAATCATCTCACCACACAACTACTTGTTACCGATAATTTCAGTGCCTGCAGATATTACCTTGCTGAAAACCACTTGTCAGATCCTTCTGCTCCTCGTTGGGTTCGACACTCTTACTTATCGAAAGGACTACGATAGATCCCCTATACTTGTGGGTCATCACTCGTTGCGGCGCTGGAGGCTGTCGTTACGCAGATGGACAAGATCTTGGATAGCGAGTACCGCGACCTCTTCTTCACGGTTGCGATTCGCGTCTTCAGTCACCTTCATCTTTGCGATCCCGGGTTCGATCTGAGCTATGTGATCGTGTCGGTCCCTACCGAGGCCCGTGACCGCACCGCGGAGGCAGGGAAGGGTCATGTGGAGGCGCTGGTGAGGAGGTTTGTCCGCGTCGCGCCCCCTTTGTATCCATGTATCGCTGGAGCCGATGACAGGGAAGACGATGCCTCTGACGTCGACGACCAGCCCCCTGCGGACGGGGTGACCGTTGGCGGCTCCTCCTGATCCCTTACAACGTGTTATCTTCCTGCAATGCACATCATGCCTCGTGGAGGCGTTAAACTTATTTGTGTTTTTATGAACTGGGTCATGGCCTGTAATAATTCAATGCTTGAATGTTTTCACCGCCTTGTTCCTGTCATGTTTGTTGTGTTACTCTGCGTCGGAAGGGCCCGCTTCGCGCGTACCTTCCCGCGATTGAACCGACCGGAAACCAAGGATGGCCCAAAGGGGGAAGGGGCTACGAGCGCAGTTAGGCTCCTGAGTCGCGATGCTCAGGAGTCCCCCTTGATGCGCGAGCTGCCCTCATGAGGAGAACGTGACAAAGATTCCGAAACTTGGAACACCTTCAGCACTCAGTGTCGACAGGGACCGCCCCGCGCGTACCTCCCCTCGATTGAACCTATCGGAAACCAACAACGTCCCAAAGGGGGGAGGAGCTACGGGAGCAGTTAGGCCCCTGAGTTGCGATGCTCGGGGGTCCCCCTTGACATGCGAGCGACTATGATGCTCGTCCTAAGAAACTGATGATATAAGACCCTCGAACTCCTTCGGCCCTCTGCGTCTACAGGGCCCACCCCGTGCGTACCTCCCCGTGGTTGAACCGACCAGAAAAGGACCGCTCAAAAGGGAAAGGAGCTACGGGCGTAGTTCAGGCTCCTGAGTCGTGATGCTCAGGGGTCCCCCTTGACGTTCGAGTGACTCCAGCGTTCTTCCTAAGGGATCCGAAGCGATTTGTCGAGCACACTGGTCTCTGCGTCGGCAGAGCCCGCCCCGCACGTACCTTCCCGCGATTGAGCCGTCCAAGGACGGCCCAAAGCGGGAAGGGGCTACGGGCACTGTTAGGCCCCTGAGTCGTGATGGTCAGGGGTCCTCCTTGACTTGCGAGCGGCTCTGTACCTTCAGCTATTTGCCCCACGCGTTGGGCGTGGGCGAAGTCGCGGGTGGACTATGTTGATCTCCTTGTCGGCCGAGGGTGTAGCCATTGACGGGATGTGTTGGTGCCAGCTGGGGGCGTAGTCATTGGTGGACTGCATTGGTGCCAGCTGCGGGCGTAGTCATTGGCGGACTATGTTGATTTCCCCTATCTATACCCAGCATGGAGCATAGGTCTTCCACTAGGCGTGGGATGGACCCCTCCACATACTCGGGGGCCCTGGGCGTATACAGCCTCGGCTCATTATTACATGAGAGTGTCACGGTGTGGGTGTATCTGGGAGGTCGCGAGGACGCTTTGGCCTCACGAGTCCCCTACCCCCGAGGCATTGGGGTCTGATCTTCTCCCCAGCATGGAGTGTAGGGCTGCCATTAGGCATGGGATGGTCCCCTCCGCGCCCTCGGGGGGGCTGGGCGTATACAACGTGGGCTCGTTATTACGTGAGAGTGTCACGGTGGGAGTGTATATGGGAGATCGCGAGGATGTTATGGCCTCGCGAGTGACCCTACCCCCGAGTCATTGGTGGGCTGAGTTGACTTGGTTTGGTTCATTAGCAAACCCTGCTGACTTCTTCTTCTTTGGGAGCGAGGCTGCGTATCTGCATAGACAAACTTTGATCGGAGCCCCCAAGCGGGGGGCTGACCGCCCGACAATATAACCAAGGCAGAATGTTACGATGCCAAACAGGTGAAATTGAACAACCAAACGATGCATAAACGAAAGTAGTAATCGGGGAATGTCCGGAACTGGGGGAGGCCGCATGGCCCCGGGGATGCCCTTGGACGGGGTGAACCGAAAAGTTACCTCGCAGCGGACAACAAAAAGTCACCTGGCAGCCAAGCCGCTGAAGTGCCAGAGGCTCCGTTGTCGCTTGATCTCTTGTCGCCACGGTCGCGACCCTCACGGGTCTGCCGCCTCTCGAGGCTCGAGGCCTTCGCTTGGCCCGAGCATCTCCTCCTCCTCCTCACGGCACCCCAGCAGGTGGGGTATGAGCATGGACTGCTGGAGCCTCTGGTAAGTGGCAGCTACGTTCCCCAGCTCGAAGGGCATGAAGGCGTTGGCTCCCGGGTACTCCCACCGGTAGCCAGTTAGCATAGGCCAGAAGGGGCCGTGTGGCACGTCTATGTTGGTTGTGGACGTGTTGATGCATATGCGGGATTGGTCAACCGTGCCGACGACGGTGACTGCGATTGCTGGTGCAGGGCAGCCACCGTGTCGCATGGCCTCGGCCTCGCGAAGTTCTCGGATTGCTCTGATGACGGGCTCGCGAGAGCTGGTCGAACGTGCTCTGGAGCGCGCCCTCGGGATGTGCTCGAATGCCGCCTCCGCCTCACTGATCAGGCTAGGGGCATCCCCGGTGGGAGCCCGCAGATCTAACCCAAGAAGGCGCCGAGCGCGCATCCCTATGCAATGCGGGCCAGGGCTCCGTCCCCGGGCACGGAGCCCGAAGCCCCGAGGCACTCCGTGGGGAGGAGCTCCTTCTTCTTCTTGCATCGGTCCTCGCGAGGAAGCTCTTCGTCTTCATCGTCCGAGCGTTTCGCCGCCGCCGCGCGGTACACTCGCTCCAGTGCACAGACGGCATCCTTCTCGTGACAGGGAATGGTGATGACGCTGCCGCTCCCCAGCATCTTGAGGACATTGTATCCATGGTGGACCACTGCCATGAACTTGGCGAGCGCTGGGTACCCGAGGATGGCGTTGTATGGCAGGTGGATGTGTGCGATGTCGAAGGCGATGATCTCAGTGTGGTAGTTCTGGCGCTCACTGAAGGTGACGGGCAGATGCACTTGCCCAATGGGTACGGTGGATCCCCCTGTTACCACTGAGAAGGGCTTGCTCGGCATGAGCTGCTCATATGGCAGCTTGAGTTTCTCAAAGGTCTCGACTGAGAGGACTTTGAGCCCAGCTCCACTGTCAATGAGGGTCTTGGTGACGAGGACGTTGCTGATGGTTGGGGTGCACATCATTGGGCGCTTGCCGGGCATGAACGAGAACCTGAGCTGGTCGCTTGGGTCAAAATCAATGGTGGTCAGGGACCAGTTAAGGGGACGCATCGCTTCAGGCCTCGGGAGGGCGACATTCACCTCCCGGGCAAACTACTTGAAGGCGCGGTTGGAGGCTGGGGTCTGGGTGCCACCCAGGATGGAAGCCAGTGCACTAGCCTCCTAGAAGCCCCCAACCCCGTCGTCGTGCATGTCTTCATCCTTCCTCCTGGGCTGTCGAGGCAACGGGGGCAGCCCGGCCTGCCGAGGGCGAGCCTCACGAGGTTGGCCGCGTCGCTGCCCCTCCTGAGGATTATCACGCCAGCGGTTCTCCTGAGGCTGTTCACGCCACCCGTGACGCGGCTCACGGTCATCCCAGCGGCCCCCATTGCAGCCTCCTCCACGCGCAGGGATTCTGTCAAACCATCCGGGGCGCCTGTTGAAGTGCTTGGCACGAACCAAATGGAGTTCTTGACATTCAGAGGTGTCATGGCCGCTGGTGCCATGGAAGATGCACGTCGGGCCCCCTCCGGTTGGGCGCTCTCCCCCTCGCGTATGCTTCACCTCAGGCTCGACGTGAGCACCACTGGGGCCTTGCGCTTCGCCTCCTTGGCTTTGGCTTTCTTCTCTTCTAGGTCCGCCGCCTGGGGACCGAGGAGCGACAGGCGTCCTTCTTCCGCCTTTGCGCATTTGCTTGCCAAGTTGAACATCTCCAGTGTGGTGCTCATTTCATCGTTCATGGCGAGCTCTTCCTTCATCTTGAGGTCAGTGACTCCGTCAGAGAAAGCCGAGATGACGGCCTCATCCAACGCCTTGGGGATCTTGAGGCGCATGATCGTGAAACATTGTATGAACTTGTGCAGGGTCTCTCCCTCCTGCTGCTTGACGCGCCGCAGGTCGTTCATGGTGGGAGCGCGGTCGTGGGTGCCCTGGAAGTTGGCGATGAAGCGCTCGCCCACGCCGTCCCAAGAGGTGATGGACGCCTTCAGGAGGTTGAGGAGCCACGAGAGTGTGCCGCCCTTGAGCGCCATCAGAAACCAGCACGCCATGATCTTGTTGCCTCCTCCTGCCGCCCTGATGCTCGGCGTGTAGAGTTGTAGGAACTCAGCCAGGTCTTGGGTGACATCGTAATGTGAGGGCAGGTCGGGCTTGAAATTGCACGGCCATGTGACGGGGAAGAGCCCGAGGGCGATGGTGAAGCACCCCACCGATCCAACGGGCACGGTACGCACGGGGGTTGTCGGGTCTTGTTGCTCCACAAGGTCTGCTTCGAGCGGGGCGCGCTCCTGACGCGGGATCTGCAACACCGGGGGCGTGCACGCGTTGGCGCGGGGCTGGGGAATCATCTGGCATCTCGCTTCATCCCCGAGCCCCGCCCTGGATTCACGAGGCTGGGTGCAGGGTCGCGCTTCCTGCCCGGGCTCGGGGTCTGCGACATGCCGCGGGGGTGGGGGCGGCGCGTCTCGTTCCTCGTTGCTCGCCATGGACGGCTGGGGCCAGAGCGAGCAGGAGAGCGCCGTTGAGTCACCGGCGGCGGCGATGAGCTCCTCGATGTGATGGAGCCAGTCGTCGTGGCAGTCTGAAGCGGGCCGGTAACGGAGCAGCTCGGTGACCATGGCAAGCGCGCGACTGTCGTGGGGCATCTTTGGCCGAGCGCGCGATGCCGACCCCGAAGGCCTGGCGAGCAACAGCGTGGCGGTGCGGCCGTCGACCGGCTTGGTTGCCGGCTGGGAGGATCCCACGGGTGACGGTGGCTGGCACGCGTCGGCGGCACCGACGGGCGCGGTCTCGGCGATGCGGGTTGCACGGTGTTCTGCACGAACCCGGCGAGCGTTAACCATCGGAGCCGTTGAGCTTGGTAAGGGTGGAGCTTGGAGGAAACCTGGACACACCCCTACGTCGCGCGCCAAAATGTCGGATTTCGGGCTCCGCAAAACCCTAAAGATTCGAACGCTGGGGCTTGTACGAAGGTCTCTCCCTGCTTCGCCTTGCCTAACGCACTATTCGATGGAAACGATGAAGGACTCACTCGACAGTGAGGAGAACACAGAACACAACAGTTTACCCAGGTTTGGGCCACTACGAAGCGTAAAACTCTACTCCTGCTTTTGGTGGATTGCCTCTCGCAGAGGTGGTGGATGAATTAGTACACTGTTCTTGGGCCTCCAGAGGCCGAGCGACTAGGTGTATTGTTCTACCGTCCGAATGAACTCCCCTCTCAAGTATCATACCCTCTCTATTTATTGCGGAGGCCCGGGTCCTCTTCCCTCATAGCTTCGGCGGGAAGGGATCCCATAGCGGCCAATTCTGAAGGGGAACAAGGAAACATGCTCCCCTGCCCAAAGGTGGTCTTCGCCTACAAAGTAACTGTCCGCGCCGCAGAGACGGGCCTGTGGATGACGTTTGCCCTACTGGTGGGAGGCTGCGGCTTTGTTGCACCAGAAGGGAAACCTTTGGAAGATGCCTTTGGAAAACCTGTACGCTCCCGCCTCCTTTCCATCAAAGGAGAAATTGTCCCGTCCTGCCATCTGCTCCTCGCCTGTGCTTTCCTGGCGTCACCCTTGACTCCTGAGGCCTGGCCTTGCCTCGAAATATCCGCCGCTCCGAAGAGGTCCTGAGGAGGCCCCCTGCGGGTCTTGACGTTGCTCCTGCTCGTGAGGCTTGGCCCCTCACGAGGGCCTTTCCTTGAACGGTGTCGAGCCTGTTGGTTTGCTCCAGTGAGGTGGGCCCTCCCTGGGCCACAGGCAAGAAGGTCTAGGTACCCCCAATCCCAGAACGCCGACAAATATAATCAAGCAGGACGTAAGGTTTTACCTCCTCGGGAGGGCCCAAACGTGGGTAAACACTGTCTTCCCCTCTTTCTTGTAACCCATCGATCTAAGAACCATAGTTCGGGACCCCCTACCCAAGATCTACCGGTTTTGACGTCGACAACTTCACCCCCGCTCCTACATCATACCTTCCAATGAGCTTAACATCAACATTTGGATCAATCCAATTTAACACACTCCTAACTTTCACAACCACCTCCTCATAAGTTGGGCTTGAGTCAAAAACCATGCATTCTTCCCCCTTCATCGACATTGCCTTTCAAAAATGTCTCCTTATCCAAATAACGTACATTAACGAGCCTACCCATCTAAATATATTGCAAATTTTGTCAATGATAGGTCGGCAACATATATGGACCAAGTAACTAGTACGAATTCATGGATCAAAAATATCCACACTATATTGAAACAACAACAATAATATCAAAATATCATTAATTAACCCTAACTACTAAATAATGACAATGCCTAACCCTAACCTTAACCCTAAACCTATACATAACCCTAAACCTAACAATAACTATAGATCGGTGTTACAAAGATGATGATTAGTCATACTACACATTCTAAAGCATAAAAACAACCCTACAATCCATCAAATCCATTGATTTGAAACGAAAATGACCTAAACTAGGGTTTGCATACAAGTAAAGAATGCCACCAAATGAGATGATTCCAACCAACCAAAAAGAAGAGAGTGAGGGAGGTACCTTGAGTGATGAAATTGCCCTCGATCCACCGGAGAAAACTCAAGCAATGGAGATGGATTTGGTGGAGGCAAGAATGAGGGAGAGAGAGGGGAGAGAAGCTCAACTCGGGGAAGGAGGGGGGGTTGGGGGTGAATGGGTAGCTGGTGGGGCCCACCAACCCTCCAGCCTCATTTCCCTAGTCTGGGGACCCTATCGCCACCCGTTGAGGCTGTAGGCTCTAACATCCTACCGCCACCACTTCTGGCGGTAGGCTACTCATCCACGTCAGCGACCCAGGCGTCGCCGTCTCGCGTAACGGGACCCTAATGCCAGGTAGACGGTGGTCGTGTGTGTTACCCTACACCCACAGCGGGTGCCGGTAGGGAAAGGGTCAGATCTGGAAAAAAATTGCACCACACTCACATCAGGCTAAACGTTAGCAAAAGGGTCAAAATAGTGAATTTGGCCGTGGTCGGCATGGTGTCGTACAGAAGTAAAGAAAAGAGGGGAGGGGGATGGGCGGGTGGGTGTGTGGGCCTCTCTTGTGTTGATGACACACACGCGAGGTGCACATGGAATCATGGAGCGAAAGGAGTCGAACAACGGGACTAGATCTGTCCATGGGCAGCCCGGCCCGGTCGGCACGACTCGACCCGGCCCGAAAAAGCCCGACCTGGCTCGACCCGACGTTGCACACGAACTGGGCCTGGGCCTATATTTTGAGCCCGGTGGCGGGGATGGGTCGGGCTCGGGCCTAGCAATTTTTTAGTTTAAGGAAGAGGCCCGGCCCAAGGCCCGATGGGATTTTTGACCAATGGGTCGGGCTTGGGCTTGATTTTTAGGCCCGATGCTCGGACCGGGTCGGGCTTGGACCTAGGTTTTTTGCAACGGGCTTTGGTAGGCCCGGCCAGGCCCAAAGGATGGCCAGGTATGAGCGGGACGTATAAGATGTCCGTTTTGTGTCTGTTTTGGACTCAAACCTGGACCAAATTTGGTTCAATGACGAGGTCAAACGGATACAAAATTGACGTGAAAATGAAATGAGGTGTGCGATTGTAATAATGCTAAAGATACGAACAATTCCTAACGAACTTTTACGGAATGGCAAATTGGCCTAATTTATTTTTTACGTCGCCTAATCTAGTTGCCCCTTTTCTTTGGTGGGGTCGTTCCCTTAATAAAATTTCCAACCAATCACTCCCAACGAGCTTGGAAATCGGTTACATTTTTTGTCCATCTCGTCCAAACGCATGGACGATTTGGAGATCTGTGTTCGAGTTCGCCTTAAGACTATCTGAAAGGACGTGGATGTCGCCTAGAGGGAGGGTGAATAGGCGCTTTAAAATAATTAAGATTTAGGCTTGAACAAATGCAGAATAAAACTAGCGTTTAATATGTCAAGCAGAAAACCTACAAACAACTAGGCTCACCTATGTGCACCAACAACTTATGCTAAGCAAGATAAACAACTAAGTGATAGCAAGATATATTACAATAAACAATATGTCTATCACAAAGTAAAGTGCATAAGTAAAGGGTTCGGGTAAGAGATAACCGAGGCACGGGGAGACGATGATGTATCCCGAAGTTCACACTCTTGCGGATGCTAATCTCCGTTGGAGTGGTGTGGAGGCACAATGCTCCCCAAGATGCCACTAAGGCCACCGTAATCTCCTCATGCCCTCGCACAATGCAAGATGTCGTGATTCCACTAAGGGACCCTTGAGGGCGGTCACCGAACCCGTACAAATGACAAACCTTGGGGGCGGTCACCGAACCCGTACACGTGGCAACCCTTGGGGCGGTTACCGGTACCCGTACAAATTGCTCGGGGCAATCTCCACAACCTAATTGGAGACCCCAACGCTTGCCCAGAGCTTCACACCACAATGATTGAGCTCCGAGACACCACCAAGCTTCTAGGATGCCAAAGCATCCACGAAGAACAATATCTAGGGTACTAAGTACCAAAGGTAGTAAGCTTGTCAACTTCTCACTTCCACGTATCACCGTGGAGAACTCAAACCGGTGCAACTAGTGCAATGGCAAGAACACACGAAGTGGTCAAGTCCCTCACACTCAAATCCCTCCACAACAACGAAAGCTATGGAGAAATATGAGAGGAAGAACAAGGAGCTCACAAAGAACTCCAAGATCTAGATCCAAGGGGTTCCCCTCACATAGAGGAGAAAGTGATTGGTGGAGATGTGGATCTAGATCTCCTCTCTCTTTTCCCTCAAGAACAAGCAAGAATCATTGGAGGGATTGAGAGTTAGCAAGCTCTAAGAATGTCAACAATGGAGGTAGAACAAGAGCTCCACGGATGGATAAGACCAAGGGGGAAGAAGACCCCCTTTATATAGTGGGGGAAGGAATCATATCGTTACCCCCACTTACAGCCCGAGCCCAGCGGTACTACCGCTCGCTGCAGCGGTACTACCGCTGAGCCCATGGTAGCGTAAAGATACTACCGGGCCAACCACCGCCAAGAAAGTCTTCGCAAAAAGGTCCGACGCAGTACAACCGCCAAGATGACGGTACTAAAGTCCTGGAGCGGTACTACCGCTGACCAGGGGCGATACTACCGCTGGGACAGCGGTACTACCGCTAGGTCCAGCGGTACTACCGCCAACTCTAGCGGTACTACCGCTAGGTCTAGCGGTACTACCGCTCGCCACGGAAACAGCCATAACTTTCGCATACGAGCTCCGAATCAAGCAAACCCAAGCTTGTTGGATTCAGGACGACAAGAGCTATCCAAGACCATGCAGATATGAAAATGCCAATGATATAGAGATGTGAGTCCTCTATGAATGAAGAACCGGCAAAAACTCCAACATCGAAAACATCATAGTAGATGCATATGGACTCCGTTTTCGATGAACTCGAGCTTGTCACGAAGATGACCATAAGCTCTAAAACTCACAAAGAGAAACACCAAACAAGAACCAAGAAGTATGATGCAAGGATGAAAAACGTTTGAGCTCTCAACGAACGATACGATCAAGCTACTCACTTGAGAGCCCCCCTTGATAGTACAACAATCTATCCTAAACAGAAAACCTATCAAGGGCAAACCTATACCTTGCACCTCGTCCTCTTGAGCTAGATGATGATGATCTTGGCTTCCTCAAGATGGACCACCTTTCTTGATTGCGTTGGCTTGATGAAGACTAGTTGATTGCTCCCCCATACTCACTATGGGTGAGCCACTCTTCAACATATTTTCACAAGTCCATTGCCACCACAATGGACGACAAGCTTCAAGCATGATATCTTCGTGCTGATCCACTTGAACTTGCACACCGCAATCTTGATGACGATCACCACTTGACGTCATCCTTCATGGGTTGTATGAGATCTTCCTTTTGACGCAAGCCCATGGAAACATACCTAACCCACACATAGAACTCTCACGAAGAACATGGGTTAGTACACAAACACGTAATGGACAATGCTTACCATACCATGGGATCACTTGATCCCTCTCGGTACATCTTGTACGCTTTGTGTGTTGATCATCTTGATTTACTCTTTGTCTGAGATCTTGATCAACCATGTGTCTCTATGACCATTCTTTGGATAATACCTTGAATACCATCTTGGTCATCATATAAACTCCTTGAACCCAACAGATGGACTTCAAGAAGTGCCTATGGACAAATCCTATAAATACTCCCTCTGTTCCTAAATATAAGTCTTTTAAGCGATTTCACTAGATGTCTACATCCGGAGCAAAATGATTGAATGTATATTCTAAAATATGTCTATATACATCCGTATGTAGTTCACAAGTGAAATTTCTACAGAGACTTATATTTAGGAACGGAGGGAGTATAACTTAAGGCAACCATTAGTTCATAGGCTAGGAATTGTCATCAATTACCAAAACCACATATGGAGATATATGCTCTAACACTATCCAATGTGAGAGTAACATAGGTAGTGTTATAAATGTGACATAAATAAAAAATATGATGTGACAGCTAATTAATAAGAAAAAATTTAAATAACATGATAAATTACTCATACTATAAGTAACATAACACATACCAAAACAAGATGAGCCTATAAGTTAATAAATGAAGAACCCCACTACGTATCGGCGTCGCACCTGCGCCTTGCCGTGCAGCGGCCCAAGAAATCACTCATCTAATGCAAAATTAGTGTGCATGCAGAATTAGTGCCTTCCATCCGATCATGTTACTTGAAAAAGCTTGTCATGCCGCAGCAAATCCATCCTCTATCTCTCTCATTCACGCATGCATGCAATGATATCATCATGATTCCCTTTTATGTTTGGAATTCAAAAAGTTTTATCTCTAAAACAGTTAATTTGATAAATGTTTTGTTTTCACCATTGACTTTGTTATGACGAGGTCTTCGAAACTAGATCCCATGTTGACATGTTTTGACAACTATTTTTCATCCTTACTTGCCACATTGTTGCATTTACTTGTCATATTTTTAAACACTTACTTGTCTGACAATAAATAACTTAATTGTCATATATTTGTAATTGATGTAAAATATGACACCTTGACTTAATTAAACTTGCAAGCACATAAAAAACGTTTTTGGCAATTACATGTAAAATATTGACACTCATCATATTTAAAACTGGCAAGCACAACAAATCATTACTAACAATCACGTGTAAATATGACAAAAACTGCATAATTATAACTACTAAAGGACAACAAATCATTTTTGCAATCACTTATAATAAAAATAACAATTTAAGATAGTTAAACTGGCAAGTACACCTATGACATTGCTTTGAAAAAGTAACCTTTGATATGCATGCAGATTGAGAGGTCATAGTACAAAAAAATCTATGATGACCATTTACAAATGCATCTAGCAAATGAGTAGGTGAATAGCAAAGTAAATGAAACACAATGAAGGACGCGATGCGATGTTACCATCCTACGTTACTATCCATTACAAAGGTGATAACTTAGACTAATAACGTATACTCTTTCTGTCTCAAATAACTGTTTTAATTTTATACCAAAGCTAATACAAAATTATACTAAGATTAAGACACTTATTTTTAGACGGAGAAAGTACATGTTACTACTCGATGATATTTCCCATTGTGGGTAACCTAACTCGTACAGGCACGTTTGACTTGCAGCAAATACCTCTCTAAATGTGTCATGCATGCCATCAAGGCACCCAGCAGCTATTTAAATCTAACACAGGCTATTTAAATCCAACACAGCTGAGAATGTACAGGAGTGCCAAAACTCAACTACCAGAAAAAGTTGTATGCATACGAATTTAAAGCAACATGGCCCACTCACAGCTGCGTATACCTATAAGGGCATCTCCAACAGTTTGTTGGTTAGGTTGTTGGTAAAATATGCCATGTCATCAACCAACACCTTAACATACAACTACTCCAATGGGTTGTATCTAGTTTGCCCAATAAGATGTGATGTAATAAATAAGGTGCTCTCTCATTTTACATTGAAGCTTGTGCAAGGGTGTTGGTTAATTTACATACAACCTTGCTCTCTTTCCTCATTTATTGCATGACACATCATCAAAAATCCTATGTGTCAAAATTAACAACAACTATCTTACAACCATTGGAGATGCCCTAAATTAGCCACCATCGTATTACAAGAAGTACTATTATATATTAATTAATACTCCCAGATTGTCACCACACAGTTTCAACATGACAATGTTGTATACAGGGTAATGTGACCACATGCAAATCAGCATGTGTAGACAATAGACAACCACATATGATGCTGAGTTCCACAATATAAAGCATTTATGAACTTCATCAACTCTTCTGTTAGAAGTATGTTGGTACCATTCAGGTATCAACTGGCAAAAAAATATTCGAAAATAACTGCTCCCTTAAGAGAAATGCTTTTGCAGCAGAGGAAGAAAACAAAAGAGATTGTACCCAAGGTATGATGGGAGACAACCAGAGTAGCAAAATATACAACGGAAAGTCCTTATTTCGATCGCTTCTGCTTAAAGACTCGATGTTGCAATAGAAAGAAGAAACAATGGTCACTAGTTGACGACGTCCAGGACCAGCTTGCGGGACTTGAGGACAGACCACCTCATGCGACGGTAGTATGCGGCTTGGAGAAGAGCAAGTGACAGTAGGAAGATCCATTTGACACCCATCTAGAGAAAAAGTGATGTAGGTAGTATTAGGCACATCAGAACAATGGCTGACTAAAACGGTGTGTAACTTTTACATGAATGGAATGTCAGGTAGTTACCAGTTTCCTCTCTTCCATTTCAGGCTCAGCTGCCCACGACAAGAACGACACGACATCCTTGCCCATCTGCGATAGAATTTAATGCTTCACTGTTAGCACAATAAGACAACAATTTACACATTAAGGGGCCAACAAAGGTTAAAACAACATGCCTGGGCTTCAGTTGCAGGAGTACCATCTTCATACTCAATAGCTCCATCCATAAGCATCTTAGGCATGGCTATGGCACCACCAGGGAAGTAGGGATTGTAATGCAGACCCTCACGAATCTATAATTTAATCAGCCAGAATAAGTTCACTAATGCCAAAAGAGTCTATTAGCAGCCTCTTGCTAGCTTTTAGAACAGAGGAGAAATTACAAAAAAAATGTAAACAGTATGAAAAATTAAAGGTTTACAACTATTATTATAGTTAGCACCCACTTGCTACATGATAGACAAAATAAGGTTTTTCAGTAAGTGTATAAAATACTGCAACCATCATAGAATATTCAGCAGAAACAATAAACATTGGCAGGGAAGGTAAATAAGTCTTCTCAGACTAGCCAAAAATCCAGATTGTGGAATGTATTCGTGTGTTGATGTGGAATGTATCCATATTATTGCATACCATGTGCCTTAGCAACTTATTAATGCAGGTACTGAGAGAGCATACAGAAAGGAAGTACAAAACATAAGCTACAAGATCGAGACAAAAAGCATACAGGAGGCTTACCTGAACACCAGCAGGTGGGTCATGGTAACCAGTAAGAAGAGCAAACACGTAGTTCTGGCCATCGTGCCTTGCCTGAGCTCATATGAATCAAATACAGTAAGTTAAAAGTTTGAGATGAAATATTACACCACTGCAATGCAAAGAGATGAGCTATTATTACCTTCGTGATAAGGCTGAGATCTGGGGGATATGCCCCACCATTTGCAAATCGGGCTGCTTGCTCATTTGGATAAGGCTGCGGGAAGCGATCACTCAGCTTGCCAGGACGCGTGAACATTTCACCCTCATCATTAGGACCATCAACCACTTCAATTTCAGCAGCCATTGCCTTAGTTTCCTCTTCAGTATAGGCCACCCCAACCAAATCACGGTATGAAATCAATGACATGGAGTGACAAGATGCACACACTTGCTGGTAAACTTGATGTCCACGGCGGATTCTGCTCAGAGATTTTGTTAGTATCTAAGGCATTACAGTTCAAATGAATGACCTAACTTTTTTTCACCATCTTACTGGGAAAATACATTAGCACAGACCAGATTTTGTTCATAATATTAATCTCAATGTGATGCATATATAAAATAAAAGAAGGGTGACTTACGATGCGTGATCGTAAGAGCTAAGGATGCCAGCATGCGGCCAGGGGTACTCTGCAGCTGCCAAACCATGCTCGGCTTCATCTGCAGATGCTATCGTACCAAAACATAAAAGACCAGAAGCACCAACTCCGAGAAGAGCCAATGCTCTCAGTCCAGCAGAGGACTCTTCATGCTTTCCCCGAAATGAAGAAAGCAGAGATGAGCCCTGGAAAAAAGATCATAATGTTAGAACAATCAGTCATAGCGCATAAATAGTACTCCCTCCGTCCGCTGCTTTAGTACAAAATTTGTACTAACTTAGTACTAAATTTGCGACACTTATTTTGGGACGGAGGGAGTAGTATTAAGTATTAACTAGTTGACGGCTTGACACAACCGAAAGTCTAGCATTGAGAACTATCCATTCTACTTTACACGGAAAGGTAACCCTGCCAAACTTTTAACCCTCAACCCCCCCCCCCCCCCCCCCCCCCCAAAAAAAAATGCAGAATTTGAGCAATAACTGGTTTCTCTATCAGAAAAAACTCAGTACGGACCAAAACAGACTAAGCATGCCAAGGATTTATTTCCAGCATATGGAGCAGTCATGTCATAACTTCAGTACAACATTGTTGAGGAAATTGTTAACTGGTAGCTGCTCAGTTGGCTGGCAAGTAGGGGATTAATGGGCTAATCAGCAAGGTAATCAATTACTCGGTAACCCTACGAGTAGGGATTAATCGGCAAGTTAACTAGTTAATCGGATGAGTTCTTGAATGGGAGTACAACCATGAAAACTAATAAAACAAATAATAACAGGATTGCATACTGGGCTAGTTTTCCAACAGACTGCATACTGAAGCAAGAGTTCAGAGAAAGCACTTACAGAAGACTGGCTCTGAAAAGTTTTCTTCAGAAGCTGGTTAATGGCCCTGCCGGCAGCCATTCAGGGCTCTGCATCAAAGATTACAAGCTGTGTTATAGAAGCAAGTTGGACTGATGTGATAATCATAAAAGCAACAGACAACAGATTCAAACTTGCTAGCGATAAATTGAATAACTGTCATTGCATTTACATTATCCAAGCCATCATATTGGAGAGGACTGGGAGAAAATCGTGGTACAAGCCCAATAATCACAAGGATATGTTGCAAAATGTTTATTATTTTCACAACGTCAAGCCCAAATCTTGAACACAAAATCAGGGCAGTTACCTCACATTAGAAACTAACAAAACTCAACAGATATTAGACCAGACACCAGACCAGGTTTGGCAGTAAAGTATGATGATCTCCACACGGAATGAAAAAAAATAAGAGACAAGACTGTAACGACCCTAAATGGCTCAGATTCACCGAAGTGTGGCGGGTGGAAATTCCATATCTACAGTTCGCAGGAACAACGAACCTAAATGGATCTAAGCCGAGACGCGCGATTGCTAACGGTACGACCACGGTGCGACGGCGCAAATGTATCAGATTCGCAGAAGAAACGTCGCGATCTATCTACGCGCTCGATTACCACTCACCTCCGAGACCTTGACCGGATCGCCCGTGCGCAACCACGCGACGACCGGAGCAGATCACAAGATCGGGTAATATATTGTTGAAACGGGAGGGAACGGGTAGAAAAGCAGTGAAGGGCGTAGCACAGTTACCGATTGGGAGCGGACTTGGCACGGCGAGGCGGGGCTCCGACGAGCGGCGGCGCGGGAGGTGGGGAGCGGGTGGGAGGGAGGTGGATGGAGGCGCAGGCTTTGTGGCGATGTGAGGGACGCGTTGAGAGTGAGGAGGCTTTGGGGGCGTCACGCTGACACGTGGGCCCCTTGCCCCGAGGATCTCGTATGGCCATCTAGGCGGGCCGTGCCGTGCCGGCCCAAAGTCCTGAGATCGCGGATCGGTCTGGCACGTGAAGCAAAACGCTAAATTAGACCCCGTTTGATCATCGTTTTCATTTTCGGCCCGTAGAACATTTCCATCGGATGGGCTTGCTGCACATGTTTGGTTTGTTGTATTTAGGCATGTCAAATTTACATTCTTTTTTAAAGAAAGGCGAGTGATACGTGGACCGGCCGAAAACCTAGCCGGTCACATGTGAGCCCTCCGATTTGGATTCCTGCAGCCGTCGAATTGTCGGATACCTTCTTTCCAAATCATCTCCTTCTCTGACTTGGTCAACGGAGCAGTTCGTGCTCTCCAACCATCACGTGCGCGCTCCCGCGCAAGAGCAGCACTTCCCCGCTTCCCTCTCCGCATCACCGCTGGCTGCACCTCCTGTATCATAGCACTCCACATGGCTTGAGGGTGTCGATCGTTGCCACTGGTCGCACCTCATATTGTAGCAACACCATTCAGCCCCATCTCCTCCTCCCAGTGCTCCCTCATGGCGTCGACCGAGAGCAAGGCGCAGCTTCTCTCGTCACCGGTTTCAGCATGTGGAGCTCGCGGTCATAGCTTCCGGATCCACCGTTGCAACTTTTCATGATTTTCCATGAATGAATGAATGAAGCCACTGGTCATTGACATGAATGGTTGCAGCAATTTCCTTTGTCGATTGTAGCAAAATCGGACGAATGTTGCAATAAAATTGTCGCCGCCCGCCGTCATTGTTCGCATTATCAACATGAATGGTTGTAGCAATTCTCATCACTTGTCGTAGCAAAATCCGATGAAGGTTGAAGAAAAATCATTGTTGTCGCCGTTGCGGGACGCATCATCAATGTGAATAGTTGTAGCAATTCTCATCTCCAGTCGTAACAAAAGTCGACAAAGGTTGAAGCAAAATCGTCATTATCATCATCGCTCGTCCTAGATCGTGACATCGACATGAATGGTTGTAGCAATTCCCATCGTCGGTTGTACCAAAGACTAACGAGGGTTGAACAAAAAATATCTTTGTCGCTATCGACATGAATGGTTGCAACAATTTTCATCGTCAATCATATCAAAGGGTGATGATGGTTGCAGCACCAGGACTCACAATTTGTAGCTTTGCTTGTGGATGATGAGGGAGCAAGGGGTGACTTGGTTGGGCAGTGATCTGCGCCGGTGCGCCGGCCCAAACACTCGGTCGGTCGCCCACGGGCCTGTAATGCCCCAAGAGTGTAACTTGCCTTTATTGGAACATTCTCTATGTGGGTCCAACTTGTCATTGATATGAGAGCTTATGCATGTGTTATTTCATGTGTCACCTTGCTTTGTTTTCCTTTGCATGCATGCATCCATTCCATTCATCCATGTCTTGTGTTTGTTGCTTTGTGATTCCATGTGAGGTGGTGGTGTGATGTTGGATGTGTGAAATGATGTGGATGTAGTTTGATAGTAGGGAGTGCTTGTGGTTTGCAATAGGATTCAAAACAACTCCCTCTCTATTTATCTCTAGGTCAAGATTCTTTTGCTCCACCCCTGTTTCAAAAGTGTCCATGTTTTAGTACGTTTTGTGGTGATTGTGGAGATATGTATTTGTTGTTTTGAACTTTGATTAAGAGGTGCAAGATATTCACAAAACAGTGGATTAAATACTGTTTTGTAAATATTTATAGACTCCAAAAATCCCTTTTACATTTTATTCAAGTAGCTCATAAATCCTTATGACCGGGATTATTTTTTGCTTTATTTTTAGCATCTCAATTTAGCCTGTGCTTTTATTTTAGTTGCTGGTGTGATTTAAATAGAAAACCCCACGGGTTTTCTCTTTTATCAAGCGCAGCATGGGCCTCCTCTCTTTCTCTCCCGAGGCCCAGCACTCCTCTCTTTTCCTTTCGGCAGCCCACCTAGCGCTCCTTCTCCTTTCTTCACACGGCGTCTACCCCGTGCGCTTGCTTTCCGTCAGACTGCAGTGAGAGAGCGAGCACGCCGTGAGGCTCACGGACGTCGAGGCCATCATATAATCCTTGATGTGTGTGCCCCTTGGCCTAGGGTTCCGCGTCCCCCCATCTAGCGCTGCCACACCTCCCTCCATCTCTCCTTCCTCCCTAGGTAAGTTGTTGTAGATCCGGTAGCAGAGAGGGTGCAATAGCACGTCGCCGTCGTCATCCGTGCATCCGTCGCCTCCGGCGCCGGCCACCATGTCCGGGAGCTCGGGGAGAGCCCCCGCACTCCATTCCCGTCCTCGGTGAGGCCAGGGAGCGACCACACCGACGGTCAGCTCCATGTCGATGGCGTTTTCCCGGCGGCTTGTTCCCCCATGCTTTGGTTCGGCATCCAGACTTCATCAGGCTTCTTTAGATCTTCTCCAAGCTTCTCCCTCCGATCGGATCGACCCCTTCTCCTTCCCCCAGGGTGAGTCGTGCTCCTTCCTTCCTTCCCCCTCTGGAGATGCGCCTATCTGCTCGCTGATCGATGACGTGCTTCTCGGTCCAGAGACGAGATCAGTCGGTCCAGTTCATGTGATGTGTGTAGGTGCTCTGCTCGTCCCGTTCATCAGGGCAACGTCGTCCCACGCAGCGTTGTAGTAGCGTTAGATGACCCACTGGCGCAGTAGTAGCATTAGGAGGCCGCTCCGGTGAGCGACACCGCCGCATCTCTGTATAGCAGAGCAGGGCGTCCGATGAGTGTGTGTGTTACCTAGTATAACACCTCTGTTCTGTCGAGATCCGTAGTGTAGCGTAGTGGTTGCAGTGTGGTGCGTTGGTTAGTCAATCGTGGGTTTCAGTCCCACTGTTGCCACCCCCCTTTTTTATATTTATTTCGCACAGTAGCATAAGCAACAGCAGAGACACTTTAACCTGTTTCACCTCCATGTTTTGTCGAGCACATGAACAGTAGCAGAGTGGTGGCTTGTGTGTTGGTGAACCACGAGATCCAGGGCTTGAATCCCTCTCGTGTTCCTTTTAATTTTTTGTTGCTTTTCTTCTCTGTTTTGCTATGTTTGCTTGGATAGTTGCTGATGCTTGGTCACCATATGGGGATTTTATTTCTCCTTACAAGCAGCATGTTGTCTATGGTTTTTTATTGCTAGCATGATAGAAATGCATGGTAGGCTTGAGGCATATGTGTTATATGAGATAGGTGCTATGTATGTTGTGTGTGTGTTAGAATGTGGATGTGGATGCACTAGGATGTATGTGAAGTTGGATATCACCATGTATTTGTGGGGTGCTACTTATGTGCTTGCGTGATGAACTCAAGCACTAGCTTGTGTGTAGCGACCCGACTCAAAACGAGTCAAGCCTCCGTGTATCTGTGCCATCCCTGGATCAGTATGCTGGCACACACAGTACATCAATGTATATATCAAAGTGCAATCACATGTAAATAGCATAAAATTGATATATACCTTAAATATCTCAGCGGAAACAGTCAAGGGAGTGGAGTCCCAAATAACACCAACGGCAGGTTGAGTGCGGACCGTAACCCTGAATCGTACTCTTACTCGTCGAGGAAAATATCTGCAACATAAGACGTTGCAGCCGTGTAGGTCAGCATATTGAATATGCTGGCAAGCCACCAAAGAGAGGGGGTAAAATATTAATCATCTATTCTATATGCATATATGGCCGGTGGGGCTGTAAGGTTTAGCGTAAAGCAAATTTTCTCCTACGACAAGAGAGGGGCTAAAAGCAAAAAATTACTACGTAGTTGGTTGTTAATGAGATGGTTCCGCCAACCAGTTCTCATACCCAAGTTATCAATATTACCCACATCAAATATATATAATGGTGTTGAGAATTCCAGATAACTTCAGTTCCTTTGGCTCAAGTTGTCCATGACCGTGGACACGGCTAATCGATTAGGTTGGGCACTCTGCACAGTTTTGCACACGTTCCCCACAAGATTTGATCGCCTCCGAGTATGTCCTCGCACTTCAGGGTGTTTGAAGACCGGATGATAAAAACATGGTCTTTCAACGGGTCCCTCTGAATCCCTGTCGGTGCCCATCCGTTCCTACCGTTCTTCTACATCTGCTAGCACCGCCTGTCCGGAGTCGCCTCATTGTCCAACCAAGCTAGAGCCCATAATGACTTGTGGCTGTGCAGGTAAGCCTTGGGGCTTGAAGCCTCCGTCCGTCTCTTCGAGCCTGGATGAAGCTTTCCGCAAGATGTCATGGCCGTCTCCAGCATCCCGGGTCATCCACTGGTTTCTCCAAGGAGCCGATCAACCGTCCTTCACCCAGAGTTGCATTGCATCACGAGGTCTTGAAAAGTCTTGACTTAACCGGTCTTGGTTATTAAATTATTCTCGCATCACTCGTGATAAACTCTCAACCAGAATCCCGTCTACTCAAGCATAGCCATATGAAATTGTCGTCCCGGGCCAAGTATCAGGGTTGTTGTGTGCCTACCACATGATACTACAACCTATACTAAAATTTCCAAGTACCTACGCAGCATGCAATTTGGGCAAACAAAGGTGAAACTACCATGCATAGAAAAACATAGGAGATAGTATGATCAAAATGACTTGCCTGGTGATGTTGACGAAGAAGAACTTTCGTTCTCGAGGAATAACTTGATAGACTACTCGTCACTCTCCGATGAAATCTATATAACAACCATATCATTCACGTAAGAACTCATACTAGCAATCATTCTAGCCATCAAAACAAAAGAGAGAGCAAATAAGAATCTGAAGGAAACTTCAAATAAGACTAGGGAGTCTTCTACTACATCAAACACTAAATAGTTTTTGTCTAACAGAAAACTAAAATACTTAAATAACAGGGACCTAAGATATAAATTTAACTAAGATAAAATAAAGTATTTTTCACAAAACTATTTGAAAGTATTTTCAAATGGGAGTTGAAACAGTAGAGAAATCAATTGCAAGTTATTAGAGAACTAGAATTGATTTCATGATAACAAATAAAAATAAAAATTTGTTTAAAACCTACTGTTAACTAACAGAAACAAAATATAAACTTTCTGAAGTATAAAAGAAAATAATTTAAAAACAATTATAGAAAAAGAAATAGCCATAATCCTAAAAGAACTAAAACAGAATCTGTTTTGGTAAAATCCCCAAGTAAAATTATTTAAAAAAAATTGAAACTTAAACTACTGAAAGATATGATCACTAGGTAACAGCTGCAAAAAGAATTAAATTAAAATCAATTTTTAAACTCCTAGAATAAGCAAAACAAAATTTAAACTAAATCTGATCTAATTCAAATTTGAAAATTTCAAACATAGGAAACTAATATGTTTTTGAAAACTACAGAAAATTTGTGATCTAATGCAAAAAGAATCACCTAATTTGGAGTTACACACTAATAGATATGAATTTTATAACTTTGCTCTTTTTCTGAAGAAAAAAAACTGTGACGGGATTTCTTTGAAGCTCACCATGGATGGAAGGTTGGCCATGGGTGGGAGGTTGGCCGGCGAGGTGGGGCTTGCTCCGGCGAGGGGAGGTCGCCGGCGGGGAGGGGGAACGGCGGAGGGGGTCCCGGAGGCGAGGAAGGGGGCGTCAGGGGCTCGTGGGCGTTCTTCTGTTCGGCTCCTCGCACGAACAACAATGGTGGGGGCGCCGTGGCTACGGGCAGGGAGAGGGCGAGCTGATGGGGAAAATGGAACGAGGAGAGGAGGGGCATTCTTATAGGGGTGGTGGGAGGCTCGGGAAGGAAGTGTAGCTCGCGAATCGGGGGAGGGAAGCTTCCTGGGAAGCTTCTGCCATGGCCACACAAGGAAGCTCGTGAGGAGGAAGAAGAAGGTGGGATTGGGCCAGATTGGTTTCCTAACGTGGCCCAAGTACATTCCTAAAATAAGAGGTCTCTTTCCCTTTTTATTAAAACAGGAATTAATACGATTAAAAGGAAATAGAATATCCTTGGAATATAGGGGTATAATATATTAAAATTTTCAGAAAAATAAATTCAAAAAGATGGACATTTTTCCACGGCCAAAATAAATACTTCAAGAAAACGTTTTTTTCAGAAAATCCCCTAAATGTTTTATTTCTTTTTGCAAATAATTACTCAAATAAATCTTGGGTGTCATGGCTTAAATATTTCAAAGAATATCCCCGGGTTTGGAGGGTCATGTTTCTCCTCTCTTTTTCTCTTGTTTGACAAAGTATTGTTCCCGGCATTCCATGAGTGAAGAAGAAAACAAAATGCAAAGGAAAAATCGAAAGGAAATTCAAGTGCCACCTTGGTTCAAATTCTTTATAGTTGAAGAAGTCAAGCTATCTCCTCTCGCTGGTTTCAAAAAGATGATTTTGAACTCACAGGAAACGGGGAAGTCATTTTATTCCCTCTCATTCAAAAGTTTTCGAAAAGTTTCAAATTTCACTCAAGTTACAATCACTCAAACAAACAAACAATCAATCTAATAATTTTATTAACATTCCAAAATTTGGGATGTTACATTGTGCAAGTGATATGTATGTGTGTGTGTGGGTCCCCCCCCCCACATACCTTGTGTGTGTGTTAGTTGATCTTGTGATGTGTGTGTGCAAGTTGTGAGTGCTTGTGTGTGTGTCACACACATGCCAAGGCATGTTGTGCCTTGGTAGCACATGTGCAAGTTTATATGTGTAGTTGTAGAGAGGCATGATGTGTGTGTAGATAGTGGAGTGTTCTAACTAGCATGTGTAGGGCTTGCTATATGTTGTGCTTGATGCATGTGAGTGTGTGGTGGTGTGCTAAGGCACATGAGCATGAGGTCTACCCCTCATGTGCACCATTGGTGTGGTGGACATGTGCAAGAGCATGTACAAGTGATGAGCTAGTGGAAGCACATGTGATGATGCACTATTCACCTCTATGTGATTCCATGTAGATTTTCTTTTCAAGTTTGTGCCAATTGGTCTATGCAAGTACATAGGAATTATATATGTTTTTGGGGTAGAATCAGCCCAGGAATCCAATGGTGGGTTCAGTATTGCCTTTGGAACAGTTTCTGGGAATGTCATATTTTTGTTTTGTTCAATGTTTGGAGCTTGATTCCATGAGATGTGATGAGCCCAAGAGGTTGATTCCTTGTTGTGGCATTAGAGGGTGACCCCCTCTATAACATGTTGGTTTTGTTTCATACTTAGGAATTCATATGTGCAAGTTGTGCCTAGTCAAAGTAGGCATGTGGCTGAAATTCCAGTTTAGTGAAAATCTGTGATTTTCACTAAGTCTGAGAATCTGCTCATATTTTCTTCTCCTGTTGTTGTGCTTGTAGAAGTCCATGTGTTGGGATTCAGCCCTTGCTATCAACTGGAAAGTTGTAGCTTTTGTGTTTGTCTAGCTATCTATCAATTTTCATTCCATTTGGTTTCCTGTAGATATTGTTTTAAGTGCTGTCAAAATGCTTCAGAGCATAAACAGCTAGTGAGAATCTGAGATTTTCACAAAGTCCTTGAAAACTGATATTTTTGTCCAAGTTAGCAGTTGTGTAACTTTCTGTGAGAAACTCCTTTGAATTAGCTTGTTGCTCATTCTTGTAGAGATTTTGAATAGCTTCTTCCACATATCCTATTTGGCACATTTGGATGGCTATAGGTGCTTTGCATGTAGCCCTCAAACTGCTATGATGCTGTTTATGGCAGATTGTATAGTTTTGATGTTTTGATGCTTGTGAGTGCATAGCTGATGGTGTGGTGAGATTCCTTGCACCACCCCATCCATGCTTGATTTTTTTGTGATATGGCAACCTGGGAATACCAGAAGTAAGCCATTGGAGTGTGTTGTGAAGGATTTGATACGTAGGACTTCATTTCTCGTTTTGTTGTTTCCGGTTGATCCGTAGCTCCGTTTGTAATGTTCTTTATATGTTTTTGCATCGTTTTCGCATGACGCATCTGTTCATGTTATCCTCATGCATGTCAAGATAGCTTAGAGTGTAGTTCTGTCCAGGAACTTGAATTTTCTTCTCATGCATGTGCAAGTGAGTAGAATAGAGGTGCATGTTCATTTTCTCTCATGCATCATGTGCTTGTTTCATCTTGTTGTGCTATTGTTCATTGGATGTTACTATTATGTTGGGTAGCACCGGGATCGGATAACGAGTACGTGGATCCAGGAGAGTACGTGCAGGACGAACAAGAGCAGTTGCAAGCTGAGGACATCACAGGCAAGATGATATGACCTTGATTCCATCTCTAGACTTGTTATGCTAGATTCACGTTTCCTTCGTCATATGCTCGCTGCCTACCACTGAAATATTTGCCTCCTGATATTGCCATGAAACCCAAACACTTTTCCCTCCTAGTAAATATTGAATGGCTAAGTAGGCTTGCTCAGCTACTAATGTTAGTGTTGCTAGTTGGAGGTGCAATTGTCTCATGAGATAACATGAGTTTGATATCATTATGTTAAATCTGTTATTTAATTAATGCACCTATACACTTGGTAAATAACGGAAGGCCTAGCCTTTTGCCGGGTGTTTGTTTCGTTATTGCCGCCATAGTTACCGGCTACCGGTGTTTGATTCCATAACTGTTCGTTCCTAACACGTTCGGGGTTGTTATGGGGACCCCCTTGATAAATTGTGTAGTGTTAAGACTTGTCCCGCAGGACCTAACATTGGTTTTAATTTGGTAATCACTTAATAATAATCTGCATAGGGAATAGCTACCTCGAGAAATTTAATCAACAACCCGGGCCAGTGCTCCTCATGAGTGTTGGTCCAACCCAGATCAGCTTATTACGCTCCCCGGGGCAACTCGGTGTTTTGGCGTGGTAACCATCGCTCATCCGTCGTGTCCTGAGACTGAGATACGCGACTCTTATCGGGGTCGTCAACACAGCGGGAGGTCCTGCTAGTCTTGTCTTACCTTAGCGATATATCTTGCGTATAGGAATCCCGGTGAAGCTTTGGTTCTCCCCAGAGTTGAGGTTTTCCTCTAAGGAATCCGCCGAGATCACGAGATTCATGATAGAGGATTACTTTGCGGCCCGTGACCGTTTGTGATGGACTAGTTGGAGCACCCCTGCAGGGTTTAATCTTTCAGAAAGTCGTGCCCGCGGTTATATGGCAACTTGGAATATTTGTTAAACATCCAGTTATAAATAACTTGAACCTAATCTAATAAAATTGCCAACTGTGTGCGTAACCGTGACTGTCCCCTTTGGAGACCTCTCTTCGATCGGGAATATGGTGGGGTTATGATTGACGTAAGTAGGTGTTCAGGATCACTTAGTGATCAGCTAATGATTGATCGCTAGAATAGATCACCTTCAATACATGTTCTACGTAAGTTAGCCACCATAAATGCTTAGGATGCTGCAACCTAAACACTGAACCTTCCTTACCTAATAACTTGACTAGTTCTGGCACCGAGGTCATAGATTGCTGAGTCCCCGTGTCTCGCAAATTCCTTCAACACCCCAATAGGTATAGGTACGCCCGACACAGGTGATCCCGACGGCACGCAGCTGGCGTGGCAGTACGATGAGGAGAACGACCGCCTGTACGTGAACTATCGAGAAGACTCAGGCGTGGTCGTGATCGTGGGCAAGCATGCAGGGTAGCTTAGCCATTTCTCATGTTTTGTAGTCCATAGCGGAACTACCTTGTTTGAATGCGTGATGTAACTCTGATATTATTTATGAGATGGCAGTTGAATCCCTAATTGTCATTCTATTATTATGTATGTGATGTGTTACCGTGCTTGCGAAACGCGTAGATGCGCTTCTTTCCTTTTTGGGGCCTCGTTCCCCTAAACCGGAAAGGACCGCATCTTAGTCGTTACAAGTTGGTATCAGAGCCTTACGACCATAGGAGCCTTTGTGTGCTCGTACTTGGCCGAGTCGAGTCTAGTAAAATGTTTTGAGTCCTAGTTATATCGGAGAGTAGGATTCTTTTTTCTCCTCTTCCATGCTCTGGTGAGGTTCCCGACTTAGGAAATCTTAATTCTACTCCTCTTCTCGCTAAATTTTTTTTTAGGATCACGCGGGTATTTTTGAAATCTATATGATTTCGATGTGACGGAGTTCTATCTTGGTGCCTCCTGTCTGCCTTGATTTCTTCCGGGGAGTTGAGCTCCACGGGATTCTTGTGCACATCGCCATCATTCAGATTTCTGAGTATCTCAGAACGAAGGATGTTCGTAATTGCTTCAATACTAGTAGTGGTGAGATAACCCGATGTCCCCAACAGTGGTGCAGATTGTTCGGGAGTACTGCCATACTTTGTATCATTGTGATCACGAGGGTCTGTTGTAGATGAAGGTCCGAGATTCTCGTTATGTGTTGACGGATGTGATACAGTGGATGGGTTAGTATAGGAGTTGTGTGAATATTACTCCTTGTATCCATGTACCAGATTGCATGACCAGATATTTCGGAAATTCATAGGTGGAATATTGTTACGTCTCCAACGTATCTATAATTTTTGATGGTTTCATGCTATTATCTTGTCAAACTTCGGATGTTTTGCATGCCTTTTATATATTTTTGGTACTAACTTATTAACTCAGTGCCAAGTGCCAATTCCTGTTTTTTCCGTGTTTTTGACCCCTTTCAGAGGAGATTTTGAAACGGAGTCCAAACGGAAGAAAATCCCCGAAAAGATTTTTTCTGGAACGGAAGAAGATCGGGAAGCTTGAGAGCCAAGGCAGGGGAGCCTCAGGGGCCCCACAAGCCCCCACCCCGTGGCCTGGGGGGTAGGCCGCGGCCCACAGGCTTGTGGGCCCCCTGAGCGCCCCCTGACCTAGGCTTGTGGGCCCCCTGAGCGCCCCCTGAGCGGCCCACAAGCCTATAAATTCCCTAAAAATCCCAAAAAAATCACGAGATCATCAAAAGTACTTTTCCGCCGCCGCAAGCTTCTGTCTCCGCAAGATCCCATCTGGGGCACGTCCTGGTGCCCTGCCGGAGGGGGGATTCGGACACGGAGGACTTCTTCATCAACACCATGACCTCTCCGATGATGCGTGAGTAGTTCACCATAGACCTACGGGTCCATAGCTAGTACTTAGATGGCTTATTCTCTCTCTTGTATCTTCAATACAAAGTTCTCCATGATCTTCATGGAGATCTATCCGATGTAATCTTCTTTTGCGATGTGTTTGTCGAGATCCGATGAATTGTGGATTTATGATCAGATTATCTATGAATCTTATTTGAGTTTCTTCTGATCTCTCTTATGCATGATTTCATATCCTTGTAATTCTCTTCGAGTTGTGGGTTTTGTCTCGCCAACTAGATCTATGATTCTTGCAATGGGAGAAGTGTTTGGTTTTGGGTTCATACCGTGCGGTGACCTCACCCAGTGACAGAAGGGGTAGCGAGGCACACATCATGTTGTTGCCATCAAGGGTAAAAAGATGGGGTTTTCATCATTGGTTTGAAATTATCCCTCTACATCATGTCATCTTGCTTAAGGCGTTACTCTGTTCGTCATGAACTCAATACACTAGATGCATGCTGGATAGCGGTCGATGTATGGAGTAATAGTAGTAGATGCAGAAAGTATCGGTCTACTTTGTCTCGGACGTGATGCCTATATGTATGATCATTGCCTTAGATATCGTCATGACTTTGGGCGGTTCTATCAATTGCTCGACAGTAATTTGTTCACCCACCGTGATATTTGCTATTATGAGAGAAGCCTCTAGTGAACACTATGGCCCCCAGGGTCTACTCCACACCATATTTCCAGCCTTACACTTTTTACTTCATTGAACTTTCCGCCTTCAGATCTCACTTTGTAAACAATCTTGAAGGGATTGACAACCCCTTTGAAGCGTTGGGTGCAAGCTTGTTTGTGTCTGCGCAGGTACTCTGGACTTGACGAGGCCCTCCTTCTGGATCGATACCTTGGTTCTCAAACTGAGGGAAATAGTTACTGCTCCTGTGTTGCATCACCCTTTCCTCTTCAAGGGAAAAACCGACGCAAACCAGAGACGTAACAAGAAGAATTCCTAGCACCAAGGAAGGACTTTTGTTGCCGCAGCAGAAGAATTTCTGGCGCCGTTTCCGGGGAGGGAGATCAAGTCAAGAACTCATCCAAGTAGGTGTCGTAAACTCATCTCTTGCATCTACTTTGTTTGCCAGTTGCCTCTCGTTTTCCTCTCCCCCACTTCACCAATTTTCCTTTTTCGTTTGCCTTTTTCGTTTGCCTTTTCGTTCTCCTTTTTCTCGCCCGCTCTTTGTTTGCTTGTGTGCTTGCTTGCTTGCTGAAGTCACCATGAATGAAAACACCAAACTTTGTGACTTCTCGAATACGAATAATAATGATTTTATTAGTACTCCGATTGCTCCCGCCACTAGTGCGGAGTCATACAAAATGAATGCCGCTTTGCTGAATCTTGTTATGAAAGAGCAATTCTCTGGCCTTCCTAGTGAAGATGCCGCATCCCATCTCAATACCTTCATTGAGCTTTGCAATATGGAAAATAAAAAAGATGTGGATAATGACGTGATTAAATTGAAGCTTTTTTCCTTTCTCGTTGCGAGATCGCGCAAAAACTTGGTTTTCTTCTTTGCCCAAAAATAGTATCGATTCTTGGGATAAGTGCAAAGATGCTTACATATCCAAGTATTTTCCATCGGCTAAGATCATCTCTCTCCGTAATGATATCATGAATTTCAAGCAAATTGATCATGAACATGTTGCACAATCTTGGGAGAGAATGAAATTAATGATTAGAAATTGTCCCGCTCATGGCTTGAGTCTTTGGATGATTATTCAAATCTTTTACGCTGGCTTGAATTTCGCTTCTAGAAATATCTTGGACTCCACCTCAGGTGGAACGTTCATGGAAATCACGTTAGGGGAAGCCACAAAGCTCTTAGACAACATCATGACAAACTACTCTCAGTGGCACACTGAAAGGTCACCTACTAGTAAGAAGGTACACGCTATAGAAGAAATTAACTCGTTAAGTGCTAAGATGGACGAGTTAATGAATTTGGTTGCTAGTATAAGTGCTCCTTTGGATCCTAATGATATGCCCTTGTCTTCTTTGATTGAGAGTAGCAACGCTAGCTTGGACGTTAATTCTGTTGGTAGGAATAACTTTGGCAACAACAATGCTTTTAGAGGAAACTATGTTCCTAGGCCTTTTCCTAGTAACTCCTCTAATAACTTTGGCAACTCCTACAACAATACTCATGGAAATTACAATAGATTACCCTCTGATCTAGAGAGTAATATCAAATAGTTCATCAACTCTCAAAAGATTTTCAATGCGTCCATAGAGGAAAAACTACTCAAAATTGACGATTTGGCTAAGAGCGTTGATAGAATTTTTAGTGATGTTGATGCTTTGAAAGTTAGATGTGCTCCTCCCAAAATCAACATGGATGAAACTTTGAAAGCTATGCGTGTTTCCATGATTGAGAGCCAAGAAAGAACCGCCCAAATTCGTGCTAGACATGAATGGCTTAAAAAGGCGTGTTCTCGTGATGAGAATCACGAAGATCTTAAAGTGCTTGGTGTGACTCCCATTGAATATTTGTTTTCTTCTATCAAACCTAATGATTATGGGGCTGGATATGAATCCACTTTGGTTGAAAAGTGACCCAATGATTCGGAGTCCATCTATCTTGATGCTAAAAGCATTAAAAGTGGAGTAGAAGATGTTAAAATTTGAGTAATAATGAAATTACTACTGTGGATTTCAAGGAATTCAATTATGATAGTTGCTCCTTGATTGAATGCATTTCCTTGATGCAATCCATGTTGAACTCTCCACACGCTTATAACCAAAACAAGGCCTTTACCGATCATATCGTCGAAGCTATGATAAAATCTCTTGAAGAGAAACTTGAATTGGAAGTCTATATACCTAGAAAGCTTCATGATGAGTGGGAACCTACCATCAAAATAAAAATAAAAAACTATGAGTGCAATGCTTTGTGTGATTTGGGTGCTAGTGTTTCTGCGATTCCAAAATCTTTATGTGATGTTCTGGGTTTTAATGAGATTGAAGAGTGTTCTCTTAATTTGCATCTTGCTGATTCTACTGTCAAGAAACCAATGGGAAGGATCAATGATGTTCTTATTATTGCAAATAGGAACTATGTACTCGTGGATTTCATTGTGCTTGACATTGATGCAATCCTACATGCCCTATTATTCTTTGTAGACCTTTCCTAAGGACTATCGGTGCTATCATCCATATGAAGGAAGGGAATATTAGATTTCAATTTCCTTTAAGGAAGGGCATGGAACACTTTCCTAGAAAGAAAATAAGATTGCCTTATGAATCCATGATGAGGACCACTTATGGTTTGAACACCAAAGACGACGATACGCGATTCTATCGCTTTTATGCCTAGCTAAGGGCGTTAAACAATAGCGCTTGTTGGGAGGCAACCCAATGAAGTTATCTTTTTTTCTTTCTGTTTTATTGCGTCCACACTTTCATAATTCTGTTGTGATTGTGTTTTTGGTGTTTCTTTTTGTGTTTGAGCCAAGCAAAGCCTTTATGACTAGTCTTGGTAATGGTTGTTTGATCTTGCTGGAAAAAGACAGAAACTTTTCACTCACGAGATGATTTTTAATTTTTATTCAGAAAGAGCTTTTGAGTTGATTATTTTTGCTGCTGATTGATATGCTTTTTGCCCAGGCCGCCATAATGTTTTAGATTTTTTGAGGTACAGAAGTATAAGAAGTATACAGATTGCTACAGACTGGTCTGTTTTTGACAGATTCTGTTTTTGTTGAGTTGGTTGCTTATTTTGATGAAACTATGGTTAGTATCGGGGGGTACTAGCCATGGAAAAGTGAGAATACAGTAGGCCAACACCAATATAGATGGAATTCAAGTTTTCTACAGTACCTAAAGAAGTGGTAGTTTGTTTTCTTGTGCTAATGTTATCATGAGTTTCTGTTTAAGTTTTGTGTTGTGAAGTTTTCAAGTTTTGGGTGATGTTCTCATGGACAAAGAGATAAGGAGTGGAAAGAGCTCAAGCTTGTGGATGCCCAAGGCATCCCAAGCCAAATTCAAGGACACCAAAAAGCCTAAGCTTGGGGATGCCCCGGGAAGGTATCCCCTCTTTCGTCTTCAATCCATCGGTAACATTACTTGGAGCTATATTTTTATTCACCACATGATATGTGTTTTTTCTTGGAGCGTCTTGTATCGTAGGAGTCTTTTCCTTTTGTTGTGTCACAATCATCCTTGCTGCACACCTTTTTGATAGAGAGAGACATGCACTCATCATGATTTTTGCTAGAATGCTCATAGTGCTTCACTTATATCTTTTGAGCTAGATACTTTTGCTTTGTGTGCTTCACTTATATCTTTTGAGCTAGATACTTTTGCTCTATGTGCTTCACTTATATCTTTTAGAGCACGGCGGTGCGTGATTTGGTAGTTGGCTTATGCTATGAAAGTAGTCCCAAAAGTGATAGATACCCAAAGAGGATGCAAAAACCTCCATCTTCATGTGTATTGAGTAGAAAGAGAAGTTTTGATTCCTCTCAAATAGTTTTGAGACATGGATTTGGAAATATTAAGAGTTATGTTAGTAGGGTCTTGTGAATCTAGAAATACTTGTGTTGAAGTTAGTGATTCCCGTAGCATGCACGTATGGTGAACCGCTATGTTAGGAAGTCGGAGCATAATTGATCTATTGATTGTCATCCTTTGTGTTGAGGTCGGGATCGCGCGATGGTTTACACCTACCAACCCTTCCCCTCGGAGTATGCGTTTAGCACTTTGTTTTGATTACTAATAAAAACTTTCGCAACAAGTATGTGAGTTCTTCATGACTAATGTGAGCCCATGGTATAGATGCACTTTCACCTTCCACCATTGCTAGCTTCTCTAGTGCCGCGCAATTCTCGCCGGTGCACAAACCCACCATATGCCTTCCTCAAAATAGCCACCATACCTACCCACTATGGCATTTTCATAGCCATTTCGAGATATATTGCCATGCAACTCCCACCGTTCCGTGTCATGACTTGTGCCGTCACTCTCATATTGCCATTGCATGATTGTAAGATAGCTAGAGAGATGTTTCAATGTCATACGCCATGCTAGATCGTTGCACATCCCGGTACATTGCTGGAGACATTTCCTATGGAGTCATCATCATTGTGATCTTTGAGCTGTGAGTAAATAAAAGTGTAATGATCATCATTATTAGAGCATTGTCCCATGTGAGGAAAAAAAGAGGCCAAAGAGCCCAAAAACAAAAAAAAGAAAAGAAAAGAAAACAAAAAAGAGAGGCCTAAGATCCCAAATGAAAAAAGAGAGAAAAGGAGAGAAGGGACAATGCTACTATCTTTTTCCACACTTGTGCTTCATGATAGCACCATGTTCTTCATGATTGAGAGCTTCTTGCTTTGTCACTACCATATGCTAGTGGGAATCTTCATTATATAACTTGGCTTGTATATTCCAATGATGGGCTTCCTCAAAATTGCCCTAGGTCTTCGTGAGCAAGCAAGTTGGATGCACACCCACTAGTTTTCTTTTGAGCTTTCACATACTTATAGCTCTAGTGCATCCTTTGTATGGCAATCCCTACTCATTCACATTGATATCTATTAATGGGCATCTCCATAGCCTTTTGATATGCTGAGTCAATGTGACCATCTCCTCCTTTTTGTCTCACAACCACCACCACACTCTATTCCATGTATAGTGCTATATCCATGGCTCGCGCTCATGTATTGCGCGATAGTTATAAAAAGTTTGAGAAAATAAGAGTGCGAAAACAATTACTTGGCCAATTCCGGGGTTGTGCATGATTTACATTAGTTGTGTGAGGATCATGGAGCATAGCCAGACTATATGATTTTGTAGGGATAACTTTCTTTGGCCTTGTTATTTTGGAAGTTCATGATTACTTTGCTAGTTTGCTTGAAGTATTATTGTTTTCATGTCAATAGCAAACTATTGATTTGAATCTTACAGATCTGAACATTCATGCCACGTGAAAGAAGTTGCAAAGGACAACTATGCTAGGTAGCATTCCACATCAAAAATTCATTCTTTATCACTTCCCTACTCGAGGACGAGCAGGAGTTAAGCTTGGGGATGCTTGATACATCCCCAAGGTATCTACAATTTTTGATGGTTTCATGCTATTATCTTGTCAAACTTTGGATGTTTTGCATGCCTTTTATATATTTTTTGGGACTAACTTATTAACTTAGTGCCAAGTGCCAGTTCCTCTTTTTTCCATGTTTTTGACCCCTTTCAGAGGAGGTTTTGAAACGGAGTCCAAACGGAAGAAAATCCCCGAAAAGATTTTTTCTCGAACGGAAGAAGATCGGGAAGCTTGAGAGCTAAGGCAGGGGAGCCTCAGGGGCCCCACAAGCCCCCACCCCGCGGCCAGGGGGTAGGCCGCGGCCCACAGGCTTGTCAGCCCCCTGAGCGCCCCCTGACCTAGGGGTTGCGCCTATAAATTCCCTAAAAATCCCAAAAAAAATCAGGAGATCATCGAAAGTACTTTTCCGCCGCCGCAAGCTTCTGTCTCCGCAAGATCCCATCTGGGGCATGTCCTGGTGCCCTGCCGGAGGGGGGATTCGGACACGCAGGGCTTCTTCATCAACACCATGACCTCTCCGATGATGCGTGAGTAGTTCACCATAGACCTACAGGTCCATAGCTAGTAGGTAGATGGCTTCTTCTCTCTCTCTTGGATCTTCAATACAAAGTTCTCCATGATCTTCATGCAGATCTATCCGATGTAATCTTCTTTTGCGGTGTGTTTGTCAAGATTTGATGAATTGTGGATTTATGATCAGATTATCTATGAATCTTATTTGAGTTTCTTCTGATCTTTCTTATGCATGATTTCATATCTTTGTAATTCTCTTCGAGTTGTGGGTTTTGTCTGGCCAACTAGATCTATGATTCTTGCAATGGGAGAAGTGCTTGGTTTTTGGTTCATATTGTGCGGTGACCTCACCCAGTGACAGAAGGGGTAGCAAGGCACGCATCATGTTGTTGCCATCAAGGGTAAAAAGATGGGGTTTTCATCATTGGTTTGAGATTATCCATCTACATCATGTCATCTTGCTTAAGGCGTTACTCTGTTCATCATGAACTCAATACACTAGATGCATGCTGGATAGCGGTCGATGTGTGGAGTAATAGTAGTAGATGCAAAAAGTATCAGTCTACTTGTCTCCGACGTGATGCCTATATGTATGATCATTGCCTTAGATATTGTCATGATTTTGCGTGGTTCTATCAATTGCCTGACAGTAATTTGTTCACCCACTATGATATTTTCTATTATGAGAGAAGCCTCTAGTGAACACTATGGCCCCCAGGGTCTACTCCACACCATATTTTCAGCCTTACACTTTTTACTTCGTTGCACTTTCCGCCTTCAGATCTCACTTTGCAAACAATCTTGAAGGGATTGACAACCCCTTTGAAGCGTTGGGTGCAAGCTTGTTTGTGTTTGCGCAGGTACTCTGGACTTGACGAGGCCCTCCTTGTGGATCGTTACCTTGGTTCTCAAACTGAGGGAAATACTTACTGCTCCTGTGCTGCATCACCCTTTCCTCTTCAAGGGAAAAACCGACACAAACCAGAGAAGTAACAAGAAGAATTCCTAGCGCCAAGGAAGGACTTTTGTTGCCACAACATATATCAAGTAGTAACTTACAGGACAATCTTCCTACAGATGCATGATGTGAGGTTGGGATTCGATATTTAGTGGGTATGTTTGTTCACGGTCGTCTTACAACGGTTCTCGTTGTGTCTTAAAGAGTCCTTGTAGCTTGCTACGACTCGGGGATACTTCGTAAGTCGTGTGCACTACCTTGCACAGGATGGCTACTGTAAATACGAGCCCGTGCGATCTTGTCCATGAAGATATCGGATGAAATCTCGATCATACGTTTGTTCCGAGAAGTTCTAGCTCATACTTGTTTGCAAGTGGTCTTAATCAGAATTTGTCGACTGTCACTTTGAGGAAGCATTCTTACTATTTTGTTCTAGTGCAATTGCTATATTCCTGTTCAGATATTCCTGCCTTTTTGATTCAGCTATATCTTCAATTTTTTCTGTGGGCTAATGTGTTGTCCGTCTTCAGGATGGCTCCACCAACTCGTCAAAATCCAGGGCGTGAGGATGTGCCGCCACCACCTCCTCCTCCGCCGCCTCCTCCTGCAGAGGCTTGGCAAGCGGTGATGGCTGCTACAAATGCAAACACTCAGATGCTCCTACAGTTGTTGCAAGAGAGGACTAATCAGCAGCAAGGCAATTTCCAGCATGGTGGCAATCAGTTTGCTAATGTGAGTCAGTTCCTGTCAAATCAGCCGAAGACTTTCACTTCCTGTGACCAGCCGTTTGATGCTGAGGATTGGATCCGCGACAAGAACAAGCACTTTGAATGCAGCAATGTTAGTCCTGAGGATTTCGTCAAGTTTGCAACATTCCAGCTGAAGGGGCAAGCATCTATATGGTGGCAACAGTTGAAGGATTCCAGGGGTGCTAGAGTGATCACTTGGGATGAGTTCTGCCGTGACTTCAGATCCCACTACATTCCATCCAGCTTCGTGGAGGAAATGCGTGAGAAGTTGAGGCGCTTGAATCAGGGTGGTAACTCCGTGTACAAGTACAACGTCGAGTTCCACAAGCTAGCCCGATACGCCTTGCAGGATATCCCTGATCAGAAGATCAAGATATATCAGTTCAGAGGTAGCTTGAAAGAAGATTTGCAGTTAGCTCTTGCTTTGCACGATCCTGAGGAGGTCGATAAGTTCTACAACTTAGCTCTCAGGGCCGAGGCAGCCTTGCTCAGGGTGGAGAATTCTAAGAAGCGCTTCAGAGATTCCAACTCGTCTTCTACTCAGGTGGTTCAGAAGCAACAGAAGTTTTGGGTGTCTCCTCCTCCTCCTCGGCACACGCAGCAGTTGAAGCATTCTGGTGGCCGTGGTTCTTCCCACCCACCCAACCCAGCTTTCCAGCAGAGATTCCTGCAGCAGAAGCAAGGGCCTCCTCAAACACAGTACCGTCAGCCAGCAGATGTTATTTGCCACAAGTGTGGGCAGAAGGGTCACTATGCCAACAAGTGCACTTCTCAGCTCCGTCTTCCGCCTCCTCCTCCACGCAAACCTCTAAGCAATGCTATCGTGAAGTTCAACCCCAGGTCTGCTCGAGTCAACATGGTGAATGCAGCTGAGGCAGAAAACAAGTCAGATGTAATCATGGTTAACCTCCTCGTTAATGATATTCCTGCTAAAGTGTTATTTGATTCTGGTGCATCGCATTGCTTCATCTCCAAGCCTTTCATTGCTAAGCATGATATTCCTGCAATTCACTTGGATAGTCCCTTCCGTGTGGTTTCTCTGGGCATGCACATGAGTTCTCACATGTTGGTTCCGGATGCTTCTGTCAAGATAGGCAGTTATTATTTTCTAGCGTCTCCTGTTGTCTTGGGCAATTCCGACATTTATTTGATCCTTGGTATGGACTGGTTGGCCATGAACAAGGCATCGATTGATTGTGAAGCTAAATAAGTGAAGCTTACCCACTCGTCGGAGGACGTGATTATATTCGCGGCGCGCGATGATACAATCTGTGTGTTCTTTTTGAATGAAAAGGGTGAGATTTATCCTATTTCGCAAGTCCCAGTGGTCTGCGAATATGAAGATGTGTTTCCAGGAGAGCTTCCAGGAATGCCTCCGCACCGAGAAGTTGAATTCGTCATTGAGCTTGAACTAGGTACCGAGCCTGTGTGCAAACGACCGTACAAATTGGGTCCAGAAGAGTTGAAGGAACTTAAGAGGCAACTCGATGAGCATGAGCGTTTAGGTCTGATCAGACCGAGCTCGTCTCCGTGGGGCTGTGGAGTTCTGTTTGTCAAGAAGAAGGATGGCACGGACCGGTTGTGTGTCGATTACCGTCCATCGAACAAGAAGACAATCAGGAACAAGTATCCACTTCCGAACATAAATGAGTTGTTTGAACAGTTGAAAGGGGCTAAGATCTTCTCCAAGCTCGATCTCAGAATGGGCTATCATCAAATTCGCATTCGCGAAGAGGATATTCCGAAGACTGCTTTCAGGACTAGTTTTGGCTCGTATGAGTATACGGTCATGTCTTTTGGTCTGGCAAATGCTCCTCCCACATTTTGTCGATTGATGAACTACATATTCTCTCCGTTCAAGAATGAGTTCGTCTTGCTTTATCTCGACGATATTCTGGTCTTTTCTGAAACTGAGGAAGAACATGAAGAACATCTCAGATTGGTGCTTGATAAGCTGAGGGAGTACAAATTGTATGCCAAGTTTTCCAAGTGTGAGTTCTGGTTGAAAGAAGTCATCTATCTTGGGCACATCATCTCTGCCGAGGGCATCAAAGTTGATCCGTCGAAGGTGCAGGCCAATGTTGAATGGGAGCCTCCGCAGAATGTGAAGCAGCTTCGAATCTTTCTCGGGCTTGCAAGCTATTGTAGAAGGTTCGTTGAGAACTTCTCCAAGATTGCTAAGCCTCTCTCAAGTCTTCTTCAGAAGGGTGTGAAGTATGCTTGGTCTCCAGAGTGTTAGTTGGCCTTCAACACACTCAAAGAGAAGCTCACCTCTACTCCAGTCTTGGTTCCTCCTGATGATTCCAAGCCTTACCAAGTGTTCTGCGACGCCTCTCTTCAAGGTCTTGGTGCAGTTCTGATGCAAGAGAAGAAAGTGGTTGCTTATACCTCCAGGCAGTTGAAGCCAGCGGAGAAGAATTATCCTGTGCATGATCTTGAGCTAGCAGTAGTGGTACATGCTCTGATGACTTGGGGACACCTCTTGTTGGAACGAAAGGTTGAAGTGTTCACCGATCACAAGAGTCTCAAGTACATCTTCACCCAGCCTAACCTGAATCTCCAGCAAACTCGTTGGGTGGAAATGCTCCAAGATTTTAATCCGAGTGTTGAGTACACGCCAGGCAAAGCTAATGTCGTGGCATATGCTTTGAGCAGGAAGGCTTACTGCAATAGTCTCATTCTGAAGCCTCTCCAGCCTGATCTTTGTGAGTCTTTCAGAAAGCTCAATCTTTAGTTAGTACCTCAGGGATTTCTTGCAAATCTTCAGATCTCTCCTACCTTGGAAGATCAGGTCCGAGCAGCACAACTTCTTGATGCAATGGTGAACAAAGTCAAGATTGGCGTGGCAAAGGGTCTTCCCAAATATAAGTGCTTCAGTGTTGATGCCAGAGACACGTTGTTCTTTGAGGATCGTGTTGTCGTTCAGAAAGGTAATCATGGAAGAATCTCATAACTCTCTGCTCTCTATACATCCCGGGAGCTCCAAGATGTATCAGGACTTGAAACAGACCTTCTGGTGGACTCGCATGAAGCGTGAGATTGCTCGGTCCGTAAATGAATGTGACGTATGTCGAAGGGTGAAAGCAGAGCATCAACGTCCAGCAGGTCTTTTGCATCCATTGCCCATCCCCGAGTGGAAGTTCGACCATATTGAGATGGATTTCGTCACCGGGTTTCCGAAGTCCAAGAAGGGTAATGATGCAATCTTTGTCGTCATCGACAAGTTGAGTAAAGTGGCTCATTTTCTTCCAGTCAAGGAATCCATTTCGGCAGCTCAACTTGCAGAGTTGTACACTTCGAGGATAGTGTCTTTGCACGGCGTGCCTATGATGATTTCTTCGGATCGCGGAAGTATCTTCACTTCCAAGTTTGGGGATTCTTTTCAGTCTGTGATGGGCACGAAGATACGCTTCAGCACAGCTTTTCATCCTCAGTCTAGTGGTCAAGTGGAGCGAGTCAATCAAGTTCTTGAGGATATGCTGAGAGCCTGTGTTATCTCTTTTGGCATGAAGTGGGAAGACTGCATGCCTTTCCTGAGTTCTCGTATAACAACAGTTATCAAGCTTGTTCAGGCAAAGCTCCGTTTGAGATTCTCTATGGCAGGAAGTGTCGTACCCCGCTCAACTGGTCCGAGACCGGTGAGCGTCAGATTCTTGGGAATGACTTGATAGAAGAAGCTGAAGAGATGTGTCGGGTCATTCGAGATAATCTCAGAGCAGCTTAGTCCCGTCAGAAGAGCTATTATGATAGCAAGCATCATGACATGTCTTATGAGCTTGCTGATTTCTTCTATCTCAAGGTGTCCCCTATGAAGCGTACGCAGCGCTTTGGCATCAAAGGCAAGCTTGCGCCTCGTTTCGTTGGTCCTTCCAGAGTTGTTGGCAATAGGGGCGACCTTGCGTACCAGCTCGAGCTCCCGTCAAACTTTGCAAATGTGCATGACGTGTTCCATGTCTCTCAGCTCCGGAGATGCTTCAAGACTCCCGAGCGCACAGTTCAACTTCAAGACATCGACCTTCAACCCGACCTATCCTATTGTGAGCATCCAGTTGCGTTTCTCGAGGCGACTGAGCGCAATATCCGCAACAAGACTGTCAAATTTTTCAAGGTGCAATGGTCACACCATTTCGATAAAGAGGCTATTTGGGAACGCGAGGATCACCTCCGTTCTGAATTTCCGGAGTTCTTTCAGTCTTACATCTCGGGGCGAGATCTTTTTGTAGTGTGGGAGAGTTTGTAATGCCCCAAGAGTGTAACTTGCGTTTATTGGAACCTTCTCTATGTGGGTCCAACTTGTCATTGATATGAGAGCTTATGCATGTGTTATTTCATGTGTCACCTTGCTTTGTTCTCCTTTGCATGCATGCATCCATTCCATTCATCCATGTCTTGTGTTTGTTGCCTTGTGATTCCATGTGAGGTGGTGGTGTGATGTTGGATGTGTGAAGTGATGTGGATGTAGTTTGATTGTAGGGAGTGCTTGTGGTTTGCAATAGGATTCAAAACAACTCCCTCTCTATTTATCTCTAGGTCAAGATTCTTTTGCTCCACCCCTCTTTCAAAAGTGTCTATATTTTAGTATGTTTTGTGGTGATTGTGGAGATATGCATTTCCTGTTTTGAACTTTGATTGAGAGGTGCAATATATTCAGAAAACAATGGATTAAATATTGTTTTGTAAATATTTATAGACTCCAAAAATCCCTTCTACATTTTATTCAAGTAGCTCATAAATCCTTATGACCATGATGATTTTTTTTCTTTATTTTTAGCATCACAATTTAGCCTGTGCTTTTATTTTAGTTGCTGGTGTGATTTAAATAGAAAACCCGAGGGGTTTTCTCTTTTATCAGGTGCAGCATGGGCCTCCTCTCTTTCTCTCCCGAGGCCGAGCACTCCTCTCTTTTCCTTTCGGCAGCCCACCTAGCGCTCCTTCTCCTTTCTTCAGACGGCGTCTACCCCGTGCGCTTGCTTTCCGTCAGACTCCAATGAGAGAGAGAGCACGCCGTGAGGCTCACGGACGTCGAGGCCCTCATATAATCCTCGGCGTGCGTGCCCCTTGGCCTATGGTTCCGCGTCCCCCCATCTAGCGCCGCCACACCTCCCTCCATATCTCCTTCCTCCCCAGGTAAGTTGCTGTAGATCCGGTAGCACAGAGGGTGCAGTAGCACGTCGCCGTCGTCATCCGTGCATCCGTCGCCTCCGGTGCCGGCCACCATGTCCGAGAGCTCGGGGAGAGCCCCCGCGCTCCATTCCCGTCCTTGGTGAGGCCGGGGAGCGACCACACCGACGGGCAGCTCCACGTCAACGGCGTGTTCCCGGCGGCCTGTTCCCCCTGCTTTGGTTCGGCATCCAGACTTCATCAGGCTTCTTCAGATCTTCTCCAAGCTTCTCCCTCCAATTAGATCGACCCCTTCTCCTTCCCCCAGGGTGAGCCGTGCTCCTTCCTTCCTTCCCCCTCTGTAGATGCGCCTATCTGCTCGCTGATCGATGCCGTGCTTCTCGGTCTAGAGACGAGATCAGTCGGTGCAGTTCATGTGATGTGTGTAGGTGCTCTGCTCGTCCCGTTCATCAGGGCAACGCCGTCCCACGCAGCGCAGTAGTAGCGTTAGATGACCCATTGGCGCAGTAGTAGCATTAGGAGGCCGCTCCGGTGAGCGACACCGCCGCATCTCTGTATAGCAGAGCAGGGGGTCCGATGAGTGTGTGTGTTACCTAGTATAACACCTCTGTTCTGTCGAGATCCGTAGTGTAGCCTAGTGGTTGAAGTGTCGTGCGTTGGTCAGTCAATCGTGGGTTTGAGTCCCAGTGTTGCCACCCCCTTTTTGATATTTATTTCGCACAGTAGCATAAGCAACAACAAAGACACTTTAACCTGTTTCACCTCCCTATTTTGTCGAGCACATGAACAGTAGCAGAGTGGTGGCTTGTGTGTTGGTGAACCACGAGGTCTAGGGCTCGAATCCCTCTCGTGTTTCTTTTTTTTTGTTTCTTTTCTTCTCTGTTTTGCTATGTTTGCTTGTATAGTTGCTGCAGATGCTTGGTCACCATGTGGGATTTTATTTCTCCTTACAAGCAGCATGTTGTCTATGGTTTTTTATTGCTAGCATGACAGAAATGCATGGTAGGCTTGAGGCATATGTGTTATATGAGATAGGTGCTATGTATGTTGTGTGTGTTAGAATGTGGATGTGGATGCACTAGGATGTATGTGAAGTTGGATATCACCATGTATTTGTGGGGTGCTACTTATGTGCTTCAGTGATGAACTCAAGCACTAGCTTGTGCAAGTGATATGTATGTGTGTGTGTGGGTCCCCCCCACATACCTTGTGTGTGTGTTAGTTGATCTTGTGATGTGTGTGTGCAAGTTGTGAGTGCTTGTGTGTGTGTTTCACACACATGCCAAGGCATGTTGTGCCTTGGTAGCACATGTGCAAGTTTATATGTGTAGTTGTAGAGAGGCATGATGTGTGTGTAGATAGTGGGGTGTTCTAACTAGCATGTGTAGGGCTTGCTATATGTTGTGCTTGATGCATGTGAGTGTGTGGTGGTGTGCTAAGGCACATGAGCATGAGGTCTACCCCTCATGTGCACCATTGGTGTGGTGGACATGTGCAAGAGCATGTACAAGTGATGAGCTAGTGGAAGCACATGTGATGATGCACTATTCACCTCTATGTGATTCCATGTAGATTTTCTTTTCAAGTTTGTGCCAATTGGTCTATGCAAGTACATAGGTATTATATATGTTTTTGGGGTAGAATCAGCCCAGGAATCCAATGGTGGGTTCAGTATTGCCTTTGGAACACTTTCTGGGAATGTCATATTTCTGTTTTGTTCAATGTTTGGAGCTTGATTCCATGAGATGTGGTGAGCCCAAGAGGTTGATTCCTTGTTGTGGCATTAGAGGGTGACCCCCTCTATAACATGTTGGTTTTGTTTCATACTTAGGAATTCATATGTGCAAGTTGTGCCTAGTAAAAGTAGGCATGTGGCTGAAATTCCAGTTTAGTGAAAATCTGTGATTTTCACTAAGTCTGAGAATCTGCTCATATTTTCTTCTCCTGTTGTTGTGCTTGTAGAAGTCCATGTGTTGGGATTCAGCCCTTGCTATCAACTGGAAAGTTGTAGCTTTTGTGTTTGTCTAGCTATTTATCAATTTTCATTCCATTTGGTTTCATGTAGATAGTGTTTTAAGTGTTGTCAAAATTCTTCACAGCATAAACAGCTAGTGAGAATCTCAGATTTTCACTAAGTCCCTGAAAACTGATATTTTTGTCCAAGTTAGCAGCTGTGTAACTTTCTGTGAGAAACTCCTTTGAATTAGCTTGTTGCTCATGCTTGTAGAGCTTTTGAATAGCTTCTTCCACATATCCTATTTGGCATATTTGGGTGGCTGTAGGTGCTTCGCATGTAGCCCTCAAACTGCTATGATGCTGTTTATGGCAGATTGTATAGTTTTGATGTTTTGATGCTTATGAGTGCATAGCTGATGGTGTGGTGAGATTCCTTGCACCACCCCATCCATGCTTGATTGTTCTGTGATATGGCAACCTGGGAATACCAGAAGTAAGCCATTGGAGTGTGTTGTGAAGGATTTGATACGTAGGACTTCATTTCTCGTTTCGTTGTTTCCGGTTGATCCATAGCTCCGTTTGTAATGTTCTTTATATGTTTTTGCATCGTTTTTGCATGACGCATCTGTTCATGTTATCCTCATGCATGTCAAGATAGCTTAGAGTGTAGTTCTGTCGAGGAACTTGTATTTTCTTCTCATGCATGTGCAAGTGAGTAGAATAGAGGTGCATGTTCATTTTCATCTCATGCATCATGTGCTTGTTGCATCTTGTTGTGCTATTGTTCATTGGATGTTATTCTTATGTTGGGTAGAACCGGGATTGGATAACGAGTACGTGGATCCGAGAGAGTACGTGCAGGACGAAGAAGAGCAGTTCCAAGCTGAGGACATCACAGGCAAGATGATATGACCTTGATTCCATCTCTAGACTTATTATGCTAGATTCACGTTTCCTTCGTCATATTCTCGCTGCCTACCACTGAAATAATTGCCTCCTGATATTGCCATGAAACCCAAACACTTTCCCCTCCTAGCAAATATTGAATGGCTAAGTAGGCTTGCTCAGCTACTAATGTTAGCGTTGCTAGTTGCAGGTGCAATTGTCTCATGTGATAACATGAGTTTGATATCATTATGTTAAATCTGTTATTTAATTAATGCACCTATACACATGGTAAATAACGGAAGGCCTAGCCTTTTGCCGAGTGTTTTGTTCCGTTATTGCCGCCATAGTTACCGGCTACCGGTGTTTGATTCCATAACTGTTTGCTCCTAACACGTTCGGGGTTGTTATGGGGACCCCCTTGATAAATCGTGTAGTGTTAAGACTTGTTTGGCAAGACCCAACATTGGTGTTAATTTGCTAATCACTTAATAATAATATGCATAGGGAATAGCTACCCTGAGGAATTTAATCAACAACCCGGGCCAGTGCTCCTCATGAGTGTTTGTCCAACCGAGAGCAGCTTATTACGCTCCCCGGGGCAAATCGGTGTTTTGGCGTGGTAACCATCGCTCATCCGTCGTGTCCTGAGACTGAGATACGCAGCTCTTATCGGGGTCGTCGACACGACGGGAGGTCCTGCTAGTCTTGTCTTACCTTAGTGACATATCTTGCGTATAGGAATCCCGGTGAAGCTTTGGTTCTCCCCAGAGTTGAGGTTTTCCTCTAAGAAATCCGACGAGATCACGATATTCATGATAGAGGATTACTTTGCGGCCCGTGACCGTTTGTGATGGACTAGTTGGAGCACCCCTGCAGGGTTTAATCTTTCGGAAAGCCGTGCCCGTGGTTATGTGGCAAGTTGGAATATTTGTTAAACATCCGGTTATAGATAACTTGAACCTAATCTAATAAAATTGCCAACTGTGTGCATAACCGCGACTGTCCCTTCGAAGACCTCTCTTCAATCGGGAACACGGTGGGGGTTATGATTGACCTAAATAGGTGTTTAGGATCACTTAGTGATTAGCTAATCATCGATCACTAGAATAGACCACCTTCAATACATGTTCTACGTAAGTTAGCCACCATAAATGCTTAGGATGCTCCAACCTAAACACTAAACCTTCCTTATGTAATAACTTGACTAGTTCTGGCACCGAGGTCATAGATTGCTGAGTCCCCGTGGCTCAAAGATTCCTTCAACACCCCAACAGGTACAGGTACGCCCGACACAGGTGATCCCGACGGCACGCAGCTGGCGTGGCAGTACAATGAGAAGAACGACCACCTGCACGTGAACTATCCAGAAGACTGAGGCGTGGTCGTGATCGTGGGCAAGCATGCAGGGTAGCATAGCCATTTCTCATGTTTTGTAGTCTGTAGGGGAACTACCTTGTTTGAATGCGTGACGTAACTCTGATATTTATTATGAGATGGCAGTTGAATCCCTAATTGTCATTCTATTATTATGTATGTGCTGTGTTACCATGCTTGCGAAACGCGTAGATGCGCTTCTTTCCTCTTTGGGGCCTCGTTCCCCTAAACCGGAAAGGACCGCATCTTAGTCGTTACAGGGCCGTTGGATCTGACCCGCACGAAACCGCCATGACTGTTGGATCGCGCACGCGCTCGCATTGAAAAAAAGGTTGGCGCTGGGATCGGTTGTTTTCTTCCTCGCTCCCACGAACTCCCTCGCATCTCCTTCCCGCCTAACCCACTCCCTGGACACATGTCCCGCGCGCGCCCCGCACCTTCTCACCTCCACCCATGCCGTTGGCTCGTCCCTCTCCATTGTCCTGTAGCAACCCTGCCATCGCCCGCTGCCGTTGTAGCACACCGATGTAGCGCTGCCCTGCTGACGGTTGAAGCTTTTTTCCATGTCACTTGAAGCTTTTTCCATGATGCTTGAAGCTATTTTCCTTTTCGATGTGCTATACTGAAGCTTTCTCAAACGTGGTTGAATCTTTTCATATATACAATTGAAGCTTTTTAGGCAATGGTTGATTTTTTTTTTGTTTTCAGTGTGTCTAGTCAAAGCTTTATCAAAATGCCGGTTGAAACTTTTCCCGTCAATGGTTGATGCTCTTTTTGTCAATGTTGTAGCTTTTTCACTTCACAGTGCCCGGTTGAAACTTCCTCAAGTGCCGGTTATAAGTTTTCTTATATACGATTGAAACTTTTTCAAATGTCGGTTGAAGCTCTTTTTGTCAACATTTGTAGCTTCTTTCACTGCACAGTGTCCGGTTGAAGCTATCTCAAATGCCGGTTGACACTTTTCTCATATACGATTGAAGCTTTCTCAAATGTTGGTTGAAGCTCTTTTTGTCAACGTTTGTAGCTTTTTTCCCTACAAAAGTGTCCGGTTAAAGCTTTTTCAAATGTCATTTTGAACTTTTCTCATGTATGATTGAAGCTTTTTCTGACAATGGTTGCAGGAAACACGAACATTGGTTCCTCGACTCACCACGGTGACCGTCGCAAACTCGTCGCCCCGTGCGAAATGCACCTGCTCGCGCGTCGGGTCGCACCTTGCACCCGTGCTGGATGCAGCTTGGCACCAAGCCCCCTTGCATGTTTCATGTGTGGCCAGCCTGCCTTGTGGTAGCTCGCACGTGAGCCATGATGGAAAGTTGGATTAGGGAAGCAACGTCTTGTGAAGATGAAGGCGCTCGACACAGTTGAAAGGATGTGGATATCGCCTAAATGGGGGTGAATAGACACTTTAAAATAATTACGGTTTAGGCCTGAACAAATGCGGAATAAAACTAACGTCTAATTTGTCAAGCACAAAACCTAAAACAACTAGGCACACCTATGTGCACCAACAACTTATGCTAACCAAGATAAACAACTAAGTGATAGCAAGATATATAACAAGAAACAATATGGCTATCACAAAGTAAAGTGCATAAGTAAAAGGCTCAGGTAAGAGATAACCGAGGCACACGAAGACGACGATGTATCCCGAAGTTCACACCCTTGCGAATGCTAATCTCCGTTTGGAGCGATGTGGAGGCACAATGCTCCCCAAGATGCCACTAAGGCCACCGTAATCTCCTCACGCCCTCGCACAATGCAAGATGCCATGATGCCACTAAAGGACCCTTGAGGGCGGTCATCGAACCCGTACAAACAAGGTTGGGGCAATATCCACAACTGAATTGGAGGCTCCCAACGACACCACAAAGCTTCACCACAATGGATTGTGGCTCCGTGATGATTTCAAATGCTCGAGGCAATCTCCACAACTTAATTGGAGACCCCGACGCTTGCGTGGAGCTTTACACCACAATGATTGAGCTCCGAGGCACCACCAAGCTTCTAGGACGCCAAAGCATCCACAAAGAACAATTTCTAAGGTACCAAGTACCCAAGGGTAACAAACTTCTCAAACTTCACTTCCACGTATCACCGTGAAGAACTCAAACCGATACAACTAATGCAATGGCAGGAACACACGAAGTGGTCAAGTCCCTCACACTCAAATCCCTCCACAACAACAAAAGCTATGGAGGAATGAGAGAGGAAGAACAAGGAGCTCAGAAATAACTCCAAGATCAAGATCCAAGGGGTTCCCCTCACATAGAGGAGAAAGTGATTGGTGGACATTTGAATCTAGATCTCCTCTCTCTTTTCCCTCAAGAACTAGCAATAATCATTAGAGGGATTGAGAGTTAACAAGCTCTAAGAAGGTCAACAATGGAGGGCAAACACAAGCTAAACGGATGGGGAACCATTGGGGAAGAAGACCCCCTTAAATAGGCCCCCACAAATCTCCCCGTTATGTGCAGAATTACACAGGGGCGGTACAACTGCTGAAGTGGTACAACCGCCCAACCACCGCCGAACACGAGAGCTGGAGACGGCAAAGCCCCAAGCGATACAACCGCCTGGAACACCGGTTGTACCGGGCTATGTAATATATCAGTACAACCGGTCCACTACCGCCCAACAACCGAAGCTCAACAGAACCGTGTTCGGTTGAAGCCCGGTGTTGGGCCGGTTCAACTGTCCAGGGTGTGGGCGGTACAACTGCTGGAAGAAAACAGGAAATACTAGAACTGCCATAACTTCTGCAAATGAGCTCGGAATTGAGCAAACTCAAGCTTGTTGGATTCATGACGAAAACTGCTATCTAACAACGACACTTATAATAAGAGGCAGTTACGAAAATTGCCAATGATATAGAGATGTGAAACCTCTATGAATGAAGAACCGGCAAAAACACGAACATAAAAAACATCATAGAAGATGCACATGAACTCCGTTTTCGATAAACTCAAGCTTGTCATAAAGATGACCATAATCTCTAAAACTCACAAAGAGAACCACCAAACAAGAACCAATAAAGATGATGCAAGGATGCAAATGGTTTGAAATCTCAACGAACGATACGATCGAGCTACTCACTTGAGAGCCCCCTTGACAGTACAACAATCTATCCTAAAATAGAAAAACCTATCAAGGGCAAACCTATACCTTGCATATAGTCCACTTGAGCTAGAATATGACGATCTTGACTTCCTCAAGATGGACGACCTTTCTTGATTGTGCTGGCTTGATGAAGACTAGTTGATTGCTCCCCCATACTCACTATGGGTGAGCCACTCTTCAGAACATCTTCACAAGTCCATTGCCACCACAATGGATGGCAAGATTCAAGCAAGATATCTTCGTGATGCTTCACTTGAATTTGCACACTGCAATCTTGACGATGATCACCACTTGACATCATCCTCCATGGGGTGTATGAGATCTTCCTGTTGACGCAAGCCCATGGAAACACACCCAACCCCGCATAGAACTCCCGCGAAGACCATGGGTTAGTACACAAAAGCGTAATGGACAATGCTTACCATACTATGGGATCACTTGATCCCTCTCAGTACATCTTATACGCTTTATGTGTTGATCAACTTGATTTAACCTTTGACTTAGTCTTGATCAAGCCTTTGTCTTTACGACCATTCTTTGGATAATACATTGAATACCACCTTGGTCATCATATAAACTCCTTGAAACCAACAGAAGGACTTCAAGAAGTGCCGATGGACAAATCCTTCGAATATGACTTAGGGAAACCATTAGTCCATGGGGATTGTCATCAATTACCAAAACCACATACGAAGAAATATGCTCTATGTAGGTTGCCTTGAGTTATATTCGAAGGATTTTTCCATAGGCACTTCTTGAAGTCCATCTGTTGGTCTCAAGAAGTTTATATGGTGACCAAGGTGGTATTCAAGGTTTTATCCAAAGATTGGTCATGTGAGAGTTGAGCTTATTGCAAGCATGTCTTGAAGAAGAAGATTGTGTGACAATTCATGTTTACCTTCAAGACATCATCTTTATGAAGAGAGAATATAAGATATAAGGTTGATCAAGACTAAGTCAAAGAGTGAATCAAGTTGATCAACACACAAAGCATAGAAGATGTACCGAGAGGGATCAAGTGATCCCATGGTATGGTAACCATTGTCAATTCAGCTTTGTGTACTAACCCATGGTCTACGTGAGAGTTCATGTGGGGTTAGGTATGTTTCCACGGGCTTGCGTCAAGAGGAGATCTCATACAACCCAAAGAGGATGGCATCAAGTGGTGATGATCATCAAGATTGAGATGTGCAAGTTCAAGTGGAGCACCAGGAAGAGATCATGCTTGAAGCTAGTCATCCATTGTGGTGACAATGGGCTTGTGAATATGTGCTGAAGAGTGGCTCGCCCATAGTGGAGTATGGGGAATCAATAAACTAGTCTTCATCAAGCCAACACAATCAAGAAAGGTGGTCCATCTTGAGGAAGTGAGGATCGTCATCATCTAGCACAAGTGGACTATGTGCAAGGTATAGGTTTTCCCTTGATAGATTTTCTATTTTATCGGTCTTGTGGTGGTAGTTGAGAGACCGGGTTATAGGGGGGCTCTCAAGTGAGTAGTTTGATCATATCATTCGTTGAGATATCAAACCATTTGCATCATTGCATCATCTTTCTTGGTTCTTGTTTGGCGTTTCTCTTTGTGAGTTTTAGAGCTTATGGTCAACTTCATGTTAATCTCGAATTCATCAAATACGGAGTCCATATGCATCTTCTATGATGTTTTCGATGTTGGAGTTGTGGGTGCTTATATGATGGAGGTTTCACTCCTATATATCATAGTCATATTCCCCCTGCCTCGCTATTTGGATGGTATTTGTCGTCATCTATCAAACAAGCTTGAGTTTGCACAATTCGGAGCTCATTTGCACAAGTATGGCAGTTCTGGTGTTCCTGCATTCATCTGTTTCCCGTGTTATGTTTCGAAAGGAACCAAGCGGAAGTACCGCACAAGACAACGTTATTACCCTTATCGGTTGTACCGCCCTGGGCAGTGGTACTGCCACTTATGGGTGGTGGTGCCATTTCCCAGTACCACATGTTGTACCATTGGCTTAGGTGTCTTCCTTTTCGTGTCAGACTGAGCGGTTTTTAAAGCACAACTTCTCCCTAAGGTGGTTTTGGTAATTAATAACAACATATGTGTTATTGAACTAATGATCTTTTCTAAGTACATTTCAGAAAATTTCAAAGATGCATTGGCTAAGGATTGTGTGGATAACCCATGGATACAAGGAAGGGAATAGGAAAGGCCAAGCTTCAAGCTACAAGACTCTACATTTTATATTGGTGAGAAATCACATTTGAGTCCATAGGAAAGCCAACACTATTAAAAGGGGTGAGGTATCTATGATGAATTAGTTGCTCAAGTGCTTAGAGATAGCCACCAAAAATACACATCCATTCTCACACAAAAGTTCTTTGTTCAAAACCTAAACATCAAAATCGGTGCCACCAAGATTTTCCATTCGGCCATACCGATTTTCCACGAGACAGAACCTTTGCCAAATCCTAGAGTCTCAGTACCACCGACATTCCTTTCGATGCCACCGAAATCAGTGATGAAGTTTCTGGTATGTCGTTTTCAAGGATTGGATATTCCGAGTCTTGGAATCGTTCTCACCGAGATTTGGGAACTGCCCTAGGTCACCCATATCGGTACCATCGAGATACCTATATCGGTCTCACCGAGAATGAAAAAGTTTCCACATTTTGTGCAAGTCGATACCACCGAGATTCACTTTGGTTTCACCGAGTTGGGAAATAATGTTGTAACGATTGGAGTTTTGGAGATGCCTATATATGCCCATCCACCACCTCTCATTCGCAGAGGAAGCACTCAAAACACACATACACTTGTCATATTCGTTTTTCTAAGAGAGAGCCACCTACTCATGTGTTGAGATCAAGATATTCTAATCCATCCATTTGAACCTATATCTCTAGCCTCCCCAAGTTGCTTTACACCAAATCAATCTCTTCTACCCATGCAAAATCTGCGAGAGAGTGATTGAGTGCTGATGAGACTATCTTTTGAAGCACAAGAGCAAGGAGTTCATCGTACTACCGCATCTATTACATTTTGGAGGGTGGTGCCTCCTAGATTGGTTATGTGTCGCTTGGGAGCCTCCTACTTCGTGTTGTGGAATTGAACCAATAAGTTTGTAAGGGCAAGGAGAGTACCTACTTCGTGAAGATCTACCACAAGTGAGGCTAGTCCTTCGTGGACGTAAGCCATGATGGAATAGACAAGGTTGCTTCTTCGTGGACCCTTCGTGGGTTGAGCCCTTCATGGACTTGCGCGATCGTTACCATCCGTGGGTTGAAGTCTCGATCAACGTGGACGTATGATAGCGCCACCTATCGGAACGACGCCAAAAATCTCCGAGTCAACCTTTGCGTTTAATCTTCCTATCCCTACCTTCTATTTACATGTGCATGTCATTACTTTCCGGTGCTATACTCTTAGACTTGCATGTGTAGGGTGAGCTTGACTTACAACAATTCTAAAACTTGCCCACAACTAAAATTCGGAACTGACTAAGTTTTTATTTAGTCAAGCAGTCTAATCCCCCCCTCTAGACATAATTTGAATCCTACAAGCGGTATGAGAGATTTTTTATTCATTGCATTGGTTTCACAACCTAGGAGAGTATGGCGTCTAGTGAGGGAAATTACCACTGTAGAGATCCTTATTTGGATGGTACAAACTTTGCTAGTTGGAAGCATAATATGAAAATGCATACTCTTGGTCATAATCCCGTTGTTTGAGTTGTTGTTCGTGTTGGTTTGGAAGGTGAATTATTTGGTGACGGAATGAGACCGGATCATGAAGCGACTGTGGATGAATTGAAAATGTTGCAATGCAACGCTAAAGCATGCGACATTCCACTCAACTACCTATGCCCCAACAAGATTAGCTGTCTTCAGAATGCCAAGGAAAATTGGGACACTTTTATTGAAATGCACAAAGTTACCGAATCTCTCACGGATTCTAAGTTGAATGTGCTACAAAGTCAGCTTGACAAGTTCAAGATGAAGGATGCTGAATGAGTCATTGAGATGTACTCTAGTCTTGCTCTCATCACAAATGATATTATCGGCTTAGGAAGCAAAGAGATGACCGACAAATTAATCATCAAGAAGATACTTATAGACTTGGATGGAACGTATGACACCTTGTGCACATTGATTAAATGATGCCAAACTACAAAGATCTCAAGCCAACAGAAGTCATTTGAAGGATTGTTGCTCATGAAATGTCACTCAAGGACAAAGAAGAGCTGCCCAACAAGTCAAGCGGTGCTTACAAAGCTTCAAGTGATGCTCCCACTACTTTGAATGACAACCTTGTCACCAATGAAGAGATAAGCCTCATGGTCAAGAAATTCAACAAGTTCTACAAGAGTAGAGGCAAAGAGAGAAGCTACAACTGAAGATATAAAGAGAAGCGTTCATCTAGTCGTGACCGAAACTGTTACAATTGTGGAAGGCCCGGACACTACTCCAATGAGTTCTCACCCCCCACAAAAGAAGAGAAGAGTCACCTAGAAGATGAAGCTCAAGAGAAGAGTCACCTCCAAGAGAGAGAAGGTGTAGAGAAGATCGTTTTGAACGAAGACCCTCCCAGAGAAGCAATGAATCGGAAAAGAAGGAAAAGTACACCAAGAGCCACTCAAGAAGAATACATCAACCTCATGTTGTTGAATGGGTATCCGGCTCCGAGTCCGACAACCAATACGAGATAAGCTACCACTCCAACTCCAACTATAGTCAAGATGAAGGTGTTGTCGGTCTTGCACTCGTATCCTCCAACTCCCATGACATATTTGATTCGCCAAATGAAGGGATTGAAAATTGCTTCATGGATAAAGGCCCCAAGGTATCACACCCTGAGTACTTTTAGTTTACTAGTGATTTGGGTTACTTACTAGGAGATGTAGACTTGTTCTTTGATAAAAATAGTGAAAGTAATGAAAATGAACTTGATGATAATCATGATAGTCAAGGTAAGTCGTGTGATGATGATAAGAAGGAGATTTAGGGTCTAACTAAAGAACTAAACACTCTTAAGTTAGCCCATGAATCTAATCTAGAAGATCAAAGAGATCTTGCAATAACTCATGAGAAGCTACGCTTCGAGAAGCTAAATTTAGAGGAAGAGCATGAGTTTATAAAAGCAATCAATGCCGATCTTCGAAAGAAGAGTTCTTCTTATATAGCCAAACGATTACTCTTTTCTACTTTTGTTCCACAAGTTAAACCTAAGCATACTAGTAACAAAGGCAAGAAAGTTTCTTCATCTAGTAACAACAACACTAATGCTAAATCAAATGATGTTGTTGTTAGTAGCTCTCTTAGTTCCACTAATGATTTCTTGGCCAAGTTACACTTGAGCAAGAAAATGATTTATTGAAAGGAATTATAGACAGAGGTGTCTTCAAGATTCTTGCTGGAAGTAAGAAATTCAAGGAAATTGTACGCAAGCAAGGAGGACATGGGAAGAAACAAGGCACTGTCTACTTCAATGCTAATGGAGTTGAATCGAAAGAAGGTCAATACCCCAACCCGAAGTTTGTTCCCCAAAAGGAGAAGTATGATCCAACTTTTCCCAAGGTAACAGGTTCTCAAGATGACCTTCCACCACAGTACCACAAGGGAAAGGACAAGCTTCAAGTGGAGATTGACTCATTTGAGGAAGAATCCCAAGCCATGGTCAAGTGGATTGCCAAGGCCACTACTAGCTCTCCTTCATCAAGCGTTACCCCAACTCCAAGGATCCCCATCAAGTTGATGTGGGTCCCTAAGAAGAAGAACTAGAGAAGTTCTTGAGGGGTGACTCCGCCAATGAAATTCACTCTTATTCACTTTGGCAAGAACTAGTTGCAATCAAATCCAACATATCCATTAGTTCAAGGAGTGACACATCCCTCAAAGGTAAGCAAGGGGAAAGGTAACTAAAGTATGAATGGGCATCATCTCATATGTACTTCATTCCATGTCCATAGATATCCTTCTATTTGTTCCTTGTGTATGGTACAAACCCATGCACACGAGAAGAGTAAGAAACAACAAGGATTGCTCCCAACTCAAGATGATCTTCATCAAAAATGAGCATCCACCACTACTACACCTACAGAAGTCTTCTACAACAGAACCCAACGTTAGTTTGTCCCTCTTAGGGGGGAGTGTCACATAAGGAGGGAGCTTTACTCTAAGACTTGAGTTAAAGCATGTCTTAAGGTGTGAATTGATACTTGTGATATATGTTGGGTTTTTCATGAAGAGCAACGGGTTATCGCTCCACAATATGGGTAAGTATTTCTCTAAGTTATGAAACCAAAGTTTATAGAACCAATATGAATATCAACCACAACCATCTTTAGTGGATGCACACAAAAGAACAAACAGCTTGCACCTAACGCAGGAAAGAGGGTTGTCAATCCCCTTGGTCTCGTTATTTGCAAGCAAGTAAGGTGTGTAGATAATTGTAGACAATTATAAATTGCAAAATAAAATAAAATCAAGTAAATGACAGCAAGGTATTGAAGGTTTTGTAAATATGTTGTGAATAGAACCGGGGGCCATAGTTTTCCCTAATGGCATCTCTCATGAAAAATAGCATATAGTTGGTAAACAAATTATTGTTGGGCAATTGACAGAAAAGCGAATAGTTATGCGATATTCATGATAATGATCATGTGTATATAGGCATCACGTCTGTAAACAAATAGGCCGACTAATGCCTGCACCTATTACTATTACTCCACTCATCGACCGCTATCCAACATGCATCTAGAGTAGTAAGTAAAACAGAGTAATGCATGGAGAACAATGACATGATGTAGACAAAGTAAACTCAAGCAATATGAATAAACCCCATCATTTTATCCTTAGTAGCAGCAACACAAAGACACATCTTGTCCCCTTCTGTCATTGGGATATAGAAATTCCCTGGGTTGAACCTACTACAACGCACCTCTCTCACCAAAGAAATATCAATTTTGTTGGCCAAACTATTTCAATAGATCAGAGAGAATTACAAAGCTATCATAATCATGCACATAAGAATCATATAAGTATTCAAAGAAGACTCAGATATTTATCATGAATAATCTTAACATAAACCCACAATTTATCGGATCCCAACAAACACACCGTACAAAAGGAATTACATCATACGGATCAGAGCGAAGATGCGATGATCATTGTATTGAAGATCAAGAGAGATATTTCCATCTAGGTACTAGCTATGGACCCGTAGGACTATGGTGAACTACTCACACATCATCGTGAGGGCAAAAAGGTTGATGAAGAGGCCCTTCATGATCGATCCCGCCTCTGGCAGGGTGCCGGAACATAGCTCCAGATGGCCTCCCGTCATAACAAAAACTTGATGCAGCGTAAAAAGTGTTTTGGGACTATGATACGTCTCCTCGAATTTACAATTTCTAATTGTTACATGCCAATATTATACAACTTTCACATATTTTTGGCAACATTTTATATGATTTATTGGACTAACATATTGATCCAGTGCATAGGGTCAGTTCGTGATTGTTGCATGTTTCTTATTTCACACAACATCCATATCAAACAAAGTCCAAATGCGATAAAATTTATGAAGAATAATTTTGGAATATATGTGATTTTTGTAAGTTGGAATCAACGTCAACAGAGGCCCATGGCCTCCACTAGATACCATGGCGCGCCCATACCCCCTGGCACGCAGTGGTGGTTAGTGGCCACCTCGTAAGTCGTTTGCGGCTCTACTTCGGGCGCAATAAAGATAATTTATGGGGAAAAACCGTGTAAACATTTCAGCCCGATCGATGTTAAGGATCTTCGAGAATTTAAGAAACGGAAAAGGGCCAGAAAGCAAGAACGTGAAACAATTGATAACAGAGGGAGAGATCCAATCTCAGAGGGCCTCCCACCCATCTGCCACGGAGGACATGGACCAGAGGGGGAACTCTGCTACCATCTAGGAGTAGGCCAAGGAAGAAGAATAAGAAGGATGGCGGCTCTCTACCCCTCTCTCCAGGTGGCACTGGAGTGCCGTTGGGGCAAGGAGCATGATGATGATCTACATCAACAATCTTGCCACCGTGAACACTAACTCTCTCTCCCTCTATGCGGCGATGTAACGCCTCTTTTCCCGCTATAACTCTCTACTTAAACATGGTTCTCAACACTACATACTATTCCCAATGATACGTGGATATCATATGATGTTTGAGTAGATCCGTTTTGTCCTATGGGCTAATTGCTGAAATTGCTATGATTGGTTTAATTTGCTTGCCGATATGTTGTTGTCCTTTGGTGCCCATCATATGAGTGCGCGTGTGGATCACACCATAGGGTTAGTTGTATGTTGATAGGACTATGCATTGGAGGGCAAGAGTGGCAGAATACTTCTTCCTAACATAGAAATTGATGCATACGAGATTGAAGGGGGGCCAATATATATCTTAATGCCATGGTTGGGTTTTGCCACAATGAACGTTAGTAGATGCGGATGTTTGCTAATAGTTCCAAACATAAGCGCATATAATTCCAATTAAGGGATGACATGCTAGGAGTGGCCTCTTGAGGGAGTCCCGGATTAAGGGGTCCTCGTATGGCCGACCCATCTTTTAGAAGCCGACCATATGGGTCGTATTATTGAAGACCGGACTGCATGACGACTTTATATTCAGGAAGGAAAGCTCCAAATACTAGCGGGTCGTCCAAGTTTAGTAGTCTAGGGCGACATGGCTTCCCCGACTAAAGGTCGATTCTATGTAACACTAGGGACCCCTGGTATCTATATAAACCATAGGGTTTCATCCGCATAGACAAGTTGATTCATCTACGGTTTAGCTCATACGATTTCGAGGTAGATCAACTTTGGACATAGGGTTTTACCTCCTCGATAGGGCCCGAACCTGGGTAAAACACTGTCCCCTTCATCTCTTGCAACTCATTGATCCAAGGTCCACAGTTCGGGACCCCCTACCCGAGATCCGCCAGTTTTGACACCGACATTGGTGCTTTCATTGGGAGTTCCAGTGTGGGGTCGCCGGAAGGATTGATGGCCCACTTAATCGTAAGCGATCGAATCAGCAATGGGGACATCTTTGTTCCTTGGCAGGTTCTCATGTTCGGCAGCTTCACGCTGCACGCCGAACTGACCGACCGCCTTGGCCAGATTGGATGTATCGTCCCTGGTCAGGAGATAGGGTTCAGGAACCTCGAGTTATCCAGTGACTCCCGAGGCAATTTTCTCCCTGCTAAGGTCACAATTTCGCCCAATGAGCTCCAAAATTACAAAGCCTTGACTTCTGGTTTCTTGTCCGGCCATGACCTCGGTTCCCACTTTCGGGAGTTAGCTTCGAGCCCTGACCCGACCTCTACGCCCGGACAACTGCAGACGGTCGTGGCCGAAGTCACTTCCCTCGTAGAAGCTACGAAGGTCAGCTCCGAAAACCATCAAGAGATTGATTTGGACAACCTCTCGTTGTTAAACGAGGCGCTCGGCCAGATCCAATCGTTGAGAATCGCGGATGGACCACACCTGAGCTATACTTGGACTAGTCCGAAGGCGGATTACGAGGACTTTTACGGCCCACTCACCACCCACTTGGTAGCCACCGTCGAAGACTTAACCGACGTGCTGGATTACACCTCCAAGGAGGTCAAAGACATGGATTACGTGGCCGATGACCCCGCCCCTGTAAACACCGGGCGATGGGATGCAACCTCCACCTGTGACATTTACATGGTAGACACACCTAACGGCAACGACGACTACACCCCCGTTCCACAAAACGACGATAAGTCCGGGGACAAGCCATCTAAGGGTCGAAAGAAAGCAAACAATCCAAGGAGAACAAGGGAAGGGGGACCATACAGGGTACCGGGGAGAACACGACCCACTAGGACACCGGTAACCTCGGAGCTCCCGATCAACCACCGAATGATCCGAACAAACCCAAAGGCCAGTCTGATCCCGACGACCCTGATGATTCAGACGATGACAACTACCTCCCTCGTGATGACGTGGAGGATAACTTGGAGGCCGAGGACTTCATAGTTCCCGAGGACCCTGAAGGTCGGAACGATTCAGGCAACAACTCATAGATACCGACCGTAGCCTCCAGGCGAAGCAACGACGACTTCAAGCCGAAGAATAAACCATCAACAATAGATGGACAAAAGTATTGGCAACTGAAAAAGGATATGACACCAAGTGTCCGACTCAAAATAAAAGCTACCCACGCTGGCGCTTGCTGCCTTAGTTCGATGACGAGGCCTTAGAACCCGTTTCCCCCACGCGCACACAGTACGACGAGTCCGATCGTCCACCTTGAGCGCGTGACACAGCGTTTTGAGAAGCCGAGTATAGACCCAAGCCTCCCCATAGGAAAGGAAAGGAACACGTGCAACCCAGGGGCAAACATGACCTATGTCACGACTTAGACAAAAGAATAGGCCGCAGTAGATCCATCTATGGAACCAAAAGACACTCTCCCACTCGATGGGATGGAGATCAACCTCGGCGTCCACAACAACACAAATCTGGAATCATACTGGGCACAACCAATAGTTGATTTCTGACACAGTATAGCGCGGGCCAGAGGCGCCGCTCACCCACTATGCTTCACAGATGAGGTCATGCAACACCAATTCTCGGAAGGGTTTAAACCCGTAAACATAGAACAATACGACGAAACTACGGACCCCGTCGTGTGGATAGAAGATTTCCTTCTCCGCATCCATATGGACAGGGGAGACGACCTTCATGCCATCAAGTACCTGCGCCTAAAGCTAAAAGGGCCAGCACGACACTGGCTAAACAGCTTACCCAAAGATTCTATTGGAAGTTGGGAAGAGCTCGAGGAACCCTTCTTGTCTAATTTTCAAGGAACCTATGTTCGAACCCTGGACTCCTCCGACCTCAGCAACATCGTCCAAAAGGCGGCCGAGTCAACCCGAGAATTCTGGACTAGGTTCCTCACCAAGAAGAACCATATAGTGGACTGTCCGGATGCCGAAGCAATAGCCTCATTCAGGCATAACATCCGAGACGAATGACTGGCTCACCAACTCGGTCAGGACAGGCGGAGAACAATGTCCGCCCTCACCTTCCTCATGACCCACTTTTGCGTGGGTGAGGACAATTGGCTAGCTCGGTGCAGCCATAGTGCGGACGATCCTGGTACCTATGAAGTTTGGGATGGGAACGACAAGCCAAGGCGAAACAAGAGCAAACATCATCATCGTAACGGTGACGACGATGACACAATCGTCAATGCCAGCTTCCGCAGTTTGAAATCAGGACAGTGGAAGAAACCCTTCCAAGGAACAGAGATGGTCCGACTCCATTAGATAAAATTATGGAGAGGCCGTGCCAGATCCACGACACCCAAACAAGACCGCCACCCACACCAACCGTAACTGTTGGTTGTTTAAGCATGCCATAGTAGCCGAAAAACAAGGCAAGGGCCATGATTGGCACTCTGTGGCGATAGCTAGACGAATGCTGATGACAACAAACCTTCCCCTGCAACGGCACCAGAAGAATGCTACTAGCACTCCCCAGCAATGAAACTAGAAGAATGTTGTTGACGGCCCACCAGCGCGTGGATTCGCAGCAGTTTTCGAGGGTAGAGTATTCGACCCAATTTGTTGATAAGCCAGTCAGGAGGTGAGAGAATACCCTCGAGTATTAGCAGCTGAATGTGTCAGATTCAACCACACCTGAAAGATTAGTATCTGCAAGCACAGTAGTAACAGCAAAGTAGTATGATAACAACAGTGTCAGAAACGATCTGTTGACAACAGACTATTCCTAACGATTGTATCAATGGCGCCTCCGTTGCCGCGTTGACGGAAGTTGTCACTTCCCGTCAACGACCGGTGAATCAAAAGTGTAGCAGGTAGCAGCAGTGTAACGAGCAATAGCAGTGGCAAGGAACAACAATAGTGACAGCGGTAGCAAGTAGCAACAGTAGCAAGCGACAGTAGTAGCAACAGTAGCAGCAGCAGCAGAGCAAAACAAGTAACATCAGTAGCAACAGTAGTAGCAGCAGAGCAAGACAAGTAACAGCAGTAGCAACAGTAGTAGCAGCAGCAGAGCAAGACAAGTAACAACAGTAGGACAAACTCGTAGGCAATGGGTCGGTGATTTGTTGGATGATATTCATCATGCAACAACTATAACACGGAGAGATATGTGGCTAGCTCCCGTTCGTCAATGTGATGTAGGCATGCATTCCGTGTGTCATCATACGTGCTTAGGAAAAAGAACTTGCATGACATCTATTGTCCATCCCTCCCGTGGCAGCGGGGTCCAAAAGGAAACTACGGGATATTAAGGTTCTCCTTTTAATAAAGAACCGGACCAACGCATTATCAGTTGGTGAACACATGAGCTCCTCAAACTATGGTCATCACCGGGAGTGGTTCCGGTTATTGTCACTCCGCGGTTGCCGGATCATAACACATAGTAGGTAACTACAACTTGCAAGATCGGATCTAAAACACACATATATAGGTGACAACATAATAATTTCAGATCTGAAATCATGGCACTCGGGCCTGACGTCAGCTGTGCTTCCCCAGCTATAGTGCCAGAAAAGTGCTGATCCTGCAATCTCTAGTGTTAGCTAGACGAATGCTTAAGACAACGAACCTTCTTCTGTAACGGCGCCAGAAGAATGCTGATAGCACTCCCCGGTAATGAAACTAGAAGAATGTAGTTGATGGCCCACGAACGCGTGGGTTCGCAACAGTTTTCGAGGGTAGAGTATTCAACCCAAATTTGTTGATTTGCATGACGGGAGGTGAGAGAATACTCTCAAGTATTAGCAGCTCAATGTGTCAGATTCAACCACACCTGAAAGATTAGTATCTGCAAGCATAGTAGTAACAGCAAAGTAACGAGTAACGACAGTGTAATGAGCAATAGCAGTGGCAAGGAACAGCAGTAGTGACAGCAGTAGCAAGTAGCAACAGTAGCAAGCGACAGTAGTAGCAATAGTAGTAGCAGCAGCAACAGAACAAGACAAGTAACAACAGTAGCAACAGTAGTAGTAGCAGCAGCAGAGCAAGACAAGTAACAACAGTAGGACAAACTCGTAGGCAATGGGTCGGTGATTTGTTTGGATGATATTCATCATGCAACAGCTATAACACGGAGAGATATGTGGCTAGCTCCCGTTCGTCAATGTGATGTAGGCATGCATTCCGTGTGTCGTCATACGTGCTTAGGGAAAAGAACTTGCATGACATCTATTGTCCATCCCTCCCGTGGCAACGAAGTCCAAAAGGAAACTACGGGATATTAAGGTTCTCCTTTTAATAAAGAACCGGACCAATGCATTAGCACTTAGTGAACACATGAACTCCTCAAACTATGATCATCACCAGGAGTGGTTCCGGTTATTGTCACTCCGGGGTTGCCGGATCATAACACATAGTAGGTGACTACAACTTGCAAGATCAGATATAAAACACACATATATTGGTGGGAACGTAATAATTTTAGATCTGAAATCATGGCACTCGGGCCCTAGTGACAAGCATTAAGCATGGCAAAGTAGTAGCAACATCAAATCTCAGAACATAGTGGATACTAGGGATCAATCCCCATCAAAACTAACTCGATTACATGATAGATCTCATCCTACTCATCACCGCCCAGCGAGCCTACGAATAGATTACTCACGAACAACGAAGAGCTTCATGGAATTGGAGAGGGAAGAAAGTTGATGATGACGATGGCGACGATTTCCCCTCTCCGGAGCCCAAGACGGACTCCAGATCTGCCCTCTAGATGAAGAACTGGAGGTGGCGGCGCCTCCATATCGAAAACGCGACAAAAACTTCTCTTTTTATTTTTTCTGGGACGAAAGACAACTTATAGAGCTAGAGTTGGGGGCCGCAGGTGCCTGTGGGCCCCACAAGCCTGCCCACCGCCACCAGGGGGGGTGGCGGAGGAGGGGCTTGTGGCCCACTGGTCCACCCCCTGAGGTGGAACTTGGCGCAGGTATTTTTGATATTTTCCAATACTGCTCCCCGTAAATTTTCAGGACGTTTGAAGAACTTTGATTTCTGCACAAAAATAACACCAAGGCCATTCTGCTGAAAACAACGTCAGTCCAGGTTAGTTCCATTCAAATCATGCAAATTATAGTCCAAAACAAGGGCAAAAGAGTTTGGAAAAGTAGATACGTTGGAGACATATCAACTCCCCCAAGCTTAAAACCTTGCTTGTCCTCAAGCAACTCAATTGACAAACTGAGAGAGAAAGAAAAACTTTGACAAACTCTGTTTGATCTTATTGTTGCAACTATGTCTAACTCATAACCAGAATTTCAGCAAGGTCACAAGTTAACCACATAAGCAAATGAGACAAAGGTCTCACGGTAAACTAATATCAATGGCATAATCAGCTAACCAACAAATAATAATGAGTTTCAAATACCAACACTTCAATCAAAGCAAGCATGAAGCAATATGAATAGGTGGTATCGCGGTAGCTCTTTCTGAGACCGCAAAACATAAATGTAGAGCACTTTCAAAGATCAAGGGCTGACTAAATATTGTAATTCATAGCAACGAACATCCAGTCATAGTCATGCTCAATATCAATCAAAAGCAAAGCATAAAAATGACAGAGGTGCTCTCTAATTGGTGCTTATATAAGAGGAGGATGACTCAACAGGAAAATAAATAGACATGCCCTTCGCAGAGGGAAGCATTGATTTGCAGAGGTGCTAGAACTCAAGCTTTGAAAACAGAGATAATAATTTTGGGTGGCATGCTTTCATTGTCAATGCAATGACCAAGAGTTCTCAATATCTTCCATGCTACTCATGCTATAGGCGGTTCCCAAACAGAAAAGTAAAGTTTTAACTCCCCCACCAACAATCTTTCACACTCCACGGCTAGCCGAATCCTCGGATACCGTCCATACTAACATCAATCCGAGGGGAGTCTTGTTTTATAGTTATGTTTTCGATTTAAGCATGGAACTGGGCATCCCAAATACCGGCCCCTTTCTCGTGAAGGGCTGTGAATAAACACATGTCGAGGATAACACTCCTAGCATGGAAGATACCAATAGCCCGGTGTCACCACATGAGCGGTTCAGGCATGCTAAACAGATTTATTTCTTGAAGGTTTAGAGAGTGGCACATGCAAATTTACTTGGAACGGCAGGTAGATACCGCAAATAGGTAGGTATGGTGGACTCTCATGGAAAAACTTTTGGGTTTATGGAAGTGGATGCACAAGCAGTATTCCCGTTTAGTACAAGTGAAGGCTAGCAAAAGACTGGGAAGCGACCAACTAGAGAGCGACAACGGTCATCAAGATGCAATGAGTTTGACTAACATTGAATGCAAGCATGAACATGATATAAATCACCATGAACACGAACATCATAGAGGCTATGTTGATTTTGTTTCAACTATATGCATGAACATGCGCCAAGTCAAGCCACTTGAAACATTCAAAGGAGAATACTATCCTATCATACTACATCATAGTCATCTCAAAATCTATGTTGGCAATCAAGATAAACCATTATAAGCTCTCAGCTAAATAAGCATGGCATTAGAAACTATGATCTCTAAGTTGTCATTGCAAACATGGTTCTCTCACAACAAAGCTAAATCTGGGTCGACAAGCTAGTCATATTTACAAAAACAAAATAGATAGAGTTCATACCAGCTTTTCAGTCTCAGTCACTTCATCATATATCATCATTGTTGCCTTTCATTTGCACGATCGAACGATGAAAACGATAATAAGCGCATTGGACTAAGCTGAATCTGCAGGCAAACACAAAGGAGAAGACAAAATAATATGGCTCTTTGAAAGCTAAACAGGTAAGCATGCAAGAACCAATAAACATTGTAACCAATATCATCTACCTTGACACAAAGAAAAAGAAAGCTACTTACACGGGAAAGCTCCCAACAAGCAAAAGAAGAAAGAAAAATCTTTTTGGGTTTTCTCAAAAGGACACAAAACAAGAAAACAAGAAAACGAAAAGAAACTAGCATGGATAATACAGTGGCAAAGTGTAAACACCGGCTAACAAAGTGAAAGCATAAGCATGAATGTAAAGTCGGTGAGAACACGTACTCCCCCAAGCTTAGGCTTTTGGCCTAGCTTGGTCTACTCCCATGGTGGGAAATAACCAGCTCCAGGATACTCCAGAGCAGACTGTGGATGCCACTGCTGTGCGAGCTCCTCTGGCTCCCATTGATAAACTGGCGTCTGGCACTCGACTGGCGGCTCGAGCACGGGGGCCTGTGGTTGGGCCAAGCCCCAATATGCGTAGATGTCTGCAGGCATAATAGTGTACCTGTCTGCATGAAGATCAAACAAAGAAGGAGCAGGCAAAGTAATAGTCTCTCGAGTACCCTGACTAAACACCAGCTTATAAATCATCCGTCTACTAGCATCTCTATCCAGAAAATCATGGCAAACCATGCTATCATAATCCAGATATCTCTCAGGGAGGAGCATCTCTCCTTCCTCTCCTAGTCTAATGGGTATCTCAAAGTGTCTCGCAAGACGGGTAGCATAGATACCTCCATAGACAACACCCTTAGAACGGTTCAGGTTCAACCGTTGAGCTACTATATCACCCAAGCTATAAGTCTTATCGTTATAAAGGCCTTCGCGCGGAACCGCAAGGTCTGGAGAACTAAGTGATCCAGCCTCCCCACGGCCAATCAAACATTTTCCCACAAATAGTGAGAAGTACCGAAGCACAGGAAAATGTATGCTAGCAGTTCTAGCGCGAGACACTCCTCTCTCCTCTCCAACAACAATATAACTAATGAAATCCTCCAAGTCCCGTGGACGAGGGTCACGGATATCCCCAACATAAGGTAATTTGCATACATTGCAAAAGTCCTGCAGCGTCATGCACTGGGGGACATCGTATATCATGAACTCAACCATGGGAGGATTCTTCCTCGGATAAAAGTTGAAGCTTTGAACAAAAATATTGGTGAGGAGGAGATATTGTGGGCACTTATCTTCAACGGACGCAGTAAGACCTGCGTTATCCACCAAGTAATAAAAGTCTTCATAAAGTCCGGCGACGCGCAAAAATTCATCACTTGGCCACTCACACGCTCGAACTTCTGTGACTCGAGGGACTGCGTACTTGGGGTGATTCTACTCGTCCTCCTTGGGGTTACGGCTTGAAGATCCTCTCAAGAACCTCCTCATCTTTTCCTTTTTCTAGCTCTAAAAAATTCTGAAATTTTTAGAGACTTCGAAAGAAAAGTGAAAAAGGATCAACCCAACTTGTAGCAACTACTCCTACTAGTGGCTAGAGACCGTATCACGTGCTAAAACTACTTGGGACCAGCTAAAATCAACTTTTGTAGGTCAAGAACAGGGTCACCAAGGTATCAAGAATTCACGAAGGATAAAGCACTAGAGCAAAAACTAATTGGACTAATGGAGGAGTCACTTACCAAGGAGTAATTTCCCCAAAACAGTTCGGAGAATGGTGCTTTGAGCAAGCAGATTGAAAATCACAGCCAAATGACCAAGAACACGGGTTTGAGCTGCGAAACAATTTTTTCTGGAGGTGGAAGAAGAGGCTGAGAGCTGGAGTGAGTGGAGCGGGTGCCTGTGGGCCCCACAAGCTTGCACCCCGGCACGAGGGGGGTAGGTGGCGGTGGCAGGGCTTGTGGCCCACTGGTCAGGCCCCCAGGCCAGCTCTGAGGCCCAGAATTTTTTAAAAATTCCAGAAAAAATCATACTAATTTTTCAGGACCATCGAAGAACTTTTATTTTTGAGGTATTTTTCTCCGGGACGCTAAAACAGAAAACAGGAAAAGCTAAACTAATTCCATCATTTTTCTTCTAGGCAACAGAAAATGAAAGCTCAAAACATAGGTATGTGACTCTTTGATTCATCCATCTCATGGTCATCAAAAGAAATCCGTCAATGGTATTGATCAAGTCCTTATGACAAAACCTTCTTGAATTGCAAGAGAGAACGGAGAATTTTCGAATAGCCACTAAGTCACCTCAATGGGGATATGAATCTCCCCGACAAGCAAATCATACTTCATCTTGACACGAGGAATAGGGCATTCAAAGCTCCCAATAAGAATCGATGAAGTCTTTTCGATAGCATTGATGCAATGTACTGGATATCGTTTCTTCGGGAAGTGCACGGTGTGCTCATTACCGTTGACATGGAAAGTGACATTGCCTTTGTTGCAATCTATAACAGCCCCTGCGGTGTTTAAAAAGGGTCTTCCGAGGATGATAGCCATGGCATCGTCCTCGGGAATATCCAAGATAACAAAGTCTGTTAAGATAGTGGTATTAGCAACCACAACAGGCACATCCTCGCAAATGCCGATAGGGAAAGCAGTTGATTTGTCGGCCATTTGGAGAGAAATTTCAGTGGGTGTCAACTTATCCAACTCAAGTCTACGATAAAGAGAGAGCGGCATAACACTAACACCGGCTCCAAGGTCACATAAGGCAGTTCTTACGTAGTTTCCTTTAATGGAGCAAGGTATAGTGGGCACTCCGGGATCACCAAGTTTCTTAGGAGTTCCACCTTTGAAAGTGTAGTTGGCAAGCATGGTGGAGATCTCAAGATCTGGTATCTTCCGTTTATTAGTCACGATATCTTTCATGTACTTGCCATACGGAGACATCTTGAGCATATGAGTTAACCGCATCTGCAGAAAGACGGGTCTTATCATCTCAACGAAGCGCTCAAAATCCTCCTCATCCTTTTTCTTGGATGGCTTAGGAGGGAAGGGCATAGGTCTCTGAACCCATGGCTCTCTTTCTTTACCATGCTTCTTAGCAGTGAAGTCATTCTTGTCGTATCTCTTAGGTTGTGGATTATCAGGATTAATCGTAGGTTTAATCTCCACATCCTCATCATTGCTAGGTTGAGCATTATTATGAACATCACTGTCCACATTGTCACCAGGTTCATGTTCATCACCAGATTGTGTTTCTGCATCAGACGCAGAAATATCATTAGGTTCATCAGGTGTGACAATATTTGGTGAACTGGCATGCAGGTTTCTACCATCCTTCTTCTTCTCCTTAGGATGACTGGGTGTATCAATATTGATTATTTGAGAATCTTGATCAATTCTCTTAGGATGACCTTTAGGATACAAAGGTTCATGAGTCATTTTGCCTCCTCTAGTAATGACTCTGACAGAGTTGTCATTTAATTCATTGAGCAGGTCATTCTGAGCTTTAAGTACTTGTTCTACCCGAGTAGTAATCATAGAGGCATGTTTACTCAGAAGCTTCAGAGCATTGACATTTCTGTCTACACAAGCACTTAAATGGCTAAGCATATGAGTACTTTGTTCCAAATGTCTGCTAACATAATCATTGAAACTCTGTTGTTTGGCAACAAAGTTGTCAAATTCATCAAAGCATAGGCTAGGAGGTTTATCAAAAGGAATATCACTCTCGTCAAACCTACGCAGAGAATTCACTTCTACTACCTGTATCGGGTTATCGAGACCATGGATCTCTTCTATAGGTGGTAGATTTTTGACATCTTCAGATCTAATGCCTTTCTCTTGCATAGATTTCTTGGCTTCTTGCATATCTTCGGGACTGAGGAATAGAATACCTCTTTTCTTAGGAGTTGGCTTAGGAGGTGGTTCGGGAATAGTCCAAGCATTATGGTTGATCAAGAGGTTATTCAGTAGGTTCTCAGCTTGTTCTACAGTTCGTTCCCTAAAAACACAACCGACCCAACTATCTAGGTGGTCTCTAGAGGAATCGGTAAGTCCGTTATAGAGGATATCAAGTATCTCGTTCTTCTTGAGAGGGTGATCAGGCAAAGCATTCTGTAGCTGGACGAGCCTCCCCCAAGCTCGTGAACGACTCTCTTCTTGGAGTTGAGCAAAGTTGTATATTTCCTGCAAGGCAGCTTGCTTCTTATGGGCAGGGAAATATTTCTCATAGAAGTAATAGACCATCTCCTGGGGACTACGCACACATCTAGGAGCAAGAGAGGTGAACCAGACTTTAGCGTCATCCTTTAGAGAGAAAGGAAACAGCCTAAGGATATAGTAGTGGCGGATCTTCTCCTCATTAGTGAAAAGGTTGGCTATTTCGGATAGTTTGGCAAGATGGGCTATGACTGTCCCAGACTCATAACCGTGAAAAGGATCAGATTCGACTAGAGAGATTATCTGAGGGTCGACAGAGAATTCGTAATCCTTATCGGTGACAAAGATAAGCGAAGTGGCAAACTTCGAATCATTTTTCATCCTAACTTCCCGAGATTTTTCCTTCCACTTGAGAAGTAATTTCTCAGCGTCATAGGCATCCTTACACGCAAAAAAATCCTCAGCTATCTCTCCCTCCATAACGTAACCCTCAGGTATATCTGGCAATTCATATCTAGGAGAGCTAGATCTAGCAGGAGCAAAAGTAGGTTCTATCTCAATAGTATTGGCAGTTTCAGAAGCATTACGAGCATTGACAGTAACTCTAGCAATATGAGCATCAAGGAACACTCCTAGTGGAACATCATGCAAAGGAGTATCTCTAGCAGTATCAAGCATAACATCAAGCATAGTATCATCAGGCATAGTATCAAGTGTAGCATCATCAGGCATAGTATCTCTAGCAGTAGTATCACAAGCATCATCAAGCACATGCGACAAATCAAGATTTCTAGCAGGAGGTGATGTCGCAAACTTACTCATAACTGAAGGTGAATCAAGTGCAGAGCTAGATGGCAATTCCTTACCTCCCCTCGTAGTTGAGGGCAAGACTTTGGTCTTTGGATCCTTCAGATTCTTCATAGTGATCAACAAATATAAATCCCAAGTGACTCAGAGAATATAGCAATACCTCCCCGGCAACGGCGCCAGAAAAATGCTGATTGGCACTCTCTGGCGATAGCTAGACGAATGCTGATGACAACAAACCTTCCCCTGCAACGGCACCAGAAGAATGCTACTAGCACTCCCCAGCAATGAAACTAGAAGAATGTTGTTGACGGCCCACCAACGCGTGGGTTCGCAGCAGTTTTCGAGGGTAGAGTATTCGACCCAATTTGTTGATAAGCCAGTCAGAACGTGAGAGAATACCCTCGAGTATTAGCAGCTGAATGTGTCAGATTCAACCACACCTGAAAGATTAGTATCTGCAAGCACAGTAGTAACAGCAAAGTAGTATGATAACAACGGTGTCAGAAACGATCTGTGGACAACAGACTATTCCTAACGATTGTATCAATGGCACCTCCGTTGCCGCGTTGACGGAAGTTGTCAGTTCCCGTCAACGGCCGATGAATCAACAGTGTAGCAGGTAGCAGCAGTGTAATGAGCAATAGCAGTGGCAAGGAACAGCAGTAGTGATAGCGGTAGAAAGTAGCAACAGTAGCAAGCGACAGTAGTAGCAACAGTAGCAGCAACAACAGAGCAAAACAAGTAAGAGCAGTAGCAACAGTAGTAGCAGTAGCAATAGTAGCAGCAGCAGCAGAGCAAGACAAGTAACAATAGTAGCAACAGTAGTAGCAGCAGCAGAGCAAGACAAGTAACAACAGTAGGACAAACTCGTAGGCAATGGGTTGGTGATTTGTTTGGATGATATTCATCATGCAACAGCTATAACACGGAGAGATATGTGGCTAGCTCTCGTTCGTCAATGTGATGTAGGCATGCATTCCGTGTGTCGTCATATGTGCTTAGGGAAAAGAACTTGCATGACATCTATTGTCCATCTCTCCCGTGGCAGCGGGGTCCAAAAGGAAACTACGGGATATTAAGGTTCTCCTTTTAGTAGAGAACCGGAACAACGCATTAGCACTTGGTGAACACATGAACAACTCAAACTATGGTCATCACCGGGAGTGGTTCCGGTTATTGTCACTCCGGGGTTGCCGGATCATAACACATAGTAGGTAACTACAACTTGCAAGATCGGATCTAAAACACACATATATTGGTGACAACATAATAATTTCAGATCTGAAATCATGGCACCCGGGCCCTAGTGACAAGCATTAAGCATGGCAAAGTAGTAGCAACATCAATCTCAGAACATAGTGGATACTAGGGATCAATCCCCATCAAAACTAACTCAATTACATGATAGATCTCATCTTACTCATCACCGCCTAGCGAGCCTAAGAATAGATTACTCACGAACGACGAAGAGCTTCATGGAATTGGAGAGGGAAGAAGGTTGATGATGACGATGGCGACGATTTCCCCTCTCCGGAGCCCAAGACGGACTCCAGATCTGCCCTCCAGGCGAGGAACAGGTGGTGGCGGCACCTCCGTATCGAATACGCGACGAAAACTTCTCTTTTTATTTTTTCTGGGATGAAAGGCAACTTATAGAGCTGGAGTTGGGGGCGGCAGGTGTTTGTGGGCCCCACAAGCCTGCCCACCGCCACCAGGGGGTGGTGGCGGAGCAGGGGCTTGTGGCCCACTGGCCCACCCCCTAAGGTGGAACTTGGCGCAGATATTTTTGATATTTTCCAAAACTGCTTCCCGTAAATTTTCAGGACGTTTGGAGAACTTTGATTTCTGCACAAAAATAACACCAAGGCAATTCTGTTGAAAATAGCGTCAGTCCAGGTTAGTTCCATTCAAATCATGCAAATTAGAGTCCAAAACAAGGGCAAAAGAGTTTGGAAAAGTAGATACGATGGAGACATATCAGGCCAACGAAGCAAGGACGATGAAGAGCCCCGCAGTCCAAACGTTGGGGACAAGAAACAGTTCCCCCCAGAAGTGAAATCCATGAACATGATATATGTCACTCACATACCAAAGAACAAAAGGAAGCGAGCCCTTCGGGAGGTCTACGCCGTAGAGCCTATAGCCCCGACGTGCAACCCATGGTCGGCTTGCCCGATTACCTCCGATTGTAGGGATCACCCGACCAGTATCCGTCACGGAGGGTCGGACACCCTTGTCCTAGACCCCATCATAGATGGTATAACCTCACCAGAGTCCTTATGGACGGAGGAAGTAGCCTTAATCTGATTTACTCAGATACGGTAAAAAAGATGGGCATAGACCCACCAAGAAGTAAACCCATCAACACTACCTTTAAAGGAGTGACCCGAGGTGTCAAATACCGCCGCTCAGGCACGGTAACAATGGAGGTTGTGGTTGGCTCACCCGACAACTTCCGCAACGAAGACTTAATCTTCGACATCGTTCCTTTCTGCAGTGGGTACCAAGCTCTACTTGGCTGCATAGTGTTCGTCTGCTTCAATGTTGTGCCTTATTATGCTTACCTAAAGCTCAAGATGACTGGACCAAGAGGTGTTATTACCGTCAACGGCAGTACAAAGCGATCTCTCCAGACCGAGGAGCACACTGCAGCCTTGGCAGCCGAATGCTAATACAACACCGAAGCATCAAGCAGCAAGCTCGCCATCGAGGCAGGGCAAGCGGGCAAGCGAGCCCGAGCTCAATCGGATCCCTCGGAGGCGTCTCCGTCCCAAAACAAATAGGGATACGCTCCGACGACACAGCCGAATCACACATAAGGTATGTCCCTCGTAGATACAATTTCATTCTCGAAATACCATGGGTAGCTGTGGGGATCCACAACCAAGGACCATATGCTCGGTTCGACCGAACTATGGACAACATGTCTTCACAGACAAGATGTCGTTAAGGATCTCTCAAGAGTCAAGATCACCTGTAGCACGACATATTCTCAAGACCCCCTATTCAAGGTGTGCCTGCCGACAATAAAACAACCTTTCAAGGATACTACCCCTCCTTCCTAGGAAGCATATGATAAACCGCGCACCTGGAAGGAGGACCGACTTCAAGTCGCCCATGATAGGCCATGGAGAAAAGGTCGCATTGAAATATGATGATCCGAACAATAGTTCCCTCTAACAGCTGCCTTAGCGCCATGAATTATAATAAATATTATTCATATACCTTTTTACATCATCTTTACATTTATATGTGTTTTGTTCATCAACGCCGAAGGGTAGATTTGATTGATAAATATCAAGTGCGGTCGGCTAATAGACCGGGGGCTTGGATAAAACACCGTCCCGAGTAATATCCCGTCACTACCTTTTTCAGTGTTCGGTTTCTTGGATATTGCTTTATATGCATTTGTTCTGAATTATGTCTTGTGTCAAAAGTTGGGTTGCCCCACTCTTGTGCTTACCCCCTTACGTTCCGCTAGTTCTGCTAAAGGTGTAAAGGGGGAACCACTTCGATTGAATTCTTAGCTAGCCTGGCTAAAAATACCTCAGTGGAGAAAGCCGAAAACTAACTATCATAACAAGCAAGAACCGACCTGTAATCTGAGTTAAAAACTAAAGACCTATGGAGGTTTTATCCCGTGTTATACGGAGAGGTTTGTACTTTTGCAAACCCAGTAGTAACTATTTGAAAATTTTGGTTCATCTGACTACCACACAAAACTGGGGGCTAGCCCCCGCATTCACGCTCCTAAGGCTAAGTGAAAGCACTAAAGCCTAATAGTCTGATTGCCTTGTTTCCTTCACACACTATCGCCTTCGGGCACCGATACATCAACTAAGGGTTATAGTGCGGATGTCGAAACACCCTTTGTAGTCTCTACATGGGGGCTGAAGTCCGCGACTCAAAACTTTCAGATTAAACGACCAAAACAGGAGTAAAAAAATAATTCAAGAATGCATTACATCGGGACAAGTTTAATAGTAACAGATTTATCCAAGGCACACTACTATATCCCTACTCATAAATTACATCTTTGGGACATTGGGCTTCGATCACCTGAGCACCCTCCATCGCGATAGAGAAATAAAGCTTTGGCCGCCGATGTTCCTTCCCAAGAGGCGGAGGCGCGGTTGCCATCGTCAGGGGCTTCACTCCTCGCCAGTGCATCATAGTCTCCGCAAAGGCCATCCGATCTCCCTCTATGCAGACGAAACGCTTTAGGACCTCGAGCTGAGGCACGTCATCGCACAACTTTTGCACTAAGCCGAAGTAACTACTCGGCAGAGGCTCAGTAGGCTACAGTCGGATGTAGAGGTCCTTCATGGCCGGCTCTGCCATGTTGTGCAGCTCCATAAGCTGCTTCATTTGATTAAGAAGATGGGGTTGGCCTCGGGAGCTTCAAACTGCGCCTAGAAAAGCCTCTTCTCGGTGTCCCCGTCGTGGACTGTGTAGTGCTTGGCCGCATCTGATGTACTCCGTGGGAGGTCCGTAAAAGGCGCATCGGGAATGCCATGGCCGTGTAAAAAAGGCAAACCTGTTTCCACCGAAGGCACTTTGCAGTAAGTATGGCTTACAATCTGCAATATTCTTAACCTCACACACTTCCTCTTCGAAGAAGCACCTCTCTACGCACTCCGGTTTGAGCGCGGAGGACAACTTGGAGAGCTCGGTCACCTCTTCCTCGAACTTTTGTGCCAAGGCCTCGTGTTTAGCACTCGCATCTTGCAGCTCCTACTGGACCTCGGTCACTCTAGCCTTGTGCCCTCCGGTCTTGATCTTTAGCGAGTCTAGCTCGGCGGCGGTTTTCTCCGACACCATCTTATGAGTGATGGCCTTCTCCTTGTCCTTCTCTAGTTAGGCCTAGAGTTTCTCCAACTCCAGGTCCATGGCTGCTGGCATAATCAGAATCACGATGTCATGTATAAAACCCAGACAATACTAAACTATTCAAGTACCATAAAAGTCTCAGTGGCATGCGTTAATCTTACCTTGCTTCTCGTTTAGCCGACTATTAAGTGAGCTAAGTTCCTCATCGGAAACCTGGAGTTCCGGTTCAGCTTGGCTAGTTCTAGGGCATTAGTAGCCAGAGCCGAGGACGATGCGTGCAAAAATGGGATAGTACTTTATCAGCATCCACGTCAACGGGATTGAGTTATTTGGCCAAAGTACCCCATTGAGCTGTCATAGTTCATGGGTCCCCAGACTCATTTTGCTCAAAGACAATAAGTTCTTTCGAGCCATGGACAGGATTTTCAACTCACCCATGGCTCCGGGGGTATCATACCCATAAGGCATATAAAAACCTTATAAATAAAAATAAACACTAATCGATTTACCTCGAAGCCTGCCAGCAAACACTGAAGGTCCCTTCAGTCCGCTATCAACAGACTGAGTGCTTTGCAGAATCGCACCCATAAGGGTGCGATGTTCATCGGTGATGGATGCACTGGATAGGGCATCCACCATCCTTGTAGGCCATTCGACCGCGGTCTGTTCCATAACAAGCGGCGTCGAAGGCAACCGTGAAGACGCCGGAGGAGGAGGGCTCCCTGGAGTTGTATCCGAAGGAAGCACAGACGAATCCAAGTCCCCCTCTCCCCTCGTTGAGAGGGGATCGACTTCTGGAGTCCGGGTGACCGAGGCATGAACCACATCTGGGACCTCCCAGTCTCCGTGGCTGAAGTATTTACCTCGCCATCACTACCTCGCACCCCCGTGTTCGGAGGGGCTTGTCAGGACATCACATCCGTAGCCTCATCCGACAGTGGAGGGAGAGTAGTGCGGGATGCATTCCCGCACTCCGCTAGTTCGTTCGGTAGTGAACTGTTGGGGAATGTTTCATGGGAAACATAAAATTTTCCTACGCACATACATGATCTATTCATGGTGATGACCATCTATGAGAGGAGAGATTGAATCTACATACCCTAGTAGATCGCTAAGCGGAAGCGTTCAAGAACGGGATTTATGTAGTGGTACGTCTTTGCGATCCAAACATGAACTGTCCCGCGATCTCCCGATCAAGTGTCGAATGGACGACACCTCTGCGCTCAACACTTGTACAGCTTGGTGACGCCTTCACCTGCTTGATCCAACGAGCGATGGTGAAGTAGCAGCCTGAGTCCTCCGACAGCACGACGGCGTGGTGAGGTGTTGGTGGTGACAGCTCAACAGGGCTTCATCGTAGGGTATTTGGAGGAGAGAAACTATGAGGGAGAGGAGGTGCAGTGCCATGACAACTGTCGTGTGGCTGCCCTGTCTCTACCTCTCTATATATACGGGGAGGGAGAGGGGAGGGTGCCCTAGGGCTTCCCCTAGGGGCCGACGACCAAGGGGGCGGCGGCTAGGGTTGGTGGCCCCTCCTATTGGGTGCCTTGCCACCCATGTTTGGGTAGGCGGTGTCATAGGAGGAGGCTTCCTCCCCTTTGGACGAAGTGGGTAGGGGTGAGGGGCTGTGCCCAGCCCCCTGGTGGGCTGCGGTGCCCTCTCTCCTTGTCCCATGAGGCCCCCAACAATTGTCGGGGCCTCCCGAAACCCCTTTCAGCACCCCGTCATTCCCTCTGTACACCCCGAAACACTTCAGGACTCCGATGACCTTCATCTCCTATATCAATCTTCACCTACAAACCATTCCGGAGTTCCCCGTCATGTCCGGGATCTCATCCGAGACTCAGAACAACCTTCGGTTACCAATACAATGAGTCAATTATGATTATATCATCACCGAACCTTAAGTGTGCAAACCTTGTAGGTTCGAGAACTATGCACACATGACCGAGACACTCTCCGGTCAATAAACAAAAAAGGGACCTGGATGCCCATATTGGCTCCTACATATTCTACGAAGATCTTTATCGGTCAAACCTCAATGTCAAGGATTCAATCAATCATGTATGCTACTCCTTTTGTCCATCGGTATGTTACTTGCCCGAGATTCGATCGTCGGTATCTCCATACCTAGTTCAATCTCATTATCGGCAAGACTCTTTACTCATTCCGTAATACAAGATCCCGTGACTAACTCCTTAGTCACATTTCTTGCCAGCTCATTGTGATGTTGTATTAATGAGAGGGCCCACAGATACCTCTCCGTCATACGGAGTAACAAATCCCAGTATCGATTCACGCCAACCCAACAGACACCCTCAGAGATACCTATAGAGCACCTTTATAGTCACCCACTTATGTTGTGACATTTGACACACACAAGGCATTCCTCCGGTGTTCGGTCATAGGAATGGATACTTGACATGCAGAAAAATAGTAGCACTAAACTGACACGATCATATGTACATGTATAGTTTGGGTCTCATCCATCACATCATTCTCCTAATGACGTGATCCTGTTATAAAATGACAACTCATGTCTATGGCCACAAAACCTTGACCATCTTTGATCAACGAGCTAGTCCTTTAGACGCTCACTAGGGATAGTGTGTTGTCTATGTGTCCACACATGTAATTGAGTTTCCAATCAATGCAATTCTAGCATGGATAATAAAAAATTATCATGAACAAGGAAATATAATAATAATCACTTTATTATTGCCTCTAGGGCATATTTCCAAGAGTCTCCCACTTGCACTAGAGTCTATAATCTATCTCACATCACTATGTGATTTACATTGTAATGAATCTAACACCCATACATTTCTAGTGCTGATCATGTTTCGCTCGTGGAAGAGGCTTAGTCAACGGGTTTGCAACATTCATATCCATGTGCACTTTGCAAGTATTTATGTCCTCCTCCTTGATGTAATCATGGATGGAATTGAAGCATCGCTTGTTGGGGAACGTTGCATGGGAAACAAAAAATTTCCTACGCACACGAAGACCTATCATGGTGATGTTCATCTACGACAGGGAGATCGGATCCACATAACCTTGTAGATCGCTAAGCGGGAAGCATTAAGAAACACTGTTGATGTAGTGGAACAGCTTCGTGATCCAAATCATCGTCGTCCCACCATCCGTCCCGATCTAGCACCGAACGAATGACACCTCTGCGTTCAGCACACGTACAACTCGATGACGATCTCCGCCTTCTTGATCCAGCAAGAGACGCGGGGAAGTAGATGAGTTCTACGGTAGCGTGACGGCGTGCCGGTGATGGTGATGATCTATTCCTGCAGGGCTCCGCCCGAGCTCTGCAGAAAACCGATCTAGAGGAAGAACTACGAAGTAGAGGTTTAGGGTTGCATGTGGCAAAGTTGTGTCTCAAAAAGCCCTAAACCTCAAGTATATATAGGAGGAGCCAAGGGGTGGGGCTTTGCCCTAGGGCGCCGGCCGAGAGGGAGGAGGGATCCTCCTCCAAGTCGGTTTGGAGGGAGGAGTCCCTTCCTTCCTTCCCACCTCCTCTTTTTTTCTTTCCTTTTTTTCTTTCTCCTTTGATTTTTTCCTCTTGACCGAAATAGCCCTATTGGGCTGGCCTCACCAGCCCACCATGGGCTGGTGCGCCACCCATGGGCTATTAGGTTCTCTCCCGGGTGGGTGGCCCCCTCCCGGTAAAACCCCAGAACCCATTCGTCACTCCCGGACACTGCCGGCAACGCCCAAAATCTTTCCGGAGGCCAAATGAAACAATCCTATATATCAATCTTTGTTCACGGACCATTCCAGAAACCCTCATGACGTCTGTGATCTCATCCGGGATTCCGAACAAACCTTTTCACCAACAGCTATAACTCAACTATACCTAAACGTCATCAAACCTTAAGTGTGCAGACCCTGCGGGTTCGAGAACTATGCAGACATGAGCCGAGACACTCCCTGGTCAATATCCAACAGCGGGACCTGGATGTCCATATTGGATCCTACATATTCTACGAAGATATTACCAGTTGAACCTTTGTGCCAAGGATTCATATAATCCCGTATACCATTCCCTTTGTCCTTCGGTATGTTACTTGCTCGAGGTTTGATCGTCGTTATCCCTATACCTATTTCAATCTCGTTACCAGCAAGTCTCTTTACTCGTTCTATAATACAAGATCCCGTGACCAACACTTTAGCCACATTGCTTGCAAGGCGTATATGTGATGTCGTATTATCGAGTGGGCCCCAAGATACCTCTCCGTCACACGGAGTGACAAATCCCAGTCTTGATCCATGCTAACTCAACGGACACCTTCGGAGATACGTGTAGAGAACCTTTATAGTCACCTAGTAACGTTGCGACGTTTGATACACACAAGGTATTCCTCCGGTGTCAGTGAGTTACATGATCGCAGGGTCATAGGAATGAATATTTGACACGCAGAAAACAATAGCAACAAAATGACACGATCACATGCTACATTTATAGTGTGGGTCTTGTCCATCACATCATTCTCCCAATGATGTGATCCAGTCATCAAGTGACAACACTTGCATATGGTCAGAAAACCTTAACCATTCTTGATCTACTGGCTAGTCAACTAGAGGCTTACTAGGGACATAGTTTTCTCTATATATCCACACATGCATTTATGTTTTCATTCAATACAATTATAGCATGGATAATAAACGATTATCTTGAAACAGGAAATATAATAATAACTATTTTATCATTGCCTCTAGGGCATATTTCCAACATCGCTTTATGTGTCTGGTCCTCTTGTGAAACCTTGGTTCCTTGGCTAGAGCAATGGCACCAGTTCTGTCACAGAACAGAGTCATTGGATCCAATGCACTTGGCACAAGGCCAAGATCTGTCATCAACTCGTTCATCCACACACGTTCTTTAGCCGCCTCCCAGGAAGCTATGTACTCCACTTCATATGTAGAATCAACTACCATGCTTTGCTTGGAACTGCACCAACTTACCGCAACCCCATTATAAATATATATGTATCCGGTTTGCGACTTAGAGTCATCAGGATCTGTGTCAAAGCTTGCATCAACGTAACCCTTTATGACGAGCTCTTGATCACCTCCATACACGAGAAACATTTCCTTAGTCCTTTTCAGGTATTTCAGAATATTCTTGTCCGTTGTCCAGTGTTCCATTCCTGGATCACTTTGAAACCTTCCCACAATATTTATGGCAAGGCTAACATCATGTCTTGTACACATCATTGCATAAGAGCCTATGGATGAAGCATAGGGGACGACACTCATATTTTGTCTATCTTCTACAGTCACTGGGCATTGAGTCTTACTCAACTTCACATGTTGCAATGCAGGCAAGAACCCTTTCTTGGACTGATCCATTTTGAACTTCTTCAAAACTTTGTCAAGGTATGTGCTATGTGAAAGTCCTATTAAGCGTCTCGATCTATCTCTATAGATATTGATGCCTAATATGAAAGCATCTTCTCCTAGGTCGTTCATTGAAAAACTCTTATTCAAATAATACTTTACGCTTCCCAAAAATTCTATATTGTTTCCAATCAGCAACACGTCATCCACATATAATATTAGAAACACTATAGAGCTCCCACTCACTTTGTTGTAAACACAAGCTTCTCCGTAAACTTGTAGAAACCCAAACGCCTTGATCACCTCATCAAAATGCTTATTCCAACTCTGAGATGCTTGCACCAGTCCATAAATGGATCGCCGGAGCTTGCACACTTTGTTAGCATTCTTTGGATCGACAGAACCTTCGCGTTGCATCATATACAACTCTTCCTTAAGAAAACCATTAAGGAATGCTGTTTTGACATCCTTTTGCCGAATTTCGTAATAAAAAAATGCAACTATTGCTAACATGATTCTGACGGACTTAAGCATCACTACGGGTGAGAAAGTCTCATCGTAGTCAACTCCTTGAACTTGTGAAAATCCTTTTGCCACAAGTCTATCTTTATAGACGGTGATATTACTGTCGACGTCCGTCTTCTTCTTAAAGATCCATTTATTCTGAATGGACTTTCGCCCTTCAGGTAATTCTTCGAAAGTACACACTTTGTTTTCATACATGGATCCTATCTCGGATTTCATGGCCTCTAACCTTTTGTTGGAATCCAGGCTCACCATCGCTTCTCTATAGCTCGTAGGTTCATTGTTGTCTAACAACATGACTGTTAAGATAGGTTACCGTACCACTTATGAGATGTGCGTGCCCTTATCAACCTACGAGGTTCGATAGTAACTTGATCCGAAGCTTCATAATCATCATCATTGGCTTCCTCTTCAACTGGTGTATGCTTCACAGAAACATCTTTCTGCGCTCCACTACTCTCTGGTTGAAGTAAAGGTTCTACAACCTCATCAAGTTCTATCTTTCACCCACTCAATTCTTTCGAGAGGAACTCTTTCTCAAGAAATGTTACGTTTTTAGCGACAAACACTTTGCCTTCAGATCTGAGATAGAAGGTGTACCCAACTACCTCTTTTGGGTATCCTATGAAGACACATTTCTTCGCTTTGGGTTCCAGCTTTTCTGTCTGAAGCTTTTTGACATAAGCATCACATCCCCAAACTTTAAGAAACGACAACTCAGGTTTCTTGCCAAACCATAGTTCTTATGGCGTCGACTCAACAGATTTTGATGGTGCCCTATTTAAAGTGAATGCAACTGTCTCTAATGCATACCCCCAAAATGCTAACGAAAAATTGGCAAGAGACATCATAGAACGCACCATATCCAACAAAGTACGATCACGACGTTCGGACACACCATTACGCTGTGGTGTTCCAGGCGGAGTCAATTGTGAAACAATTCCACATTGTCTTAAGTGAGTGCCAAACTCATAAGTCAGATATTCTCCTCCTCGATCAGATCTTAGGAATTTGATCTTCTAGTTATGATGATTCTCCACTTCAGTGTGAAATTACTTGAACTTTTCAATCGTTTCAGACTTGTGTTTCATTAAGTAAATATAACCATATCTACTCAAGTCATCGATGAAGGTGAGAAAATAATGATATCCACTGCACACCTCAATGCTCATCGGACCACACACATCAGTATGTATGATTTCATACAAGTCACTTGCTCACTCCACTGTTTCTGAGAATGGAGTTTTGGTCATCTTGCCCATGAGGCATGGTTCACAAGTGTCAAGTGATTCAAAATCAAGTGACTCCAAAAGTTCATCAGCATGGAGTTTCTTCATGCGCTTTACACCAATATGACCTAAGGGACAGTGCCACAAGAAAGAGGTACTATCATTATCAACTCTACATCTTTTGGCATCAATGTTATGAACATGTGTGTCATTACTATCGAGATTCAATAACAATAAACCCCTCACATTGGGTGCATGGACATAAAAGATATTACTCATATAAATAGAACAACCATTATTCTCTGATTTAAATTAGTAACCATCTCACAATCAACAAGATCGAGATATAATGTTCATGCTTAAGACATGCACTAAATAACAACTATTTAGGTTCATCACTAATCCCGATGGTAATTGAAGTGAGAGCATGCCGACGGTGATCACATCAACCTTGGAACCATTTCCCATGCGCATCATCACTTCGTCCTTCGCCAATCTCCATCTATTCCTTAGTTCCTATTTTGAGTTGCAAATGTGAGCAACCGAACCGGTATCAAATACCTAGGCACTACAACGAGAGTTGGTGAGGTACACATCAATAACATGTATACAACATATACCTTTTTTGGCGTTGGTCGCCTTCTTGTCAGCCAGATACTTGGGGGCTCCGCTTCCAGTGACCAGTCCCCTTGCAATGATAGCACTCAGTTTCTGGCTTGGATCCAGCTTTGGGTTTCTTCACGGGAGGGGCAACAGCTTTGCCATTCTTCTTGAAGTTACCTTTCTTGCCCTTGCCATTTATCTTGAAACTGGTGGTCTTATTGACCATCAACACTTGATGTTCCTTCTGAATTTCTAACTCAGCGACTTTCAGCATCGCAAATAGCTCGGCGAGTGATTTATTCATCCCTTGCATGTTGTAGTTCATCACAAACACTACTGGAATCAGAGAACTTGCCGTCCGCCTCTTCTTTGCCGTCTGCTAGCTGATGGCAAAGACCCTCTTTTCCGCCAGTCACCAAAAAACAGACGCCAAAGAGAAGACTCATGGCAAATATACTATTTGACATCAGTCTGCTCTTTGCCATGTGCCAGCTGACGACAAAGAGCATGCAGACAGACGACAAAGAGCACAGGGCGGCCCACCCCGCACCCTCTCTCTCCCCATAACAGTCGCTCTCTTTGCCGCCTGCCTTACACCTCTTTGCCGTCGGGGGGCAGGCGGCAAAGATTGGGCGCCCTAACGGCCGTCTCCCCCACCCACACCCCCTCTCTCCAACAGATCTCTCTCTGTCTCTCTCACCCTCTCTCTCCGCGAGCGCCGCCTCCCTCGCCGTCCCCCTCCGCCCGCGCCCTCGCCCTCACCCTTGCCCTCGCCGTCCTCCCTTGCCACCTGATAACCCACAATTATAGGGGATCGCAACAGTTTTCGAGGGTAGAGTATTCAACCCAAATTTGTTGATTCGACACAACGGGAAGCCAAAGAATATTATTGAGTATTAGCACTTGAGTAGCCAATTCAACCACACCTGAAAGATTTAGTATCTGCAGCAAAGTATCAGTAGCAGAGTGGTGTTATAGCAACAGTAGCAACGGTAACAGTAGCAACAGTGACAGTAATAGTGACAGAGTAACAGTAGAAGCAGTGACAGCAGTAGCGACAGAGTAATAGTAGCAAAAGTGACAACAGTAGCGGCAAAGTAACATAGCAAGGACCAGTAGGAAAAACTCATAGGCATTGATCGGTGATGGATAATTATGCCGGATGATATTCGTCATGCAACAGTTATAACACGGAGAGATATGTAACTAGCTCCAGTTCGTCAATGTAATGTAGGCATGTATTCCGTATGTAGTCATACAAGCTTAGGGAAAAGAACTTGCATGCCATCTATTGTCCATCCCTCCCGTGGTAGCGGGGTCCTAATGGAAACTACGGGATATTAAGGTTCTCCTTTTAATAGAGAACCGGAACAACGCATTAGCACTTAGTGAATACATGAACTCCTCATACTATGATCATCTCCGGGAGTGGTTCCGGCTATTGTCACTCCGGGGTTGCCGGGTCATAACACATAATAGGTGACTACAACTTGCAAGATTGGATCAAGAACACACATATATTGAAGAGAACATAATAGGTTCAAGTCTGAAATCATGGCACTCGGGCCCTACTGACAAGCATTAATCATGGCAAAGTAGTAGCAACATTAATCTCATAACATAGTGGATACTAGGGATCAATCCCCATCAAAACTAACTCGATTACATGATAGATCTCATTCAACCCATCACCGTCCAACAAGCCTACGATGATATTACTCACAAACGGTGAAGAGCATCATGGAATTGGCGATGAAGGAAGGTTGGTGATGACGATGCCGACGATCTCCCCTCTCTGGAGCCCAGAACGGACTCCAGATCTGCCCTCCATAGGAAGAACAGGTGGTGGCGGCACCTACGTATCGTAAAACGTGATGAACTCTTCTCCTTGATTTTTTCCGGACGAAAGGGACTAAATAGAGCTGCAGTTGGAGGCGGTGGAGCTCTGAGGGCCCCACAAGCCTGCTAGGCACGGCCAGGGGGCTCGTGCCTGGTGGGCTTGTGGGCTCCTCGCTCCACCCCTCCGGTTGATTCTTGCGCCAGTATTTTTTATATATTCCACAAAAAATCCTCGTAAATTTCCAGGTCATTCCGAGAACTTTTATTTCTGCGCAAAAACAACACCATGGCATTCTGCTGAAAACAACGTTAGTCCGGGTTAGTTCCATTCAAATCATGCAAATTAGAGTCCAAAACAAGGGCAAAAGAGTTTGGAAAAGTAGATACGACGGAGGCGTAGCAACTCCCCCAAGCTTAAAGCCTTGCTTGTCCTCAAGCAATTCAGTTGACAAACTGAAAGAGACAAAAGAAAAACTTTTACGAACTCTGTTTGATCTTGTTGTTGTAATTATGTCTAACTCATATTCAGATTTTGAGCAAGATCGTAAGCTAACCACATAAGCAATGACATTTAGGTCTCATGGCAAACTCATATCAATGGCATAATCAACTAGCGAGCAATAATAATAAGTTTGAAACGTCAACACTTCAATCAAAACAATCATGAAACACTATGAACAGATGGTATCTCGCTAGATCTTTATGAGACTGCAAAACATAAATGCAGAGCACCTTCAAAGACCAAGGGCTGACTGAACATTGTAATTCATGGCAAAGAAGATCCAGTCACGGTCATACTCAATAACAATTAAAAGCAAAGCATAAAAATGACAGAGGTGCTCTCTAATTGGTGCTTTTATAAGAAGAGGATGACTCAACAGAAACATAAATAGATAAGCCAATTCGCAGAGGGAAGCATTGATTTGCAGAGGTGCCAGAGCTCAAGCTTTGAAGACAAAGATAAATAATTTTGGGTGGCATGCTTTCATTGTCAACGCAATGACCAAGAGTTTTCACCATCTTCCATGCTACACATACTATAGGCGGTTCCCAAACAGAAAGTAAAGTTTTGACTCCCCCACCACCGGTCAATCACACTCCACGACTAGCCGAATATTCGAGTGCCATCCATACCAACAACAATCCAGGGGGAGTTTTGATTGCAATTATCTTTTTGATTTGAGCATGGAACTGGGCATTCCAATTACCGGCCCCTTTCTCGTGAGTGATAGTTAATAAACACGTATCGAGGATAACACACCTAGCATGGAAGATACTGACCACCCCTTGTCACCACATGAGCGGTTCGGGCATACAAAACAGATTATTACTTGAAGATTTAGAGAGTGGCACATGCAAATTTACTTGGAATGATAGGTAGATACCGCATATAGGTAGGTATGGTGGACTCACATGGAACAACATTGGGTTTATGGAAGTGGATGCACAAGTAGTATTCCCGCTTAGTACAAGTAAAGGCTAGCAAAAGACTGGGAAGCGACCAACTAGAGAGCGACAACATTCATCAAAATGCATTGAAATTAACCAACATTGAGTGCAAGCATGAGTAGGACATAAATCACCATGAACATGAATATCGTAGGGGCTATGTTGATTTGTTTCAACTACATGCCTAAACAAGCGCCAAGTCAAGCCAGTTGAATCATTCAAAGTAGGATACTACTACGGCAACAAAAGAACTTCCAACGGCGCTAGAAACACGTGCTGACGGGAGACTATTCTTATCTTGATTCTCCTCAGCAACGACACCAAGAATCCTTCTGCTACGGCTACACCTTTAGGGACTTCCTAGGCAAATATGCAAAGGATTTCCCCGTGGCCTTGGAGCCTTGCGTTGGTGTTCCCCTGAAGCGGAAAGGGTGATGTAGCGCAGCGGTGTTAAGTGTTTCCCTCGGTTTTGAGAACCAAGGTATCGATCCAGTGAAGGAGTATCACAAGTACCTACACAAACATAAAAAGCTTGCTCCCAACGCTATGAAGGGGTTGTCAATCCCTGATAGATTGTTTGCCAAGTGAGAACTAAAAGCAACAAAGTAACAAAGCTAAGTAAAAGCGAAAGTGGAAACGATAGGTGTCAATAGACCCGGGGGCCGTAGTGTTTACTAGTGGCTTCTCTCATGAAAGCAAGTAGACGGTGCGTGAACAAATTACCGTCGAGCAATTGATAGAACCTCGCAAAGTCGTGACGTCGTCTATGGCAATGATTATATCTATAGGCATCACGTCCAAAACAAGTAGACCGATACTTTCTGCATATACCACTATTACTCCACGCGTCGACCGCTATCCATCATGCATCTAGTGTATTAAGTCCAAAAGAACAGAGTAACGCCTTAAGCAAGATGACATGATGTAGATGGACAATCTCATATCTACGATAAAGCCCATCTTGTTACCCTTGATGGCAACTACACGATGTGTGCCTTGCTACCCCTAGTGTCACTGGGAAAGGTCACCACATGGTAAGAACCCAAAACCAAGCACTTCTCCCATTGCAAGAATCATAGATCTAGTTGGCCAAACAAAACCCAAGACTCGGAGAGACTTACAAGGATATCAAATCATGCATATAAGAAATCAGCAAAGACTCAAATATATATCATGGATAATCTGATCACAAATCCACAATTCATCGGATCTCGACAAACACACCGCCAAAGAGGATTACATCGGATAGATCTCCATGAAGATCATGGAGAACTTTGTATTGAAGATCCAAGAGAGAAAATAAGCCATCTAGCTACTAACTACGAACCCATAGGTCTGAAGTGAACTACTCACGAGTCATTGGAGGGGCGATGATGTTGATGTAGAAGCCCTCCAACTCCAAAGTCCCCTCCGGCAGGGCACCGGGAAGGGTCTCCAGATGAGATCTCGCGGAAACGGAAGCTTGCGGCGGCAGAAAAGTGTTTTCGTGGATTCCCTGATTTTTTCTGTATTTTTGGGAATATATAGGTGAAGGAGCTAGGTCAGGGGGGCGCCAGGGAGGCCACAAGCCTGCTAGCCGCCGCCCCCTGGTGGCGGCTATAGGGCTTGTGGGCCCCCTGTAGCTCTCCTCGCTTGGCCCTCAAGCCCCCTGATCTTCTTCCGTTCGGGAAAAATTTATTTCGGGGAATTTATTCCGTTTGGACTCCATTCCAAAATTAGATCTGAAAAGAGCCAAAAACACAGAAAAAACAGGAACTGGCACTTGGCACTGAATTAATAAGTTAGTCCCAAAAAAGATATAGAAGGTACATAAAACATCCAAAGATGACAAGATAACAACATGAAACCATCAAAAATTATAGATACATCTGAGACGTATCAGATACCATCCTATCATACTACATCATAATCATCTCAAGATTCATGTTGGCATCCAAGACAAACAATTATAAGCTCCTAGCCAATTAAGCATGGCATCAGAAACTATGATCTCTAAGTTGTCATTGCAAACATGCTTCTCTCACAACAAAGCTGAATCAGGAATGATGAGCTAGTCATAATTACAAAAACAAAATAGATCGAGTTCATACCAGCTTTTCCAGGCTCAGTCACTTCATCATATATCATCATTATTGCCTTTTAGTTGCACGACCGAATGATGTGAACAATAATAAGAGTGCCCGTGCATTGGACTAAGCTGGAATCTGCAAGCAAACACAAAGGAGAAGACAAAGTAATATGGCTCTTTGACAGATAAACAGATATGCATGCGAGAGCCACTAAACATTGTAACCATGGTCTTCTACCTTGACCCAAAGAAAAAGAAAACTATTTACATGGGAAAGCTCCCAACAAGCAAAAGAAGCACGAGAAATCTTTTTGGGTTTTCTCAAACTAGACAAACACACAAGAAGAAAGCGAGAAAAAGAAATAAACTAGCATGTATGATACAGTGGCAAAGTGTGAACACCGACTATCAAAGTGGAAGTGTGAGCATGAATATAAAGTCGGTGATAAACACGTACTCCCCCAAGCTTAGGCTTTTGGCCTAAGTTGGTCTACTCCCATGGATGGTCCGGGCGATACCCAAAATCATAATGGGGGTTGTATGGGAACACTGTAGCTACCGCCTGAATAGCTGCCTCACAGAGGCGAGGAGCCTTTTCCTCCCTCTCATACTCCTCTGCCTCTCCTCTGGTTATGTAACATCTCCGTTTTACCTAAAAGTCAAAGAAGGCAGGAGCAGGAAGGATAATATGGAAAACACGCTGCCGGTTAAATATTAACAGATATAGGAGGGATTCATTATCCCTCTCAAGTAACTGATAGCGTGTTATAGCGGCGCGATCGAGGAAAGCTGTATGGAGCGGGGGATCTCCTTCGCGGATGGGTACTCCAAGAAAATTTGCTATGCGAGAGGCATAGATCCCACCAAAGAAATCCCCTTCATTAGCATTATTATTCATCCTCCTTGCTATTATATCTCCCATGTTGAAACTTCTATCACCCGTTACTGCGCTCTTAAGAATACTAAGGTCAGGTGCGCAAAGGTGACAATGCTCGATCTTGCCATTAATGCATCTACCTATGAAGAGGGCAAAGTAATGCAAGGCAGGAAAATGAATGCTCCCCATGGTAGCCTGCGTAATATCTCTAGTTTCTCCAACAGTTATACTAGAGAAAAAAAATCCCTAACCGAAGATTTAGGAGGATCATTGAGACTATCCGAATCAGGTATCTTGCAAATTCTATTGAAATCATCTAAATCCATGGTATACGATTTTTCATAGAGATCAAACACTACAGATGTGTCACGCCAGTTGAAAATTTGAATCTACGAACAAAAGAGGCAGTGAGATTAGTATACTGTTCACATTTATCGGAGATGAATTCTTCAAGTCCAACATTGTGAACAAGTGATCAAACTCTTCTTTGAAACCTACATCAATCATGAATTCATCAAAAGGCCATTCACGTGGTTGTACCTGTGCGTTCCTCGGTTGGTAAGGATCGGGTTCCTGAATCGCAAGACGGGGACCCCTCTTGCTTGAGGAACCACCATGATAGTTTCTCTTGAACATCTTCCTTTTCTGAAATTTTTAGTAACTCAAAGGAAAAGTGAACAAGGCTCAATGAAACTCATAGCAACTACTCCGAAAAGTGCCTAGAGGCCATATCACGCATCAAAACTACTTGGAACCAGCTAAAATTAGCATGCAAAGCTCAAGAACAGGGTCACCAAGGCAGCAAAAATACGCAATGAATAAGGCACTAGAGCAAAAACTAATTGGACCAATGGTGGAGTCACATACGAAGGAGCAATTTCCCTAAAACAGTTTGGTGAATGGGGCTTTGCACAAGGAGATCGAAAATCGCAGCAAGAAGAGCAAGACACGGGTTTGAGCTGAGGGATGATTTTTGCTGGAGGTAGGAGAAGGAGATGGGAGCTGGAATAAGTGGAGGGGGACACGTGGGCCCCACAAGCCTGGTAGGCATGGCCAGGGGGGTGCCCACGCCTCCAGGGCTTGTGGCCCACTGGTGCACCCCCCTGACTAGCTCTCCGTCTCAGAATTTTTCAAAAATTCCAGAAAAATCATACTTGATTTTCAGGGAATTTGGAGAACTTTTATTTTTGGGACACTTTTCTACGGGACACAAAAACAGAAAATAGGAAAAACTAAAGCTAAATCTATCATTTTTCTTCTAAGCAACCAAAGGTAAAGGTTTGGAATAAAGGGTTGTGACTCTCAGATTCATCCATCTCATGGTCATCACAAGAAATCCGTCAATGAGGTTGATCAAGTCTCCTTGACAAACTTTTTCGAATCGCATAAAAATGGAGAATTTTCGAATAGTCACTAGGTTACCTCAATGGGGATGTGAATATCCCCAACAAGCAAATCATACTTCATCTTAACAGTAGGTATAGGGCATTCAAAGCTCCCAATAAGAATCGATGAAGTTTTTTCAATATCATTGATGCAATGTACCCGATATTGTTTCTTCGGAAAGTGCACAGTATGCTCATTACCATTGACATGGAAAGTGACATTGCCTTTGTTGCAATCAATAACAACCCCTGCAGTGTTTAAAAAGGGTCTTCCAAGGATGGCCGCCATGCATCATCCTCGGGAATATCCAGAATAACAAAGTCTATTAAGATAGTGACGTTAGCAACCACAACACGCACATCCTCGCAAATGCTGATAGGGAAAGCAGTTGATTTATCGGCCATTTGCAGAGAGATTTCAGTGGGTGTCAACTTATCCAGTTCAAGTCTACGATAAAGAGAGAGAGGCATAACACTAACACCGGCTCCAAGGTCGCATAAAGCAGTTCTAACGTAGTTGCCTTTAATGGAGCAAGGTATAGTGGGCACTCCGGGATCACCTAGTTTCTTAGGAGTTCCACCCTTGAAGATATAATTAGCGAGCATGGTGGAAATCTCAACCTCAGGTATCCTCCTCTTATTAGTCACAGTATCCTTCATGTACTTGTCATAGGGAGACATTTTGAGCATATCTGTCAAACGCATTTGCAGAAAGACAAGTCTAATCATTTCAACAAATCGCTCAAAATCCTCATCATCCTTTTTGTTGGATGGTTTGGGAGGAAAGGGCATGGGTTTTTGAACCCATGGTTCCCTTTCTTTACCATGCTTCCTAGCAGCGAAGTCATTCTTATCGTATCTCTTATTCTTAGGCTATGGGTTATCAAGATCAACAGGTTCAATCTCCACATCCTTATCATTGCTAGGTTGAGCATCAACATGAACATTACTATCGATATTATCATTAGGCTCATGTTCATCACCAGATTGTGTTTCGGCATCTGAAACAGAGACATCGTGTGGACTCTCAGGTGTAACAGCAATAGGGTTGCTAGCGTGCAAGTTCCTATCAAATTTCTTCTTCTTCCTAGGATGACTAGGTGCATCAGTGCTAACTACTTGAGAATCTTGTTCAATTCTCTTAGGATGCCCCTCAGGATACAAAGGTTCCGGGGTCATTCTACCGCCTCTAGTGACGACTCTGACATAATTCTCATTCAACTCATTGAGCAAGTCATTTTGAGCCTTAAGTACCTGTTCTACTTGCGTAGTAACCATAGAGGCATGTTTACTCAAGAGCTTAAGATCATTGACGTTTCTGTCCACACAAGCACTTAAATGACTAAGCATACGAGCATTCTGTTCCAATTGTGTGTGCTAACATAATCATTGAAACTTTGTTGTTTGGCAACAAAGTTATCAAATTCATCCAGGCATAAGCTAGCAGGTTTATCAAAAGGAATACCACTCTCATTGAATCTACAAAGAGAATTTACCTCTACTACCTGTACCGGTTTATCAAGACCATGGATCTCTTCGATAGGTGGTAGATTTTTGACATCTTCAGATTTAATGCCTTTCTCTTTCATGGATTTCTTAGCTTCTTGCATATCTTCAGGACTAAGGAATAGAATACCACTTTTCTTTGGAGTTGGCTTCGGAGGTGGTTCGGGAATAGTCCAAGCGTTCTCATTGCACAAGATATTGTTCAATAGAATCTCAGCTTGTTCCACAGTTCGTTCCCTAAAAATACAACCGACACAACTATCTAGGTTGTCCTTAGAAGCATCGGTTAGTCCATTATAGAAGATATCAAGTATTTCATTCCTTTCAAGAGGGTGATCACGCAAAGCATCCAGTAGCTGGACAAGCCTCCCCCAAGCTTGTGGGAGACTCTCTTCTTCAACTTGCACAAAGTTGTATATTTCCTGCAAGGCAGCTTGCTTCTTATGGGCAGGGAAATATTTTTCAGAGAAGTAGTAGATCATATCCTGGGGACTACGCACAGAACCAGTAGCAAGGGAAGTGAACCAAGTCTTAGCATCATCCTTTAGCGAGAAAGGAAACAACTTAAGGATATAGTAGTGGCAGCTCTTTTCCTCACTCGTGAATAGGGTGACTATATCGTGCAGTTTGGTAAGATGTGCTCCAACCGTTTCAGACTCATAACCGTGAAAAGGATCAGATTCGACCAGAGTTATTAACTCAGGGTCGACAGAGAATTCATAATCCTTATCGGTCACAAAGATAGGCGAAGTAGCAAACTTCGGGTCGTATTTCATCCTAGCGTTCAAAGATTTTTCTTTCCACTTGCGCAGTAATTTCTCAAGATCATAGCTATCCTTACAAGCAAGAAAGTCCTCAGCTATCTCTCTCTCCATAACATAACCCTCAGGCATATCAGGCAATTCATATCTAGGCGAGCTAGTTCTAACAGGCGAAATAGCAGGTTCTACTTCAATAATCTGAGAAATTTCAGAAGTATCACCACATCTAGCAGAAACTCTAGCAATTTGTGCATCAAGGAATGCACCTAGTGGCAAAGCAGTATCAAGCAAAGCATCATCACAAGCATCATGGTCATTAGAAGTAGCATCATCAAGCACAGGAGACACATCAAAATTTCTAGCAAGAGGTGGTGTCGCAAACTTACTCATAACTAAAGGTGAATCAAGTGCAGAGCTAGATGACAGTTCCTTACCTGCCCTCGTAGTTGAGGGCAAGACTTTAGTTTTTGGATCTCTCGGATTCTTCATAGTGATCAGCAGACGTAAATCCCAAGTGAGTCAGAGAATAGAGCCAGGCCTCCCCGGCAATGGCGCCAGAAACTAGTCTTGATAACCCACAAGTATAGGGGATCGCAACAATTTTCAAGGGTAGAGTATGCAACCCAAATTTGTTGATTCGACACAAGGGGAAGCCAACGAATATTCTCGAGTATTAGCAATTGAGTTGTCAATTCAACCACACCTGAAAGACTTAGTATCTGCAACAAAGTATCAGTAGTAGAGTGGTGTGATAGCAACAGTAGCAACAGTGACAACAGTAGTGACAGAGTAACAGTAGCAGCAGTAACAGCAGTAGCGACAGAGTAATAGTAGCAACAGTGACAACAGTAGTGGCAAAGTAACGTAGCAAGGACGAGTAGGAAAAACTCGTAGGCATTGGATCGGTTATTGATAATTATGTCGGATGATATTCATCATGCAACAGTTATAACACGGAGAGATATGTAACTAGCTCCAATTCGTCAATGTAATGTAGGCATGTATTATGTAGTCATACGTGCTTAGGGAAAATAACTTGCATGACATCTATTGTCCATCCCTCCCATGGCAGCGGGGTCCTAATGGAAACTACGGGATATTAAGGTTCTCCTTTTAATAGAGAACCGGAACAACACATTAGCACTTAGTGAATACATGAACTCCTCATACTATGGTCATCTCCGGGAGTGGTTCCGGCTATTGTCACTCCGGGGTTGCCGGGTCATAACTCATAGTAGGTGACTATAACTTGCAAGATAGGATCAAGAACACACATATATTGACGAGAACATAATAGGTTCAGATCTGAAATCATGGCACTCGGGCCCTAGTGACAAGAATTAAGCATGGCAAAGTAGTAGCAACATCAATCTCAGAACATAGTGGATACTAGGGATCAATCCCCATCAAAACTAACTCGATTACATGATAGATCTCATCCAACCCTTCACCGTCCACCAAGCCTACGATGAGATTACTCATGAACGGTGAAGAGCATCATGGAATTGACGATGAAGGAAGGTTGGTGATCACGATGGTGACGATCTCCCCTCTCCGGAGCCCAAAACAGACTCCAGATCAGCCCTCGAGAGGAAGAACAGGTGGTGGCGGCGCCTCCGTATCGTAAAACATGATGAACTCTTCTCCTTGATTTTTTTCCGGATGGAAGGGACGAAATAGAGCTGGAGTTGGAGGCAGTGGAGCTCTAAGGGCCCCACAAGCCTGCTAGGCGCGGCCAAAGGGCCCCGCGCCTGGTGGGCTTGTGGGCTCCTCGCTCCACCCCTCCGGTTGATTCTTGCGCCAGTATTTTTTATATATTCCACAAAAAAACGTCATAAATTTCCAGGTCATTCCGAGAACTTTTATTTCTGCGCAAAAACAACACCATGGCAATTCTGCTGAAAACAACATTAGTCCGGGTTAGTTCCATTCAAATCATGCAAATTAGAGTCCAAAACAAGGGCAAAAGAGTTTGGAAAAGTAGATACGACGGAGACGTATCACCGCCTCCCTCGCCCTTGCCCTCGCCGTCCTCCCTCGCCGCCCTCTGCAAGCAGCTCCCTCCTCCCACATCAGAGCCCCCTCTCCCGTGCCCCCGCCTGCTTCAAACTCGTGCTCGCCATCGAACAACGCGCGGCCTGCCTCGTCGGTCCGCACTTCAACCCGTGCCCTCGCCGTCTTCGCCGGGCTTCTTCCTCCTCCCGCTCTAGCGTCCACCCGCCCCCGCCAGCGTCGGCTTGTGCTCGCTGTGAGTTGCAATTGAGGCCCACCCCCTTGCCGTCCTCGTGGCGCGGCGAGGCCCAGGACCGGAGCCCGCCGACCTCCCCGACCGACTCTGCATCGCGGTCGACCTCTGGGGCCGTGTCTCTCCTTAGTGCAGCATTTCGTCCTCCCCGACTTGACGCTGCCCTCCACGCCGGAGGTGATTCCCCCCCTCCACATGATGTACTGCCTGAACTGCTAGGAAAATCTATGATAATGTTGAGGCTTCATTGAGCTGCGGAGTCCTTGTTACCAGTCCATTACTATGTCTTGAATAGCTAGGAAAATATCATGACGATGCTGAGACTTAATTGAGGTGTGGATTTTCTGTTGCTAGTCCATTAGTTTGTCTTTTATCTTCAACAATACTTCATGCAAAAATTCAGAAATGACTATATAAGGGTGTGAGAATGTGGCCATCTAACATGGCAATATATACAAATGGAAAGGTTAAATTAAATGTAAAATTCACATGCATAATACATGCATATGGAGTGTGCCAGGAACCAGGAAGTAGTAAAAGATGATTTCAATCAATCAAATCTGTTCATACCACCTACTTTGGCTCTACCCCTGCATTCATTTGACCTATTTTAGAATATGTGTATATGTTGAAATGTAGAATTTGTATGGGGGAAGTGCTTGCAATGTTTTTTGGTATTTTTCCTTATATGCTACCAGTATTCTGTTGTGAAATACTATATGGAAAATGCAACAACACACAAACCGTGTCTTCTGAGTTATGCAAAGAGGAGGTTCATATTCATAGTAGATCATTGGGGCGTTGAACCGAAGAGGTTACATAAATCTTGGGGAGAAGATTCTTGCCATGACCGGGAAAACATTTAGGAAGAAATAATTAGAAAGCTTGGGACTTATTGAAGAAAGAGTATATGTAATTCATGGTGTTAGTTACTCGAAAAATGCGTGAACAAAATAAATTTGCCCGACGCCCGACGCCCGACACCCGACGCCCGATGCCCGACACCCCGACACTGACCCTCGACCCCCGACCCCCGACGCCCGACGCCCTGGCACTGACCCTCGACCCCCGACCCCCGACGAGGAAGAAGAAAGAAGAGGAAAAAGGAACCCGGGCACCCCAACACTAACCCTCGACCCCCGACCCCCGACGGTTGACGCCACTGACCCTTGACCCTCGACCCCCGACGCCACTTACCCTCGACCCCCGACCCCCGACGCCAGTGACCCCCGACCCTCGACGCCTGATGCCAATGACCCTCGACCCTTTTCACCCGACCCCACTGACCCTCGACCCCCGACCCCCAACGCTACTAGCCCCCGACCCCCGACCCCCGACCCCCAACGCTACTAGCCCCCCATCCCCGACCCCCGACGCCACTAACACCCGACCCCGACCCGCGACGCCCGACGCCACTGACCCCTGACCCCGACTCCCGACCCCCGACGCCACTGGCACCCGACACCCGACCCCCGACCCCCGACGCCACTGGACCTCGACCCCCGATGCCACTAACCCTCGACCCCCGACCCCCGACGCCACTGACCCTTGACCCTCGACCCCCGACCCTCGACGCCACTGACCATCGACCCCCGACGACACTAACCCCCGACTACTAACGCCACTAACCCCTGACCCCCGACGCCACCGACACCCGACACCATCAACCCTCGACGACACTAACTCCCGACGCCACTAAGCCCCGACCCCGACACCTCTTCTGCCTCCTGTTGAATGAGAAGGTGCTTTTTGGCCTTCCAGAGGCCGAGGAGGTCATAGTTTTGTAAATTATGAGTTAGGTCATATATTTTCCGATTATGTTATAAAAACATCATATTTGTGTTGATCGGGTGAATTTCAATGTGCAGTTGTTCGAAGACCTCCCCGTGCGTTGGACGAGCTCCGCCCATGCGTTTCTGGGTGAGCACAAATGACTTCTCGTCCTACCCCATTAATTTGCTCTGTTCCGGTCTTCGTGCCGATGAAACTTGCTAGTTATAGGTTTCTTCAATCATCAATATACGTGACCAGTATGTGTCTCCCGTTTGAAAGGGTGGCATCTATAAATATGCATGTCTTTGCATATTTATAACTGCCATCCTTTCGAATTGTCCAACGTTATCCATGGACAACCCGAGTATGTGTAGATTGGGTTTGTTTTCCCATATGCTCTCCTCCGAATTCGATGCAGAATTTCATCAGTGCCTCCCTGTTGTTCTCCGGGTACACATCCTCTCTGCTTATTGCCGAGACGTGTATCAGGAGAACAACAGGGAGGTGCTGCCGAAATTCTGCATCGGATCTGGAGCAGAGCATGGGAAAATGAACCCAATCTACACATACTCGGGTGGGATTAGGATCTATTTCTACCTATTAGGGTGTAGGTTGCATGGACGTAATAAAACTGACAAACTTGATTAGCGAATGAATACATATGATGAATTATATATATATTTCTTGTGTGTCCATAGGTAGGCAAGATGAGTGATCGTGCTTGGATGTACACTGGTCACCCTAGTTAGAAAGACATGACCAATGAATGGTTAACAAAACCAGGGGGTTTGTGAGAGCCGCATTTGCAAATGGCCAGGAAAAAACATGGTGCCCCTGTCCACACTGCGACAACTAGAAAAAGCAGACAAAGTTGCAAATGGGTAAACACCTGCAGAAGTGGGGTTTTACGCCTAATTATACGATGTGGACTTTTCATGGTGAGTCTGACCAACGTGCGAGAGCTAAGGTGGTTCGTCATCGCACCAACGAGCTTGGTACCAGGATCGAACACATGGTGCAAGACTTTGATGATGCTCAGGATTCGGACGATGAGATGGAGGAATCTGCAAAGGCCTTCTATGAAACGTTGGAGTCTTCAAAACGTCCTCTCCACGAGCACACCGAGCTCTGTCAGCTGGATGCCATCGCGCAAGTAATGGCTCTGAAGGCTCAATTCAACCTAGGCGTAGAATGCTACGATGCGACGATGACGATATTTTGATGCTTTCTACCCAAAGGCCATGTACTACCTGCAAACCTGTACCAGTCACAGAAAATCCTCCGTGTACTTAAGATGCCCTATGAGAAGATACATGCCTGTGAGAATGGATGTGCCTTATTTAGGTTGAGTATGCGGACTTGAACTATTGCCCCATTTGCAATTCTTCCAGGTATATTGTGGTAGACAACGGTATGGGTGAGAAGATTCGGACCAAAATCCCCATTAATGTTCTTCGGTATCTGCCAATCGTACCAAGACTTCAACATCTTTTCATGGTCGAAGAGACGGCCAGACAGATGACATGGCACAAATTGGGTAAAAGAATCGAACTAGATGCGGATGGGAACAAGATGTTGGTACACACTTCAGATGCTTTTGCGTGGAAGCACTTCGATGCATTACATAAAGATAAATCAGAAGATCCAAGGCATCCTCGAGTTGCCATCAGCACGGATGGGTTCAATGTGTATGGTATGACGACATCACAATACAATTGTTGGCCTGTATTTGTCATTCCACTCAATCTCCCACACGGAGAGATTATGAAAAGAAAGAACATTTTACTGACGTTGATAATTCTAGGGCCCAACTATCCGGGGAAGAATATGAATGTGTACATGAAGCCGCTAAAGGATGAGTTGCAAGAAGCTTGGGATAATGGATCAAGACATACGACGCCGCTACCAATTTTTTTTCAAAATGCATGTGTGGTACATGTACTCGACGCATGATTATCCGGCGTTTGCGCTATTCGCTAGCTGGTGTGTGCATAGAAGGTTTCCGTGCACCACATGCAAAGCAGCTCTTCAGTTCCGTTGGCTGCAGGCGGGTCGCAAGTTTTCTTGCTTCGACATGCATAGACAGTTCCTGGATCCTGACCATAAGTTCAGAAAAGACAAGAAGAATTTCATCAAAGGTACAATTGTCAAAAACACTGCACCAGCTGCGTTGACAGGCCGACAGACCCTTGACCATTTAAATGCTCTCGAATCTGATCCTTTGCATCCAGAGTATTTCAAAGGGTATAATATGGAACACGCCTGGACTCACAAGTCATGCTTATGGGATCTGCCTTACTTCAAAGACCTCCTTTGCCCACACAACATCGACATGATGCACACTGAAAAGAATATTGTGGAGGCCATTTTTGGTACATTGTTCGGCATAGAGGGGAAGTCAAAGGATAATGCTAAGGCTAGAATCGACCAGGAGGCTCTATGTGATAGACCGTTACAAAACTTGCGACAACGAAATGGAAAGTAATGCGTAGTGAAGCCAAAGGCATGGTTCAATCTTGAAAGGCCAGCTATGAGGGAAATGCTATTATGGGTGAAAATGCGGTTGATGTTCCCTGATTGGTATGTTGGGAATATAAAGAGGGGAGCGAGTCTTGAAAAATTAAAAATATTTGGTGTCAAGAGTCATGATTGGCACATATGGATTGAGCGGGTAATGCCGGTGATGTTGCGTGGCTTTATCCGAGAGGATGAATGGCTAGTACTGGCAGAGCTGAGCTATTTATTCCATTCTATTTGTGCGAAAGAACTATCGCCTGGCGTGCTAGATGAAATGTAAGAGTTGGCGACGGAGTTGATCTGCAAATTAGAAAGGATCTTTCCACCGGGCTTCTTTAATCCAATGCAGCATTTGATTTTGCATCTCCCGACCGAGGCAAGATTGGGGGGGGTGTTGAAAATCGTTGGTGCTTCTCAACTGAGAGGATGTAAAAATAAACGTAGAATTGCAGCATCGATGGCCGAGGCATTCATTACTGAGGAGGCGGCAAACTTCATGACAACACACTACGAAGCCAAAAATCATCATTTGCATAACCCAAAGCCTCGATACAATGATGGCGATCATAAAAAGGTCAATCCAACCTCAGCCATTTAAAAGGGAAGCTCGCACCAGTCGGTGCTTCGAAAGGCAAATCGTTGGATGTCGAAGAATGGCAGACCATTTCATTGTATATCTTCACCAACCTAACAGAAGTGCTGCCGTACATCGAGTAAGTTCTCGGTAAATTATTGTTTCGCAACTTCTAATTCCTTTGAATTGCTCTTATTACCAGATATTTGCTATAGTCAATACACCGCCGAATTGTCGGATGGAGCAGTCATCGAAAATGATTCCGTCAAAGAGTATGAGCTTCTGGCAAAGCATGGAGGCGACTATCCCGGTTTAATCTCTTGGTTCAAACAAAGGGTGATTAATTACCATTAATGGGCCATTTGATTTCTTGGTCTAATTTGCAGCTAATGCATCCATTCTTCCACATTAAACTTGTGGGCTGATGCAGAGTCTATGGATGCCGAGTTGAGACAAGTCGCTAATGGTTTTGACTATAAGGTCCGTTCATTTGACAAATACAACATCAACGGGTATCACTTTCTTACCTTTGGCAAAGAGCTATGTATGCCCGACCTAAAGACTACAAATTGTTGTGTCTCTGCTCTCGGCGAAGGAGGTACCGAGTATCATGGAAGAGCTCAAGCAATTTATGAACTTCTATTCTATGGTGAAAACCCACCGACCGTCGTAGTCTTCAAATGTTATTGGTTTGAGCCGAAGGAGACTAGAAGGACTCATGAACATAGACTAGTCGAAATCAACCAAAACACCCATTTAGATGTTCCCGATGTCTATATTACGGCTCAACACGCGACACAAGTTTTCTATCTACCGTGGGCCTGCCAAACTGATCCAAATCTGGAAGGTTGGGATGTCGTTTATGAAGTGCCGCCACATTTTAGACCACCTACCCTCAATGAAGAGGATTATGAACCTCACATTAACCCAGACACATATGAAGGGGAATTCTTCCAAGAAACACGTATGTCCAAAAAACGTTTCAAGAAGCGATCTACTTCACCCCAGAACATTGAAGTAGATAGCAACAGTGAATCCGTCTTAACCCCCGAGCCGGAACAGGAAGAGCCGGAAGAAGAAGAGGTTACTGCTGCGGATGACCTGTCACTTCTTGACCGATTACATAATGGAGGCCTTCCACATGTTCTTACGGATAGTGATGATGATGTAGCATTTATTTATGATAACAATGATGATGATGCATTTATTGACCCCGAAGCATATATAGACGATCATGATTTTTATTAGTTCATGTGAGGTATTCAACTATTATTATATACATATATTTTTTTAGTTCATGTTAGGTATTCAATTTTATTAGTCATGTTGGTACGAGCTCTTCGTGGTAAGTTTCTTCTTAATATTTGTAAAATCTTGCATTCTAATGTTCGTTTCATTAATAACTAAAAAGTTTGACTTGTCGAAACCAAATGTACAATCTATGTATGAGAAGACCGGCCACGTCCCTCCGTTGATGCCAGTCATGAACATGGCGGGGACGGTGAGTTTCATTTCAATGCAGTGGTCTTTTGAGTGCCATCATGCTAACAGCACATTGCAAACGATGTTTGCTGCCGAATATCTCCCGAAACGCATCGCACGACCCTTCTACAGCGTAGCCTTCTCTAGGGCAGGCTTCTCCATGTAAAACAAGCCAGAGCCACTATGCTTCACCGCCGTGATGACGAGAATGGTATGTTTTTTCTAGTGTTTTGCTTAACAACCGCATAATGATCTTTACTTACCTTACCTTAGCTCCAAAATGACATATTTTACCCAAGTTAGCTCTAGCATGACCTATACTTAGCTTGGTTTCCTCCTAAATGACATATTTTCTAGTGTTTTGCTTAACAACCACATAATGATCTTTACTTACCTTACCTTAGCTCCAAAATGACATATTTTACCCAAGTTAGCTCTAGAATGACCTATACTTAGCTTGGCTTCCACCTAAATGACAGAATTAGCTTTGTTAGCTCCAAAATGGCCTATTTAATAAAAGATGACCTATACTTAGCTAAATTCTCTCCTAAATGACATAATCAGGCTTACGTAGCTCCAAGATGACCTATTCCTCCTAACTTGGCTATTAAATGACCTATAATTAGCTTAGCTAGCTCCAAAATGGCTTAATAAGCATAGTTAGCTCCAAAATGACATATTTTACCCAAGTTAGCTCTAGAATGACCTATACTTAGCTTGGCTTCCACCTAAATGACATAATTAGCTTAGTTAGCTCCAAAATGACCTATACTTAGCTAAGTTCTCTCCTAAATGACATAACATGCTTATGTAGCTCCAAGATGACCTATTCCCCCTAACTTAGATATTAAATGACCTATAATTAGCTTAGCTAGCTCCAAAATGGCATAATAAGCATAGTTAGCTCCAAAATGACCTATTTTTACCTAAGTAGCTCCAAAATGACATATACTTAGCTTAGTTTCCTCCTAAATGATGTAGTAAGCTAAATTAGCTCCGAAATGACCTATACTTCTCTTCTTCATCTAGTCTTCATCTTCTAACTTTCTTATTTCCCATTTTACAGATTACATTTACTTCACGGAAGCTTGGATTATATTGATGGAGTGCTTCAATATGGTTTCTTCTAAAATGGCTTCACGGAAGCTTGTATTGAAACTATTGTAGTACATGGATATGAAACTTTGTATGTATGGATGAAACTAGTGTAATATATGGTTTGGTACGGATGAAACTTGCATAATATGTATGTATTATGGATGAAACTTATTTTAATATGGTTATGAGTATGGAAACAACATTATTTCTAATATATATATATATATATATATATATATATATATATATATATATATATATCCCTGTTTTGTGTGAAAATTGCTGGATATTATAAAAAATAAAATAAACAGGGGCAGTTTGGAGCCTTTGCCGTTTGCCTACCGACGGCAAAGGGGCTGCAGTAGACGACAAAGCCCTGGGTTGAAGCAAATTGGGTGCCCCCCTTTGCTGTCTGCCCACAAGCATGGCAGACGGCAAAGGGTCAAGGGTAGACGGCAAAGGGTCTAACGAGAGGGATTGGGTGCCCCCCTTTGCCGTCTGCCCACAAGCATGGCAGATGACAAAGGGGGGGGGGGGAGTAGGACAGTCGGCAAAGGGTAGGTGGGCCCAGCAGGCTGCCGTCAACACTTAACGGAGGTGCCTCACAGATATGCCGTCCCATGTTCTTTGCCGTCTGCCCCCACGACAAAGGTTCTTTCCCGTCCGCAGGCCAAAGGCACACGACAAAGAACCCCTTCACCGGATAATTCTTTGTTGTCTTGTTTGTCGTCTGCTGACGGGCGGCAAAAGCTTTGTCGTCCGGGGTGCCCCCCTTTGTCGTCTGCCATGGCAGACGGCAAAGTCTCTAATTCATGTAGTGAAAGCTTTTGTAGCTAGGTGGCAGCGATTGAAAAACTATATCAGTGATCGCCTTTGGCGAGAGAATGATTCCCAACTCACCCACACGGTTGGAGTACCCAAACATTTTGAGTACAAGCTCACTGACGGACCCGTTCTCCTCCATCTTGCAAGCATAGAACTTATCGGAGGTCTCATACCTATCGATCCAAGCATTCTTCTGAAAGATAAACTTCAGTTCCTGGAACATCTCGTATGCTCCGTGACATTCAAAGCGTCTTTGAAGTCCCGGTTCTAAGACATACAACACACAGAACTACTCAGTAGTCATCCACACGCGACTTCCAGACGTTCATAACGTCTTTAGCCACCGGGAAGGGGGATGCCTCACCTAGCGGTGTATCAAGAACAAAGCTCTTTTAGGAAACGACGAGGACAAGTCTCAACTTACGGGCCCAGTCTACAAAGTTGCTCCCATCATCTTTCAGCTTGGCTTTCTCTAGGAACGCATTAAAATTCAAGGGTGCTACTGCGCGAGCCATTGATCCACAACATAAATTTGCAAAGATTACTTAGACTATTGTTCAAGATAATGAGTTTATTAATCATATTACTAAAAATTCCAACTCAAATTGACATCCCTCTATTTATTAGAGTGACACATGATCCAAATCCACCAACCCAAGTCCGATCATCACGTGAGATGAGCTGGTTTCAATGGTGAACATCTTCATGCTGATCATATCAACTATATGACTCATGTTCAACCTTTCGGTCTCTTGTGTTCCGAGGGCATGTATGTAAATTCTAGGCTCATCAAGTTTAACCCGAGTTTTCTGCATGTGCAAAACTATCTTGCACCCGTTGTACGTGAACATAGAGTCTATCACACCCGATCATCTTGTGGTGTCTCGAAACGACGAACTTTCGCAATGGTGCACACTCGGGGAGAACACAATTTGTCTTGAAATTTTAGTGAGGGATCACCTAATAATGCTACCATTGTCCTAAGAAAAACAAGGTGCATAAAATGGATTAACATCACATGCAAATCATAAGTGACATGATATGGCCATGATCTTGTGCTTTTGATCTCCATCTCCAAAGCACCGGCATGATCTCCATCGTCACCCGCACCACAGCATGATCACCATCATCATGATCTCCATCATTGTGTTGCCATCGAGTTTGTCGTGCCAACCATGCTTGTACTACTATTGCCTCCGTTTAGCAATAAAGTAAAGCATTACATAGTGCCTAATGAGTGGCACGAAGGTTATACAATAATTAAAGACAACCCTATGGCTCCTGTCGGTTGCCGTAGCATCGACGTGCAAGTCGATATTAACTGTTACAACATGATCATCTCATACATAAATATATATCATCATGTCTTTTTCCATATCATATCACATATATACCCTGCAAAAACAAGTTAGACGTCCTGTAATTTGTTGTTGCAAGCTTTACGTAGCTGCTATGTGTATCTAGTAAGAACGTTTCTTACCTACACAAAACCACAAGGGTGATATGCAAGTTGCTATCTAACCTTCTATGAGGACCACCTTTGTCAAATCTGATTCAACTAAAGTAGGAGAGACAAACACCCGCCAACCATCTTTATGCAACAAGTTGCATGTCAGTCGATGGAACCGGTCTCTCGTACGTGGAGAGTAAAGTTTGTCCGAGCCGCTTCATCCCACAATACCGCGGAATCAAGAAAATACTAAGGAGCGAAGCAATCTGAATATCAACACCCACAAACTCCTTTGTGTTCTACTCAAGATGTCATCTATGCATAGACCTAGCTCATGATGCCATTGTTGGGGAACGTTGCATGGGAAACAAAAAAATTCCTACGCATATACACGTTCTATCCATGGTGATGACCATCTACGAGAGGAGAGATTGAATCTACATACCCTTGTAGATCGCTAAGCGAAAGCGTTCAAGAACGAGGTTGATGTAGTGTTACATCTTCGCAATCCAATCACGAACCGTCCCGCGATTACCCGATCATGTGCCGAACGAACGACACCTCCGCGCTCAACACACGTACAGCTTGGTGACGCCTTCACCTCCTCGATCAAGTGATCGATGGTGAAGTAGCAGCCCAAGTCCTCCGACAACACGACGGCGTGGTGAGGTGTTGGTGGTGACAGCTCAGCACGACTTCGTCATAGGGTATTTGGAGGATAGAAACTACGAGGGAGAGGAGGTGCAACGCCTTGACAAGTTGTCGTCTGGCTGCCGTCTATCTACCTCTCTCTATATAGGGGGAGGGAGAGGAAGGGTGCCCTAGGGTTTCCCCGAGGGGCCGGCGACCAAGGAGGGAGGCGGCTAGGGTTGGTGGCCCCTCCTCTTGGGTGCGTTGCTACCCAAGTTTGGGCTAGCGACTCCCTAGGACGAGGCCTCCTCCCCTTTGGCTAAAGTGGGCAGGTGTGAGGGGCTGTGCCCAGCCCCCTGGTGGGCTACAGTGCCCCCTCTCCTTGGCCCATGAGCCCCCAACAATTGTCGGGGCCTCCCGAAACGCCTTTCGGCGCTTCGTCATTCCCTCGGTACACCCCGGAACACTTCCGAACTCGGATGACCTTCATCTTATATATCAATCTTCACCTCCGGACCATTCCGGAGTTCCTCGTCACGTCCGAGATCTCATCCGGGACTGCGAACAACCTTTGGTTACCAACACAGTGACTCAATTATGCTTATATTGTCATCGAACCTTAAGTGTGCAAACCTTGCAGGTTCAAGAACTAAGCAAAATGATCGAGACACTGTGGCATATAACCAACAACAGGACCTGGATGCCCATATTGGCTCCTACATATTCTATGAAGATCTTTATCGGTCGAACCTCAATGTCAAGGATTCAATCAATCCCGTATGTGATGACCCACAAGTATAGGGGATCAATCGCAGTCCTTTTGATAAGTAAGAGTGTCGAACCCAACGAGGAGCAGGAGGCTCTCATAAATGGATTTCAGCAAGGTAATAACTGCAAGCACTGAAAGTAGCAGTAACAAGTGATGGTGTAGCAAGGTGAAACGTAGCAAGCAAAAAGTAACAAGTAACAAGTAGTAGCAACGGTGGAGCAAGTGGCCCAATCCCTTTTGTAGCAAGGGACAAGCCTGAACAAAGTCTTATAGGAGGAAAAACGCTCCCGAGGACACACATGAATTTTTGTCATGCTAGTTTCATCATGTTCATATGATTCACGTTCGTTACTTTGATAGTTTGATATGTGGGTGGACCGGCGCTTGGGTACTGCCCTTACTTGGACAAGCATCCCACTTATGATTAACCTCTCTCACAAGCATCCGCAACTACAAAAGAAGAATTAAGACAATGTCTAACCATAGCATTAAACTAGTGGATCCAAACCAGCCCCTTACGAAGCAACACATAGACTGGGGTTTAAGCTTCTGTCACTCCAGCAACCCATCATCTACTTACTACTCCCCAATGCCTTCCTCTAGGCCCAAGTATGGTGAAGTGTTATGTAGTCAACGTTCACATAACACCACTAGAGGAAAAGACAACATACAGAATATCAAAATACCGAACGAATATCAAATTCACATGACTATTATCAGCATGACTTATCCCATGTCCTTAGGAACAAAAGTAACTACTCACAAAGCATAATCATAATCATGATCAGAGGTGTAATGAATAGCATCAAGGATCTGAAGATAAACTCTTCCACCAAGTAATCCAACTAGCATCAACTACAAAGAGTAATCAACAGTACTAGCAACCTTACAAGTACCAATCGAAGTCGTGAGACGGAGATTGATTACAAGAGATGAACTAGGGATTGGAGAGGAGATGGTGCTGATGAAGACGTTGATGAAGATGCCTCCCCTGTGAGGAGAGGAGTGTTGGTGATGACGATGGCGAGGATTTCCCCCTCCGGGAGGGAAGTTTCCCCGACAGGATCGTCATGCCGGAACTCTAGATTGGATCTGCTCAAGTTCCGCCTCGTGGCGGCGGTGAAACCACGAAAAAGCTCCTGAATGATTTTTTCTGGACCAAAACCCTTCATATAGCAAAAGAGGGGGCTAGTGGGCCGTCAGGCAGCCCACAAGCTTGCCCTCCGCCACCAGGGGGGTGGCGGTGGCACGGCTTGTGGAGCCCTGGTGGCCCCCTTCGGTACTTCTTTCGCCCAGTATTTTTTATATAATCCCAAAAAAATCCACGTAACTTTTCAGGGCATTTGGAGATGTGCATAATAGTGGACTAAGATTTGCTCCTTTTCCAGTCCAGAATTCCAGCTGTCTGAATTCTCCCTCTTCAAATAAACCTTGCAAAATAAGAGAGAAAAGGCATAAATATGGTACCACAAAGTAATATAACAGCCCATAAAGCAATAAATATCAACATGAAAGCATGATGCAAAATGGACGTATCAACTCCCCCAAGCTTAGACCTCACTTGTCCTCAAGCGAAAACCAAGTTCCATAAACATGTCCACATGTTAAGGGACGAAGGTGTCGATAAAACATAATACGGACATGAGGGCATCATGATCACACATAGAACAGCAATACATCATAAAGTTTCTTATGGGAAAGTAACAATTCCTTCACAAAGCAAAGCATGAAGCAAAAACCTTACCAAGAAGTAACAAACAATAGTCCATAGTCATTGAAGCAATTGCAATTTATCACAACATCAGAAAGAGTCAAATAAGAGCTTGTAAGGCAAATCCACATACTCAATCATCTCTTTTGTTTTCCACAATTTTTACAACTCACGTGGTACTCACGGTGTCAAAGTTTCAGCTAGACACAGAGGAAGATAGGGGCTTATAGTTTTGCCTCCCAACGGTTTACCTCAAGGGTAAAGTCAACAACAATAAAGCATAAGTACTCAACCCCAAGTTGATATATGAATATAGATCTTTCCCAAGCATGTGACGGTAGCCAAGACAAAGGCAAAATAGGGAATTGGTGAAGATCACCATGACTCTTACAAGGGAAAAAAGTAAAGGTACAAGATAGGCCCTTCGCAGAGGGAAGCAGAGGTTGTCATGCGCTTTTGAGGTTTGAATGCGTGTCCTCTTAGTGCGGATGAACGTCACTTTATATTGCCTCCTGTGATAAAGAATTTTATTATGCAGTCTGTCGCTTTTATGTCTTCCTCATCACAGGTTCTTACAAAGCTTATTTTCCACACACTAATAGATCATACATATTAGAGATCAATTTTTATTGCTTGCACTGATAACAACTTACTTGAAGGACCTTATTCAATCCATAAGTAGGTATGGTGGACTCTCATGGTAAAACTGGGTTGAAGATTTATGGATGCACAAGTAGTATCTCTACTTGGTGCGGGAGTTTTTGGCTAATATGAGGTGGAAGCAATCGTCACATGCTAAGGGATCTCTAATCATATAACATTGTTTGGAACCAAGCAAACACAATTCATTATGTTGTCTTCCTTGTCCAACATCTACTCCTAAGAATGTAATAGTTTGGTGAGTGCTCACAATTGTAAAAAGTGTCTAAGATGATAAATTTATATGAGAACCTCTCTTTCCTTATTACTTCTTATTAATTGCAACAATGACTGAGGTCTATGTTGATTTATTCTCAACAAGTTTCAATCATCATACGTGTCATAAGTGAAGTTATCACTTTCCATAAGATCGTCTCATGATCTTTCATGCTATCGTTCTTTTCATACTTTTGATCATGACACAAAGCAAAGCCCTTGACTAAGATACTCTTTATTATATAGCTCGTAAGCTCGAATACATCGGCGGAGAGACAAAAGCAAAAGACTCAAACTAAACACTAATGACTTATTCCTCTAAGAGAAGAAATAAAAACTGAAGAGGAAAGAACTAAAACAAAGGTAAAAGCAAAAGATATAAAGGTGATACGATACCAGGGCAACTCCCCCAAGCTTGGCAGAAGCCAAGGGGATTGCTCATACCAATGCTTAGTTGTCTTCCTTCGGTGGTGATGGTGGTGGAGTAGTTGGAGTAGTCTGATCCCCCGTCTTCTAAGGCATAGGTGCTCCATCATGGCAGGATAAACGAGTCGTCGGAATCCTCAAATCTGCAGCCAACCTTATTGATTTAAATCTGTACTCATACTGGCCCTGAAGTTGATCAACCCTGTCATAGAGCCTGGAGAGGTGTTTCCCAATGTCAATGGCATCCATCTTGTGATTGCTTGTGAACTCCGTGATCATCATCTGGTTGGCGTTGAGTCCACGCTCCACCATCCCTTGGCACTTGAAGACTTGTTGCTCCATTGCCTCGAGCCTCGTCTCCATGCTTCCGGTCTTCTTAGGCCCCTGAACATCACGGATGTGCAACACCCCCTCGCTCATCTTGATAGATTGAGGGTGTTTCAACACTTCCGTGAGGTAGGGATTGATGACCTTCTCGAAGATCTTGTCCTTAGGAGCGTTTGGGGAAGTCATGATGATCTAGATCTGCCACAGAAACAGGCTTGAAACAAAAACAGAGGAAAACTGCGCGATATGGAGATCAAAACAAACGAAAAGGAGTGCTCCGCAAGAAAACGGAGTCCGCGAGGCACATGAGGTGCCCACAAGCTTGCCCTCCGCCACCAGGGGGTAGGGGCGGTGGCAGGGCTTGTGGCCGCCTCGTGCGCTCTCCGGAATGCTTTTTATTTTTCTAATTTTCCAAAAATTCCAAAACGGAGGAAATTTCCTATTGGGAAAGCGTCGGAGTCCAATTTCTTACCAAAACAAATACCTCTTCGTTTTGAGGGTCTGAAACAGGCTGATAAACATCCCTTATGTACTCCTCTGGAGTTATGACATTGATGATATTGGTCTCAACATTTATGGGAGTACTAGAGATGTAATGCTTGATTCTTTGCCCATTTACCACTCTAGGAAAATTTCCTTCCGTGTTATTGATTTTGATGGCACCGGAATGATATACTTCCTCAATAACATAGGGACCTTCCCATTTAGAGAGAAGCTTGCGTGGAAAGAATCTCAAACGAGAATTGTATAGCAGGACATAATCACCTACATTGAACTCTCGTTTCTGTATTCGTTTGTCGTGTCATCTCTTAACCTTTTCCTTGAACAACTTGGCATTCACATATGCATGGGCTCTCCATTCACCTAACGAGCTGATATCAAACAACCGCTTCTCAGCGGCAAGTTTGAAATCAAAGTTGAGCTCTTTGATTGCCCAATAAGCTTTGTGTTCCAGCTCAAGAGGTAAATGACAGGCCTTACCGTAAACCATTTTATACGGCGACATGCCCATGGGATTCTTATAAGCAGTCCTATAAGCCCATAGTGCATCCTCAAGTTTGCTAGACCAATTCTTTCGAGATCTATTGACAGTCTTTTGTAGGATCAATTTGATCTCCCTATTACTCAACTCGACTTGACCACTAGACTGAGGATGATAAGGAGATGCAACTCTATGGTTCACATCATACTTAGCGAGCATCTTGCAGAAAACACCATGAATGAAGTGTGAACCGCCATCAGTCATCAGATATCTAGGGACTCCAAATCTTGGGAATATGACTTCTTTAAGCATCTTAATAGAGGTGTGGTGATCAACATTTTTAGTGGGGATAGCTTCTACCCACTTAGTAACGTAATCCACAACAACTAAGATGTGAGTGTACCCATTGGAACTCGGGAAGGGTACCATATAATCAAAGCCCCACACATCAAATGGTTCAATGACAAGTGAATAGTTCATAGGCATCTCCTGACGCTTACTGATATTCCCTATTCTTTGGCATTCGTCACAAGACAAGACAAACTTACGGGCATCCTTGAAGAGAGTGGGCCAATAGAAACCTGATTGCAATACCTTATGGGCAGTTCTATCTCCAGGGTGGTGTCCTCCGTAGGCTTCAGAATGACACTTCTGCAAGATCTGTCCATGTTCATGTTTAGGCACACAACGTCTAATAACACAATCTACTCCTTCCTTATAAAGGTGAGGATCATCCCAAAAGTAGTGTCTCAAATCAAAGAAGAATTTCTTCTTTTGCTGATAGGTCAAACTGGGTGGTATGTATTTGGCTACGATATAGTTTGCATAATCGGCATACCACGGTGCACTATGTGAAGTGCGGATGACATTTAGTTGCTCATCAGGGAAGCTGTCATCAATAGGTAGTGGGTCATCAAGGACATTCTCTAGCCTAGACAAGTTATCTGCTACAGGATTATCGGCACCCTTTCTGTCAACGACGTGCAAATCAAATTCCTGTAGCAGGAGAACCCATCTGATCATCCTAGGCTTAGCGTCCTTCTTCGCCATAAGGTACTTAATAGCAGCATGATCAGAGTGAATAGTGACTTTGGAGTCAACTATATAAGATCTGAACTTTTCACATGCAAACACGACTACTAAAAATTCCTTCTCCGTAGTGGCATAGTTTTTTTGGGCACTGTCTAGAGTTTTACTAGTGTAGTGAATAACATTCAACTTCTTGTCAACTCTTTGTCCTAGAACAGCACCAACAACATAATCACTAGCGTCACACATGATTTCAAAGGGCAAGTTCCAGTCAGGTGGTTGAACAATAGGTGCGGTTATCAAAGCCTTCTTAAGTATTTCGAAAGCTTCCTCACAATCCTCATCAAAAACAAAAGGAACATCCTTCTGAAAGAGGTTGGTAAGAGGCCTAGAAATCTTAGAGAAGTCTTTAATGAACCTTCTGTAGAAACCAACATGACCTAGGAAACTTCGTATACCTCTGATATATGTGGGGCAAGGAATTTTCTCAATTGCGTCAACCTTAGCCTTATCAACTTCAATGCCTCTTTTAGAGATTTTGTGTCCTAAGACAATGCCTTCATTAACCATAAAGTGACACTTCTCCCAATTCAAGACAAGGTTGGTATCTTCGCATCTCTGTAAGACTCGATCAAGGTTGCTGAGGCAATCATCAAAGGAAGACCCGTAAACGGAGAAGTCATCCATGAAAACCTCGACAATCTTTTCACAAAAGTCAGAGAATATAGCCATCATACATCTTTGAAAGGTGGCAGGTGCATTGCATAAGCCAAAAGGCATACGTCTATAAGCAAAGGTACCGAAAGGGCAGGTGAAAGTGGTTTTCTCCTGATCAGATTGTGCAACATGTATTTGCGAGAAACCTGAATAACCGTCTAGAAAGCAGAAGTGTGTGTGTTTTGATAGCCTTTCTAGCATTTGGTCAATAAATGGCAAAGGATAATGATCTTTCCTGGTTTCCTTGTTCAGTTTCCGGAAGTCTATCACCATCCTATAGCCGGTAATAATGCTTTGTGGGATTAGTTCATCCTTATCATTAGGAACAACGGTGATACCTCCTTTCTTAGGTACGCAATGTACTGGACTTACCCAATCACTATGAGCAACAGGATAAATGATTCCTGCTTCGAGAAGTTTTAATATTTCTTTTGTGACGACCTCTTTCATCTTAGGATTTAATCTCCTTTGATGATCAGCAACTGTTTTGAAGTCAGGATCGGTTTTAATCTTGTGCTGACATAGAGTAGGACTAATACCCTTAAGATCATCAAGAGTATATCCAATAGCAGCACGGTTCTTCCTCAGAGTTCTTAATAACTTCTTCTCTTCGTGCTCTGAGAGGAGGGCACTAATAATGACATGATATATCTCCTTCTTATCAAGATAGGCATACTTAAGAGTATCAGGCAACTGTTGATGCTCGAAAACAGGATCACCCTTTGGTGGGGGAGGATCCCCAAGCAGTTCAACAGGCAGATTATTTTTGAGAATAGGATATTGTTTTAAGACAATTTTATCTATTTCATCTCTCTCCTCCCTATGCATATCATTTTGATGCTCAAGAAGATATTGCTCTAAAGGATCCGTAGGAGGTACGGCAATAGAGGCAAGAGCAATGATTTCATCCCTACCAGATGACTCTCTTTCGTGGGGTTGTCTTCCAAACTTGGAGAAGTTAAATTCATGAGACACACCCTCGAAACTAACTGTGACAGTCTGCTTCATGCAATCAATGTGAGCATTGACAGTGTTGAGAAAGGGTCTACCAAATATGATAGGACAAAAGCTATCTTGTGCAGTACCAAGGACGAGGAAATCAGTAGGATACTTCGTCTTACCACACATGACTTCTACGTCTCTCACAATTCCCAGAGGGCAGATAGTGTCTCTATTAGCTAGCGTAATAGTGACATCAATGGGTTCTAACTCAACAGGTGCAATCTCATCTTTGATTTCATCATATGGAGAACGTGGTATTGCACTAACACTAGCTCCCATATCACATAAACCATGGTAACAGTGATCTCCTATCTTGACAGAAACAACGGGCAGGCCAACTATATGTCCGTATTTTTCCTTCGCGTGAGGTTTAGCAATTCTAGCGGAGTCCTCACAGAGTTTGATAACATGCCCATCTATGTCTTCGGCTAAGAGATCTTTGATAATAGCAACACTAGGTTCAACCCTAATCTCCTCACGGGTGCAAGTGGTCTAATGTAACCCCTACGTATCACAGTTGGAGCTTTAGAATAATCCTTTATCCTAGTAGGGTATGGTGGTTTCTCAGTGTAAGCACAAGGAACAACAGGGTCACTAAAAGCAATGACTTTCTCCTCAACTAGATTGGGTTTGGCTATGTTGCTTTCTACATGAGGATGATATTTAAACCACTTCTCTTTGGGAAGATCAACATGAGCAGCAAAAGATTCACATAGAGAAGCTACTATCTCAGAGTCAAGTCCATACTTAGCGCTAAAATCTCTAAAAGTGTTTGTCTCAACAAAAGATTTAAGGCAATCAAACTGGAAATTCATACCTGACTCCTTACCTTCCTCCAGCTCCCAATCTTCAGAGTTGCATTTGATTTTCTCCAATAAATTCCACTTGTGATCAATACCCTTCTTCATAAAAGAACCGGTACAAGAAGTGTCAAGCATGGAACGATCTTCATGAGAAAGCTGAGCATAAAAGTTTTGAGTGATGATTTCTCTCGAGAGCTCATAATTAGGGCATGAATATATCATTGATTTAAGCCTCCCCCAAGCTTGATCTATGCTTTCCCTGTCACGGGGCCAAAAGTTATAAATAATGTTCCGATCACGATGTACTAAATGCATAGGATAGAACTTTTGATGAAATTCCAATTTCAACAGATTGTAGCCCCATGATCCAGTATCATCACATAGCCTATACCATGTCAACGCCGTATCCTTCAAAGAAAAAGGAAAGACTTTCTTGTTTACCTCATCCTCGGGCAAACCTGCAAGCTTAAATAAACCACAAACTTCATCTACATAGATCAGATGCAAGTATGGATGTGAAGATCCATCTCCTGTGAAAGGATTAGCCAGCAGTTTCTCAAGCATACCTGAAGGAATTTCATAAAAGATATTTTCAGTAGGTACCTCAGGTTGAGGAACAACTCCTCGTGCTTCCGTTTGTGGTGAAGATACCCCGAACAAACTCCTCAAAGGAACAGTTTCCATAGTGACAAGTGACAATAAATTTCAACATAGTATATAAATGTTTCCTTAACAATTTCCACTTACCAAAGGCGCTTCACTCCCCGGCAACGGCGCCAGAAAAGAGTCTTGATGACCCACAAGTATAGGGGATCAATCATAGTACTTTCAATAAGTAAGAGTGTTGAACCCAACGAGGAGCAGAAGGCTCTGATAAACGGATTTCAGCAAGGTAATAACTGCAAACACTGAAAGTAGCGGTAACAAGTGATGGTGTAGTGAGGTGAAACGTAGCAAGCAAAAAGTAACAAGTAACAAGTAGTATCAATGGTGCAGCAAGTGGCCCAATCCCTTTTGTAGCAAGGGACAAGCCTGAACAAAGTCTTATAGGAGGAAAAACGCTCCCGAGGACACACAGGAATTTCTGTCATGCTAGTTTCATCATGTTCATATGATTCGCGTTCGTTACTTTGATAGTTTGATATGTGGGTGGACCGGCGCTTGGGTACTGCCCTTACTTGGACAAGCATCCCACTTATGATTAACCTCTCTCGCAAGCATCCGCAACTACAAAAGAAGAATTAAGACAACGCCTAACCATAGCATTAAACTAGTGGATCCAAACCAGCCCCTTACGAAGCAACGCATAGACTGGGGTTTAAGCTTCTGTCACTCCAGCAACCCATCATCTACTTACTACTCCCCAATGCCTTCCCCTAGGCCCAAGTATGGTGAAGTGTTATGTAGTCGACGTTCACATAACACCACTAGAGGAAAATACAACATACAACATATCAAAATACCAAACGAATATCAAATTCACATGACTATTATCAGCATGACTTATCCCATGTCCTCAGGAACAAAAGTAACTACTCACGAAGCAAAATCATAATAATGATCAGAGGTGTAATGAATAGCATCAAGGATCTGAACATAAACTCTTCCACCAAGTAATCCAACTAGCATCAACTACAAAGAGTATTGAACACTACTAGCAACCTTACAAGTACCAATCGGAGTTGTGAGACGGAGATTGATTACAAGAGATGAACTAGGGATTGGAGAGGAGATGGTGCTGATGAAGATGTTGATGAAGATGCCTCGCCTCTGACGAGAGGAGTGTTGGTGATGACGATGGCGACGATTTCTCCCTCCGGGAGGGAAATTTCCCCGGCAGGATCGTCCTGCCGGAGCTCTAGATTGGATCTGTTCAAGTTCTGCTTCGTGGCGACGGCGAAATCACGAAAAAGCTCCCGAATTATTTTTTCTGGACCAAAACCCTTCATATAGCAAAAGAGGGGGCTAGTGGGCCGTCATGCAGCCCACAAGCTTGCCCTCCGCCACCAGGGGGGTGGCGGTGGCACGGCTTGTGGAGCCCTGGTGGCCCCCCTCCGGTACTTCTTTCGCCCAATTTTTTTTATATAATCCCAAAAAATCCACGTAACTTTTCAGGGCATTTGGAGATGTGCAGAATAGTGGACTAAGATTTGCTCCTTTTCCAGTCCAGAATTCCAGCTGCCTGAATTCTCCCTCTTCAGATAAACCTTGCAAAATAAGAGAGAAAAGGCATGAATATGGTACCACAAAGTAATATAACAGCCCATAAAGCAATAAATATCAACATGAAAGCATGATGCAAAATGGACGTATCAGTATGCTATTCCCTTGCTCCATCGATATGTTACTTGCCCGAGATTCGATCGTTGGTATCTCCATACTTAGTTCAATCTCATTATCGGCAAGTCTCTTTACTCGTTCCATAATACAAGATCCCGTGACTAATACCTTAGTCACATTGCTTGGAAGCTCATTGCGATGTTGTATTACCGAGTGGGCCTAGAGGTACCTCTCCATCATATGGAGTGACAAATCCTAGTATCGATTCACGCCAACCCAACAGACACCCTCGTAGATACCTGTAGAGTACCTTTATGGTCACCAAGTTACGTTGTGACGTTTGATACACACAAGGCATTCCTCTGGTGTCCGGGAGTTGCATGATCTCATGGTCATAGGAATAGATACTTGACATGCAAAAAATCAATAGCAGTAAACTGACACGATCATATGCTATGTTTATAGTTTAGGTTTCGTCCATCACATCATTCTACTAATGATGTGATCCCATTATAAAATGACAACTCATGTCTATGGCTAGGAAACCTTGACTATCATTGATCAACGAGCTAGTCCTTTAGAGGATCACTAGGGACAGTGTGTTGCCTATGTATCCACACATGTAATTGAGTTTCCAATCAATACAATTCTATCATGGATAATAAATGATTATCATGAACAAGGAAATATAATACTTCCCACGTTCCTAATTATAAGACCTTTTAGATATTCCAATACAGACTACATAATAAGTAAAATAAGTGAACATATATTCTAAAATACGTCTATATACATTTGTATGTAGTTCATATTGAAATCTCTAAAAGGTCTTATATTTCGGAACGGAGGGAGTAATAATCACTTTATTATTGCCTCTAGGGCATATTTCCAATAAGAACCCCCCAGACTTGATCCATTGGGAGGTCTCGGGCAGGGCTGCACGTAAAATAGAGCATATATGATTAGCAAAGAAAGCTCAGCATAATTCATTAAATACAAGATGGATTTCGTACCTTTGGGCTGGGGTTTGACCCTGGGGGTCCTTCGGGGAACCCCCTCAAAGGCCTCAGATTCCTTGTCGGAATGGGCTGTCGTCGGGCAAGACCACCTTGCGTGTGTGGGGTTTCTTCGGGGCCTGGGGTGGCAAGCCCTCCTTGGCGTCCTCCGGTGCCACCCTCTTCCTAGTTTGGAGGGAATCTTTTTCTCCTCCGTCCTCTTCATCCTCCTCCTCGTAGACGGAGGAGGCATGGGTTTCTCTGGACTTAGTATCCATAGGACCCCCTGAGCGGAGACCCCCGCAGGTCTCCTTCTTCTTCTTCTCCTTTTTATCCGCCGTCGTGTACGATGCCACCACTAGCATCGTGGTCAGCAATTGCGACCTAAGCTCCTCGGGCAGGGGGGGGGGAAGGAAATGAGATCCATGATAAAGATTAGAAGCTTTAGTAAAGAATAAAAGGCTTGATCATACCTCCAAAGGGGGATTAGCGGCATCCAAGCCGACGTCTTCTTCCTTGGCTGGCCACTCTTGTTGAGGTTTGAATAACACCTTCCACAACTTCTCGAGGGTGATGTGGTAGAACTGGTTTACGTTGCTACGGTCGCCGAGCTTGTAGGACGACATTAGGGTGTCTTGACTCTAGTAGGGAATGATGCGGCGACAAAGCATAACTTGGACCACGTCGGTTAGTTCGGCGTTCATCTCCACCATCTACTTGATGCGCTTCTGTCGCGCTTTCACATCCCAGGATGACCCCCAATCGAGGCCACTTTTCACCCACGAGGTTAACCTCTCACGGGGTCCGGATCTAAACTCGACATGAGCCAGCCAGATTGGTTCTCGAGGCTCGGTGATGTAAAACTAACCCTCTTGCCATACCTTGATAGTGTCAATAAAAGTGCCCTCCGACCACTCAACTTGGGGAAGCCTGTTGATTACAGCTCCGCCACAGTTGACGTGTTGGCCACTGGCTGACTTTGGCTTGACACTGAAGGCTTTGAGACATAAGCCGAAATGCGGATGAACCCGCAGGAAGGCCTCCCAAATGATGATGAAAGAGAAAATGTGCATGGAGGAGTTCACGGGAAGATCATGAAAATCTAACCCGTAGTAGAACATCAGACCCCTGATGAAGGGTTGGAGTGGGAAGCTTAGTTCTTGTATGAAGCGGGGGACGAACACCAGTCTTTTGCCCGGCCTTGGAGTGGGCATCACCTGACCTTCCTCCGGCGCACGGTGAGTGATACGTCTCCGTCGTATCTACTTTTCCATACTCTTTTGCCCTTGTTTTGGTCTCTAATTTGCATGATTTGAAGGGAACTAACCCGGACTAGTGCTGTTTTCAGCACAATTGCCATGGTGTTGTTTTTGCGCAGAAATAAAAGTTCTCGGAATGACCTAGAAATTTACGAGGATTTTTTGTGGAATATATAAAAATACCGTCGCAAGAATCAGCCGGAGGGGTGGAGCGTGGAGCCCACAAGCCCACCAGGCGCGCCCTCTCTGGCCGCGCCTACCAGGCTTGTGGGCCCCTCAGAGCTCCACCGCCTCTAATTCCAGCTCTATTTAGTCCCTTTCGTTCGGAAAAAAAATCAAGGAGAAGAGTTCATTGCGTTTTACAATACGGAGGCTCCTTCACCACCCGTTCTTCCTCTGAAGGGTAGATCTGGAGTCCGTTTTGGGCTCCGGAGAGGGGAGATCGTCGCCATCGTCATCACCAACCTTCCTTCATCGCCATCGTAGGATTGCTGGACGGTGATGGGTTGGATAAGATCTATCATGTAATCGAGTTAGTTTTGACGGGGATTGATCCCTAGTATCCACTATGTTCTAAGATTGATGTTGCTACTACTTTGCCATGCTTAATGCTTGTCACTAGGGCCTGAGTGCCATGATTTTAGATCTGAACCTATTATGTTCTCGCCAATATATGTGTGTTCTTGATCCTATCTTGCAAGTTGCAGTTACCTACTATGTGTTATGACCCGGAAACCCCGGAGTGACAATAGTCAGAACCACTCCCGGAGATGACCATAGTATGAGGACTTCATGTATTCACTAAGTGCTAATGCATTGTTCCGGTTCTCTATTAAAAGGAGAACCTTAATATCCCATAGTTTCCATTTGGACCCCGCTGCCACGGGAGGGAGGGACAATAGATGTCATGCAAGTTCTTTTCCCTAAGGACGTATGCCTACATATGGAATGCATGCCTACATTACATTGACGAACCGTAGCTAGTTACTTATCTCTCCGTGTTATAACTGTTGCATGATGAATGTCATCCGACATAATTATCGATCACTGATCCAATGCTTGCGAGTTTTTCCTACTGGTCCTTGCTATGTTACTTTGCCGCTACCACTGTCACTGCTGCTACTGTTACTCTGTCGCTCCTGCTGTCATTGCTGCTACTGTTACTCTGTCACTACTGCTACTATTACTGTTGCTACTATTTCTATCACACCACCTTGCTACTGATACTTTGCTGCAGATACTAAGTCTTTCAGGTGTGGTTGAATTGACAACTCAACTGCTAATACTCGAGAATATTATTTGCCTTCCCCTTGTGTCGAATCAACAAATTTGGGTTCAATACTCTACCCTCGAAAACTGTTGCGATCCCCTATACTTGTGGGTTATCAAGACTATTTTCTGGCGCCGTTGCCGGGGAGGCCTAGCTCTATTCTCTAAGTCACTTGGGATTTACGTCTACTGATCACTATGAGGAATATGAGAGATCCAAAAACTAAAGTCTTGCCCTCAACTACGAGGACAGGTAAGGAACTGTCATCTAGCTGTGCACTTGATTCACCTTCAGTTATGAGTAAGTTTGCGACACCACCTCCAGCTAGAAATTTTGATATGTCGCCTGTGCTTGATGATGCTACTTCTGCTGTCCATGATGCTTGTGATGATGCTTTGCTTGATACTGCTTTGCCACTAGGTGCATTCCTAGAAGCACAAATTTCTAAAGTTGCTGCTAGATGTGATGATACTTCTGAAACTGCTGAGATTATTGAAGTAGAACCTGCTATTTCACCTGTTAGAACTAGCTCTCCTAGATATGAATTGCCTGATATGCCTGAGGGTTATGTTATGGAGGGAGAGATAGCTAAGGACTTTCTTGCTTGTTAGGATAGCTATGATGTTGAGAATTTGTTGCGCAAGTGGAAAGAAAAATCTTTGAACGGTAGGATGAAATACGACCCGAAGTTTGTTACTTCGCCTATCTTTGTGACCGATAAGGATTATGAATTCTCTGTCGACCCTGAGTTAATCACTCTGGTTGAATCTTATCCTTTTCACGATTATGAGTTTGAAACGGTTGTAGAACATCTTACCAAACTGCACAATATAGCCACCCTATTCACGAGTGAGGAAAAGATCCGCCACTACTATATCCTTAAGCTGTTTCCTTTCTTGCTAAAGGATGATGCTAAGACTTGGTTCACCTCTCTTGCTCCTGGTTGTGTGCGTAGTCCCCAGGATATGATCTACTACTTCTCTGAAAAATATTTCCCTTCCCATATGAAGCAAGCTGCCTTGCAGGAAATATACAACTTTGCGCAAGTTGAAGAAGAGAGTCTCCCACAAGCTTGGGGGAGGCTTGTCCAACTACGAAATGCTTTGCCTGATCACCTTCTTGAGAAGAATGAAATACTTGATATCTTCTACAATGGACTAACCGATGCTTCTAAGGACCACATAGATAGTTGTGCCAGTTGTGTTTTTAGGGAACGAACTGTAGAACAAGCTGAGATCCTATTGAATAATATCTTGTGCAATGAGAATGTTTGGACTATTCCCGAACCACCTCCGAAGCCAACTCCGAAGAAAAGAGGATCCTATTCCTCAGTCCTGAAGATATGCAAGAAGCTACGAAATCTATGAAAGAGAAAGGCATTAAATCTAAAGATGTCAAAAATCTACCATCTATCAAAGAGATCCATGGTCTTGATAACCCGATACAGGTAGTAGAGGTAAATTCTCTTTGTATATTCAATGAGAGTGACATTCCTTTTGATAAACCTGCTAGCTTATGCCTGGATCAATTTGATAACTTTGTTGCCAAACAACAAAGTTTCAATGATTATGTTAGCAGACAATTGGAACAGAATGCTCGTATGCTTAGTCATTTAAGTGCTTGTGTGGACAGAAATGTCAATGATCTTAAGCTCTTGAGTAAACATGCCTCTATGGTTACTACTCAGGTAGAACAAGTACTTAAGGCTCAGAATGACTTGCTCAATGAGTTGAATGACAATTCTGTTAGAATCGTCACTAGAGGCGGTAGAATGACCCATGAACCTTTGTATCCTGGGGGTCATCCTAAGAGAATTGAACAAGATTCTCAAGGAGTTAGCACTGATGCACCTAGTCATCCTAGAAAGAAAAGGAAAGATGATAGGAACTTGCATGCTAGCAACCGTGTTGCTGTTACACCCGAGAATCCAAACGATGTCTCTGTTTCTGATGCTGAAACACAATCTAGTGATGGACATGGGCCTAATGATAATATCGTAGTGATGTTCATGTTGATGCTCAACTAGCAATGATAAGGATGTGGAGATTGAACCTGTTGATCTTGATAACCCACAACCTAAGAATAAGAGATACGATAAGAACGACTTTGCTGCTAGGAAGCATGGTAAAGAAAGGGAACCATGGGTTCAGAAACCCATGCCCTTTCCTCCCACACCATCCAAGAAAAAGGATGATGAGGATTTTGAGCGATTGGTTGAAATGATTAGACCTCTCTTTGTGCAAATGCATTTGACAGATATGCTCAAAATGTCTCCCTATGCCAAGTACATGAAAGATATTGTGACTAATAAGAGGAGGATATGTGAGGTTGAGATTTCCACCATGCTCGCTAATTATACCTTCAAGGGTGGAACTCCTAAGAAACTAGGTGATCCCGAAGTGCCCACTATACCTTGCTCCATTAAAGGAAACTACTTAGAACTGCTTTATGCGACCTTGGAGCCGGTGTTAGTGTCATGCCTCTTTCTATTTATCATAGACTTGAATTGGATAAGTTGACACCCACTGAAATCTCTCTGCAAATGGCTGACAAATCAACTGCTTTCCCTATCGGCATTTGCGAGGATGTGCCTATTGTGGTTGCTAACGTCACTATCTTAACAGACTTTGTTATTCTGGATATTCTCGAGGATGATGCCATGGCGGTCACCCTTGGAAGACCCTTTTTAAACACTGCAGGGGCTGTTATTGATTGCAACAAAGGCAATGTCACTTTCCTTGTCAACGGTAATGAGCATACGGTGCACTTCCCGAAGAAACAATATCGAGTACATTGCATCAATGCTATTGAAAAAACTTCATCCATTCTTATTGGGAGCTTTGAATTCCCTATACCTACTATTAAGATGAAGTATGATTTGCTTGTTGGGGATATGCACATCCCCATTGAGGTAACCTAGTGACTATTTGAAAATTCTCCGTTCTTGTTTCATGCGATTCAAAAAAGTTTGTCAAGGAGACTTGATCAACCTCATTGACGGATTTCTTTGGATGACCATGGGATGGATGAATCGAGGAGTCACAACCCTATGTTCCAAGCTTTCACCTTCGGTTGCTTAGAAGAAAAATGATAAATTTAGCTTTAGTTTTCCCTGTTTTCTGCTTTTTGCGTCCCATAGAAAAGTGTCCCGAAAATAAAAGTTCTCCAAATGCCCTGAAAATCAAGTATGATTTTTTCTGGAATTTTTGAAAAATTCTAAGACGGAGAGCTAGTCAGGGGGATGCACCAGCGGGCCACAAGCCCAGGAGGTGCGGGCACCCCCTGGCCGCGCCTACCAGGCTTGTGGGGCCCACGTGTCCCCCTCCACTTATTCCAGCTCCCATGTCCTTCTCCTACCTCCAGAAAAAATCGTTTTCACTTCAGGATTTTTGCAATGTTTGCAAATTACCTTATGTTGGGGATATTCACGAACCTCGTGCACGGGACTTGGAGGCTTTCATAGATACTATTGCCGTAGGAGAGGAGTGTCTTGCACTAGATCTGCTAGCATACATTTTCCCGTGCTTCGGTACTTCTCATTATTCGTGGGAAAATGTTTGATTGGCCAAGGGAAAGCTGGGCCCTTAGCTCCCCAGATCTTGCGGTTTTGCACGAAGCCCTTTATAACGATAAAACTTATAGCTTGGGCGCTATAGTAGCTCAACGGTTGAGCACGAACCGTTCTAAAGGCGTTGTTTATGGAGGTATCTATGCTACCCGTCTCGCTAGATATTTTGAGATACCTATTAGACTGCTCGAGGAAGAAGAAATTCTTCTTCCTGAGAGATATCTAGATTATGATAGCATGGTTCGCCATGACTTTCTTGATAAAGATATAAATAAGTGGATGATTTATAACCTAGTATTCAGTCAGGGTACTCGTGAGCCTATTACTTTGCCTGCTCCTTCTTTGTTCAATCTTCATCTAGGTAGGTACATTATCATGCCGTCGGATATCTATGCATATTGGGGCATAACACCACCACAGGCGCTCGTGCCCGAGCTACCAGTCGAGTACCAGACGCCAGTTTATTAGTGGGAGCCAGAGGAGCTCACATAGCAGTGGCACCCTCAGTACACTTCGGAGTACCCTGGAGACGGTTATTTCCCTCCTTGGGAGTAGACCAACTTAGGGCAAAAGCCTAAGCTTGGAGGAGTACGTGTTTCTCACCGACTTTCTATTCATGCTCACACTTTCGCTTTGATAGTCGCTGTTTACACATTGCCACTGTATCATCCATGCTAGTTTGTTTCTTTTTCTTGCTTTCTTCTCGTGTGTTTTCTAGTTTGAGAAACCCAAAAAGATTTCTTGTTCTTCTTTTGCTTGTTGGGAGCTTTCCCGTGTAAATAGTTTTCTTTTTCTTTGGGTCAAGGTAGAAGACCATGGTTACAATGTTTAGTGGCTCTCGCATGCATACCTGTTTATCTGTCAAAGAGCCATATTACTTTGTCTTCTCCTTTGTGTTTGCTTGAAGATTCCAGCTTAGACCAATGCACGAGCACTCTTATTATTGTTCACATCATTCGGTCGTGCAAGTGAAAGGCAATAATGACAATATATGATGAAGTGACTGAGCTTGGAAAAGCTGGTATGAACTCGATCTATTTTGTTTTTGTAAATATGACTAGCTCATCATTCCAGATTCAGCTTTGTTGTGAGAGAAACATGTTTGCAATGACAACTTAGAGATCATAGTTTCTGATGCCATGCTTAATTAGCTAGGAGCTAATAATGGTTTGTCTTGGATGCCAACATGAATTTCGAGATGATTATGATTTAGTATGATAGGATGGTACCCTCCTTTGAATGATTCAAGTGGCTTGACTTGGCGCATGTTTACGGATGTAGTTGAAACAAATCAACATAGCCTCTATGATATTCATGATTATGGTGATTTATGTCCTACTCATGCTTGCACTCAATGTTGGTTAATCTCAATGCGTATTGATGACTGTTGTCGCTCTCTAGTTGATCGCTTACCATTCTTTTGCTAGCCTTCACTTGTACTAAGCGGGAATACTGCTTGTGCATCCACTTCCATAAACCCAAAGTTGTTCCATATGAGTCCACCATACCTACCTATATGCGGTATCTACTTGCCGTTCCATGTAAATTTGCATGCGCCACTCTCTACACCTTCAAGAAATAATCTGTTTTGCATGCCTAAACCGCTCATGTGGTGACAAGGGGCGATCAGTATCTTCCATGCTAGGCGTGTTATCCTCGATATGTGTTTATTCACTATCATTCACGAGAAAGGGGGCGATAATTGGAATGCCCAGTTCCATGCTCAAATCGAAAATATAATTGCAAACAAAACTCCCCCTAGATTGTTGTTGGTATGGACGGCACCCGAGTATTCGGCTAGTCGTGGAGTGTGATTGATCGGTGGTGGGGGAGTCAAAACTTTACTTTTCTGTTTGGGAACCGCCTATAGTATGTGTAGCATGGAAGATGGTGAAAACTCTTGGTCATTGCGTTGACAATGAAAGCATGCCACCCAAAATTATTTATCTCTGTCTTCAAAGCTTGAGCTCTCGCACCTCTGCAAATCAATGCTTCCCTCTGCGAAGGGCCTATCTATTTATGTTTATGGAATCATCCTCTTCTTATAAAAGCACCAATTAGAGAGCACATTTGTCATTTTTATGCTTTGCTTTTAACTGATATTGAGTATGACTTTGACTGGATCTTCTTTGCCATGAATTACAATGTTCAGTCAACCCTTGGTATTTGAAGGTGCTCTGCATTTATGTTTTGTGGTCTCAGAAAGAGCTAGCGAGATACCATCTATTCATACTACTTCATGATTGTTTTGATTGAAGTGTTGATGTTTGAAACTTGTTATTATTGCTCGCTAGTTGATTATGCCATTGATATGAGTTCCTCTTGAGACCTAAATGTCATTGCTTATGTGGTTAGCTTATGATCTTGCTGAAAATATGAATATGAGTTAGACATAGTTGCAACAACAAGATCAAACAGAGTTCGTAAAAGTTTTTCTTTTGTCTCTTTCAGTTTGTCAACTCAATTGCTTGAGGACAAGCAAGGCTTTAGGCTTCGGGGAGTTGATACGTCTCCGTCGTATCTACTTTTCCAAACTCTTTTGCCCTTCTTTTGGTCTCTAATTTGCATGATTTTAATGGAACTAACCCGGACTAACGCTGTTTTTAGCAGAATGGCCATGGTGTTGTTTTTGCGCAGAAATAGAAGTCGTCGGAATGACCTGGAAATTTACGAGGATTTTTTGTGGAATATATAAAAAATACTGGCGCAAGAATCAACCGAAGTGGTGGAGCGAGGAGCCCACAAGCCCACCACGCGCGGCCCCCCTGGCCGCGCCTAGCAGGCTTGTGGGGCCCTCAGAGCTCCACCGCCTCCAATTCCAGCTCTATTTAGTCCCTTTCGTCCGAAAAAAATCAAGGAGAAGAGTTCATCGCGTTTTACAATACGGAGGCGCCGCCACCACCTGTTCTTCCTCTCGGGGGCAGATCTAGAGTCCGTTCTGGGCTCCGGAGGGGGGAGATCGTCGCCATCGTCATCACCAACCTTCCTTCATCGCCAATTCCATGATGCTCTTCACCGTTCGTGAGTAATCTCATCGTAGGCTTGCTGGACGGCGATGGGTTGGATGAAATCTATCATGTAATCGAGTTAGTTTTGATGGGGATTGATCCCTAGTATCCACTAGGTTCTGAGATTGATGTTGCTACTACTTTGCCATGCTTAATGCTTGTCACTAGGGCCCGAGTGCCATGATTTCAGATCTGAACCTATTATGTTTTCGCCAATATATGTGTGCTCTTGATCCTATCTTGCAAGTTGTAGTCACCTACTATGTGTTATGACCCGGCAACCCCGGAGTGATAATAGCCAGACCCACTGCCGGAGATGACCATAGTATGAGGAGTTCATGTATTCACTAAGTGCTAATGCGTTGTTCCGGTTCTCTCTTAAAAGGAGAACCTTAATATCCTGTAGTTTCCATTAGGACCCCACTGCCACGGGAGGGATGGACAATAGATGTCATGCAAGTTCTTTTCGCTAAGTACGTATGACTACATACGGAATGCACGCCTACATTACATTGACGAACTGGAGCTAGTTACTTATCTCTCCGTGTTATAAGTGTTTCATGATGAATGTCATCCAGCATAATTATCCATCACCGATCCAATGCCTACGAGTTTTTCCTAATGGTCCTTGCTATGTTACTTTGCCGCTACTGCTGTCACTGCTGCTACTGTTACTCTGTCGCTACTGCTGTCACTTCTACTACTGTTACTCTGTCACTACTGCTCTCACTGCTGCTACTATTACTGTTGCTACTGTTTCTACCACACCACCTTGCTACTGATACTTTGCTGCAGATAATAAGTCTTTCAGGTGTGGTTGAATTGACAACTCAACTGCTAATACTCGAGAATATTCTTTGGCTTCCCCTTGTGTCGAATCAACAAATTTGGGTTGAATACTCTACCCCCGAAAACTATTACGATCCCCTATACTTGTGGGTTATCAGTGAGCGATATCCAGTGAAAGGTTGCCGAACTCTTTCAGCGCCTGGATGTCTGTGTCGGAGACACACGAGATCTCCCACTTTCCATGAGAACCTGATCCGACCATGGCTGGGTTTGGGGAAGGTTGGAGGGGAGAGGATAGAAACAGAAGCAGATTTGAGCTCTTGGAAGCTAGGATGGGAGGGGGTCGAGTCTGGAATGCCCGTGACTGCTCTATGGATCCTTTTCCCTTTTATGGGGGGGGGCCCCTCAGCCAAGGGTTCCCGTTTATTATGCTGCACGCCCGTCCATTTGTAGAAACGATCGAGCCGCTGAACATGTGTGGGATTAACCAAACCATTACCCATATCCTCTTAAATGGAGGGCACAATCTCCACGTCGACGTGATGTGCCCGTGGGAAAGTGGCCTCAAGCCGCCAATCGAGTTTTCCTCACCACTGACTATTGTGGCCTTTTGTCAGAAAGGCTGTCAGATGAACAACAATTCGCACTCGGGACTTTTGGCCTTCTGATTAACTAGTGCCTGTTTTAAAGTCATAGATCGCCAAATGACCAAGTCTAAACCAGCCGAATAAGGGGGAACTCGCCTCACAAGCCGATTACTTTGAATGCAAGAAACTGTCAAAGACCGTGTACATCGGCATTGGATGCAAGTTCGGGGGCTACCGAGGGAGTCCTAGATTAAGGGGTCCTCGGATGACTGGCCCATCTTTTAGAAGCCAACCATATGGGTTGTATTATTGAAGATCGGATTGCATGACAACTTCGTATTCAGGAAAGAAAGCTCCGAAGACTGGCATGTCATCCAAGTTTAGTAGTCTAGGTCGACACCTCTGCCCCCGACTAAAGGTCGATTGTATGTAACCCTAAGGACCCCTGGTGTCTATATAAACCAGAGGGTTTCATCCGCATAAACAAGTTGATTCATCTAGGGTTTAGCTCATATGATCTCGAGGTAGATCAACTCTGTAATCCTCATACTCCATCAATATAATCAAGCATGACATAGGGTTTTACCTCCTCCAGAGGGCCCGAACCTGGGTAAAACATTGTCCCCTTTGTCTCGTGCAACCCACCGATCCAAGGTGTAGAGTACGGGACCCCCTACCCGAGATCCACCGGTTTTGACACCGAAACCTCTCCCACATACAAACTTGTTATTGGTCTAGTAACGTAGCCAATTGCCTAGGGATAAATCATTCTCTTGTGTTACATAAAGCTTGATACTACACTAATTTATTTATTACCCTGCAATTTATTTTTAGTTTTATTCTCGCAAAGTACTTCTAGTTTTATTCTTGTTTTAGGTAAAGCAAACATTAAGTGTGCGTAGAGTTGTATCGATGGTTGGGAGAAGTCGAGGGAATATTTGTTCTACCTTTAGCTCCTCATGGGGTTCGACACTCTTATTTATTGAAAAGGGCTACAAACGATCCCCTATACTCGTGGGTTATCAAGACCTTTTTCTGGCGCCGTTGCTGGGTAGCAATAGCGTGGGGTGAATATTCTTGTGTGTGCTTGTTTGCTTTATCACTAAGTAGTTTTTATTTTGTTCTTGTTTCTATCTTTATTTATGGGTAGGAAACACAAAATACCAAAAAAGTTAGTTGTACTTACCGAACCAAAGGTTGAAGAACCTCCCGAAATCTATCATACTACTAAAGCTTTTTTTTACTTGGATCATCTTCGATCCCTATATGCTCGTGCTAAAACCCCAACTAGTTTAGTTGAGATCAAACCATTAGATGATCATGCTTATTATGTGCGACACTGCTTATATCAAAAGGGAAACTTTTATGGCATCATATTAATACTTTGCATTCCTATTCTAAAGACCCTAAGAAACACCTTCCCAACAATGTGAGTTTAGTGATAATGGAATCTTATCTTCCTATGCTAAACGTGATTATAATTATTCTGATGTTGAACAAACTAAAGAATTTATTGCTTTTATGGGTGCTTATGAAATTGCTTCTTTGATTGAAAAGTATGATGCTAGTCTTTACAAACCTGAATTTTTTTACCATACTTAAATATTGCTATGAAAACTATGCTTCTAATGCTTATGTTAAACTATATATGAAGGACTCCTCTGCTCTCCAAGAAGAGTTAAATATTTTACAGGAGTCTATGGAAGAAGAAATTTATGAAACTGTGAGCTCATTGGATGAGAAAGATGATGAGGAGAGTGAAGAACAAAAGGAGGAAGATCGTATTAGCTACCCATGCCCACCTTCTAATGAGAATAATTCATGAACTCATACATTGTTTAATTTCCCTTCGTGCTCATCGAAGGATGAATGTTATGGTAACTGCTAGGGCCAATTCCATTTTGCCTTTAAATTTGGCTCAACCTCATCTTTACCCCTAAAATAAAACAGTGCTCAACTTTGCCCCTCTTCGCCAAGTGCCCTTATGGAAATACCCCTTCATGTCGTTTCTGTCTAGTCAAAGGCCTTTGACCGTCTACGAGATGTTTTGTGGGCATTTTTATCCTTGCTACATAGATCACTTGCATGTGGGCCCATTCCTCCCTATTAAAATATAAAAATGTCCCCCGCCTCTCTTTATCTCACTTAAATGAGGGCCTAAAAAGGAGAAAAGAAAAAAAAGGCCGCACCGGCTCGTTGGAGTCACCCAGGAGGTGGTAGAGCTCGAGCATGAAGTTGATAGCGAAAACCTCGTCGGGCTCGACCAAGAAGTCGTACTAGTCGAGCTTGTGCACCGGCCGGAGCAACGGGACGAACTCGAAGTCCACCCTGAGAAGTTGCATGAAGTCGCGGAGATGGGCGCTAGTCGCGGCCAGGGATGCCGCCCGCTATGGCCCAAGTACGGTGAGGGGAAGCCATAGATAAGAATTTGGAATGTCTTCCCATCAGGCCATTGTTGGCTTTTGAACGTGCATATGCAGCTGTACAGGCATGCCTACGCGATTCTTGCTTCGGCCGGCTACATGGCGGAACTTGCGTAACTAGCGATACGAATAAAGCTGATCGATGGATTTGATGGCTAAAGGCCCGTGTCGAGCCTTTACTTTGTATTGCTTTTCGTTTTTCTGGTGTTACAATCAACACCCCTACGGTGTCTTTTATACACGTCCACAAGGGACTATGAAAATAGACTAGGACTAGGAATCCTAATACTACTAGGACTAGGTTTGGCTTTCTTTCCTAATCCTAAATAAACAACATGATTAACTTCTACATTCACCTCCTTAATCTTGTTGCTTGACTTCACTTCTTGCACTCCTAATTTCCTCCTCATCTCGATAAACTTCTGTCGACCGAGGGACTTGGTGAAAATATCGGCAAGTTGGTCGTTCGTGTTCACATGTTCAACCTCGATCAACCCTTCTTCAATGCACTCCCGGATATAGTGGAACCGGGTATCTATGTGCTTGCTCCTTTCGTGATGAACCGTATTTTTGCACAACGAGATTGCAGCTTGGTTATCGATCTTCGGTGACACCTTCTGCACCTCCCGCTTTGCAAGAATAGCTAGGAGTCTTCTCATCCACACTGCTTGACAAGCCGCCGTGCTTGCCGCTATGTATTCTGCCTCGCATGAAGACAGTGCCACCACCTTTTGCTTCTGAGAATTCCAGCTAATCGGATTCGGGCCAAGGTAGAAAACCATGCCCGTTGTGCTCTTTCGGTCATCAACATCACCTGCCATGTCACTATCTGAATATCCATGAAGGATCAATCCTTCCTTTCCCTTTCTGTACGTGTAACCAAGATTAATGGTGCCTTTCACATAGCGCAAGATTTGATTGACCGTGATCATGTGCTCGGTTGTCGGATTCTCCATGAAACGACTCACGATCCTGACTGAATAAGCCAAGTCAGGTCGGGTATGCACCAAATATCTTAGGCTGCCCACAACGCTTCGATACATTGTGGTGTCCACCGGCGGATTTGAGCTACGCTTGCTCAACTTGTGACGTTGGTCCATTGGAACTTGTGTCTCGTAGCAATAGGACATGCCACACTTTTCCAATAACTTGACCGCATAAGCCGATTGACATAGGGAAATCTCTCCGGAGCTGTGCTTCACTTTGATGCCCAAGTAATAGCTGAGTAATCCCAGATCACTCATGCTAAACTTGTTCTTCATTTGCGCCTTGAAACGTTCAATTTCTTGTACGCTATCTCCGGTGATAATCAGATCGTCGACATAAACTCCAACTAGCAGGTTTGAGCCTTTGGAGTTCTTTGTATAGACTGCGTGCTCGAGGGGACATCTCTTGAACCTGAGCAAGACCAGACTTCGGTCTAACTTTGAGTTCCAAGCTCTTGGCGCTTGCTTCAACCCGTAAAGTGCCTTCTTGAGCTTGTAAACATTCCCTTCTTCGCCTTTCTTCTCGTAGCCGAGGGGTTGTTCCACGTAGACTTCTTCTGTGAGATCGCCGTTGAGGAAAGCGGACTTAACATCCATATGATGAACCTTCCAATCCTCTTGTGCTGCCAAAGCTAGGAGCACTCTCACCGTCTCGATTCGAGCAACCGATGCAAACACCTCATCATAGTCAACTCCTTGACGTTGAACGTAGCCCTTTGCAACGAGTCTTGCCTTGTACTTCACAATGGCACCCTCGTGTCCTTCTTTAACTTGTAAACCCACTTCAAACCTATGGTCTTTTGGTTTGGAGGTCGGGTTACCAAAGTCCACGTGCCGTTGCTCTCAATTGCCTTCATCTCCTCATCCATGGCGTGCGTCCAGCTAGGACTTTTGCTCGCCTCTAAGAAGTTTGCCGGCTCCTCAACTCCGAACAGACATAGTCCGGAGTACTCGAGCGTAACTGGCTTTGTGTACTTGTAGACTTTCTTGAGGGTCTTGTAGCGATGAGGCCCTGAGGAGTCCGTTGTGGCTTGCGAAGGAGGCGACACAAATTGTGTCGGTGTTGATGCACTTGAGGAAGACGGCTCAGACCCTGGTGTGTCATTGACATCCGTGTCGTCGGCGTAGTCGTCGTGACCGTGACCATCATCTTGATTGTCGTCTTCACTATGCGCCTAGTTGTCGATGTTGTCATCGAGATCTCCGCCTGTGTCGTGCACGGCGTTGTCGCTATCTCCTTGCGACCTAAGCGCGTCGTCGTCGGTGTCGGCACCATGATGATCACTACCATTGTGGTCACCTTGGTTGGGCGTCTTGCCAACCACCTGGACATCCTCCCCTGCATCATCATCAGTTGGAAATTCAACTGCAAATATGTTACTGTTTGGAGCATCGTCGTCTGCGGCGCTCCAATTCCACGCTTGGTTTTCTTCAAACACGACGTCGCTGAAATCCGTAGACGCTTGGTTTGTGGATCGTAGAAACGGTATGCCTTGGTGCCAGAACTGCTCTCGTATCCGATGAACACCATCTTGGTGCTACGATCGGCAAGCTTTGAGAGGTGCGGCTCCGCCGTCTTCACATGTGCCACGCACCCGAATGTCCGTAGATGAGACACATTCGGCTTACGTCCGTAAATTGCTTCATACGGAGTCTTGCCGATCACCGCCTTCGTTGGAGCCCGGTTGAGAAGATAGACCGCCGTCGAGACAGCTTCTCCCCAAAAAGTCCCCGGCAGGTTCTTGCTCTTGAGTAAACTCCTTGCCATGTCAACGACGGTTCTATTGCGCCTTTCAACGACCCCATTTTGCTACAGCGTGTAAGGTGCCGTGAGGAACCTCTTTATGCCAATCTTCTCGCAGTAGTCGTTGAACTCATTCGATGTAAACTCTCCGCCACGATCTGTCCGTAGAGCGCGAACCTTCAGCTTGTGTTCCATCTCTATTGCAGCCTTCAGCTTCTTGAATGCTTCAAACGCCTCATCTTTAGATCGTAGGAGAATGACCCACATATATCTCGAGTAGTCGTCTACCACAAGGAAGAAATACTTCTTTCCAGCGTGAGTTGCGGGGGTGATAGTGCCACATAGATCACCATGGAGCAGCTCGAGTGCATCACTTGCACGATAGGTAGACTGAGCAGGGAATGGCCTGCGGTGCTGTTTTCCAACCAAGCACCCGTCACATACTCGATCAACATGGTCGATAACTGGCATCCCGGATACCATCTCCATCTTTGACATCTTCTTCAAGGCGTAGAATTTAACGTGTCCAAATCTAGCATGCCATAACCACGAATCATCATCACTCTTGGCAAGCCAACACTCCGGTTGAGAGTGGTCAAGGTTGAGGATATAGATCCTATTCCGTGTGCGATTAACACGAGCTAGCACGTTTTGGAGGTTGTCAAAGATCGTCATCACTCCGCTCTCGATATTCACCTTGCATCCATTCTCGTCAAGCTTCCCAATAGAGATGATGTTGTTGCGCAGCCGTGGGATGTAGTACACTCCGGTGAGTATGCGATGTTCGCTTTGAGACCCTCAAAGAGGACAGATCCTTGCCCGCAAATCTCCACAGCTGAACCATCACCGAACTTGACTGAGCCTTCAACATCGTATTCCAGCTCGAGGAATTTCTCCTTGCACCCCGTCATGTGGTTACTGGCACCCGTGTCGAGATACCACGACACGTTCTGATCACCGGATAACTTTGGTGTCACTTTTTCCTCATGAAGTAGCACCTTCCGGCTTGGTTTCACAACCACCGTTTCAGCGAGATCACAAACTTCGGCCATCAGAAGACCTGGACCTTCGTCTTCCTGCTTTGCCAAATTTGCCTTGATCTCCCGCTTGTTAGGCTTTGGACAATCCTTCGCAAAGTGACCCATCTTATTGCAGTTATAGCACTTGACCTCGGACAAGTCCAAGTTCCGTGGTTTCTGCTCTTTAGATTGGCCCGCCTTACCACGACCTTGTGGTTTTCCTTTTCCTTTGCCTTTTCCGGTTTGTCCATCGCCCTTCGTGTTGCTTGAGACTTCGCCACCGTCACGCCTTCCTTTGCTACTTGGGGCCTCCCAATCTGCGCGCGAGTACATGAGTTGGTCACTACCTCCTCCTTTGCCTTTTCGACAGCCACGAGCATTCTCTTCCCACGTCTGCAGGCGTCCGATCGCCTCCGTTATGGTCATGTCGTCGATGTCGTAAAGCTACTCGAGCGTGCCGATGATGTACGTGAATTTGTCAGTCACTGAACTGAAAAATTTCTCCACAATCTCGGTCTCCTTGATCTTTGCACCAAGCGTGCGGATCTCTCCCACCAAAGTAGTAAGACGCATGGCATAGTCGTTCACCGATTCAGTTTCCTCCATCTGCAACTTGTGAAATTGGCGCTTCAGCACTTGTGCCCGTGCCTTGGTGACGCGATCTTATCCGATCCTCATCTCCTTGAGTGCGTTCCAAGCCTCTCTTGCCGTCTCGAACTCCGCCAAAGTCATCAGCACGGAATCCGACACGGACTGGGCTATGGCGGCCATGGCACCTTCGTCGGACTCGTCATCGACGTCGTCGTCCGTGATTGCCTGCCACACTCGAAGGGTTCGGAGAATAATCTTCATCTTCACTGCCCACACGGCATAGTTGGCGTCGGTGAGCATCGGGTACTGGATGGGGATGTTGCGATGCGCTTGGACGTTGGCGCCGCTCGTTCCTCCACCACTCATTGCTGACTTGCCGCCCTTCTTCACCTTGTCTCCGTTCTTGTTCGCCTTGGCACCGCCGCTGCCGGACTTGACCGACTCAGCGTCGCTGTCCATCATCGTAGATCGTAGATCGTCGAGGCTCTAGATACCAATTGTTGGCTTTGGAACGTGCGTATGCAGCTGTACAGGCGTGCCTACGCGATTCTTGCTTCGGCCAGCTACTTGACGGAACTTGCGTAAGTAGCGATACGAATAAAACTGATCGATGGATTTGATGGCTAGAGGCCCGTCTCGAGCCTTTGCTTTGTATTTCTTTTCGTTTTTCTGGTGTTACAATCAACACCCCTAGGGTGTCTTTTATACACGTCCACAAGGGACTATGAAAATAGACTAGGACTAGGAATCCTAATACTACTAGGACTCGGTTTGGCTTTCTTTCTTAATCCTAAAGAAACAACATGATTAACTTCTACAACCATGTGGCCAGCGCGTGGAGTAGCACCGCCCACTGGATGCCCTGCACAGTGCCGAAGTCAATGATGTGGATCTTGGTCGCCACACCCGTGGCCTCGAGGATGGCCTGTTAGCAGTGAGGTGAGTGAACTTGGAGTAGGGGCAGGCGTTGTTGAGCATCCTGTAGCAGAGCGTGACCTCATCGGAGGTGAGACGCGCGTCGGAGAAGTAGAAGGCCACCATAGGCGAGGCGGAGAGCTAGCGCGTCGGAGAAGTAGAAGGCCACGCGCTCGGCGGGGTCCCTGGACTCGGTGGCAATGGCATGGACCTTGGCGAGCTCCACGGCGGCGAGGCGAGGCATGAGTTGGCCGTCGTGGCGCAGGAGCATGCGAGGAGGTACTGGACGATGGGGGCGGACAGAGACAAAGAGTAACAAAAACTAGTGACACGAGACAAAAGGTGGGCCCACATGTAAGTGACATACACAATGAGGGTAAAAATGTTCAGAAAACGTTCGATAGACGGTCAAAGGCCTTTGACCAGACAGAAATGACACAAAGGGGTATTTCCATAATGGCACTTGATGGAAGAGGGGCAAAGTTGAGCACTATTTTATTTAGGGGTAAAGATGAGTTCGGACCAAAGTTAGGGGGAAAATGTAAATGTCCCTAACTGCTATGATCTCGTTAATTCTTTTGAAATATCCCTTTTTATGAAATTGATACTTGCTATGCTTATGTACAAGATGCAAATATGAATTATTCTTGTGAAGATGAACTTGCTATAGTTCCTTATGTGAAGAATGAAGTTATTTCTATTGCACCCACATATGGAAGTCCTATTATCTTTTTTTAATTCTCCCAACTACACTATTTCACAGAAGTTTGCTCTTATTAAGGATTATATTGATGGATTGCATTTTAACATTACACATGATGCTTTTGATGGATATAATATGCATCTACTTGCTACTCATACTTGCAATTATTGTGAGAGATGAACTATATCTCCACCTCTTTATGCTTCCAACACGATAAAATTGCAAGAAACTCCTTATGCTATTTATTGGCCTTTAGTTGATGTGCATGAATTATTCTTTTATGACTTGTCGATGCATGGGAAGAGAGTTAGACTTCGTTATTCCATGATATATGTTGCTTTTTGCTCACTACTAAATTACAAATCACTGTTAATTAAAATTGGCTTTGATATACCTTGGGATCTCGGTGGATCCATTACTTGAGCACTTTGTGCCTAGCTTAATGGCTTTAAATAAAGTGCTGCCAAGGAGAATTCCCGAAAGTTTTGAAGAGTCATTTATTTATATTGTGTGCTTTTATAAAGTTTAAAAACAAAAAATATAGAGGGGAACCTAAAACTTTTCAAAAAGGAAAGTGAAAGTGAGAAAGACGAACACCACTGAAATGAGGGACGTCCTTGAACTTTGTTCATGCCCATCGAAAATTTGTGAATCTCAATTACAAGAAGTTTTCAAAAATAATAATTATCCCCTTGTACAAATCCATTGTATTATAAAAATAATGTGCCAAGATTTGCCTTTAGGATGATTAGATTGCTTGTTGGTATGTGTGCTGCAAAAACAGAAACTTCGGTTGTAGTGCATGAATTTACCTTGTTTACTGGAATGTCGAAAGTTTCTGAAATTTTTACACAGTAATGCTATGCAAAGTTTTTATTTATTCCTAATTTTTCAGAATTTTTAATGTCCAGATTACTACATAATGTCCTGTTTTTGACAGGTTCTCTTTTTGATGCATCATTTTTCTCATTTTGATGCAATTATTGATTGCATCGGTGGTATAAGCCATGGAGAAGTTATATTACAGTATATATAATTCAAAAACAAAATATGAATGGGGTTCCAATAGTACTTAAGGTAGTAATTTGCATTGTTATACTAACAGATCTCATGAGTTTTTTGTTAAGTTTTGTGTGAATGAAGTGTTCAAAGTTCGTGGTCTCGATATGAGGAGAAGGAGGAGAGGCAAGAGTTCAAGCTTGGGGATGTCTTTTTGTCAAATGATAGACTATTGCCTTGAATCACTTGTATTTTAATATTCATGCCATGATTAAACATTAGTTCAAGACTATGTTAGGTAGCATTACGCATGAAAAATTATCTTTTCTATCATTTACCTACTCGAGGACGAGCAGGAATTAAGCTTGGGGATGCTAATACATCTCCATCGTATCTATAATATTTTATTGTTCCATGCCAATATTATACAACTTTCACATATTTTTGGCAACATCTTATATGATTTATTGGACTAACATACTGATCCAGGGCCAAGTGCTAGTTCCTGTTTGTTGCATGTTTTTTGTTTCGCGGAATATCCATATCAAATAAAGTCCAAACCCGATAAAAACTTATGGAGAATTATTTTGGACTATATGTGTTTTTTGTGAGTTGGAATCAACGTCAACGGAGGCCCACAACTTCCACTAGATACCATGGCCTGACCCATACCCCCTGGTGCACGGTGGTGTTTAGTGGCCATCTTGTAAGTCGGTTGTGGCTTTACTTTGGGTGCAAGAAATATAATTTATGGAAAAAACTCATGTAAAAATTTCAGCCCAATCGGAGTTACAGATCTCCGGGAATTTAAGAAACGATAAAGGGCCAGAAAACAGGAACGTGAAACACAAGATAACAGAGGGAGAGATCCAATCTCGGAGGGGCTCCCGCCCCTGTGCCGCCATGCAGGCCATGGACGAGAGGGGGAACTCTCCTCCCATCTAGGGGGAGGTCAAGGGACAAGAATAAGAAGTATGGGGGATCTCTCCCCCTCTCTCCTGGTGGTGCCGGAGTGCTGTCAGGGCAAGGAGTGTGATGAAGATCTACATCAACAATCTTGCCGCCGTCAACACCAACTCCCCCCTCTATGAAGCGATGTAATACTCTTTTCCCGCTGTAAATCTCTACTTAAACATGGTGCTCAACACTACATACTATTTCCCAATGATATGTGTCTATCCTATGATGTTTGAGTAGATCCGTTTTGTCCTATGGATTAATTGGTGAAATTGCTATGATTGGTTTAATTTGCTTGTGGATATGTTGCTATCCTTTGGTGCCCATAATATGAGTGCGCATGTGGATCACACCATAGGGTTAGTTGTATGTTGATAGGACTATGCATTGGAGGGCAAGAGAACGGGGCAGAGACCTTCTCATCACCATACATCCATGTGAGAGCGCACCATGAATCAGTCCCAAAGGGCACAATGGCATAAAACTCAGCCACAAGAGGTGGGGACACCTCATGCTGAAAGTTCATGAGAGGAAGAAGGTTGAGCTTGACACACATATTCTGAAACCCCACAAAATATGCAGTGTTGGTGGGGATCTTGTCAAAATGAGTGACTTTGATACTCTTCTGAATGACAAGCTTGTTGACAAACTGATTGAAGATTTCATCATAGGTTCGTTGCTAAAATAAGGTCCAAAACTTGGAGCTTTCCACATGTTCACGCTCTTCATTAAAGGGATTGATCCGGCTCTTAGCAACCCACTCTGGTGCTGGCAACTCTTTCATGGAGATGGGCACGGGAGGAGGAGGATTAGCATGACTTGGCTTGCCCTTTGTGGAACTGCCCTTTTTTGAAATAGTCTTCCATTTATTTGACTGAGTAGGTGTAGGAGAAGGTGAGTCATGATCTTCGGGCTCAACATCAGGCTCAGGATTGAAGTCAAACATGTTCTCGGGACCTAACACAATAGCCTTTGTCTTCTTGACCCTTTATCTGGATTTCCGTTCATACACCTTGGATGGTCGAGCTCCCAAGCCAGAGCCACCTACTGAAGGGAGGTGATAGAAATAGTGAGGGGAAAGAGTAAGTGGACAAGCTTCAAAGAAAAAAAAATCACGTTGCAGGAGGAAAATGCGAGAACTCTGCTTAGCCCGGAAGTTTCGGGTGGGCCGGAAGGTCCGACGGGCGGAAGTTCCGGCTGCCCAGAAGTTCTGGGGCACTAGTATGTTCGCATGGATCTTTCCAGATCGAAGGTGAGGACGGCATAATCTATGCAATGGATGGGAATGAAGAGTATAGTGCATGGCTATGGTGGAGGTAGTACAGGAAAACAGAGAGGGAGGTGTTTATCCTCAACCCGTAAGCAAGTCCAAAATCCCTAGGATTGAATCTAGAGGAAAGGCAGAGAAAAGAGCTAGGGTTACCTTGATCCATGGAGATGGTGAAGAGCAGGCGAGAGGCTCTCCGAGCTCGATGGAAGGAGGGAGGATCCGGGAATAGGCGGCACGTCCGGAAGCCATCGATGGGAGAGGGGTTGCCATAGGAAGAGGAGAGAAGGAGAGGGACAGAGGGGAGGCAAATGGGGAATAGCCCCTTCGGTAACCCCTAGCCGCATCTAATAGCCCCTAACCGCGATGCCCGGAAGTTTCGGTGTCCGGAAGGTCCGGGTTAACCATAGAGAATACACACTCTCTAAAACCTCAAGAACTAGAGGGGGTGAGGACGAGGGCTACAAAGACTGTCACAAACCGAATAACACATTTTTTAAGTGGATGGAAGAAGCTTGTCACTACACTCATAATGAGAGAGGCTTAGGTAGGGTCTGATCTATGGTCATATATACCGACTACACTCATAGTGCTGAAAACGGAAAACATATCAGAGAGAAGCAACCAGAAATATGGGTGTCGGAATGAGATAAAAAATCAAACTCTCAGAGAGAAAGAGAGGGCGGCAGATGGACCTACCATGTTTGAGCATATCTGACTTGGTACGACGAAGATATTAACCTTGAGTCCAATATCACAACTCCATGATTCAAAGCACCGGGTCACACAAGTGAGACACAGTAACTTTGAGAGTGTTTGGTTTGTTTATGCATCATATAGGGTGAGATAACTCATGAATTGAGTGTCTCCCCCTAAAAACATGCCTACATCTAGACTGTACATGACATAATTGTATGCATGAGTGCAAGCTTTCACATAATATTGTCAAGTTCTAAGATACCAAGTTCACGTCTGAGTTGACAGAACCTACATTCATCTAGTGGCTTGGTGAAAATATCAGCAAGTTGCATATCCGTGCCAACATGAGCAATGCCAATATCACCCTTTTGCACATGGTATCTTAAGAAGTGATACTGAATGTCAATGTGCTTGGTGCAAGAGTGATCACTAGGGTTTTCAGCAATCTTGAAGGCACTTTCATTGTCGCATAGTAGAGGCACATGTCTGTAAGTTATACCATAGTCCTTCAGAGTTTGCCTCATCCATAACAATTGTGATGCACAGCTTGCGGTTGCAATATATTCTGCTTCACTAGTGGAGAGGCACACACAAATTTTCTTTTTCAAGGACCAACTTACCAATGAGCGTCCAAGAAATTGACATGCCCCGGAGGTGGATTTTCTTCCCACTTTGTCTCGTGCCCAATCTGCATCTGTGTACCCAATGAGATCAAACTTGGCATCCTTGGGGCACCATAGACCGAACCTTGGGGTGTGAACAAGGTATCTAAGAATTTGCTTAGCCGCCATATGATGACTTTCCTTAGGGGAAGCTTGAAATCTAGCACAAATGCCTACACTTAACATGATGTCTGGTCTAGATGCACAAAGGTAAAGCAATGAAGCAATCATAGAGCGGTAAATAGATGGGTCAAATGGAATACCGTTTGTGTCCTTGTTAAGAGAAGTTGTGGTTGGCATGGGTACCTTGCATGGACTAGCGTTTTTCATGCCAAACTTTGCAATAATATCCCTTAAGTACTTGGTTTGAGATAGAAAAATTCCTTCTTGACATTGTTGGATTTGGAAACCGTGAAAGAATTTCAAATCCATGTTCAACGACATTTCAAAGTTCTTTGTCATGGAGTCTACAAATTTCTTGCATAAATGGATGTTAGGGGAACCAAAAATGATATCATCTACACAAATTTGACACAAGATTAAATCACCTTTTCCCTCTTAGTGAAGAGAGTAGGGTCAATCACCCCTCTCACAAAACCATCATCGAGTAGAAACCTCTTAAGATGACCACACCAAGCACGAGGTGCTTTTTTGAGGCCATACAAGGCGTTGTGAAGTTTGTACACATAGTCTTTGTGATCGGGGTCAATGAATCCAGGTGGTTGTGCAACATATAGTTCTTCTTGTAGAGGGCCGTTTGGTGTAACATAAAACCATTGAAGGCAGCATAAGCAAGTAAATTGCGAATTGATTCAAAACGGGCAACGGGGGAAAGGTATCGTAAAAATCCAAAACTTCAACCTATGAGAACCCTTGTTCCACTAACCTTGCCTTGTTTCTGATGATAACACCCTTTTCATCTTGTTTGTTCTTGAGAATCCACTTATTTCCAATTACATTGTGCTCCTTAGTTTGTCTTTCGACTAAAGACCACACTTGGTTGCGCTCAAAGCTGTTCAACTCTTCTTGCATAGTGACAAGCCAGTCATGATCCATCAACGCATCTTGTGCCTTAAGAGGCACAACACTAGAGACAAAATAAAAGCGAACACAAAAGTTTGTCAAATGTTTACGAGTGACTCTACCTTCCGATATCTGTCACATCCCTCGCTACCCTTTGATAATTAGCAAGACTATGCTCATGTTTTTATTCTTGCATTGAAAATGGAAATAAAAATCAAAGATAAACCCTAGCACTTCCATATTCAACCCAATTCAAAACTTGTGTTAAATCAATGAACCCCAAATGGTCTTCATAAAAGTCACTCATTTTTGATAAATATTGGAAACAACAATTCAGGGTTGTAACTTATTTTTAAAATCCATTTGACATTTATTTAAACCACCAAAATCCACTAATAATATTCAATTAAGTGGGTTTAAATATTTCTCGTTATCATAAAATGTTGAATCTTTTATATGGGCTTGGAAATATTCCAAATAACACCCCAGAGTTTATTCACTATTCTAGAAATAGTTTGGAGCCAAAAATAAAATGAAACATATGTAGGATATGTTTTAAGAGAAACAGAAAAGAAAGAAAATGGAAAAAACCTATCTAACGCTCAGGCCCAGCCCACTCACCTCCTCCCGTGTCGTCTTCCTCGCGCCAGTAGGCAGCAGGAGGTGGCCACCGCTCCCTCTGGCACGGCCACGCACCTGAGTGCCTGCCTGGCCTCCCCGACGCGCTTGCCGCGAAGGGATAAGCCTCCCGCATCCATTCAAGCTCTCTCCCTCTCCCCATTCGCTCTCGTGCCTCTCTCCCATTGGCCGCCATTGGAGGCGAGCTCGAGCTCGAGCTCGCCGTCATCTCCAGCCACTTCAAGCTCCACCGAGCACGCGTTCGCTCCGCCTTGTCCAGCACGTCGTCAACGCCAAAGGAAAAGAGCCCCCGAGCCCTGCATCACCCTCGTCACCATTTTCTTCTACCTTCGGCCGCCAGCAAGTCGTCGCCGATCTGTCGGATCTAGCGCAACCCCGAGGAGCCCGAGCCTTCCATCGACACTGCAGTGAGCTCCTGAGAGTTTCCCCCCAATTTCCCCTCTCTTTCCTGCACCCTAGCACCGAGTTCATCGGGCCCGAGCTCCGGCAACCACCACAGCTCGTCGCCGGTGCCCTCCGGCCACCCTCAGCCCTTCCCGATGCTCCTGCTAGATGGGGTCGAGCCTGGGATTCATCCCGGTGCTCTCAGATCCCGAATCCGAGGCATGTAGAGCGATCCAGAGCATCTCCGGCGAGCCCTCCGCCATGGCTAAGGTCGCCGACGACCACCCTCTGGTGGGGGTCGACGTGGATAGCTCATTAGAGCTTAATCCACCCCCTAGGGCCACTGACAGTGGGCCCCAGAGTGGGTCTAACCCCACTTAGCCTCTGGTCAGCTCGGGATTAGTCCCTGAGCCACTAACCAGTGTGCCCTACTGGTCAGGTTTGACCTGACCAGCCCCTGTTGACCCTGATGATGTCAGCTTGACGCAATAAATCAATTATGTGATTAAATTAATTCCAAAAAATGCTGAAACTTTGGAAATTCATAGAAAGTTAAATATAATTCCAAATTTGACAAATAATATATGCAAATTGATCAGAAAAATTCAATGAACACAATGGTGCTACTTTCATGTATGACAAACAAAGTTATGAAACAGCATATGGTCAAATCAATTAAATGAATTTGATAAATATCTTACTTCAATTAATATTTGAATTTTGAATTCAAATCAGCATCAAACCAAAGGTTTGATAGCCACACTAGCTCATGGCACATTTCATTTCATGCCATGATCATGCATCGTATTGTTGCATATGAATGTTATTGATTGTCGTTATTATTTCGGTAGGCTCTGCCCTTCCGGATACGTCCGAATATCCGACTGACAGATTTAATCCTTCTGCTGAGCAACAAGGAAAGCACCCTTTTGATCATCCCGATATAATCCCATGTTCTTGCTCCTGCTCTCACTTCTTGCATTAGGACAATATATTTCAAATGCTTTACTTCGATAGCTGAACCTATTCCTTTGCATGACCTGTCATTGTCACAGTAAATAGCCAAACCTTGCAACCTAGCATACCTGGTAGTTGCTTGAGCCATGATGTGCCTTTTCTTGCTATGCTTGCTATGCTTAGAGTTGTGTCAGGTCTGTTCCATCTGGGTGATGAATAGGAATGGGTGAATGTGTTCTAGTGACAAAGTATAAGTGTGGAACCTGATTTGGTAAAGGTACCGATGAAAGGCTATGTAGGAGTACATGGCGGGTTGTTTCATTGGAACCGTCCTTAGGAACTGAGTTTCGTGTATGTAATCCAAGACTAGATACTACCACACATTGGGATACTTAATTGACTCTCTCAGCTTATTAATCGCCTAGTACTCGATCCACGAGTTGCAAGTAGTTTCTGGTGTTTATAGTCATGCTGGAGGCCGTGCATAGTGTTGGCCTTAGAGGTGGGCTAAGATGCGGTAGGCAGTGGCACGGTGTACCAAGTGGCACCCGGATGGTGGGCTTGGGAAACCCTCGCACATCGTTTGGGGTCGTGGAGCAAACCTCGGCCAGACTTCCATGCGGGTTCACTCTCAAATAGGCGATAAACCTGGACTAGGTATTAGTGTGGTTAACGTCGTGGCCGATTGCCTCGCTGGGCTTTCGCTTGAAGGTTGCCGAGGTGCATGACATGCACATGGCGATAAGTGGCGAGAGCGTGTGTGAAGAAGTACACCCCTACAGGGTTATGATCTATTCGAATAGCCGTGTCCGCGGATATGGAGTACTTGGAGACATATGTTGTTCATAGATAACTTTAATGGCTACTCATAAAAGTGTCAAGATAAGTGTGAGTATCATGAATGGCATTTCCGTAGGGAGACGGAAAGGAATCCATGATAGTGTATTGTTGTGGTGGTAGTGGACTCGTGTACGACTTATCAAAGTTGTTAAAACTATTTAAAGTTGTAAGTTTAGTCTAGCCAAGAGTCAAAGCTGGCTTGCTACATGAAACACCACAACCCCCATTGTTGATACCTGTGCATGAGTAGATATATCTGTTCTGAAGTCTTGCTGAGTACTCTTGTACTCATGTTTGCTTAATAAATGTTGCAGAGGATACCCACGAGCCAACAGGTGGGTTATATCTAGACATCGATGATGACGAGTAGCTGGTGTCCCAGCTAGGACCTGGCCCCTTTCAGAAGGGACATGTAGATAGTCAGGCTTTATGCCTTTTCCTTTCAACTGTCTGTACTCAGACAACTTTAATGCTTCTGCTTGGTTTGTATGACTCTGCTTGTATGTCTTGAGTGTCGGGTCGTGTGACCCCTACCTATATGAGCATATTATGCAAGACTCTTCCGAGTCTTCTAAATAAATGTTGTGATGTTATGTTGTGATGCCATTGTTGTATCTATGCATATCGAGTATGTCATGCGTACGTGTGATGCACTGTGATACGTATGGGATTCGAGACCTAGTCATATGCCCTTAGTAGCTCTCTATACAGAGAAATGCCCCTTTGTGTTTCCACCGAGCCTTGGTAGTTCGGTACTGCTCCGGACACATTGGTTGACCGACATGTATCCTTCTTAGCTGATGTGTGTGTCCCTATGGGAAAATGTCACGCGGTGTAATGGAGTCCTTGTAGCTTGCTACGACTTGTCTACACTCGTTGATGACCGACACCTGCTTTGCTGGGTTATGTATGCCTGTCTCTGTACACTTAGCCACTTGAGTTTATGACTAGTTATGTTGACCCAGGTTCTTTGACATTGGAATGCTAGCGACACAAATGCATACGTGAGTCAAAAGGCGCACGGTCTCGGCTAAGGTAAGGTGGCAGCCGTGGGATGCGATGTGTTACAGGCCGGATTCCTATGGCTTAGGATCGGGGTCCCGACAATATCTTGGTGAGAATTTGGGCTACGTCAATGCGACCAGCCACACGAGGCATGATGCAGGTTAAGGTTTCACGAGTTTCAACTTTGTTCCCATCATCAACATCCTCAACATAAGAATCCAGAATGTGTGTAAGAAGATTTTCATGCATCATTTGTTGAGGTTCATCATCAGCAGCAGTTTCATCAATGTCGACATATGTATGTTCTTGGTCTTGTACTTGATGACGAACTTGATCTTGTTCTTGTACTTGATCATGAACATCATCTCGTTCTTGAATTGTGGACTCCACTTGAGGGATGAGATCATGTGGTGGTAGATGCATAGTTGTTGTATGAGTATGCATGGTGCTTGTGTCGTCATCTTCACTTCCATAGGTAACATGTTCCGTTGGAAGGAGAGCACCTACACCCATGGTCAAGATGTCTTGCAAAGGATCTTCTTCACCTTCACCACTTAGATCAACTTGCTCCCCATGGGAGCCATTAAATTCATCAAACACCACGTCACAAGTTTCTACAGCACACCCGATGGATTTGTTGTAGATCCTATAGGCATGAGAGTTTGATCCATATCCAACAAATATGCCCTCGGTTGTTTGAGATTGAAATTTTCCTAAATGTTCTTTCTTGTTGAGAATGAAGCATTTGCACCCAAACACTAGGAAATACTCGACATTTGGCTTATTCCCTATAATGATCTCATATGGTGTTTTCTCCAAGATCTTGCGTAGGAATAGACGATTTGAAGCATGGAATGCGGTGGTCACAACTTCAGCCCAAAAACTGTGAGGAGGCTTGTACTCATCCAGCATGGATCTTGCCATTTCCAAAAGTGCGCGGTTCTTTCTTTCAACTACCCCATTTTGTTGTGGGGTATATGGTGCAGAGTATTGATGCTCAATACCTTCATCACTGAGAAACTCTTCGAGGGTGTTGTTCTTGAATTCAGATCCATTGTCACTTCTTATTGCCAAGATTTGTTTGTCAAACTTGCATTGAGCTTGCTTGGCAAAGTTAATGAAGGTGATCTCTATCTCATCCTTGGGTTTAAGAAAGAACACCCATGTATATCTTGAGTAATCATCGACAATGACAAACCCATACTTCTTCCAACCGAGGCTAACCCATGAAGGAGGCCCAAAGATATCCACATGAAGGAGCTCCAGGGGTCTTGAGGTTGATATAATGTTCTTGGGAAGATGTTTTGATTGATGTTGCTTCCCTAAAATGCAAGCACTGCACACACGATATTTCTCAAAAGATACATTGGTTAGTCCAAGAATGTGTTCACCCCTTAAGAGATCTTGAAGATTTCTCATACCGACATGGGATAGCCGGCGATGCCATAGCCATCCCTTGTCGGCCTTGGCCATGAGGCAAGTTGCATGGAATATGATCTCTTTCGAGAAATCAACCGTATAATTGTTGCCATCCAACGTCCCCACAAAGGCAACTTCAAGAGTATCTCTCTTAAAGACTTTCACACCCGTCCGTCCAAAAAGTGTATCATAGCCAACTGAGGCCAATTGACGAATAGAAAGTAAGTGATATTTAAGGGATTGGACAAGCATCACATTTGCAAGTGACATGTCATTTGTGATGGCTATCTTGCCCAACCCAAGTACATGTCCTTTAGTCTCACCTCCAAATACAATGCTCATAAATGGTCAAATTTATTCCATGAAGTCCATAAGTAATGTGCCATCTCCGGTCATATGATTTGTGCATCCGCTATCAATCACCCATTTAACTCCACCATAGAAGGCAACCTACACACATTTCAAACCTTGGTTAGAGGTACTCATTTTACAATGGGACCCCTCATGTTAGTAACAAGGGTCTTAGGCACCCAAATTGCATAGAATCCAAAAGCATTTCGACGACCAACAAATTTAGCATAGACATCTCCATCTTCTGCCTTACGGAGCACATATGATGGAGGCATGCATTCTTTTGGCTTGTTGGGAGTAGGCTGGCCCATAGTGGCCTTTCTACTCACAACCTTCTCGACGTCCCCCAATCTGTTTCCTTGTGCCCTTCCCGCACAGATATCTTCTTGAGGGGAGCAGTGGACTTATGTATCGTTATTGCATTCCTTTTCAGGTTTGGATCAAATCTAAGCCCTTCTTTATCCACAACCTCCTTGTGTTGACTCAACACTTCATTGGGGTTCTTTTATCCTTTGGCACATGACATGAGACCTTTTTCAATTTGATCTTTTAGCAACCGGTTTTCCTCAAGAACACTAGCTAGGTCACCACTGGGTTAGTAGCACAATCATTAACATTTATAATAGGTGAGGAGTAAACTTTGTCTAGAATGTTAAGATATGTAAGCTTGAGTTCGTCAAACTTCTTTGTAAGAGTGTTGAGCTCTACCTCCTTTCTCTTGAGATACAAATGTAAGAGCTCACAATCTTTAGAAAGAGCGGAGTGAGACTCGTCAAGCTTACACTTGTCTCTTTTTAACACTTCATAAGCATTTTCAGTCTTTGTTAAAGAGGCAAGTTCTTGAGTGTTCGTATCAATGTTTGCACCTATTCTTAAGCACAATTCGTCATTACGTGCTTTCTCCTATAGGGCTTCCTCAAGGATTTCAAATTTTTTCTTTTCCTCGGTAACGAGGGTTTTGAGTTCCTTAATGGAGGTGTTGTGCTTACTCACCATCTCCATAAGCATACGAAACATAATGAGCTTTTTTCCTTTGAGGGAGCTCATGACTTTCTTCATTTTAGCAAACATATCATCACTGATTTTAGTTTCATGATCATGATCCTCAACATCAACATATTCATCACTAGATGTGTTAGAGAAAAATAGAGAAGGGTTAGATCATGGAGTAACCTTCACCTTTTGTGAAGATGTCTGTCCCTCATCATCTTCCATCACATCTTGAGCCATGATGCATTTGTGTGCATTACCTTTGTAGTCTTTCATGTAGTTGTATGTGACAGCATCACCACATTTGTTGACCAGTCTTAACGTGGCTTGAGTGTCTTGTGCTACGCCTGCAATACCCCCAACATCATCGGGGTCAGATTCATCTTGAGAAACTATTTCCTTCCCATCTATTTTTTTGAACTTGGAGTTTAATGGGTTAGGCGACTTTCTTATTCACAAAGGTTTTCGGAAATCTTGGTTTGTCTTCTCTCTTCTCACAAGGACACTCGTTTGAGAAATGGTTGGTTTATTCACAATTGTAATAAGTCCTTACTTTCTTCTTTTGGAATCTTCCCTTGAATTTTCTAGCACTGAACTTCTTGACAAAGCGAGCCATGTCTTCATATGAGAGCCCGTCATCTAATTCATCTTCATAGCCTTCCTCTTCATCTTCCTCTTCTTCTTCACTGACATCATCATCATCCTTCACATGTTTGGCCTTCAAGGCAAGATTTGTCTTCGGTGATGAATAGCCATGCATGGCAAGATGCCTTGTAGCATTTGCCTTTAATTCTTCGAATAGTTGGAAGGTAGAGATGACATCATCATGAGACATGTCCTTAAAACCATGTTCTCTCCTTATGTCCCACACCATTTGATGGTCGTATGGGGCAAGAGCGTTTAGCAGTTTATCCACGAGAAACCATTTCATCAGACTGAATCCATCTTGACTCTTGTCGCAATCATATGATTCTATGTCAGCAGCAAGTGTCATCAATATTTCAAGAAGATGCTTGGGGTTCTCTCCTTTCTCTGTGTAGAAGTGTTGCAATGCTCCTTTTGCAATCTCATATTGCTCAAGACGAAGAGAGGATATTCCTATCTTGGTCATCACAATGCTATCCTAGAGTTCTTTTGCATTTGATAAGTGAATGTAAGGCCTTTTCTTATGAGCATGATCGCAGTGTCATTGAGGCGTTTGTCATATACTTCACTCGATGCGAGATCCTTGGGGTTCACAGGGTTGTAACATTTCTCCGAGATCTCCAACATCTTATCGTTGGCAAACTAAGATGATCCTGCATACCAACTCTTCGCAAAGAAAAATCAGTAGTGTTATCAAGTAAAGGAGGATTTCCCCCAGCATTACACTTAGGTTTCTCCACTCTAGGTTTAATATATAGCCACGGAACACCGGTGTTGTTATCAGATGGAGGTTGTTGGCCAGAATTAGGAATGGATGCAGTTGATTGTTTTAACACACCAGTTGGGTTATCTGGTGGTGTAAATTCACACCAAATGCTTCCAACCTCATTTTGACCAAAGCCTCAATAGAAGCATCATGCTCCTCTTTCTACTTAGTGAGGGCCCGTTTGAGATCTTCAGAAGTGAAATATCTCCCTTCATCTATGGATGAAGCTCCTCCTTCAAGAGGAGGGGTAGACAACGGGTTCACATCCTCATCCGTCTCGCTGTAGGGCAGTTAAGCCACTAAATTAGAGCACGAGGCTCTGATACCAATTGAAAGGATTGAGATGGACCTAGAGGGGGCGAATAGGTACAATTACAAATTTTAATTGATTCTTAGCAATTTTAGGCAATAATACGGAATATGAAGTTGAGCCTAACAATTGCAAAGATGGTAGTTGTGCTATGCGTACAAAGTAAGACAACAATTAATCAAAGAGTTAAGCACAATTAATACAAGTAATATAAGAAATATCATAAAGAAAATAACAACAAGTGGAGAGTTTGGGTTAGGGATAACCGCAACTCCGAGAGACGAGGATGTATGCCGATGTTCACTTTCTTGGAGGGAAGCTATGCCACCGATTAGAGAGGTGGATGTTACCACGAAGGCACACCAACACCACGAAGGCTCCCCTATTCTCTATTTGAGACAAGACCACAAAGGCAATTCTCCACCACTAGTTGTAGACCTTGGGGTGGTCTCCAAACCCCCACAAATTTTCTAGGGGTAATCACAATGAATGATTCCTCGCCGGAGTACTCCTACTGTGTCACAGCCCTAGATTATATCTTGTAGTTAGTTGCATCAGTAATCATTCATGAATGCATTCAAATCAATTTTATTCAAATTTGGATGATTTACAAATGGGGATGACTAAACTCTAACACCAAACAACATCCAAATAGGTTCAACAAGAGAAAAATCCTAGCTACTCTATATTCAAAACAAAACCCTAGCAACTCTATATGCATAACAATTCAAAAGTGGTGACAAATCAATGAACCAAAATGGTTTTCATAAAAGTCCATCATTTTTGATAAATGTTGGAAAGAAAATATCAGGGGTGATATATATTTTCAAAATACTTTTGGCATTTTATTTTAAACTCAAAAGCCACTGAAATCAATTAATTAATTGATTTCAAATACCTCATAGTTTTATAAAATGTTAAAAACTTCACATGGGATTGGAAATATTCCAAATAACACCCCAGAGTTGTTTACCTATTTTCTTTGAATTAGTTGAAGCCAAAACAAATAAAACAAATGTTAGAAATAAAAAAAAGGAAAAAAAAGGAAAAGAAAGGAAAGGAATTACCTGGCGCCTACCTAGTCCAGCCCAGCCCACTAGGGGCACCGCTGTCTTCTTTCTCCTGCCAGGAGGAGAAGCAGCTGCGTGCCGACGTGCCGGCGAGCGAGGCCACGTCCCGCGGCCACCTCCTGCTTGCCCCAAACCACGTAGACGCCGGGGATGAGTACCCCGTGCACGCCTCTTCCTTCTCCCCCCGAGCTCATCCTCTCTTCCGCTCTCTTCTCGTCGTGCCCGAAACGGCCATGGCTAAGCCGTCGCCGTCGCTGTCCGTGTAGCCTCCGGCCTTCCCTCGCCTCTCCGAGAAGCCCAGAAGGACCGCCTCGACGCCCTGCTCCTCCTCGCAATTGGAATCGAGCCCGTACGACCCCTGTCGTCGCCATCGCCGTTGTCTTCCTCACCTCCGGCTGCCGGCCACCTTCCATCGATTCACCCCCTCCGACGCGACCCCGACCTCCCCGTCACCGCAAATGGAACTGTCGTGAGTTCGCCGTCATTTCCCCTCTCTTTCCACGTCCTCCCGTGCCCCGTAGCCCCGCTCCCCGCCATGGCTGAACCCCTCCGCCGCTTAGGCTCGTCGCCGGCGTACCTCCGGTGCCCCTCCAGCCACTTAGCTGCCACCAAAAGAAGCAACGCACCCCCAGTAACCATTCCACCCATCCGCGCCCTGAATGGACGTCGATGTCACGATTCTGGCGAGCCTCCGTCGCCCTGTTGGTCGTCGGCGTTGACCTCGCCAGCCTGAGCCACTTCCATGTGGGCCCGGCCGATCAGGATTAGATTAGCCCTAATAAAGCTACTAATTAACCCAGAGCCAATGACAGACGGGCCCCACTTCTAATTAAGTCATTAGTTAGCTAAAAAAACCCTGTTATTAAACTGAGTCATTGACGTGTGGCCCCCACATGTCAGGTTTGACTCTGACCAAGCCAGTTGACTGCTGACGCAATGCTGATGCAGTGCTGACGCAGTAATTGATTTTCAATTATAAAATTAATCCAGGAAATTACTAAAACTTGTAAAAATCATAGAAATTAAAATATAACTCGGATGAAAATAATTTATATATGAAAAAGTATCAGAAAAATCCAAGGAATCTGATTATGGCATTTTCATGCATGTTTGAAAAAAATTAAAAACACCAAATAGGCAAAATGATGAATCGGAATGGTTGTGTTCGTATCCTACAGTGTGAGAGTAAAGGTGTGAATCTGATTTGGTAAAGGTAGCGATGAGAGGCCATGTAGGAGTACATGGCGGGTTGTCTCATTGGGACCATCCTTAAGAACTGAGTTCTGTGTATGTTATCCAAGACAAGATACTACCATGCATTGGGCCCTGAAATATGACCCCGCTCGGCTTATTAATTGCCTAGATCCCTGTCCAGGAGTTGCAATTAGTTTCTGGTGTTTGTAGGAAAAGTGTTGGCGGCCGTGTTTAGCTCTGCCCGACGGGGTAGGCTTCTCGGCGGTAGATACACAGTGGCACGGTGTACCAAATGGCACCCGGATGGTGGGCTTGGGAACCCTGCGCGCATCGTTTGGGGCCGTAGAGGAAACCTCAGCCGGACTTCCTTGCGGGTTCAGTCTCAAATAGGCGATAAACCTAGACTAGGGTCTTGTGTGGTTAACGGTCGTGGCCGACACCCACGCCAGTGCTTCCGCTTGAAGGTTGCCGAGATGCATGACGTGCATATGGTGCTAAGTGGTGGGAGCATGTGTGAAGAAGTATACCCCTGCAGGGCGATTTAATCTGTTCAAATTGCCGCGTCCTCGGATATGGACTACTTGGAAACATTACGTGGTACATAGACAATTTAAATGGATACTTTAAAACATGCAAGATAAGTGTGAGTGCTATGGAAGGCCTTCTCGTAGGGAGACGAGAGTGGATCCATAGTGGTGTATTGAATTGGTGAATATGTGGACTCGTGTGCGCTATCCCACCTCAAAGAAAGAACTTGTAGTCGTAGTACATGTTAGCCAAGAGTCAAAGCTGGCTTGCTGCAATCAAACCCCACAATCCTTTCATTGAAACATGATGCATATGTAGATAGTTCTGATATAAGACCTTTGTACTCACGATTGCTTTATTTATGTTCTTGCAGAGAAGACTTAGACTCATTAAAAGGTTCTACGCGATGTGTTCGATGTTGACCGGAATAGCTTGGGAATCCCAGACAGAGGTTTGGCTCCTTTGGTAGGGTCGTAGTAGCTTTCAGGCTCTTCCAGCCACTTTTAGTAGATGTCTGTACCCATACATGATTTGCTTCCGCTTGTTGTTTGTATGACTTGAGTGTCGGGTCACGAGACCCCTGTTTGTAATATCATACTATGTTGACTCTTATGAGTCTTTAATAACTGCTTGAGTCATAGAGTTATGTTGTGATGCCGTGTTGTATCTACACATATCGTGCATAATGTGTGTATGTTTGAAATGCATTATATGTGTGGGATTCGACACCTAGTTGTTTGCCTTTAGTAGTACTCTTTACAGGGAAATGCCTCTTTGTGATTCCATCGAGCCTTGGTAGTTTGCTACTGCTCGGAACACATTGATTGACCGGCATGTATCCTTCTTTGCTGCTGTGTCTGTCCCCTCGGGGAAATGTCACGCGTTGTAATGGAGTCCTTGTAGCTTGCTACGACTCGTCTACACACGTTGATGACTGACACCTGCTTTGCTGGGTTATGTATGCCTGTCCCTGTACGGTTGTACCGCTGGGGTTTATAACTAGTCATGTCGATCCAGGTTCTTTGTCATTTGAACGCTAGCAACATATTCATATACGTGAACCAAAAGACGCAAACGGTCCCGGCCAAGGTAAGGTGGCAGTCGTGGAGTTTACCGTGCGTGAGGCCGCAAAGTGATGTGATGTGTTACATGCTAGGTTCTTATGACTCAGGATCGGGGTCCCGACATACTACCTAGGAGTCTCCAACCTCCTAGAGTAATAAGATGCACCGCAAAAACAAGGGGGAATGAACTTTTGCTTTGGTGAATGTGTAGATTAGGCACTCCTCCACTCCTCAAAAGATCAAGAGCTTTGGTTGGCTAAGGAGGGAGATCTCCAAGAAATAGAGGTCTGAAAATGGTGGAGAGAGAAAATTTGAGTTATGCTCGTCTCGCGGAAGAAGAAAATTATTTATAGGTGGGGAAGAAAACCAGCCGTTGGAGGCCAGATTTGTACCAACCCCGAAAGTTCCGTGTGGCCAGGTTTCGGGAAGCTTCCGTCTTAAATAGAATGGTTGCACCAGTTGGAGTCCCTCGGAAGCAGTCACTAAGGGGATGGAAGATCCGAGCTCGGAAGTTCCGGCCAGGGTCCGGCAAGGTTCCGGCCAAAACAGAAACATTGCATAGAGGCTCGTAGTTTCTGTGGTTGGCCCAGAAGCTCCCCGGATCTTCCGATCCCCGGAAGTTCCGGCTGTCCCGGAAGTTCCGGCCTAGACAAAGGGTTTGCACTGTCTATTTTGACACATCTGAGAAATGGTTTGCCAGAACTTATTTTTATGAAGAGTTGATTCCCAAATAATTTTCACGATGCATCCCCTCTTAATAGTGCAGTTGCCTTAAGGGCTCAAGAAACAAAGAAAAACATGCGTGGCACTCCGTATTTTTCCTTTTTCCAAGTAGAGGGGAAATAACCATCCATGCTTCTCTTTACTTTTGTCGGAGCTGTTTACACTAGAGCATGTGGTTAGAAAAATTTAAATTGTCATAGATGTCAAAAATAGTGAAGGGAAATGATGCACTTTCATCTATGGAAGAAGAAATTGCTGAAACTGTGAGCTCATTAGATGAAAATGATGAGGAGGAGAGTGAAGGACAAATGGAGGAAGAGCGGATTAGCTACCCGTGCCCACCTTCTAATGAGAGTAAATCTTCAACTCATACATTGTTTAATTTACCTTTGCACATACCGAAGGATGAATTCTATGATGATTGTTATGATTCCTTGGATTTATTTGAAATATCCCCTTTTGATGAACTTGATACTTGTTATGCTTGTGGTCGTGATGCCAATATGAATTACGCTTATGGATATGCACTTGCTATAGTTCCTTATGTTAAGCATGAAATTGTTGCTATTGCACTCACACATGATAGTCCTATTATATTTTTAAATTCTCCCAACTACACCATATCGGAGAAGTTTGCACTTATTAAGGATTATATTGATGGGTTGCGTTTTACCACTACACATGATGGTTTTTATGGATATAATGTGAGTGTTCTTGCTGCTCCTACTTGCAATTATTATGATAGTGGAACCAAATCTTCACCTCTCTATGTTTCCAATACGGTAAAATTGCAAGAAACTACTTATGCTATCTATTGGCCTTTTCTTTGTGTGAACGAATTGTTCTTTGATGACATGCCAATGACTAGGAAGAGAGTTAGACTTTGTTGCCACATGATATATATCACTTTTTGCTCACTACTAAATTACAAATCATTGTTAATTAAAATTGGCTTTGATATACCTTTGGATCCGGGTGGATCCATCACTTGAGCAATTTATGCCTAGCTTAATGGCTTTAAAGAAAGCGCTGCGAGGGAGACAACCCGAAAGTTTTAAAGAGTAATTGATTTTTGTTGTGTGATTTTAAAATAATTAAAAACAAAAAAATAAAGTGGGGAACCATAAACTTTTTCAAAAGGAAAAGGGAAAGTGAGAAAGATCAGCACCATTGAAGTGGGGGCTAGCCTTGAACTTTGCTCATTCCCATGGAAACTTTGTGAATCTTGATTACAGAAAATTTTCAACAATAAAACTATTCCCTTGTGCAAATCCATTATATTATAAAAATAATGTGCCAAGTAAAGTCTTTGGGATGATTTGTATGATGAGTACAATTGATACAGTGCAAAAACAGAAACTTTGACGTCGAGTGCAGAATTTCTAAGATTTTACTGGAATGTCTTTTTAACCTGAATGTTTTACACAGTACTGACATACAAATCCTTAAGGTCTTCCTAACATTTTAGATTTTTTGAGTTACATAAGTATGGCAGTTAAATGTATCTTCATAGACTATTCTCTTTTAGGCAGATTCTGTTTTTTGCTTCCATATTTTGCTTATTTTGATTATGCTATGGATTTTATTGGGGGGTATAATCCATAGATAATTTATAATGTAGTACCTTATGTTAAAATAAAATTAGAATCCACTTATAATAGTACCTAAAGTATTTGATATGTTGCTTATACTAACGGATCTCACGAGGTTTTTGTTAAGTTTTGTGTGATTGAAGCTTTCAAGTTTTGGGTGAGATATCGATATGCGAAGAATAAGGAGCAGCAAGAACATAAGTTTGGGGATGACCAAGGCACCCTGAAGGTAATATTCAAGGAATATTCAAGTGCCTAAGCTTGGGGATGCCCCGGATGACATCCCCTCTTTCGTCTTCAACACTACCGGTATATCTTACTTGGAGTTATATTTTTATTCATCACTGGAGCATAATTTTATTTTAATCTTATATGTTAGATGTTATTCATAATCTTTCTTTTCAATAAAAGTTCCAAGAATTACCTTTAGGATGTTTGAATTGCTTGTTTGATATGTGTTGTGTAAAAAAAGAAACTTTGGCTGTTGTGTTTGATTTATATATTTTATTGGAATGTGAAAAGTTTATGAAATTTTTACACACTACTCATACGTAATTTTTTTTGCCAATTCCTATTTTTTCATAATTTATTTTGTTACAGAAGTATCCATTTCATCTGCATCTTTATAGACTGTCCTATTTTTCACAGATTGCTGTTATAGTTGTTTTGCGTGCTTATGTTTTGAATTCTTGTTGAGTCCCATTGACTTGGGAGCCATAGAATTGTGATATAATATAGTGGGTACTGTTAGACTATAATTAGAAAATAATGTTATGGCATGACATGATGAGATTTGATGATTATGTACTAATGTTTCTAATAGAAGTTCTGTCAAGTTTTATGTGGATGAAGTTTTCGAAGATTGAGGAGGCATCGATATGAGAAGAATAATGAGAGGCAAGATATCAAGATTGAGGATTCCCAAGGCATGCCAAGTAAATATTCAAGGAGACTCAAGTGCCTAAGCTTGGCGATGTCCTGAAAGGCATCCCGCCTTTCTTCTTCAACAATCATCGGTATGTCTCAATTTTTGTTTTGTTGACATGATATGCGTAAATTCTTGGAGCAGTGTGTGCCTTTTATTTTCATTTTAGCAATGCACTATGCTGGTATGGTAAAGTACATGGTTGATTTATAGAATTCTCTTTGCACTTCACTTATATCATTCGAATATGTCTTTGTGGAATGCTTCATGTGCTTCACTTATATCATTTGAAGTTGGATGCCTGTTTCTCCACATATAGAAAATCGTTATTTCTAGAATGCTATTTTGCTTCACTTATATGTATTAAAGTGTGGTATTTTGTAGAAATAATTAAACTCTCGTTCTTCACATATATGTTTTTGAGAGTTAATAAACAGTGACGGTAATTTGCATGGGTTATAAGAATAGTCCAAAAATAATAGTTATTCGAGTGATAATCAAAACCTCCATGTAGCACATTAAAGAGAAATTATGGGTTAATGATATTGATGTGGTAATGTGAAAGGGTGTGAGTGCAACATTGTTGATTCATAGAAGTGTCAATATTAATAGGTGTTAAACTTCTTGTTCATCTAAAAATTAAAAGGGCATGGTGATGATGTGTGAGCATTTCTATTCCTTGTTGAAATCCTAGTGTTTTTTCGACTCAGAGTCGCCTGATGGTTAATACCTCCCAACCCTCTCCCTCGGGGTATGTGATTAGTACTTTGATTTGTGATAGAACTAATAAAACTTTGCAATAAGTATAGGAGTTTTTATGACTAATGTGACACCATGGACATACACAATCTCACCTACTCAAATTTGCTAGCCTCTTCACTACCGTGCATTGCCCATTCTCACGTGAAGGATTGCTGGTACTTTCGCCGGTGCATCCAAACCGCTTGACATGACGCACTCTTTTGCACATAAGCCTCATTATATCTTCCTCACAACAGCCACCATACCTACCTATCATGGCATTTGCATAGTCATTCCGAGATATATTGCCATGCAACTTCCACCGTCACTTCGTATGACTTGTAATTCCATTGTCAGATTTCTTAGCATGTCGTACCGTAGCTAGCATGATATATTTTCCTACGCTAGGTCATTGCACATCCCGATACACTGCCACATGCATTCATATAGAGTCATATCTTCCTATAAGTTTTTCATATTGAGTTGTAGGTAAATAAAAGTGTCATGATCATCATTATTAGAGCATTGTCCCATTGAGGAAATAAAAGGGGGGGGGCGAAATGAGCCCACCATAAAAAATGGGGGAGGTGACAAAAAGAAAAAAGAAAAAAGCCCACCATGAAAAATATATAAACAAATAAAGGAGAGAAAAAGAGAGAAGTGACTTTTCTACTATATTTTTCCACACTTGTGCCTCAAAGTGGCACCATGTTCTTCATATAGAGAGTTTCTTGTCTTGTCACTTCCATATGCTAGTGGGAATTTTCATTATAGAACTTGGCTTGTATATTCTGATGACGGGCGTCCTCAAATACCCGAGGTCTTCATGAGCAAGCAAGTTGGATGCACATCCACTTAGCTTCGGTCGAGCTTTCATACACTTATAGCTCTAGTGCATCCGTTTAACATCAATCCCTACTCCTCGCATTGATATCTATTGATGGGCATCTCCATAGCTCATTGATACACCTAGTTGATGTGAGACTTTCTTCTCCACTTTTACCCCTTTAAAACCTACGACCACATTCTATTCCATCTATATGTTATGTCCATGGTTCGAGCTCATGTATTGCGTGAAGAATAGAAAGTTGATGCATATTGAAAAAGTACGATCCAATTGCCTGATTTGGGCACCATGGTGCTTGACATTTGTATTAATGTGGCGAAGGCGGAGCCATGCCTTGCTAATATAATAAGATGAATGGGGGTAAACATTCTTCAAGGATCGTATACTTTGGAAGACTAATGATTTTGTTGCTTGTTCTTATAAGTACTACCATGTCAAAGTTTGTTAATTCATCATTTCTCAATGAGCATACATGCAAAAGATTACATATTGGGTAGCATATCACATCAAAAATTATGTTTTTATCATTTATCAAAAATTCTAAGTAAAGTAAGCATTAGTGTGCATAGAGTTGTATCTGTGGTCGACAGAACTTGAGAGAATATTAATTCTACCTTTAGCTCCTCGTTGGGTTCGACACTCTTACTTATCAAAAAAGGCTACAGACGATCCCCTATGCTTGTCGGTCATCACTAGGTACTCGCTATGGACCCATAGGTCTGTGGTAAAATACTCACACATGATCATGAGGGCAGCAAGGTTGATGAAGAGGCCCTCCGTGATTGATCCTCCCTCCGGCAGGGTGCCGGAACGGAGCTCCGGATGGCCTCCTGTCAGAACACAAACTTGCGGCAGCGTGAGAAGTGTTTTGGGACTACCTCTAGGGTTTTTGGAATGTATGATAATTTATACGCCATAGAATGGAGTCGAGAGGGCCACGAGGGAGGCACAAGCCATCGGGCGCCCCTAGGGCACGCCCTGTTGGCTTGTGGGGCCCTCGTATAGTATCCATCCTTCTTTCGATATTCCTTGGTCTTCTTTTGATCCAGAAAAAATCTCCAAATATTTTCAGGTCAATTAGACTTCGTTTGGTTTTGAAAACTTCAAAACTGCAAAACACGCAGAAAACAACAACTCGCAGTGGGCACTTGGTCAATATGTTAGTGTTAGCAAATAAAATAAATTGGTAAATAAATACCCCAAAAATATTCAAAAATGACAATAAATCAGCATGGAACAATCAAAAATTATAGATATGTTGGAGACGTATTATGAACACATTGAAAGCTTTATGTAAAAGTGGCAACCCCACTTGTGCTTAAACGATGAGTATGACCTATGATCAATTATTCTTGCTTGGATCCTAAGTCAATATACTCATATATAGATGATTTCGTCATCGCCAAAGTGCTTGGTAGATACTAGAGTGGTTGAGCATGTTTGCCATGTTTTATTTGACATCTCATTGTGTGAGCATGTTGGTATGCATATTTTTGCTCATTCGAGGATATCCAGATTTTTTTTGGCTTTTCCTTTTATTTGGCCAATTGGACATACAATAATGCCTAACTACCCCTCTCTAGTTATCTATGCTTTCTAGTCTCAAATTCTATTCATGCTACATCACAAAATTGGAGCAAGCACTTTAGGGAAACTTTGTGTGAGGAGCACTCGGAGATCTATCTCGACAAGAGCTAACTTCCATAACCTCCCATGTGCCACTCGGTGTGTCCATGTCCGAATTTTTGGTTCCACCGAAGCACTAGGGTTGATCTATTATAAGAACCTCGGTACCATTGATTCATAAATATCGGACTCGCCAAGTTTCTCTGACACGTGACAGTTATGAAACTTGGTGGCATCGATATTTTCAAACTGGTGTCACCCACAACATGGGGATATAATTAGCTAGCATACCCGACCTTTGAAATTTCACTTCAATCATCGCCTCCCGCAAACCCTTGCTATCGTGCTCGTGTCTCCAGGACGTCGCCATTCATCTCTCGTGCACCCTCACCGCAGGAGTCCTCACTGTCGACCACAATCTCACCTTTCGTCGCTACTGTAGGAGATCTTCGCCGAGTTAGGATAAATATCTCGCCGCTGTAGGTTTCGTTCCTTATCTTGCCATGGTTTGATATTGATCCTACCACAAATCAAATCTCGTAGCATAGTCGAACGATGAATATTAGGGTTAGGTCTCCGCTTCTTCTGTCTCGAAGTCACCGAAGGAACTGGATCGGTGTCACCAATTCGTGTACTAGGGTTTCTGAGAACCATCTCGGTAAGACCGAGTCTCACTTTTTGGTGCTACCGAAAAGTGTGGCCAACTCTCTGTTGAGCAGATGGTCAGTCTCAAAAGCTCCGAGTTTTTCGTATCAATGGAACCGAAACACACAAAGCTCATACTTAAGACTAAAATTGTGAGTTCAAATTTTTAAAGATGTCTGTCTTTTGTGATGCTGATCCGTTCCTACTCTTCTGTAACCATTCACAGTGTCAGCTTGTTTGCTTGACAGCTGGTCAACATGTTAGGTTGAGAAGATAGCCGGAATGATTTCAGAGAGGAGAGCATGTATGTGGACTCTGGCACTAGCCGTGAGAAGACTCCTTTTCATCCACGAACTTCAAGCTCTCATGATATGCCCAAGGCAGGTACCAAGTCCAGGAAGAAGCTGAACTCAGATGAGAAGGATGCTGACTTAATTCCTGAAGAAAGCATCACTCACAAGCAGAAGGAGAGGATCACACTCAACAAAACCGTGAGAAAATACTATGCCATCTCACATGTTGTGAGAGCACCAGAGACTGCCAAGAAAGGGACGCGACTCTCCCTTGAGAACCCTACCTCCAAGCTAGCCAAGAAGCTAGGAGAGAAAATAGCTATAAAGAGAGTTATACATGTTGTTGGAAGGCCAACATCTATGTATGAAGATCCAACAGAAGCTTTCGAGGAAGAGGTACGTGCAAATACACCTCCTTCCAAGAAGAAAAAGCTAATGAGATATGCTATGCCCAGCAAGTGTGCAACAAAGACAAAGTCTTCTGCTCCTAAGGCCAATAAGGTTGTAATTCCTAAGCCCAAGAGTACTACAAGGGATATTCCTATAGCATAGAAAAACAAAGGCTCTGCATCCGGAGATGTTTGTGCAGAAGAAGAAGAAGAACATGTTGTATTGAGAAAACTGAGAGCTCACCTGCCAGAGAATAATGATGCTCATCCTATTGCAGAGGACATGAAGAAGAGGAGAGATCAAGGACTAAGATTGTGGAGAGCAACAGGTCCCTATGTTGTCAGGAGGAGGGCAACTGTTGATGGTCGCTTTCGCACCAAGGAATAGCATGAATTTTATGAGACTATGCTTTTGGCCAAGAGTTCGGCTGTGAGCGACATGAGATATGTAGACTGGGACTACATCAAGGAACATGAGGACTACTTCCCTCATGTGAGAGGAAAATTTCACGGCCATTGACATAGATGATTTTGTTGGGAAAGAGATGAATGCTTGGAATGATGATATGATCATGCAGTTCTACTCCACTACACATTTCTATCTTGATGGCAAAATTGTGTGAATGAGTGAAGGTCACATATATGAGTCAACTGTTGAGGAGTGGGCAACTATCATAGGTGCTCCAAAGGCACTTGAGAGTGACTTGGATGTTTACTTAGAGCCAAAAATGAATCACAACTCTATGGCTCAAATGTACAATCCAGTGCCCCACAAGTACCTGAAGATCCACAGGCTTGGATGTGTTTACTTTCTGCAAGTTGGGATACCTACCACCAATACAATCGTGAGGTAGACCCTGATGCCTAAGTCAGGAAATGATAAGATGATCAAAGGGTATTCCATCAACATGTTGCACCACATTGAGAGTTACACCAGGATTACACTGATGGATCTGATAGTTAAGACTGTCAAAAGGACAACTGTTGATCAAAAGAGATCTTGTGGATATGCTCCGTACATTCAAATGTTGATCACTTCCAAGATTGGGAAGCATGCACGTCTACTTGATCGTCCACACCTTCCACTACAGCCAGAGTTTGAAGACAATGAAGTAGTGATGGACTCCAGCCATCCCAGTTCAGCTTCCCCTCGTATTCACGCAGAGGCAAAGGTAGCCAGATTAGATCCAGCTCCACAACTAAGGACCAGAGAGAAACAAATGTCTTATCTTATCAGCACCATCCAAGGGATGGAGAAGAATATCACTGAAATCTTGCTGAACCAAAAGAGTCTTCAGAGGATCGTGGAGACAAAATTCCATGACCTGGATATCAAGATAACAGAGTTGACTACAACTGTTGATCATCTGAAACATGAAGTTGATGCAGTGCACACACCTCGCTCCAGCAACTATGATGACGATGATACGTCTCTTCCTACTACCACTCAGTTCAGAACTCAGGCCAAATCTGCAACTGCGTCTGCTCCGGAAGCCACACCGTCTTCATCAGCCCAAGTATCAGATCTGTCAGCCCCTGCACCAGATCATGTACCTCTAATGTCTACACCTCCACCTCAGAGGACATCTGCAGAAGCCATCGCCGACGCTCTCCTACGACTCCATCAACTACTACCGGAGGAGATCGATCCCATAGCGATGCTTAGTTCTAGACCTTTGAACTTTTTGTTAACTTGTTGCTAAAGGGGGAGAAGTGTACAGATCATTAGGGCTGACAGAGATAGAGAGAGTGTGTGTGTCTGTGTTGCTATTATTGTTATGTTTGGTTTTTCAAAATATTTGTTATTTTGGATCTCTTAAACTTCGATGTGTTTAATCCTGCGCTTTGGTTGTTGATGCTACTATGTCATACTTTTGAGAAATCTACATGATGATCATTCACTCATTTTTGATGTTATGTGCATTACTATTCATTCATATCATTTTTGCGCACCACCAAGATGTATGTTACATGGAAGAGTGACCCATGATCCTATTCAATTGTGCATTTGCATTCAAACGAAAATCTATAATAATGCATAAATTTCGGGGGAGCTCTTTCTTATCACATACTTCTCAAATTGATGATGTTAATCATTGATTATATCTTTTGTCGAAGCTTTGATCTACATGTTGTCATCAATTACCAAAAAGGGGGATACTGAAAGGACAACTTCCCCCTAAGGTGGTTTTGGTAATTAACAACAACATATGTGTCATTGAACTAATGATCTTATCTAAGTATATTTCACAAAAGTTCAAAGATGCATTGGCTAAGGGTTGCGAGGAGAACTCCTGGATACAAGGAAAGGAATAGGATTGTCCAAGCTTCAAGCTACAAGACTCTACATTCTATATTTGCGAGAAATCACATTTGAGTCCACAGGAAAGTCAATGCTATTAAATGGGGGCAAGGTATATATGATGAATTAGTTGCTTAGAGATAGCGACCAAAAATACTCATCCATTCTCCCACAAAAGTTCTTTGTCCAAAACCTAAACATCAAAATCGGTCCCACTAAGATTATCCATTGAGCCATACCTTTGCCAAACCCTAAAGTCTCGGTACCACCAACATTCCTTTCGGTGCCATGAAAATCAGTGACCAAGTTTCTGTATGTCGTTTTGAAAAATCGGAAATTCCAAGTATTGGTATCGGTCTCACCGATATTTGGAAACTGCCCTAGGTCGCCCATATCTGTACCATCGAGATTCCTATATCGGTCTTACCGAGAATGCATAAGTTGCCACATTTTGTGCAAGTCAGTGCTGATACGTCTGCAATGTATCTATAATTTATGAATTATTCATGCCATGTTTACAATAATTATATATGATTTTGGTATGATTTTATTAGAACTAACCCAGACAGATGTTGTTTTCAGCACAGCTACCATGGTGTTGTTTTTGTGCAGAAATAAAAGTTCCCGGAATTGGCTGAAAATTTACGGAGATTTTTTTGGAAAATATGAAAAATAATGGAGCAAAAACATACAAGAGAGGAGTCCCGAGGCATCCACAAGCCACCAGGGCACCCCTCCTAGGGTGCGCCCCTTGGCTTGTGGGCCCCTCGAGCACTCCCCTGACGTGATGCCAACGCCAAATATTCTTATAAACATAGAAACCCCCGAAAAGAAACCTAGATCGGGAGTTCTGCAGCCGCAAGCCTCCAAAGCAACGAAAAACCAATCTTGGGCCTCTCCGGCACCCTACCGGAGGGGGTCACCATCACCGGAGACCATGGAGGAGGAAGACGGAGGGGCCATCATCACCATGGAGGCCAAGGACCAGAGATAGAACCTCTCCCCACCTTGGGGGAGGCCATGGAGGAGGAGGAACAAGGAGGAGACCCTCTCCCCCTCTCTCTCGGTGGTGCCGGAGTGCCACGGGGGGAACCATCGCCGCGGTGATCGTCTTCATCAACAACACCTTCTTCAACACCATCCTCATCTTGTTTCAGTGGTCCACTCTCCCACACCCTGATGTAATCCCCTACTTTAATATGGTGCTTTATGCCACATATTATGATCCAAAGATGTGTTGCCATCCTATGATGTTTTGAGTAGATTCCCTTTGTCTTATGGGTTGATTGATGATCTAGATTGGTTTCAGTTGCATGCTTTATTATTGGTGATGTCCTATGGTGCTCTCTGTGTCGTGTAAGTGTGAGGGATTCCCGATGTAGTGTGTTGCAACACATTCATGATTCGTTTATAGTTGGTTGTTTGATTGACATAAACATAAACCTGAGTAGGTGGGTTGTTGCCTATGGGATAAAGGGGACTTGATGCTTTAATGCTATGGTTGGGTTTTACCTTAATGATATTTAGTAGTTGTGGATGCTTGCTAGAGTTCAAATCATAAGTGCATCTGATTCAAGTAGGTAAATTATGTTAGCTTATGCCTATCCCTCATATAAAATTGCAATAATGATTACCAATCTTGTTAACAATTGCCTAGGACAATTCCGCACACCGACCCATCATTATTCCACACTCGCTATTTGTAATACATTGAAATATATTCTAAATTTATGATAACAGCACCTATTTTATATTTTAGTTTTCCGATGTCATGCAAAGCTATTCCCTTCATACCCACAACGTAGTTTTACTTCTCGTTCCTAGTTGAAAGCAAACGTTCGGTGTACGTAGAGTTGTATCAGTGGCAGATAGGACTTGAGAGAATATTGCTCTTACATTTAGCTCCTTGTGGGTTCGACACTCCATACTTATCACTTCCACCTTTGGAAATTGCTACGATGATTCCTTGCACTTGGGGATTATCAAGCTCTTTTCATGCGCCGTTGCCGGGGAGCAATAGCGTGGGGTTGATATTCTCGTGTGTGCTTGTTTGCTTTCTTCACTAAGTAGATTTTGTTTTCCATTTTTGCTTTATTTAGTTGTGGGTGAAACAAAAATATATATATATAATGAAAATACAAAAATAATTACTTGCCTCTTATGCCTACGAAGTTTTCAAAAAGAGAAGTGATTGGAAGGGTGTGCATTGGAGAAGTGAGGGTCGACCTTGAGCACTTGTGTTCATGCTCATGGAAGCAATGTAGAATTTTTCATGGAAGTTTATAGAAAATAATCATCCCCTTGTATATATCCATTGTATTTTAAAAATAATGTGACAAGATTTGCGTTTAGGATGATTAGATTGCTTGTTTGGTGTGTGCAGTGCAAAAACAGAAACTTTGGCTGTAGTGCGTGAATTTACGTTTTTTACTGGAATGTCAAAAGTTTCTGAAATTTTTACATGGTACTGCTACGCAAATTTTTTATTTCATACAAATTTTTCAGAATTGTTTGAGTTACATAAGTATATGAAGTTTCTAGATTCTTACAAACTTTCCTATTTTTGATAGATTGTGTTTTCTATGCATTGTTCTCTTATTTTTGATGAATCTATGGGTAGTACCAGGGGGTATGAACCATGGAGAAGTTGTACTACAGTACATATAATGCTAATATGAATTTGGAATGAGTTCACAACAGTACTTACAGTAGTATTTTGCTTTATTATACTAACGGATCTCACGAGGGTTTTGTTAAGTTTGGTGTGAATGAAGTGTTTAAAGATCGAGGAGGTATCGATAAAAGAAGAATACAGAGAGACAATAATTCAAGCTGGGGGATGCCCAAGGCACCCCGAGTAAATATTTCAAGGAGGCTCAAGCATCTAAGCTTGGGGATGCCCCGGAAGGCATGCCATCTTTATTCTTCAACAAATACCGGTCTACCTTACTTTTTGTTTTGTCACATGATATGAGTCTTTAGTGTTTTTCTTCTCCTTTTATGCATCCTTCTAGTATGAAATAGTCCTTTATTGATTTATAGAATGCTTCATGCACTTCACTTAAATCTTTTGAGTAAGACTTTGTAGAATGCTCTTTGTGCCCCACTTAAATCTTTTGAGTATGGCTCTATAGAATGCTCTTCGTGCTCCACTTAAATGTTTTGTGTATGGCCTTATATAATGCTTCGTGTGCTTCACTTATATATTTTGAGCTCGGATATTGGTTGATCTATATTAATTGTAGAATGCTCTACGAACTTCACTTATATCTTTAAGAGTATGAATAAAATCATCATCGGAATTAGGCTTGGAAGAGCATCATTGAAATAACCATGCCTAGCTAAAAGGCATTAAAGAAAAGCACTTGTTCGGAGACAACCCAACACTTTTACCTTATGTTTTTATGAGTTCACATGATTAATATACTTTATTAATAATGTTATGTGTCTTTTATTTGAATAAAATGCCAAGTAAAGCCTTTGGGATGACTCAATAGATGAGTAGAATTGATGCTGAACCAAAATAGAAACTTTTGACTCCACTACAGGAATTTTCATTTTTTACTGGAGTATGATAATAGTATGAAATTTTTACACAGTATTAATAAAAAAACTATTCTGGTTGTTCTAAATTTTTAGAATTTTTAGAGACAGGGAAGTATGGCTATACTAGAGATCTTCACAGACTGTTCTGGTTTTGACACATTCTGTTTTGCATGCATAGTTTGCTTATTTTAGTGTTCCCATAGCTTATATTCTGTAATATAAATTTCGTGAATAATAGAATACAGTAGGTATCATGTGGGAACAATTATGAATCTTTTCTTGACAGTACCTAAGTGAACGATTTATCTTTATTACACTAACCCTTCTCACGAAGTTCCGTTAAGTTTTGTGTGATTGAAGTTTTCAAGTTTTGGGTGAGACGCCGATATGATGAGAACAAGCAGTGACAAGAACCTAAGATTGGGGATTCCAAAGGCACCCCAAGGTAATATCCATGGAAGACTCAAGTGCCTAAGCTTGAGGATGCCCCGGAAGCTTCCCCTCTTTCGTCTCCAACGCTATCGGTAATCTTACTTAGGGCTATATTTTTATTCGTCACATAATATGAGTTTTGCTTGGAGCGTCATTTTAGTTTATTTATTTATGTTAGGTGTTATTTGTAAAAAAAAATTCAATAAAACAGTTCCAAGAATTGCATTAGGATGCTTGCATTGCATGGTTTGATGTGTGGTGTGTAAAAACAGAAACTCTTGCCATAGTGTTTGAATTTTCATATTTTACTGGAACCTGGAAAGTTTATGAAAGTTTTACACAGTGTTGTCATATAAATTTTATAGCATTTCCTAATTTTTTATAATTACATTAGTTATAGAAGTACACTGTTTTCGTAAATTGCTACATGTTGTTCTGTTTGGACAGATTGTTGTCATAGTTTTGTTATCTACTTATCCTATTGTTTCCATAGCCTATATTGGTAGATATAAATTGAAACGATAGTAAACAGTAGATGATGTCTGAAAATTATTATACAACTGTCTTGGCAGTACATTAAGTGTTGATTTATTATTGTGTGTACTAACCTATCTCACGTGTTCTTTTCGAGTTTTGTGTGGATGAAGTTTTTGAGAATAGGTGAAACCATGATATGAGAGGATTGAACGAGATACAAAAGCTCAAGATTGGGGATGCCCAAGGCAACCCAAGTAAATATTTCAAGAACTCTCAAGAATCTAAGCTTGGGTATGCTACGCATCCCACCTCTCTTCGTCAACTATCGGTTAGCCTATGCTGAGCCTAAATTTTTATTCGTTCACATGACGCGTCCTATTCTTGGAGTGCGATATTTATTTTATTTGTTGTTTAAATAAGATAATCAGATCTGGAAATATTTATTGAGAGAGAGGGAGAAAGTCCTCACATAACTACTTAATTGTTTGACTACTCATTGATCTTCACTTATATGTTTTGGAGTAGTTTTGTCATTTACTCTCGTGCTTCACTTATATCCTATGAGTAAATAGTTGAATGAATTGAATATCATAAATATGAAATTACATATGTTTTAAATGCTTATCCCATGGGGAGTAATGACTTCACATATAAGAAGTATAGGTGGTAAAATTTATTGAAAGTTAGAAAACACCGCATTGGTAACTTGAACAATTCATGAAAGAATATTGAAGGAAGAGAGATTCCACATCTCAATATACTATCTTGGACATCTTCTATGACGAGCCCCATTAATTATTTTCAAACTTGAGCAACTTAGTTGAAGTTGGACAAGGAAGACAACTTAATGAGTTATGTTTGGGTATATTTGCATAGAAGTTATATTGTTATGGATCCTCCAACATGTGGTGCTTGTTTAGAACCTTTTGCTAGCCAACACTTCTTACTAAGTAGAGATACTACTTGTGCATCCAAAAACCCTTAAACCCAGTTTCTTGCCATGAGAGTCCACTATATCTACCTATATGCGGTATTTACCTGTTGTTCTAAGTAAATTTGCATGTGCTAAACTCTAAACATTCAAATAATATTCTGTTTTGTATGCCCGAGTCGCTCATGTAGTGACTTGGGGCTGTCAGTATCTTTCATGCTAGGTGGGTTATTCTCACAATATGTTTTGTTTCACTATCATTCACGAGAAGTGGCTGGTATTCGTGATGCCCAGTTACATGCTCAAAAACAAAATCAAAATATAATGAAAAAAATCCCGGGATTGTCATTTGTATGGACGGTTGATACGTCCATTTTGCATCATGCTTTCATGTTGATATTTATCGCTTTTTGGGCTGTTATTACACTTCATGGTACAATACTTATACCTTTTATCTCTTATTTTGCAAGGTTTACATGAAGAGGGAGAATGTCGGCAGCTGGAATTCTGGCCTAAAAAGGGAGCAAGTTTGAGATACCTATTCTGCGCAACTCCAAAATCCGTGAAAATCAACATGGATTGTTTTTGGGATTCATACAAAATACTGGGCCGAAGAAGTACCGGAGGAGCGCCAGCAGGGGGCCATAAGCCTGCTAGGCGCGGCGACCCCCCTGGTCGCGCCTAGGGGGCTTGTGGGCTCCCAGCTGGCCCTCTAGCTCCCCCCTTTTGCTACAAGAAGGGTTTCGGTCTCGAAAAAATCAGGAGGAGGCTTTTCGGAGGATTCGCCGCCGCCACGAGGCGGAAGTTGAGCAGAACCAATCTAGAGCTCCGGTAGGACGATCCAGCCAGGGAAACTTCCCTCCCGGAGGGGGAAATCATCGCCATCGTCATCACCAACACTCCTCTCATCGGAGGGGACTCGTCACCATCAACATCTTCATCAACACCATCTCATCTCCAAACCGTAGTTCATCTTTTGTAACCAATCTTCGTCTCACGACTCCGATTGGTACTTGTAAGGTTGCTAGTAGTGTTAATTACTCTTTGTAGTTGATGCTAGTTGGATTACTTGGTGGAAGATTATGTGTTCAGATCCTTGATGCTACTCATTACCTCTATGGTCATGAATATGATTATTCTTTATGAGTAGTTACTTTTGTTCCTGAGGACATGGGATAAGTCTTGCTATAAGTAGTCATGTGAATTTGGTATTCGGTGTTATGTGATTGTCGACTGCATAACACTTCACCATTATTTGGGCCTAGAGGAAGGCATTGGGAAGTAGTAAGTAGATGATGGGTTGCTAGAGTGACAGAATCTTAAACCCTTGTTTATGCGTTGCTTCGTAAGGGGCTGATTTGGATCCACTAGTTTAATGCTATGGTTAGACTTTGTCTTAATTATTATTTCGTAGTTTCGGATGCTTGCAAGAGGGGTTAATAATAAGTGGGATGCTTGTCCAAGTAAGGGCAGTACCCAAGCACCGGTCCACCCACATATCAAACTATCGAAGTAACGAATGCGAATCATATCAACATGATGAAAACTAGCTTGACAGAATTTCCCATGTGTCCTCGGGAGCGTTTTACCTCCTATAAGACTTTGTCCAGGCTTGTCCCTTGCTACAAAAGGATTGGGCCACTTTGCTGCACCGTTGTTACTTTTGTTACTTGCTACGAATCATCTCACCACACAACTACTTGTTACCGATAATTTCAGTGCTTGCAGATATTACCTTGCTGAAAACCACTTGTCAGATCCTTCTGCTCCTCATTGGGTTCGACACTCTTACTTATTGAAAGGACTACGATAGATCCCCTATACTTGTGGGTCATCAACGGTACCCGTGGACTCGGCTCGCCGTGGAGTGTGGTTGATTGGTAGAGGGGGAGTAAAAACTTTACCATTCTGTTTGGGAACCGCCTATAATGTATCTAGCATGGAAGATGCCGAGATCTCTTGGTTGTTATGTTGGCAATGAAAGCATACCGCTCAAAATTATTATTCATCTCTGTTTTAAAATCTCGAGCTCTGGCACATATGTAAATCACTGCTTCCCTCTGCGAAGGGCCAATCTATTTTATTTCATGTTATTTACTATTCTTGTTGAGTTAACTTCTTATTCCAACCTCAAAGTATTAGTTGGCAAACATCATGTGGTGGGGAAAGATCCAAACATATATATCCATACAAATATATTTGATCATGAATTATTATTATTGAAAATTATCTATATGATAAATAAGTTGGGAGGCGAAACTTTAAGCCCCTGTTGTTAGGGCATATTTATGCCTAAGTGATTTTGGTGATTGATGAAAGTACCTCACTCGACTAATCGTGTGCATTGAGCATTGCAGATACTACATGACAAAGGCACAAGACCATTCAGCAGCCCTCCGTGGAATAGAAGCACGGTGTCTTCTACGATTTTCTTTTCTGGTTTTGAGTCGTATTAACGCCGTACTATTAAGAGGGGATCCGTGCCGGAAAGGTTTGGGTGGAATCAATCTCGCACACACACATTTTATCTCCATCTCTTTTCCCTTTCAGCTATGGATCTTGTTCTCCCTCTATTCTTTCTCTCTATCTTGCAAAAAGGCCTCTGGCGGTAGTACCACTCGAGGTGAGCGGTAGTACTGCTCTGGTCCCAGCGGTAGTACCGCTGGAGCTGGCGGTAGTACCGCCCCTGGCGAGCGGTAGTACCGCTCCAAGACTGTAGTACCGCCCCTCGCGAGCGGTAGTACCGCTCCAAGACTGTAGTACCGCCTTCCTTGCGGCTGTACTACGTCGGACTTTTTGCAAATACTTTCTTGGTGTGGTAGGCCCGATAGTAGTCCTTCGCTACCATGGGCTCAGCGGTAGTACAACTCTGGTCCTAGCGGTAGTACCGCTCGAGCTGGCAGTAGTACCACTAGAGGGGCAGCGGTAGTACCTCTGCTGCCATCGGTAGTACCTTCCTGCTCGTGCTGAGAGTGAGGGTAACGATTGGATTTATTCCCTCACTATATAAAGGGTTCTTCCACTTCACGAACCCTACCTTTGACCCTCCAAGACTCCATTGTTGCTCCCTAAGCTCGTATGTGCCCGATATCTCTCCCTAGCCAATCAAATTTGTTGATTTTCTAGGGATTGGTTGAGAAGGCCTAGATCTACACTTCCACCAAGAGAAATTTGATTCCCCCCGCTAATCCCTTGCAGATCTTGTTACTCTTTGGTGTTTGAGCACCCTAGACGGTTGAGGTCACCTCGGAGCCACATTCCATTGTGGTGAAGCTCCGTGGTCTTGTTGGGAGCCTCCATGCTTTGTGTGGAGATTGCCCCAACCTTGCTTGTAAAGGTTCGGTCGCCGCCTTACATTGTGGAATCACGACACCTTGCATTGTGTGAGGGCGTGAGGATAATATGGTGGACCTAGTGGCTTATTGGGGAGCATTGTGCCTCCACACCGCTCAACAGAGACGTACTTCCTGTCAAAGGGAAGGAACTTCGGTAACATATCCTCGTCTTCATCGGTTCCACTTGTGGTTATCTCTAACCTTTACATTGTGTATGTTATTATTGTAGAGTATTTCTTACTTGCCTTAGCGATTATAGTTGGTAGCATCATATAGGTTGATCACCTAGTTGTCATTTTAGAGAACCTATACGTTACTAGCCCTAACTTGTTAAGATTAGCTAAAAATTAGTTGTTGCCTATTCACCCCCCCCTCTAGTCAACCATATCGATCCTTTCAATTGGTATCAGAGCCACGTCTCTTTATTAAGGGTTTTACCACCCGAAGAGTATGTATGATGATGAGGGAGGAGCCCATGGGCAACCCGAGGCCATGGCCTTGACTTCGGTTACAAGAGACGACTTGAATGCGGCTATGGCCAACCTCAGGACGTCCTTGACGGACGAAGTCAAAAACATGCTTAAAGAGTTAATTGAGGGAATTAAAAGTTCTCCCGAACCGACATTGGTGGTTAAACACACCAACATGGATTCGGAGGCCAATTCCTGAAGGAAACGGATAAAGATATGCGACCTTCTTCCCCTCTCGAAAATAATGGGACTGGAACCTATGCCTCAGTTCCACCTCCCATGGTCTATGGAGTACCGGTTCCTACACAGTGCATTAATCTTGTTGGTCCTCCTCCTAAGCTTGTTATGGATGATTTTGCTAACTGGGTGTTTTCTATTAAGTCTCATTTGAATCACAACTCAACAAATTTGTGGATAATCACTGAGCAAGGCTACTATCCTCATGACCCAAGCAACCTCACTCCAAGAGAAGAAGAAGACAATCAATATAATCACTCCGCGTTATTTATTCTCTAGTCCGCAGTGCCTCCTGAAGATCTTCCTCACTTGTGCCCCTTCACTCTGGCCAAGGACTGTTGGAAGCACATTATGGTGATGTACAAGGGAAGCTCAAGCATTCAACGGTCCAACTATGAAGTGGTTCTTGATGAGGCCGATGAGTTTGTGATGAAGGAATATGAGGACCCTTGTGATCTCTATCGAAGGGTGACTGCTATTGCCGTTGCCCTCAAGGATCATGGGAGCAAGGATGTGGATGACACATGGATCAAGCGCGCGTTTCTCAAGGCCATCATGCCATTCAACAAAGCCATGTCATCCGCCATTCTCCAAAGGCCCGATTTCCACTCCTTGTCCTCTAGTGAGGTGTTGGATGAATTCATTGCTATGTCAATCATGAACAGCTGATAATGCTCTTGCTCGCGTTCGGTCAAAGACAGCTTCACCCAACGTTGCTTTAAAAGGAAAGGCTGCTTCTGAAGAAGAAGAAGAGGAGGAGGAAGAGGAAGGCTGCCCCGAAGATACTAAGTATGCTTATCACGAGCACATGGCTCTTGCGTCGAGGCAATTCTGGGGCAACAAGAGAAACTCCAGGCCCAATTTCTCCAAGAAAAATTCAAGTGGGTTCAAGACAAAGTAACTTGTGAGGACATGCTATAACTGCGGCAATGTGAGTCACTTTGTGGCAGAATGTCCATATGAGAAGAGGGAAGACAATGGGGGCAAGCTCATTTGCAAA